>NC_090266.1:1020163224-1021464224 GCF_040414725.1 Anabrus simplex
TATTTTCTTTGGAGATACGAGGAGCAACCTGGAAATCATGAATTACAGTACTAATAATATGCCAGTCTTTAGCATATTGGTACCAGTATTATAAAAGTCATTTCCTCCATTTACCAAATGGTGCAACATTTCAAATGTACTAAAATCCATTCTTAAGAAGTTTCTATAACCATCTCCTCCCTCATTTAATAAATCAGCTGGTAAATGTTCCTGTATTCCAATAACGGATCTTTTCTTCAAGGATTATTTAACCCAAACGCTTCTGACTTTTTTAGCTTCTTTCTGTTGTTTTGTTTTAAAACACAACAGCAAGATACCAGCCAGAGCAAGACGTTTTTGTCTGCTTGGAGCCATATTGAAAACTGTACTCTTATACGAGTAAGCACCATACATGTAAACGTGTTTCCTACTCGGATACGAGCGCTCGTATACGAGTTACTCATAAATGTAAAGCCGGCTTTACAGCTGGCTTCCAGGTCGCTTCCAAGAACTGAGGTCGTCATATTTTGTCCCCAACTATACTTTGCACAAACAGCATTCAGCTCCATATATACTTCTATGACTGACACATTTTCGCTGCACAATGCGGGGACAACGCTCTCAAGAAATCTCAAGGCCCGTCTCGGACTGCTGATCACTAATGCAAGGTGTTCAGCCTTTGATTTGTTTAGTTGCAACTCCCTTACAAGGTCATCCAATTTCTGTTGAGTAAAGAACTGTGGTTCCATAGAAATGCTCTAATCACTTGCACTTGTCTTTACTTCCTCTTCAGCAAAAGCCTGTTTTGGCAGTGATGGATTTTTTTTTTTCTGTTCTTGGTATGCTATAAAAATTTAACAATTCTTGTGATGATTTGTGGGGTCTCACTATATTTGGGGAATTGCAAATGGCATACACTTCCTTACAGCCAACGCTCAAGTAGATCAGCAGCTGCCACAAGCCCATGTAACATTTTTTATCTTTAAGAAATACACCGAAGTAAGCAGGGTATGCCTTCGTCACTATATTGTCCGTCAACACAAGCACTGGTCAAATGGATATTGAATGTGGGGTCTGATAAATTGTGCTGAACATAGTTTTATGTTTCACTTGTTTAGATCCAATGTAATATCCGTAAACATATCAAAACGTGTCTGCTGGCAATTTACAACTTCTTGATGCTGACATATTAGGTTAAAACAGTCAACTTTACTAAGAACCATATGCAACTAAATTCACAAATGACAGGAAGACATTTTGTGAAAAACATACATAGTTTTGAGGGAAGTGTATAGATGCTAAGAATAGGGGTAGACCAGAGCATGAATATATAGTAGCGACAATAAGTATTTTGACAAATGTACTTCGACGAGGCAATATATAACAGGGTTCCCAGCAACCTGGAAAGTCAGGGATTGTCAGGGAATTTCAAAATTGTCAGGGAAAGTCAGGGAAGTCTTTTAAAAATTGGCGTGTGTCAGGGAAAGTCAGGAAAGTTGACTCAAATTTGTTATGTGTCAGGTAATTCATACTGATGACAAACTACAACCTGTGAATTCTTTGAAGTGAGGAAAAGTGATCAATTGATTAGGTAAGTTGAATTTTATTTTAAAAATTAAAATTGTGCATGTTTTGGGCTATGGCAGCATTAAAACAAGATAAGTTTATTGAAATGCTGAACAGTGTGTGGTGGCCCTGGCCCTACAAAGCTGTACAAGTATATTTTTATCCCAACAAGGTATCTTTACATTGCTGAGATGAACTTGTGCTCTGATATAGTTTTTGTGTACAATTAACATGCTTTTCTTTTGTTTCAGATTAGGCTTATGCATTAGATAAGATGGCAAGAAAAACAACTTTCAGCTATCAGTGGCTGGATTCAACCCTTAATCCAAAGTTTGTAAATTGGCTCAGTGATGTACCGGACAATAAATTTGAAGCCTACTTTAATGTTTGCAGAAAGAAGTTTAAACTCAGCAATTCATTCACATAGAACTGCACCAAAACGCACTCAGCTTCAGAATATTAAATCAAGACAGCCATCATTGTCATAATTTTTTGTCAAACCTAGCGCTAGTTCAATAGAATTAAGAAGTGTAGCTATTAGTTCAACAGAAACAAGAAGTGTAGACATAGAACATGGATCGCTTGATAATGCCATTGTCAAACCTTGTGGTAGTTCAACAGAAACAGTAAAGACTGGGCAGGGATAGAAAGTGGAAAGTCAGTACACTGTGTTACTTCTTATTTTAATAAAGATGAAGTAGCCAAAGCAGAAATGCTAGGGCATTAAAAGTTGTTGCTACTAAACACAAGAGAAGTTCATGTGCAGATATATGTGATACATTTAAACTTATGTTCCCAGATAGTGCAATTGCATCAAAATTCACCTTTGGTGAAAGTAAGTGTTCCTACGTGATTAATCATGGTTTTACACCACATTTCAGTGAGTTATTAACAAACAATTTGAAAACCTGTGAGGACTACGTAGTTTCTTTCGTTAAGTTACTCAATAAGGTAACACAACAAGGATAAATGGATCTCATTGTCAGATTTTATGGATATCAACACTCATAAAGTGGTTTCTAGATGTTGGAACAGTTTTTTTCTGGGTTGTGCTACTGCCCAAGATCTGCTGCAGAAATTTAATCCTGAACTGAAATCTCTTCAAAGAAAAAACTGTTGCAGGTCTCAGTGAATGGGCCTAATGCAAACTGGAGCTTTCTCAGGAAGCTTGAAGTGGAAATGAAGACAGAAAATCATGATGGGAAAAAGTTTTTGAACCTGAGAGTGTGTGGTTTGAATGTCATCAATGTTAAAACAGGTTTAATGACTGTAAATTGGGAGCTTAACTCATTCCTGTGTAACATGTATTATTTATTCAAAGACTCACCAGCTCGCCGGGCCCAGTTCACTGCAGTGATTGGTAGTGCAGTGTTCCCTCTGAAGTATTGTACAGTACGATGGCTTGAAAATGTTCATTGTCTGGAACGAGCCTTAGAAGTATTTCACCATTGGTTTATGGATTTCATTTCCGTATTGACAGATTACAGATGTACAGATAAGAAAGGATTTCCACCCTATCAGTACTGATTATTGTAAGAATTATTCTTACACCACATTTCAAAAGCTTCTATTCTCTTTCTTACAATAAACAGTATTGATAGGGTGGAAATCCTTTCTTATCTGTACATCTGTATTTCACCATATCAAGGCATATGTTACAAATGCTAAGTTGCCAAAAAATAAGTCCTGTAAAAATACTAAAGAATAAATCCAAGACCCTTTAATAAAATGCATACTAGCATGTTTCAAAACCATTTCTTTGGAATGTGAGCCTTTTCTCAGGCGATTTCAAAGTAACAAACCATTTGCTCCATTTTTGTACTCCCACCTGCATGAACTTTTAAGAAGTTTGACGAATCGCTTTGTCTAGCATAGTAAAATGGCAAATGCCACTGATATTAGGGAGTGTGATTTTGCTTGATCTACAGGACCCAACAAACTTAATTGAGTTAGGTAAAGTTGATGTTGGATTTTGTCGGAAAAAGGTACTTAAAGAACTAAAATTGTTAAGAGAGAGGAATTCTTGGTTTTAAACATGAATGTTAGAAAATATTAGTGGCAATTGTGACAAAACTGTTGGATAAGAGTCCTTTAAAGTGTAGATTAGTGAAAGGTCTTACAAGTTTGAACCCACAAATAAAATATCAGCAACCAAGTCTTGGTCAGACCTGAAAGGAATATGTTTTGGAAGGTTGCATGAAGCTAACAGAATAACTGAAAATGTGGCCAATAGGGCTAAAGCACAATATATTTCTCTGTGTTGTGAATGAAAGGAAGCTTTGGAAACTAAATTCAAAGAATGTTGTTTGAGTCATCAGTCCATAGACTGGTTTGATTCAGCCCTCCATGCCACCCTATCCTGTGCTAACATTTTCATTTCTACATAACTGCTGCATCCCACATCTGCTTGTCATATTCATACCTTGGTCTACCCCTACCATTCTTACCCCCTTACACTTTTCTCAAAAACCAACTGAACAAGTCCTGGGTGTCTTAAGATGTGTCCTATCATCCTATCTCTTCTTCTCATCAAATTTAGCTACAACGATCTCCTTTCTCCAATTCGATTCAGTATCTCCTCATTCGTGATTCAATTTATCCATCTCACCTTCAGCATTCTTAGGTAACACCACATTTCAAAAGCTTCTATTCTCTTTCTTTCTGAGCGCATTATCGTCCATGTTTCACTTCAACACAATGCCACACTCCAAACGAAAGTCTTCAAAAACATTTTTCTAATTCCTATATCAATATTCAAGCTGAACAAATTTCTTTACTTAAGAAAGGCCTTCCTTGCTTGTGCTAGCCTGAATTTTATGTCCTCCTTTCTTCTGCCATCGTTAGTTATTTTACTACCCAAGTAACAGTATTCATCCGCTTCCTTTAAGACTTCATTTCCTAATCTAATATTTCCTGTGTCACCTGACTTTGTACGATTGCACTCCATTACTTCTGTTTTGGACTTGTTTATTTTCATCTTATACTCCTCATCCAAGACTCCGTCCATACCATTCAGCAACTTCACCAGACCTTCTGCAGTCTCAGATAAAATAACAATATCATCGGCAAATCTCAGGGTTTTGATTTCCTTTACTACCTGTTCTATATAAACATTGAAAAGGAGGGGTGACAAACTGCAGCCTTGCCTCACCCCTTTCTGGATTGCTGCTTCTTTTTCATAGCCCTCGATTCTTATCACTGCAGACTGATTTGTATGTAGATTGTAGATAATTCTTCTTTGTCGGTACCTGATCTCGATCACCTTCAGAATCTCAAATGGCTTGGTCCAGTCATCATTATCAAATGCCTTTTCTCGACCTAAGAACGCCATGTATGTGGACTTGCCTTTCTTAATTCGATCCTCAAAGATCAGATGTAAAGTCAAGATTGCTTCACGTGTTCCTACATTTCTTCTGAAGCCAAATTGACCTTCTTCCAACTCAGTTTGAACTTGTCTTTCCATTCTTCTGTAAATTATACGTGTTAAAATTTTGCAGGCATGAGTTACTAAACTAATGGTTCAGTAGTTTTCACACTTGCCAATAGATATAACAACATTCTGCTGAAAATCGGATGGCACTTCTCCTGTCTCATACATCTTGCACACTAAATAGAATAACCTCGCCATGCTGGTTTCTCCTAAAGCAGTCAGTAATTTGAGGGAATGCCATCAATCCCGGGTGCTTTGCTCCTATTTAGGTCTCTCAAAGCTCTGTCGAACTCTGACCTCAAAATTGGGTCACCCATTAGTTAACTTTGGCAAGTAATAAAGCTTTGTCTTATACTGTCTCACGGAAATGCTGCAGTGGAGAGTGGCTTTTCTATAAATAAATCAATGTTGGTAGAAAACATTCCTGAAGAGTCAGTTATTGCACAAAGACAAGTGTATGATTCCTATTATACTATGGAGGTGTCAGATGCGTACCAATTAATCATAGAAAGTTGTTATTAGTGAGAGATGTTCATAAGAAATACCAGGATTATTTGGAGAAGACATGCCTGAAGGTCAAAGATGAGGACAGAAAAAAAGCTGAGAAACGAAGAATAAGTGATGAAGAAAGAAATTTGGAAGATGAAAAAAAAAGTTCAAAGAATGCAGTCACAAGAATGTGAAGCCAGAATTTAAGATAAAATCGTCTAATTGAAACCAGAAATATTGTGTGTAATTTTGTTGTGCTGCATTTTTTTTTTTTTTTTTTACACTACCAGCACTGTGTGTTCATTAGTAATTTTAATAGAAATACTCTCATTATTCATGTGTAAATAAAATGTATTAAGATTTGTTATTATCTGGCAGATCATTTATGAAATTGTATGTACTTTACTGTTCAAAATGTTGTATTTCCTATTTGAGTAATAAATATTGTGTACAGCTGTGTGTTGGACAGCTAATGGGGGTGGAGGAGGCTGTTTAAAATTGCACATATGCCAAATTTTTGTCAGGGAAATACAATATTTTGGTCAGGGAAATTAGTTTGACTTTCTGAGTGGGAACCCTGTATAACTAGTTGTACTTTATTTGGTGAAAGTCGTTGCATTTGTTATGAAACTAAATTAATAGCATTACTTGCTCTAGTTCAAACAAAATAAATGATACTTCAGACATTATGGTGTATTTATTGAGAACGCTAGATAAAAAGTATTTTGATAAACAGTGTATTTGTAATATATAACAGAAAATTTATCTTTCTAGATGATTTAGAACTCATTAGTACTTGGGTATATATCCGTTTGACTTAATGACTGCGGCACAGCATAATGGCATGGAGTCGACTAGTGAGGTCGAGGGATTCTGGGGTATTTTCTTCCGTTTTTTGCTCAAACACTGTAGAAGTCCAGCGCTCATGTTTAACATCGGTTGCCTCAGTCTTCAGTCCACTTCTTCCAACAAATGCTCTTATCGGATTTAAATCTGGGCTCTGGTTTGGCCACTCAAGCACCCTAATCTTAACTCCTCTTGAGAAAGTCTTGCACATGATGAAAGGTGTGTTTGGGAACATTGTTCTGTTGAAATGTCCAATTTTGATCCGTTGTCTTTTTAGCGTGGGGCAACATGCTTTCTTTAAGGATGTCACCGTACTTGAAGGCATCCGTAGTACCTTCATTTGGTACCAATGGACCGATATCTGAACGAGAGAAACATACCCACACCATTACGTGGCCACCACCATGCTTTACAGTGGGTACTTGGTACTGGACGTTGTTGCTTTCGTTTACAGGTCTGCATACATTTCAAATTTTGTTGGAAGAAAACAAATTAAATTTACTCTTGTCACTCCACAAAGCACGCAAGACCACTGTTCACTGTTCCAGACTTTGTGATTTGATGAATGTATTGTTTGTTGTCTTTGGTGTAATATTATATTTTACAGATATAAACACAGTCTTGTGACTTTCTTTCTTCACCAAATGTTTATTATTTGTCTGTACAGACCCAAATCTTTGCCCTGCTGTAGGGCATTTATCTCGGTATATTTTTAGGTCTGATGAATATTTCTTTGTCTTTGGCATGTTGGTAACTGTCTGAATGAACAAAACAAAGCCCAATGTAAACTGACTGCACTGACAAGCAGTGTCAGAATACTTTTTGACTTACCAAACTACAATTTTTCCTTTTGTACTCACCACAGTTGTGCCTAGCTCTAATCCGAGTGTTCACATGTATGCAACTGCCTGAGGAGTGAACATGGGCTATGACATCAATGAGTTGCATCCTCAGCGGGCGCTCTAGGGGTCAAAACACTTATTGTCGCTACTGTATAACATATAGAGTAGATGTAGTAGTTACGTAGAAATGGAAAGATTAGCACAGAATAGAATAGCATGGAAGATGCATCAAACCAGTCTATAGACTGATGACCCAAGCAGCAGCAAAGTTGGCTTGTTAAAGAAGTTGATATATTGAAGCTTGGCAGCTATATACTAATAAAGTTGAAACTTCAAATTACAGCCATCTACTGGTAATCGCTTTGAACTGCTACGATTATCAGAGAAAAAGCTGTAAATTTAAAATTATTAAAAAAATTAAAATTAAATATTTAAAAAATCTGTTACCCTTATGCCATATTTGTCAGTTTTTTTCTTTTTTGCTTGTTTCTTGTTTTAATGTTCTTCCTTCTTATTCTTTTGTTATTGTGAAATTTCTTGTTTCAATATAATTTTTGTGTTATTTGGTTTTCATGGAATTATCATTATAATTTATGTTTTAATTTTCAATTGTTGTCAGCTAGCTCACAGTTTCTATGTATTTGTTGATAATATTATATTTTACAGATATAAACACAGTCTTGGCTCAAGAAGAAGGTAGCACAGATGGTTTGGACATCAGCGAATTTGACCTGTCAGCTCCACCATCAGTGCACAGCACGAACAATCATGAATCCAATTATAATGAGAGAACTAGGCTTGATCCAGATAGTTCAGATACAGATGATGATGGCAATGTTGGTAGTGAAGAACAGATACGATTTCAGAGCTTACATTTCAATCGTGACAGTTCTGAAGAAGAGGAGCTGGCATTTGCTCATGGCTTAGCTTTTACTGAAAACAGTTCAGTTCCAACTCAGACTGTCCCCACAGCAACTACAGCTGGTTTGACTGAAATGTTGACATCAACAGCTGTTCAGGCAGTATCAAAGAATATTGCAAATTTAGGAGCTATGGGACAGAGCCTTCTATCTACAGTCCTTAGTGGTGGCAGTCATCTAACTATACAAGAACCAAACAGAGATGAATCTTCCTCGGGAGAAAGTGAAGACTTTGAAATGATCTCGCAAGAAGATCTGTCATAATGACTGTCAAAATTAGAATTTTATAAAATAATGAATTACTAGTGTTTTATGAAGTGGCATAGTATTTGCATATGTATATGCATATACATATTTTTTTGACAAAAAAATATTCTTCTCGACTCTGGGAATCTTGTCATTGAGATTAATGTTAAATTTTGGAGAAGTTATGTTGTTTCTTTTTCCTCTATGTTCTATTTACATTTTATAAATTGTAATATATGTGAAGTAGTAGCTCATTTAACTAGTAGGGACCTCATTGCTTCGAATAGGAACATTTGTTTAACCTATACAAAATATCCAGATGTTTTTATTTTTAGTATATGTATTTTGTCAGTGATTATTGTGCATTAACCTGACATGTGAGGAGTTTGTATGCACAAACCATCAGATTTGAGACTGTCATTGTGTAAATGCTTGTAGTTTTATTGTAAATATCTTGTGTTACCAGTGGAACTTTATCTGCTGGAAATGTAAATTTGACAGGTTCTTTTCTTTCACATTTCTCTTAATAAATATTTCCCAGATATCATGGTTGTCAGTATTGTACTTCACAGTGAAAGTATTTGTCCTCTTTAAAAGTTTGTTTTTTAAGTTGAAATCGATTCTAAAATCTCTGAGTATCTGAGTATTGGTATTGATCAATTATTCCCCTAATACTTGCAAACAATCAGAACACCATATTGTATTCTAGTATTATTAGCATCTGTTGTCTATAAAGGAGAGACATATTCAGTTTACATTAATATTTTTGAATAAGCACTACAAACCTGGGAAGATCTAGGCCCAATTCATTTTCTCCTTTTTTTCTGATGCCTGTTTTCTATCTTTGCACTCACATGTTACAGTGTACGGTGGTTGTGTTCTGCTTAATGTGAAAATTATATTTTGGGGGTATAGTTCGAGAATTTAGCCATATAAAATAACTAGCAATTACCCGCGGCTTCGCCCGCGTGGATTTCGTAATTTGATCAAAGTAATCGTTCCTCGGCATTGTACTTTAGTTAGAAAAGTGACATTATCTGAAAATTCCTAAAGTATAAAAAGTCACCCAAAAATTGAGTTTCATTTACTCCAGAAATTCTTTGTTAACCATGTTTGTGGTATTACCTTTTGGGGCTAAGACGACCATGCGACATAGAACTGTACATGTGAGATACAGTCTTCTCTCAAGTCGAAAAAATAAATACATGTTTCTTTATTTTTAAAGGAGATTCCAAATACCTATTCCCACATCTCTAACATCTTCAGTTTTTGAGATATACATAAGTATCCCCATAAAAAGAATTCAACCCCTTGATCAGTCCTTCCCCGACCCCCATTTATGTGTAGTTACCAAAAACAAAACAAAAAAACATGTTTCTTTATTTTTAAAAGAGATTCCCAAATACCAATTTTCACGTGTGTAACATCTTCAGTTTTTAAGATATAAGTATCCTCATAAAAAAATAATTCAACTATTTTTCGCTTATTTCTACCCCCCCCCCGTTAAGTGCCTTCTCTGAAAACAAAGGTAGGCTAGACGTTCCTGTATTTTTAAAGGACTTTCCAAATACCAAGTTTCTTGTCTCTAACAAGTTAAGTTTTTGACATGTAATGTAAATATACCGGTACTCATTTAAAATATTTGCCCGCTTTTCCAATTCCTTTCAGCCCCTTAACTGGATTTTCCGAAAACAAAAAATTATGTGTTTCATTATTTTTAAACGAGATTGCAAATATCAGTTTTCATATCTGTACCAGTGGCGTATGCTGGTATCAAGACGAGGGCTACCACTAGACTTAGGCTACCCCTTTTCGATAGCTGGTTTAGGGAACATCAAGCCTTAAGCATTTTGAGCTGCAGCCAACAGCCAACGGAGCTACCCGCTGTTTTGTCAAGGCTGCTTCACAAGCTACTGCCCTGGCCTCGGCCACCGCCAATACTCAACAGCTGATCAATCGAGTTGAGGCTAAATGGATAGAATGCTTACCTTTGGTCCGACGGCCCCGGTTCAGTTTTCAGAATCAACCCCCTCATACTGTTAATTAGGTCACCACCAAGCCTATGTAGGTGCCATGCACCATTATTATTATTATTATTATTATTATTATTATTATTAACATCATCATCATAATCGTTAAATAACAATGTTGAATTTTACAGCGGTCGTACCCATTGTTCAATGGTTAATTATCTTCCTCGTAAGATCAGTGGAGTGGTGGTGTCCGACCCATGATCACGGGTTCGATTCCAACCAACAAAAGAGAACATTAAACCTGAAAGATTGTGTTTCATTTTAGCAGATCTACAAATAAAAAGAAAACTATATTACTCCTATAACAGCAGCCCTGCAGTGTCTTCCTACAAGGATGTAGAAGTAAACAGGAGTGAAATACCAGCACTCTGTTATCTATATATTTAAGACAGAAGGATGAGGTGAGGAAGTATACACGACGAATAACGCATGGTGATAGCCGTGGCGATCTGACGGACCGAAGCCTAGCACAGCTATCCTCCGCCAGTCCCCGTGCCTGTAGGCAGACAGCAGCAAGCCGCGTGAGGCAAGTCGATGGGAAGGGGTGAGAGTCTGGGCTGCAATATCAGTCTCCGAAGCCTTGTTCTCAGAAATACGTGCGACGTGTTTTCTCATTGCTTTCAAGGTTTGCAAATGGAACAATGTGTCAGATGCTTACAATATAATGTGCTTTAGATTTCCATCGCTCACATTTGAGGTTTGGGCTTCACTGATAGCCTTGGTAGCCCTCAGTATACGCCACTGATCTGTACGTCTGTAACACCTTCAATTTTTGAGGTAAATGTATACTCATAAAAAATAATTCAACTTTTCACTTCTTTCCACCCCTCTCCTGCCTTAAGTGGACTTTCCAAAACCAAAAATTACATGTTTCTTTATTTTGAAAGGAAATTCAAAATACCAACTACCGAGCTCGATAGCTGCAGTCGCTTAAGTGAGGCCAGTATCCAGTATTCGGGAGATAGTAGGTTCGAACCCCACTGTCGGCAGCCCTGAAAATGGTTTTCCGTGGTTTCCCATTTTCACACCAGGCAAATGCTGGGGCTGTACCTTAATTAAGGCCACGGCCGCTTCCTTCCCACTCCTAGCCCTTTCCTGTCCCATCGTCGCAATAAGACCTATCTGTGTTGGTGCGACGTAAAGCAACTAGCAACAACAACAAAAAAAACCAACTTTCATGTCCGTAACAGTTTCAGTTTTTAAGATAAAGTATCCTCATAAACATATTTCAACTCCTTATTTACTTATTTTCAACCCCATACCCCTTACGTCGATTTTCCGAAAGAAAACAAAAAACAAATGTGTGTTTCTTTATTTTTAAAGGAGATTCCAAATACCAATTCTCAAGTCTTTTAACATCTTTAGTTTATGAGATATAAGTATCCTCGTACAGAGAATTCAACTATTTTTTCAATTCATTCACCCACCTTACGTGGATTTTCCGAAGACAAAAGAACATGTGTTTCTTTACTTTGAAAGAAGATTCCAAATACAAATGTTCGTGCCTCCAACGTCTTCAGTTTTTGAGATATAAGTATCCTCATAAAAATAATTCAACTCCTGTTTCACCCCAGCCCATTAAGTTGATCCCACCTCTCCAAAAAATGTGTGTTCCTTTATTTTTCAAGGAGATTCCAAATACAAATTTTCACGTGTGTAATATCTTTAGTTTTTGAGATATAATTATCCTCATACAAATAATTCAACTAATTTTTCACTTAATTCACCCCCCTTAAGTGGATTTTCCAAAGACAAAAGAGTATGTGTTTCTTTACTTAGAAAGAAAATTCCAAATACAAATTTTAATATCTGTAACATCTTCGGTTTTTGAGATATATGTATCCACATGAAAAGAATTTGACTCCTTTCTCACTCCACCCCCGCCCGTTAAGTTGGTTTCACCCCACCCAAAAAGTGCATGTTTCTTTATTTTTCAAGATGATTCCAAATACTAGTTTACACGTCTATAACCTTCACTCTTGAGATATAAGTTTCTCCTCAATTTTTTTCACTTCCCTTCACACTCTCCACGTGAGTGAGTTTTCCAAAAATAAACAGTACCCGTTTCTTTAAAAGAACTTCCAAATACGAATTATCACGACTGTAACATCTTCACTTTTTGAGACATATGTATCTTGGAATTCATCTCTGTTTTAACCCCCCCCCAAAATGCGTGGGGTTTTTTTAAAAGAGATTCCAAATACCAATGTTCACGTCTGCGACATGTTAAATTTTTGAGATATACTGTATATATGCTAATTTTAAAAATTAACCCCCTTTTTCAGTTCCACTTAAGTGGATTTTCCAAAAACAATATTTATATTTCTTTACTTTTACAGGAAATTCCAAATACCTGTTTTCAAATCTCTCATATGTTACGTGTCCGAGATAATTTGCAGATATAGTCTTTTTTTAAATTCACCCCGCTTTCCACACCTGTTCACCCCCTATTCATCAGATCATCCAAAAACACAAAAATACGTGTTTCTTCATTTTCAAAGGAGATTCGAAATACCAATTTTCATGTCTGTAACATCTTCAGTTTTTGAGATATAAGTCTCTTCATAAAAGGTGTTCAACCCATTTTCCACCTTTTTTCACCCACGTTAATGGAATATTCCGAAAACAAATATGTGTTTCCTTAGTTTTAAAGGAGATTCCAAATACCAATTTTTACGTCTGTAAACTTTTAAGTTTTTGAGATATAGGTATCCTCATTTAAAAAATTTACCCCGCTTTTTCACCCCCTTAGCGACGGAATATCCAAAAATCCTCCCGTAGTGAGCACCTACACCCTAATATAAATGTATCCCCTAAATTTCATTTCTTTATGTCCAGTAGTTTTGGCTCGGCGATGATGAATCAGTCAGTCAGTCAGTCAGTCAGTCATTCAGAACATGTTCTTTTATATATAGAGATTTAATACTGATTTCACGCCCGGTATTCCCATGTGTTTCATATTTTTGTAAAGTTGGTAAGATTTTAACCCTGTCATGTGGGGAGGGGGAGTATATAATTTTCTTCAGAAATCTTTCTTTTAAAATGACTAATTTTCTAAATTATATTTTTGTTTAAATATATATAATTTTTCACCTTTATGAAAATAACTTGTGTTTTTATACTCCTTACTCCTTCCTTTTATTTTTTAAATTGGCATTGGTTACTTGAAGTTGTGGTTATGTTTGCCATTCCTGAATATCCCTAACTGTAGGCTTGTCTGTTCAGCTGGTACCAATCATTGGAACTCTCATTGCAATGTAATAACCTCTCTGTAGATTAGTTACTGTATATTGGTTGCACGTGTCACAATGGCAAATGCCGCTGCAGTAGGAGAAGGAGAGAAAGGTGGTTATTCTCATAAAAGACGCTCAAATGAAGATGCCTGGAAGAAAGTTGTGACAAAACAACGCCGTAACGAAGGTCAAGAGTACGTCTCCCGTTCCCTCGAATTGTGTTGTGGTGATCCTTACTCTTGTGGCTGCCTTGAGAAGGTTGTTCTTTATAATGTAATCTTCATTTTTAATGATTTTTGGGCCATTGGAATCTACGATTTACAAAATGCTTACCTCTCCTAACTCCTTCAGATTGTAGATGTGAAGAGAACTAGCGTAAAGGGAAGGCCTAGCCGAACTTTTAGGGAGATCAAGTACGAGTTGATTATAGAGGTTCCAATGCCTTTCTAGTTTGCTGCGCTGCATTTTATGGAATTCACAAAATTTCAGAGAAACGCATCCATAACATCTTGTGTAAAACTACAACTGGCAGCATTGAGACTGACAAATGAGGAAAACACTCCCCTGCCAGGAAAATCTTCCCTTGCCACGAACCGAGAGCTCATGAACACACATCTGGAAGTCATTACAGCATGGTCAAGAGTCCTCACAGGAAGTATCTTCTTGTTGGTCTCAACACCAACTCTCTTTATGATCTCCACTGTATATGGTTGCATGAAAAATACCTTGGACGTGAACCGGCCTCCAAACATTATCGCGATTCTTTCAGTACATACAGTATTGGATTCGAACCACCTGCCAGTGACACAGGCAATGTCTGCAATAAAATGTATACATCCATTAAAAACATTAAGAAGAGTAATAAAGACTTTAATGTAGAGGAAATAAGCAAATTGGAAAGAAATAAAGATATGCATTTAAATAGTTTCTTAAACATAAATAAAGGAACTGAAGCAGCTCACAGTTCTATAAACAAAAACTTAGCGCATAACTTCGGCATGCATGACATAAAAACCAGATAATCCACTATGTATGTGTGGGACGAAACACAAGCATTATGTGGATCGTGTGAAATTGTCAGCTGTCTGATGCATTATCTCTCGTGTGTTGACTCAAAACTTAAAGACTGTGTACCTTTTTAATGACAACTGTTGTGGTCAAAATAAGAATATTAACATAGTTTTGAAAAATTTGATTTTCATTCACAATGGCAGGTTTAACAGCATCAAGTAATATTTCGTGACCCCAGGGCATTCCTACCTGCAATGCAACTGAGACTTTGGCACTTAGAAAAAGACTGTTAGGTACTGTGATCTGTTCTCAAAAGATCATTATGTACAGATTATAAAGAAATCCTGCAAAAGATTTCTGTTCAGTGTTATATATGTTATCCAAGACATGATTAAGAATTTTACATTGTTACAGAAGAAGATTAAAAAAGCTGTGTTGACTGGTGCTAAATTTAAAGATAGCAAAATATTTCAGTACAGTCATAATTGCAAAGAAGTATTTTACATACATCTGACATACAACCTAGATGTCAAAACTATTGTCAAACTCCAAAAGGGGAAGATGCATTGCTATGATTAGGACACCTAAAATCTCCATAATTAAAGCAAAGGTACGGTGCTCCAATCTCTGCACCTCTGACTAAGCTGAATGACATCAGAGAATCGCTACCTTAGTACCTATGCCATGGAGTTAATTTCAACAAATACTCCAAGCTCAGTCAGACTGTTCAACCATCACAAATGACATTGAATCTGATAATAATTTTTTTTAATAATTTGCTTTAAGTTACACTGACACAGATAGGTCTTACGGCAACGTGGGATAGGAAAGGCCTAGAAGTGGGAAGGAAGCGGCCATGGTACAGCCTCAGCATTTGCCTGGTGTGAAAAAGGGGAAACCAAGGAAAATTATCTTCAGGGCTGCCGACACAGTAGGGTTTGAACACACTATCTCCCGGATGATGCAAGTTCATAGCTGCGCGCCCCTAACCACAGAGCCAACTCACTTGGTAGGTAATATTTTATTGAGTATGACAAATGAGTTTTACTGTTTGCATTCCTTTGTTGTAATAATAACATTATTATTTCACTCATGTCATGTTTTGAATGTAATAACTGAATAATGTTATATATGTTTTATTTTATTACCATCTATACTTCTGGATTGAATCACAAAGGAAGAAATAATATGTAGAGTCCACCCTTGGTAAAAAAAAATTGTAATGGCATTTTGCTTGAAACTTGCATTTGTTGAGCATGCGTTTCTGATCGGCAACACCTTATATTATCTCTCCGTAGCATTCTTCAAGGTTCAAGCCTTGCTGTGCTCATAGTTCGCATGATGTCTAACAAATCGTAGCATTGAAGAAGAATCAATCAGTCAATACTGATCTGCATTTAAGCTAGTTGCTCAAGTGGCAGATTCCCTATCTGTTGTTTTCCTAGCCGTTTCTTAAATGATTTCAAAGAAATTGGAAATTTATTGAACATCTCCCTTGGTAAGTTATTCCAATCCTTAAGGGGAGTTTGAAAGGCAAAAATGTGAATTTTTTGACATTTTTCAAAATAAGTCCTACACTATTATTTAGTGTTTCATGATTAAAATGGTATATAATTTATCTCTGTGTGAGCGCTAGAAGTATTTTAATTTTATTACATTGCTTGCATATCCGTCAGGCTGGTTGATTTTGGACATCCATCTTTTTATTTACGAATATCTCTGAAACTACTGCACGTAGAAGGCTGTGGTTTTCGCCTATCGATAGAGAATACTCGGTGCTCAATTTATGTTACTCTTCTGTTTGAAATATATCTGCAGCTATGCTTGCTTTTGTGCAATGAATGTTGAATTTCGTGTAAATTAGTGTCACTGGAAGTGCTTCTGTGTAGTTTGATTGCACTTATTTTGTAAACAAAGTATAAATATGCCTAGAAGTGCTAGTCTATTTGGGAAACGTAAGTTTTGTGACGACCAGCATACTAAAAACACAAGACATGTGGTTCACATGAGGTAGAATCCGCCGACAGTGTAGAAACAGATGGTCAAAATGTGACACCAAACAAGAAGACAGACACGCCCCCTACCAATGCAAGTGAATCTAAATTACGTAAACATTTTGAAGAACTGGGATCTGGAAGGCTGAAGTTTTAGGAGAGTATTTTGAGCACAATAATTCTATACCTGTAGCAGTTAAGGAAAGCTATCAAGCCAATCTACAGAGACCTAGCTCGTCCAGACCTTCACACTCGGAATCCCAACGAGTCGTTCAAGAATATTATCTGGACTCGAGTGCCCAAAAATGTATTAAATTGTGGGGTTAAGAACTTTGAAATGGGGAGTGAGTGATGCTGTATTAACATCAGTGGTGGGAACATGGGAAGAGTAAGAGTGTTATTGCATCTCAACATCAACCCTGGCCGTCGTACTATGAAGGGACAGCAATATTTAGACAAATTAAGAATTGCGAAGGCACGGCGTGCAGCAGAGTTCAACACCAAAGCATCATGGTCATCGCGAAGTAAAAGGTTTTTGGAGAAGAAGGGGTACCAGGAAGAGGATACTGACTATGCTGTGGGGTGCTTTTGAGCCTTCATTTAAACATCTGAGTGAGTTCTTATAATTTCAAGTTTTAAACCTGATTTTCTCAAAATGACTTTTTTTTACAATTAATGTTCCTGTATCTGAAAAACTACTTGTCATACATATATGCAACTTTGTGAGATGCTTTATTATATCTTTCTGTCCTTACTGAAGCAGAATCATAGCACAAGTTTCCATAGACATGAAGTAAGGGGTGTTCATCTACAAACATTTTTTGTAAAAATGGCACCTTTTTAAAAAATTAATATATCTCGTTCTTTTGGTTTCTATATTTTAATTCTGCTTCAGTCCACATAAATAATATAGAAATGTCATGTGTAAAAAATTCAGAGTTGTATCTTCCTTGGTTCCAAAAATATAGGAACATAATCTTGGCTTATTTAACAGTGGCAAGATAGGCCTTTCAAACTCCCCTTAACTCCCCTTCCTACAAATGAATATTTGCAACAATTTGTGCTCTTGAATTCCAACTTTATCATCATATTGTAATCTTTCCTACTTTTAAAAGATGCCACCCAAACTTAGTCGTCTACTAATGTCATTCCACACCATCTCTTTGCTGACAGCTTGGAACATACCACTTATTACAGGTCATTATCCTCATGGTTATTCTGTATTGAATGATGTTATTCACAGCAGTTATAATAAGTTATTTCTTGCCCACCTATAAGTTTCATTTCAGTTTCGTTTTTTCATAAAACTGGTGTTCACCTTGGTGCTGCTTTATAGATAAACAGTTACTACTGTTATTAAGACGAAGATTCAATATTAGTTTCAGACACAAGGTTTTGAATTGACAATGTGATAATTTTAATTATTGGTGCTATCACGTTTTTCAGAAGTGCTTTAATGTTGTTTGTTTAGATGTAATGTAAGTTGGTTTTTAGACTAACATAATTTTAATACTGACTATTGACTTTTTAATATGTTTACGACCGTTCAATAACATCATTTTAAGATTAAAATTAAGGCTGAAGATGCTCATTAAGTGAGCGAAACATGTCCCTTAGAGAAATTAATTGTATGAAATTGTAACATCAAAAGATGGATTGTATTAATAGCTGGGCAAGAAACATCATCTTACTATAATTGCTGTGATTAAAATTATTCAATACGGAGTAACCTTGGGGATAATGACCTGTAATGGAACAGCCAACCAGGCAAATTACCATTTAAACAAGTTTATTACGGTAATCTTAAAGTGAAAATAAGTAAACTAAGGACATACCCTTTTTTAAACAGTGTCTGAAATTTTTAAAGTCAACACAAAGAAAGAATTTAAGTTATTCCAATCAGATTAAAACTCAAAACAAGGTGAATGAAATTTGGTTAAGAACTGAAGTAAAAGGTTTATACAAAATGAAAACTCGGTTGAATGTACAACTATAAAAGTCCCAATTAAAGGTGGCACAATTTATGGCCCAATTGGAATTGTATTCGTTCCAACAATATATGGACTATAAATTAATAGGGATATTAGATTAAAAAACAGGCGACTTTAGATAAAAAACTAGGACAACTAAAAGATTCCCAGTCACGATCATCTAAACAGGATACAAATACATCTAATAAGATTCCAACACATACCAGTAATCCTACGATGATAAATTTGACCAGTGCACAGTTTACTGACAGGGAAATAGAGCTCCTTAGAAAAGGCCAAAAACACAACTGACCTAACAGGAAGAAGGAAATAGATATCATTAACACAGTGGCAGAGGTGGAGGCGACCATTGCTAAACTCCCGAATGAAATACACAACGACATTAGATCAGAAATAAGGAAAAAATAAATAGGCTAGCAAAGGAACTTGATACTAAACTTGATTCTAATCAATAAAAAATAATACAGAACACAAAAATAGAAAATAATTTTTTGTTATGAAGGCTGATAAAGGAGGTTCAGTTATTCAATGATAATAATTACACAATAGTTTCAAAGGACACATTAATAAGAGTACAACGGAATTTTAAGTCATTAATTAAGAAATCAACGTTTTTATTCAGTGAACAGGACCAGCAGAAACTCATCAACATGAATCCTAACATACCATTAGCGAGAGCCTTACCTAAAATACACAAAAAAGGTATCCCTATCCTACCCATTACTAATTGTCGTAATAGTCCAACTTATAAGGTATCTAAATACATCCATTAATTCCTAAAAAAATACTACGTTTTTAATAATAAACAATCCTTGAAGAACTCGGTCAACTTTTGCGACATTGTAAACAAGTTTACCGTGAAACCCAATCAAGTAATGTGCTCAATTGACGTAATCAATATGTATACTAATATTCCAGTGAAAGAAACTGTCGACATTATTTACAATAACATTTCCAAACACAGTGGCCTTAGTAAATTGGTAGTGAATGAGTTTATAAAGATACTAGAATTCGTATAGAAAAACAACTTTTTTTCGTTTAACGGTAAAATTTTCCATCAAAGTGGACTGGCAATGAGAGACCCTATATCTGGTATCATGGCGGACATATACATGGACACGATCGGACACACGAAGATCAAAGGATAAAATCAGAGGCGCATAGATTTATAGTGAAGATATGTAGACAACACATTCGTTATTATTGATAAATACAAGTAGTATAATACAGGGATTCGGCGGCCTCCTCCCCCTCCCGCGGGAAATTTGAATTTTGCCGCGAGATTTGAATTTGTAAACAAAGCCACGTGCTTTTAGACAACTGTCATCGACAACAACGCATCGCTAACCTCACTGCTGCCATCTTGACGGGCCTAAACCTCAGTGGTACCAACTTAACCTAACTAGCGCAAGATTTGAATTTGTAAACAAAGCCACGTGCTTTTTGGCAGCTGTCATCGACAACAACGCATCGCTAACCTCACTGCTGCCATCTTGACGGGCCTAAACCTCAGTGGTACCAACTTAACCTAACTAGCGCGAGATTTGAATTTGTAAACAAAGCCACGTGTTTTTTGACAGACAACAACGTATCGCTAACCTCAGTACTGCCATCTTGACGGGCCTAAACCTCAGTGGTACCAACGTAACCTTACTAGCGCGATTTTTGAATTTGTAAACAAATCTAGGTGTTTTTGACAGCCACGTGCTTTTTGACAGACAACGCATCGCAAACCTCACTTCTGCCATCTTGACGGGCCTAAACCTCAGTGCTACCAACTTAACCTCACTAGCGCGAGATTTGAATTTGTAAACAAATCCACGTGCTTTTTGACAGGTGTCATCCGCCATCTTTAATCAAGAGAGCGCCCCACTGCACTCTATGTGGTGGCGGCAAATTCGAAGTGCTTTACAAAATCACGTGCTTTTGCTGTCTACCATCTTTAATTCAGAGAGGACCGTGCTGCCCTCTTTGTGGCGGTGGCAAATTCCACGTGCTCTTGTTTGGAAACAAACTCACGTGCTTCTTTCTGACAGCTGTCATCCCCCATCTTCAATCTATAGAGCACAGTGCTGCCCTCTTTAGCTACTTACCTTTGAAATGTGGTGGCGGATAATTTGAAAAATGGTTTCTGACAGCAGCCATCTTTGAGCACCGTGCTGCCCTCTTTAGCTAGATACCATTGAAATGTGGTGGCAGGCAATTCTACGTGACAGCAGCCATGTTTGAGCACAGTGCTGCCCTCTTTGTGGTGGCGGCGAATTCCACGTGCTCTTGTTTGGAAACAAACCTATGTGCTTTTCTGACTGCTACCATCCGCCATCTTTAATCAACAGAGCACTGTGCTGCACTCTATGTGGTGGCGGTAAATTTCACGTGCTCTTGTTTGGAAACAAAGCCACGTGCTTTTTGTCATCCGCCATCTTTAATCTAGAGAGCACAGTGCTGCCCGCTTGCGTCAGCTGACATCCGCCATCTTTAAACTACAGAGTATACTATGCTGCTCTCTGTAGTAGCGGGTAATTTGAAAAGTTCTGTCAGCTATCATCCGCCATCCTTAATCTAGAGAGCACCGTGCTGCCATCTTTGTGGTGGTGATAAATTCCACGTGCTCTTGTTTGGAAACAAACTCACGTGCTTTTTTTGACAGCTGTCATCCGCCATCTTTAATGTACAGAGCACCGCGCTGCACTCTGTGGTGGCAGACAATTTGAAAAGCTGCCAAGAGACCATCGTGTTGGCATCTTTATTCTTTGACATGTGGTGGCGGCCACGTGCTTTTTGTCATCCGCCATCTTTAATCTAGAGAGCACCGTACTGCCCTCTTGCGTCAGCTGACATCCGCCATCTTTAAACTACAGAGCACTGTGCTGCTCTCTGTAGTAGCGGGTAATTTGAAAAGTTCTGTCAGCTATCATCCGCCATCTTTAATCTAGAGAGCACCGTGCTAACATCTTTGTGGTGGTGGCGAATTCCACGTGCTTTACAAACCCACGTGCTTTTTTGACAGCTGTCATCCACCATCTTTAAGGGTAAGATATTGAATTATAGTAAGGATACCAATCTCAATGATGTTACGGAAGTCAGAAGTCCTCTACATGAATTAACACCCATGTTACTAAGTACTGTTAAATCAGGTCGAAAAGGAATCCAACAGACGTTTAAGTTGTTAAATACGAAGGCTTCTAACCCTCCCCCGAACGTCACTCGTAAGAATGCCCCTCCGATACAGCCAATGACGCAAAAGGGTCCGTCTACCTCCTCTCCCTTGCCAGATTCACCACCACCTTTTGTCCCGCCAAACGTTAAGCAAGCTCCCGTAACCCGTAAAAGAGTTCCTCCTACACCGGCAATGACGCAGAAAGATCCGCCCATCTCCTCTCCTACTCCAGATTCCCCACAACCTCTATCACACAAACACGATACTAGGAGCCGCACTGGCAGACAAGTTAACAACTCCGAATCAGTAGGACGTACCTAGCATCTTAATAATAACAAGTAAGTTCCCAAGGAAATTCATACACATTTATAATCTTAAATTCCCCTTTTTTCTTTACAGATTCCACTATCTGTATAAATTGGTCGGAGGTCAAGCACGACGTTCTATACCTCGCAAATTTGCGTACTATAACTTGCTACCTACATTATTTTGTAAACAAGTTGAGCATTTTCAACTGGATCTCACATTTGACTCTTGCACATATTGTGGGACCTGTCTGTTATGTTTTAAAGCAATATGGATTATTATGTTTTTACAATTCATCATGTGGGAACTCTATTTTAATACACACATTCTGGATACACCACGTCACATAAGTTGCATTTCACTTTCGTTTTTCAGTAAGATTGGTGTTTACCTTGGTGCTGTTTTATAGAAAAACATTTACTATTGTTCTTAAGACGAAGATTCAATATTAGTTTCAGACACGAGGTTTTGAATTGACAACGTGATAATTTTAATTATTGGTGTTATCACATTTTTAAGAAGTGCTTTAATGTTGTTTTTTAGATGCAATGTAAGTTAGTTTTTAGACTATTGTAATTTTAATATTGACTATTGACTTTTAATATGTGTACGACTGTTCAAGAACATCATTTTAAGATTAAAATTAAGGCTAAAGATGCTCATTAAGTGAACGAAACATGTCGTTAAAGCCTAGGTCACACTTGGCAATTTTATAGCAGCGAGTCAGCTAGCAACGAGTACTCGCTGTTTAAATCGCTCAGTGTGATTAAAAAGCCGCTACTCGCCGTAAGCCCAGCCAGAATGAATATCGCTGCGAGAAGAGTTGGACATGTTTAACTTTCCTCGCTGCTAGATAGTCACGTGATCATCACGCAGCGACTCATCGCCTTGTGTGACAACGTAATCGCTGATAGAGGAAATGCACACTAGCGAGATGTTTTAGCTTAAAACACTTTATAAATATACTTTCCAGTGTTATCATTTAAAATGAGTAATATAAAGTGGTCAGGTGATCAGATAATACCATTTCTGTAGGTTTTACGGAAGTATGAGGCCCTGTGGGACGTTTCGACATGTGATTACATGAAAGGAGATCGTAGAGACAGTGCTTATTCTAAAATTATCAGTGAATTGAACGAGTTGGGATTTACGGTTACGCTAGATGAAGTCAAGAAGAAGATAAAAATCTAAAAGACGCACACAGAGGAGACATTAGGCTGTCACCACTTGCCAAGCATCGTAGTGTTATTTCCAGTTTTGTTCTGGATGAGATCGCCATATGCAATTTCGTATTTTGCTTTACAATAAGTGGTGTAATCATTTCAAGCAAGTCATCGAATTTGCGAGGACTCATTCTTAGAACATTGCGGTACGCTTTCGGATCTTCTGCAGAAAGTTCTTGCATTAGTCTGTTGGAGGCTCTAATCTGACCCCTCCTTTCTATCCAGTCTCTCACCCATTTAGTTTTTTGATTCTTTCGTCAACACTATCAATAATTCGCGACAGACCTCATGCACTGTAAGTCTCAACAAACGTCTGATAACATTACACCGCAATCCAGCAGACGACATTATTATAAAACACCACGAAAAATACACAAAACTCAGCAAACTAGTCTACTGAAACGCAGAAACACAATGTTATCGCTGCTTGTACATCTATATACTACCTCGCATGAGTCTTTGTAATGTGACATAAATTCTCGTAGCGATTTTACTATCAGCGAGAACTAGCAACGAGAATATCGCCAAGTGTGACCGAAGCTTTAGAGAAATTACCCGTGGAACGCAGAGGTGAAAGAAGGTGCCGCGGTGAATTGGTCTAACTACAATGTCAAGAAAAATATAAAACTCAAACTGAGGGTTATATTTTCTTAAATAACATTTTCATAACAATAAAATGTCAGGTACACTGATGAATTCTAGACAAGACAAGACAAGAAATCCGAAATTTAGTGACTGTTTTAAAAACTGGGCTTCAAGCCCCTCACTTTACAATTCTTGAGCCCCTAACTCAAATTTACCAAAAGCACAAATGTACACAAGGACAGATATCCCTCAATACGTGGAGCGCTTGCTCCCAACTCACAATATCAAGCCTCCAAGAGGCACTTTTACAACACTAGAAAAGAGCTGACGCGCTCTCAGTTTTCCAAGCCTATTCAAGGCAATATCAGAAAATTACAATTGCTCGCCATCAAGGCACAACTAACAAATTTGAAACAGAGGTATCTGCTACCCAACCTATTGGGCTGTTGCGGAAAGAATCAGGTTAAGTAAATGGCCCGAAACACAAATTGAATGGAGGCGTGTACTTGCACTCCTAGATATGAATTCTTAAAACCTAAATGACAATAGGCCGATGAAACAGGGGCTGTTCCCAAACTATGGGGGTGACTCGTATAAGAATAAATTAAGACATTACGGAAAGGAAAAAAACCAGTTACAAAGCGTAGCCACCTCAAACCAACATGAAGGGGAGCTCGAGAGGGTACATAACTCTCTATCCCCGATTTACAGTTAAAGATTTTATGAAGTTAATATATAAGCCGGCTGAAGTTACATTTTCAGAAAGGTAGGTTACATAGTTAAAGTTTCAGACCTCTTCCTCGGGTTAAACTGCAGAACTAGCAAGAAATAAAGAAGTTCAGTGGCCATTACCTTGTCGGTGTACTGCTGCCTGAAGAAGAGGCGCCTCCCACCTTCTGATTGACACACACACTAGGTTAGATGACGATCAATTGGCCAAGAGACGAGAAAATCCGCAGTTTGTAAACCCTCGATGAAAGTTCAAGACCTTTTACGAATAAACCAGCCACACCCTCTCAATTTATTGGTCAGTTTGAAAGGTTACACTCCAAATCGAAGAAGAAGGCATTGATGGGTTGAAAATTAATTACAGAAATTTGGGATTGGTTAGATTCAAACCTGGCGGAAAGAAAAGATAAATATTGCCAACCCAAAAATAAATGAGCACCAATTAGTAAAAAAAAAAAAAGAAACTTATGGATACAAATCTTTTTTAAATCAAAAGTTAATTCAATTCGCACCAGGGTGCATGATCATAGTTTTTCAGCAGTGACATCCATGGAAGAATATCCAAACTTCTTGATGAAGGGCAAACAAAACAAGTAGAAATTCTCAGAGTACAGGAAACTTCACAATAATAAAATTACATCAAATTTCTGTGGTGACATCTTCTGAGTAAAGTTCTAACTTGTTGTATTATTGGTTTCACATTTGGTAGATAGAGCAGTTCTTTTAGGCACTCATTTTGAACGCGCGGCGTAGCGGTGTACCTCCCGGTACAAATTGTATAAAATTGTAAACACCAAAAGGGGGATTGTATTGAAGAGGTGGGCGAGAAATAACTTCTTATTATAATTGCTGTGAACGTACCACTTAGTCGAGCAGCTCGTCTTCTTTCTCCCAATTCTTCCCAGCGCAAACTTTGCAACATTTTTTAACGCTACTTTTTTGTCGGAAATCACCCAGAACAAATCGAGCTGCTTTTCTTTGGATTTTTTCCAGTTCTTGAATCAAGTAATCCTGGAGAGGGTCCCATACACTGGAACTATACTCTAGTGTGGGTCTTACCAGAGATACATGCCCTCTCCTTTACTCCCTCATAACCGTGTGCAGAGATACGTACCCTTTATTTACAATCCCATTTATGTGATTACCCCAATGAAGATCTTTACTTGTATTAACATCTAAATACTTACAATGATTCCCAACAGGAACTTTCACCTGTCAACGCAGTAATTAAAACTGAGAGGACATTTCCTATTTGCGAAACTCACAACCTGACTTTGAACCCCGTTTATCATCATACCATTGCCTACTGTCCATCTCACAACATTATCGAGGTCATTTTGCAGTTGCTCACAATCTTGTAACTTATTTATTACTCTGTACAGAATAGCATCATCTGCAAAAAGCCTTACCTCTGATTCCACTTCTTTACTCACATCATTTATATATATAAGAAAATATAAAGGTCCAATAATACTGCCTTGAGGAATTCCCCTCTTAATTATTACAGGGTCAGATAAAGCTTCGCCTACTCTAATTCTCTGAGATCTAGTTTCTAGAAATATAGCAACCCATTCAGTCACCCTTTTGTCTAGTCCAACTGCACTCATTTTTGCCAGTAGTCTCCCATGATCAACCCTGTCAAATGCTTTAGACAGGTCTGTCACGATACAGTCCATTTGACCTAAATCCAGTATATCTGCTATATGTTGCTGGAATCCTTCAGGTTGAGCTTCGATGGAATAACCTTTCCTAAAACCGAAATGCCTTCTATCGAACCAGTCATTAATTTCGTAAACATGTCTAATATAATCAGAAAGAACGCCTCCCCAAAGCTTACATGCAACGCATGTCAAACTTCCTGGCCTGTAATTTTCAGCTTTAATGTCTATCACTCCTTCCTTTATACACGGGCTACTATAGCAACTCTCCATTCATTTGGTATAGCCATGGGCGCCCGCAAGGGGGGGGGGGGGGCAAGGGGGTGCTCTTGCCCCTCGCTGGAATTCTAAAATGTTGATGTTCAATTGTTTAATATCATACCAGATTATTTCATAAACTGCAATTACTGACAGTCACCTAGCATCTGTTATAACCGGAAATTTCTGTAAACAATGTAATGTTGCTGACGTTATATTGGTTTTTATATTCAAGAAAATTGTTAATGTGCCCCCCCCCTGGAAAAGATCCTGTGGGCGCCCATGGGTATAGCTGCTTCTTGCAAACAATAATCAAATAAGTACTTCTGATATGGTACAATATCCCAACCCATTGTCTTTAGTATATCCCCAGAAATCGTATCAATTCTACCCGCTTTTCTAGTTTTCAACTTTTGTATCCCACTGTAAATGTCATTGTTATCATATGTAAATTTTAATACTTCTTTAGCATCAGTCACCTCCTGTATCTGGACATTATCCTAGTAACCAACAATCTTTACATACTGCTGACTGAATACTTCTGCCTTTTGAATATCCTCACATACACACTCCCCTTGCACATTAATTATTCCTGGAGTGTCCTTCTTGGAACATGTTTCTGCCTTAAAGTACCTATACATACCCTTCCATTTTTTCACTAAAAAATGTATGACTGCCAATTATGCGTTTGTCTCAGGATTTTTAGATCCATGATGTGTCTCGGTAGGTGTCAAGCAAGTCTGTTTCCCAACACTGCAGTAGGGAAATTTGACCGGAAAACAGTTCCAATATATTATGAAGTATCTATATCTGCTTTCAGTATTTTTGCACTTAAGAGAAGAATCTGACCATCTAAATGTCTCCTAAACCTTGTTCAAGTAAGGAAGCCAAAGCACAACAGACAGAATTTTTATTCACTATAAATGTCCACAGCTCATAATAGCCACAACCGTGGCTGACACATACTGCCCCAGAACTCTAAAAGAAAGAGCATTGATCCATGGAAAGTAAGGTCTTTACACCGCATTCGAAGACAAGTAGGAATATATTTCTTTGCAATGTTAACAAATGTTCTTATAGAATCCAGGTCACACTAAATGTACACTGACCAGCAAAATAAAGCGGATCTGCATCCAGTACTGGGAGATAGTGTGTTCGACCCCACTGTCGGCAGCCCTGAAGATCTGAAGATGGTTCTCCGTGGTTTCCCATTTTCACACCAGGCAAACGCTAGAGTTGTACCTTAATTAAGTTCATGGCTGCTTCCTTCCCACTCCTAGCCCTTTCCTGTCCCATCGTCGCTCTAAGACCTGTGAGTGGCCGTGCGACGTACAGCAACAGAAAAAAGTGGATCTTGTCATGAAAATCGTATATCGGAGGAAAGTGAACACCAGCATACAGCCACCGCCATCAATGATTCTGCCTTCTATGACATTTTAGTATTATAAGTTTAAGATTGTAAAATGTACAAATAGTTTTTTTAAGTCATTAGTTACGAACATAAACCAACCTTTGAGATTCTAGATTGGCTGATGATGCTCCATAAAGGAGCGAAACGTATCCCGCATATAACTTCATATTAAAGAGGAAACTCTAAATGTAATAACATTTCGATGTATTGAATAGGTGGTTTATAATAAAACATTGTTTGTTGTAAATAAGCTGGAGCGTGTATCGTAGAAATACGATAGGAATGGTCGGGGGGAGGGGGGGTATTCATTCTGGTGAAAGAAGAATTTGTAAGCTACAAAAAAGTTAAAGATGACAAACATGAAATTCTAGGTGTAAGGCTCATCTCTAAAGATAATAGGCAATTTGATGTCTTTGGAGTGTACAAACCGGGAAAGGGTAGCGCTGACGCTGATTCAGAATTATTTGATAAGGTAATCAGCTATGTGGGAAACCATAAGGAAAGGAACGCGATTGTAGCAGGTGGTCTCAATTTACCAAATGTCAATTCAGAAGGTAATGCGAACGACAGGAAGCATGACCAACAAATGGCAAATACGTTAATATGAGAAGGGCATCTGATTCATAAAGTGATGGAACCAACTAGAGGGAAGAAAATTTTGGATTTGGTGCTGGTAAAACCAGATGATTTCTATAGAGAAATCGAAGTAATATATGGTATTAGTGATCACGAAGCCCTTTTTGTGGTAGTTAAAAAATGTGAAAGAAAGGTATTAAAATTAGAAGTATAATATAATATATAAACAGTATTTCATACCAATTGTAACATACAGACTAGAAACGCTGGTAACTAATAAGAGACAAGATAGTAAGATCCAAGCAGTAGAAATGTTTAAGAACATCAGTTAAAAAGACAAGAAGAGATAGAATTCAAAATAATAAAATCAGAGAAGAGCTAAATATAGAACCGTTAGTACAGAAGATACAGAAAGCAAGACTGAGATGGTTCGGACATGTAAAAAGAATGGGAAAGGAACGGGTAGCAAGAAGGGAATTGGAAAGAGAAGTGAAGGCAAAGAGACCAGTTGGAAGACCGAGAAGAAGGTGTATGGATCAGATTTGGAAGGACATTAGACAAGCTGGATTGGGTGTGACGGAAGTAATGGAGCAGAAAAAGTGAAAGGACAGAAAGGAGTGGAGGAGGCTTGTTAACCACACCCGGGCGACTGGAGTGGGACATTGATGATGATGATGATTATGATGATGATGATGATTATTATTATTATTATTATTATTATTATTATTATTATTATTATTATTATTATTATTAGGCAGTACCATATGGCTGATAAAACACGCATAAGGAGTTTTAGAAAAGTAACTGCGATCGGTGGAAAACGGTAAATACAAACGTAAACAGACTCTGGGATGGGTTTAAATCAATTGTTGAGGAATGTGAAAGTATGTTTGTAACTTTGAAGGTGGTAAGGAATGTTAAAGATCCATTATAACAGAGAAGTAAAGAGACTAAGAAGGAGGTGCAAGTTATAAAGAAATAGAGTTGGAAATGGCTGTGGAAGTAAGGAGAAATTGAAGGAACTTACAAGGAAATTAAATCTAGCAAAGAAGTCAGCTAAGGATAACATGATGCCAAGCATGATTCGCAGTCATACAAGTTTTAGTCAAAGTGGAAGGGTATGTATAGGTACTGTACTGGAAAAAATGTCTGTCGTTGGGGCGCTGACACTAGCTTGAAGAGCATGACTATTTCTAAGGGTGTGGCATGAAAACATTGGAGTTGGTACAGAGAGGGGTATTAGTTCATTGAACTTAGATTTTTTGAGAATCTGATTTTATTGTTCATTGAAAACAAATTCATGTCACCTTTCATACAAGTTGAGTTGAGGCGTTGTTGTAGGCTGGAATCTCCGGACTCCGGGATGGTTGCTGAGCACGGCCTGGACGGGAACCACGCCCGTCCTGGATGTGAAGTTCTCGACGTTCTAGAATGTCTCGAAGTTCTGGAATTTCTCAAAGTTCTCGAGGATCTGGGAGTTCTCCAATCTCTAGGTGCACACGTTGCGGGGTTCGATCTCACACGAGAATGTTGATGAACGGTGAGGCGTGATTCACACACAAGTCCCCCGTATGGCATTCAACTTACTTGTAGCACTGTTAAATAAATTGACCTTTAAATATTGCGTTCACTCATTGCAAATGGAGTATGTCAAATGTTAACGAAATTGACACTAGTATCTTGATTCAAAAACCTCACTGAATCACAAATGTTCACAAATTATCACTTGAAAATAAGACGACTGAACTGAATATCTGACCATGTGTTAGATGTCAGCCGAATTAATATTTGGGAAAATAATGTATAAGTTATAATGTCAAGTTCATGGCATAAGTTTGCTAACATTGGCATGGCAGACTAGATTGTTCTATTGGGTCACTAATCATTGTCATCACAGTTCCTAACTCACTGATCTCGTCAGTTTATGATTAGAACACAATATCAAGCACAAGATGCACAGTTCATGCAAGTTCAGGACACATTAGTACGTTCGTAATAAATTAAGCAAAGTAAATGGTACTCGGAAATGCCTTATTCCATCGATAAATAAAACTACGTGTACTTGAAGACTGTTAAGCAATGCCATTAAGTGATCATTAAAGTAAAACTGCACTTGGAAAGAGTTTAACACTGTCCATGAAAAATGAATACGAAGTATAAATTATAAGTTCAATTATGACACTTAAAAGTTCTATGTTCCCTGGGAACTTTACGAGAGGAAAACACAAACTCGGATATGGCATGGGTACTCTATGTTTCCAAAGTCAGTCACGTTGACACAAGTTTAAACACAAGTCCAGATGCGGCACTCGAAACATACTTCATGTTCCCACAATTTGTTATGAAACATAAGTTCGATCGTAATACTCTGAAATACTCTAAGTTTCCACAGTTCGTCACGAAACACAAGTTCAATGTGGCACTTGGAAAATTGCAACACTCACAAGAAAAGTTTTATGTTCCACAGCTTGTCGCAAAACTAAAGTTCAAATGAGACACTCGGAAAATTTCTATGTTCCCAAAGTCTGTTTACGAAATACACGTTCAAATGTAGCACTTGGAAAAGTTACGACACTCACGAGAGAAATTCTAAGTTCCTTCAGTTAGTCAATGAAACACAAGTCCTAACATGGCACTTCAAGAAAATAAAGTTCCAACTCCGCTGGAAGTGAACACTCGAAATGCAAAGACTCGTCCGACCATAGGTTCGGTCCACGCTTGTAGAGCTCCACCCGTCACCCGTGTCGCAGAGACGGTGGAGTAACGCACACTGAATCTGTAGTCCGGATCGCCCTTCTTTTATACCAGATTGTGACGAAGCATCTATAACGTGGGTATTATCCGCCCCTATAACACCCAAAGTACACGGTGGATTTTCTCAAGAATTTGACAGGTTACATCTATTACGATGGCTTCCACGTTGGCGATGTCAAAACAACAATATTTTAACGCTAAATAGACTTTTGCACATGGGCCGGGACATTACCATATGCGGTCACGCTTGGCTGTATGGAGCTCACTCGAAGCGGCTACGTCACGGCTGTGCACGTCAGCGAGTTCGCCGGGCTGCCTATCTTCCACCTCGCGCGAAGTTCAACACACAAACTTCGAACTCCTTTCACGTAGCGGCGTTTGCGGTACACTACTTTAAGGCAGAAACAAGTTCCAAGAAGGACATTCCACGAATCATTAATAAACAAGGGGACTGTGTATGCGAGGATCTTCAAAAGACAGAAGTATTCAGTCAGCAGTATGTAAAGATTGTTGGTTACAAGGATAATATCAAGATAGAGGAGGTGACTAATGCTAAAGAAGTATTAAAATTTACTTATGACAACAATGACATTTACAATAAGATACAACAGTTGAAAACTGGAAAAGCAGCTAGAATTCATAAGGTTTCTGGGGATATACTGAAGACAATGGGTGGTGTGAATAAAAATGAGTCTATGCGTGTGTGTGCTCGCCAGTGTTGCCAACTTATATTTTCAAGATCTGCTAAATACTACTAAAATCCGCTAAAATTCCGCCAAGAAATCCGATCTCAAATAATGAGCAATAATAATAATAATAATAGTAATAATAATAATAATAATAATAATAATAATAATAATAATAATAATAATAAGTAAATGTCTGCACTCATCTGATCTGTGAGTTTCACTACGATTATTTGCTATTTGCTTTACGTCGCACCGACACAGATAGGCCTTACGGTGACGATGTGATAGGAAAAGGCTAGGACTGGGAAGGGAGCGGCCGTGGCCTTAATTAAGGTACAGCCCCAGCATTTGCCTGGTGTGAAACAACGGAAACAATGGGAAACAACGGAAAATAATTTTCAGGGCTGCCGACAGTGGGGATCGAACACACTATCTCCCGGATGCAAGCTCACAGCCGCGCGCTCCTACCCGCACGGCCAACTTGCCCGGTTCCCTGGGATTAACCCCCTTCCGCCAGCTAAAACTTGTAGGCGTTTTACTGCCGCGTGCAATTTAGGTGAATCCCCTACCTCAAGGGCCACACACAGAGCAGGCCAGTTCATTAAACGGTCTTCCTTCATAGATAAATATAAATGCTACTCTCTCCCAGTTTCATTATCTGTCGTCATTCGTCAACTAGGAGAGTACCCATTCCGCACGCATTACAAATTTATGATACCATGATCTCATAACATCAAATCCAAAAAGCAGGTTTTTCTCATGTGACTGCTAGCTCTTGACAAGAAATACGGAACAGCTCGGAGACAGACTGGAGTACAAACATGCAAAAACGTAAAATGGATAAAACACTAAATTCCGCTATAATAAATCTAGAATTCCGCCAAAAAATCCGCTGTCCGCTAAATGATATATTTCTCAGCCGACAGTCTTCTAATTCCACCAAATTTAGCGGATAATCCGCTAAGTTAGCAACACTGGTGCTCACTGAGTGCCTGAGTGTCTCCCTGCCGATGAGCTTTCACTCCGCATTTGCGGTGAATAAAAATGTTGAGCGGAAGCACAGCGTAAACTCGAGTGTCTGGAGCATCCACTCAGTGTCACTGATGAAGGTCGTGCACATGCCGTGTATATAGCACTTCGATGACTTCCGGATAGGTCAATGCGTAACATGGCAGACACAGTGTGGAATTCAGTCCGTTTTTATCTCCATTTTAAAGGAACATACAATTCTGTTTTCAAAGTCACACTTACCGGATAAGAAGCACAAGAAAACAAGAACAATAAATGCAGTTCAGTGTGAACTACTTGCTAAATTTAACTTAAACATTTTCGTCCAACAACTGTTGGTAAAAATTCACTATACATGAAAACAAGACTCAAATATAAAGTAGAATTAAAGGGTACGGGAAACAAATGCATATCGTTAAAATAATGGGAGAAGCGGCTGACGAATCTAATGCAGGGGGTAATAACCCTACCATCGGCCGTCTGAAAGGTAAAATCAGAGCCTGAATATTACGAAATTAATTAATTGAGGAAAATGATATAACGTTAATTTAAAAAATATTTATGATGAAAAGAATATATTGACAATTGAACGTAATTTTTAAGGAACCAGATCTGCAAGTCCGGACAAATTGACTGTGTGGTTAAGGGCGCAAAGCTGTGAGCTTGCAACCGGGAGATAGTGAGTTCGATCCCCACTGTCGGCAGCCCTGAAGGTGGTTCTCCGTAGTTTCCCACTTGCACACTAGGGAAATGCTGGGGTTGTACCTTAGTTAAGGCCACGGCCGCATCCTCTTTACTCCTACGCCATTCCGATACTTAATGAGAACTCTAGGTATGAGAATATTAGAAAGTTCATGAAGGCTGTCTCCATATTTAATCCATTTTTGAAGAAAACTAGAGGGCACAATGTCATCCCAAGTAGTTTTCAATGTCCACAACTTCTGCATAAAAAGTTTAGCCAAGACAATAATGGGAGCTAAATATTGCAAAGGGTCAAAAATTTTCTCAATTTCCGAAAGGATTTGACGTTTAGTGTTAGGTGACTCTGCGGAGAGCGTCGATTTATAAGTAAATATGTTCTGCTTAGGACTCCAATATACACCGAGAGCTTTGATGGTAGTTTCTTCCTTAAACAATTCTACGCAACTATTATTCAGATCTCTATCCTTAAAAACGTTTAGAAATTGGTCGTGATTGGAACACCACTTATGTAATACGAATCTACCACCTTCAAGTAATTGAACCAAACCCTTAGCAACCTGGGTAGCTTCTGTGATTGAAGAAAAAGAAGACAAAAAGTCGTCCACGTAAAAGGACGTAGTTAGCGCCTGACTTACCTCAGGAGGAAGGAGATGACCATTCAATTCGACAAGATGGTGAAGAGTCCTGATCGCCAAAAATACAGAAGGTTTTAATCCATAAGTTAGAGTTTTTAACCTGAAGACCTTTAGCGGTTTCTTAGGATCATCACGCCAGAGAATCCTTTGCAGGTCACGTTGAGCGGGGTCAATCAGAATTTTTCTATACATCTGCTGAATGTCGGTCATCACCGCGACAGGAAATAATATAAAATTCAACAAGATAATAGATAAATCAACTTGAATAGAAGGACCAGTGAAAAGAGTATCATTTAAAGAAATTCCTTGATCATGCAGGGCTGAACCATTGAATACTACTCGAATTTTCTTAGATTTTTCGTTTTCACTCTTCCAAACAGGATGATGATTAAGATAGACAGGATCTAATACGCTAGTGTCTTCAGTTTTCTTTACAACTTCCATGTGGTCTAAAGCTTCATACTCTTCCATAAATTGAGTATACTGAAGTTTGAGACAGGGATCATTTTTAAATTTTGATTCAATAGCCATCAAGGCCTTAAGAGCACGAGGCTTAGTATTAATTAAGACAAGGGGATTGGAGACACGAGGAAGATGGACCACGAATCTACCATCACAATTACGAAAAGTAGTTTGTTTATAAAGTTGTTCACAAACTTGCTCTTGCTCAGAGATTTGAAGGCAATCTGAAGAACATTCTTCCAATTTCCAAAACCTTTCCAAATTGTGTTGATCCTGAGCGGATATAAAATGACATTGGGGTTTAATAGTCATAGAATTCTTAGGAAGACGCCCAGTAAGAATCCAACCCAGCTTAGTTTTACGGGCAGACACATTAGGCATAATGTGTACCTTCTCAGGTAACAATACTTGCCAAAAATATCAGCACTCAACAAAAGATCTATAGGTGCACTCTCAAAGAAGCTAGTGTCTGCTAGTTTAACTTGAGGGGGAATGCCCAGTCTTTAATATCAAAAGAAAGATGAGGTGTGTTACTACTGATAACTTTCATAGTTAAACAATTCAAATTAAACAATAAATTTGCTTTGAACAGAATCCCTAATACAGATCCTCACAAAACTAGTGGAAGCTGTTCTGTTGTTATTTATGCCTGTAACTTCCACATCGGTAGGAATTTTTTGTAATCCTAGCTTCTCTATCAGATTTTCACTAATAAAATCGTGAGTGGCGGCATTATCCAACAGACATCGAACCGAGTTCCATTGACCTCCCGAATCCTTTATTTGAACAACAGCTGTGGAAAGCAATACTTGAGAACCTCTCAAAGAGGATGAACCCTGAGTAAAAGTTTGTGCACTAGCAGATGGAATACTATCTTGAGCAGAGTCCGTCAATGAAGTATTAACTCCTGTTTTGTTGTGGCGATGTATTAAAGAGTGATGTTTAGAGCCACAATGCTTACAAGAATTAGTAGAGTTGCATTTGTTCAGCAAATGATTGCTGGATAGGCAATTAAAGCAACGCTTATTTGCTTGAAGAAATAACCTCATGTCACCTATGGACAGCGATTTAAATTTAGGGCACAAATACAACAAATGTCTCTCTGAACCACATCCACATTTCCAGAGCTCGGTTTTAACATTCAACACCTGAGGTTTTGAAAATGATTTGAACTTGGAAACCTTTGACGGCAGCGAAATTTTGTTCGTCAATTTTACAGGCTGCCCATTCATTCGAAAATCAACAGCTGAAAGAATCTGACATCTCTGCTTTAAAAATTGAATTATAGTTTTATAAGTAACGGTTTGAGAATTGGAAATCTCAGACTCCCAGATATTTTAAGTATCCTGATCAAATTTGGAAGAAATCAAATACACTAAAAAGGTATCCCAGTGTTCAACCGGTTGATTCAATATCGCCAGAGCCTTAAAATGCAATTCGACAACATCCAATAATGCTCTGAATGTTTGAACCTTATCTACTCTAGTAGCAGGTAAATTAAATAGGGCTTGCTAGTAGCAGGTAAATTAAATAGGGCTTGCATATGTCGATGTATCCTCAGACGGGGGTTCGCATAACGTTCCTTCAATAACCCTAGAGCAAATTTATAATTATCACCAGTAAGCGAAAGAGACTCAATGAGTTTTAACGCTGAACCCTGTACCGAAGAACGAAGGTAATGAAATTTTTGAATGTCAGGAAGAGTCTCATTCTGGTTAACTAAAGAGTCAAATAATTCAAAATAGGAATGCCATTCGTCTTCATTACCGTAAAATTGCGGAAGCTGAATTTTAGGCAAAGAGGCTTGAGCAGAACTATCAGGAGTTTTCAGCAATCCTGAACGGGGTGTGGAATTTGAAAGCTATTCCTGCTTCAAGGAATGAGTAAGCCGTCTAATGATTTGAACTGCTTGACCGTGCCCTTCATAATAAAGATTCTCAACCTCCGCCAGATCTACAGACTGCTCCGCGCATTGAATTTCTAAATTCGTTTGCGCTTCATTATAACGACTATACGCCACTTCTTAATTTTTCAACCTTAGGACAAGATTGTCAACATTGCAAGTTTCGTCTTCCCAACTGGAAAGTAACTTACGAAACAGGCTTAGCTGTCCCCTGTAGGCAGCGCGAGCTTGTATCAGCTTGTCCTCGGGCAGCATGCTGGCATCCGGGTTGACTGGGGCAACTGCAGGCTGCATCAGGAACCAGTGGAAAGTAACTTTAAAACAATCTTCTGAAACAGTAAGGAATGAAAATTAGTACAAAATAGAAAAAAAGAGAAATCTGCCGATCCTGGTCACGGCACCATATGGAGAAAACAGTGGAAAAGCCGGAGGGGGTTTCCAAGGTTTCTGGAAAATAAGAAAGGAGATCAGCAGTTACAAAATTGATTATATCAATGATGTAGAAATAACAATAAAAAGTAGGAGAATTTTAACAATAATTAATGGTTTAACATTATATTTCAGCACTTGGCCTTGAGCGAAAAAGTTGCCACAGGCTGTGCGAATAAAAGTTAAATAAGTAAGACTGTTGTCTTACGACAGCTGCGAAAATCAGAGTACAACATCTGAATACTTGAATTACTTTGAAGGCTGGTTAAAAACCAGACCGAATTAAGTTGAATAATTATGAACAATTAATAAGATTAAAGCTATCAAAATAACAAGGTTAAATGTAGGAAATTTTGATGAGAAATTTTACGCTGTAGCTCAACAGTTCTTGAATTGAATTTTAGCACACAATTCTCCGCCGGGGAGTAATAAGTTCAGAGAAAAAGGGACCTTTTGTCCAGTAACTTCATTATTCATTACAGAGCTGGAGTTAATAAGTTTTGTAGACGAACCAGCCGACATCTAGATAAAACGTGTCCATAGACACAATTAGCTAAAATGGTCATTAAAAATTCAGTAGATCTTGGTGCAAAAAGACCAAACCCTAGGCTGGTGTTGTTTTTATATCCAAGTGGAAAACAAGGCCGAAAGGGGCCACATCAGTGCAGCTAGCTGTTTGGTAGTCATGCTTGGAGCTCACCACACCTGAGCGAAGACGGCGAGGTAAATGACCTCGAGTGGACTGCAGCGAAGTGCACGCTGACGAAAAGTCGCTAATCCATTATGCGTGCAGCGAATATGTTGCTAATGAAAGTACAGCATAGGAGCTGCTGTAGAACACCAGCGGCGATTCCGGCCAGACCCGGAATGAGAAGGCGAAGCATTCCCGTAGGCTTGTCCCTTAAATAGCACTAAGAAAGATTCCAGATGGGACGCAACATAGTGTTCCAAAACTAACAGAAGTAATTTACAAACTGTGCTTGGAAATCTTAACAAAAAAATAACAAAATAATATGAAAAAGGGAGCCCAGAAAGAATATCTTTAAAAATTTACAATTAATAAATATAACAAATACTAAATACAAATAACGAAAGGAACCAATGAAAGGACAAGAAAGCGCGGAAGGATACACTTTCGGTACCAATCAAGAGAAAAAATTGCCAGTGACGCAAGCAGTCATGTTAAGGTGCTGCAACCAATCAAAAACCAAAAAGGAATGACGTAGGGCAGCGAAGAAGAGAAGAAAAATATACGAACATTCGTTTAACTTGTGACATGATTGCACGTCGAAGGAAACTTGTAATCAATTAACGAAAAGTAGCAAGACCGAAAAAAGTAATTAAGGTATGAACAACATGTAACATAGATTTAGAAAAATAGGAAAGGTACCGAAAACAGCGAAAGTTATCAACAAATGGTACGTTCATGAACGCATGAACCGGAGAGTGTTGCTGGAATTAAAGATGACAGGAAGAAGCGGAGTACACAGGAAAAAACCTGTCCCGCCCCCGCTTTGTCCAGCACAAATCTCACATGAAGTGACCGAGATTTGAACTAGTGATGGGCAACGCTCTCGCTCGAGACTCTCGAGATTAACGCCGCAGATCTCGAGACTCTCGCGAGAATCCCGAGACCGATCCTCCTGTAGCGCAAGCTGTGAGACGTACCAGTAACTAAGACTGTAAACTTGATAGTATATCATTGGCAGTTATTGCGTGAAATAACGTTCTCTTATGAAAACGTGTGAGCCAACACATTTTGTCAAAAGCCCGGAAAAGTACTGCATGTTCAGCTATGAACCGCTTAATACCATTAACTAAAGTGTAAACAGAACGCCAGTATCTTGAACTGTTCACGACTTATTTGGGGTGGACATCTTAGGTGTATAACAATGCATAATTTGTGAATAACTGTAAATAGGATGTACAACTACTTGGATACTAGAGGCGTGCATAATTCGAACCTGAGACGGGGAAGATGTGCTTTGCTACATACGCAACCCGCATTACACATGAGTGGAACGTGTAACAGGGGTGATGGGCAACGCTCTAGAGACCGATTCTCGTGTGCTGCGAGCTGTGCCACGACCCAGTAACTACGAGTGTAAGCTTGATAGTTATCATCAGCAGTTCTCACATGGAAACGTGTGTGACGATACATTTTGTCAAAATCCTACGAAAGCACTGCATGTTGAACTATGACCTCCTTACCATTAACGAAAGGGAATACAGAACGCCAGTATCTTAAACTGTTCACGAGTTATGTCAGGTGGACTTCTTAGCTGAATAACCCGTATAATTTGATAATAATTCATTGATATTATGCGTTTGTAAGTGCCGGATCATCCCAGAAGTATTTCTGCCGATGTATTGTACTTCTTTTGAATAAGCAACACAGTGGGCTGTGCTATGTGACATCTCTTAAAAATAACCGACAACCACGACTTATGTTGCGTTTCTGACATCGTCTTCAAGTTGTCGCGTATAATTCGACACAGTTCACATTGCACCGTCATATATTCAAGTACCTACCTAATTATGACGCGAATACTCTATAGCAATTTAGATTGCACATTCCATTCATACGTAATGGTGGTTGCATATGCAGCAAGGCGCATCTTGCCTCGTCTCGGTTTCGAATAATGCACGCCTTTAAATCCAGTTACGTGTACCTACAGTAGCCGTCAGGTTCTGTAATTAAACCACTCATTCGTGTACCTACCAGTGCATACAATGCCCGAATGCCTATCCTTTATAATTATGTTATACTGCGTCAAAATAGACCTCGGTATAAATGAACACCTAGTCGCTTGCTGACACGTATTTATGAAAGTGAGAAGGCCCGTGGTTGGCTATTCGCATATTCGGAACAAACAACATTCAGCTCCGACTACCTGCAGGCCTACAACACGCTGCTCACCGCACATTGTGGGGACAACGCTCTCGAGATTGCTGGAAATTTCTCGCGAGAAATAATGCCTGCGTTAGTCTCGATAAATTCCGAGAAATCTCGAGACCTCGTCTCAGACTGCCCGTCACTAATGTGAACCACGGATCCCAAAGGTGAAAGGCCGGCGCGCTGCCGCCTTAGCCACGGAGGCTCTTCAGCATGCTCCTTACCGCACCTATATAACACACTGTAATCAAGTTGAGATGATTCTCTGCGAAGTTCGTATCATTTTCATTTCCGATTAACCACCACCATAACCTCTGCCATGTCACTGTCATTTGGAGTCACCTACTGAATTAGCTCAAGGAAACATGAGCAGGCGCTTACCGGAGAGTGTGCCTTCTTTATCTTTATTCACCAGAAATCTGGAGCGCCCACTCTGCTACTCGAGCGACAGGAGTGTGTGCTCAAGGGCAGAGGTCTTCTGTGAGTGACTGCTACCGACAGGCGGTTTTTATTCACCTCATGGCGAGTACCTCCTCTAATTTCGCGAGTAAAGAGTGTATGCTCATTTTTATTCACACCACCCAATGGTTTGCGTTATAGTACCATATCTGAAGTACTTATTTGGTTATTGTTTGCAAGAAGGAGCTATACCAAATGAATGGAGAGTTGCTATATTAGCCCCTGCGTATAAAGGAAAGGGTGAGAGACATAAAGCTGAAAATTACAGGCCAGCCAGTTTGACATGCATTGCATTGGGAAAGCATTCTTTCTGATTATATTAGACATGTTTGCAAAATTAAAAACTTGTTCGATAGATGGCAGTTTGGGTTTACGATAGGTTATTTTACTGAAGCTCAACTTGTAGGATTCCAGCAAGATATAGCAGAGATCCTGGATTCAGGTCAAATGAACTGTATCGTGATTGATCTATCTAGATCATGGGAGACTACTGGCAAAAATGAGTGCAATTGGACTTGACAAAAGAGTGACTGAATGGGTGGCTATATTTCTAGAAAATATATTGTATAACAAAAACACTATGCACCAGGAAGGAATTGTTCGATGGAAATAGAACTCGATGGATGTGAGGAACAGACATAGAAAAACAAACGATCAAATGTGCAGAACAATCAAATGATTTATTGCAGAGTTAGAGCGTTACAAAATGAGGACGCCAATAAGGTGTGCACCTCTGGCCTGGATGCAAGCTGTCACTCGACGTGGCATAGACTGACAAAGTTCTTGGATGGTGTCCTGTGGAATTTCGTGCCAAATAGTCTCCAACTGTTGGGCTAAACCGGCGACATTCCGGGATGCTTGCAATCGCCTTCCCATGACGTCCCAAATGTGCTCTATGGGAGAGAGATCCAGCGACCGAGCTGGCCAAGGAAGGATAGGGCAAGCTCGAAGACAGTTCATAGCAACACGTGCCGTGTGCAGCCGGGCATTATCCTGTTGGAAAGTAAGGCCTAGGTGTCGCTGAAGGAACGGTAACACAACCGGCCGTAGAATGTCATCAACATACCGCTGTACTGTCAGTGTACCAGGAATGACTACCACAGGGGTCCGGCTGTCAAAGGAGATCGCAACCCAGACCATCACCCCCTGTTGTGTGGCTGTGTGGCGTGCGATAGTCAAGGCAGGATACTCACGCTGGCCTGGATGTCTCCATATACGTTTGCGGTTGTCGTCATGGCTTCGTTGGAAACGGGACTCGTCACTAAAGACTATACGTCCTCAGTCAGCGCAGTTCCACTTTGCTCGAGCACGGCACCACTGTAATCTGGCTTGACGGTGAAGAGGCGTGAGTGGTAAGCGGCGTAACGGGCGGCACGAGCGCAAATTTCTCCTGCTCAGGCGTGTGTTGACGGTCATGGTGGACACATGTGTGCGGGTCACACGCCGGATCGTTGATAACGACGACTCCAGTGGTGTGACAACTGTATTGACAATCGCTCTGTCTGTCCGTGCTGATGTGGCCCTCAGTCGACCACTGCCGTCCTGAATTTGATGCCTGCAGTTACTGACCCACGCTTGCCAGCATCGTCTGATCGTAGCAGCACTTCGACCCAAATGTCCAGCGAAAGCTCGATTTGACCAACCGGCTTCTTTCAATCCGATCGCACGAACTATTTCAAACTCTGACATCTGCTCATAATGAGCACGAATCCTTCGGTGTGGTATTGTTACAGCCGACGTTAAGATAGCGCAGTCGAATGCAACAGCTACTTTGAGCATACGCTTCAGAATCGCGCCTAATATACACCTCATGCATGCACAGTTCGGATGTGCGGGAGCTCCCTCTATTAATTCATTGGACACGAAACTTTAATAATTTGCATGTTCGGTTCGAATGTCTCTTTGCCGGGCTGAGTGGCTCAGACGGTTAAGGCGCTGGCCTTCTATCCCCAACTTGGCAGGTTCGATCCTGGCTCAGTCCGGTGGTATTTGAAGGTGATCAAATACGACAGCCCCGTGTCGGTAGATTTACTGGCACGTAAAAGAACTCCTGTGGGACTAAATTCCGGCACCTCGGCGTCTCCGAAGACCTTAAAAAGTAGTTAGTGGGACGTAAAGCAAATAACATTATTATTATTATTATTATTATTATTATTATTATTATTATTATTATTATTATTATTATTATTATTATTATAATACGAATGTCTTTGCATACGTAATTTCCTTACAATCGGACAACGCCTTCCCGGTGCATCGTTTTTTTTTGTTATAGAGTGCAGATCTCAGAGAATTAGAGCAGGCGAAGCTTTACCTGACCCTGTAATAATTAAGAGGGGAATTCCTCAAGGTAGTATTATTGGACCTTTATATATTCTTATATATACAGAATGTTAGGTGTATACGTGCAGATATTAAGCTAGTCGGCAAAGAAAAAGACATCTCACAATATATGCTATGTACTTTTTATTTTGTACTATTAGTTTGCCCATAACTGAGCCAAATATTTCAGGACCTAATGTGTTTTGAACGGCCGTAGCAGGATATGCCGGTTACGTCATTCTGTCCACGCGTAGTGGAAGTACAGTAGCAGAGTCTAGGGCTTGTTGAACCTGTTTCTTATCGCAGGCCAACACATGTTGTGCACTTCCCCTAAAGGCTTGGCAATAGGAGAGGATGACTCACGTGCCAGGTCACTTGCTGTACTCGAAAACCGGTCTAGGGTACTCTGTGTGAAATGTACACAGGATCCTTACAGTGACCTCGAAGATACGCACCAGCACATACGTGCGAATAAAGTATTGTGTAGTTGTGTGTGATTTATAAGACGTCAATGGCATTACTCAGTGATCCAAGCTGACAAAATGAAAGGAAATAGTTTATAAGTAAATGAAAAATGAGCGCAACATTTCTGTGCTGTTATTGCGACAGTCTACGAAGAATTTCTGACAATAGATAATGCGAGTTTTCTATGCTTATTCATAAACTTTTCAGGTCAATGAAAGGACGGTGGACACTGAAAGAAAAGGCTGTAAGTATTCAGTCATATTGTTATTAATGAGACAGATTTCAAAAACCGTAGTTGCAACCATGCGTGAACATTGCTCGAAGGAAAAATAGGTACTGTGGATTTCTTTTGCTAGATGCTTTACGTTGCACCGACACAAATAGGTCTTATGGCGACGATGGGATAGGAAAGGGCTAGGAGAGGGAAGGAAGCGGCCGTGGCCTTAATTAAGGTACAGCCCAAGCATTTGCCTGGTGTGAAAATGGGAAACCACGGAAAATCATCTTCAGGGCCGACGACAGTGGGGTTCGAACCTGCTATCTCCCGAATACTGGATACTGGCCGCAGTTAAGCGACTGCAGCTATCGAGCTCGGTCTACTGTGGAATTGCCGCCGGGCATTTCTAATAGAAGGCTTATTCTTCTTTTTCCTAATCTGTTTACCTTCCAGGGTTGGTTTTCCCTCGGACTCAGCGAGGGATCCCACCTCTACCGCCTGAAGGGCAGTGTCCTGGAGCGTGAGACATTGGGTCGGGGGATACAACTGGGGAGAATGACCAGTACCTCGCCCAGGCGCCCTCACCTTCTATGCTGAACAGGGGTCTTGTGTAGGCCTTGCGGGGGAATGGGGAGATTGGAAGGGATAGACAAGGAAGAGGGAAGGAAGCGGCCGTGGCCTCAAGTTAGGTACCATCCCGGCATTTGCCTGGAGAAGTGCGAAACTACGGGAAACCACTTTCAGGATGGCTGAGGTGGGAATCGAACCACCTCTACCCATTTGACCTCCCGAGGCTTAGTGGACCCCGTTCCAGCCCTCGTACCACATTTCAAATTTCGTGGCGGAGCTGGGAATGGAAAACGTGCCTCCGGGTGTTGGCAGCTAATCACACTAACCACTATACCACAGAGGTGGACAGAAGGCTAATTACTGGACAGTAAGTGCCGATAGGTAATGTAACGGACCCGTTTAATTAAAACGTCCGTAATAATAATGTTACTACTACTACTACTACTACTACTACTACTACTACTACTAATATCTTTACGTTCCACTAACTAATTTTCATGGTTTTCGAAGACGCTGAAGTGCCAGAATTTTGTAAAGCAGTACTTTTTTAAATGCAAGTAAATCCACAGACACGAGACTGGCGTATTTCAGCACCTTCAAATACCACCGAACTGAGCCGCCATCGAACCTGCCAAGGTGGGATCAGAAGACCAGCGCTCTATCGTCCGAGCTACGCAGACCGGCATTGGAGCTTAGAGTAAGTTGACCGTGCGGTTAGGGGCGCGCAGCTGTGAGCTTGTATTCTGGTGATAGTGGGTTCGAACTCCACTGTCGGTAGCCGGGAAGGTGGTTTTCCGTAGTTTCCCATTTTCACATCAGGGAAATGCTGGAACTGTACCTTTATTAGACTTCGAACGCTTCCTTCCCACTTGTATCCCTTTTCTCTCACATCGTCGCCGTAAGACCTGTTTGTGTCGGTTCGACGTAAAACAATTTGTAAGTACATGCTTCGGTAATTTCGGAGACATGTCTGCAATTATAATATTAATAATAATTCGGACCTGTTAAAAGTTCACTGTTTTCTTTAGTGTTTTCTGACAGATTACGAGCCACGAAGTTTGAATGGGGCGATTAACTTTTATTTTCATAATAGTCAGTAATAATAGACTAACACAGTTTTTATAATAATATTGTTAGTGGCTTTTCGACGGATGCAAGCTAATCGCACGGCCAACTCGCCAAATAATAATAATAATAATAATAATAATAATAATAATAATAATAATAAATCTTCACGTGCCAATGGAGACGCGCGGTGTCGGAATTTTGCCCACAGGTATTCTTTAACGTGCCCGTAAATCTACCGATCAGAAGCGGTCGTATTTGAGCACCTTCAAATACCAGCGGACTGAGCCAGGATCGAGCCTGCTAAGTTCATGAAACCAGTGCTTGAACCGTCTGAGCCACTCAGCCTGGCAACGTTTATTTTGATACGTTGAATAGGCACTGCAAAATCAGCAGTAAGCTAGAAGGTTCTCATTTACATTTAAACATGTTCTCTTCGGTTGGAAGCACGAAAGGAAGGTACGTTTAATTAATTTATGTTTATAACATGTCCCTTACTGGTATCAAGTAAAACGTTCGATGTGTTTTGACATTTCAATTCCGATACTACTCACTTTGAAATTCTATCCCATGCATTCTTTCGTTGACGTAATAAACTTTATTTACGTACACGTCAACACGGGTTGTTTCTGCATACGGCGAGTTGGACTCCCAAAAGACCATGATATTGAAATCGCACTGTGGGAGAATATTCCACGTAAGCAGTTCGACAAAAGCACTAGACCTGTCACATGCCGGTTGTCTGCTGTTCCTAGCGAGGGGGATGTGGCTGGACGGGTTCCCCACCCCTACATGAAACCGGTCTGTCTGACCTTGACCTGAATAACAGCTGTCAGAGATGCGAATTATCGTCCGTACTAGTACGCGAGTTACTTCGTAGTAGTAGCATCAGTAGTAGTATTTGAATAATGCCAGTGTATGAATACCACGAATACCATTATATGCTTCTAGTGTATCGTGTGGCAGAACAGAACACGGGTCGCCCTTCGTGAATCTATCGGGAAAGGCTTCCAGCAATTTATATTTTGTTTCTTATTCCCTACGAGTTAAAACAGAGGACACTTTGCGTTTTTAAGGGCCGATGACATTAAGACAGCAATCATCATCATCATCATCATCATCGTCGTCGTCGTCGTCGTCGTCGTCGTCGTCGTCGTCACGTATAAATATTCAATAAAATAATCGTTTTATATTCATCATTACTGAAATAGGAACTATAAGTTAACATTTAACTTAAGAAGATTGCCTAGAATGTTTTGTTAATTTACAAGAGAAAGTTTAACATGTCTTTTAATGCAATCTGTATGTTTTTGTTTTCCAAACTGTTGTACTGTAATGTTTAACATAGGTACATTATGTTGTTCACAGGCGTTTTCGTGTACGTTCGTAAATCCGTACTTTTCTATTCGAGATAGTCTTGTTACCGTCCACCTGGAATTACGGAGCCCGTACTGTAGGTTAGTTCATTATTTTTCTACAACAGAGTGTTACGAATGCGACTGTAGTTCCCGCGACCACGCCACTCTTATGTCTGTGTCACTAATGTGCACGTTGTTCAGCTGCGTGCTGCTTGACTATGTGGCTCTCGTTACCTTCTTCTTCCTCTTCTTCTACTGCAGCCTTATGTCTTAACAGGTATACTGTATTCTACCAACATCATCTCAACACACAGTAGCGTAATCTGCTGTGATTTACCGAGCTCGATAGCTGCAGTCGCTTACGTCCGGCTCCATGGCTAAATGGTTAGCGTGCTGGCCTTTGGCCACAGGGGTACCGTGTTCGATTCCCGGGAGGGTCGGAAATTTAACCTTAATTGGTTAAATTTGCTGGCACGGGAACTGGGTGTATGTGCCATCTTCATCATCATTTCATCCTCATCACGACGCGCAGGTCGCCTACAGGAGTCAAATCAAAAGACCTGCATCTGGCGAGCCGAACTTGTCCTCGGACACTCCCGGCACTAAAAGCCATACGACATTTCATTTCAGTGTGGCCAGTATCCATTATTCGGGAGATAATGGGTTCGAACCCCACTCTCGGCAGCCCAGAAGATGGTTTTCCGTGGTTTCCCATTCTCACATCAGGCAAATGCTGGTGCTGTACCTTAATTAAGGCCACGGCCGCTTCCTTCCCTGTCCTAGCCCGTTCCAGTCCCATCGTCGCCATAAGGCCTATCTGTGTAGGTGCGACGTAAAGCCAATAGCTGCTGCGATTTGTTATTAGCACCATCATAGTAAAATGTAATATAGTTGTGGCGGAATCTTCTTAGATATGTTCGACATCTGTGGATTGTGTATAATTTGATAACTCATCTGTACTCATGAAAACGACCGTCGGCCTGGCGTTCAGGTTAATAGCTACATGTCTCTAACGTGTAACCTTGTTTATGTTTCTTATATTTGTTGATGTGTATGTTTGATGTTTATACACAATACGAGATTACAGCTGACTCATCCCCACGAGCTTGACCTGGTTCTCGTTTTACGCATAGTAATCTGTAGGTAACTACTGCGACCGATGCTAACTCACGTGACATATATTTCATCTTGTTTCCTCTTAAACCACGCATATTTTACTATTTTCTTCCACGTATTTCAGTTGTTAATGACCTAATAATAATAATAATAATAATAATAATAATAATAATAATAATAATAATAATAATAATTGTTACGGAGTTTTGTGGATGTGCAGCGGTGAAAGAAGGTGCGGGGGTGAACAGGTCTCAAAATACGAAATTTAAGTAAATATAAAATTTAACAAGGTTATATTTTCTTATCAAAATCGAGAAATAACAAGAATGGCAGGTACAGAGTAGCAAAGCAACCAATTCGAGAGTGTACAATTACAGTGTTACAGGATTTGGGCTCCGAGAGCCAGACACACAATTCTTGAGCTATAAGCCCCACATTACGATATACAGGATTCAACAAAGGGGCAGAAGACCCCAATCATGCCCAGGAGCTCTTGCTCCCAATTACACAGTAAAGCCTCCCGAGGCACACAGAAATCAAAATTTTTGGAAGAGCAACCCGCTCTCAAAGTTCCAGCCTATCAAAGGCCACACCAAATTCCACCTTCAGGCTGTCCTCCAAGGACATATACACAGGGGTAAAAATACCCAACCTACTGAGGCCTATTCAGTAAAGAAACAGGAATATTACAAGGCCTCCACAATACCAACTTGAGAGAAGGCAAAACTGCACTCCTAATACACTTTATTTAAAACCTACTTGGCGCTAGGCCTCTAATGCAAGGGCTAATCCCATACTAAAGAGGTGACTTATAGAAGGAGACAATTTACATTACGGTAAGGAAGAAACGGTTGTGAAAATAAGTTCACCACAATATGAGTGGGAGCTCGAGACGGTTAAGCACTCTCTATCCCAATATGTAGTTCAAAAAGATAGAATTGATACCAAGTGTCTTTACATTTTAGGGGAAAGTTACATGGTAAAAAGGCTTCGGACCTGTCCCGAGAGTTAAACTGCTGAGCTAGCAAGAAAAGAAGTTATTAAACGGCCATTACCTGGTGGTTGAACTGCTGCCCAAAGAAAGAGGCGCTTCCCGCCCCCTGCTACGTACTTTATACACTGATAGATGTTACTGAAGTGGCGCGGAGACCCGAAAATCAGCAGTTTATATACCCTCGCGGAAAGTTCGAGGCGTTTTAGGAATGAGAACACCCGCCCACAATCATTTATTGGCTAACAACGAAAACCCCTACACTAGATGAAGAAGAAACACATTATTGGTGGAAAATTAATTATAGAAATTCCTTATTGGTCGAATTCAAAACTGCCGGAAAGAAAGGGTTAATATTGCCAACTTAAACAATAACTGAAAGAAATTTAACAAAGAACAAACTTATGAATTCAAAATTTCTCCAAAAACACAGTTCTTTCACTTCGCACTAGGGTGCATAATTGTAGTCCTTCAGTAGTGCCATCTGGAAGAGAATGTCCACACTTCTTACTACAGGCAAAACAAAAATACATCGAAAACGACCCAGTTCAGAAACTTCAAAATTTACAAGTAGGGACATCTTCTGAGAAACTTGAGAATTAACACAGTAGATAAAGTTCAGACTTCCTCCAGTAGAGGAGTTTCAACTGGCGCAAAGTTTGAATTAGCGGCGTGGAGGTGTACCGCCCGGTACAGACCTCCCCCCCCCCCAAGTTCCTCCAAGGGGTAACACAGAATAACATACACTTTTGTTTTCAAAATAAGGTCCAAGTTATGATGTTGATATAGAAGTTCATTGCGGAAGAATTTACCAACAAGTTTTCTTAAAATGATTGGATCCAGTTTCTAAATTCTTTGGTTACTATTGATGTAATGTCTTTGTGCTTGTAGAAGTTGAGTTCAGAAGGAAAAACCTTTAATTCTTGAAAGTCGAGAAAAATTTTCTAAGTCCACCAGATATTGTCGTTGAATTCAAAAATAGTAGTAATGTTGATATTAAATGTCCATGTAGCTGATTAAATATATATTCAAGGTTGATTAAGTTAGACGGTCAGACCGGCCGCTGCTGCTTATGTCCAGGGGAGGTCGCTCGGACCCCTCAAGTACCCTGAGATACCGCTCGCCCGCACTATGAGAGGAGTAGTGGAGTTGAAGCACGCCGCGCCCGCGGCGAACATACAGGTCGTAGGCGAGTTGCAGGTTGTGCGCCGCACATCAGCCTTGGCCGGGCGGAGGAATCCGGCTCGCCGTACCCTGGTTGGCCTCACGGAGAGGGGCGGGCCCTTACCCCACCTCAGTGGCGGTACGGCGCCGCGCTGCTGCGGGAGCACTGAAACATTAAAGCTCGGCGGCAGAATTTTGTTGGACCAGAATGATTTTAGAGTACATTCATTGTGGTGGAACTGAAGGGCCAGCGGCGTAGAAATATTTATTTCATTTAAAAGCCACTGTGTGTTGTTGAGCAGGAGACGGGAGCGTGGTAATGGCCATGGCAAGGACAGGATGGCAGTTTAACTGGTCGGGGGAGGTTTAAAAAATGCTTACCTACAGGGAAACAGATTCCAAGGGCAGAAGGCCTTAAAAGTGAAACCCCTCAAACAAAAATATAACCGTCATATTTCTTTCAAAATTATATGAAGCAAGTTAGCACAGAAATTACACCGGTTTCACCTGTGACAGGTGAACCCTAAATATCCTCTCGGTGGCTGGATTGCTTAGCAATAAGGCAACGGGTGTAAGGAAATCGAGAATAGTACACGGCCCATGAAATCTGGGGGCAAGCTTGCCCGCGGGAACAAAATTCTTGACCATCACCTGGTCGCCTACCTTCAAATTGGTGGGTCTCCGTCCACGATCATATCTTTTCCTAACCTTTTCATGAGACAATTTAAGATTGGCTTTAGCCTTCTTCCAAAGATCTTTAATGTTATCTGGATCTATAGTCTCAGGTAGAATGTCACTCAGAGACCAGAGGTTAGAGAGCGGCGTGTTGGGAACAAACTTGAACATCAACGAAGCTGGAGTAAATTTATGTGATTCATGAACAGCCGAGTTCAAAGCAAAAGCTAACCAATGCAGGGACGTGTCCCACCTAGAATGATCTTCATGATGATAGGCAATAAGCGCGGACCTCAGGTTACGATTAACCCGTTCAGCCAGAGATGGTTGAGGATAATAAGCAGAAGTTGTCACATGAGATATGGACAGATCAAAACAAAATTTACGAAATAAATTAGATGTGAAAGCCTTAGCATTGTCAGACACAATATATTGACACGGACCAAAAGAAGCAAAGATTGAATTTAGACAAGTAATGGTGGACTGAGCGGTAGCCAGCTTAGTCGGAAATAACCAGGAAAATCTTGTAAAACCATCTACACATACAAAGATGAACTTGTTGGCATTTCCCTTTGACTGGGGGAAGGGTCCTACATAATCAATATACAGGCGTTCCATTGGGCGCGACGCTTGATGAGAAGACAAAAGGCCTACCTTGGTAGACATGGTGGGTTTATTAGGCAAGCAGGATTTACAAGCCTTTACTAGTTCACGAATTTCACCGTCCATACCCTTCCAGATGAACATTTCACGAATCTTTTCACGAGTTTTAAAGATGCCTAGATGCCCCCCTAATGGGGTCTCATTTTAGTACTTAAAGATCATAGGTACAAGAACAGCTGGAACGACAACTTTCATCATCTTATCATGCCTCGAAGGGGAACATAAAACTCCATTCCTCAGTACATAAGGGACGACGTGTTCCACACAAGAAAGGGTTTCCATTATCGGAGCCAGCGTCGGATCTTCACGTTGGTATTTCCCAATGTCCCTAAAGAGCATGGGAGCATCTGTTAAGATGGCATTAACCTCAGATAGTATGGACTCGGGAGGTGATGAACTATCGACCGGTTCATGGGTCTCGACGTCGTTGGAAAACATACGGCTGAGTCCGTCTCCAACAACATTTTCAGTAACTCTGATATGCCTAACGTCAAATTGGAATGCCGAAATTCGGATAGCCCACCGGGCTATACGACCAGTACGACGCGGCCTACCTAAGACCCAGCTTAGGTCTTGATTATCCGTCTCCAAGTCGAATTTGACATGTTCCAGATAGAGACGGAACTTTTCTAAGGCAAATAAGACTGCCAAACCTTCGAGCTCATAGATGGAATACTTGGCTTCTTGAGCCGATAGAGTCCTAGATGTATAGGCGATGGGTCGCCTCCCTAGTTCAGTCTCTTGAAGAAGGACTGCAGCTACCGCCTACGACGACGCGTCGGTTTGGACGATGAATTTTTTGGAGAAATCGGGCATAGCCAGAACACGGGCATTACACAGAGCTAATTTAAGATCTTCAAAAGCGGCTTGTTGCGAAGATCCCCACTCGAATTTTATGCCTTTCCTACGAAGAAGGTTCAAGGGAGCCGCTCTATTAGCAAAGTTAGGGATAAACGTCCTGAAGAAATTCACCATACCAATGAACCTGGCAATACCTTTGATGTCCTTGGGAGGTTTAAAATCACGGATGGCCTGTGTTCTAGAATGATCGACTGCAACACCATCAGGCGACACAATATGCCCTAGGAATGACATGGAGGGCTTAGCGAAGGCAACCTTGGACAACTTAACAGTTAAGCCGGCCTTACGAAGGCGATTGAGAACTTCTCGCAGATGATCTAGATGTTCTTCGAAAGTCTCCGAAAATACGACGACATCATCAAGATAGTGATACAAGTACTCGAATTTGATGTCGGAGAAGACCCTATCTAGCAGTCTAGTGAGTACCGCTGCTCCCGTGGGGAGCCCGAAAGGCACGCGGTTGTATTCATACAAGTTCCAATCCGTGGCAAACGCTGTAAGGTGTTTAGACTCTTCAGCTAGGGGAATTTGATTATAGGCCTGATTCAAATCCAAGATGGTGAAGAATTTAGCTTTACGAAACCATGTAAAACAAGAATGAAGGTCAAGAAGGGGCACAGATTGTAACACCACCTTCCGATTGAGAGCCCTATAGTCAATGACCGGCCTGAAGCCACATTGGGGTTTCGGGACTAGAAAAATAGGTGAAGAATACGCTGACTTAGAGGGCCGAATAATACCACCCTTTAACATTTGATCGATGATTTCTTTCAATGCCTTCATTTTAGGTGGAGATAGCCTATAAGGTGGAAAACGGACAGGAATCGAATCCGTGACCTCAATTTTGTATTCGATCAGGTCAGTAACACCAGGAGTATCAGAGAACACCTCTGGAAACGACTGACACAATTTACGAATACTATCAGCCTGCTCCTCAGGTAGATGTCTAAGGTCTAACAACATCTCATCCTGGGTAGGCGAAATAGATGAACATGATGCAGAATTACATTTCAATAAGGGGATTTTGCAATTAGACGCAAATTTGAAAGTGCACGACCTACTCTGAAGATCGAGCACAAGACCAGTGTGAGAAATGAAGTCAGCTCCCAATATAATGGGGCAAGACAAGTGCTTGGCCACAAACAATTTAACTTTCCAAGTAAATTTTAAAATACGAATTTTGGCTTTTAAGGAACCTAAAATTTCTAATGGAGAAGAATTAGCCGAAACATACTGAACAGGAGATGAGCTATAGTCAGGAAGTTTACAAATAGATTTCAATTTCGAATACCATTGAGCCGAAATAATTGAACAAACACTGCCTGAATCTAAAAGAGCTGTTACAGGTTCATTATTTAACTCAATTTTGAGAAAAGGTACGGGTGCGGGGGAGTCCGCCGCAATCCTAAGACATTCTTTGGGGCATTCAAAAGATACATTTGAAGACTGAATTTTCCCTGAATTTTCGACCTGTTTATCAGGGGCTGAGCCTCGGGAAGATGGATTAGCCGACTCAGCCGAAGCCACTAGTCACTTTTGATTGTTGTTGGAAGTTGCACCCGAAGTTGAGCAAAAGGGGGGTGCTGTTGGTATTAGGGCAGTTCTTGGCAATATGGGAGAACGCGCCGCATTTAAAACAGCCTTGTGATGAACCTGCTCCACTATTTGTCCTACTCGATTTGATCAATAGACAATTATTGCGAAGATGATCAGGCGACCCACAAGCATAACATTTACGGGGTGTGACTGGTCGGCGAGGTGGAGGCCGAGGATTACTAAAAGAAGGAGGGGGTTCTTTCGCGACACGCAAAGAATCGGCGTATCTAACTCCTTCGGCCGACACAGCAATAGCTTCTAGCTCAGCGAAAGTTTGCGGACGCGACGCAAAACACAAGTATGATCGGTAAGGTGGTGAAATACCTTCTACAATAGCCTGTACAATCTGATCTTCAAGAAAATGAAGAGCAAACACCCTGGTATAGAACTTAATGTCTTGTATGAAATCAGCCAAGTTTTCATCCAACCATTGTACACGATAATAGTACTTCTGAATAAGTGAGGACCTTGCCATAGTCGGAATGAAGTTAGCTAGTAAGTGGGCGTGGAAGTCTTCAATAGATGATTGTTCGGCAATGGCTCTTACTATTTTGTCTGAGAGAACACCAATTGCATAGGGATAGATGATTTGCAAAATTTGACAAGCAGAAAGAGAAAAAACGAGGGCATGATCCTGAAACTCAACTAAAAACCTTAAGAATGAAATTACATCACTTGTAGGGTTAACCGAAAACTTAGAAATACCTCTAAGCAACATAGCTAATGGATGGGGTAAACTGCTGAAACTAGGAGACGTAGTAGGTTGGGGCCTAAGTGGCGGAGAAGCAGATTCAGAAGGAGCATTATTTAGCACAAAGGGTGGAATGGACTTGCACGATCTGCCACTGATTCTGATGGGGCAGATGTTCGTTGTGTGGTCGCCTCAGTGTCCTTTCCTTCCTCTTTAGAGGAATCCTCCACATTTACTATATTTACGATCATAGGCTGGTCGATTTTGGGAGTTGCAGATCCAGATAACAACTGACTAACCTTACTAGACATTTGGGACAAGTTTTCGGCCAGGACGCTAGCTTCCTTACCCTGAACGTCATTTAACTTCAGAGACAATAGATCACATACCCTATTATAAAAGTGGTACAACCTAGCCTGTACTCTTTTGAATTGATTAGGAGATGGATCACTTACTTCAGAAAAAACTAACTACAGATGCTAGCTCAGTAGTATTGTCATTGATCGTGGAGAGAGCATCGTCAATCTCTTTTTCTCCCAACGTCGGGATGGTAATAGGTAAATCAAGAGAATCTTTTAGCTTATTGGAGTCGACTGCAACCGTGCCTCCAGATTGAACGTTTCTGAGAGATAATTCATAAATTAATTCCTCTTTACGCAAATAGAAAGGATGAAGAACCTCGCGAGGGCCGGACATGATGATAGAACGATTTTGAAAAAGGAAAAATCAAAAAATTCCAGCAACTGAGAAAATTGTTAGAGTTCGAACGCAAAGCAATGTTTAGCCGTCAAAAGGGGCTAAATTGAGACCCATTCAACCACGCTCTGCTACCACTTGTTACGGAGTTTTGTGGATGTGCAGAGGTGAAAGAAGGTGCGGGGGTGAACAGGTCTCAAAATACGAAATTAAAGTTAAGATAAAATTTAACAAGGTTATATTTTCTTATCAAAATCGAGAAATAACAAGAATGGCAGGTACAGAGTAGCAAAGCAACCAATTCGAGAGTGTACAATTACAGTGTTACAGGATTTGGGCTCCGAGAGCCAGACACACAATTCTTGAGCTATAAGCCCCACATTACGATATACAGGATTCAACAAAGGGGCAGAAGACCCCAATCATGCCCAGGAGCTCTTGCTCCCAATTACACAGTAAAGCCTCCCGAGGCACACATAAATCAAAATTTTTGGAAGAGCAACCCGCTCTCAAAGTTCCAGCCTACCAAAGGCCACACCAAATTCCACCTTCAAGCTGTCCTCCAAGGACATATACACAGGGGTAAAAATACCCAACCTACTGAGGCCTATTCAGTAAAGAAACAGGAATATTACATGGCCTCCACAATACCAACTTGAGAGGAGGCAAAACTGCACTCCTAATACACTTTATTTAAAACCTACTTGGCGCTAGGCCTCTAATGCAAGGGCTAATCCCATACTAAAGAGGTGACTTATAGAAGGAGACAATTTACATTACGTTAAGGAAGAAACGGTTGTGAAAATAAGTTCACCTCAACGCAATATGAGTTGGAGCTCGAGAGGGTTAAGCACTCTCTATCCCAATATGTAGTTCAAAAAGATAGAATTGATACCAAGTGTCTTTACATTTTAGGGGAAAGTTACATGGTAAAAAGGCTTCGGACCTGTCCCGAGAGTTAAACTGCTGAGCTAGCAAGAAAAGAAGTTATTAAACGGCCATTACCTGGTGGTTGAACTGCTGCCCGAAGAAAGAGGCGCTTCCCGCCCCCTGCTACGTACTTTACACACTGATAGATGTTACTGAAGTGGCGCGGAGACCCGAAAATCAGCAGTTTATATACCCTCGCGGAAAGTTCGAGGCGTTTTAGGAATGACAACACCCGCCCACAATCATTTATTGGCTAACAACGAAAACCCCTACACTAGATGAAAAAGAAACACATTATTGGTGGAAAATTAATTACAGAAATTCCTGATTGGTCGAATTCAAAACTGGCGGAAAGAAAGGGTTAATATTGCCAACTTAAACAATAACTGAAAGAAATTTAACAAAGAACAAACTTATGAATTCAAAATATCTCCAAAAACACAGTTCTTTCACTTCGCACTAGGGTGCATAATTGTAGTCCTTCAGTAGTGCCATCTGGAAGAGAATGTCCACACTTCTTACTACAGGCAAAACAAAAATACATCGAAAACGACCCAGTTCAGAAACTTCAAAATTTACAAGTAGTTTCTTCTGAGAAACTTGAGAATTAACACAGTAGATAAAGTTCAGACTTCCTCCAGTAGAGGAGTTTCAACTGGCGCAAAGTTTGAATTAGCGGCGTGGAGGTGTACCGCCCGGTACAATAATAATAATGATGATAATAATAATAATAATAATAATAATAATAATAATAATAATAATAATAATAATAATAATAATAACTTTAAGTGCTTTACGTCCCACCAACTACTTCTACGGTTTTCTGAGACGCTGAGGTGCCAGAATTTAGTCCCGCACGAGATCTTTTTATGTACCAGAAAATCTGCCGACGCGAGGCTGACCTACAGTATTTTAGCACCTTCAAATACCACCGGACTGGGCCAGGTTCGAACCTGTGAAGTTGGAGTCAAAAGGCCTGCACCTCAACCGTCTGAGCAACTCAGCCCGGAAGGAGGCACGAAATGTAGGTACGTTTAATTTATTTAGTTGTATAACATGTCCCAGTGGCGAATTTAGAATATATTTTGGGGGGGGGGGCAAGATTGATGTAAGGTTAGATTAAGTAATTTTAAGAGGTCAGACGATTTCAAACACTTTAGAAAGGAAAACGGAAACATTGATTTGGGCTGATACATACATACATACATACATACATACATACATACATACAGTACACCAATGGTTACAAAACGAAGTCCAGGTTTCTTGGTACACTTGCAAACTTATCAAGAACTTCTTCATCACTAACTATAATGTCTCTGTGGATAGATAGTAAAGCAAGCCCGTTAAGCCTACTTTCAGATGTGCTGTTCCTTAAGTAAGTCTTCAGTCTCCTTAGGCTAGAGAAAGTTCTTTCTACGGTTGCGATAGAAACAGGAAGAACGGGGAGTAATTAGAGAAGGGTATAAATGTTGGGGAAGAAAGTCTTGTCATATTTTTCTAGAGAACTTACAGCCATTTTGGGAAGATTTGAAGGATTTTCCTGACTCCACTTTTCTTTCCACCACATAAACTCACTTTGCACAATCTCTTTATGTGACAGATTTCCTTCGTAGAAACTAAAAGCAGCCTCCAATGAACCGAAATCTGTTACGATACACAATTGTGGAAGGATGTTTTGTAAGGATGAAACTATTTCCTTGTGAGATTCAAAGCATTCTTTTAGTGAGTTACAAAAATCGTCCAGGTATGGCACATAAACTGCTAACTGTTGGCTCGGAATCTCAACAACGATCGAAAATTCCCATAATTTTGGTCCGGTTCTCCAAAGCTTATACATTTTTTCGGGGGGGGCAGGCCCCCTGGGCCCCCCCTTATATACGCCCCTGACATGTCCAATATTCCTTTGAAACTAAACGTTCGATGTGTTTCGATAATTCAATTCGGATGCTACTCATTTGGGCATCCCATGACTGCTTTCGTTGACGTAAGGACCTGCCATCTTTCTTCTACCTCTACGCAATGCACAACGGGGATCTACTGTATTTCACGTCCCGGCGCGCCTATCCCAACCAAAAATTATATCACACGCTCGTACAGGTCCCGCACCGATTCAGGTTTTCAGGTCATTTCCATACTCACTAGACCACGGGGCTGATGACCACACATATCCCAATCCCTTCAAGGACATAACAGCAAATGAACCAGTACTAACGCTGAGAATTCGGCACATCTCCAGGGTCCGAAACCGATGACCAGGGTTGTCTGAAGCCCCTAAGACGGAAACTGAATACTGACAACTACGAAACCAGTCTGGCGAGAATGTAACGTAACAAGGCATACGCTACTGTAGTAGCCACCTTCAGCTGTTATCGTAGCTCAGTTGCTCTTAAACATAAAACCAGTTTGACAAGTATGTTACGTAACATCTCGTGCATTGCATAGGTAGCGTTCAGCTGTTGCACGTAAACATAAACAGAAACCAGTTTGGTACGCATGGCGCGTGGCTCGCCTGTTCTCAAAGGGAAGCTATTCATTCACAAGAACAAGGCATACTACCTACTCTAAAAACATCGTATCTCTTTGCTCTCGAAAATAACTTCCGAGAATTACTAAAAGTTTGATATATAGTGGTTCGTCACATCGTTGTCTATTGCTACAAGAAATATCTGCAGGTATACACCTAACACCCTGTATATATATCAATGATATGTGTAAAGAAGTGGAACCAGAGATGAGGCTTTTTTCAGACAATGTAGGCAACGGTATGATGATAAACGGGGTTAAAAGTCAGGTTGAGAGTTTCACAAATAGGTAATGTCCTCTCAGTTTTAATTACTGCGTTGATGGGGTGAAAGTTCCCTTTGGGGATCATTGTAACTACCTAGGCGTTGATATAAGGGAAGACCTTCATTGGGGTAATCACATAAATATGATTGTAAATAAAGGGAACAGATCTCTGCACATGGTTATGAGAGTATTTAGGGGTTGTAGTAAGGATGTAAAGGAGAGAGCATATTCATCTCTGGCAAGACCCCATTTAGAGTATGGTTCCAGTGTATGGGACCCTCACCAGGATTACTTGACTCAGGAACTGGAAAATATCCAAAGAAAAGCAGCTTGATTTATTCTGGGCGATTTCCGACAAAAGAGTAGCATTACAAAAATGTTGCAAAGTTTGAGCTGGGAAGACTTGGGAGATAGGAGACGAGCTGTTTGACTAAGTGGTATGTAAAAGTTTCAAACAATGAGATTCATAACATGTAAATGGGATGTTCCGAGCATGGAATGACATCAGTAGACGATTACGTTTGAGTGGTGTCTTTAAAAGTAGGAAAGATCACAATATGAAGATAAAGTTGGAATTCAAGAGAACAAATTGGGGCAAATATTTGTTTATAGGAAGGGGAGTTAGGGACTGGAATAACTTACCAAGGGAGAAGTTCAAGAAATTTCCAGTTTTTGCAATCATTTAAGAAAGGGCTAGGAAATTAACAGATAGGGAATCTGCCACCTGGGCGACTGCCCTAAATGCAGATCACTAGTGATTGATTGATTGAACAATTATTCCAGACACGCTGAGCAAGGTGTGGGGCGAACTCTACAATCGACTTGATATGTGCCGCATGACGAATGGTGCTCCCATTGAACACTTGTATAACAAACTTTACTTGATATTACTTACAAATGTTAAGTTCAATGTTATAAACACTACAGAGCCTTAAAACCCCGATATTCATTTTGAAACACACTGTATTATATTACAACAGAATATAAAATCAATATAAGGTAATTTCGCTTACCTCATGGTTTTGACTTCTAAGTCCATTTCATCATTGTTGTTACATGCAGTGCATTGTATACATAGCTGTATTAAATGTTCCAGGCATACAAACCGTGAGCACTGAATGTATTTCTTCTTTGACTAACGGTTCTTTGTTTTCCACAAAAAGCACACCGACCTGATTCTTCCCCTCCTTGGTGTTTTTGTGTTTGTACCTCTGGCTCTTTATGTCCCTGGGAATACACTCGAACATGGAATGCTGAACCATGTACTCCTTGCACATATCTATTGATAAGGTCTTCAAGAACTCCGACGGCTAGAAGCACTATGGTTAGCTTGATATATCACAAAAAATTCCTGCAATGTTCAGGAGCATGTACTATGGTCATTGGCCAGTGTTTAGCGATTCTTGGCAAGAATACTCACTTTTCATGCAATCTACCATGTCAACTCCACCTTTCAATAGGTTGTAAGGAGGTCAGTATTTTCACCTTATGTACATCTCCAGGGCTCTCGTAATCTGAATTGTCATCATGCATAGAAGATACCAACAAGACGACTTTATTCTTTAGCTGGTACGATAGTAGGGTGCAGTCCTTATTGAAACCGAACATGCTTGAGTTTGTTGGCCTTGAGGAAGCCCGTAGAAGTAGTCGAGGGATTTCTCGTTTGTTCTTCCCTAGCATTCCCAGCACGGTGAGCTTGTGCTCATTGAGAAGTTCAGTAAAACGTGGTTTCGATGTGTATCAATTGACCATGGTGACATTTCGTCCAGTTTGAGATATAAGAGGAATAAGCACCTGAACAACACTTGCAGGGCTAATGTCCACCTTATACGGTCCTTCGTGCTGCTTTCTACCGAATACCTCCATATTTACTATATAATATGTTCTTGCATCTGCTAATGAGAACACTAATTCGTTACCTGGACGGTTTGTTGGGAATGAACTGCCCGCAATCCCATCTTCAACTGAATACTTCAAGTATCTCATCTATGGTTGTATGTTCACTTGGACAGTAGTTGATTTTACATCAAGTGACAAAGCCTTCAAATAATTCCCTCATATAACTGAACTTGGATAAATTAACAACTGTTCCACCTAACTGAACAATTGTTGTTAGTTCATACATTTACGTTATACAACGATATGGTCAATGAAGTTGATTCTTTGCAACATATGTGAACTTGTCGATCACATTATGCCAATCCTCAACTTTATACGTAGGTCGAGTCATAAGTCATGGGGACTATTTTTTTTCTCTCGCGAATAGGAGACAACACGGAAAATCTAAGGTATGCATTTGGAAACGTACGGTATGTTCTTGCATATGATGCCACTAGATGGTGTATGCATACTTGCCAACTTTTAGAAACCAAAAATAGGAAGATTTTTTTATTCCTGGATTTCATCACATATATTCCACCACGGTCTAGGTGAAAAAAGGTCAAGATAAAAGGCATACATATCTACAGTTACAATGCGAATTGACCGTTAAATTTCAAATCTTAAACTACCAAAACATAAAAATGGTTACAAGAAAATGTACCTTATCATTATCATTTATGACACTTAAACGAATAATAATATTTATGTCACACCGACACACGCAACAAAATGCATAATATCGTATTTTCTCGCGTAATTAACGCACTTTTTGACGAAAAATACAGGCGAAAACTTCGGATGCGTAAATTATTCAAGGAATTAAGATATTTACAATTCATTTACATTTAAAAGATACATCAAATATAATATAAAAACACAACTGGTTCAACTCGTTTGCGGTTATCGTCATTTGGCGTAAAATTCCGGAGTGAGATTTTTCCTGAAAATTCAAATAGGGTACATCAGGTAAGTTAGACACGTGGGATTGAAGTACCAACTGGAAAATATTCTTCCCATTACGAGCTGACAATACGACCTGGAGTGAAAACATGAACTAATAAAAGTACAATTCATGTAATGCCATAACAATGACATACCGGCAAAAATATTGTCCAACACGAGAAGGGCCGGGCATCGAAGGAGGGACCCTGCTACATTACTCCAAACCGTTCGTATCCAATCTTGTACGAGTGACGTGTCCATCCATCCATCCTTCTTCTTGAATACGAACGTGGATCACTCGCGGAAATTTTGCTTTGGGCATTGTTTTTCGTTTTAGATCAATGTAAGGTGTAAGCTTTCTGAGATCAGCTGTTATAGCAAGCATTGCAGTACATCGTTGTTTTTTGCTTCCGGTAGCGCGTACGATAACACTGTATGATCCTTTCTTATCGATTGTTCGACTTTGTGGCATGTGGAAACTGATTGGCAAGGGAGATCAAATATTCCTCACTTTACGATGAAAATGGTTTAAATAATTCGTCATTTTTTGGCATGATGATGTTCTTCGCCGAAGAGGAAGTCCATTTCTCTTCATAAAATTAATCAAGACTCGGCTAACCTTCAAATCCGGGACAGATTCCATGTGCAGCGGTTATTTCACATTCTTTAAAATACAGCATTTCGTGAGAAACTGCTTATCCAACGTTGCGTCACAAAATCATATATTTAAGCAGATCCTTCTCTACTTGCGGAAACTTGCCGCTTTTTGGTCCGCGAAATGCTTTGCGAGACATGTTGGCCGCTTGACGTGCACATCTGTTACCGCGGAAGCGCAAGTTTTTCATTTGGGCATCGAATACTTGTTGCCCGCTGCCCTATTCCCGTATGTTTCGGCGTAACTGATCACCGCGAGTTAGTAGGATGCAGTATTACTCGAATACTGTGAACTGACAAACAATTCTGAGCTCACAGAATTTCCCGAAACACTCGTAAAACTAGTGCAGTGGGATTTCCTGCCCGCTAATAACAGCACGTTACCCTGTATTTAGAATGCCCGTTTTCGCAATAGGAAGGCTGCTACTTGAGTAGTTGACATCTTTATTTCGAAACGCATCCGGAGCTGCGTGATGGATGTTCGAAGTTGTGGGTGCGTCAAATACGTGAACATTTATTTTTCTCCACTTTGGACCCAAAAATATTGGGATGCGTAAATTATGCAAGGGCGTTAATTACGCGAAAGAATATGGTAGTTTCTTTATCAGACGGTAAAATGAACGGAAATTTATAGGTATCTCTGAACACTTGGAGATAACGTTTGTTATATTTTTGGCCTTAACGAGAAAATAAACTACCTGAAACTGTCACCGACACAACCCCCTTAAAAACATTCAACTCATTAAAATGATACACTTAAATACGCGAAACTAACACATACAAAACAATTCTGTATGTCCCATACATTATTAACATACGACTTTGGCAGTGGGGGAAAGCACACAAATGCAAGAAAAAAGGGGCCTAAAACTCCGACGAAACTACGCACAGAAACGATGTTAACAGCGCGCGAACAACAATAATAAACTCATTCTTTCATCCCGATTAACTGAGTCGCTAGCGCGCGCCAGCCTGTCTTGCTTGCAGGACAATATTGCCACCCCGAATCCCCAGCTGTAAAAAGCGGACACGCTGCTGTGGTGAGCAGGAAACACGATACACGAAGGCGCAGGACGAAATACTCACGAAATAAAGCATCAAATAAATACTCTTGAAAATGAGGTTTCGTAAATTACACAAACACATAAGAATTTATCGTAGCGGAAGAGTACTGGCCGTACTAGAAGTTATATTGGTCAAAAATAGGAAGAAGTAAAAATAAATCGGAAAATCGGAAGACGAGTTAAAAACCGGAAAGTTTCCGGGTAAATCGGAAGGGTTGGCAGGTATGGTGTATGTAAACAACAGTGTGGGTCTAAGCATGCCCCCAAGTTCAGTGTGAGAGTGAGAGCGCCACAAAATGGAAGTCAACAAGCAGGAGCAACGATCGTATAATAAAATAGCAGTTCTCGGCAGCAGAAATGCACGCCAATGTCATGCAGAGCTGCGGGAAGCATTAGGTGTGCATACCATGCCCTATAGAACAGTGGCGAGTTGGGTGGAGATGTTCAAACGGGGTAGGGTATCAACTGCCGATTTGGCTCGCCCAGGCCGTCCAGTGTCCATGGACCGAGATGTACGCACAGTGGAAACCTTGAGTGATTATTTCGAAGGTCTGCAACCAGTGGAGACCTGTCCTTTGTACGTAGTCTTGTGTATTTGCTGTCTATACCATAATAAAACAATGTGAACCAATGGCCTGTGTTCTTTCACTTTCCTACGAGAATCTCCTGAAGTTAGAATTTGTCTTCAGGCACTATGCTTAAGTACGAAGGTTGGAACTTAAATAGTGGCAACTATTCATTTACAACAGATACAAAAGAGTTACATGTTAGCAACCTTTACTGTCATTCGAAGTAGTCACCAACATTGTGTATAACCCGTTGCCAGCGATGTGGAAGTCGTAGTATACCTTCCGCAGAGCTGTTCTGTTGATGGTGTGAATGGAGCGGTCTACTCCCTGTGGAATCTCTGGAACAGTTCTGAAGCGAACGCCACTAAGTGGTTCCTTCTTCTTCGGAATCAAATTGAAGTCACAAGGACTTACGTCCGGGGAGTATGGTGGATGGTACAGTACTTCCCAGTCCCATCGACCGAACAAATCAGCCATAGCTTGCGCTGTATGGGCCCGAGCATTGTCGTACAAAATGATGGGTGGATTCTGCAGGAAGTGTTGCAGCTTCTTTCTCAAAGCTGGTCGCAGGTGGTGCTCAAAAAACGAAAAGTAATACTGTGCATTGACGGTCTGCCGTGGAGGAATGTAATGCGTTAGGATAACACCATCACAGTCGTACACGATGATCACCATAACTTTCACCATACTGGAGCTCTGACAAACATTCGACTTTCGTGGTGACCCATAATGACGCCATTCGTTCGATTGGCGTTTCAGTTTTGGCTCGTACGATTTGGCCCATATCTCATTCAGGGTTATGATACGGCGTAAGAAAGCCTCTCCTTCGCGCTCATAGCGCTCCAAGTGCGTCTTAGTAGCATCGTAATGCAACCGTTAGTGCACTTCCGTCAAATTATGCGGAACCCATCGTGATGCAATTTTTCGCATGCCCAGGCGTTCCTTCAGGATGAGAAGCACAGTCGTATGCACTAATCCGGTTTCTTGGGTGGGCTCACGAATCCGTCTGGTTTCGACCACTGTCCAGTAACGCGGCAAGAGTATGCACTTCTTCACTGACGCTCGTAGGAAGACCTGCCCGATGAATGTCCGCCACAGTTTGCTTTTACCCAACGTGCCACTGTTCTGTAAAGCAATGCAGATTCCCCGCAAGCCTCTTGAAGACCTTGACGACACTGTCGTGCTGTACGACCTCTGGCTCATTCAATCTTGATTCAACTCCATTGTTTGTGTTTGGAAAACATAGTGACAACGTTACGTTAGACCGCTAGCTCACAAGTGACTGTGTTTCTCTCGCTTGTGCGCACGCAGGTGGTGTGGGAAGGGCGAGTCCATTTGCTCTGAGGTAAGGTAGGTATGTAACCAACGTGTGCTATCAGTGACAATATTAGATTCCGTTGCATAGCGTCTCCACAGCAGTGTTGCCACTATTTAAGTTCCAAACCTCGTACATGCCCTATATTTCCAAATGCATATTTTAGATTTTCTGTGTTGTCTCCTGTTCGCAAGGAAAAAATAGTTGCCACGACTTATGATTCGACCCTCATATCGTCAAGCTGCAGAGCACGTAATAACAGCTTGAATCTCTTCACGGATATTGTAGCTTGATAAACAGTAGGCGCTCGCTAATCGGACATGTCTTAGACCATTAAGTTGTCCGATTACTGCAGTGTCCGACTATTGGAAGTAATATAGATGTTTCCCATAGGGAACCCTGAAATATTTGTCCCGAATGAGTAAATTTATAATAGCAATATAAATGGTCCGTTATTGGACATTATAAATGTTTAAGCTAACTTATTCCTGGTTGCCAGCGTTTCGCCCCAGTGTGCTAAGTCGGGCAAAGTCTCTCGTAGTGCATTGGCACTGCCGGTGGCTCTAAATAGCCTACGCAGTGGCCTCCACGGTATGCACTAGCTATGCGTCTTGGTGGGTGTGCTATTTACCAACTGATGAGCCCGACTTACCGCACTGGGGAGAAACGCTGGCAACCAGAAATGTAATAATAATGCTATTTGCTTTACGTCCCACTAACTACTCTTTTACGGTTTTCGGAGACGCGGACGTGCCGGAATTTAGTCCCGCAGGAGTTCTTTTACGTGCCAGTAAATCTACCGACACGAGGCTGGCGTATTTGAGCACCTTCAAATACCACCGGACTAAACCAGGAATGAGTTAGCTGGAAAATGTATTAAGACCAATAACGGACCATTTATATTGGTATGATTAATTTACTCATTCGGGACAAATATTCCAGGTTCCCTATGGGAATCAACATCTATATCATCTGATGGCCAGGCAAGTATCAATTTTTGGTAATGAGACAAAGTCTCTCATAGAGCATGGGCATTGCCGGTGGCTCCAAATAGCCTACGCAGTGGCCTCTAGCCATGCGTATTGGTGGGTGTGCTATTTAGCAACTGATGAGCCCTACTTAACACACTGGGGCGAAAAGCTGTCAACCAGGAAAGAGTTAGCTGGAAAATTTATAATGTCAAATAACATACCATTTATATTGGTATTACTGGAAGTAATCCAAAATATCAGAGTTTGGCATTTTAAAACACACAATTTGATTAGGCTATAGAGTTTAATATAAAGTAGGGTATAGTTATTGAGAAACTATACTTTTAAAATTATTTATGTACTGTACTGTTCTCACATGTTTTAATTTTACTGTAAATGAAAAATCTTATATATTGTAGATTGTTTCTTCCCTTTATACATTTTTACAAGTACATCACTCTTGAACTTTCATAATGCAGTTAAAGTGCTGGTTCCTGCGGAGTTGTCTTCTCCCCATTTGATACAGGTTTCGACGGCAGAGAGCGAATCTTCACTTTTTGCAGTTGTCTTCGGTAACATCTCGAATGAGTCTTCAGCTTCTTCTCGGTTTGATTAATCTAGCTCTGCTATAATTTCATAATCAGTTATTGCCTCTTGAAAGTCTATATTTTCGTCACACCAATCTTCAATGTCGACTTGTTGAAGATCAGTGTCTTGGGCCTGCTTTACTCCTGACTATCACAGGTCTGCTAATGGCATTAAATCTTCTGGATCAAAAGTATCTTGCCCTTCTTCAGCTGAGTCCAGTGAAGGCCATGACTTCTTCCACGATGATCTTATTGCTGATTGAGGTACAGTATCCCAGGCTGCTGCAACTATGAATACTGCGTCTTTCAAGTTGATTGATTTCCAAGTCATAGTGATATCAGTATGGCTAACAGCCTCAAGCAAAATCTTTCTTTTCGAACACCTTTTTCACCATTTAAATTATGTTTTGGTCCATTGGTTGTAACAGGGGAATGCAGTTTGGAGGCATGAAAAGAGCCTTAATGTATCCGTTTTTTGACATTAAGACGTCGTTTGGTCCATGTCCTGGTGCATTATCAAGGACGAGTAGCGCCTTTTCAGATAAACTTCATTTTCTGAGAAACGAGCGTATTTGGGGTACAAAATCAGTATGGGATCATTCATGGAAGATTTCTTTTGTCATCCATGCCTTATTTTGAAATTCATAAGTGACAGGCAAATTTACATTTGAAGAGTCCACTGCAAAAATGATGGATGTCACTTTTTCAATGAAAATGAGCTGAGGGTGCCATTATATTCTTAATGTGGCATAGAATATGTGGTTAAAAGGCGAAGTTAAAATCGCGGATAGTCCATGAGATATGAGAAAATGAATATTTGGTATATGCTGCAAGAATGCTGGATGTCATTAGTATACAATGCGAGAATGCTGGTAGTCATTTTGTTCCCATGATTCATTGTATCTTTTCCAGTGTTATTGATAATGAAGTCAGTTGGTTTGTGATGCATTCTTCTGCATAGTGGACATTTCCTGTGTTTTGCTTATGATTTTGTTAAGTGCAAAATATAATATTACTATAAGTGATAATCCTGAAACTAATTCTGATGTGGTGTATGAGACAAAGAGTGAAAACAACACGAAGAAGAGGTTAAAGCATGCCAGAATAACTGATGGTATGAAGATGAGGTTATGTTCACATGAATCTGGGCCTGACTGAATGTAAAAGACTTGAGTGGAGTGGAAAGAAAAGAGAGTAATGAAATGGCGTCCTATGATGAACAAAATGCCTATCTTTTTGGACTAATAACATTTCAGCCAGTTAAGAATCGCAGGCCTAGGAAAGATGAAAATGATGCGAAATTTCATGATTTGTCGTATTATTACAAGGTGAGAGCAGCTCCAGTAAATAGTGATACTTCGGCTGTTGCTGATGTTCCCGTCTGTGTAAAGGCATTTATTGCAATAATGGTATAACTGGTAGGAGATTGCAAACATTGCAGCAGTCGTTCAAATGTTACGGCCAGGCACCAAAGGATAAACGTGGTAAATACACTGACTGACAGAGCAAATGCAACACCAAGAAGGAGTGGTCAGAACTTTATGCCAATTGCAGGGTAGACTGACGTCACTGAGGTATGCTCATGATGTGACATGCGCCGCTGTGCTGCGCACGTAGCGAACGATAAATGGGACACGGCGTTGGCGAATGGCCCACTTCGTACCATGATTTCTCAGCCGACAGTCATTGTAGAACGTGTTGTCGTGTGCCACAGGACACGTGTATAGCTAAGAATGCCAGGCCGCCGTCAACGGAGGCATTTCCAGCAGACAGACGACTTTACGAGGGGTATGGTGATCGGGCTGAGAAGGGCAGGTTGGTCGCTTCGTCAAATCGCAGCCGATACCCATAGGGATGTGTCCACGGTGCAGCGCCTGTGGCGAAGATGGTTGGCGCAGGGACATGTGGCGCGTGCGAGGGGTCCAGGCGCAGCCCGAGTGACGTCAGCACGCGAGGATCGGCGCATCCGCCGCCAAGCGGTGGCAGCCCCGCACGCCACGTCAACCGCCATTCTTCAGCATGTGCAAGACACCCTGGCTGTTCCAATATCGACCAGAACAATTTCCCGTCGATTGGTTGAAGGAGGCCTGCACTCCCGGCGTCCGCTCAGAAGACTACCATTGACTCCACAGCATAGACGTGCACGCCTGGCATGGTGCCGGGCTAGAGCGACTTGGATGAGGGAATGGCGGAACGTCGTGTTCTCAGATGAGTCACGCTTCTGTTGTCAGTGATAGTCACCGCAGACGAGTGTGGCGTCGGCGTGGAGAAAGGTCAAATCCGGCAGTAACTGTGGAGCGCCCTACCGCTAGACAACGCGGCGTCATGGTTTGGGGCGCTATTGCGTATGATTCCACGTCACCTCTAGTGCGTATTCAAGGCACGTTAAATGCCCACCGCTACGTGCAGCATGTGCTGCGGCCGGTGGCACTCCCGTACCTTCAGGGGCTGCCCAATGCTCTATTTCGGCAGGATAATGCCCGCCCACACACTGCTCGCATCTCCCAACAGGCTCTACGAGGTGTACAGATGCTTCCGTGGCCAGCGTACTCTCCGGATCTCTCACCAATCGAACACGTGTGGGATCTCATTGGACGCCGTTTGCAAACTCTGCCCCAGCCTCGTACGGAAATGGTTGACAGAGAATGGAGAACCATCCCTCAGGACACCATCCGCACTCTTATTGACTCTGTACCTCGACGTGTTTCTGCGTGCATCGCCGCTCGCGGTGGTCCTACATCCTACTGAGTCGATGCCGTGCGCATTGTGTAACCTGCATATCGGTTTGAAATAAACATCAATTATTCGTCCGTGCCGTCTCTGTTTTTTCCCAACTTTCATCCTTTTCGAACCACTCCTTCTTGGTGTTGCATTTGCTCTGTCAGTCAGTGTATATACACGAACACAATAAGAAATCTGCACATGTTGTACAAGCTGTAGAAGATCATATAGCATATTTCAAGGGACGGCATAGTCACTATAGCAAGGATAAAACGAACAAAACTTACCTTCCAGAAGATGTGAACATACATAAGATGTGCGAAATGTACGAAGACAAAAATTTACCTGAAGTATCTTATTAATTTTATAGGAAGATATTTAACGAGAAATTTAAGGTATCATTTGAATACCCTCTTAGTGATACCTGTAGCACTTGTGACAAATATCTGGCTGATAAAAAGGTGATGATGCTTGTTGTTTAAAGGGGCCTAACATCGAAGGTCATCGGCCCCTGATAAAAAGGCAATGGAGGAAAGGTTATTGGTGAGTTCTTTGAAACCTGATGAAAAAGGCTGATTTGGAATCAAGTATGAAAGCTTGAAATAGATCAGAATGTTCACAAACTAAACAGCTGATACATTCTATGCAAGGAAAAGAGATGCGAGAAAATCAAGCATGAAAAATGAAGATTATGAGTCAATCACAATGGATTTTCAGAAAAACCTACACGTGCCAAATATCTCTAGTACAGTAGCGGCTCGTTCTAAAGGGCAGAGGGGCACGTGCCCCTCCAGCTACATAACGTTAATGCATGGTTTTATAAATACTGGCAATGCAGCTAGAGTGTCAATGTTTTCATCATACACGTACTTTGCTTCCTCCGGCGGGCTCTACGCTGGCCGGTCATGCTGGACCCTGTGCCCTTAGCTGCTGACTCTTTCTTACGTAATTTTCGTTCACGCATGCGTGGAACTAACTAATTTTTAACATGCACTGAATGGGAGATTGGGTCATTACAGAAGCCAGCCCGCTACGATTACGAAAATACGCGAAGGCTTATCGCGCCGAGCAGAACATCGTGTTCCAAGTCTGTCATCTGCGGTCTGATAAACATGCTGTACTGGCTAATGAAATTTAGTCAGTATCCTATCTCGTAATATTTAGTGTGGTGTCGTTAAAAGTAAATCTGTCGTGTTGTGTGTGCGGACGTACAGAATCCCTTTGAAGAGTCTCTTAAGGTATATCACACAGGTATGATTACCATCTAGGCTACGTACAATGCATTCTGTGAGTAATATTTAAAAAAAGACCTTTTTCTCAACTGTCCCTAACGGAAAAGACTGAGATAAAGACACTCGGTCTACCAACGCCTCATTTACAACTGGAGCAAGTCGGACAATATAAAAGGCGTTAATATCGACGTAGATTCCAGCCAGGGGTGTATACAGAATACGAGTGGTTGTGTGGTTGTGATTCAAGGAATGCGTTTTTCTGTTTTCCGTGCATGTTATTCGGACACGACCAGACGTGGACGAAAACCGGAGTAACAGATCTCAAACACTTCAAAGAAAAAATTAAAAAACACGAAAGTTCCTCCCAACATATCAATTCATGCATGGAATTAGCTGTGCTAGGGAAAGTTAATATAGTGAATGAACTGGATTCTGCTTATCGCCAATCCATTAACAAACACAATGATCAGGTTAGGAAAAATAGGCACATATTACGCAGAATTATTCAGTGCATAAAATTCTGTGGCGTATTTGAAGTGGCACTCCATGGCCATGAGACAGAAAATTCTCTAAATCCTGGAATTTTCAAAGGTCTCATTAATTTTACGGCTGAAATAGACGTCGCTATGAAAGAACACCTGGCCAAAGCTTCTGTATTTAAAGGCACTTCAAAGACCATTCAGAACGAGCTTCTTGACTGTATGTTGAATGTGTGCAGGGAACAAATTTCTTCAGAAATTGGGGAATCCCAATTCGTTGCAATAGAAGCAGATGAAACAACGGATGTTTCAAACAAATGCCAATTGGTACTTGTTTTTCGATATGCATAAGAGGGTCACGTCCATGAAAGATTCTGGGGGTTCATGAAACCAATCGACAGGACAGCGGATGGATTGAGTCAATGTCTGTTAGAGCAAATTAATCCCATATTAAGGGACACACCACATAAACTTATTTGTCAGAGTTATGACGGAGCCAGCGTAATGAGCGGAAGGACAGGGGGTGTGCATGCGAAATTGAAAGTACACTACCCTAATGCACATTTCATTCATTGTTATGGACACCAGCTAAATTTGACAATGCAGAAGGCTTGTTCGTACCATCCCCAAGTCAAATTATTTTTCTGTAACCTGTCCGCAATTCCAACTTTTTTCCAACTCGTCTCACAGAAGTGACCTCTTGAATGAAATAATGAAGACTAGACTCCCTCGGACAATCACTGCTCGCTGGAACAACAACATTCGTACGGTGAATATAGTTTATGAGAATAGAGATAAACTGATCCGAGTGCTTTCGTAGAATAGGAGAAGGTAAAACGTCTGTTAGCGTAAATGGAGCCAGTGGACTGCGACGTGCTCTTGAGGATACCATATTCATGTTCTGGTTGTCTATTTCTCACAAATTAATGCCGCATGTTGACATTTTGTACAATCAGCTACAAAAACGCGAAACAGATTCAGTCCAAATAAAAAAAGCTATTTCTGACTTCGCAAAGTGCTTAGAACAACAACGTGAAGAAATAGATACAATTTCATGTGATCTCAAGGACTACAATAATTCCGATAAAAGACGTAGAGTAAGTGACACAAGGACCATTGCAGCGAAAGAAGTATGTGACGTTGTAATGAATCAGGCGCATGATAGGTTTGCATTTACTAGATACATTGAAGCTGCAACACTACTGTACTCCGATTCATTTGACAAATTCTCTATAAACTTTCCACAAAATGTATTAAATTCTACTGTGTTACATTATCCAATGTTGCAGAAAGAAAGGCTAAAGACGGAATTAGAAGTAATTTATAAACGGACACATTTCAGGCAAGGCAAAGGAGCTCTACCACTTCTCGCTTTTATTTTAGAAAATAATCTGAAATCAACGTTCAAAGAAACGCTAAAGTTTCTCAGGATAATTGTGACGACACCCATGTCCACAGCCGAAGCAGAGCGCTGTTTTTCGACACTGGCTCATATTAAGACATTTTTACGCAACACAATGACCGAAGAACGACTATCTGCTCTGGCAATGTTTTCTATTGCGCAAGACCTTATTTACGATATACCTGACTTTGACGATAAAGTCATTTCTAAGTTTGTGAATTTAAGGCATAGAAGAATGGAATTCGTGTTTAAATAAAGGGATAACACTGCGGTTGTTGAACAAGGCCCTACCGTATTCATTTATATGGCCAGGGCGAGTAGACCGTACTTCATTCGTCCTGTGGACTCAGTAGAAGGCCTATCAGTCGGTATAGTAATTTTAATGGACTTCTGTATTACAAGGCCTTCCAACGGTAGTTCCATAATGTATATAGCGCTGTGAACGTATTTCAGATAGACTTCAGTAGCAGTAGGCACATTGAAATAGTTCAAGATACATTAGTGACAGTAGGTGCTGTACATTTAAATAGTTCAAGATACTTATGGTGATGAAGAGTCTGGATCGCTGCCTTCTTCGAATGGACACCAACATTTCATTCCACAGTTTCTCTTAAAATGAAGATGACCGTGAAGTAGGTGAGTAATGATCAAGTATTTAACATTGTGTGATGTGTATCCGGGTATGCATTTCTTTACTCATGTGTGCTTAGTAAGAAGGTAAATTTGTGAAAAAGTAGTGTGCCCCTCCGCCAGTTCCCCTCCGCAGCCGCTGCTGCTCTAGTAATGATGTTTATTACAGGATTCCTTCAATATCCACGTTTTATCAACGTCTGAATCGTTTTTCTACTGGTACCCTGAGAGTGTAGGAGGGAAGGGTATGATGAGGTTGTGTCAATGCTCCATAACTTTATTTTTGCAAAACTTGATACTAAACACCTGGACATTTTTTGACTCATCGGGGGGGGGGGCAGAATAAGAACTACACAGTTTCACAGTTTTCAGGTTTTTACATTATGTGGTATTATCAGTTGCTAAAAGTCTGGAAACAATCAAAGTCACTTTCTCAATACGGGAAAATTCTTACCTTGAATGTGATCGTAACATGGCTCTAATAAACACAAAACCATACGCAGAGTTGCCAGAAGACTGGATTCATGTGTTTCAATCTGACCGATTGAAACCATCGCCTTTTCAAGTTATCGATGTAGACCAGGTACTCCTGCGAATATGGACCTTATTTTTACAGTTTATTTTCAAAAAGAAATGCCCCTTTCCCTCAAGACCTATCAGGCATATACTGTTTGAAGCAGGTTACACTCGCCTAGTACGGCACAGATCTACCTTTAACGGTGCCTGGGAATCAAGTGTTGTAAGGTCTGTCAATCCCACAAGGAGCCAAGTATTTGCAGCAGGCGAATTTCTCCTTCCAGGTCTCCATTATAAAGAACAGCGACCTAATTCTCAGGAGAAATACAGAGACCTGTTACATTTAGCTCAATTCTGTGGTCCAAAAGGCAGAGGTTTCTTCATCTCACTTCCACATAACCGAGTTCAAAAAGACTTTATACCATGTGATTCTTTCATTATCACTGTTTAGCCTTATAAAAGCTAATTCATTTATTGTAAACTTGACAACTAATTTAACACCATTAAATTACTTGTGAAAATGTGATCAGAGTGACGAGTGGACATACTTCTTCAATGAGATGTGACATTCAGCGTTTTTGTGCTTTTCATTCTGCACTTAATCTAAAAATATCACTCTACGTAAGGTTCATTTTTACTGGATTCATTGTGTACCCTGTTTATATACTCAGTATTAGTTTATGAATGAGATGGGTTAAGTAGTTAACCATTAAAATACCTATGATTGGAATTATGAGTCTTTGCTTTTATGTTTTCATTTTCTGGGAAAGTGCATCCAAATGGCATCCATCATTTTTGCAGTGGGCTCTTCATTTTTAAATGACCGCGGATTCTTAGTCTTACCAAGAACCAAAAGTTTCAATTTGTGTGTTCCAATGGCATTTGAGCAGGGTAAAATGGTTATTCGGTCTTTTGAAACTTTGAAACCAGGTGCACAAGTTTCATTTTGATGAACATAGCTTTTTCGTGGCAATACTTCAAAACAATTCACTTTCATCTGCATCGTCCATATTGTACTTTTATTTACGTAAACTCCCGTGAACACTAAACACACTGAACTAAACTGTAACACAATCACTTAACAGTTAACCCCTTAAGCGGGGAGCTCGGTACATACCGGCTCACTCTCAGGGGTGAGGGGATTTCCCTGATTGAAGAAAATATTTTATTACTAGATTAAAAACAATCTTAGAGTATAATTAACTATTGAAGGGCCCTAAGAGAAATATTTACTTGAATAAAATGTATTTAGTTGTTGGAACATTGTATTTTTATCATTCAATACTTTGTGCAAGAACGTGCTAAGTGCTTTCGCTCTGTGATATCGAGGTTACTTCTTCCTAATAGCAAAGCTCTGGTTTTCGTTTATACAGCAACTTTTACCTGAATATTTTTGGCAGTTTACTAACAGTCTCTGCCTGGAAATAAATGTTTTTGTATATGTAAATTGTAGATTTACGAAGTTCACAATATGTACTTAAAAGATTTGCAATGGAATGAATTATAGGCTAATACTCACGAAATTTTCCGTTATGTTGGTTAACGCTTTTGAGGGATCAAATTTGTATAGCCTACCTACAATTCGTAAGTGACACACACGGACTATATTACACTACAATACAGGTAATATTTACAGTCTTCACAGTGTTATATCTTTTACAGCTGTTCATTATGATACACACGGAAGCAGATCATGTTATATAACCTGCCTCGGCGTCGCATAATTTATATGATTCAATTCTGAAACGTGATCGTTTTCTTGGTATGTAAACTTGCACCCTAGCCACCCTTTCCACAGCAACAGGTTCTCATCAATTGACACTTTGCCAACAGGGGTATAAGCTTCCGAAAATTTTGCTAACAGGTCGTCGAATACTGGATTTATCTCGTATTTTTGGGAGAAATTTGTGCATTATTCACCTCATTGTCAGAGATATGTAAAAAGCCTAGGAGGAAAATCTAATAATAATAATGTTATTGGCTTTATATCCCACTAACTACTTTTAGGGTTTTTGGAGACGCTGAGGTGCCGGAATTTAGTCCCGCAGGTTCCTCACCAGGGGTGATGTCGCGGCCAGACAGATTTAAGATAGAGTTTGTATATATTTATGTAGTAAAGTAGTTAGTTTAGTTACAAGTAGGGGTAGTGTGCTGCATGTGGAGCTGGCGATCCGCCCATGTGCAAGATGCTACATAGTAGATTTAGAAGTAGTTAAGTATTAAGTAGTTAGTGCTTAGTTATAAATAGTCTGTGAATGTTTATTTTGAATTGCATATTGGAACATTGTAACTGGGCGAAAGCCTGTTATGTTCAGTTCGATAAATTCAGAATTTAGTCCCGCAGGGGTTCTTTTGCATGCCAGTAAATCTAGCGACAAGAGGCCGACGTCTTTGAGCACCTTCAAATACCACCGGTCTGGGCCAGAATCGAACCTGCCAAGCTGGGGTCAGAAGGCTGGCCAGCGCCTCAACCGTTTAGGCCACTCAGTCCGGCGAGGAAAAAATCTCTTCTATGTCATCAGCTCATAGAGAATAGGCGTAGTGAACAATCGAATGCGAGAAATATAGTGTCCTAATTTAGGTTTCTGTACAATCCCCTGCGGCAACAGTATGGCGATAAGAAGTTTTATTTCGTCCTTATTTGTTCGGGCCCGGTCTTTATCTCGACTCCTTCGTTTCATCTTACTAAACTGGGTTTTATGTGCGATTCCTGCTGGGCATCTTTTGTCTGTTCAACTATGTTCTGGCATATATCGTCATAAAAAAGTAATTCAAATAATTCGTTCAGTTTTGTTCTCCATATAAACTCTCCATCACGATGGAATTTTGGATCAAAGCTGGACCTTCTTTGTCCATTTTCAGTATAAGTTGACGAAGAACTTGCACTGGTTGAATTGTAATCTGTATTATCGTCACCACTATCACGGTCATAATCGCTACTTCACCTGGTATCAAACACGTGCTGTCTCTTTTGCGACTGCTGAACATTCGCATCAGCTGGGCCATAACCCTGTACATTCGAGCCTGCAATACGTATTCCAGGTATGTTCCTGTCACTTACGAATTCCCCTTTGACAGAACTTACTTCACTATTATACATATTCTCCTCACTAAATTCCAACATTTCGTTTATCATGACCCGTAAATAGTCTTCCTCTAACGGTGGGGGCCGGTAATTCGTTTTAGCCATTTTAGCGGGGAAAAAATGTAAGAAAAAGGATCGAACAGAACCCTGGTATCTGCAGTTCGGACGGAAATCATGAGATGAGCCTGCATTACGGATGCGTACGATAATAAATGTTGTGTAACTCGCGGCAAACACACACTCCAGGCGTGAGGGAAGAACTCAAGACTGGGGATAATAAATCAGATCACAGTTCTAAAATGTCATCAGAGAGGTCTGTTCAGTATCATAATCTCTGGAAATCCCTTCTACAGCAATATTATTACGTCTAAGGGACGATTAGGCGATGAGCTAAAGCTTCAGCGCGAAGCCTTAGGTCGTTCTTGCCCGGATGTAAGATGCGTTCTTTATGTTGCAACTCATGGATGACACATTGGTATTGGTAGAACATAGTTGAAAAAATTCACATGAGAGGGCAGACTCATCCAGAATACGCTGCTGGAAAGGAAATAAACCTCTGCAGGCAGGCAGCTGAGAAAAAAAAATGCAATTTGAATCGGCGGATATATCCGCGTTCCCCGCCGAGGAAGCGACTTGCAGCCGCGTAGGCTATCTCGCCGCATCGCCCACCGAACGGGTTAAGTACACATGCATTAAGGTTATGATGCTACACTTCGCTAAGACTGACTGACACTGCCTAATAATAACCTATCTATAGTGGCCCCAAGCAACAGGAGTAGTAGGGGTGGAGTGCAATGAACTTACTTTTTGTCCGATTACCGAGCGGTCACCCATCAAAACCGTCTGACTATAGAGCTGACCATTCCCACACGAAAAGCGTTCAAAACGTCAGATTACTGGAAATGTTGGACTATTGAACGTCTGATTAGCGAGGGCCTACTGTAGCTTGATTAGAGTTCCATCTGTGGTGTATAAATCAAAAAGGTTGATGTGCCTTGCCTTATGAACTTCAGCCGGATCCAAAAGCCCAATCATTGCTTTAATTTCTGCAAGATTGGTCTCTTTCGCATCAAGATGCCTTTGAAATTTATGACATATCCTCTGAAACCACATATTAGTGTACGTTACTATGTCGTCCAATACATTTGGAAAAATAACTCCCACACCTGCACAGGGGTATGAATATTCCTAGCCTCCCATTTAGGGCCCGATAAATGAACGACAATTATTTCATCTCCTAGTACAACAATGTTTTTTAGCACAATGAATATTCCAAAGAGTTTTGCCATCTTTGCCAGTGTATTGTGGCACTGGCGTAGCCAAGGGGGGGCCCACTGGGGCCGGGCCCCCCCCAAAATATTTCCTGAAACTAGAGCGATGATCACCCGTTGTTTAACGTACGGTACGAACAACTTAAAAACGTACGCCGAAATGTTAAGTTAACGTAGCGACAAGAATCTACTAGCAGGGCTCAATAGGGCCATACATAAGTCTCCACATTTGTACTGCTTGAATGAAAGGAAGACACTTAGGATTGTGATGCGCGGGGATATTTACCTGTAGAGGCCTCAGTATTGAGAATGTAACAGTGTGTTGACAAATGTCAAGACATGGAGAAAGGGGCAATTAGGAAGGGATTACTCAGTAGGGGGCCGGAACGTGACCACCGAGATAACAACATCGTGTCAGCTTTTGCATATCGGTTCCAGGAAACAACAATGTCCTAGGGATCCTCGGGTTGTACCGTGGTTGAGAGATGTGCTGTGTTTAAGTTGCAGAGCTGGGAAGACTGTGACAGGATTGTGAGCTGCACGTTAGTTCCTCATTTTGTGCCATATAAGTAACTTTTTTTTAAGAGGGACCGTTCTATCACTGAGAAGCCAACACCATGTGCATCCTCGGTAAGTTATGAAAATGTTTTTTTACTTTTAAAATAACAAGACAATCGCGGAGTCGTGCCTAAGTTCGATAGGTAGGCCTATATATTTTATCAAATGCCCGGGGACTGATTGAAACCTCAAATGGCACCATCAAAAGTGCGGGTAACTATTTTGTAATTGGCGGGCGTGATAACTTAGTTCCAATGGTTCTATCTTCTCATCAGGACGGCCCAGGCTTGAATCGCAGTCGATACATGAAACATTTTTAAAATGGGAAGTCACGTTCTATTGATACGGTTTCTACTTAAAACACAGATCCCGTCTCTTACATTTCCTTACACTTTTGAGCCAGAACCGCATCCTTTATGGTGGCGTATTTTGAGTGTGGATACAACTTTTCCTTGGAAGGGGGTGTGAAAAGATTTTTTATTTTTTATTCAGAATTTACTTTACGTCGCACCGTAGGTCTTATGTCGACGATGGGAAAGGAAAGGGCTGAGAGTGGGAAGAAGCGGCCGTGGCCTTAATTAAGGTACAGCCCCAGCAATTGCCTGGTGTGAAAATGGGAAACCACAGAAAACCATCTTTAGGGCTGCCGATAGTGGTGTTTGAACCCACTATCTTCCGGATGCAAGCACACAGCTGTGCGCCCCTAACCGCACGGCCAACTCGCCCGGTGGATATAAAAAGAAAGCTTGTCCTACCGAGTGCGGTGACGGATCTTCAGTAGACATTGTTGGTTTTGATTGTTACCATGTACAATCATAGCTTCTGTACTCTTAACAGTGGGTGGGGTTACTGTTCGTAAAATTGTTAATATCATTCTTCATTTGTGAGGAAGTAGAATCTTGATTTAATTTCTCTTCTTAAAAAAGGAACCACTTTGGTACTACACTCCGTGAAGGTGACTACCGTCCAGGCCGTAGATATTTCGATTTCGGGAGACTCAAGGAAAACTCTACTGCACCCCAAAACAAGGTTGTATCCTCCCGATCCCATGCCTTTCTTAACTCTGTCAGTGCCGGGAATCGAATGAAGATTGCTTTAAGTCAAATTCGTAAATAAGGTGACCTAAAAGTAACCCAGCGGCCCCACGGTGTAGGGGTAGCGTGCCTGCCTCTTACCAGAGGCCCTGGGTTAGATTCCCGGCCAGGTCAAGGACTTTTACCTGGATCTGAGGGCTGGTTCGAGGTACACTCAGCCCACGTGTTTATAATTGAGGAGCTATCTGACGGTGAGATGGCGGCCCCGGTCTAGATCCCCCTGTGGGTTAGGCGGTAGAATAACACCCACGGTATTCTCTGCCTGTCGTAAGAGGCGACTAAAAGGGGCCCCAGGGGCTCTGAACTTTGGAGCGTGGGTTGGCGACCACGGGGCCCTCGGCTGAGTCCTTACATTGCTTCCACTTACTTGTGCCAGGCTCCTCACTTTCATTTATCCTATCCGACCTCCCTTGGTCAACTCTTGTTTTTTTCGACCCCGACGCTATTAGGTTTGCGAGGGCTAGGGAGTCTTTCATTTTCACGTCCTCCGTGGCCCTTGTCTTTCTTTGGCCGATACCTTCATTTTCGAAGTGTCGGACCCCTTCCATATTTTCCCTCTGATTAGTGTTATATAGAGGATGGTTGCCTATTTGTACTTCCCCTTAAAACAATAATCACCACCACCACCATCCCGGTCTAGAAAGCCAAGAATAACGGTGGAGAGGATTCGTCGTGCTGACCACACGACACCACGTAATCTGCAGGCCTCCGGGCTGAACAGCCGTCGCTTGGTAGGCGATGGCGCTTCGGGGCTGTTACGTCATGGAGTTTGGTTTGGAAAAGTGAACAGAGAAGGAAGCGACACCCCTGCAAGGCTCCTTAGCTTCCAGCTAGTTCTTCTGCCCGGCCTCGTGCATTTAGGACAGTAAGAAAACGTACGACTTAATAAATGCTCCTCATAAAACCTTTGTAAAAATACTAACTACATCTATTTATAACAATAATCACAAACGCCTTTTCATGTGGCTCAGTTGGTTGTGTCTCTGTCCTTCTGAGTCCGAGTTCGCAGGTTCAAATCCCGGCTTGGATCGGTAACCCTTAAAACGGTGTTGAAATGGCAACAGCTCAATGTCGTTTCTGACACGTTAATAAAAATTATACATACGAATATTAACGCCACAAAACTCTAACTTTATACTACAATATTCTGTATCCCAGGCTTGCGAGGAAAGTAATTAACAATTTACTTTACGTCGCACCGACACAGATAGGTCTTATGGTGACGGTGGGATAGGAAATGCTTAGGAGTGGGAAGGAAGCGGCCGTGGCCTTAATTAAGGTACAGCTCCAGCATTTGCCTGGTGTGAAAATTGGAAACCACGGGAAAACATTTTCAGGGCTGCCGACAGTGGGGTTCGAATCCACTATCTCCCGGATGCAAGCTCACAGCTGCGTGGCCCTAACCGCGTTGGAACTAATAGGACAAGGTAAACCCTACATAGTATATGTTGTAACGCGTGTTTTTCTTTACCAACTAACAAAATATCTATACCCACACGCTTTACATTATTTATTTATTTATTTATTTATTTATTTATTAGTGCCTTCAGTACAGTGGCGAAGTTAGGGTTCCAGGCCCTCTCGTACACTTAAGCACATACTAATCAGAATCTTAAATAAAATACTGAGATACTTAAAATAGTTAAAACTACATAAATTAATAGAATTGAAAATACATTTAAATAAATTACTTACTATAATATTAGAACTTATTAATATTTAAAACTCTTAAAAATGGCTAATCCTCAAGAACACACACATTCATACTTCAACCATTCAGTCAGCTGTCCTCAGCAGGTAGTCTCGGCAGGTGACCTTAAATCGTGATTAAAAAAAGCTAGTTTTTCGGACCTGAACTGGCAGGGAATTACATAATCTGGCGACAGTCACCACAAATTGTCTATTAATTTTATTTGTGCGGTGCAGTGAAATAGAAAGAATGAATCTAGAACGTGTATTTAAGTTGTGAAATTGTGATAAAAAGATGAATTTAGAAGACCTGTACATTGGCTGACTTTCAGCTACCACTCTGATCACCATCGTTAAAGTGTGTAGCTGCCGACGTTTATCAAACATCAGCCATGAGACAGCCTGATAGTATGGGGTGATATGAACATCGTACGTGATATTGTAAATAAATCGCAGGCAGGAATTCAGTGCTCGTTGAAGTTTAAGTGTTTCTTCTCTCGTCATGTAGTCCGACTCGTTGGCTGAACGGTCAGCGTACTGGCCTTCGGTTCAGAGGGTCCCGGGTTCGATTCCCGGCCGGGTTGGGGATTTTAACCTTAATTGGTTAATTCCAATGGCACGGGGGCTGGGTGTATGTGTTGTCTTCATCATCATTTCATCCTCATCACGGCGCGCAGGTCACCTACGGGTGTCAAATAGAAAGACCTGCACCTGGCGAGCCGAACCCGTCCTGGGATATCCCGGCACTAAAAGCCATACGACATTTCATTTCATTTCTCGTCATGTCAACTAAAACAACGTCACAATAACCAAGAATAGGGAGAATGAGTGTCTGTATTCGTTTGACCTGTAGCTCAAATGGAAATACATCCCTCTGCCGTTTAAGAGGGTGAAAAACTCCAAAAATCTCTTTACGCATTTGTTTCGTCTGATCAGACCAATCAGCTGCTTCATTCATCTATACGCTGGTATTTTAAACCGTTTTACTCTAGGGAATAATTCAGTAGGATTGGCGGGATTGCGACATTGTTTGAGCAGCTCAGTAATTCTCATGATCCAATTATAATTGTCTGAGTTTTCTTGCAGTTTAGTATAAGAGAGCTTCGTTGTGCATATACAGTACACCGAGTCGTCGGAGGTCCCTGTTAATACCTTGTCCTGCAGTGTCGATATATTTGAAGATCGTCAGCACAGAGGTCATGTGTGTTATTTCCTGTCAGAGAAGGTATGTCACTGATAAAAATACGGAAAATTTGGGGCCGCAGAATACTGCCCTGTGGGGCAACACTAAGTTTCATTTTCCATTTAGAGGCCTTGTCGTTTACTGTTACACGCTGTTGACGGTTACTCAAATAAGAACTAAAAACCTTAAGCACAGCCAGGTCGAAATTTAGCCGTTCCATTTTCTTTATAGTCGGAATTACTATAGTGTCAAAGGCGCTACTGAAGTCAAGAAGGATACGTATAGTGAGCAGTCGTTTGTCCCTTGTGTTTCTAATGTCTTCAGTAACCTTCAAAAGTGCTGTCGCGGTACTGTGACCTTCTCAAATCCAGATTGTAAAGGGTACAAAAGAGCATTTTATTTAGGTATTCCAGAACTTCCTCGTATACTAAACGTTCAAAGTCTTTAGAAAGCGCAGGGAGTACGGACATAGGACGATAGTCAGAGGGTGATTGTGGGTCTAAACTCTTAGGTACCGATATAATATTGGCTGTTTTCCAGACAGTAGGGAAAGTTCCGTTTAGTAAACAGTAGTTCAGTATGTGCGTCAGTATAGGCGAGATAGCACCCATAATGTTATGTAAAAAGTAATAGGAATATCATCTACACTTGTAGTCTTTGATTCAATCGAATACAAAGCCTTTTAACCTAATTTTCTGTGACACTGTGAAATGTGAATGGTGGATTGGTTGGAGGAGAGGGCGGTGAGTCGGTGCAGTTAATTTGGGTAGGTTGATTATTTATTCTACTAAAGTAATCGTTCAGTTTGTCAAGTGGAATGTCAGGAGTTGTCTGTCTCTGTTGATGTTTTCCTATTCCCAGAGCTCTAAGCTGGTCCCGTGCGCGATTAGAATTTAAGTTGTTAGCTAAACTCCGAAAATATATACATTTTTTAAAATTTCTGATTAACTGCTTTGTGCGATTTCTTAAGATGCGGTAAGATTCGAAGTTTGTGTCATCTGGGGTTTGTTTATAATGTCGAAATAACGAGTCACGGTGGGCCATCATTCTCTTGCCTTCATCATCTAGCCATGGACAAGGAGGAGAAACCTGTATTCGACGAGTGTGTGTGTATATCTTTGCCGCATTGTTTGTATAAAATGTCACTTCTTTATTGCTTATCACATGGCCATCATTATAATAACATTACCGTATTTATTCTAAACCAGAATATTGCATCCTTACTCAAACTGTTTATTCTTGCATTCATTTCACTTGTACTCGGAATATATGAAATGCTGCAGTTATGTTGGGATGGGAGTAACAGAGGTAGCCGTGGGACGGGGGTGGGGGGGTTGTCGCCCAAGAAGTCCAGACACCCCAGGAGTTTTAACGAATGTACTTTTATTGAGCATTTTATATATAATGTACATTAATATTAGCTTACGGAGTCCGACTCATTGGCTGAATGATCAGTGTTGAGGCCTACGGTTAAGACGGTCCCGTCGGGGATTTCAATCGCGTCTGATTAATTCTTCTGGCTTAGGACTAGGTGTTTGTCCCAACATATTCATATTCAGACAACATACTACACCACCAACCACCAAAGAAACACACAACACTGATTACATCCCTCTATATAGAGCTGGAGTCGGGAAGGAAATCCGGCCGTAAAACAGGTCCAAATCTACATGTGCGACACAGCACCCGCGACCCCACAGACGTGGGAAAAGCTGGGGAAGAAGAAGAAGAAGAAAAACTACTATTAGCTTCCGGAATCCGCACGAATCCACCACTCTTACATGGATCCAAGCACACCCATTTCCTTTTTCGGTATTCTACACCACCTAAACTATGGAAGTTTGGACACCTATCAAAATAAAATTCTGGATGAACGGGCCCCCCCCAAACTGAAATCCTGGCTACGCTACTGTATTGTGGGGTACCTTCAGTGCTATGTGGTGGAATATTCTCTGCATATTCCGAGTCTATTGATACTTCACTATCCATCTCGTGAGAACTTGCTTCAACTTCATCTTCACCAGGTTCATCTTCTCTTCCATCAATATGAAGCCGACGAACTGAAATCTGTGCCCATACAAGTGAGTCATTCCAATCAAATTCTTTTTCCACACTCATAAGTACAGTAATTTATTAATCCTTTCCTCTTCAGTGATATCCGTTAGACTAGTAAATTAAAAAGCACAACGAGTAAATAACATTATACAGTGAATCCAACTGAGTTACACTCACACAGAAACACAATGATGTACTGCATCAGCAAGAGTTGCGGGTGGAGAATACCTCCGCATCGAAGACAACACCTAACATTAACAATCACTACAGCGACAAAGTTAGCAATAGAGATAGACTAACCTTGAACGACTGGTTTCCAAAATCTGCGAGACCAATAAGACAAGCTCACGTGCAAGATGGTCAAAGTTACACATTTGTACAAACAAAAAAACGAAGTGTGGAGATTTTCTCCGCGGTGCGCCCTCTCCCGAGTGAAGATCCTCACAGAATTCCTCGTATGACTGTGGCAATACCACAGCTATGGTAAAGTTTCGATTTAACAGAGTGGAGAATTGTTGTTTCCAGCGCTCCAAGATGTCCTTGCTATCAGTAAAGGTGATGGCATTGTCAGCTGATTTCAGAGGTGCTAGTGAAGAACAAATTGTTCTATATAGTTCTTTAATCCCTGCATTGAGTTTAGCAGATCTCTAACATCAGATAACCTTTGAATTTCTCTAACTTTCTGTTGCCATCAGTTCATTTCCTTGATTCAAGTCTGGCATTTCCATAAAAGATCTTGAAAATGGGCTTTCTTCAAGCTGGAGGATTAATCTTGTGGAAGGGATATAAGAGCTTGCTGTTTGTTGTTTCTTTTCTTCTAAATCAATAGATTCCTTAGCCGACTCGAGGAGAACAGTTCAAATTGTTGACTATTCTTGCTCCATGTCATTTGTAATACTTGGATAGGATGCCAGCCTCTTGGATTTCACATTCCAGAACTGTGTAGCAAAGGATAGGTCTGAAAGATTACAGATGTCAAACTTCCTTCTGGACAGACCTGAGCGATGCGGAGGCAATTAACGATGGAAGGAGAGTGAGACGGCAGATCAGAAGTTTTTGCTCTGTCCAGCAGTCTTCAATACTTCTTGCAGTCTTTATGTTCATCACTCAGGAATGTGATATGAAAGACGTTTTGACGTGGTTAAGAATATAACAATGCTTAGAGCATGGTCTTAAAACAGGTAGCTCGAACTGAGTACTGGTGACAATTCATAGGCCAAGAAGCAGTAACTCATTGGTGTTGCATTTTCCAATAGTATGTTTGCCCATCACATTTTCTCCACAGCCAATCATCACTTCTAATTCTGGTACTGAAACCGCCAAGCAATAACGGTTTGTTCTTAGATGGTATTTATCAGATGAGTGTACTCTGCTGGTGATAAAATCCTTCAACATCTTCACTAAGAACATCTAGAGTGAGGACATATTAGGAGATGAGTGATGAAAACTCCCGAGTGGTATACGGAGAGTCATAAGCCGACTGCAGTGGGAATGAGCTGGAGGGCAGTTTTGCTGAAATGTACACCTATTTTATTAAAACACAGATACCATCTAGTGTGTAATTAAAAAAAAAATCTTTTCCAACTTTCATTATTATTCTCCTTTAGCTTTGCAAAGGCAAAGTTCTTAACCACTTCAGTGCCACGCGCCGATCAGATCAGCTTTTGTTCCTCGCTCAAAAGTGCCAGAGCTGACTGAATAAGCGCAATGATATCCCAGTGCTTAAAAGCTTGTAGGAATAGATGACTGGGTGTTTCATTCAGTTGGAAAGCTGAGGTTTCAAGCATATGTATGATGAGTATAGTTTCTTCCTTGCAGATCTCTGACATGAAGGGAGGGAGTATATAATCTGTGACATTTACAAACTCCGAGTTGTTGACAACATTGCATTCATTTTCCTCGTCCGTATTGAAGATCTACTTGTGATATAATTCCTTTAGTTTGCCAATTGCCACCTTTTCAATACAATAAAATATGTTACAAACTTGCATATTTATTATGATGTTTACATGGTACATGTTTTGCTCCTTTTCGTGAGCATCATCAGCCAAACTATCATTAATCTAAGATTGTGTAAGATCATAAAACAATTCTTTGGTTCAAAATTACTCTTATAAAACTAATTGAGAATCTTATAATATTTTAAAAGTCACACTACAATAAAATTATGTCTTAAGTTAACACTTTTTGTCTAAAATCTTCTTTAGTCTAAACATTTTATCGCCGAAACTTATCCGGTGAACATCTTTTAAAATTGTTTAAAATGAGAATTTAAAAAAAAAAAAAAAACTTTGAAATCTGGCTAGTTGTGTTGATTCCCGTTGCTTAAAACTTTATAACAGTATTGAATATCTTCTGCAGTTGATAATTGTTATTATGGATAATAGACTTGTTCTCATTGATAGAGTAACATTAAAAAAATTTATTGGTATTAAATTTGATTATCAATGGGGTAAAATTGTTCGTGAACAAACTTGTTGATAAAACACTTTTTGATGTGATATTGGATTCAAAATGTTCTTGAACGTTCCATAATGACTCGTTGGTGTATCTGTAATGAAAGATAAAAATTATATGTTTATGGTTTTGATTGTATTTCTGTATAACATCTTATTGGAAGAATTGTCACTTACTTTCTTTTCTGCTGCTTGATTGTTTGGTTGGTGTTACTCCTAGCTTCTTGAGAACTATTTGCTATCCTGTTTGCACTTCTTGTGTTGTATGTGCGAGTGTGGATGATTTTACGTTTTGGCGGGGAGGGGAAGGGGAAGTTAAGGTAGGCGGCGCATTGGTAGCTGCAGTAGACTGTGGAGGGGATAGTCTAGGGGAAGTGAGGGGAGGAGTTGAGTTTGTTTGTGTCAATAAGCTATTAACTTTTATCGGATTAAAATGTTTATAGAATTTATTTATATCTGATTTGAGTATTTGTATTAGTTCAGGTAATTGTAATAAGATGGGATTCTTTATTTCTATTTCATCATTTAAGTTTTTATTTTTATTGTATTGTTGATCTAAATGAATGTATGTGTTTTCCAATTCCGTCATTTCTTTTCCTTTTTCTACTCTTCTTAAGATTTTTAAATCCCTTTCAATAGTTGTAAAACTGTGTTCAGTTTCTTGCATGTGTGTACTCATTGCAGAATGTTTCCTATGTTTGGCTGCATTTACATGTTCAAGATATCTTATTATAAAACTTCGGCTAGTCTGGCCAACGTATGAAAAACTGCACTCTGTGCACGTGAGTCTGTATATTCCAGATCCTTGATATTGATTACTATTAGTATTAACTTTATTGTGGTTGAAGAAAACGTTTCTGTTCGTGTTTTGGGTCTTGAAGGCGGCAATGTTGATATTTTGTTTTTTGATGGTATTAGGGATTTGGGATATTGCTGGGTTAGTAAATGTGAAAGTTGCAAATTTTTATTTTTTTATTTTTATCTGGTACAAGATTAGTGGCCAATTTTATTTTCACCTTATTAATGATTTTGTTAATCATTTCTATTTTGTAACCATTACTGAGTGCTAGATCTTTTATGAAATCAAGTTCTTTACATTCTTGTTTGTTAGTGGAATTTTTAGGGCTCTGTAACTAAACTCAAAAATGCTGCCTGTTTGTGAGAGTTGGGGTGGAGTGACTCGTTTTTGATCGTTACTGGAGTAAACGTCGGTTTTCTATAAATCTGGAATTCAAATTTGTTTCCTGCTCTCTTTATACTTATATCTAGGAAACTTAATGAATTGTTCCTTTCATCTTCCTTAGTTAATTTTATATTATTGTCTAATTTATTTAGGAAATCCAAAATATTATCACTATTGTTCAGTTTACTGTCTATTATAACAAACATGTCATCCACGTATCTCAGCCTAAGGTTTAGTCCATCTATGTTATTTATAATTTTTACGTGTTCTAAATGATCCATATAAATGTTAGCTAGTATACCTGGTGCAGGGACACCCATTCCTAAGCACATTTGCTGATATATCTTTTGATTAAATGTGAAGTAATTATTATTTAAAGTAAATCTTAATACATTTATGAATTCTTCTATTTCACACTTACTTAATTTACTATGATTGAATAAATTTATTTTGATTATATTAATGGTTTCGATGATCAGTATGCAAGGGTACATATTAGTTATATCATATGAACACATTTTATGATGTGGTTGCAGTTCGAATTTATTTAGTTTATCACAGAATTCTATTGAATTATTAATTGTAGAATTATTGTAAAATTTATAGTGCTTTTTCAAAAAATGATGTATAAATTTAGAGGTCTTGTATGTTGGGCTATTCATGCAGTTCATTATAGGTCGCACAGGTATGTTAGCTTTATGGATTTTAGGCATGGCTCTGGCTGTTGGTATTTTGGGATTCATATTTATCAGTTTCCGACATTCCAGATCATTAAAGAGAAGACGAATCTTTAAGTAATGAGTACACACATGCAAGAAACTGGGCACAGTTTTACAACTATTGAAAGGGATTTAAAAATCTTAAGAAGAGTAGAAAAAGGAAAAGAAATGACGGAATTGGAAAACATATACATTCATTTAGATCAACAATACAATAAAAATAAAACCTAAATGACGAAATAGAAATAAAGAATCCCATCTTATTACAATTACCGGAACTAATACAAATACTCAAATCAGATATAAATAAATTCTATAAACATTTTAATCCGATAAAAGTTAATAGCTTATTGACACAAACTCAACTCCTCCCCTCACTTCCCCTAGACTATCCCCTCCACAGTCTACTGCAGCTACCAATGCGCCGCCTACCTTAACTTCCCCTTCCCCTCCCCGCCAAAACGCAAAATCATCCACACTCACACATACAACACAAGAAGTACAAACAGGATAACAAATAGTTCTCAAGAAGCGAGGAGTAACACCAAACTATTAAGCAGCAGAAAAAAAAGTGACAATTCTTCCAATAAGATGTTATACAGAAATACAATCAAAACCATAAAACATATAATTTTTATCTTTCATTACAGATACACCAACGAGTCATTATGGAACGTTCGAGAACATTTTGAATCCAATATCACATCAAAAAGTGTTTTATCAACAAGTTTGTTCACAAACAATTTTACCCCATTGATAATCAAATTTAATACCAATAAATTTTATAAATGTTACTCCAGCAACGAGAACAAGTCTATTATCCATAATAACAATTATCAACTGCAGAAGATATTCAATACTGTTATGAAGTTTTAAGCAACCGGAATCAACACAACCAGCCAGATTTCAAAGTTTTTTATTTTTTTATTTTTTAAATTCTCGTTTTAAACAATTTTAAAAGATGTTCACCGGATAAGTTTCGGCGATAAAATGTTTAGACTAAAGAAGATTTTAGACAAAAAGTGTTAACTTAAGACATAATTTTATTGTAGTGCGACTTTTAAAATATTATAAGATTCTCAATTAGTTTTATAAGAGTAATTTTGAACCAAAGAATTGTTTTATGATCTTACACAATCTTAGATTAATGATAGTTTGGCTGATGATGCTCACGAAAAGGAGCGAAACATGTAGCATGTAAACATCATAATAAATATGTAAGTTTGTAACATTTTATTGTATTGAAAAGGTGGCAATTGGCAAACTAAAGGAATTATATCACTTGTTTACAAATGGCGAGGTATGTTAGAGATGGTCTTATTGCCAGCATGGATGATAGACTGATGACCTATTTAGTGGAAAATGATACCATAAAGAATTAACTAGATCCCAAAAGAGACTGTGCAAGTGATGTGTTACAAAGAACCCTGCTGTACTATTCTGGTCCTAAGGGTGTATATTGATGAAATGTATTCATTGTAGCAGTTTTCATTAATGAATAAGATGAATTACAAAATGGATGGGAATTAATTGAATGTTTAATACCTAGTATGATAGGAGAACTTGATATTCAGAAAGGGAAATGTGGGTGCTTTAAAAGTTACTTCTTGGGATGGTTGTAATGTTTTTTTTTTTGGTCACAAATTAAAAGCAGAGTTCACCGATATTCTTGGATGCATGCAATATGATAGATGTATTTCTGAAAAGAGACTAAAAATTCAAAAACACACTTTTTAAACAACTGTTGAATTGACTGCAGTTTAAAAAATATATATTTTAATGAGCTTCAGCTAAAGCACGAAGTGTTGTTTATAGAATACAGCATGAAGATTAGCAAGATCAATTTTTTATGAGAATTTTTCTAAAATACACCAGTACCATTGAAATTGGCTTGGCATTATTTAGCCAGAATTTTAGGAAACAGAAAATTAGAATGGCTTGCCTGCCAGCTATATGATGCATGTATCAGAATTAAATTGTCTGGCAAATCTGAGGAGTTTATTATATGATACATTCAAGAATTTTGTGATATCTGAAGCCATCTCTTTTCAGTTTTGACTGTCGATTATAAACTGTTAAGTTCTTCAGTCTGCCAAAACTGAAGAACCTAACAGTTCATCACAATTATTAATGTAACTGACACTTTAGAAATAACCACAATGAACGCCTATCCATGTGTATAGCTCTGTCAAGAATTACTATTTGAAATAATCAGGGAAGCAGGACATAAAGTTGTAATTTCTCTTTACATGGTTTTTGTGTTTGTCTTACTTCTCTCGTGGGTAAAAATAAAGGCGGACAAGGAAAGAGATTTCAGTATTTCCACACTTTTACAGGATATTTTCTGAAGATGGAGGAAAAACAGGGAAACCAGCATAATGCAGGCAGTTAAGTACTGGAAAGGTAGCAAAATATAAATTGTATACATCACTTTTGAGTTTCTATTATTACTGAGCACCATATTAACTGCATATTCCAGCAGAATGTGATATAAATACAAATATAACAAGCAACACTTCTGAAATATATCACAGCACCATAGGATGGGATGCAACTGAAACAGTTTGAAAACCTAAACAAGTCCATTCCAAGTAAAGGATTTTAACAGCAAATTATGTAGTTCCATACAGATCTTTTACTAAAAACATCTAGCAATTATACTGAACAGTAAAGGATTAAGGTCATATTTGTAATTCTCCCCAAACTTACCACTAGGATTTGAAATTATTACTCTTCAAGAAAGCTATACTGGTACTGCACTAGAATACAAATCTAAGAGAGGAAGATATGTTTAATTGCTCCCTTTATAACATTATCAGACAAATCTCAGATAAAAGATAAAGAGTATTCAAATAAGATTCAAGAACTATTATTCAGAAAGGTAGCAATGAAAAGACACATGAAAAATCACCATTAGTAGTCTTCCTGAAATTAATATTTTTCAGTTCATGGATGACAAGCTTTATTGCTCCATGAACCATTATTTGTAGCAATTTCTCAATTTATTTGAGACATCCTATAGATATTAATTCTCAAGTTTATTAGTTACTGCTACTAACCAAGACTGAAATCTAACCTATTTAATATCTCACACAGGTCAACACATTCTACATTAATTTAAAACAGGCAAACTGCTAGACTTCTGTAGTCAAAATTAAACTTAAGGGCCTGCATTTAAAAGGTTTATAATAATAATAATAATAATAATAATAATAATAATAATAATAATAATAATAATGTTATTGGCTTTACGTCCCACTAACTACATTTTTCACGGTTTTTGGAGACGCCGAGGTGCTGGAATTTAGTCCCGCAGGAGTTCTTTTACGTGCCAGTATATCTGGACCTGCCAAGTTGGGATCAGAATGCCAGCGCCTCAACCGTCTGAGCCACTCAGCCCGGCTTTAAAAGGTTTAGCGGTGGAGTTATAGACTATCATTAACGGTACACTGGCCAAAGCGTTGGACTACAAAAGCTGCATGGTTACTTAAAGCTCCTCTATATTTTTCATAGCTAGAGAAAGTTTTGCAGGAGAAATATAAATATGAACCGTAAAATACATTAGCAATCACAACAGTTTCAGGAAATTTGCTTTTATATTTCAAACAAAGAAGATATTACTTAACTCCATCTTACAAACTTGTTTATGATCAATGAATTAAGAAAACTGACGTAGAGCATTGTTCCACTTAATTATGGAGTTAGAATCAGGATAACTTTTTCACCACATTATCTATTTCTGATACTGTTAATTATTTTGAGGAAAGGATTCAGAAAGGTGCATTGAGACTTGAGATAAAATGCATTCCTGTACTTAATATTAAGTAAGTGTTGACAAATACAGACCAAACCATACTCAGCATTAACTACAGAATTTTTATATGGCCCTTGGACTGGACCACACAACTTCAGTTTCCTTAGTCCTCTCAAGAGTACATGACTAGAAAGGAAAGTTGGAAAATAGGCAATAACACGCAGTAAGAAACAAGAACTCCCCCTCCCTCAAGGAATTTAAGTGTCAGAATGAAACGGAAACATTTTTCCCTTTTGCTTCATTTATAGAAGTATAAAATGTATCATTTATTACATAAACAATTGGCAGTTAGAAAGAATCTTGACAGGAATAGATTTGCCGATATGGCTAATGGGATACAAAATAAATTCAAATTATTAAAAAGAGAACCAAACACAAGTAATGATGCACCATTCAGTTTTATGAGATTTGAAAAGATTTCACGAAAAAGAGAAAGGCTTCAGAAGATAAGAACACCAGCTTCTTCAAAGTTCAGCGAACATGAGAGGCTGGAGGTTAAATGCATTTTAATTTTTTTTTTTCTTGTAATTCTATGAAGTTCAAAATAAATGCCACAACTTTCTTTGAAGATTTTTGTATCATTATGTACAAAAGACCTGAAGTAATTTCTATTTTAAAAAAAAGGTAAAGAGAACTGTTATGCAATTGCTTCTTCTTGACATACCTTATCAAATGATTAAATCTTTTAAGTCGCACGCATGCACACACGCACACAGAACTATGAAAGTGGATTTGTAGAATGTAAAATTATTCTACACACTTAGAATACTAGTTACAAGAAACAACAGGTCTAAAGGCTCTTCGTTCATTAAGTAACTCATTCTGCATACAATAGACACCTAATCATAGGAGGGATTGAAATTTATGACAAATTTCAAAACACAAGATGTACAGTACAATTAAAATTTCCCTCAATATTTAGATTATCTCTGAGTGTACAAGGCACCTCTGACATGCATATTTCCTATTCATAACCCTGGTAACAAACTGTTAGCCAACAAAGTCCCTCATTTATCTCCCATTATTAACACTGCAGTCTTAAACACTATAATAAATTAATAAAAACTTTCTTATTCACTTCCACTCCCAGAGACTGTTTCCTATTAATAAAAACAAGTTCTCATGCAGGATTCTGTGTTAGAACTATCTTAATACAAGTCAGAAATGTTGCCATAAAATATCCCCAAGCTACAAAAATAATTCATTCACAGAACATTTCCTTGTATTTTTGGTGAAGAGATGGGGGATAAGTTTTGCAACTTTAATGTTGGTGTATAAAGTTCATTAAAATCTCTCTAATTAAAACTGCTACATTATGAAGAAAAGCAGAAGTCTCATCCTCAATTCAGACTGTTATAAAGTTCATTAGAAATCTTTAAAAAATATTGTTTAAAAAAGTCAGTATGTATTTAGTACGAAGATTTGTCCATTCAGTGAACTTCAGATCAATGTATGGCATTGGAAACATTATTGTGCTTAAGGCTATAGTATATTCTAATACTCAAGTCTCTAGCAACCCCAATTATGAAAAATAATATTGCATTTCCTTATTTTTCAAGTGTTCACAAGAATTAACAAATCCTTTGTAACATTACATGATAAAACATTTTTCATACTAAGAAACCTATCAGTTCTTCAATGGCAATGATGGGATGGATTCTTAATCGAGACCATTACATAAAGCAGCTTGGCAGCTCGAGAACATTTCATTAACAAACAATTTACACCTCACTTTCCAGCATATGTAGGATTCTTGAATGTTGATGTTGCTTGCTTGTAGATGGGATTTTCACCCTAGAAACAAACAGCACAGAAAATATATGGGCATGTATAAAAATTAATACTATGACAGAAGATTTTAATAGTAATATTCATTCTAGTTCGTGAAACCTATATATTATGAGAATGATATACTCATCTTTAGTAACATCTATAAAATACACAATCATTTGCTAATACTGTTAAGTTGAGAATTTCCTTCTCACAAAGAGCAAATTATTCATACAATTGCAAAGATGCCAACCTTCAAAGGTGGTCATGGATAGTATGAATCTCACAAGGGGAGGTCACGATGTTCGCATCACCAATTTTGTTCGAACTATGTAGGTTAGTACTACTACTACTACTACTACATCACAAAACTTTTCGAAAAAAGCGATTTTGAAAATGTTGAGATTAGTTACGAGAGCTTTAGTATACCAGGTACAATCAAGCGAGAGACTGTGGCGCAGTGGTCGAGTGGTTAAGGTTATCAACTTCAGTTATGAAGATGGCGAGTTTGAGTCACGCTTGTCTCAACTTTTTTTCCTAACATTCCCTTATTCCTCGTGTTGCGAATGAGGGCAGCAGTTAGTCACTGTCTGACTACGTTGTGTCATGTAACGGTTGAATGCGATGTAACCAGACAGGCTCATCATCATGAGTTTGATCGGCATGGAGATCTCACATGTTGAATTATGTTCAAATGAAAGTGTTCTTGAACGTGAAGTTACACAAAGTGCAAACAAGTTCCCGGGACAGCAAGCAATGAAGAAACGCAGAAGTCTCATCCTCTATTCAGACTGTTATAAACATTAGAAATCTTTAAAAAATATTCTTTATATAAATCGCTTACTGGATCCTGACAATTCTGTACAGATTAAAGAAGAGGCCAAATTACTGGGAAAGAAAATGTTTAAATCTATTTTGACAGTAATAGAAAATAAATTGTTAATAGTTGGAAAAAAGCGGGGAAGGGGGGTAAAAAGCTGTTAGCAGCGCGACTCAAACTCGCCATCTTCATAACTGAAGTGGAGAACCTTAAACCACTCAACCCCCGTGCCACAGTGTCTTGCTTGATGATACCTGGCTTACTAAAGCTCTCGTAACTTTTCACGACATTTTCAAAATCGCTTTTTAAGGAAATTTTTGAGAGTTTCATGCTACTACTTTGCCACTGTGTTTTTGTGTTGTAGTACTACCAACCTACAAAGTTTGAACAAAATCGGTGAAGCGGACATAGTGACCTCCCCTGTACTACCAACCTACAAAGTTTGAACAAAATCGGTGAAGCGGACATAGTGACCTCCCCTTCTCAGAGGAGATGGTGAGGGCAAATGATTTCTTGGCTTTGGTGAAAATAGGTGGTTCATATGGAGAACGACGTGCTGATTTCAAAAACACCAACCATTTTGCCATAACATGTACAGATATTGTGCAATTAGATATTTTATATACAGGTAGTACAACAAAGTTCAATATTTAACGGCAACTTAAGGAAATTCGAAATCATTTCTTGTTTCGAATATTTTTACCAGGCATCAAAATACATGAAGAACACTAACATCAGTGTGTAGAATTCAGCAGAGAAACTAAAAATGCAACATTTACAAGATATGCAAGTTTACAGAAATATGAAAATAATTTATCACATAAAAGAATTGCCAGTCATAAGAATTGGTGTTTACATAATATTATGACTTACTATCTGGAAAAACATACTATGGGGGTAAGACACACCTGGCACCCATAGGTGAAAATAAAATATAACTCCAATGTTATATTGTATTGGATTTATTGAATGCTTTGGAAACTATAGTGTATTACATAATAATCAGGGAAGAGATTTATAAGTACTAATAATTTATTAAGCCAGCCCTGTGGTGTAGGGGTAGCGTGCCTGCTTCTTACCCGGAGGCCCCAGGTTCAAATTCCGGCCAGGTAAGGGATTTTTACCTGGACCTGAGGGCTGGTTCGAGGTCCACTCAGCCTACGTGATTAGAATTGAGGAGCTATCTGATGGTGAGTTAGCGGCTCCGGTCTAGAAAACCAAGAATAATGGCCGAGAGGATTGGTCGTGCTGACCACACGAAACCTCGTAATCTGCAGGCCTTCGGGCTGAGCAGTGGTCGCTTGATAGGCCGAGGCCCTTCATGGGCTGTAGTGCCATGGGGTTTGGCTTGGTAATTTATTAAATATATACACATATTTACTTATTTTTTATTGAAATATGGAATTATATAGGGACTTGAAAAAAGAAAAAAAGATACAGTAAAACCTCGTTAATTCAAAGTCGTTGGAACGCAAAAATAGGACTTTGAATTACATGATTTTGAATTAACCGCCAACTCTTAATTCAGAAATGCCAACCCTTGCCGCATCAAAAAATATTCTAAGACCTGTATGCATGCAATTAACCTTGATTCAAAGTTTCAACCTTTGAAATGCCATGGAAAAAAAAAGATTTCCAAAATGTATCCAACAAGGTGCATTTACAGTATTCAAATTCACAATACAGTATTCACTTGGGTATAACTCACTGACAAACATAACCTCATGCAACGAAAGAAAACAAAAGCATGATTCAAAGATGAGGAGAAATGTAAGCTGGCTCCCCTGACCAAGTCCTTTATTCATTGGATTACTGAACTGAATGCATTTTAGATGTCCTGTACTTGCACGGAAAGTGCTGGACACCCTTAAAACATCGTGGTTTATCAAACTTTCCTATGACAAGGGGAGAAAGTCTCTCGCTTCCATCTGCATTCGATCACAGTACAGTGACTCACCTATTCTTGTAAGATTTCCCGCCATGGTACTTATCTCGTAATTATGAAATGTGAACCCTTGCCGCGTCACAAAGTATTCTAAGACGCATTAATGCATGCAATCGCCTTGATTCACAGTTTAAACTTTTCGAATACCGAGCTCGATAGCTGCAGTCGCTTAAGTGCGGCCAGTATCCAGTAATCGGGAGATAGTGGGTTCGACCCCCACTGTCGGCAGCCCTGAAGATGGTTTTCCATGGTTTCCCATTTTCACACCAGGCAAATGCTGGGGCTGTACCTTAATTAAGGCCACGGCCGCTTCCTTCCCGTTCCTAGGCCTTTCCTATCCCATCGTCACCATAAGACATATCTGTGTCTGGGCGACGTAAAGCCAATAGCAAAAAACCTTTCAAATGCTTTGGAAAATCTATTCCCAAAATGTATCCCACATGGTGCATTTATATTATTCAAATAATGCACTTGAATAAATAACTGGCAAACATAACCTCACGCATTGAAAGAAAAAAAACCACACGATTCAAAGACGAGGACAGATTATGCTGGCTCCCATGTGCAAGTCCTTTATTCATTGGATTGGGCTACTGTACTGAATGCATTTTAGATGTCCTGTACTTGCACAGAAAGTGCCCAGCGCCCTTAAAACATCGAGGTGTATCGAACTTCCATATGACGAGGGGAAGAAGTCTCTCGTTTCCGTGTGAATTGCAACACAGTGCAATGACCCCCTCTTGTACGATTTCCCGGCTGGCACTTCCCTCTTATAAAACCCTAAGTCCGTTTGGGCGCTGCATTAAAAATAAGCGATGCAGTTTCATCGGCATTGACAATATTCGGTGCGTACAAATTGATTATATGAGCCATGCTTTTTCGCCAACTGTCGGCATCGCCCATGTTTGCGGATTCTGCTTCTCCACACATTACCTGCAAAGTGATATTATGGTGTTCCTTAAAACGCTGAATACAAAAGAATTACGATTTTACTCGAACTCAGCAAATATGAAGCACACTGTAGACACATCGAAGTGAGTGAAAATACGGAAATCTACCCCAGCACGTTCTGGAAGACGCGTTCTATCATGACACGTATAAATTTCAAATTTAAATTACTCTGAAAAAAAAAAACCTATTTTTTAATATAAAGGCAGTTTGAATTAAAAGTCTGAATTTCGGTAATGGGACCAACATTATTCTTCGAATTACAAATTATCCGTATTTCTAATTAAAAATTTAAATAACATGCAAAACCATACCTCGTGTTTCTGGGAACAAGAGGTTCTTAGAATTAGGCGGGACTTTGAATTAACAGATTTTGAATTATCAAGGTTCTACTGTAATTTCTATTCTCTACTGAAGTTCAATGCAGCTTTAGTTGATAACGATCTTCAGAGTCCATGGCATGCAGAACGTTCTTAATAGATTCTATTTATTCAGCATAATATTCAACCTCTTGCAGCTATGTACCCCACCAAGCTAGAATTGGCTTAGGCAGCAATGGAATTTCTGGGTACATTTCTTTCAAAAAGAAACTCTTCTGTAGTTTTTAAGAAAAAAAAAGCAATGGAATTTCTGGGTACATTTCTTTCAAAAATTAACTCTTCTATCGTTTTTGAGGGAAATAAACAAACACCGGAGGAAATCAAAAAATCTACTTCTGGGGGAACTGCTTCTTACTACTTCTGCAACAAGATGAAAGGCATGTACTACACAAGTTAAGCGAGTCATCTTTGGATATACAACGCTTCTGCAGCTTTCTTCATATAAGGTGCGGCATCACTAATAAAAGTAACATTTTATCATACTTAACGCCCTGTGGCCACAGTTTTTCTATAGCTTTGTTATTGCTAGGTCCCGGATGTTTATGAACTAAAAATGTTAGAAATATGCAAGCATTTATGACCTAAAAATGTATTAAAATATGACAATAAATATGACTTTAAAAATTTTTGGTCACATTTTCGAAATCTTCAAAATTTTGTCGCTGTTTAAATGAATATCATATTGAAAATATATTTTTTAAATCTAGAACATTCAATAATAATAAATGTAATAATATTCATTTTATTATTATATTTTGAATTTATTTAATTACTCATTCCAGAGGTAACTCTCAACTTTGCGCAGAATGAAATAATTTTGATGGGTGATCAGAAAGAATTACAATAGCAAATTACATATATTTTAAAGTTTTCACATAGGAACGATCTTCTATTTTCACGCAACATTGACTTGCGACGGGAAAAGGACTGGTCAACATTGCAGGATATTACTGGGCCATATCTGAAATACGTCAAATCATTATAGAGTTCATTGAGGACGCATGTCTCTCTTCTATACAGCTTACTCTCCTGATTCACATAAATATACATTTCTAAGAAAGATAACGTTAGAAATTACAGACAACAATTAGGAGATGTGAAAAACACGTATCTGTGACGAGTGAAAGCAGGTATATGAAAATGGAATAAAGATAAAAATATGACAAAAACACGAATTAACAGGGAAATATGACCATAATATGAAAAATTACCAGAAAATGACAAAAAACGTTAAAAGAGCCAAAATATGACTTTATATGAACCGTTAAATTCGGATAATTTTAGTCACTGTAGATAAAATCATGCTTAACTTGTATTCTCCATGGAAATAATATAGAAAAATAAAATATGACATGTCAAACATCCGGGCCCTAGTTATTGCACTTTTCTAGAACATCATAGTGCAAAAGAGTCTGTTTACAATAGTCTGCAGTTAACAAAGCAATGATTATGTCCTTAATTTCTGGTTTTATCTTCTCAAAAGTTTCATCGTACTTGGCTGAGCAATGAATAGGTTTTTCTAAACGTTGAATTATCCGGGATAGTCTGTCTGGTATATTTCTCAAGGAATTATCTGAAGCACAGGTTATTCAGTTTGAAGAGAGGGCTGTTAGCAGAAATGAGAGCACGGCAGAGATCAGTGTTGAACCCAACGTTACTGGTTGTGTCAGAAACAGCGGTCACTGATTGGAATTTCCATTTCTGTTAGCCTGATGTTTACTGGTTGAAATGTTTTGTTGTAGCAGGAACCTTTGAGCAGATTTCACTGTACACTGACACAAATTAAAAAAATAATATCTTAGTGTCAGTTGATAAATCATCATCATCATCATCATCAATTTTAAACTCCTTTAAAAATTTTAAACTGGTTAACTGTGCTACTTTATGGATATTGTAACAATGTTAATGTCTTCAATGAAATCAATATGTAGCTTAACACACTGTACTTGTACACGTAGTGGTACATACAAAAACATTGCGATCCATCGCACTGCCAGTGCAAACTTGTGAATGAATGGTAGTGAACTGGATGGAGCTGTAAAGCAATGAAAGTGAATGCCCGAATTAAAAAAAAAAAAAAAAAAAAAAAAAAAAAAAAAAAAAAAAAAAAATCAGTGGCACAGTGTCAATTGTTGAGCTGCACACAAGACAAAATATTAAATGTTAAAATAAAAATGGTTAATTTGTTTCTCCATTATTGAGTGGACTATTAATTTAATAGAATTTAATACTTTTTAGGTGAAATATGGACTACAGTGGAACCTCGGATTGCGAGTAACTTGGTCTACGAGTGTTTTGCAAGATGAGCAAATATTTTAAATAAATTGCGACTTGATTAGCGAGTGAGGTTTCGCAATACGAGCGTCACGTGTACGTACGTTTCCACCTCCCCTGTGCCTTTGTTTTCCCCTCCCCCTGCCACTCTCTTTCGTGGGAAAGTGTGTGTAATCATTTCCCGCGCTGGACTTCAGTTGGCGTGCCTCGCTCGCATAGTCAACACCGTACGAGCGTACATGTTTTGTTTCTGTCATCTATGATATAACTGTTCTGCAACAATGGGCCCTGTGAACGAAAAGAAGGCTAAAAAGGAATTCGATCGGAAGAAGGAGACGATTACAGTGGATGAATCTGTTCATTGACAATGCAATGTCACATTTTCGTGAAATCCTCAAAAAGAGGCAAAAGCAACAGTCATTGGACATGTTCCTCGTTAAAGTTGCACGAAAAGAAAACACTTCCAATGAGCCAACCGATAGCAGTGATTCCGTTAGTGAAATTCGTGGTACACAGTAACTCTTCTCATGTCGTCTCTTGTCTCCCTCACACCAACAATGATTCTATTGTAAGGTAAAGTGCAGTTTAATTGTTTTACATTATATTTTGTTTTGAAATGTTATGCGAATAAATGTTTTTGTGTTGTGGACGAATCATCTGAGTTTCAATAGTTTCTTATGGGAAAATTTGCTTTGATATACGAGCGATTTGGATTAAGAGCATGTTGCCGGAACGAATTATTATACGGGTTCCACTGTATATTGATTTTAATGACCAAGAATACAGAACATACATGCTAACTCCAAAATATGGAAAGCCAAAAAAAGGCATTTTTCCACATCACACATCATGATTCGTAAAGATAATACAAAATATAATTAATTTTAGTTTTCTAAATATATATACAGTGACACAGAAATCTGTTCCCTGAAAATAACGAACAGGAAAAAGCAAACCTATGCAGAGAACGTTTTCGTGAAACAAAACATCCGTTTCACACTCAGTTCTTTATCTTCTGCCAGCCAACTGTTTAAAAATCTCGGAGGGTTGGGTAATTTGACAACGCAACACCAACATGGTGGAGGGAAGTAATAAATCTGTCAACACTGATAGCACTGAAGGTAAGAGTGCCTAAACATGTTAACACATAACAAGATCTGAGGAAAGATAAGATTAACACAACCCTTATACAAATGTATCTTAGCATAGTAACACTATAGTTTTCAGTTGCCTTTCTTTTCTCATTTGCCAGGCTGAGTGGCTCAGACGGTTAAAGCGCTGGCCTTCTAACCCCAACTTGGCAGGTTCGATCCTGGCTCAGTCCGGTGGTATTTGAAGGTGCTCAAATACGACAGCCTCGTGTCAGTAGATTTACTGGCACGTAAAGGAACTCCTGTGGGACTAAATTCCGGCACCTCGGCGTCTCCGAAGACCATAAAAGTAGTTAGTGGGACGTAAAGCAAATAACATTATTATTATTATTATTATTATTATTAATTCTTTTCTCACTGTTGTCTGAGTGTAATATTTGCTAGTTTGTAAGTGTTCCTTAGTGTTGTGTATAGTGATATATATGTTAATATAATATGGTGTCAGTCTCTGCAGCAACAAGAAGGCAGTGTGTGAACAACCCAAACAATTTCTCTTATGTATGTAGTTCATATACTATATGTAAAACATGTTTTGAAGGACTAAGTCAGTGGTTTAGTAGAAAACAGAAATCCAGGCCATTTGGAATTCCCATGATTTGGCATGAACCAAAACAGCATTATGAAGATTGCTACTTATGTCTGTGCAATGTATTGGGGCACAACAAAGTTAATAAATCAAAAATAAAATATCTGGAAGGCTTAGAATCAGCTATTAGGCCTGTGCCACACAGTCAAGATATCCCCATTCCAGGGCCACCAAAGCAAATTTAGAAGTGGAGCAATCTAGTTCATCTGAGTCTACAGAACGTTTTGATGTGGATGAGGATTTCTCCCCACTCACTTCATAAGACAAACCCCCATATTTTTACTTGGGCAGGGCTGAACAACGTAGTGCGCAGACACGCCAACTTTCAAAAGTGAAAAATCAGGAGAAATTTTGCAGCGATTCGCGACGTATTACGACATATCACTGACGGCAGAACATATACAAATTCATTATAATTCAATACATTAACAATTCTATTTGCCCATATTTTTTTTTTCATCATTTACATGTGAATACTAAATACTGGACATACCTGAACTGTAGGAACATGTGACCTCTCGTTGTTCAACATGGTGATCACATTGTTGTTCAACACACCAGTAGCTGACTTAGCCCTCTTCAGAAACTCTGAACTAAATTTTTGCTTTAAGCACTTGCCTTGCTGAACTGATTTCAAGGTTAAAAGTTTCTTCAAAGTTTGTTCAGACAGCAAGGATCTGAACTGTGTTTTTGTCTTTGTGACTCTGCTAAAAATCCTTTCACACTCTGCATTGCTATGTGGAATTGATAAAATAGCAAGCATCACCTTAGAGAGTCTGTCATGTTTAAGTACACCATCAGCTGATTTCATCTGCCCTTCCAATGCCCATTGAACATCAATTCTTCCTTTTTCCAGGTCTGTTTCTTCGAGCTGGAAGTTACAGAACTGGGAGTGCAGAATATCAGTTTCTTTATCCAAATGTTCCGTTTTACTGGTCAAAATGTTCCGACACTTGTTAATGAAAAATGTAAGGCTAGAAAATGATGCCTTACTTATAGCAGAAATATTTGCAACTTCTGCATTAATTAAAACATCTTTGAATGGAAATTTGTGTACCATGTATTCACACGATGAAGAAAAACACTTTCTAACAGACTTAAAGAATATGCACTTTTCCTCAGACTTCAACGTGTTCATTAAAACAAATGCAGAGTTCCGTATCATCAGATCACAATCATCCTTTCGAATTGCTGGAGTATGATACTCTACATCAAGGAGAGAGGAGGATCTTTTAATAACATCTGGTTTCACAAACCTTGCCATCACATTCTTCAATAGTTCCTCCAAAACTGACCTCAATAAGTGGATGTGTGGCATACTTGACTGAACAGCTACGTTTGGATTCTCAAAGATATCCATAAAACTTGAGAGAAAAAGGCAAAAAGATTTATGAAAATTTGATGAAACGAACATGAAAAGTCATTCTTCACGTGACAATTCATGGTTCTTAGTGTCATAAGTAGTTTTTTTTTTTTTTTTAAAGTGAAACTGGTGACTGGGTTTTCTTTTTAACTGAGGAGTGAGGTGAAATGTTGTGACAATGACATATCTGCACTTAAACTGTGCTTAGGAATTTTGTAAGTCTCCAAAGTTCCTATCTGAGAATCCTTACTCACAATTTCGCTCCTGAATGATGTAACCAAAGGGTCCCACTGAAGCAAAATCCTATCTAAACACCTTAGTGATAACCATGAGTAGGCACATGCTTCAGAATTTTCCTGATCTCTGTGTTGTGTAAAGTCTGAAATTCTCTGAACTTTTCTTTCCTCTTTGCACACCTTTCCAGATAATAAAATATATCAATTATACTTTCATCTCCATTTAAGGGCAAGCACGCCGCACTCTTCTCGGCAGCAAGATTAATTACGTGACAAGAGCAGCCTACGATATGTTACTATTTTCCCGCTTCAAACATCCTGCCACACCATTCTTTAATCCTACCATTACTAGAGCATTATCAGCACCAAGAGCTAGGCAGTTTTTTTTAATGGAATGCAGAATTCCCGAAAAGTTGAGAGCAAAAGGTTGGCAATGTTAGCTCCAGTAGCATCCCCTTCTAAATTAGACACAGAGAGTAGACAACTCCGAATTTCATTGAGTTCAGGCTTAAAAAATGTTATAACAATGGGATATATCTTCAAGTCGCCTTTATTGCTACTATCAGTAGCAACAGAAAATGCATTCACCTGCAAATGTGATACAATTTTCGCCCTTTCTTCCATGCACATTTCTGTAATGATAGACGCTGTTTTCGTTCTAGCACACCCATATCGTTTAATGATTTCTGAATCAGGAAACATTTTACGAAACAAAGGTCCCGCGTGATCGGCACAATTTACAGGCAGGTTATGTTCTACTATAAATGATGTAAATAACGCCTCGGCATTCGTCACAGGATTTACATCTTGGTTTTTACATGAAAAGTTCAGTTTCTGGTTTCTTTCTACACACTGGACACTCTCCTTGTTTTTTCGTTTGCATATGCTTGGGTATATTGCATTTCCCGCCATGTACAACTGAAAAATCAACCCTACATAAAGTACAGAATGTGAATGTTGGTCCCTTTCTGGATTCACTCAAACACGGAAACTCTTCCCTACAAGCACTTTTAAACACTGCATCACTTTTCTTTTTTGACATTTTGGCCAAAACAAATATTAAGGCACAACCCGAGCACTTCTGCAGGTCTTGCCTTGGGTAGAACGACTATGGTGTTGCTACTTCTGAGGTTAGGTTACTCCAAAGAACATGTTACTCACTTGACTCGCTTGCAAAGAGACCAACTGTATTATAGACCAAAGAGCAGCACATGACTGGCCACCGTGCCCCGTACTGCCACCTGGTATTATTATTAGAACTACTATCGACCAGCCATACTCCGCCATATATCGATAGAATGAGGAAACCCGTGGGAGTTTAAAATAATACGAAAATTATGGATATTGCTCTGAAAATCGGGAGATTGCACCCGGCGATCGGGAGATCGAGAGGAACGCTGAAAAATCGGGAGTCTTCCGCTCAAATCGGGAGACTTGGCACGTCTGAGTGCGGGACTGAGGTCTTACCAAGGAAAAGAGAAATAATTATTAAACGAATGTCGTATGGTTCAGCTTTTTCAATACTATAATATGCAATATTATTGAATTACAGTACTAAACTACGGACCAGTTTCGGCCTTGGCTGGCCGTTTTCAGCCTTAATGTAATACATCTAATAACCTAACAAATGTAAAAACACACAACTGACATGAAAACTAATGTACAAACACACAATTAACATTAAAATCTGGGATGAACTAAGTGTAAAATCAGAAAAATAAATTAGGCTCTAAATTCTTAGCATCTGGAGTATGCTCATCATCCAGATTCATTCTTGTATTGATATTCATAGAATTGTTAGTTCCATCACTGCTAATCATTACAATTTCAACTGCAAAACGGGAACTGGTAAATGTTGATTCTGTACTCAGATCATTAATCACCAAATCTATTTGAGTGGTGTCAGCAGGATGCAAGCCACTGGATGCCACTGTAAATAATCACCAGCTGACTCACCAGCTGACGCAAAACTGCTAGATGGTGTTTCCACACCGACCAACATAAATAAATAAAATGAACTGTTCCCGTACTGCTTGTTAAAAACATGCTGAAATGCTGTTGGAGATGGTCAGGATGGGACATGAAGATATGGTTAAAACTGACACATTCTTAATTTGTGGCTGGTATAAATTTCGTAATTCATTGCAGTGTCCATGAAGTTAACCTGAATAAATGATGGATAAAATTAGACAAAATTTATGAATAGAAGTACAGAGAGAGCACGTTAGTCAAATGGCATAGGTTATATGAAGGTTACCTCTCGTGGCGGCATGTAGTGCGTGGTGTATTGTTGTGTGCCTCATACTAACAGTTGTGAGGTTCAAAGGAAAACGAAGGGGCGGGGCAAGGAAAGTGAGGCGGGGCAAGGGAAGAGGTCGGGAAAGGAGACGAGGGGTGGAGGCGAAAGGGGGAATTAAGGTGGGGCCGAAGAATGTGGGAAAAGAGATGACTGCTGAGGAAAATGCTGTGAACATTATGAAAAACTGAATTATGACTTGTTGGTTTGACGTTTCTAAAAAAGGGAATTAGAAGAAAAAATAGGATAATGGCTTTCCTGAAATGTCATTAAGATTATGATTCGGGTTAAAATATTGACCTATATATATGAAGCAGCTTTCAGTAATGTTAAGGAGGGGGTCCTTTGTTGATGATTTTGAGAATATCTATATATTGTTTTATGTCTGTGAAATTGTGATTAGTCATGCATATGCTGTCTTACAGGTGAAAATTGATTGTACTTCAGCGCATTGACGTGTTCCGAGTACCTTACATTAAAATTCCTCCCGGTCTGTCAGACGTAAGAAAAATTACAACTGTTGCAAATAATCCTGTATATTCCTGATTTTGAAAAACTATTGAACTTGTTTATGGATGTGGCATTATATAAGACTTGTGCATTTCTATCATTGGTTTTGAAAACTACTTTTACATCGTGATTTTTAAAGAGGTTGGCGACTTTGTAAATTTGTTCGTTGAACATAAAGATAGAGGAGTTGTTTTGTTTATCTTTTTCAAAGTGGTAGAGGGGCGATATTTATTAATTATTTTTTCAATTAAAAAACTGTTTTATCCATTAGATTTAACTATATTACGAATGTGTTCAACTCATTTTTGAGGTCTCTTAGACATTGGAACACTGAAGGCTCGGTACACCATACTGTTGTACACTGCTCGTTTGTGAATTTGGGGGTGTGAATAATCTTGACGGATTGTAGTGACTGTTTGGGTGGGTTTCCTGAAAAATTTTATATCTTAAGTAGCTTGGGTGCCTTATAATAGTGAAGTCTAAAAAATTAATTTTCCGTTCAATTTCGGATTAAAGTGTGAATTTTATGTGCGGGTCAATGTTATTTAGATTAATGAAGATGGTAGCAGCGTCCATGATGCTCTCATCCATAATTACTATGGTGTCATCTACATATCTTGCCCAAAAAAGGATGTTGTCAAAAGTTATATAATAATAATTATTATTATATTATTATTATTATTATTATTATTATTATTATTATTATTATTATTATCATCATCATCATCATCAATTTTGGTGGGTTCCAAAAAATCCAAGTAAATCTCGGCTAAGATACCTGAGGCCGGCGATCCCATAGCCAATCCTTCTTGTTGATAAATAACATTATTGTAAGTGAAATAATTGTTGCTTATAACTAAAGCCCGGAATTCCATGCACTATCAAATCTCAAAATATGCATGCATTCATGCACTATAATATGGCAAAACATGCACAATAAACCGGAAAATATGCACTATCAAAATTCAGTTTCATTTGAAACATTGTACAACTACCATAATTTCTGCCAATCGACTTAATTTAAGCTCATCCGTGTATCTGTCAGTATATTCTCAAACACAGAAAATGATCTTTCTACTCCACAAGAACTGACAGGTGCACACTTAAATGAAGACATATGGGACAATTTGACGTCAAATTGTACGTCTTTTGCATTTTTATCACAATCCATCTTATATAAGCTTGACGAATTCAAAGTCAGGATCTGAACGCATCACTTTGTTCAACCTACAGTATCTCTAGCGCCCGCAGCTACTTCTCCATGCGATGATTGCAGACACTTTTGAATGTCTTCAATAACTGGTAACGATTGCCTGCTGCAATAACAAAGTCGTGTGACGAGTGAGAGTTCCGGGTAGGAAATTCCAGGATAACAACAGAAGAGGGTCCGGTGCAAAAACAAGGTTTGTAAGTTGCTGTCTCAGTAACGCGGCGTCTCAGAAGTGTGATACAACAGATACAATAAATGAGCCGTCAATGAATAATTCACAATTTAAGGTTCAATTTATAGCAATGTATAACCTTATTCCTAAGAATTACAGAGATCGACTTGGGGACTTCCAGCTTACATCAATATTTACTCGAGTAACAGATAAGAAAATGCTCGCTTAATTGGATTTTAGGACCTCTGCCGTATGTACTAACTTTGAATGTCGGATAGGATGCCAGGAACACATTCTCTCCGCCTCTCAATAATGGACATACTGTATAACATGGAAAAATTGTCCCAAATTCTGCATACGAACATTAATAAAAGGCACTATCATGCATGTTAACATTATGTATGCGCCAAAGTCAGAAGAAAAATCACGTTATGAAATATAAATGTTGAAATATTCGCCATTAAATCCAACATATTCTAATTTTCTCCTAAAAAGGCCAAAACATGCAAACATGCACAAAAAAAAAGGTTATTTGGAATCGTTAAGCCATAAAATTAATATCTGCAAAGGTTGCGAATTGTAACTAGCTTACTTAAAAAATGCATTTGCATGGAATTCCAGGCTCTACTTATAACTAATTTAAGCATAGACATGAAATCCTGTATTTCTAATATACTTAGGCCGCTGAATTTGCTGAAATTGTTTTGAATGATGGGGTATACCATGGAGATTTTTATCTTACACTAGGATACATGTTTACAATATTGAATCAGTGAAGAGAATGATTGGATGAATGTTAAACTTTTTAAATTTATTGATCAATTCTTTAATTTTTTGTGATGGATTTGTTTGAGAAAAAATGATAGTTCCTTCTTAAAACTCTTTGAAGAAATTGTGATGCTTTATATAACGGACTCGGTCTATAGTTAATGCCAATATAAATGGTCCGTTATTGGACATTATAAATTTTCCAGCTAACTCATTCCTGGTTGCCAGCGTTTTGCCCTCGTGTGCTAGGCACTGCCGGTGGCTACAATTAGCCTATGCAGTGGCCCCCACGGTGTGCACTAGCCAGCGTCTTGGTAGGTGTGCTAGGTACCAACTGACGAGCCCAACCTAGCACACGAGGGCGAAACGCTGGCAACCAGGAAAGAGTTAGCTGGAAAATTTATAATGTCCAATAACGGACCATTTATATTGGTATTATAAATTTACTCATTCGGGACAAATATTTCAGATTCCCTATGGGAATCAACATCTATAGTTAATGATCGGACGAATAGGGACACCGGTTTTGTGCATCTTGGGGAGGGCTTTGGTGCTGGGTAAACCCAGGTTCATATTAATTAATTTAGTTTTTTTTTGATCTGTCAATAGATATGAAGTATTCTTAAGGGTCTGCTAAAGTTTATGTTGGATTCTCGGGGTAGGGTCCTTCTTTACTGTAGAGAATGAGCTATCTTCAAAAAAATTGATTTATTTTGCTTACATATTCGTTTTGTCCGTTATGACTGTAGTGTTACCTTTATCTGCTTTTGTAATTACAAGATAATTATCACTGATTTTATTTTAGAGAGCATGTATTTGCTTGTGTATGAGAATCGAATCATTGTAATTGTTGTTGTTGTGCGGCCAGTATCCAGTATTCGGGAGATAGTAGGTTCGAACCCCACTGTCGGCAGCCCTGAAAATGGTTTTCCGTGGTTTCCCATTTTCACACCAGGCAAATGCTGGGGCTGTACCTTAATTAAGGCCACGGCCGCTTCCTTCCTATTCCTAGGCCTTTCCTATTCCATCGTCGCCATAAGACCTATCTGTGTCGGTGCGACGTAAAACAAATAGCAAAAAAAGTTGTTGTTCTCATAAGTAGTAAGGGGTGAATTACGGGAGTTAATAATTTTTTGGGGGTTAAGAATGGAGTTTAATTTTCTTTTTACTTAAATTCTTACTTCGTCTTGTTTATCTGCTGGCAATTTGCTAATGGCTAATTCTGCTTCTACTGTTGTACTGATGGCTGTGTTCAGAGTGTTAAAATTAGGCCAATTGTTTTTAGGGCCCTTGGCTAAAACGGAATTTTCGTCTTCATTCAATGGTACCTTGGACAAATTTATGTTCGGAGGGTGAAATTGGTTGGGCATGTTAGGCATAGTGTTTTTGTTGGTTTCTTTAGCATAGTTATTGCAGAGTTTAGAATTCATTAACATATGCAGCTTTTCTCTAGGGTTTGTTCATTCTTTGATAATACAATAAATAATCTAGTGTCAACTTGGGCTTGAAATAGGTTCCAGTGAGCATCCAAAAGTAAACTTGTAGTTTTGAGGCGAGTCACATAATCTATGGTTAAAAAAGGACTTTTTCTTGTACAAAAAATTGATCTCCTCTCTCAGCCAAATATTATTTGTTCTAGTTCGGGTTTTAGTAATTTGAAAAGAAGAACGATGATTCTTAAACTTGCTTTTAAGAAAGTTGGGTGTCAAATTGCGAGTGTTTGCAATTGAAATTGTAATGATTAGCAGTGATGGAACTAACAATTCTAGGAATATCAATACAAGAAAGATGCTAAGAATTTAGAGCCTAATTTATTTTTCAGATTTTACACCTAGTTCATCCCAGATTTTAATGTTAATTGTGTGTTTGTACATTAGTTTTCATGTCAATTGTGTGGTGGTTCTTTTTTTTTTGCTATTTGCTTTACGTCGCACCGACATAGATAGGTCTTATGGCGACGATGGGACAGGAATGGCCTAGGAACGGGAAGGAAGCAGCCATGGCCTTAAGGTACAGCCCCAGCATTTGTCCGGTGTGAAAATGGGAAACCACGGAAAACCATCTTCAGGGCTGCCGAAAGTGGGATTCGAACCCACTATCTCCCGGATGCGAGCTCACAGCTGCGCGCCCCTAACTTCATGGCCAACTCGCCCGGTAATAGTGTGTTTCTACATTTGTTTAGTTATTAGATGTATTACATTAAGGCTGAAGAAGGCCAGCCAAGGCCAAAAATTCAAAACGGATCAAAACCATGAAGGAAAAGAGTGATATTGCACGATCAAGATTGAAAGCAAATGCTGGCACCAGGAGTGGTCTTTACTTGGTATCGACAGGAAGAGTTCCTGAAGTTTTTCAAACTGGAGAAAACGTAGTTTATTGCTATGCCATCATCATAATTTTCATTTCCCCTTGTCCAGGTCCTGCTAGGTCAGGGTGTTGATGGCACTTCGCCACCGTTGCCTCTCCTTCCACCACTCCACTTCAGTAATTATATTCCAGTCCAGTCTTCTTTTTTCTTACACTGTTCTTAACAGAGTCTATATATCTTGTTCTGGGCCTACCTCTTGCCCTCTTTCCTTCTATCTTAGCCTCCAACACTTGTTTTGGTATTCTTCCTTCCTCCATCCTCATTACATGACCAAACCATCTCAATTTATTCTTCTCCACCCTATCACTCATTTTTTCTACCCTTATCTCTTTTCTGACCTCAACATTTCTTACCCTATCTTACCTCGTCTTCTGTACCATACTCCTCAGGATCTTCATCTCACTGGCCTGAAATGTACTCTCATTCCTTGCTGTCAAAGTCCAAGTCTCTGATGCATATGTTGATATAGGGGTTACATCTTGTACATTATATCCACATTTCATAGGAACTTCTCTGTGCCACACCAGGTTCCTTACATTCTGGTAGACATATTTCCTGCTTGTACCCTTCTGCTGATCATCTTATCCAACCTTGCATCTTGCATTATTTCACTTCACAAATATTTGAAGTATTCAACAACTTACGGTTTGGCCCTTGATACTAACGATTCCTTCTCTTTCTCCTCTTTGTCATCACCACTGTTTTTCTCTTCTTCACACTGATTTTCATACCATATTTCTCAATATTGTCAATTAAAGCCTCTAGTTGGATTTGCACTTCTGTACTAATGACTCCCCAGGTCACTATGCCATCTGCAAACAACAATATTTTCATATCCTCTCCATATCTAGCCTTTGTTTCCTTTAGAATTTCACCCATAACCATTATAAACATAAGTGGAGACAATACACTTCCCTGTCTTAGTCCAATTTGGTTTCTGAACCAATCTGCTCTCCCCACTGGAGTCTGGACACAACTGAAACAATTCTTATACATTGCTTTCACTAGTTCCCTTGATTGCCTTCCACATCCCTTTCTTTTCAGGGTTTCCCCACACCTTTTCTCTATTAACACTATTGTATGCCTTCTCTAGATCAAGGAATACCATCACCACATTTTTTTCATATACCCACTCTTTTTCAATCAGTAATCTTGTGGTAAATATAGAGTCTATCTTTGACCTACCCTTTTAAATCCATACTGCTCTTCTTCTAAATTTCTTTCCACTCTTGCTCTCATTCTCCTTTCTATTATTCTCTCCAATATTTTGCCTACTTGTGACAACAGCGTAATTCCTCGATAATTCCTGTTACCTTTCTTAAATACCGGTATTATTACACCTTTACACCAATCATCAGGTACTTGCTTTCTCCTCCATATACACCTTAGCAGCCTATATAACCAATGTAGACCAATATGTCCTACAGCCTTTATCATTGCCACACATATTTCATCCAGTCCTACTGCTTTTCCTATTTTAATTTGTTAAACAGCCATTTTCACCTCTACGATTGCAATATCACTCTTCATTTCTGGATCATCCTCATTTACCACCACACTCTCTTCTGCATCATTTCTCACACTCAGAAGATTGTCGAAATAGTCTTTCCACCTATTCTTTACCTACTCTGAGTCTGTTATTACGTTTCCACTTTCTTCCTTCACTTCTTTTCTGTAGATTTTTCTTTTCTCTTACGTCTGACTCATTGGCTGAACGGTCAGCGTACTGGCCTTAGGTTCAGAGGGTCCCGGGTTCGATTCCCGGCCGGGTCGGGGATTTTAACCTTAATTGGTTAATTCCAATGGCACGGGGGCTGGGTGTATGTGTTATCTTCATCATCATTTCATCATCACTACGCGCAGGCCGCCTACGGGAGTCAAATAGAAAGACCTGCACTTGGCGAGCCGAACCCGTCCAGGGATATCCTGGCACTAAAAGCCATACGACATATCATTTCATTTTTCTCTTATTTTCGTATCAATCCATACAACATCCTTTTTCCACCATTTAAATCCTTTTCCAACTCTTGTGAGAATCTCTCCAGATATTTCTTCTATTCCTCATTTACACTTTTACACTTTTAATTTCCTAATACTTTTAATCTTACTTCCTTCTTTCCTATCTCTATTCCATTATTGCCATGATTTCTTCTTTCGTTTAACAACCTGATATAGGGATATGTATTTTTAATTCCTCCTGAAATTTCTCCCGAGTTCTTTTGTCTTTTAATTTCCATACTTTTATTTTATTTTCTTCTGTCGTATTTCTTTTACTCTCACAATTTTACCTATATTCAATTTGGCTACTACTACCACCCTGTGTTCTCCAACAAATGTCTCGCCTGGTAGTGGTGTTACATCCATGAACAGTTCACAAATTATTTTCTCAACCAAAAAATAATCAATAACTGTTATGTCATTCTTTCACCCCAGCCTTTCTACTATACTTCTTTCTAAACCAAGTGTTACCCACAATCATTACATTTATCTAAAAAATCAACTTATCACCCTCACTGCTTCTTTCTCCGTATCCAAATGGACCAATCACTTCTTCTTTACTAATTCTGTAATCTCCAACCTGCACATTGAGGTCTCCCATGACTATCACTTTCACATCAGTTATTACCTCCTCAAGTGTCTCCAACAATTCCCCTATATTTTCCTCACTGTTTCCAGTTTGGGGCGCATAATAAACTTGATCGAAATATTTCACTCCTCCTTCCGTCCTCAGTCGTCAGGTTTAATTTTTCAGTTTGGTGGTGAAAATTATGATAGTAATGACCAGGATTTATTTTTTGATGCATTGAAGAGGATCCTGAAAGCAGTGTTACTACATAATAGAAGCAAATTTCCTTCAATTCCTGTTGCATATTGTTTTTCTCAAAGCAACTTAGGAAAATTTTCAGTTTATTCTAGAAAAAATTAACTACCAGAAACATCAGTGGCTACTGTGTGGACATCTAAAGGTAACCGCAATCTTTAAATTGCTGAAAACTCATTCTAACCATCATTGTCTTTGTCTCGCCCTACTTCACATACCCTCCATGCAGAGTCTATTACTGTATTCGCCGAGGAATCGCCCTCATCCATTAATCGGGCATGACTCCACAACTGTAGACAGGTCGTACATACAGTTCATTACTAACTTAGTCTTGCTCTCCTTGTTCTGAATGCCCTCCTGCCATTGGACCCATTTGTTTTTACATATAGTCGTTCCTAGACATTCCCTTGCTATTTCAACTATTGCACACCTGTATGCCAGCCATCGTCTTTCCATATCCTGAACTTGCGGACTGTCTAATCCCTGGATCTTTCCACTGATCTTATTCACATACTTCTGTCCAATTTCTTCGTTCTGGAGATTTTCCACCCTTATCCTCCCGCAGATGGACTTCACTTTCGTTATTGTAGGTCAAATTTTGTGAAGTAGGGTGTTAACCTAACCTTCCTTACACACAGTCCCAGTGAGTGAAAATGCTTCCCTCTAATGGGACCACCGGTGGATTGTGTAGTCCTAGTCACCTGAGCACAAGGAGGGCAATGACTCGGAATATGTCCGAGATACCCAATCTTCTTCCACAGCAACTGATATCCGAACTCTCAGGATCACTTGCTAGGCCACTCAACCGTTGCCTATGGCTCACGAACTAGGACGTGACTACAGGAACCCACACCATGAAGCACACAATATATACATATAATATTTACAACAACACAAGTCTTCAATCACCTCAGCCTACATATGACAAGGCAAACCCAATCGACATGACATTATCTTGGTTTCAGAAAAATGACAAGCAATCATACATCTGCACAAAAAATAACAAAATCACAACTATACAAGTTGTTAAACTACCTACACCTACATATAACTAACTTGATAATAAATTGTATCAAAAAGAAAGTGGTTTGCAAATGCAATTGTTACTGGGATTTAGATTTATCATTCTGTCATGTCCAGCTGAATAGTTTCCCTTCACCTAATTTTTACGCTTTTACATACTTGTAAATGAGAAGGGGAATATTGTCCTGCAAAATTACATTTTCAAGACACTGCTTTAGCAAAAGTAGTAGTGTGGTCTAGGGAAGACCACTTCAGAACTATCTTCTAATGTCCTTGTATGACCATATTTGTCCAAAAATATATACAACTGATCATGAATATGAAGCGTAACATCTTTGAGTTGTTCACTGGCATACAGCAAGTTAGTTGATGAATCATTTTCTTTGAAAGATGTAAATAACTGGCTTTCAGTCGCGTTAGATGAATACATATTTCCCTCGCACATACAACATCCATTACACAACCCAGCAATTTTAATTCTTTTTCTTTGCAGCAAGAGGTGTGATAGTTCATCTTAACTAATTTTGGGTTGTTGAACACAAATCTGTTGTCTGTTCCTAAGTATCACGTCATGTTTTCTTGCAATAGGAATATCAAATAAGAGATAGACCTGAATATTACATATAAGAAGTACTGACAAAAGTTGACAATTTTGGAAATATTTATAATTTTTTATATTATTTACATTTTTAAATAGTTGAATGTTTTTTTGAATTATTGTATACAATGAATAATTGAGTATAAAATTAAAATGAAATATTTAGCATTTATTGTATTATAACACTGATTTACACAAGAAACATACAAACAACTCTGAGGCAATGACTCTTTAGCAATTTACTTTGACAATTCAGTGTGATTTACAAGTGAAGAATATAACTTTTATTTAGTATCTTTCTGAAAAATTAACAGTCCCAGATATCCCTTTGGAATGAACACTTGGCTGCCCAGTGTCTGCATCATGTTCGTATTTTCTTTTCAAACACCAAAAGTAGTTGGCCATGAGTGGTACATCCCACCTCCCCTGGTATCTTCTTTCTGCCTCTTTGATATCCTGGTGGAACCTCTCTCCCATCTTTTCACTAACAGTCCCAAGATTTTTGGAAAGTGACTGAGATGAGAATGAAGGAAGTACAGTTTCAGACTCGTTCTACACCCCAACTCTTTCACGTGATCCAACATTTTTCACTATTGTTTCGTACTGTTCACCCTTTACATTTCCTACAAACTTTGTCATGACATCCCTCAATGAAATCCATGGAGCAAGTTCCATGCCATTCATTGCCTGTTTAAAGTTTCTGTCTTTCAGAAGCTTTCTAATTTGTGGTCCATTAAACATGCCTTCCTTAACCTTTGCATCTGATAAATGTGGAAAATTGCTTGCAATGTACTTTAGTCAAAAGGCCTAACAACCTGCTTCGTGATTCCCAGTTTGATGTGTATTGGTGGCAAAATAATTTTTTGTGGGTCAACTAAGGCAGCATTTGTAACTTTCTTTTTTTTACCCATGTGTCAAAACTTGTCTCTTGGGCCAGGAAGGTGTAGACCAGTGTTTGTCCCTAGCTCTGCTGTCCCGTTCACATAAATAACTAATGAATTTAGTGAAGCCAGCTTGTTGTCCTAATAGAATACCACACACCTTCAAGTCACTACATGATATAAGATTTCATCTAAAACAGTTTGCATTGTGATATAATTATCTTTTAGTGAAACTGCATGGGCCATAGGAATCGGACGCCGTAGAAGTGAGTCGACAAGTCCCTGGTAGTCCTCAGGACACAGCTGACACCAAATCATTTGCAGAGCGGCCGCCAGTGCTGGTCTGTTCGTGGGTGCAGGATCCATGGCACGGAGCCTGCGTTCCAGGACATCCCAGATATGCTCGATAGGGTTCATATCGGGGCTCCTAGGAGGCCATGGCAGTCGTTGGACCTCCGCTGCATGTTCCTGGAACCATTCCCGGGCGACGTGGTGGCGCGTGATTATCTTGAAACACCGCAGAACCGTCTGGGCGCTGGAAGGCCAAAAATGGGTTGGGATGGTCTCCGAGCAGTTCAACATACCGTGTACCATTCAAAGTCTCTTCCAGAACAACTAGGGGGCCCATTCCATAACAGGAAAATGCACCCCAGACCATAACAGACACACCAGCGCCCTGGACCATACCTTCGAGGCAGGCGGGATCCATCGCTTCGTGTGGTCTGTGCCAAACAGGGTACCTCCCATCGGCATGGTGCAGTTGAAATCTTGATTCGTCCGGCCATATCAAGTTACGCCATTGTTCCAGTGGCCATCCCTGGTGACTGGCGACAAATGTGCGTCGGCATGCCTGATGACGTTGGGTTAACAGTGGCACCCGTGTGCGGCGCCGGCTCCCATACCCCATAGAACCCATGTTCCTACGGATTGTCCACTGGGAGACGTGTCTAGCACGGTCTGTGTTGAATTGAGCCGTGATTTGTTGCACAGTTGCCCGCCTGTCACTACTGACAATCCTTCTCAGATGTTGCCGGTCACGGTCATCGAAGGTGGCTGGACGGCCGGTCGTTCATCTGTTGTGCATGGTGACACCCGCATTCAACCATTCACGATACACCCTGGACACGGATGATCGTGTGAAGCCGAATTCCCGCATCACTTCCGAAATCTCACTTCCCATCCGTCGGGCACAGGCCACCATACCCCGTTCGAACGGTGTCAGCTCACGACGACGTTCCATGTTACACCTGTCACATGCACAGCCACTGTTCACAAGGTCTCCTATACAACTGCCTCTGGCACAGGGGGCGTGTGGTGAGCAGACAACACACCTGCACATCAGTGCTCCGCTATCCCATGACATTTGCTCAGTCAGTGTAGTACAGCCTTTGAGCTCCTCTTACAGAAATCCACACACAATCTCCATTCTTCTGGATTATAATCTCTCCCTAGCTGTTCTATCAATACTGGAATGTCGCAGCAGTAGGTCAGACCATCTTCCTTCTTCAACTCCTTATTACTATATCTATACCAAGAAAAGGTAGTTCTAGGTGCAAGATTTTTTTCTTTCAATCGTGATCCTATCAGTTCACTTCTTTTCTTTGTGAGACCAAGGATTCGTATCAGATCACTCAACTCTGGCTGTTTATACAACTGTGGACTTACTACAACTTGATCAACTTACCTCAGAATCAGGTGAAATGGTAGGAGGTGAAGGTATTTGAATTTCCGGTCCATGATGAAAACTTCTCATCACTGACTTTAAATTCTGGCACACAATACAGTCCTTGTTTATCTTATTGAATCCTGCTACTTAACAAAGGCAAAATTAACAGTCACTGCTAAGGTCCTGGGGCTGACGCCAAACCATCGTTATCCCTAATGGAAGGGCCTTAAGTTTCCCAATACTCAACTGTTGTAGGTTTACAAGGCACATTTTAGAAATTACGTGGGGAGCCCACAACTTGTCCAAGTCTCCTAATTTTACCACAAAATATGCATAATATAAACGTTTCACCAATGCAGTTATTGGCCTACTCTGTCCCTTCATAATAGAACACCCACAATGTAACAGAATGAGTCTGGGTTATTCACACATCTTCCTTTCCTGACACACTTGCCATTTTTGCAACACAACACAATAGGAAAAAGGTCAGAATTCTGCCACACTCACGACGCAACTGACTGTCACAAGACTGCACCGCATTGTCGCTACCACAAGCTAAAAATAGACTTTGTTATCAGATGAATTCAATGGAGGTTTGGACTGACAAACACACGCAACAATAACAAAGCAAACAGTGGCCACACTAACAACAGCCGATTCGCTGTTGTCACGAAGAGGCACTCGAGCCGCAATGACACATTTTCAGACCGTAAATGGCAATAAACACAAAAATTAGATGCAATACAAAAGAAGCAATGATATTTCTGGTATCAGGAGACCCTATTGAGTTAAAATCACTTATCAGATGTTTTTTTTTTTTTTTTGCTAGGGGCTTTACGTCGCACCGACACAGATAGGTCTTATGGCGACGACGGGATAGGAAAGGCACAGGAGTTGGAAGGAAGCGGCCGTGGCCTTAATTAAGGTACAGCCCCAGCATTTGCCTGGTGTGAAAATGGGAAACCACGGAAAACCATCTTCAGGGCTGCCGATAGTGGGATTCGAACCTACTATCTCCCGGATGCAAGCTCACAGCCGCGCGCCTCTACGCGCACGGCCAACTCGCCCGGTACTTATCAGATGCTTTACCGCAAAAATCATGCTGGGTTGTGTTATTAACAACTAAAATGTATGTCACAGCTTAATTATCCTCCCACAGTTAAGAGTGGGATTCACTGGTCTGACAGACAGTAATTTTTACTTTCAGGATCAACAGAGCAAGTGCCACTTACTCCTGAATTGTCATCATCAGCTCCCCCCCACCTTTTTTTTTTTCCTACAAGTTGTTTCACGTTGCATCGACGCAAATAGGTCTTATAGCGACGATGGGTTAGGAAAGGTGTAGGAGTGGGAAGGAAGCAGCCGTGGCCTGGTGTGAAAATGGGAAACCACGGAAAACAATCTTCAGGGCTGCCGACAGTGGGGTTCGAACCCACTATCTCCTGGATGCAAGCTCACAGCTGCGCGGCCCTAACTACACGGCGAGCTCACCCAGTCAGTACACTCTAAGAATGGGCAAAAATTGCTAAGGGTAAAACAATAGTGACTCTCGCAGTTACTCGTCACTTTTCTCTTTTGGAGGTTCTTTCAAGAATGAAATATACGAAGGTCGCGAACAGGAGACAACATGGAAAACCTGCGATATGCATTTGCGAATATAGGGCATGTACTTATGCATAGTGCCTGAAGACAAATTCTGACTTCAGGAGTTTCTCGTAGGAAAGTGCCAGAACAGAGGCCATTGGTAAACATTGTTTTATTATGGTATAGCCAGCAAATACAGAAGACTATGTACAAAGGACAGGCCTCCACTGGTTACAGACCTTCGAAATAATCACCTAAGGTTTCCAGTGTGTCCATGGACACTGGACGGCCTGGGCGAGGCAAATCGGCAGTTGATACTCTACCCCATTTGAACGCCTCCACCCACCTCGCCACTGTTCTATAGGGCATGGTATGCACACCTAATGCTTCCCGCAGCTCTGCATGGCATTGGCGTACATTTCTGCCGCGGAGAACTGCTATTTTAATATACGATAGTTGCTCCTGCTTGCTGACTTCCATTTTGTGACGCTCTCACTCACACACTGAACTTGGGGGCATGCTTAGACCCACACTGTTGTTTACATACACCATCTAGCGGCATCATACGCAAGTACATACCGTACGTTTCCAAATGCATATCTTAGATTTCCCATGATGTCTCCTGTTCGCGAGAAAAAAAATAGTTTCCATGACTTATGACTCGACCTATGTATGTCTACTTAAAAATATCTCAATGTTTGCTCTTGCTTCCGATACTTTAGTAGCCTTCTGGGCAGCTAAGTGAAGCAGATTACAGATACAGCCTCGTATAATCATTGCAGGATTCTGCTGTTTCAAAAAATGCTGACACTCCCTTAAATTTATCCACCACTGTATTTGCACTGTCACAACCAAATCATAAACAGTTTTCCCATTTCAGCATCCTATTCTTAATTTCTCTTTCCAACACCTAAAATATTCCTTCTGCAGTGTTATCTCATTCCACCAAAGCAAGCAATAGAATAACAATCTGTTCTTTTTCTCACAAAAATAAGTTAACACCAATGGATACAATTTGCAGTCATCGTTATCATTATTGTCCACCTTTGTAGTGTAACTGTTAGCACTATTAGCTGCCATCCTCGGCAGTCTAGCTTCAATTCCCAGTACTGTCAGAAATTTAAGAATGGAGATGTGGTATGTGATTAAAATGGTACATAAAGTTCACCTCCATTGGGGGTTGTGCCTGAAAAGAGCTGCACCACCCCAAGACGAGGACACAAGATTACTTTTACTTATCGTTACTACCATCAGTAGATAATGAGTAGGGTACATTTAGAAGGCTGTTGACTCTTTCAGATGCTTTTGTCTCAGACACTGCAGTTTCCTTGGTTCTACCACTTCCATACTTTTTAGCGATTTCTGAGTCGGGAAACATGGCCTTGAATAATGGTCTAGCATGTCTGTTGCAGATAAGGGAAGGCTATGTTCAACCGAAAAAGTGTTCATGTTTTGTAGATTTCACATTGCGTCGGCAGCCACCACGTTCTTAAGGTTCTCACTCCACAGTAACTTGCTTCAATCCATCCACTTAAAACCTAGTTTCAAGTGTTTATTTTTTCTTCACATTATTAACTAGCAAGAATTTCACTGAAAATGTGTTTTTTTCCTTCAATTTGCTTCACGTTGCACCAACATGGGGAGGTCTTACGGCGATGATGGGATAAGGAAAGGCCAGGAGTGGGATGGAATTGACCGTGGCCTTATTTAAGGTACAGCCTCCAGCATTTGCCTAGTGTGAAAATGACAAACCATGGAAAACCATTTTCAGGACTGCCGACCGTGAGGTTCGAACCTGCCATCTCCTAAATTCGAGCCGACAGCTGTGTGACCCTAACCGCACAGCCACTGGAAAATAATAGCTGCTGTTTGTGATCAGAACAGGATTTTCAAAACCAGGGTTACTGCACACAACAAGCATAAAACTGCATAAAGGGGAGTGCAACATCTACTGGCTAATAGATGTTGAAGAACAGAACATATTCAATGTTTCTACAACATATACAATGAAATAGTCAATCTGAATGTCAAATGGAAGAAACTAACAAAACACTGTTCAGGCTACTTCACGAAGATCTTAAAAGCCAAACACGAGGAAAGTAGAATACAGTCAGCAGAGATGAAATTCCTAAGAGAGATTGAGGGCAAGACCCGAAAGGATAGAATTAGGAAGTATCAAGTATCTGGCGAATTGTGAAGATCTGATCAATAGTAGATCTACCTTGGCAAAATCTGCATTGATAGTCACCAACCGCATTTTCCACGTAAGGCACCAATCTACTAAAGAGAATATTCGAAAATATTTTATATGCAATGGATATACCTTTATAGTTAGAACACATCATGATATCACCTTTCTTATGTATCGGGCAGATGATACCTACGTTCCATTCACCAGGGATTGTGTCAGCTATCCATATCTTGGCCACTAGTTTGTGAAAATGTTTAACAGATTCTTTTCCAGCATTTTTCACAAGGTCTGATTGTATTAAATCCATTCCTGGGGCTTTATTATTCTTTAACTTCTTAATGCCTAGCTCAACTTCCTCAATAGTAGGTATCGGTACTTTCATCAATACATACCGTCGTTGCCGGGACAAAACCCCCTATGTGATAATGTTTTTGGAGATATACTGACCCGCAGCACATACATTATGAAGAGCAAGATTGCCTTAACCATATTCACACAATATTGTACCTTAGATGACAGAACATTACCAGCCAAAGTTCTAAGCTAAAATATTTCACATAGGTTTTGTCCTGGCAGCGATGATATATACTTGCTGTATATTGTAATAGTTGAATCATGGCTGAGAAATGATATAATGGATGCAGAAATTCTCTCACGGAACAGGAGTGTGTATCGTGGAGATAGGATAGGAATGGTAGGAGGGGGAGTATTCATTCTAGTGAAGGAAGAATTTGTAAGCTACAAAAAAATTAAAGATGACAAACATGAAATTCTAGGTGCAAGGTCCATTTCTAAAGATAATAGTCAACTTGATGTCTTTGGAGTGTACCGACCGGAAAAGGGCAGCCCTGATGCTGATTTGGAATTATTTGATAAGATAATCAGCTATGTGTGAAACAATTATGGAAAGGAACACGATTGTACCAGGTGATTTCAATTTGCCAAACGTCAATTGGGAAGGTAATGCCAATGACAGGAAGCATGACCAACAAATGGCAAATAAGTTAATGTGGGAAGAACAGCCGATTCAGAAAGTGATGGAACCAACTAGAGGGAGGAATACTGTGGACGTGGTGCTGGTGAAACCAGATGAGCTCGAGAGAGTAACCGAAGTAATAGATGGTATTAGTGATCACAAAGTTGTTTTTGTCATAGTTAAAAATAAATGTGATAGAAAGGAAGGTCTTAAAAGTAAGGACTATTAGACAGTACCATATGGCTGATAAAACAAGCATGAGAGAGTTTTTAAAAAGTAACTATGGTCAGTGGAAAATGGTACGTAGGTGGTTTGAAAAGTTCTCGGAATGTACTAGAATTAAGTATCTTACCTCGGTGGAACTGCTTTTATTTTTCAACACAGTCTCCCCGTAGACTAATGCATCTGGTCCAGCGATGTTCCAATGCCTTGATCCCATCTAGAAAATGAGATTCCTCCATCCCTGCAAAATACCTCTCCAATTCGGCTGTCAGTTCTTCCCTTGTAGAAAATCTCCGTCCACCGAGGAAAATTTTCAGCTTGGGGAACAGATGAAAGTCTCACGGTGCCAAATCAGGTGAATAAGGTGGATGTGGCAACAATTCGTACTCCAGTTTTGCCATGGCAATAACACTTGTGTGCGGCGGAGCGTTGTCCTGATGAAAGATCACCTTTTTCCTTGCCAAACCAGGCCTTGTCTCGCGTATCTTTTGCTGTAGTTGGTCTAGGAGGTTTGCATAGTATTGCCCCGTAATTGTTTGGCCAATAGGAAGATAATCTATCAGCAGAATGCCTTTTGCACCCCAGAAAACTGAGGCCATGACCTCTCCGGCCGAACGCACTGTCTTTGCTTTCTTTGGTGGTGGTGGTGAATCAGCATGTTTCCACTGCTTTGACTGCTGTTTTGTCTCTGGGGTATAGTAGTGGACCCAAGTTTCATCTGTAGTCGCAAACCGGCGCAAAAAATCTTGTTGGTTGCACTGAAAACGGGCCAGACTTTGTTCAGACATTTCCAATCTGGTGCGTTTATTGTCCAATGTCAAGAGCCGCGGCACCCATCTTGCGGATAATTTTTTCATACTCAATTCTTCGGTTAAAATATAATATACCCGTTCAGAAGATATCCCTACAGCTTCAGCAATCTCCCGCACTTTCAGTCGACGATCCTCCATGACCATTTATGCACTTTTGCGATAACTTCTGGGGTAGTAACACTTTTTGGCCGTCCAATACGCGATTATCATCCAAGCTCTCCCGACCAAATTTAAACTCGCTTGTCCACTTGCCAGCAGTTGAAAATGAAGGAGCAGAGCCCCCCAGTGTGTTCTGAAAGTCGGCATGAATTTCCTTTGCTTTCATACCTTTCTTTACAAAATATTTAATCACTGCTCGAATCTCAGTTTTTCCCCATTGTCACAAATCACTACGCGGGAACAAGAGCAAAGAGTTTTCACTACTACACTCCTGCAGCTAGAGCACTGAGGCGCCACGTGTTCACTCACAAAGGATGTGCGATTATTGCGTGGGAACCTCGTTGCTCTAGCACTGACATCTAGCGGTGATCCTGAGAACTTTTCAAACCGTCCTCGTAAATAAAAATGTAAACATATTCTGGGATGGGTTTAAAGCAATTGTTGAGGAATGTGAAAACAGGTTTGTACCTAAAGAATGGTAACGACCCACTATATTATAACAGAGAAGTAAAGACACTAAGAAGGAAGTGGAGGTTGAAAAGAAATAGAGTTAGAAATGGCTGTGGAAGTAAGGAGAAATTGAAGGAACTTACTAGCAAATTTAATCTAGGAAAGAAGTCAACTAAGGATAACATGATGGCAAGCGTAACTGGCAGTCATACAAATTTTAGTGAAAAATGGAAGTGTATGTATAGGTACTTTAAGGTAGAAAAGGGTTCTAAGATGGACATTCCAGGAATCATTAAAGAACAACGGGAGTATGCAATTTATTTATTTTATGCCTTTGTATGTGGCGAAGTTAGGGCTCATGGCCCTCTCTTACACTTAACCATAACATACAGTACATGTGAGGACCTTCAAAAGGGAGAAGTTTTCAGTCAGCAGTATGTAAAGATTGTTGGTTACAAGGATAATGTCCAGATAGAGGAGGTGACTAATACTAAAGTAGTATTAAAATTTACCTACAATAAGGACGTTTACAGTAAGGTACAAAAGTTGAAAACTAGAAAAGCAGCTGGAATTAATAAGATTTCGGGGGATATACTAAAGCCAATGGGTTGGGAAATAGTACCATATCTGAAGTACTTATTTGATTATTGTTTGCATGAAGAAGCTATACCAAATGAATGGAGAGTTGCTATAGTAGCCCCCGTGTATAAAGGGAAGGGTGATAGGCATAAAGCTGAAAATTACAGGCCAGTCAGTTTGACATGCATTGCATGAAAGTTTTGGGAAAGCATTCTTTCTGATTATATTATGCATGTTTGTGAAATGAATAACTGGTTTGATAGAAGGCAGTTTGGGTTTAGGAAAGGTTATTCCACTGAAGCTCAACTTGTAGGATTCCAGCAAGATATAGTCTCTTCAATCCCGGACTAAATACTCCGGAAATGGAATTTTTATACATGCCATTTCTGAGAATATGGGTCACTAATAAGCGAACCATGCAATAAAATTTTTCTTCGTAACGTGCCCAAAGGGCATAACTGAGGGTCCTCATATGTGGACCTCAGGTCTTTGTTAACACATTATGGATTACACTTCTCTTGATTTAGCATATGGGTTTTTTGGAAACAATGAGTTTTCATTCCAATTATGTACTTTAATTACTTGAAATAAACCTATTTTAAAACACTCTCATAACATGGAAACTATTTATTACTAACTTAAAATAACAAACACCTACTTTAAAACAACTCTATGCATACATCGAAACTAAATATACACGTAACTGAACAATTTCTCACTACACAAGTCATTCTACTCATTACTTGGTGTGATAATGCCAGAAAGCAGTTGTTTTTTTTAGAGTGCAAAGGTACATACCACATTTTGTACAGACTACCCTTGTTTTGGAACGACATCCAGGCCTTCTGCATTTCGAGGCATTCTTTACATCAACAAATTTTGGTAAGTGGCCTATATTGTCAAAAGGAACCTCTGGAATGGGTTGACTCTGAACTCTTCGTAGTTTCACCATACCTTGTTTGTCCATGTCATCCTCCGAGTCATTATCTTCATCAACAGGGTTGGTAGGTGCTGAGGGAGGCCATCCCCGTTTCCTAATGTTTATATAACCAATGTCCTTAAAATTTATCAATGCCTTTCCTACGTGCATTTTGTAATCCATTAATGAGAGTCGTTTTTGTCTAATAATACCACTACTTGCACACCATATGTGATTATCCAACAATTAACAATTATCACATCAACAAAGTGGTTGAACATACGCACTGGCCATTTGTTGGTACGAATGTAACACCTATAGTATGACATGAATCTATCACAAAGGTCTACTCCACCCATTTCTTCATTGTAGTATTTAACAATCAATGGCTGAGGAATAACAAGCTTTTTTTTTTTCTTCCTCTCCTTCAACCATCTTTTGCATGTTGTTTGTGGCTCACTGCCAACACGAAGACAGAAGAACACTCTGTTGTCCTTCCACTTTACAATGCACATTTTTTCATCTTCCCTTACCCACTCCTCCCATTCTCCCCTTTTCAGTACCTTATCAGTTTTTAGTTTTTGTGACACTGATCCCACCCTGTTTTTCATGACAGTCCCTGTTTGGTATATCGTCATTGCCGGGACAAAACCTCCTATGTGATAATATGTTTTGGAGATATACTGACCCGCAGGACATACATTGTGAAGAGCGAGAATGCCTTGACAATATGCACATGATATTGCACCTTAGATGACAGAACCTTACCAGCCAAAGTTCTAAGCTAAAATTATTTCACATAGGAGTTTTTGTCCCGGCAGCGACGATATATTTCTCTGCAGTAGCATGTCTACTCATTTTACACTGGTAAAAAAATCTATCAGTGTAAACACAATGAGTTTTATCTTGTGGAATACTTTCTGTCAAAATCTTGACAATAGCACCACCAAGACCATATTTTTTTTCATCCTCACTCGATACTGTACCCGCCTCTGTGTAAAACCTAAAACTAATCCATCTGGAGCTGCCAAAATGAAATTCTTCAATCCTAATGGGTTTGGTTTTGAAGGGACAAACTGCCTAAAGCCACACTTCCCTGAGAAAGGCACCATTTGTTCATTAAATGATACATGCTTTGACCGTGGGAGAGAGACACATTTTTGTTTCACGCAGTCAAGAAATGGTTTCACCTTCCAGAGTGCTCTCTCATGTTCCCCTTAATTGTCAGCAAAATGCATAAAATTCCTCAGTTCGAAAAAACGATCCCTGGACATACACTTAGATTTTATCGGCACCTCAGTATCACGTTGCCAGTACATTTTGCTTTGTGGATAACCCAGCACACCCATCATCACATGCACACCAGCCAAATGCATCATTTCTTCCTTAGTAGTATTTACGGATTTAAAGTCACGCCTTTGAACTGAATAGAGGTTACTTTGTTACGCGTGTTGTTCCCAGAAACTAAGAGGTAGATATTCTAAGAATGAATCTAAAATTCACTTTTCATTATCACAGTCTGTTAAAAATACTGCATCATTGCAGGCGTCCTGTAAAGTCATAGATTTCTTTCTTCATTTCATATCGTGGGTCTTAGGAGTTGGAGGTGTGAGCGACTGAGATACCGCCGATTCAGTAGATCTGTTTCCTTCGTCTTCATTGTTGCCAAGCACATCATTTTCTCTATTTATGACATTCATTTCCAAGACCTTCAACTTCATTTACATCACCGTCATTATCGTACACAGAAGATGAGTCAAAGTTAGTAACATCAGTAACTGAGAATTCTTCAAGCTCGCCCTTGGACAGATCCGCATCACTTTCATCCAGAAAAGTCCATATATCTCTTTCATCAAGAAATCTTCCTTCTGTAAAGAAGGAATAAACATAAAGCAAGTTATTTTGCCATAAAACAACGTATTTCCTGTAATGTCATTCGTTAATTGTGATGCTATTACTTATCACTCCCATACCAAAACCTATAGAAAAAATAATATACCACTCAACTGAGGTCCACGTATGAGGACCATTACATTATGCGATAAATATCAGTACCACTTAACTATATTGTTAAACTGAATTAATTCACAGACTCTACAAATGCTACAAAACACTGGAAAAAATAAGCTTAGCAAGATTGTGAGTTATTTACTAAGAAATATATACTTACTTTCAGGATGTTGGGATTAAGCCATCTTCTCGCGCACCGCTCTTTACATTTAAACCAAACATGACAGTTAGGAGTACTTCAGTGTTCCTGTGGCAACGAGGTAAACTAAGAGGTCCACAGACAAGGATTGCGGTTGCTACGCAACACATTCCGCATTAAAACCAGCGAGAAATTAGCTCACAACTGAGGTCCACATATGTGGACCGTTGGAACATAGAGGATGATATCTTGGATTCAGGAGGTCAAATGGACTGCATCGCGATTGACCTATCTAAGGCATTTGATAGGGTAGATCATGGGAGACTACTGGCAAAAATGAGTGCAACTGGACTAGACAAAAGAGTGGCTGAATGGGTGGCTATATTTCTAGAACGTAGATCTCAGAGAATTAGAGTAGGCGAAGCTTTATCTGACCCTGTAATAATAAAGAGGAGAAATTCTCAAGGCAGTATTATTGGACCTTTATGTTTTCTTATATACAGGGTTATTCGCGTAAGATGTTACACAGAATACCGTCTAAACCATTAAAGATATCGGTATTTTGTTTTCATATTCGTAAATGATACCCAGGGGCTTGAAAAATTATGTGCTACTTATTCTCATGGGGTGATTAATAACCGAGATATTAATACTAACTCCATATTTTTAATTGGAACGGTGGGTATACTTACAGGTGGCCTAAGAGTTCAAATGCGTGCAAGTTCAAATATGTAAGTATTTTCAAAATCGGACAGTTACATTTTCAGATATCAATAAAAGACCGATTTGGGCTCGTGTGTGCTGCAACAGACAGCGTGCGGTTGGTCAAGGACATATTGGCACGCAAACTGTTTCTTGGCATTGATTCCAGCCACAGAACAGATACCAGGCATGTACTGTAAATATCGTACACATAATGTGATGTACCATAACATACACTGGGTGTGCAACATTACTGTATGACAGGCGAACATACAACGGGGAAGGGAGATAAATCGGAGCATATTAATTTTCTTTTCTAGAAGGAGGTCTTCAGGTGTCCAGTGTTATGTTTATTTCTCAATTCATGCAGTAGTATGTATGGTACACTCAAACCAGTGACAATTATAGCTTTCGTTATGTTCCTTTGAAGTCAAAGTAATTATTTTATTCCTTTTAAAAACATCAACCCTCCCTGTCCTGAGTTCACCTGTCATGCACACTTTGCAAACCCACCACATATGTACGATATGCTTACATGCCTGGTATCCATTCTGTGGCTGGAATCACATCCAGGAAACTGCTAGCGCGTCAAAATGTCCTTGCCCGACTGCAAGCCGTCTGATGCAGCATGCAAAAGTGTGCATGCTGTTCTTATTGATATCTCAAGAAAGTAACTGTCCGATTTTGAAATCACTTACATATCTGATCTTGAATGCAGTTGAACTTTTAGGTCAGCTGTATGAATTTGTGCAGTTCCATTTCAAAATATGGAGTCAGTATCAATATCTTAGTTATTAATCATCCCATGAGAATACAAAGCACATTATATTACAAGCCCATGGGTATCATTTATGAATATGAAAACAGAATACCGATATCTTTAATGGTTTTGATGTTATTTCTGTTTAACATTTCTGTGAGAATAACCCTCTACATAAATGATATGATTAAAGAAGTGGAATCAGAGATAAGGCTTTTTGCAGATTATGATATTCTCTATAGAGTAGCAAATAAGTTAAAAATTTTGAGGAACTGCAAAATGACCTCAATGTTGTGAGATGGACAATAAGCAATTAACGGGGTTAAAAGTCAGGTTGTGAGTTTCACAAATAGGAAATGTCCTCTCAGTTTTAATTATTGCATTGATGGGGTGAAAGATCCTTTTGGGGATCATTATAGGTACCTAGGCGTTAATATAATGAAAGATTTTCATTGGGGGTAATCATATAAATGCAACTGTAAATATAGGGTACAGATCTCTGCGCATGGTTATGAGGGTGTTTAGAGGTTGTAGTAAGGATGTAAAGGAGAGGGCATATAAGTCTCTGGTAAGATCCCAACTAGAGTACGCTTCCACTGTATGGGACCCTCACCAGGACTATACTTGGTTCAAGAACTGGAGAAAGTCCAAAGAAAAGCGGCTCGATTTGTTCTGGGTGATTTCTGACAAAAGAGTAGCGTAAACAAATATTGCCGAGTTTGGGCTGGGAAGACTTGGGAGAAAGTAGACAAGCTGCTCAACTAAGTGGTATGTTCTGAGCTGTCAGTGGAGAAATGGCATGGAATTACATTAGTAGATGAATGAATTTGAGTGGTGTCTTTAAAAGTAGAAAAGATCACAATATGAAGGTAAAGTTGGAATTCAAGAGGACAAAATGGGGTGAATATATGTTTATAGGAAGGGGAGTTAGGGATTGGAATAACTTACCAAAGGAGATGCCAATAAATATCCAAGTTCTTTGCAATCGTTTAAGAAAAGGCTAGGAAAATACAGTAACTGATAGGGAATCTACCACCTGGACGACTGCCCTAAATGCAGATCAGTTGTGATTGATCGATTGACAAAATGATGCTGCTAAAATTGGCCGTGCAGTTAGGGGTGCGCAGCTGTGAGCTTCCATCCAGGAGATAGTGGGTTTGAAACCCACTGTCGGCAGCCCTGCAAATGGCTTTCCGTGGTTTCCCATTTTCACACCAGGCAAATGATGGGGCTGTACCTTAATTAAGGCCACGGTCCTTTCCACTCTTAGGCCTTTCCTATCCCATCATCGCCATAAGACCTATCTGTGTTGGTGCAACATAAAGCAAACTATATATATATATATAAAAGAAGAAGCTGCAGAAGCCATGACTGCTTTGAAGCATAATAAATCAGGAAAGGCTGCTGGATCGAATGATCTTGCAGCACAACTGAGGTGTTCAAGATGAGATGCAGCAGGCAGGTTAACATTAATCTTCAACCATATAGCAGTTATAGAGAGAAATACCAAACAACCAGCAACGAAGCATTTTCAAAAAAGAAGGGAAATCCCTCCAAGGGTGCTACTTCCTGCGATTCATGCAACAGATATCTAAACTCATTTTCGACAAATAGATTCACAAAACTGTCAAAATAACTGTCACATCCTGAAGAGCCTCAAAGGACAGATTTATGAGAGAATACTACTAAGAACAGAATTGACCATTTCTAGGTATTTTGGACACTACAGACTCTATTGCAAGTTGCACTTTAAATACAGCATTAAAATATGGTTCTATAGTCTCAAAACTTTATGGAACACAATGCTGAATAACAATGGTACTATTCCTTAGAGTTGTATGAGTTAAAAGTTTTTTTACCCTTAATGTAAAACAGTATAAATGGGTTGTGTGAAAAGCTGAGCAAATTTCTCAGGTGGGTGTATAAATGCAGTGATACCGTTTGAAATAACAATACCTGTAACCACAAACAAGGTCTTACCTGACTGTACCTCTCAGTGAAGTTGGATCATGATCAACAGAAAGTGCTTTCAAGTTTTAAGTATGGATGAGCACAATTTACAATCATGGTATGTTGTGCTGTTTTACAAAAAGATAGGAGCTTTCAATGCCACGGAAAAGCACCAGGGCAACTCTTTACGGCTTTCATCTCGTGCAGAAAGTTCGTTGCATGATAATTAGCAACAATCAACAATATTCTGCCACATTCAACATAATACTGAACTATCCACGACCTGACCAACTTCCTTCAGTAGCTTCAATGCTGCTGGAAATCACCTGGCCAACTTCTTCACCTCTAAGTGAATAACACATTTTCTAACTGTCAGAGAGAAGGTCCAAGTCACTGAGAAATGGAGGATACTTCAGGATTATCTCTAAATTCATAAAAACAAGTTTCATTTCTATCACAGAAGATACCAAACAAGTTTTTGAATAACATGATACTGAGTTTATCTTTTATATATGAAGTATTCACAAGGTCATTATACTTCTTTAATTAACCTGAAAACTAAGAGATTCAAGCTCCAAAGCTTTCATCACAATGAATATAACACTTTTACTTTAATGTTACTTATACAGTAGTGCCTAAGAATGATGATTTCAAGATAAGGTTCTTAAATTTCAACAGTAAGGATTATGGAGCAATGAAACTTACCGTATCCCATTTAGCTAACATCCTTTCCTTCTCAAACTTTGCAAATTCTCTCCGGTCATGTATTGTGGTTAGCAATTTCCACAGTAATAAAACTGCCAATCCAATCAATACAACAGCAGCAATTACACCTAACACAATACCTGAAAAAAAAATATATATATATTAAAAAAAAATTAAAATCTCAATTGCATTTGTTTACGAAAGTGTAAGTATAGGGGCTAGTATGAACAGAAGCAAGCAAGCTAGCTAGCTTGTAATTTTAAGGGACTGTTGATATCAAGATCATAGCCACAGAACTGCCAAGATTTGTGTGGAGCAAAAAACCACAGCGATATACATTAAAAAGAGCTCAGTAACTTGTTGCTGATGCTGTTGTTCCTTTATGTAAGAGACTAGGAACACTGATAGTCAACAGCTCGTGCAGTTAATTTCAAAGCTCCACCACAGGGAAATGTATACTGTTCCATACCACTGAAATTATATGAGTATTGGTACCTGTTTCTATAGGTCAAAACATGCTGATTTATATAGATCCACCACAATGGTCTTTTGGCATGAAGAAGCTTCCTATCTTGACTATATATACTGTATATTGCTTTCCATCTTGCTAATGATAATTCCTATAATGCTTTAAAAAGGTTTACCATATTCATGTGTGCACTACTTTTCTGTATTTATTTGTACTTCCTACAATGATAGGCTGCCTAAATCTGACGAAGTATACCATAACAATTTCACAATAAGAGCAAGCAAAATGAAAGCATTCTGAAGCATAATCTTTACAAGCAACAGATATACTCTGTAACATGGATGTGACTTTCCCTTCTAAAATTTCACAAAAATACACGTCAGTAGCACCATTAATGTGTTTTTTGACGGTGTTCTCTAGCTCTAACACACTGATATCCATGTTCCACTCTGAGTTGCTTTGCTATATTTAACTCTGTTGTACACATCTTTCAGCTCGTAAATCCATGTGGAATATGCTGAGGAAACTCAGCCAGACAAGATCTTAACAACGTGTAAAACTTGAGAATAGGTCTGTATTTAGAATGTTCTTACAGAATTGAACACACACTTCAGAATGTCGAGATTAATAATTTGGAAACTCAACTTCTGTAATCACTGGATTATCATGTAAGCGAGCAAGTTGTGGATTTTATTTCTGTGACTAATAAATTTGGTTCTGAAAAGTAATGAACTTAAACTATTAGTGAAATGCATTTACCAAACCAAAAAATTAGATTCTTAATTATTTCAAAGAGAATGACTTTTTCCAAGTTGTACTAAAAACTACAAGTAGGAAAAAAAATAATTAAAAGCAGGAACTGTCCTAGAACAGGATGCACGATACCTACACATATCAAACCACTACGGTAGAATCTCTAACTTTTCCACGCAGACCTTAATAATCAATGTAAAAAATGTTTAAAAATGCAGTATCAAACTAAATTGCAAAATAGAACTTACCTAAAAAGTACACTTCAGTCGGACAATCCAGCTTCTCTTGAGCACGAATTGCCACACCATCACTAGTTACTAGGTACACAAATTTGAAGCGACAATCATCTTCATCAAAGTGTACACAAAGCTGTTCACCTTTTGCTTTGTCCTCTGTAAAGAAATACACATTTCTTTTAAAATTGTTAAGATACTAATTTTCAGTATGTTCTATGTCACTGAAAAATGGTACCATAATTATAAATATTTGCACATCATGGTGTATATCAATCAAGTTTCTCACAGAATTGGTAACCCAGATTATTTTTCTTCTCTGAACAATACTTACCATTACTACCATCAGCATCACCATGTCTCCTAGTGTTTGATTAATTCAGCTAGGTTTTTTTACAAGTTGCATTACGTCGCACCAACACAGATTTGTCTTATGGCGACGATGGGACAGGAAAGGGCTAGGAGTGGGAAGGAACCGGCTGTGGCTTTAATAAAGTTACAGCCCCAACACTTGCCTGGTGTGAAAATGGGAAACTATGAAAAACCATCTTCAGGGCTGCCGATGGTGGGGTTAGAACCCACCAACTCCTGAACACTGGATACTGGCCATATTTAAGTGACTGCAGCTATTGAGGTTAGTAATTCAGCTATCATCTTTGAAAAAAAAACAGGCAATTTACTTTCCAATCAAGAAAAACTTCTAATACAACATAAGTGATTAACCGGATAACCTAGACATTTTTAGCAATCTTAATTAGAACTAGGTGTTCCATAAAGAACAAAATTTCTCAGTTTCTTTGAAAACCATGGAGTAATTTAAACCTCTTAAAATATCGTAATGTTATGATATTGGAGTGGACAGTTCTCTGGTAATGTGTAGGAGGCGGCTTTCAAAAGCCAGTAACAAAGCAGACAAGGAAAGCAAGGAGAACTGTACAATCCTCACATTTACTGAAATAGTGAGCAGTCACAGGATACTTGCAGAACATCTAGAACTTGATAAAATTTCTTTCAGACTTTATGATGCTACAGTACATGTCTGACCGGGCGAGTTGGCCGTGCGCGTTGAGGCGCGCGGCTGTGAGCTTGCATCCGGGAGATAGTAGGTTCGAATCCCACTATCGGCAACCCTGAAGATGGTTTTCCATGGTTTCCCATTTTCACACCAGGCAAATGCTGGGGCTGTACCTTAATTAAGGCCACGGCCGCTTCCTTCCAATTCCTAGGCCTTTCCTATCCCATCGTCGCCATAAGACCTATCTGTGTCGGAGTGACGTAAAGCCCCTAGCAAAAAAAAAAAGTACATGTCTGATGATTATGATTATGATCATAAGAGCAGAGAGAGTATTAAGGTAACAGCGGAACCTCAGGGCTGGACGATGTAGTTGTGAGAAGGAAATTTTTCTATTTCCAATGAGTATTTATGACTCAATTAGTCTTTCTTTTTTAAGATTAACAACAGTATGAATTTCTTTTTATTTAGTATCTGCTTTAAATGTTACCAAAATAGATATGTCTTATGGCAACAATGGAATAGGAAAGGGTCAGGTGTAGGAATGAAGCAACTGTGGCCTTAATTAAAGTACAGCCCCAGTATTTGCCTGGCGTGAAAATGGGAAACCACAGAAAACCATCTTCTGGGCTGCCGACAGTGGGGTTCGAACCCACTCTCACTGAAATGCAAGCTGATTGATAGCTACAAGACCCAAACCACCTGGCCACTTGCTCAGCGAGTATAAATACATAACAAACAAACAAACAAAAAAAAAAATAATAAATAAATAAATAAATAAATAAATAAATAAATAAATAAATAAATAAAGTGATCTCAACAAATAATTTAGCAACAGGAAGGTAATAAATTACCGAACCAGCCTCAATTAAAATTAAAATATGAACCTACTGTCAGATTTTTTATCATGGAGACAAGTTTAAGATTTAAATTACAAATGAACCAATAGGCCTACTGCAAAATACCAATATTTTCCTTTATTAATTGAGGAGTGTGTGTTCAGAAGACACTATTTCCACCCTAAGAAAGTTGTCGAAAAACGCAGGGAACGTATAATACAAGGCACACGGAACATACCCATGATCAGGTATGGTACTACTATTAAAGAATTACATCTTTCTGGTCTGGATTGCTCGTGGTATTTAATAGTACTCAACTACTCCAATGCATGTGGACAAAATACTTTTTTTTTTTAATTTAGTGGAAATAGCATCTCTCTGGGAATCACTCACTTAAAAATATATACATGGAAAACTACTTGTCTGATGGTAATGAAATTTTTATTTGTTATGGCAACTTGTAGTGTAATACAAGTTATAAATTTTTTCAATCACCTCAAAATTAGTTATCAGTTTTCTAAAGCAACTTTTTCTCAGCCCAGGGTAAACGCACAACAGGAATCTTGGGCTTGTTTTGAAGCACTCAGTCATTGTTATCAGAAACTACAACCACTGTAACCGCAGTGAAACAGTGAATTAATTTTTTTTTTTACAACTTGCTTTACGTCGCACCGACACAGATAGGTCTTATGGCGACGATGGTATAGGAAAATCCTAGGAGAGGAGAGGAATCAGCTATGGCCTTAATTAAAGTACAGCCCCAGCATTTGCCTGGTGAGAAAGTGGGAAACCACGGAAAACCATCTTCAGGGCTGCCGACAGTGGGGCTTGAACCCACTACCTCCTGGATGTAAGCTCACAGCTGCGCACCCCTAACTGCACGGCCAACTTGCCCGGTACTGAATTAATGAAAAATAATTCATAATAATTCAAAATAATCATGTGTGTGTGTGCTGGACCGTGTGATTAATAGCAGGTGAGGTGGTGAAACTGGGTGCAGCATTCCCGTGTTCACTCATCCCAGGCAGTTGTGAAATGGAATGTCAGTGACCTCGATTTGTCAGCATGCTATTTTCATTTTGCCTGTGTTCTGCATGTTGGCAACATCACTTCAAGATGCCTCCGAGACCACCACTGTCAGAGGGTGAACTAGCAATGGTTTTGAGTGCAATTTGTTTCTTTCAAAGTGTTGAGGGGGGGGGGGGGTTGGGAAGTAGGGGACAAGAGGTTTCCTATGTACCGAAAAATAGATTGTCCTGGATTATTGCTGTTGTTAGTGAAGAGAGTAGGAGCCTCTTTAAAGGAGAATGATTGAAATACGTCATCCAGATGAAGATTATTTTTATTTGTTGTTGTTGTAGTACATATTGTCTGGGTTTTTATATCATGGGTAACAACAAAGAATATTTCACTACCTCCTAGAGTTGATGATTATAACAAACTAACTAAATCAGACCCGATTGTCCTTGCAAAGGAACTATTAACTATGGTTTTCCATGGTTTCCCATTTTCACACCAGGCAAATTCTGGGGCTGTACCTTAATTAAGCCTAGAACATATTGAACATGTCCTGCACATGGACTAACCATGCACATGTCAGTGAATGTTGTAACACCATTTTGTATTCAATATGTTGTATATTACATTTTCTATAAACAATTTCCAGTGTATGACATTTTGTGCGCCACCCTGTACATAAGTTGAGGCACTTGCTGTAAAGTTGCGCTTTGGTATGATAAAGCTTAATGAACATGTTAAAATCTTGATAGGTATCTTATTCATAGTGAAATGCGGCACTGAGGAATAATCTGAGCACTATTGGTGGCGTAGTCTTCATAGCTCGAGATTGTACTAGCACGTCGAAAGGCGGGTTTCAATGTACAGGTAGGTCCTAGGATGATGTGTAGGTCCGAAGTTCCTCAGTTCAAGCGGAACATGAAGCCTAGAGAAAATAGGGGAGCTGATTTTAATATGGTGTTCAATAAAGGTAAAGTCATATGAAGCAATGGTATAGAGAGTTATAGTGTGACACTCACCTTGCTGCAACATGCCAAGAAGCTTACTCTGTGGAGAGGAGTTGACAACTGGAACTGGTTTGTGGGGATAGAGTAGAGGTAAATGGGAGAGGAGAGGGAGGGAAGGGAAGGGAAGGGAAGGGAAGGGAAGGGAAGGGAAGGGAAGGGAAGGGAAGGGAAGGGAAGGGCTTTTGGAGGAACCGGCTATGGGGGAGGTGTTGGGGGGGCGGGTCTGGAGGGCAGTGTGGTGGGAACGTATGGTATGAGAGGGTGTTATGTAATGCGTGGAAGATCGAACGCTTACTCAAAAACTTAATATCTTTAAAAATCTTAATAAGAAAGTTGTAAAGAACCTTGGGTTTCTCAGAAATTTCATTTAGGTTTAAATTGGGGTTTGATCGAGGTGTATGAAGCAATTTTCGGTGACATCTAGGAGAGGGCCTTTCCTAAGGTCCTGAGAATCTCCCCCAAGTTTTGGTTTATAGTGGTAAAATTGTTTCATATCATGCATATGTAGGCCCTCTGCCAAAAACCTATTGTATTTAATAGCGTTCACGTGTTGGATGTACCTAATTTTGAAGTTGCGTCCAGTCTGTCCTATGTATGAGGAATTGCAGTTATTGCAACTAAACCGGTATACCCCTGATCCCGAGAAGGTATTATTTTTGTTTATTGTGTTAGAGTTATGTATTATTTCCACATTCCTATTATTGGTACGAAAGGATATCTTGATACGGTATTACGTTTCTTAAAAATATTGGTGAGACTGTAAACGTTTTCGTTGAAAGTGAATGTAGAATATGTAATAGGGTTGGGTTTTCCTAACTTGTTTTTAGTCAATGCTAGAATTTATTTATTATTTTTTCTATGAAACAGTCATCACTCTATCACTAAATATGAATACATATGAGAGTAAAATATATGTGGATTTTGATTCAATTCAGTTTCCTTAGAAATATGTGTTAATTTAAATGTGGACTTGACAATATGATGCATTGAGCTTGCTAGGATAATGTATGTATTGTGTAAGACATGTAGAATAAGCAGTTCTGACCCATTGTATCTCCTGATTTTTCTTGATTTTCATATCAAAATCTCCTGATTTTTGGTTTTGTAAAGTTGGCAGGTATGCTGAATGTTAGAGAGGTTGGGAGCATCGACTAAAAACAACGTTAGAAAAGGGAAAACGCAACCCTATTACATATTCTTTTTACCTTTACTTTCAGCGAAAAAGTTTACAGTATCACCAACATTTTTAAGAAACGTAATACCGTATCAAGATATCCTTTCGTACCAATAATAGGAATGTGGAAGAAATACATAACTCTTAACACAACAAACAAAAATAACACCTTCTCGAGATCAGGGGTATACCGGTTTAGTTGCAACAACTGCAATTCCTCGTACATAGGCAGACCGGGCGCAGCTTCAAAATTAGGTGCATGGAACACGTCAATGCTATTAAATACAATAGGTTTTTGGCTGTGGGCCAACATATGCATGACGTGAAACAATTTTAACCACTATAGACCAAGACTTGGAGATTCTCAGGACCTTAGGAAAAGGCCCTTTCCTAGATGTCACCGAAAATTGCTTCATACACCTTGATCAGTTTTTCAACCCCAATTTAAACCTAAATGAAATTTCTGAGATACCCAAGGTTCGTTACGACTTTCTTACTATGGTTTTTAAAGGTATTAAGTTTTCGAGTAAGCGTTCGATCTTCCATGCATTACATAACACCCTCTCATGCCATACGTCCCCACCACTTTGCCCTCCAGACCCGCCCCCAACACCTCCCCCCGTAGCCGTTCCTCCTCAAGCCCCTCCTTTCCTTTCCTCTCCTCTCCTCTCCTCTCCTCTCCCATTTATCCCTACTCTATCCCCACAAACCAGCTCCAGTTGTCAACTCCTCTCCACAGAGTAAGCTTCTTGGCACGCTGCAGCAAGTTGAGTTTCACACTAAAACTTCCTAAGGCTTCATATGACTTGTCCTTTATTGAACACCATATTAAAACCAGCTCCCCCCTTTTCTTAGGCTTCATATTTCGCATTAACTGAGGAAATTCAGTCCTACATATCATCCTAGGACCTACATGTACATTGAAACCCGCCTTTCGACGTGCTAGTACAATCTCAAGCTATGTAGACTATGCCAACAACAGCGCTCAGATTATTCCTCAGTGCCGCATTTCACAATGAATAAGATATCTATCAAGATTTTAATGTGTTCATTAAGCTTTATCATACCAAAGCTCAACTTTACAGCAAGTGCCTCAACTTATGTACCAAGGCAATTTAAGACTATTACACCGCTAACATGTAGCAGTCCTTATATATTGCATACAAACCATTTTAAATGTGTGTCGTTACACAAATTTTACCAGAGAGAGAGATATTGATTGTTTGTTTGTTTTGCTATATGTGAATTCATTCTTTTGCTTGGTTTTACAAAAGGTTGATAATGACATTGAAAACATGTCTAAACTGGTACCTTCATAATAATAAAAAATGTTGTAGTATAATTTAAGTGCAACAGTTTTGTATGTACTGAAAAGGTGGAATTCCTTATATTAAAATTACTTTTGTGAATCCGATCTGCTGTCATTCATGTCGATTATGACTGGCTTGAAATGAGATTTTCAGACAATCCATCTTTCTCCCAGTAGTTGTCTTCAATTTCCAGAGTTCAGGAGTTATGATGGGTAAGGTTTCTCGGCATAAAGGGTTAATTGTTTCCTTACCTCTATCATTTTCTAACGTGTTAGCCATTGTTTTTTTTGCAATTGTCCCTTTTACATAAGCCCACATGAGCTTGATTGCATTAAGCTCACAATGGGCCACTGGTAATCAAACAAGCTTTGATCCATTTCACTATGAATAAGATACCTATCAAGATTTTAACATGTTCATTAAGCTTTATCATACCAAAGCGCAACTTTACAGCAAGTGCCTCAACTTATGTACAGGGTGGCGCACAAAATGTCATACACTGGAAATTGTTTATAGAAAATGTAATATACAACATATTGAATACAAAATGGTGTTACAACATTCACTGACATGTGCATGGTTAGTCCATGTGCAGGACATGTTCAATATGTCCACCTTCTCGGTGTACAACAGCTTCAAGACGAACCCGCATGTTTGTGATCACTCTACGACACGAGCCCTCACTCAACCCTCGGAAGAAAGTCACAATGGCCGCTTGCAATTGCTGTACATTTTCTGGTTTATGGCGGTAGATTGTCTCCTTCAAATATCCCCATAGGAAGAAGTTGCAGGGATTGAGATCGGGGCTATGCGGTGACCATATTGAGCCGCTCTGAAAACGCTTGGGATATCGATGGGACATTACACGGGGACTGAAATGTTCACTCAGGAAGTCCAGAACAACATTTGCTGTGTGCGGACAAGCTCCATCTTGCACGAACCATTGTCTCTCTATTGGTAGTCCTGATGCAAAGAGTTCTGGAAGGAAACTGTTTGTCAACATGTCCAAGTAATGCACACTATTGACTGTGTCATTGAAAAAGATTGGCCCAATAATTCCATGACTCGAAATTGCAGCCCACACACACCCACACTTTCACACCATGACTTTCAACCTCGTGCACAACAGCAGGCCATTCTTTTGCCCAAAACCGGACATTCCGTTTGTTCATTACACCATTGAGATACTGTAGATGTGTGCCTCATCACTGAACCATGTGTTGTGCAATACGGGATCACCTTCCGCAATAGCCCATGCAGCAAACTGTACTCGCCGTTGCTTGTCAAGCGCCGTTAGTTTATGACCGGTTGTCATTTTGTATGGAAACACGTCAACGTCAGACTGCAGTATTCTCTGAATTGACCGACGAGAGATGCCCAGCTGTACACATGCAGTTCTGGTGGATTTGGAGGGGCTCCGAGCCACAGCCGCTCTCACAGCAGCAACATTCTCCGGTGAGCGGACCGGCTTGAGGCAGGGACTTTTCTCTCCAGTATGTTGCCTTCTCTTTCAAATTGCCTGGCCAGTCTGTATACCGTCTGCAGGCAAGGAGCCCACCGAGTACAGAAATGAACATGAAACCTTTCCTGGGTCCGAGCTATGCTCTTTGTTTCTGCACAAAACAACACTATCTTCACCTTCTGTTCTACACGCGTAAATCTCCCTTTGTCCGCCATGCTGTATAACTGGCAGCCGGTACGCATGCGCAACGTGGCGCTGCCTGTCGGATCACGCATGAAATAAGGTCTCTGTTCACAAAAGGACATGGTTGTGAGCCCAGGTTTACACATTTTATAAAATATTTCCGATGTATGACATTTCGTGCGCCACCCTGTACTAAGACAATATAAGACTATTACGCCACCCACACGTAGCAATTCTCATATACACTATTTTATACAAGCTATTTTAAATATGTGTCGTTACATGAATTTTACCAGCGTGTGTGTGTATTGTTGCTATATGTGAATTCACTCTTTTGCTTGGTTTTATGAAAGGCTGATGATGACATTGAAAACATGTCAAAACCGGTACCTTCATAATAATAAAAATATTGTATAATTTAAGTGCAACAATTTTGTACGTATGGAAAAGGTGGAATTCCTTATATTAAAATTACTTTTGTGATTCTCAGTTCAATACGGAGCAGCTGTGAAGTTTTAACTTTAGCAGTTCCGATTCATTGAAACATAGAAGAATATTGTCAGAATTAAATACTGTAAAGGTATTTAAATAATACAAATAGTAATGTAAATAACCCTTGTAAAAATTGTGCAGCATGACATTTCTAAATGAGGAAACCAGCCACTTTTACAGGAATTAAAATCAAATGTTTAAAGTAAAAAAGAATCCGTCTTCATTGCAAGCCGTAAATACTACTGAATGTGCCAACGCTGCACCAGATTTCACCCCCACTCCGGCTGTCAATCACATGATCCAGTGCACACCTCCAGTCATATTACTCTTCATTAATTAAGTATCACACTGCATGGTTACAGTGGTTATTATTTATTATTTTATTGATGCAGAATATTACAGGCTTTTGGCCCAAATACATGTTCCTGTTACAAAGAAGAAAAAAGTAAAATAAAAAGAAAAAATGAACAATCTACCAAGTGGACACTCACATGGGCGGAAAACCGGGCCACATGCAAGCGCCACCCTGTAACTACATAAACTAAGTCTACTATGTGGACACTTACATGGGCGGAAGATCTATCCACATGGAAGTGCCATCCTTATAACTACCTTACTGTCCGGCTATGCCGCCCCCCACGTTGAGGTAAAAAAGGAGCCGCCCTCCCCAGGACAACACGTCTGGCTCCCTACATCGTTGACAAAGCTATATCCTCACCATTCCGTTTGCTTACAGGCCACACGCATGCTGGAATCCAGCACCCCATGCGCCCCGTCTCCCTCTCTCGACCTACCTCTATTCACCTTTGCCAACAACATTTGGGATAGCCCCCCCCCCCCCCCCAACAAGAAAAAACCAATTAAAATAAAACATAAAAATATACAAAGTCTATTATGTAAGACACTCACATGGGCAGAAATCAAGCCTCATGTAAGCGCCACCCCTATGCGTAACTTATTCTGAACTCCTCTACCTTAAATCTTACACACACTTATTAACTCAAGACCTGCCGTATTATATTCAATCCTCTTAAAATCAACATTTTGTCCTCAACAGAACACTGTTTTCCAGCTCCGCTTACTTAGCATTCTGTTATCTGCAGCGCATGTACCTTCATTCTTATTACCTAATTGCCTTAGGGCTGCTCTATGGTGGAAAAATATCTAATTCCCTCCATGGGAACTTAGAATTTCCATTCGGAATTGCTAGGCGGGCAGTAATTCCATTGTGGAGTTTTATCTCCCGTATGCAGTTATCAGACTGTGCCTCTTAAATAGGCTTCTGAAAAGTTCGCCTGCATACACCCCAGTGTCAGTGGGTAGGGTCTGACACGTCCCACTCTGACAAGTCTAGTGTCAGACCTAAGACGAAACACTGGTTAATAGAGCAAACGCCTGAAAAGCCATACATCTAATTTTTGATCACATTTTGATACGCTCTATGGTGGAAAAAAAAATCTAATTCCCTCCATGGGAACTTAGAATTTCCACTCCCATGTTTATGCGTAATTTCGTATTTTTGAAAAACAGGATTTAACCCAGGAATTCCAGTGAAAGGCATTTTGGTAGAAATACCTTGCAATGGACAAGCAGATTCCCATTTCCACTCTTCAACTTCCTGTTTTTTTCTAACGGTGCGTTGGAACAATTATGTTCGTAATTTTTTACATCTGCTTCTTCACTCATACTACTATCACTAACTTCACTAAGCACAGATAACGTATCCACATCACTAGATTCACAGGGAGAACTTTCAGATATAATATAATCTTCTTCACTATCACTATTCAGTAAAATATCCACGACTTCTCGCTAGGTAATAGCCTCGCGCGTGCTCATCTTTACTCAATCAATATCCGTGACATCAGCTCAATGTTATCTTAAATTTATGCGGTTAAACATGACTCAAATACAGCTGAAGACACTTCCTTCAGATATAAAGAATGATTGTAATGCCATCTGTTGATTTTTTAATGTATTACCTTCCCTTTACCATGGATAAAGCAGGACGCTGCATTACCCCGTCGATTCAATGGTTAGGTAAGCCGGGCACAGGCTCGCGCATCCCGTCGATTCGACGGTTAGGTAAGCCGGTGGGTTAAGTACCAGTGCCGCCCATTTATTCCCGCCGTGCCCATCCAAAATGTCATTAATAAATAAAATAATATCAGGGATAATTTACATCCTTGTTTTAAACCCACCTTACACTCTAATGGTCTACTCAATATGTTTTCCTCCAGCTTAACACAGCACCTGACCTCCTTATATATCGCCTCCACAGCATGTATCTTCCCCAAAACCTTCAACCTACCCAATTTTTCTACTAACGCACTTTTTTTAAACTTATTAAAAGTTTTTTCAAAATCAATTGCCACCACATACACTTTGCCTCTTCCCATACTCATGTATTTCTCTAAAATCGTCTTCACTATCATATTGCCTACGGTTCTTTTTCCTTTTCTAAAGCCCCTTTGGTAAGCTGACAAAACCAAGTTCTTTTCCGCCCAGTCACTTAATCTGTTAGCTAAAACTCCTGTATAAATTTTACTTAGAGAATCTAACAGAGATATACCCCTATAATTATTTGTGTTGTTACTGTTAACTTTCTTCTTGTATACTGGACATACAATTTCTGTTTCCCTTTCTTTAGGGTACTTACCCCGCCATAAAAAATCTTGTTAAATAATTTCACTATGCCCTCTTTAACATCAGCCCTATTTTTCTTACTTCTTTCCAAAACCTATTATTAATACCATTGCATCTTCCATGATTTTACCTATCACTCCCATAACTTATTTTTTTGAAATTTCTTTGTCCAGTTCGAATACCGATACCCCTTCTATCTCTCCATATAACTTCTTCCCCCTTCTCTCTATACCATTCCCCCCTCTCCCCCCCCCAAGTAATTCACTAAAATAATTCACCCACTGCTCATCCTCAATACTTAAGTTTCTCAAATCTCCTTCCACCCTTGATTATTATGTTTATTCTCTCTCAATTTTTTTCCATTTTATTTGTCCTACTCCCTTTATTTACGGCTTCCGCTTGTCTTTCATACACGACTTTTTTTCTCTCACTGATTTTCTTTTTGTAGTCTTTCCTTAATTTCTCTTTCTGTACTCCCCCCCCCCCCTTTTTTTCTATACTCTCTTAACGCATCCATAACCCTATTTCGCATTTCCTCACACTCCTTACTGTATCAGGCTTCCCCCCCCCCCCCCCCCTCTCTTTTTCTCCTCCTGCCTCTGTCAATCTGTGCTATCCTCTTGACTGGGTGTAAGATCAGTTCCAAAGCTCTATCTATGTTGTTTCCCTCCAACGCAACCTCCCATCCACACCTTATTAATTGTAACTCTTCTTTTATTATCGTAACCAATTCCCTTTCTGTTTTCTCTGTCCATTTATATTTAATATACCCTCTCCCTAGTTCAGCATTCTTCTTAACCTCTCTCTTCTTGTTCCTCCCTTCCCTCCTTTTTAACAACACCCACACTGGAAAATGATGTGGTTCGATCCAATCTCCTACCTCCATCCTTAAAATTTTCTCCAACATATCTTCTGAGCTTATTACTATGTCAATCACGCTTCCTCCCTGTACTGTAACATAAGTCAGTTTCCCGATCCTGTTACCCTCCTTCCATCCATTTAGAATATATAAATTTCCCAATGCACACATTTCTAAGAGTTTGTCTCCATAACTATTTATGCCTTTATCTTCACTTCTGCTTTTCCTCATTACCCCTCCTTCTTCTCTACTGTACACTGGGCTCTGTTCTCCTATACTCGCATTCCAGTCTCCGTGTAGTAACATACCATCTTTCTGCAAACTTCTCTCTTATCATACAAATATCCCTCAATAACTCTTCAAAAAAATGTTTATTTGTGTATAACGAACTCCTAGGGTGACAATATGCAAATGCTAAACTTACCTTCTTAACCCTCCCTTCTTCCCTCCCCATATTAAATCTATTCCAGATCACTTCTTGCATCTCTGTCCCAATATCCTCTACTAGCCCACTAATGTCTTCCTTTATAAGATTTACTATTCCTCCCGGGGTTCTTCCCTTACTCCTCTCCTTTTGTATTTATATTTAACCACAAAGCCTTCCCATGTTATCTCCTTCCCTATTTCAAGCCATGTCTCCAAGAGTGCTACAATATCATAACTTTCCAGTACTTCTTTAACCTTTTTATTACCTACTTTACCTCGCAGCCCTTCAATATTCACAAATCCTATTTTCCTTTTTTTTTGTTATAACTTACCCTCCCCCCTTTCCACATTACCTCCCCCTATTCCTAGTTCTTGTTACAATTCCCCTCTCACTCTCTGACTCTATTTCTCCTTTTCTTAACATTTTTTGTCGTTCTCTTCCCTCTTTATCCTCCAAACCTTTATACCTTTTACTCCACAAGTCTTTTAGACTCATACTTCTTCCTTTGTTCATAGCTCCTTTTCCTTTGTTCGTCATGCATCTCACCACCTTCATTGTTCCCTCGTCCACTGCACTCTGCTCTTAACGATTCTCTTCTGCCGGGCTGAGTGGCTCAGACGGTTAAGGCGATGGCCTTCTAACCCCAACTTGGCAGGTTCGATCCTGGCTCAGTCCGGTGGTATTTGAAGGTGCTCAAATACGAAAGCCCCGTGTCGGTAGATTTACTGGCACGTAAAAGAACTCCTGCGGGACTAAATTCCGGCACCTCGGCGTCTTCAAAGACCTTAAAAAGTAGTTAGTGGGACGTAAAGCAAATAACATTATTATTATCTTAACGATTCTTGAGACTCTCCCTCGCTCATCACTTCCCGACTCACTTCTTCCACATCCACATTGCGCTGCCCACTTCCTTCTGGTTTGCTCTCCTCACCTCCACTCAATCCATAATTGGTTCTGCGACCTTCCTTCCATCTTGCATTCCCATCACTTTCACCTCCGTTTTGTCCGGAACGTCCATCGCTTTCAATTTTGCCACCGACCACTCTCTAAACCATTTTCCATTCGACACCACTAGCCACTGCCCCCTTATGTGTGCCTTCGGCCCTTGTTGTCTCACCCTCCAAAGTTGCCTCTTCAAAGTTTTCATATTTTCACTTCCTTTCACCCAGAATTTCTGCCCTTGTAAGTTGTTGGTGTTTAACACTATCTCTGAGAGTAGACAATAACTTTAAATGGTCTGCTAACTTTACCTTTACCCACTCTTTCCACATGGTCTATATCCACGTCACTAAAATTTATTGGTTATATTGGTTATATGGTTATGGTGTGGGTTCCTGTAGTCACGTCCTAGTTCGTGAACCATGGGCAACGGCTGACTGGCCTAGTAGTTGGTCCTGAGAGTCGGCCCTCCTTGTGCTCAGGCGGCTAGGAGTATACAATCCACTGGTGGTCCATAATCCGTTAGAGGAGAGATCCTCACCTGGAATATATGTAAGTAGGATAGCATCCTGCTTCATGAATTTAACAAGCTCAGAACATTTTAAGCAAGCCTCGGACCTATGGGAGTAACGGGGTCCCACTCCAATTTGACAGGCGAGGGACTCCTTGGAAACAACTTGGCGAACAAAATTGAATTCGATGGGGAGCTATCAATATTAATGGGGCTTATGGAAGAATGAAAGTAGAACTGGCTGAGTCAGCTAAGAGGATGCATCTGGATGTGCTAGGAGTAAGTGATATTCAGGTAAGAGGAGATAACGAGGAAGATATAGGAGATCATAAAGTGTACTTGATGGGTGTTAGAAACGGAAGGGCAGAGTATGGGGTAGGACTGTTTAGCAGGAATACCATTGCATGCAACATAGTTTCTTTTAGGCACGTAAATGAGCGAATGATGTGGGTAGATTTGGCAGTTGGAGGAATTAGGACTAGAATTGTCTCTGTGTATTCATCATGTGAGGGTGCAGATGAGGATGAAGTTGACAAGTTTTATGAAGCATTGAGTGACATTGTGTTCACAGTCAACAGCAAGGACAGAATAATGCTAATGGGCGATTTCAATGTGAGAGTTGGAAATAGAACTGAAGGATACAAAAGGGTGATTGGTAAATGTGGAAAAGATATGGAAGCTAATGGGAATGGGAAGCGTTTGCTGGACTTCTGTGCTTGTATGGGTTTAGCAATTACTAACACATTCTTCAAGCATAAGGCTATTCACCGCTACAGATGGGAGGCTAGGGGTACCAGATCCATCATAGACTATATCTTAACCGACTTCGAATTCAGGAAATCTGTTAGGAATGTACACGTTTTCCGGGGATTTTTCGATGATACAGACCACTATCTGATCTGTAGTGAACTAAGTATCTCTAGGCCTAGGGTAGAGAAAGTGAAATCTGTCTGCAAACGAATAAGAGTAGAAAATCTCCAGGACGAGTAAATTAGAAGTACATGGATACGATTAGTGAGAAGTTTCGCACAGTAGACGAGTTCAGGATATAGAGAGAGAATGGGTGGCATACAGGGATGCTGTAGTAGAAATAGCAAGGGAATGCCTAGGAACAACTGTGTGTAAAGATGGGAAAAGGCGAACATCTTGGTGGAATGATGAAATAAGAGCAGCTTGTAAACATAAAAAGAAAGCTTATCAGAAATGGCTCCAAACAAGGGCCGAGGCAGACAGGGATTTGTACGTAGATGAATGAAACAGAGCAAAACAAATAGTAGTTGAATCCAAAACAAAGTTGTGGGAAGATTTTGGTAATAACCTGGGAATGCCAGGTTAAGAAGCAGGGAAACCTTTTTTGTCAGTAATAAAGAATCTTAGGAAGGGAGGGAAAAAGGAAATGAACAGTGTTTTGAGTAATTCAGGTAAACTCATAATAGATCCCAGGAATCACTGCAGAGGTGGAGGGAATATTTTAAACATCTTCGCAACATAAAAGGAAATCTTCCTCGTGGTGTTGCAAACAGAAAGGCTCATGGGGAGGAGGAAAATGATGGTGAAATTACGCTTGAGGAAGTGGAAAGGATGGTAAATAAACTCCACTGTCATAAAGCAGCAGACATAGATGAAATCAGACCTGAAATGGTTAAGTATAGTGGGAAGGCAGGGATGAAATGGCTTCACAGAGTAGTATGATTAGCATGGAGTGTTGGTAAGGTACCTTCAGATTGGACAAAAGCAGTAATTGCACCTATCTATAAGCAAGGGAACAAGTCGATAGACTTGTAACTGTGTAGAACATCGGGTAATTCTTGTAAAAGTTGCTTGTTGAAAGAAATGAATGACATGATATATGATAGCAAGAATGAAGAGGATGAAACCCGGTGCCGGCACATATGCCACTCCTCTCGAATAGCTCAAGACTTAACGTCCCGATCCGACGGACGAATCTTCATCAACACCGTCATATGCCCTCACACCATGTAAGACCAAAAACAGCTTCCTACAGCGAATAGAGGAGGACAGGTTACCTAGGAGAATAATGGACTCTTATGGTGGGTAAGAGAAGTAGAGGTAGACCAAGATGATGATGGTTAGACTCAGTTTCTAACGATTTAAAGATAAGGGGTATAGAACTAAATGAGGCCACAGCACTAGTTGCAAACAGAGGATTGTGGCGACGTTCAGTAAATTCACAGAGGCTTGCAGACTGAACGCTGAAAGGCATAACAGTCTATAATGATTATGTATGCATGTATGTTTACTGTATGACCTCCACTACCTTAAAAATTATCTCCACTTTGCCTTCCTTCTCATCTTCCTGAACACCATATAAAAATATGGATTTCTTCATCCTCTCCTGGTTGCACACTTCTGCTTATTTCATCATCTTCAGTACCTCCTCTTCTAGATATTTTACTTTCCCTCTTAACAGCTCTACTTCTTTCTCATTACTACACGTTCTGTTCAGCGTTTCTTCTGTCTTTGCTTCTATCAATTTCTTCATATTCCCTATCTCCTTTGATTGCTCTTTCATCATATCCTTTATTTCCTTCATCTGGTCCCAAGGGCAGGTTTCTTGTATGACTTCCCTCATTATCTCCTTGATTGCTGCAAAATCTTCCCATCAGAAGTTGCCACTGGTATTCGGGCCGGGGTTTATTTCCGCCCCCCGCCAATGACCAGAAGCACAGCTATCACTGCTGCTACCACTACCGCCTCACCCATCTTTCCCAGCTCTTCTTTTTTCTCCAAACCATTCTTGGAATTCTTCCCCTGCTTCCAATGCCACTTCCCAATCGCTGCCTGGTACTGCTCCACTCCCACCATACTTCATGACATGCACTACACAACACGTCCACTCTACCACTTGCTCAAGCTAGACTGTGCACAGTGGTTATTGTTTCTCATAACCAAGACTGAGTGCTTCAAAACAAGCCCAAGTTTCCTGTTGGAGTTTATCCTGGGCAGAGAAAAAGTTTGTTTAGAAAAATGATAAGAACTATTTTTGAGGTGATTGAAAGAAATTATAATTTTAGTATTACAGTACAAATACATGTGGCTATAACATAAACAAATTTCTTTACCATCAGACAAATAGTTTTCCATTTATATATTTTTAAGTAAGCGGTTCCTAAAGAAGAAAATATGCCAGACAATATTTACTACAACCACAAATATAAAATAATGAACTTCAAAAAAATTTGTCCTATATGGCCTAATACAGAATCAAACAAGGAAAATGTTAGTGTAACTCATTTTACAACAGGCCAATTGGTTTGTTTGTAATTAAAAACTAAACTTGAGTATCAATAATTTAAAACATATGACAGTAAGCTAACAAGAACATGGCTAGGGCAGCCCTAAAGAATGTATTAAAGAAAGGGAGAATATGCGAACTGGTCTTTCAAGCCCAATTTTGCACAACAGAAATTTCAATCTGGTACATTCATGTTCCGTTACGGAGAAGTGAGCATTAAGCACTCGGACACCCCTAACAGGGAACTATGCAACAAGTTCCAACAAATAAATCCTAACTGGGTATTCCTCCCTCACATATAACAGCTCATCTCACACTACATAAGTGGCCCAAGGGAACAGAACTCTAAAAGAAGATATAATACATTTAGAGGGGAAAAACAAAAACAAAAAAAAGCTAGTAATTCCAGAAAATCATAACAAATCCCATGAAAGAAAAACATCAGAGAACAACCCAATATTGGGAATTCTTATCTATCAATTTCTTGTTTAGTGACCCATTTGTACCATCCTAGGGAAACTCATGCGACCTGGGCCCAGAATTATGTTGACGTAGATATTATACATGTTTCCTCTGCATATGTTACTCTGTTTTGAGATTTGAGCAACGAATTCCAAGATAGTGTCTGTTAATGGTTTTGTTTTCAAATTTCGTTCCTGATATCCTGTAGAGTGTCTTGTATACTTTACATTAAAATTTGAAGGTACTCCAACCTTTAACTCAACCTACCCCTCACCATCACTTCCTATCCATCACGGGTTACCACACAGCAAACTGGTGATCACTAAACCGACTTAGTGAAAAATTCTCACTGGCACATGTAAGTAAGGCTATTATCATACTTCACAGAAACTTATAGAGATCACTCCGAATGTTTTTAACAGCCTCATACCTATGGGACTCCTTGGAAACAAATCTGCAAATAAAATGACATTTGATAGAGTGCTATCAATACTGGTGTTGCTTATGGAAGAAAGAGTATACAGTGTAGAACTGCTGAAAGTCAGCAAAGAGGATGCATCTGGATATGTTAAAAGTTAATGTTGTTCAGATAAAGGGAGATAAAGAGGAAGATCCAGGAGATTATAATGTGTTCTTAATAGGCAGTTAAATGGAGTGTGGGGTGGAACTGTTCATTACGAAAGCTATAGTGAGCAACATAGTTTCTGTTAAATAAAAAAAAAAAAAAATAAAGGGACAGATTTAGTGGTCGCAGGAATTTATAGTGTTCACCACAAGAGGGAGCAGATGCAAGAGAAATAAACATTTAAGAAAAAGCAGTGAATGAAGTCATAATATCAACAAGGAGAGGACAGCACTAATGAGTGATTTTAATGTAAGAACTGGAAATAAAACTAAAGAGGAGGTAATGGGTAGATATGGAAAGAGGAAGCGATTATTGGATTTCTGTGCTGGTATAGGATTAGCAGTAGCCAATTCCTTTAAAAAAAATGTATTTTGTTGGTAGTGGTTATAAGAGTGCGATCAATAGTGGAGAGTAAGTTGGATGAAAACCAGTGTGGTTTCAGACCACAGGGAGGAGGGTGTCAGGAACATATTTTCAATATGATCCAAGTAATTGAAAAATGCTATGAGAGGAAAGCATATGTTTTATAGATCTCGAGAAGCAAATGACAGAATATCAACGGAAAAGATGTTAGCTGTACTGGGGGTAGTTTAACTGATAGTGCCAAGATGCCGAGGCATCGGCACTTACATTTTATACGAAAAAATGCCAGGATGCAGATTCGATCGGCGCCCTCTTATAAGTGGTGTAGTTATGCAGTAAGGCACTAGATTGCTCCACAAATCAGGTAGTAAGAAGGTAGAATGTAATTCCTTCTTATGTCATTAGATGGCACTGACATTTCTGTTACTTTATTCGTCCATTGTGAGTGTATGGTCTGCGAGCACTTGACGTGTATGATCCAATATGGCAGCTTCCTTGCTTGTTTATGTCTGCATGTTGTGATTTGTTTTCAATCATTTTACATTCTGACACATTAGAGTTATTTATTGTAATATATTAAGTTTATTACTATTTCTACTGTAGTTATAGTTACACAGCAATTTATTTAGGTCATAGTAAAGTTATAAATAGTACATGTCATCACATAGGCCTATTTCGGGAGGAGAAACTGAGGAACTTTTGGATCGCTTTGAAGATGTAAGAGACTTTAATTTGAGTGAAAGTGATGATTATGATGTTTCTGGGTCTTTAGATAGTGCACCAGAGAATGATGGAGCCGTGCCATTGGCTAATGGGCTTACAACAGTTCCTGTAATGTCAAAGAGTGATAATTCAAGTGATAGTGCTAATGAAAATGACACTGAATTAGATGATTCTTTGACTGAATGCATATTCCCAGAAAGTAATGTTGTCCATCCCCACAAATTTCATGAAATCCAAGGCCCAAAACATGTACCTCAATCTGAAGCTCTACCCATAGAATATTTCTATCTGTTCTTTAAACTTTCATTCCCGACACCTGTTAGTAACAGAGTGTAACAGATATGCTTCACAAACTATAAAGACATTTCAGAATAAACTTTTACCTGGATCAACGGCATCCAGCTGGCACAACGTTACAGTTGAAGAAATGAAAGCTTTCTTGGCTTGCATACTGAACATGGGACTGAACAAAAAACCTACAATAGCTAGTTACTGGTCTGCTTCATTCTCCCAAAGTTCACCTTGGTTTAGGCACATGTTTGCCAGAAACAGATTTCAGCTTTTGTTGAAATTCATTCACATTGCACACAATAAGAGGCCTTGCTACCCCTAATGAAGCAAATTATGATCCTTGTGGAAAATTTCAGCCTGTTCTTGACCATGCCAATTGAGAGTTTCAAGGTACCATTTCACTCCGCATCAGCAACTATCTGTTGATGAAAGTTTGGTGGGGACGAAGAATCACACAACACTCATGCAATACCTACCAAATAAACACCACCAGAAGTGGGGCATAAAACTTCGGATGATACGTGATTTAGTAGTGAATTACTGCTTAGGATTTTATGTGTACAGAGGTGCAAAATGTCAAAAAGACAATATTGCAAGGCATGGTTTAGGGTACTGTGTGGTACTGCATCTGCTCACTATAGGTAATTACTTGCTTGTTGACAATTTCTTTATGTCAGTGCCATTAGTGAAGGATTTGTATAAAATGGAGACGTTCATAACAGGAACTGTACAACGAAACAGGAAAGGATTGCCTCAGTATTTGAAACAAAAATCTAGTGTTGGAGAGAGAAAATACTTCAGGTATTCAGGTATACTTCAGGTGTCAGCGAAGGACTATAGGGAAAAGAAGGGTCAGAGGAATCCTATCCTTCTACTGACTAGTGAAGGTAGGGATGCTGATAAAACTTTCACAACTAAACGCCATGGTCACCAAAAAGAAATTACAAAACCAGAAGTGGTGTGTAATTATAATAAATACATGAGGGGACCGATACTAGTGATGTGTTTTACACATACTTTCATGAGAAGAAAACCGTAAAATTTTGGAAGAAGGTAACTTTCAACATCATTGCAAGGATGGTTTTAAATAGTTACATCCTATATAAGGAAAATTTTGGAGGAGCTCAACACCCAAGTCAAGACTGGCTTATACAGCGCCAATCACTGATACTTTAGAAAGTGAGTGGCTTTAACATAAGCAGTCTGGTGTGGTTTCACCTGGCAGCGTGAGTGATATAAATAGAAGTACCGGCACTTCTACTGAAGTGCAAAAACTTCCTAAAAAAAAAAAAAAAAAATATAAATATCTAACTGTTGCGTGTGTAGTACCAAATCAAAAAGGTGCAGAGCAAGAACAGTGCGCTGCAAATGTAGCAAAGGCCTACATCTAGATTGCGGTCCAAAACTTAAGTGCAATATGATGACATGACATTCATCATAAAGTTCTGGTGGAGGATTTTGTAATAAATTAGGCTATTTACATTCTTCATTTTATTATGTATATTAATTCATTTTGTATGTTGTTGTTATATCCTGAACTGTTCTGTAGTAACAAATACTGCTACTATACACAGTTCTCTCAAATGATCACTATTACTCTCCTAAATTCATAAAATATCCCATTGTTGACAGGTTACACTGTTGGTGTCTTTCTCTCTACATGTTCCATGTTTTTGGAAATTAATTTATAAATTGGAAAGTAGGCCTACTTTAACAATTTAAATTGGTATATACAATACCACATAAGAGTTAAGATTAATTATCTTCACTTAGTCACTTTGGATATATTGTACAATGTCCTAATTCATTCCAAATTAAGTTTTTCCTTTAAAAAAAAAAAAAAAAAATATATAAGTTATATATATTGTGCACAGTATTCCATGAAATTTTGTTTCTGAAATACAAGTCACAGGTTTATATTCCTTGGAGTATATCAAGCTCACATACCAAATTTTACCTCAATATCTTTTAAACTGAGACGTTTATTAATATTTTTTATACAGTGAACCAAAATACATTCAAACATCCTCGGCATTCTATGCATATCAATGACCTATAAAGTGTCGGCATCCAGTATAATGAACTCTCCTATAGAGGGTAACAGCTAGTGGTTTTACGTTGCACTGACACAGATAGGTCTTATGGCGAAGATGGTATAGGCAAGGCCTAGGAGTTAGAAGGACGCGGCCATGGCCTTAATTAAGGTACAGCCCTAGCATTTGCCTGGTGTGAAAATGGGAAACCACGGAAAACCATATTCAAGGCTGCCGACAATGGGAGTCGAACCCACTATCTTCCGGATGCAAGCTCAAAGCCATGCGCCCCTAACCGCACAACCAACTCGCCCGGTGAGGGTAATGGCAATACAGGCAATGAAATGAAATGGCGTATGGCTTTTAGTGCCGGGAGATCCAAGGATGGATTCCGCTTGCCAGGTGCAGGTCTTTTGATTTGATTCCCACAGGAGACCTGCGCGTCGTTATGAGGATGAAATGATGATTAAGACAACACATACACCCAGCCCCCGTGCCAGGGAAATTAACCAATGATGGTTAAAATTCCCAACCCTACCAGGAATCGATCCCGGGACCCCTGTGACCAAAGGCCAGCACGCTAACCATTTAGCCATGGAGGCAGACAATAGAGGCAATGTTGCACCAACACATGGAAAGGCTTTTGGCAACTGCGGCATTAAGTAATAATGTTATTGTTTTTACAGCCCACTACCTACTTTTACTGTTTCTTGTAATGCACTGTTACAATTTTGTATTAAGGGGAAGTAAGAGGCAATGGTAATAATAATAATAATAATAATAATAATAATAATAATAATAATAATAATAATAATAATAATAATAATAATGATGTATACTCCAATGATAACTCAGAGAGAAATTAAGAACAAAGCAGTGGAAGCAATGACTGGGAATACCAAGAATAAGGTTTGAAATCTATTTTGGAATCAAATGAGGAGCACGATAAATAGGTGTTGAGCTTAGGAATTCGGGTGAGGCTCGGAAGCAGGATTGCCAAGGCAAGAGAAAAGAGCACAAATAGCTTTGACAACAGAATCTATTTAAAAAGAACAATACCAAAATTTACAAGCAATCTACTGATCTTTATAAATATTGACGTCTCCCAACCATCGGACATACTTTATATAGAAAAGGACAAATAAGAGAGAGGGGGGAAAAACAAGGGGAGGGGGGGGGAGGGTTAACAGAGATAGATACCTCTCTAAAGGCAAACTAACCTGGAAAATAGCCACAACACTTTACATAATTTTAAACATCAAGCGGAAGTAAACATTAGCGGAAATCTCAAAACACTTCCAAGATGAAGTTCGTTGGTTACACACGTAGAAAATACACATTTCAAGAATGAAAGAACATGAACAGAAAAATGCACCCGGTGACTGTCTATCGGCAAGTGGAATAAATATTAGCAATGTCCACTAGTTGCCATTGATGCTTTCATGGCCCGTACTTATACACATGATACTGTATAGGCTTTTGGGCTTATGCCGTGTTAAGAAAATAAGGTGAAATTCTTTACATTTCACAGAGAACTGTGCTTTGTATTATCAGAAGAAAATCTCAACTGTCCACGAGAAAGGCTTCTTAAACAATGACTTTTTGAAATGTAGACGTTATAATAGAAGTGAAAATGGTACATTCATTCGTCACCAGATGGCTCTCTGGACGTGGCACAGCACTAGCGCTCGAAGCAGAAGCTGAACGAACCATCAGAATCAGTCTAAGAGGGTCACATAAACATGTGTACGTAAGATATGACACTGACAGGTGCATGGCATTGACACAAGCCTGGAATGAAACATCTGGCAATGAGGAACGTACAAATTCGGAAAACACCGAGACGAAGGGACAGGGAAGGGAAACGCCTACGTAAATTCTTAATGGCTAACAACCAGGTATTAATTGATAGCCAGTGTCCCTGTTGAAATTGTTAGGATTTCTATGAATTTCCACAGCTTCCCGTATAATGCCGGACCTGTAGTGTATTTCAACAGGGACACTTTCACACCAGGCAAATGCTGAGGCTGTACCTTAAGTAAGGCCATGGCCGCTTCCTTCCAACTCCTAGGCCATGCCTATCCCATCGGCATAAGACCTATCTGTGTCGGTGCGATGTAAAGCCACTACCAAAAAGATCTAATAAATACGTTAAGAATAATTCTTGAACCAAGTAATGACTGCAGGCCACACTGTACTTGACATTAGGACTGTAACGTGGAAGACCTTGGTGAAATACGGAATACCACATAAGAACTTGAATCTCGTGAAGGAAATATATGAAATGTTCAGATGCACAGTAGTACATGAGGGAAATCTCACAGATTATGTGACTGTCACAAGTGGAGTTCGCTAGGGATGCATTCTTTTACCAATTATCTTTTTAGTGGTGCTCGATGTCATGAGAAAAAGGTTGCGTGGAAGGAAAAGAGGAATACAACGGGGAATGGGGGAAAGACTGGAAGATTTAGAATTTGCAGATTATATTAGTCTTTTGTTTGCAAGAATTAGTGATATGAAACACAAGTTAAAAGGATTATGGAAGGAAGCAGAGGCTGCAGGACTCAACATAAATGTTGTTAAGACCAAGGAAATGAGAGTGAATGCTAAAACTGATGAAAGATTGTTTGTGGCAGGAGAAGAGATTGAAGAGTTTAAAACATTTACCTACTTGGGAAGTGTAGTGACAAGAGAAGGGGGCAGATGAGGATGCGAGAGCCAGAATAAGGAAAGCAAATGGAGCCTTTATGCAGCTGTATGCAGTGTGGAAGAATAACATTTCAAGGGAGACTAAAGTAAACATTTTCAATACAAATGCTAAATCAGTCCTATACGTTTGTGAAACTTGGAAGGTTACACAAACTATCACAAATCTCTTGCAGACATTTATAAACCATTGCTTACAGCACATCATGAACATCAGATGGCCTGAAGTTACATCCAATGACGAGCTATGGAGAACAACAAACCAAGTTCCAGTCGCAGTGGAAATCAAGAAGAAGAAATGGAAATGGATAGGTCATACTTTGAGAAAGCCAGCGGGATCTATAGAACGCACAGCATTGGAATAGAAACTGCAAGGTGCATGGAGGAGAGGTCGTCCTAGGAAGACGTGGAGGAGGGCTGTAGAGGAGGAAGCCCTAGAAGTAGGGAAGACTCGGAAGGAAGTTAAAGCATTGGCAAGTCGACCACAAAGGAGACATTTCACGGATGTCGTACGTTCCAGTGGGAATGAGGGGAATTTAGTCAAGTAAGTCAGTGATAAGAATTGGGGGATTTGGAAAAGAAGCAGCAATCCAGCAGGAAAGGAAATCAAGATGAATTTGTTCAGCAAAGAGGATGCATCTGGATGTGCTAAGAGTAAATGATATTCGGGTAAGGGGGAAATAATGAGCAAGAGATAGGAGATTATAAAGTGTACTTGACGGATGTTAAAAAGGGAAGGGCAGAGTGTGGGGTAGGGTAGGAATACTGCAGGCAACGTAACTTCTGTTAGGCACATAAATGAGTGAATGATGTGGGCAGACTTGGCAGTTGGAGGAATTATGACGAGAGTTATCTTGGTGCATTCACCATGTAAGGGTGCAGACGAAGCTGACAAGTTTTATGAAGCATTGAGCGACATCATAGTCAGGGTCAACAGCAAGGATAGGATAGTGCTAATGGGAGATTTCAATGCGAGAGTTTCAAATAGAACTGAAGGATATAATAATGTGATGGGTAAATGTGGGGAAGATGTTGAACCTAATATGAATGGGAAGCGTTTACTGGATTTTTGTGCTAATATAGAACTAGCAGCTATGAATACATTCTCCAAGCATAAAGCTGTTCACTGCTACACAAGAAAGGTAGGGGCACCTGATCCATAATAGACTATAGCTTAAACAACTTTGAATCAAGGAAATTTGTTAGGAATGTGCAGGTATTCCAGAGATTTTTTGACGATACAGACCACTATCTGATCTGTATTTCTAGCCCTAGCATTCATTCATTCACTTACTATAAACCTTTACAGTATCTATGGAAGGCCAGGGGGAAAAGGACAAGCCCCCTACATGTAGTGCCCCCAGATCTTTGAAATAATTAGCTAAATCCTAAACTAAAACAGTCATAGACACTATTTACAGGTAAAAAAAGTATAGCGTAATGTATACATATTTCTCATTTATAGAACCTTTCACTCCCTCGTTCATTCTTCCACATATTCACATGAATTTTCTCACCGTATGTGCTTCCTAACGTAACGTTTAAGTATATTTACATTTCTACACTTAATATTGGTGGGCAGATCATTCCAAAGCCGTGCTGAACGAGCAAAGAAACCTAGTTTGTAGGACTCAGTTTGTGCAGAGGGGGGTATAAGACACAACCCTTTGCCTCTTCGGACGGAGCTGTAGGATAAGGAGAGTCGAGGGAATGGTGAAAGGTGAATGGCCCCTGTGAGGGGCTTGTGTAAGAAGGTGACGTTGCTTTGTTTACACAAGGAGGCGATTGACGGGAGGGCAGGCAGGCAGGCAGCTGTTCTTGTTAATTAGTCATTCAGCGCGACGTTCGATTCCTTCTAGTTCGTGAAGGTTGGCTGCAGTGGTAGGGTGCCAGGCAGATAGACCATACATTAGTACAGGTCTTACTAGTGTCAGGTAAGCCGTCCATATAGCATTTGACTTGCACCCACGGAGGCTTCTGTTCATAAAACCGAGCACCCTGTTTGTGTGTTCCATTTTAGTTGTTCAGAAATGGTTATTCCTAACAAATGCAGGGTTTTAACTCGCTCAATATGTAATACATTAATAATGTTGTATATACAATCTACTGGGTGTCGAGACTACTTAACCTACTGTCTTACTAATAAACGGTGTATAACTTTTATACAAGGTTTATACACCGTTTATGTGAAATTCGTTACTAATAAACCGTGTATAAGCCTCCTGTGTATACATCTGTTATAGTTATTCATTGAATTGCTTATACAGACCAGGACCCTTGTATTAGCGTTGTAACCGGGCGAGTTGGCCGTGCGCGTAGAGGCGCGCGGCTGTGAGCTTGCATCCGGGAGATAGTAGGTTCGAATCCCACTATCGGCAGCCCTGAAAATGTTTTTCCGTGGTTTCCCATTTTCACACCAGGCAAATGCTGTGGCTGTACCTTAATTAAGGCCACGGCCGCTTCCTTACAACTCCTAGGCCTTTCCTATCCCATCGTCGCCATAAGACCTATCTGTGTCGGTGCGACGTAAAGCCCCTAGCAAAAAAAAAAAATTAGCGTTGTATAGCAGTGAGTAGCGGAAAAAGAAACGAGTGAGCAGTTTATTTTCGTGGTATTTATTGTCTACAGAAATATAATCATGGTGAAATATTCGACTTATCCATTTAACATTGAACACACAATGAAATAATACACGATAACGTTTATGATCTTCACAATATTTTAAACATAGAAGACATACACCATTCAGAGGTTATGGAGGCTAGACACCTTCGTAAAGTAAAACACTTTAAAGAGACGGAATGACAATGAATAACTATAAAAGAAATGATGGTTGGGCGTATGTCTGTGAATAATGTGTTACTGCTTAATAGACTTTTGAAATTGTGAGTTTATTATACATTATTTGCCTCTACAAAGATCTTAGATCTTTCTCAAATTTGAGTATAAAAAGGGACATATTCCTCGACATAAAAAAATGGTATAACTTGAAAACCGTACGTAATATGATTTCCATACTTTGTAGTTGAATACGCAGAAATATGATGTATAAATGCCTAATAGAAACTTTTTTGATCAAACCTTTCGTTTAGCTACAAAACAGGTTTTCCTTTCACCTGAAAAGTAAGGATTTTGGAATGTGTAACCTTTTCAACTCGCCGATTCAATTACAATTGCTTATGTTTTCCGTACTATCCCAGTTAGGAGCTATTGATCTTTTCTTAAGCCTTTCCATTTCTTTTTTTGGCGTTCATTACACAAGCAAGCTGAAGAAATGTTGATATCAGTATAAGCAAATTTCCAGCTGTTTCACTTAGTGTTCCCACTGCCTTTTCGATATGCCATGCTACTGTGCGACTTTCCAGAAAGTTTTACTCGTAGATAACCAGCAGAAGCGATCATTAAGGCGGTGAACGTGCGAAATATGTCAGTGAACTGCAGGAAGACATTCCTACGCCTTGGAACGAGTGTATACGTGCTGTATAGTAATACAATGCGTATACCTCATTTATTAGTAAGAAAAATGTAAAACGCTTATACAGGGTTTATTCACTGTATAACTAAACAAGAGTTAAGCAACTGTATAATGAATTTTTATTAGTAAGACGGCTAATGTATTTACATTTGCCAGCATTAATGTTGAGACCGTCGACGTAACACCACACCGCTATAGTGTCCGCATAGAGAAAAGTGAAATCAGTCTGCAGACGAATAAGGGAAGAAAGTTCCAGGACAAGGAAACTAGATAGAAGTACAATGATACGATTAGTGAAAAGTTCCAAACAATATAAAATAAGCAGGTTCAAGATATACAAAGAGAATGGGTAGCACACAGAGATGCTGTAGCTTGAACAGCAAGGGAATCCTGAGGAACAACTGTGTATAAATATGGGAATAAGTAAACATCTTGGTGGAATGATGAAGTGAAAGCAGCTTGTAAACTAAAAAGAAGATGTATGAAAAATGGCTCCAAACAAGTGCTGATGCAGACAGATAATTGTACGTAGATGAATGAAAAAGAGCAAAACACACACTTGTTGAATTCAAAAGAAGTCTTGAGAAGATTTAGGTAATAACCTGGAAAGGCTGGGTCAAGCAAAGGGGAAACCTTTCTGAACAGTAATAAAGAATCTTAGGATGGGAGAGAAAAAGGAAATGAATAGTGTTTTGGGTAATTCAGGTGAACTCATAATAGATCCCAGGGAATCACTGGACGGGTGGAACAAATATTTTGAAAATCTTGTATACGTAAAAGGAAATCTTCCAGGTGACATCACAAACAACCCAGCTCATGGGGCGAGGAAAATTATGGTGAAATTACTCTTGAGGAAGTGGAAAGGATGGTAAATAAACTCCATTGTCATAAAGCAGCAGGAATAGATGAAATTAGACCTGAAATGGTGAAGGATAGTAGAAACGAAGGGATGAAATAGCTACATACTGCAGAATAATGAAATTAGCATGGAGTGTTGGTAAGGTACCTTCAGACTGGACAAAAGCAGTAATTGCACCTACTGTATCTATAAGCAAGGGACCAGGAAGGAGTGCAACAACTATCGAGGTATCTCACTGATTAGTATACCAGGCAAAGTATTCACTGGCATCTTGGAAGGGAAGGTGCGATGAGTGGTTGAGAGGAAGTTGGATGGAAACCAGTGTGGTTTCAGTCCACAGAGGGGCTGTCAGCATCAGATTTTCAGTATGCGCCAGGTAATTGAAAAATGCTAGGAGAGGAACAGACAGTTATGTTTATGTTTCAAAGATCTAGAGAAAGTGTATGACAAGGTGCCGATAGAAAATATGTTCACTATACTGGAGGACTATGGGATTAAGGGCAGATTATTAAAATAAATGAAAGGCATTTATGTTGACAATTGGGCTGCAGTGAGAATTGATATTAGAATGATTTCTTGGTTCAGGGTACTTACAAGGGTTAAACAAAGCTGTAATCTTTCACCTTCGTTGTTCATACTTTACATGGATCACCTGCTGAAAGGTATAAAGAGGTAGGGACGGATTCAGTTAGGTGAAGCAGTCTGGCCTACGCTGACGACTTGGTCTTAATGGCAGATTGGGCCGAAAGACTGCAAACTAATATCTTGGAACTTGAAAATAGGTATAACAAGTATGATATGAAAATTAGCCTTCCAAAGACTAAACTGATGACAGTAGGTAATAAATCCAAGAGAAAAAGCTGGAACAGGTGGATAATTTCAAGTATTTAGGATGTGTGCTCTCCCAGGATGGTAGTATAGTAAGTGAAACTGATTCAAGGTGCAGTAAAGCTAAAGCAGTGAGCTCGCAGTTGCGATGAACCATACCGTAGTTGATAAGAAAGCCAGCTCCTGGATAAAACTATGTTTACATCAGTCTGTTTCTGACCAACTTTGCTTTACGGGAGTGAAAGGTGGGTGGACTCAGGATATCTTGTTCATAATTTAGAAGTAATAGATACGAAAATAGGAAAAATGATTGCTGGTAAAAACTGGTACAAAGAAGTTGGAACAATGGCAGGAGGGTACTCGGAATGAGGAAATAAAGACTAAGTTATGAATGAACTCTATGATAAAGCTGTACGCATAAATCAGCTTCGGTGGTGGGGTCATGTGAGGTGAATGGAGGAGGATAGACTAGCTAGGAGTGTAACAGACTCCGTTCTGTGGGGTAAGAGAAGTAGAGGGAGACCAAGACAACGATGGTTAGACTGTTTCTAACAATTTAAATATAAGAGTATAGAACTAAATGAGGCCACTGCACTAGTTGCAAATAGAGGATCGTGGTGACATTTACTAAATTCACAGAGGCTTGGAGATTGAATGATGAAAGGCATAATGGTCTATTATTATTATTATTATTATTATGATGATGATGATGTGTATGTATGTCTAGTATATTTTTCCCTCTAGTTTGTTCCATTACTTTCTGATTCAGCTGCCCTTACCATAATAACTTATTCACTATTTGTTGGTCATCCTTTCTATCGTTTGCATTCCCTTCCCAGCTAACATTTGGCAAGTTCAGATCACCCACTACAATAACTTTCCTTTCTGTGTCATTCCCCACATAGCCAATTATTTTAGATAATTCTCTATCAGCATCAGTACCAACCTTGCCAGGTCTGTACACCCCAAAAATATCAAGTTGCCTATTGTCTTTAGAGATGAATCTTACACCTAGAATTTCATGTTCCTCATCCTTAACTTTTACGTACCTTACAAATTCTTTCACCAGTACAAATACTCCCCCTCCTATCGTTCCTAACCTGTCTCTACGATAAACACTCCAGTTCCATGAAATAATTTCTGCATCCATAATATCATTCTTGGCGATTATTGATTTTCTATTACAATATCTGGTAAATATATATATCAAATTACTTAATTCTATTCCTTTCTTTACAATACTTCTACAGTTTAACACAGTTTTATGTCATCCTTACTTGACTTCATGCTACCTATACTACCATCACCACTTCCTGATCCACCGAGCTTGAGAACTGCTGCTGCCGCTTACGCACGGCCATTATCCAGTATTCGAACTCCACTGATGGCAGCCCTGAAGATGGTTGTCTGTGGTTTCCCATTTTCACACCAGGCAAATGCTGGGGTTGTACGTTAATTCAGGCCACGGCTGCTTCCTTCCCACTCCTAGCCCTTTCCTGTTCCATCGTCGCCGTGGGACCTATCTGTGTTGGTGCGACATGGAACAGCTTGTGACTCCCTGGTCCACCCAGTTTCCCTGAATGTACCTGCCTGTAACTAGAGCCCCGCACGGATGAGCATATCTGCGCATTTATCCGCGAAGTTAGTGTCTTGGCAGATATGAACTGTATGGAAGTGTGGATAATTTTGCCGATAATTTCTAAATAATGAAGTTTATTGATTTTCACTCAGATAGACTCTTATTTTTTCCTTGTGGTTAGGCAATCCTTGACAACGGTATGGAAGAAGGGTGATATATATAGAGCCTTGAGACCATAAAGCTGTAAATCTGACCTGAGGCTAACTGGCTCCTGCTCGCAATTAATGGAAGGAAGGAACAAAGGTCAATACATCAGTACTTGTCGCAAGAGAAAACCCCTCATAAACCTGTGACTGAAGGGGTTCTTGTGCCAAGTATCAGGCCTGTTTTATTACATTAACGGATCTATCCGTCTGAATACCTTGGGTGTAATATACTGTATTTAAATATTTTAAATATCCGCGAATACCAATTTTGTGGATGCAGGTAACCATTCACGGATGCGGATGAAGGAAGTGCGGATGCGGAGCGGACATTACTTTATATATCCGCGCAGGGCTCTACCTATAACTCATATGAACAAACCCCTTAACTTATATGTACAATTGTGGTTCAAGTGAAGGCCTTTTGCCCATAGATCTGTATCTCCTACCCACCCATTAGTATCAACAAATCTCACTCCCACTTCCCCACATACCCATTCCAAAGTCTCATTTAAATTCCCAATCACCCTCCATTCAGTATCCCTCCTACACAGTATCCTGCTGGGAATCTCTGCTTCATTAAACTTCTTCCTTGGTGCCATAACCAGATCTCAAACACTGTTAGTACCTATTCCAGTTTGCCTTACATTATTGGTACCAACGTGGAAAATTACCACCGTCTCCTTACCCTCCTCCCAGCCTTCTATTTTCCTCAAGATCTGCCTTAACCTAATTCCTGCATAACACTCCACCCTGGTTCCCCTCCCTCTACATACTTTCCTCACATGGCTGAGAATTGAGACACCCATGAGCACAGCCTCTACCCTACCATCATTAGATTCCCTCCACTCCTAGTCTCCCTCATCTTCCCTGACATCTGCAGAAACACTTCCTCCTCCCTTTTCTCCCTCTCAATACCCTGTTCCACCTCCCTCTTACTATCCTCTACTCTACGTTCCCCTTTTCTACTGGTCGCTTTCCTCTTGCCCCGCCCCTCCTCTGTAACACTTCTCTGATCTCCATCTTTCCTCTGCTGATCAACCCGCAGTGACTCATACCGATTCCTCACTGATACCTCTCCTGGGCCCTTTCCCTCGTTTTCCTTGACCTTAAGATATTAGCCTACCTGTCTTCCACAACATTTTCCCTTCCCTTCCCTTCCCTTCCCTTCCCTTCCCTTCCCTTCCCTCTCGCCCACCCACCATATCCATTGATTAAGAGAGACCTATCTTCATTCCTGTATTCCGGAACGTAACAAATCTAAATATCTATCTCAAACTTGCTACCTCTTCTCTCATCCTCCTTACTTCCTGCTCAAACTCCCAGTCCTTACACCTGCCTCTCTCAGCCATTCTTTTATCTCTTCAAAGAAATGTAAAATAATACGGAAATTTCAACAGAAGTAAAATAGTGTATTCTATGAATAGAAGTAGGTACAGTATATATGTCAGACGAAGAAATGATAATGAAATCAGGAAACAAACTGATAGAATAACTACACTAGGAATAAGAGGCTAACTATAGAAATGTACAACTACACTAAATACGTAGTTATAGACAAACGATTATAATATTATTATAATCATGATTAATAATTATTATTATTACTATTATTTGCAAACAGAAAAGACAAGCAAGATACTATCTAATAAGAATAGTTATGTTGCAATTCTAAACTGTAGTTAAGCTTATCCTAATTACAACAACGGAATTCTATAAGAGCCTAATTTCTAGAGAGATATTTCCCCAACTAAACAAATATTTTGCAAGAATAAAATAAGCATGCTGATATCTAATAAGATAACTGCACTACAATAATTCTAAACTGCATTCAGACGTATCCTAATCACAAAAGTTTATTAGGCCTACTACGTGCAAACAAATGAAAATTTTAATTAAAAGCTGAAATTTGGAAGAACTACCTAAGGATTACACAACACAGCTAAATACATAGATTGTTATAATAATTATTACTATTTTATCTTACTATGCTCTAATAGAAATATAAACTGCCATTAGTTAAATGCTGAAATATCGAAATGGTTACCGTACACGATGATAACACATGAATATAGCATGCAAGATGGCGTTTAATAAAGTAACTACACTACAATTTTTTACTTCACTTAGGTTTGTCCGAATTATAACAGGTAAATACTTTATGTTTGTGTTTGATAATAGTGTCCTGGCTTTTTAATGCAACTTCAGTTGATGTTTGTAAATTATGCGTGTAGACTGCTGTAACTTTAGGAGATTTCAAGTCACCACAAACACTCTGGAGATAAAGGAAAACTATGAAAATGGAGAGATCATTTGACTGAGGCCACTTCTTTCCTACTTCCTTTCCCTTCACTATTCCATCATTGCTGTAAGACTTATCTGTGTCAATGCAACGTAAAGCAAATTATTTTTGAAAAATTTAACAGTTAGGATATTACATGTAGGAAGTGAATGAATCCCAGTTTTTTTAGGCGAGGAGTGTATCAGGGATAATAAAGAGAAAAATCTCAAAACATCGTGAAGTGTGGGTAGCAGAAGCAGATGAAGAAAAGCTTACCATTTGTTAAGAGAGCTTCAGGGGAAAGTAAATGTACTTTTATTCCCTCTTAAAATGTAGATGGTATGGAAAAAATCCACACCTCTCTCCATCTCAGAACTAGGGTTATTTAAAGAAAAAAAAAAACAATGTATGTTATGACAAAGCAAGAAATGTCAGCATGAGGGCACAATGAAACTAGTTTCTCTTAAAAGATAAAAATATGAATACTGTATAAGAAATAGCTAAGAGAATACTGATATGTACATCACTAACTAGGTATAGAGAAGATTATATTCAACATAACCTTAACTGTAAATATCACTCAGTAATTGATCTAACTACATACCTTCAACATAATCAACAGCAATAGGTGTAATTTCAGTACAATTAGCTGCACAATCTTCTTCATCTTTCAGTACCCCTTTTTTGTACATTTGACACTGAACACAATCCTTGTACTCTTCACATTTTCCAGCAGACAACTGCAAATAACAGCATAAATTCAACACATTATCTGAATATTCAGTAGGAAGCACAATGAAGTACAGCAACTGGAGGACATCAGCAGTAAAACAAAATATCAAAATATGATATGGAAACAATTTTCTCCTCCATACATAAATCTTGTACTGGAAGCGATACATGCGCGACATACATATTACATGCCTACACAGTCGCATTGTCACTTCAAGGAAGTGTCTTGGGGATACATTAGATGACGATTATGATGATGAACGCCTATGATTGGAGGCAAAACTATTCTTCAAATTTCAGTTTTGATATCACTGCTCAATCAAATCAAATCAAATCAAATCAAATCAAATCAAATCAAATCAAATCAAATCAAATCAAATCACTTTATTTGCAAATGAGGTGTCTACTTCAGTGGCAAATGATACACAAAAATACATTGTTCTAAACAACTAAATTAAAAATTAAAAAGAAAAGTCATTTTTTCCTAAAATACAGTATTATACAATTTACATTAACAATGTTTCTATTAAACACACAGCTCATCCTTAATACTTATAACATTTACAAAATTCTACTTATATCTTCTGCACTTATACATATAATCAACTCATATAGAGTATGCAGAATCATTTCAAAAAATACTATACAATTGCTGTAAGATTTAAATGTACATTGCTTTTTGTCTTTTTTAACCCATTTTGGTACCTAACGTGCATAACAACTTGCTGCGTCTTACCCAGAGCCCCTTTTGCCACTGCTTTTCAGAGTTCCTGAAGGGCCTTCACAACTACCGTAGCGCTCCCAGGGCACTCGGCGTCTCCACTGAACTTCACCTCTACAGGCAGTCCCCTCCTTCAGCTGCCAAGTCTCCATATACAAGGTTCTCATTGTCCGGCTCCATGGCTAAATGGTTAGCGTGCTGGCCTTTGGTCACACGGGTCCCGGATTCGAATCCTGACAGCGTTGGGAATTTTAACCACAAGTGGCTGATTCCCCTGGCACGGGGACTGGGTGTGTGTGTGTCATCCTCATCATTTCATCCTCATCCTGATACGCAGGTCGCCTATGGGCGTCAAATCAAAAGACCTGCACCATGCCTCTCCGGAGGCCATGCGCCATTATTATTATTACCAACTCATTAATTAGTATCTTTTCTCTAATTCAACATTTCTATGTGTTTTTCCTTTATTTCAAATCTGAATCAAATCCTCTGTTCCTTGCTGCAACTGAATATTCCCTATAACTTTACCTCTGGCACAAATCCCTCTTTGTTCAAGATCATCTCTCTAACAATTTATGTCTAATCCTCTGCAACAAAGCAGGCTGTATCTGTTCAGTGATGTCTTTTCTCTTCTTTCCTTCTTTGTCTCACTTAGCTCACTTATATCCTCCATTAATTTGACCATTTCTTACATATTCATCTCCGAATGTTGACATTTCACAATTTTATGGTATCCATCCTGCTGAATTTTGATACTTGCCACACACTCTTCACAGCTTGCTCAGTATCCACTGCAGCAGATGTTCTACGAATTTCGAAGACGACAATATTTGTAGTGTTTTTCTTTATAGGTTATCATTACAATAAGGTTGCTGCTTCCAAGGATGTTAGTCAGGTCACCCTGAACATTAACATATGCATCGTTTGCAGCAGGATTGGCTTGTTTAAAACAAGTGTTTTTTTCTAAATAAAACATTTGACTTGTTTAATGACGTGTAATGTTCTAATTACTGCTACAACTTTGCCTATTTCCGTTGCTGTAAAATCAGCCCAATTAAATCATTCAATTATCTATTCATATTAACCTAATGATTAGCAATGAACCATACATTGGGAAATCTCCTTGCAAATGGAAAATCCCATGCCAAGAAATAATCCCCTTCTGAATGTGAACTCCCATTCCAAGGGTAATCCCCTTCCAAATGCTGATGTAGGCTGAGAAGAAAGTAGCTCAAGCAGTTTATGAAATTTTGTGGCAGAGAGTAGACGTGCTACTTGTTAGACTGAGTATTTTAAGCTCTATGAGCGATGAACTCTAGCACTATGGATAAAGCAGAAAGTGTGCAGACGGCTCTACAGTCAGATGGTTCAGAAAGGGAAGCTCCTTTTTTAGATGAAGTATAATGCCCGCTTTCCATGTTTCGAGAAATGTGCTGCCTACAAGGGAAGAGTTAAATATGTTAATTAGTGTAGGTAATATCACATCCAGAATTATGTTTATCATCCCTATTCCTATACTGTCTTTCCTTTCGCCATTGATGTTATCCAATTTATAGCAAACCTGACTTGTGAGTGGGTTGCTGGACGGAAATAGAAGTTTTCTGTATCTGTTCGCGTCTTTGCATAATTCTTGTCAAGAACTTCCTATTTCAGGGCTGCATTTAACGTGCAGTTAGCTGAAAAATAATCATTGAGTTTTTCCAAGGGTATATTTATTTCGTAGTCTCGTCCTTTGGTAATGCCAAAGCTCTTTATGGATTTCCACAATAAAGCTGTTGAAACATTTGGTTGAATTAAACTGTGAGCGCGTCGTAATTTTGCATTTCTAATTTGTTGAGCTGTAGCGTTTCTCAGTATCTTATAGTTAAGTAGATGCAATGTTTCCTAACTCGTCTATAAACAGCATCACGTTCAGCCAAAAGGGCTCTAATCTCATCTGACAGCCAGGGAGCTGGCTTCGCGAAACTCTAGCCATCTTTTCAGGGACATATCTATCGTACTGCTCAATCATATGTTGATTGAAACGCGCCACTTTGTCATTTATGTCTAAGTTTAAATATGTCATGCCATGGCACTGCAACTGCATCTTGTAAAAGTTTATTCTTATCAATTCTTCATAGATCTCGATATGAAATTATTTTCGGTTTGAACTTGGGACTTAATAGAATAGGCCATAAATATAGCATCATGCTACGATAAACCTGAGATACTAATTTGACCGTGGTGAAGAACTACTTCAGGTTGGTTTGTGGCAATGAGGTCAATTAAGGTGTGTGATGTGGCTGTGTGATGAGTGGCATTGAGAGGGAGAAACATTAAGTTGCAAACTTTAAAAGAAGTTAAAAATTGGGCTGTCTGAGGAGAGTTAGTCTCAAGAAGGTTTATGTTGTAATCGCCTATAATAATTATATATGAGTAATCAGTGACTAAATTTTGTATGAGAGTCTCTAGATCACATAATAAAACCTGCATTCGGTGGCTTATATACTACACCCAGAAGACATTTTACTTCACTCACAGTTATTTCCAGGAACATGAACTCAGGTTTTTGCTCGTATGGACCTGGAGACCTACCGATTACTTTAGGGCGTAGACTGGTCATAACATATGCGGCAGTACCCCCGGAGGGCTTATTTAATCTATTGGATCTAAGCAATGTTTAACCCGCCAGCTGCAGTCTTTCTATTGTGTGGTGTGGTTTTAACCAAGATTTGGAAATTAAAATTGCGTGTAAACTGGGAGGCATAAATAGAGCTTTAATTCCGTCCATTCGCACCTCCGCAAGGAGGCTCTGAGCGTTTATATGGCAAATCTTTAAAGCATTTCTGTACGGAGAAACCTTGTGGTTAATGATGTCCCTTGTCGACTGGGAATGGCAAGAGAGCTCAGATGAAAATAGGTGTGTGTTGCCTGCACAGCTGGTTCCTGGGACATTGGGGGAGGGTGGAGTAAGTGAAAGATTGTGAGGAATGTTTGGAAGGAAGAGGGGAGCCTGTTCATTTGTCTCAAGGTCGTTATCAGAGGGGATAAGCGCAGCTGACTCTGGCTTCTCTACTTTTAAGTTATATTTTCTAAGTAACTTATGATGTTCTCAGTTATGCTGGAGAGGATTATGACAATAATGGGAATGTAACTAACAATTTACAGCGATCAGTATGATAATGGCAATATAGCAATAATGTACATGGAAATAAATACGGTAAAAATAAGACAATGGACCCAGTCTACTGCTACTAACACCAATCTACCACTACGGCAAGCAGAAGTAAACTATTACTAATTATGTTCCAATACAGAGTTAAGGTTGAAAATTATTATATACTATAAGGATAACTCTAAAATTAAACTACAATAGAAAGTTACAAAAATGTTGTGACCCTTTCTCCTGCATGTCACTTTAGTTCATTTAACTGTTCCACAGTGCACACTTTATACTTATTTGATCCAATTTTTATGTTAATTACTCCATCAATGCTCCATACCTGGCGTACACCAAACCTCAAAAATTGTCTCCTTAAGGACTGAAAGCCTTGTTGCAGTCAGATCCTTTCTTATTGTGACCACCGTTCCCTTGAGTCCTCTTTTCTTGTGGGAGATTTCACTCCGCTTCCGGTAGGAAACGAATTTCACTATTAAAGGTCGTGGCTTTGCACCCAGTCGTCTTCTAATGAGACGGCTCCTGTCAATGTCCCGAAGGTCAAGGTCGACACCAAGATCTCTTATGATGCTAATTGCTACGACATCAAAATCTTCCCCTTCCTTTTCCGGAATGCCGAAAATGCAGATATATTGCCGCCGCTGATATAGCTCCAGTTCATCTTGCTTGTTTTTAAAGTCACTTTTGGTTTTCACAAGTTCCCTGTCCTTTGCCTGAAGTTGATCTCGTAGTTTGACAGTTTCCTTGTACTCCGCTCTTAGTTCCTGGAGCTGCGACAATAAGGGCTGTAACTGTTCGGCTACGGCTTGCTTGATATAGATGTTGATTCCCACAGGGAATATGAAATATTTGTCCTGAATGAGTACCGAGTACCAACTGATGAGCACAACTTAGCACATAGGAGCGAAACGCAGGCAACCAAGAATGAGTTAGCTGGAAAATGTATAATGTCCAATAATGGACCATTAAATTGGTATTATAAATTTACTCATTCAGGACAAATATTTCATATTCCCTGTGGGAATCAACATCTATATCATCTGATGGCCAGGCAGGCATCAATTTTTGGAAATGAGAAAATCTCTCATAGTGCATTGGCACAGCTGGTGGCTTCAAGTGGCCAATGCAGTGGCCTCCACGGTATGCACTAGCCATGCATCTTGGTGGGTGTGCTAAGTACCAACTAATGAACCCAACTTAGCACATAGGGGCAAAACACAAGCAACCAAGAATGAGTTAGCTGGAAAATTTATAATGTCCAATAATGGACCATTAAATTGGTATTACGGCCTGCTTAACTAGTTCTTGTAAGCTGGCGCCATGCGGCAGGCTGGCTTGGGGAAGCTTCTTAGGAGCCATTATGAAAATTTACTAGTAGAACACTGACAGTTTACTTTAGTTAATTGCACATGTTTAACTTCAGCATGAATCTAATAACGTCTATATCACTTCAAGCACGTTTAACTTCAGCACGAATCTACTAACATCTTTATCACTTCAAGCACTATATCACCTGTGATTTACAATTTCTGCAAGAGAATGTTTGCGTGCGACTAGCAGCTAGCAGCCATATTGAACGGTGTGTAAAAAATGAATGTAAGATGTCCACTGAAGGCAGTGCCAATAGTTGCTTAGGTTTAAATGGATCCATAGAATTCGTTGATTTCTGTTTCTTTATGCAAGCAAATTGAATTTCCTTTCTGATTCATAATAACTGTGATAGGTATGTTGATATTTTAGGCAAAGTTGTTGTGGGTTTAGCTTATGTACTTGGGAATGAGCCTTATTTCTAAACATTTCTTATCAAATGCAATTTATTTGTCAATGATGATGATTTTGATCTTAAGTGACTTTGAGTTTCTTGGCTTTGTAATTTGCCTGACTGGCAGAATAATTTGTTAAGAAGGAAGCCATACTTTCCAGTGTCGACTCAGTTAAATGTAAATTAAAAGCTCTGAAGTCTGTCGAACACTGAAGTTAAATATAATTATTATACTACAACATACTTGTAAAAATGCACACTATTAAACATAGGATAAAACTACACTCTGCTGAACAAAGACCGAAATGTTTTTTCTTAAAGGAACATCATCAGATTCTATCAAATCACACTCAAATATTAAGAAATAATATTATTTTGCCGCGCCACGCCCCTCTCCTCTCCATGCCATTGACACACTGTTTTTTATTTTGTTGCTGGTATTACTTCCTTGTATTTCAATTCTTTATGTGAACTAAGCAAGGGTTCTTCATGTGCATCTTAACGAGCATGTAATTTACGTTTACGCGAATGGCTTGAGGAACTATATTCTTAGTTGTTGTTATCCATTTTAACCTAACCCACATTCCAGACCTTTAAATCAGAGATTACCTCCTGTAGGATTCACTAAGCACTAATATAAAAAGTGTAAATGTTGTCCACATATTAAGTAGGGTGAATAGGGGGGAACTTTTTAAAAATGGTATGTTCATTCAGGTTTTTCTTTTCGATTTAAATTCCAATTGCTCCTTTTATATTCAAAGATTAATTTTTATTTTTGAGATGCAAGATTGCAAGATCTGTGTTAATGTATGTGAAATGGTGCGAACTGCCGTAAGTTATCTCCAAAGGCTGAATGTCTATTGTATGTTACCAAGTTTTTGTGTTCTTTGTATCTTTTGTAGAAATTATGTCTTCTTTGTCTTATACATGTGGTGTTGCAGTAGATTCCTGGCACTTGAGTTCATAGACTTTGAGAACAGGTCTTTCTTGTTCGGGTTGCATTTGCTGATGTGTTTTTGTAGTATATTGTTGGTACTAAAGGCTACTTTTAGATCTTGTTTTTTTGAAAATGTTAGCTATATTGTATCTGTTCTTTGTTAACGTAGTAGAGAACCACGTATTTATCTTCTTCCTGTGTGGTTTTCTGATTTTTTTTCTGTTGTTTATTTAATATTTTCTCTACCATGCCTGGAGGGTGGTTGTTTTCTTTCGTGATTTGTTCAATTATTTGTATCTCTTCTTTGAAATCCATTGTGCTCATTGGTACAGAAATAGCACTGTGTATCACTGTATTCAATCCTGCTACTTTTGTGTTTGTAAGGGTGGTGTGATTCGTTGTCAATGGTGTGCGACGTCTGAGTGGGCTTTCTACACACTTTGTGCGATAGGTTGTATTTATTCCTACTGAGTGCGATGTCTGAAAAGTATATTTTCTTGTTAGTTTCTGGTTCCACTGTGAACCTGATTGACTTGTGTAAAGAATTTAGTGTGTTAAATAATTGTTGCGCATTTGTGACGTCATTGTATATGTATACATGTCATCTACAAATCTGCTCCAGTGTAAGATTTCTGGTCGTTTAAGAATATGTTTTCGAAGTTACTTAGAAAAATATTTGCTATATAATACCTGATAATGGTGAGCTCATGGCTAACCTTTCTTTTTTTTACAATAGATTTTATTGGTGAATGTAAAGCAACTTCGGTTTAATGCTGTTCTAAGAAAGTTAATCATTTCTTTTGTTTCTTGTACTGAAGTGTTTTCTTTTAGATGGTTTTCTATAATTTTAACGGATTCATCTATTGGTACATTGGTGTATATGTTGGTGATGACAAAAGGATATCATGCGTGTGCTCTCTGTTATTTTACGTTTTTTAAATTCTTTAATTAGTTCTATGCTGTTTTTAATCAACCTATCTCCTTTAGGCAAGATTCTTTTCCTTTTAGAATTTGGTTGAGTTGTTTACTTAAATTGTAACTTTGCTGCATCTTTGAAATTTGCTACTGGTCTAGTGGGACATGGAGTTTCTGAGTACATAGGGGAGGGCTCGTAGTAAGGGAAGTCACAGACCATCAACAACGAATCGAACTACCCTTGCACACACGAAGTTGCAGGACTGAATACAATGATACACAGAGCTATTTTTGTACCAATGAGCACAACGGATTTTGAAAAAGAGATACGAATAATTAAACAAATCACGAAAGAAAATAACCACTCTCTGGGCATGGTGGAGAAAATATTAAATAAACAAAAGAAAAACACCCGGAAAACAACACAGGAAAAGGATAAACTTCACAAAGGAAAAATTAAATTGATTCTAATATCTTGTAATGGAAGCCTCCGTGGCCCAGATGGCAGCGCATCGGCCTCTCACCGCTGGATACTGTGGTTCAAATCCCGGTCGTTCCATGTGAGATTTGTGCTGGACAAAGTGGAGGCGGGACAGGTTTTTCTCTGTCCAGTTTTCCCCGTCATCTTTCATTCCAGCAACACTCTCCATTCTCATTTCATAGCTTTTATCAGTCATTAATAAATCACTTTGGGAGTGGCAACCCCATCGTACTAATAGCCTATATCTGCTTCATTCATTCCATCCCTGACCCGGTCAATGACTGGAAAACAGGTTGTAGGTTCTTTTCATCTTATAATGGAACAGGATACATACGTTGTTCTCAACTACGTTAACAAAGAATGCATGCAAAATAGCTAACATTTTCAAAAAACAAGGTCTAAAAGTAGCCTTTATGACCAACAATATACTACAAAAACACATCAGCAAATGCAACCTGAACAAAAAAGACCTGTTCTCAAAGTCTGGAGTCTATGAACTCAAGTGCCAGGAACCTAACTGCAATGCCACATATATAAGGCAAACAAGACATTATTTCTACAGAAGATACAAAGAACACAAAAACATGATTAAGATACAATAGACATTCAGCCTTTGGAGAGCACATATGACAATTCACACCATTTTACATACATCAACACAGATTTCACAATCTTGCACCTCGAAAATAAAAATAATCTTTGAATATAAAAGAAGCATTTGGAATGTAAATTGAAAAAATAATAACTAAAACAACCGGAATGAACATACAATTTTTTAAAAATTCCCCCCTACTCACCCTGCTTAATTAGTATGTGGACAATATTTACACTTTTTACATTAGCGTTTAGTGAATCCCACAGAAGGTAATCTCTGATTTAAAGTTCTGGCATGTGGATTAGGATAAAGTGAATAATATAACTACGAATATAGTTCCACCATAGCAGTTCGCATAAACGTAAATCATACAACAGTAAATTAAAGGAAAACTAAACAATGCGTTAAAGAGCTCGTTGGACTATCCCTTAATAATAATAATAATTATAAATATAATAATAATAATAATAATAATAATAATAATAATAATAATAATAATAATAATAATTATTATTATTATTATTATTATTATTATATTTATATAAAATAAGAGTTTTGTCTGTACATTGCTCAGAATTTGAAAAGAATGGTATTTCTGTATTGGTTATGTTCATAGTAACAAGGAAATGAAATTTTTACTTTTCCGTAATTTCTGTATGTCTGTATGTCCGTATGTACACGCATCACGAGAAAACGGCTGAAGAGAATTTAATGAAAATCTGTACGTGAAGTCGGGGGACGAGCCTCTACAATCTAGGCTATAAATAGTTTTACTCACGCTGAGCAAAATGGTAGTTTAGGGAAAGGCCTAAAATTGAATTCTCAAATATTTATATTATTAGTGGTCCTACCGACAAATACTACATAACTAATGTTATTTAGAATTAAATTTCCGATCATTTGTGTCATACATTGTTACCGTACCGGCTTTAATAACACATATTCATGAATTTGTATTTTTGTTGCCGTCCATATCAATGCCAAGCCACGAGAAAATGGGTTAACAGAATTTAATGAAAGTCAGGGAATAAGAAACTACAGCCTAAGTTATAAACAATTTTATTCGCCCGGTATGAAATTGTAGTTTAGGGGAAGGCGCCTAGAATTTAAATTTTAAATACCCATGTTATTGGTCGTATCGAAAAGTACTACATACCAAAAGTTATAGAGAATACAATTTCCGACCATTTATGTTTTATTCAATTTTACCGTACCGACTGTGATAAGAGTAGTATTCCAGAGTCGGAAGAAAACTAAATGTGAAGGCCTACAATATTGAAAGCGCATAACACTGATCAACAATAACATTACAATGACCATTCTTTGTGGTTAAGTTCTTTGTCTCTTATGCTGCTGCTCAAATCCGATAGATGGGATTACTGCTACATACCGAGAATAACAGCCTGCCTGAATATTGGCGGGAAATAGGTGGGGAGTTAGAAAACTCTCTTCTCTAGCATGTCATTCCTCTGGTTTATACATTTTCTGATACCGTACTAATGTTACGTAACTCACTGGTTCATCATAGTATTCCAGCTATTCGATCCCTACACTGACGCGCTGTTTTGAATGAGCAGTGCGCACTCTTAAGGCAGAGCTTGCTTAGTAGTAGTAGTAGTAGTAGTAGTAGTAGTAGTAGTAGTAGTAGTAGTAGTAGTAGTAGTAGTAGTAGTGGTGGTGGTGGTGGTGGTATGACCTGGTCTAGAATGACAATTTAGGCATATTCCAAATTATAGCATCACAATTCACTAAAAAACTCAAAATTCAACCCTGAAAAGAGCTGTCTCTTTAAAAGAGCTTCTTCCTCTTCATTTTTATTAAATTCTACATTCATTTTATTCAAAATTAGCAGTGAAGAGGGGGTTTCTCCTCTGGCTTGGAGGAAAAAATTGCCTCCAAGTCAGGCAGATTTTCCGCCGCCATTGTAGTGAATTGAGATTTTCGGACTCATCGGGTACTCCTAGGAAACAGATTAGTAAAAGGGCATAGTTTTTACCATGGGAATCTTCACTATTCGATCCCATCCCCTCCCCTCCGAAAAAAGACTGTTCACGGATCACGGCTGTCTGCGGGCTGGTCATTCCAGCTCTGGAATTCTGGACTGTTAGATCGGCAGCGTAGTGCTGTTCGTTAAAAGTGAGAAAATGTGTGGTTTATCATTTCATGCAGTATTTCATGTGAAATCATTGCCTTCACTCGCGCCATTCCTACTGACGTCATTGTAATGACCTATGTTCATTTCAGTTGGGAAAAAACCACTAAGACAGTCTTTCTGAGGTTGTAAAAAGGCAGGTGGGGAGTGAGTGTCTGCCATTATCATGCAATTCTCCAACCTAATTGTGACTGATAGTAGGCAGGCGGGCCTACCATTAAAATGAAATTTCCCTAACGCAGTCTTCATATGAGAAAAGACGTTCGTTGATTTCTCTGGCGCGTTTCCTCGGTAACGTTAAGAGCTATGCAATTTAATACAGTCTTGCTCACAACGTGTACTCTACCTTACCTACAATTCTGTATACAATGTAGAATTCCTTAGCGAAGCACGGGTACATCAGCTAGTAATAATAATAAAAAAGCTACGAATATAGTTCCTCAAAAGCCATTCATGCAAACATAAATTACATTCTCATTAAGAAGCACATGAAGAACCCTTGCATAGTTTACATAAAGAATTGAAATACTGGGAAATAATAATAATAATAATAATAATAATAATAATAATAATAATAACAACAACAACAACAACAACAACATTAACATAAAAAGGCAGCATGTCAATGACGTAAGGAGAGGGACGTGACGTGGCAAAAGTAAGTCAACAGACTACAGCCATTGGACCCACGCCAATGACAGAGCAACGGTTATACAAACACCTCGCAGTAAGTGCTGGAGTGGAGACAAAGCAGGATATGATTAAGATAAGTTCCACAATTTAAGTTCTTAAGTATTAAACAGAGATACACATAAATATTATTTCTAAATATTTGAGTGTGATGATGTTCATTTAAGAACGAAACATGTTTAATAGTGTGTAGTTTCATCCCCTGTGTATTTTTTTTCTTCTTGCAGGTATGTTGTAATACAGAGGTGCTCATCTGGGTGCCTGTTGAAGCTAGCCCAGTGCGGCCGGGCTGGTGTGATGTAAATGCAGGCAGCTTACGTAGGAAGCATACATCACAGTGAAGCGATAGAGTGAGTGCACTTTACAAAGAAGTGAGGGAGTATTGACATTCGACGGTGATTACGAAGCTCTCTTCCACTACTCAGCGAAGTGTTGACTGAGATACATTATTTAAAATAAAACTTTATAATCACAACAAAACAAATCTGACCTTTTCAAGATATTCCAGCCTGATTTATACTGCACTTGATATAAACAGTGTTTTATTTTCTTATATTTATTCATTCGAAGAAAACTTTTTTTTGCTACGGGCTTTACGTCACACCAACACAGATAGGTCTTATGGCGACGATGGGATAGGAAAGGGCTAGGAGCAGGAGGGAAGTTGTGGCCTTAATTAAGGTACAGCCCAAGCATTTGCCTGGTGTGAAAATCAGAAACTATGGAAAACCATCTCCAGCACTGCCGACAGTGGGGTATGAACCCACTATCTCACGGACGCATACTCATAGCTGCGCGCCCCTAACCGCATGGCCAACTCGCCCGATCTTCAGAAAATCAGCTGTGCTCTTTTTAAGTCAATGCGTGTGTGGAAGAAACTTCCAGCAGAATTTGAAGCTTCAAAGGACAAACATATCATACAAAAATTCAAGAACAGATATGATATGGCAGTAACATCAGATCATATCTTAGCTTAGATGATGGATCCAAAAGAAAAGAATTTAGCACTGGATTTAACCAAAGAAGGAAAAATCAGCATTTGGATTCTCTGAGTCAATGTGAGGCGTAACTTCATTCACCTCAATGTTTTCCAAACTTTGCTACTTGCTAGAAATTCGTGTCAAGGCCTTCCTGGACACCATCATAAGTAATATCATTGATCACAAGCTTTTACGTCCTGACCTATGAAAATTTGCCATGAACTGGAAACTTTTGTGTGTTAGATGTGCATGCTAGCGCCAAAGAAACTTAAAGTGAATCACATTAGGCAACGGTGTATCTGTGACGAGCGAATTATGAGCGAGGAAATGGCATCATTGTGTCTTGCAGCTTCATCTTGGTAAGACGTAGTGCGAGTGACTGCATTATACAACCTATTCAGTGTGGGTCAGTCATCACTGACCCTGGATAAATTGTGGAACTGTACACTATCTTTAAATAGTAGCAGCACTTTTCTTTTAGGCCAGATGGAATAATTTGTTTAAAAAATGTACTTGAGGCTTCAAATGGTATCAGCTTGGGCAACATGTAGTATGGTATAGTTATCCTAAGAACTGGAAGCAACGAGAGTGCAAAACCATGAAGACGAATGTGTGATATGTTACAAAGTGTAATTTTAGACAAAAGCTGTTGAAATTCCTAGTGTTTTGCAAAATATCATAGAAAATAGTTTTAGTGTTCAACATGTCTGCCATCACCAGTGTCACAGATGGATGATCAAAATGGTGTTATTTTCTTTTTCTGATCGTTAAAGGCATAATTTTCTAAAAATGTTAATTATAGCACTGCCTTCGTGATGTACAGGCCGTACTGTAGCTCTGATGACGTCATGCAAAGAGGCGAACTGTTTCCTCAGTCCGACCCGTGCAATGCAAGGACATGATGCGCCTGTACCTTGTAATTAAGAAATAATAACAAATGTTATATTAATATAACAGGAGAGATGATTAACACCTGTAATCGCTTCATATCTCGTAAGATAGGTTCATGTAATTTTAGGAGAAGTAGGTTTGAAGAGTGATCCACGCGGTCAAAGCTTGAGGGTTTTACTCGTAAATATACCCAACAAATAATCATTATGCATTAATAAAAATATGGAGATATATCTCTAGATAGCCATAAATACAGTAGCTTTCTTGGTTTTTCTTGACACTTCTGGTACTATTCTTCGAAGACTTTCTTGATACCCTTTCTTCCACACAAATAATTGCATAATTTCTTGTTTAGGAATAGCCCATGTTTTCCCAAATATCAATGCACTGACCAGGAAGATCTGTTAGTTATTTCCCACATTTACGGAAATTGCTGAGGAATAATTCCTTAATTATTAATTTCTTAATTATTAAGTTGTATTGCTTCCAACAACTAAATGTTATCTACCAGCAATAGTTTAAGTTATAATTTTAAACTTTATGCATAAAAATGCTAAAATTGTTTAACAGAAGGTTAGGTTTTATAAACTGCATTTGGTTCTACATTTATAGACTGGGTTTTGCTTTTACTCGCATAAATTTTGGGGAGAAAAGGCAGCGCGCACTCAATATTATTAACCCAAGAAATAACCATATGAAGGTTCACTTGGTTACTGACCATTTAAATTACTTTTATGCTTGTTCTGTATCAACAGTAAAATGACCTGCTGTAAATCTACATAACAAGATAGTCAAAAGCAAACTCACCCTCAGCTCGGGAAATTGAGTAAATCATACTCCTGTGTTCTTCGTAACAGGTACATTTTCGGATGGGATTTTTGTTTTTCATAAAGGTATCCTGCTCTCATATGAAGAAAATTAAAATATCAGTGTATACAGTAAAATCTCGTTAATTCTAAGTCGTTGGGACGCAAAAATCGGACTTCGAATTACGTGATTTTGAATTAACCGCCAACTCTTATTAATTCAGAAATGCCAACCCTTGCCACATCAAAAAATATGCTAAGACCTGTACTGCATGCAATTAACCTTGATTCAAAGTTTAAACCTTTGAAATGCCATGGGAAAAAAATAGATTTCCAAAATGTATCCAACAAGATGCATTTGCAGTATTCAAATTCACAATACAGTATTCACTTGGATAACTCACTGACAAACATAACCTCACGCAACGAAAGAAAACAAAAGCATGATTCAAAGATGAGGAGAAATCTAAGCTGGCTCCCCTGAGCAAGTCCTTTATTTATCGGATTACTGAACTGAATGCATTTTAGATGTACTGTCATCCTACATAAGCTGCTTCAGAGAGTACATCAGGAAACTGATATTTCACATCTGTCAGCAGGTAATGCAACAAAATTATTACATTTATGATCTTACCGGACTCATTCAGTCCATAAAGTATAGTCTACAGATTTCATAGCAAGAATAATATTTTGTAATTGGCTAATGAATAGTGACCGGAAGCCCTGGTTCAATTCACGGCCAGGTCAGGGATTTTTGCCCAGTCCTGAGGGTTGATTCGACGTATATTCAGCCTACTTGATTACAACTGAGGAGCTATCTGACTGTGAGATAGTGACCCCGGTCTAGAAAGCCAAGAATATCAGCCGAGAGGATCTGTCGCGCTGACCGCACATCACCTCATAATCTGCAGGCCTGAAGGCCATGGGGTTTTTGAGTGTTTCGAAATCTCTTAAGATTTGCTTTATTTTATTTATTCTATTATTTAAGTAATTTAATTATTTATCCTGATCATGTATATAGCTGGCGAGTTCAGATTAGTTTAGTTTCTTTGGGCGTAATCATGCCGCTTCTTTAAGACGACTACGACCACTCACCAATGAGGGTGCTGCATTCACTGTCACTGCTTCTCTGAGCTCCTATGCTTCAGTACTCCACTATGAGTCTCATATTATACTCCCTGTACGTAATCGATCAGCTTCAGAGAGTGCTTCTAAGCTTGTGTTTCTATTTAGAGTATTTAACTGTAATGTGAAAGTGTAATATTAAACACAAGAGAATAGTAAAATAATGTTTATACACATATATTGATCATTCATAAATTGAAGAACATTTATACTGGTATCATAAATTTACTCATTTGGGACAAATATTTCAGGTTCCATATAGGAATCAACATCTATATCATCTCATAGCCAGACAAGCATCAATTTTTGGTTAATGAGCCGAAGTCTGCTGGTGGCTTCAAGTAGCCCACGCAGTGGCCTCCACAGTATGCACTAGTCATGCGTCTTGGTGGGTGTGCTATTTACCAACTGATTAGCCCAACTTAGCACACTGGAGCGAAACGCTGGCAACCAGGAATGAGTTAGCTGGAAAATTTATAATGTCCAAAAACGAACCTTGTATATTGGTAGCTCATAAACCTGTAACGCTTTTTGAACTCTACTTAAAGGTTTATTCTTAAATGACCATACTTACTCATGTACTAGACCCCTTTTTATTCCACATTTACAGCCAAAAAGAGCACGGGGGGATTCCAATATGTGATAACCTCAAATTTTGTGCAGTGAACACATGACTTCTAGGCTATAAATAGTATATGTAAACATTGGACACTATTCTTTAACAAACTTATGAATATATTCTGAGTTTTACTGGCTATGTTTGTCGAAAGGCAGTATTTCTAAATTTAAAAAGAATAAATGGTGAACATATGACTTTTAGGCCTACATATAAAGTAAATATGTATAGTCAGTTTTAGTTACTCTTGTATCATGTAATTTGTTTCTCACAAAATGGAGAAAAATGTACTACGATATTTAGAATATATTAAATAGAAGAAGAAGAATAGAAATAGATATTAAAGAAAAGAGGCCAGGGAAAACTCTGATACAACTGTGTAATATTGATGACTACCCATAAATAATAATAAAATATCAATAAAATATATAAATAACTGAGTAAATAAAATTGAAATAAATTAAATTAATAAAAATAGTTAATCAAAATGTCCGTAGCATGGGCGCCAGAGTTCACCAGAATGGATCCCTCGAATTTAGATACAGCATGATACACTTTATATCCCAGGGCATGTACATAATGCTGCGTACTGGTACATCTGCTGCAGGCCTTACCTAACCTCCTGAAAACGACTAAATAGGTAGGAACTGCACCTAGGTTCATCAATAACTCCACTGATTCTAAAATAGCTAACTATATTCTTAACAAAATCCGTGCATGAGCACCTCATCAACACACAAAATTATACATATAATACACACATAAAATATTGCTGCAAGACTCCATATTTACAACAACAATGAAAACAGTGGGAAAACGAAAGCGAGAACTAAACTACTATTTGTAGATAGTCCGATGAACAATGTACATATATGTAGATAAATACCCTTCACTGTCTCTGTATCAATACTACTTGCCAATTCTCATAATCAGCACTTCTAACATCACACAGATACTGTACATCGTAATACTGTGTTCACAGACTTTAACACTTGTTGTAAAGATATATACATTTTAGCAACACACGCTTATTGATCCTGAACATAAATTATGGAAAGTCTGAGATAGCTTTCACTAACATATAATGCCTGACCTCCACAAGTACTACAACACTTAATGCGTACGCCCTCCGCAATTTATTGATCAGCCACTTTCCACGAACATAACAAAACTACGTTCCACGAACGTTTGAAGTCCAGTCCATTGTAGCCGTGTCACTTGAATACCATATATCAGCAGTACTTCCTTCTCGTACAGTGTGTCAGTACTCCTTCTTGTCTGTACCGAGTGTTAGTTGTAGTTCCCGCCGTTTGATCAACCTTTATAGGCATCAGCATTCCCCTTCCTCTCACATAATATGCCTGGATTGGTCCTTGCCAGCCAATCATGAGTGATCCACCGTTCAGGGTTGCCCTGAACTACTTCATGCTCCCAAGACATAAACGCTGGGGTATATCACATGACTCATAGAACTTTCCTAGTACAACAACATCAACAAACACATCTCATCAGACTGGGATGCCCGCATGAGTCATATGAATTAACAGAGTCCAAGATAGCAATGTTTTCCCACTCATGCAAAACAAATTACTCATACTACATATATGGTTACCTTCCAGCTTACAAAGATTAATGACAAAATATACAAATGAAATACTGATAATAATAATAATAATACTAATAAATCGAATACTGACAATAATATCTCTAACTTCTATATACAGTGCGAGGGTGTGATATATGTACTATCACAACTGTTGAACTTAGTTAAGGATGGGTGGTTGGTGTTTTTTTTTTTTTTTTTTTTTTTTTTTTTACAGTGGTAGCCAGTTCTTTTCAGTTTAACTTAATCAACAATTGTGAGGTTCTTCCAGTGTGTTAAAACTAATACAAGATGAAGTCTGTAATTAGAGAAAAAAGAAAAAAAAACTCATTTAATACCTGAAAGACAATTTTCCATATAAATTTCCAAGTTTTTCGAAAGTGTTAAGAAATAGCTAGGTTAACAATTGTTGGGGAATCTGCGCCTGGGCGATAGTCCTAAATGCAAATCACTGATGACTGATTGAAATTAAAAACAGATGAGGACAGATTCATTGAGAAATGGAGACACACACAGGGAATTAAAGGTGAAGACATCCAGAGATAAATTGGAGAAAAATGGACTACAATACTTACGATTCATTACACAGATATATAACACAGAAATTTAAAAAAAGAGGCCAGGGAAGACTCAGATAAAAATGAGTTTGTGGTGTGGTTTATGGCAATTACATCCTAGTTTATGAATCATGGGCAATAACTAAGTGGCATAGTATTGGGATACCTGTTGCCAAGGAACAGGAGTGAGTACCTTGGACATACTCCAAGTCCTGGCCCTCTTTGTGCTCAAGGCAGTTAGGACTATACAATCAACCGATGGTCCCTAACCTGTTAGAGGAGAGGTTCTCAATGGGACTATGTGTAACTACGGTAGCATTCTGCTTCACAGAATTTTCACCAAGCATGCTGAGAACGTTTTAAGCAAGCCTTGGACATACGGGAGTAACGGAGTCCCACTTCCATTCGACAGGCAAGAGACTCCTTGGAAACAACTTGGCGAATGAAATGGAATTTGATGGGGAGCTGCCAATATTAATGGGGCTTATGGAAGAAAGAAACTAGAACTAGCTCAGTCAGCAAAGAGGGCAAGTTATGATTTGTTAGCAGTCAATGATATTCGAGTAAGGAGGAAAAGATAGGTCATGAAGTGTCCTTCATAGGAGTAAAAAAAAAACGGGAAGGGCAACATCTGGGGTACTGCACTCTACATACTTCCTGTAAGCCACGTAACTGAATGAATGATGGGAATAAACGGTGACGAACTGTCACTCCTGATAATGTACGATGAGTTACACTGTTCCATTGTTGCGCCAGAGCCGAGGAGGACACAGATCTGTCCTGCAATGCCATTCGGATAAGGTGGATAAGGAGAAGGGGGTGTCTGAGTGGTGGGACCAGACCCATCTCGTCGAGTTCTACGGCCTTCTGTGAACCATTCTGTACACACCTGTTGCACTGCCAACACACTTTGTCCCACATGAGCAGCAATTTCCCGGATGGATGCATCACGTTCTCTCATGCCAATAATGTGCCCTCTCTCAAACTCACTCATTTGACGTAATGGTTCTCGCATACGTCTACGAGGCATCCTGCACATCTGCTCAAGTCACACTGATCCATTACCCTCTGTTTATAGTGACGAGAGCCGCAGGCACATTTTATCAGTTGGTGAACCTGAGGGCAGACATGGTTCAAATGCTAATCACTTCTTCAGAACATGTCCTGTGAATACGAACTTCTTATCTCTAGTCTTTCAATGTGTTCTGGGTTTTATGAACACGAGTATAGATTTTTTTTTTTTTGCTACTTGTTTAACATCGCACTAACATACTGAATGTTTTCAGTGACTGAAGGATGGGAAAGTGCTGGGATTGGGAGGTAGCGGCTATGTCCTCGACCCTTTGCCATTCCCCAATTAAAGGCGGATGCCCAGCCATTATTACCGTGCTTCTGACCAGAGTCCTTTAAATCCCGATAGGCAAAGCAGCATAAATTCCAACCTTTAAAAGAAAATAACTAGAAGTCAAACGAATAAAGATATAAATGTAATTTATTTTGCATTTTTTTCCTAAATGTTTAGTGCATATGAATGTGTACTCACCCTAATTTTGAATATCCACATTTCGCTCCTGATGGCGTTCCAAAAAGCATCCCGTCCTGCACAGTGGTAGATCGCACTGCTTACATTTGAATGTAGTTTGCTTGCTTCTCCCAGAAGCTGCCCTATTTTTAATTTGCAAACACAAAGGACACACTTTGGCACAACCCGGTATCTTCACAAGAGAATGAAACAATTTAGGGAATAGACAGCTGATGGGCAAACTTCTTTTCCTGCCCGTACGTTTGCGGGACGTGAAGTTCCCGATCAGCTGTTGCACCAAAATTGGGCCGGAAGTTCAGATGTCCGTTTCTATGAGCTGTGAGAGCTGGTCGGTTACCCATATCATGAAGAATGAAACTGTTTACAATGCACACATTGATCACAAAATGAAAAATGAATTTCCACCATTCTTTAGATGATTGCCCAACCCCGTAGTATTCTCTTTTCTGATATATGATGTCCACACCACCCATATGTTTTATGTAATTTGTGACAGCACGAGGACATGCAATTTCTATGTATTTCTTCATTGCCTTTACCAGTTTTTCATTTCACTGTACTATCATTTACAGAATCTGAATTTGTTGACAGCATATGAACAGTACGTTTATCTTGCTAGACTGTTGCTGTTACACCCTCATTTTGCATTTTCCTATATTCTTCCCGCTTTAGTTTCAACTGTGCAGGTTTCCTAAACTGATCAGGCCAACCTTTTCTATTTACCCTTGTAGTCACACAACTATAGGTGTTATGGGTTAGTAATACTTTTTGGTGGGTTTTCCTGGGAGGCACTGTTTCAAGGTAAATCTTCTCTTGAACCCTATTATAGCCTCATATACTGCGAGTTCCTGGCCAGGTAGTACAAAATTCTGAATTTTTCATCAAGTTGCAGAGCTTGTCTTGCTTTGTACAGAATATCGTAATGTTCATCTTGTGGTGTTTGCCTGTTTACATGGCTACTTGGATGTAAATATTGCCGAAGTTTCCTAAACCATTTCAGTGTCATTGCCTGCCTTACTAATGGGCATACGCAAAAGTCTCCTACGAAGTAATCGTCTATTTCAGGTAAACAACCAAACCCATATAAACTCCTACATATGCCCTTATTTCATCAGTGTTAGTGTCTTGTCAGGTAGTATCAACAGTGTCAGTTTTTCTTTGTAAATATTCAGCATGAATATTCGTCTGCTCTCCTACTAGCTCATAAAATTCCGATTCCACCGATATATATTTTTTTAAAGCCTTTTCTGAACTCCCGGAAGGTAAATTGTGATTTGGACCGGCATTGTTTCCCCATATTTTCAGTTCATCAAAACAAATATTACGACTCCAGATATCGCTAGTAACATTTCTTTGTAGCACTGTTCCTCAATCTTCACACAATATTTGTTCACGCTCATGATTCTTGAAATCATTATCACTACTACATTCATTAGAATAAAATTCTGAACCACAACTAGAACGCTCACTATCTCCACTAACTTCTAACATATCTTCAATTTCGCATTCATTCATACCTTTCTACACAACTCCACGATCATACAACATGGTGTGAACTAGAACAAGTATCATCTGTAACTGAAAGACGATGTTTATAAAGTAGGTCTACTTGGGAAATACACACATGAAATGCTGTCAAGTTCCTTACAGCTTGCTGAGTCAAGGGAATATATTGTGGTGTCAAGATCCTTCAATATAACTCTCAACACACTTCTAATGAACGCGAGTGTGACGAGCGCTTTGGAGCATTCAGCATGGCAGGTGGGTGATAATATTCTAGCACTCCGGAGCATTAGGGACGGCAAAGAGTTAAGGTACAGCCCCAGCATTTGCCTGGTGTGAAAACTGGTAACCATGGAAAATCACCTTCAGCACTGCTGACAGTTGGATTCAAACCCTGCACAGCCAACTCGCTCGGTAAAGAAAAAGTAGTAAACAATGTTACCGAACTGCAATCATTACACAAAAATTATAACCTTTTGGTGTATGATACATAATATATATAGTTTCTTGTAATGAAAACGAGACAAAGAAAAAGAGATCCTGATTTTCTTTCTTCCTAAGAAAAGTGTGCATGGATCACTCCCATATATACCATGCATCTATTTCACCTTCTTCCTTACTTTATAGCAAATTGATTTGTTTATTGCTTCTTTACTGCAGGATGCTATTTGGTCATTTATAACAATTGCTAAAATGGCTTATTTTTCATGTTTCTAGATTTTTAAATTTAAAAAAATATTTCAAGAATCTATTTTTACTTTCTCCTAAACATAATAGCACCATTTTAATCAAAATTCCTTCCCAAAACAGAATTAATAGAGAGATGGAACATACTGCAATAATTTACAACTATATATTTACTCAAACAAAAACTGGTAAAAATACTCACTGGAAGTCTATCACAGAATTCGCCGGTGTAATGACCCTCTTCTGTACCACAATTACACACACCACACTCACAGACACCATTGCCTGAGCATATTCTTGTATCATTAGGAGCAATACATGTTGCATTACTGGTGCTGCACTCGCAAGCTTTCCCAGTCCAGTTCTCATTACATCTGCATTCGCCACAGTCACATATTCCATGATCAGGGCCAGAGCATAGTTGGTTATTGTAGTAATTGCAAGAGATACGGTCACATTCACAGTATGTACCATAGTAGTCTCCCTAAAATGAAATTAAAAAAAAATATCATTTAGTTTTCTTAAAATACTATACTATGTTTAATTTTTGAAAATGTAAGGAAAACTTCTTCCATTAGATTAACTGTAAACCATTCATGGAACAATGATTACTTACCTCACACTCGCATTCACCACATACACACATTCCTCGCCCTGTACAATCAACAGTGGAGTTGTCTGGACGGCACATGTTAACTCCTTCAGTCTCTTTCTTGACCTCGTCACATTCACATGAACGACCAAAGTGTTGATCATCACATTTGCATACACCACACATGTGGTCACCAACAGAATGACATTTATCAGATTTCACCTCATATGTCTAGAAAGAGACAGAGTGCAGACAGTTATTAATCACTTGCTGACTGAGGTGTAATAGGAAAGCATAGCATTAACAATTGAATAATTCTAACATTCCAGAAAACTTCAAGAGCCAAAATTATAGATTTAAAAAAAAAAAAAAACTGGAACAGTACTGTTGTTAAATATGGAATCAGAATTACTGATCTAATAACTTGAGATTTAATACAGCTAGAATTAAAATGCATAAACCCAGGATATATAGCATAAGTGATAATACATCTCTTATGTCCAGTGTTGCAAAAATTAAATCCTGGAATAGTGGGTTGTCATTCTAGTGTTTCACTAGATTTACAGGCTAATTAGAGAACCATCTTTGTGTGCTCAATGGATGTAATAATAATAATAATAATAATAATAATAATAATAATAATAATAATAATAATAATAATAATAATAATAATAATAATAATAATAATAATAATAACAATAATAATACCCGTGTGGGGATTTACCGGTTACCTCCATCGGGCGCGTCCCATTGGAATTGGGGAAGCTCACTGGCTCTGCCGCCAGCAGAGTCAGAGGGTAGTAGGGAAATAAAATACCACCGTGAAAAACAAAAATGGTCCCTTGCCAGGGTTACGGCGAAGACTGGTAAATGACCAGAAGCCAGAAAACATCTTGAGGCAACCTCTAGGGCTAACAACCCTAGTTGTAAAAGGATGGGTACCCGTCCAAACCAAAGTCAAGTCAAAAAGCATGATGGCACAACATTTCAAGAAACATACCTCAGGGGGTAAATCTTCGGATAAATCCCTCGTTGTGAACGCCATGGCGCACGAGTCTCGTTCGGATTCTCGGGGAGACTCGACATCATGCAAGAGACGAGTCGGAGCGTCTCGGTGTACCCAGAAGAGTCATAAACTCAAGCCAAAATCTAAAACCTTTCTAGCAACTTTCAACATAAATTCACTTACACAAACTGGCAAGCTGAAAACCCTCACCAAAGCTCTTCACGAAAATCAGATATCCATAATGGCCCTACAGGAAACAAGGCACCCAGATGATGAGATTTTTTAATCCGAAGGCTACCGATTTTCCAAGAGCAAAGCGCAAAGAGGAATCCTCAATGGAGCTGTGATGCTTGGAACCGTGTTCGCTGTTAGAACCAAGATCCTTAAATCGGTTGCAAATTTCGAACCTGTGAATGACAGATTGTCTATACTCACAATTAAATGCGCGAACAAAACCTACGCCCTAGTTAACGCACATGCTCCTACAAACGATAAGAACAAGTCTGATCCAGACGAAGTTGGTAATTTCTGGGACCTACTGGATGAAAAATTAAACAAAATCCCCAAACACCATGTCAAGCTTCTTTTGGGTGACTTCAATGCCCAACTAGGTCGTAAACAGAAGTACAAGAAAGTTATAGGAAATTACCCTGCTCACAAAAGAACCAATCCCAACGGCAAAAGACTGGTGTCCATTTCCTAAAATCACAACCTGCAGGTCATGTCGACCCACTTTCGCTATCTACCCAGAAAGCAAATGACTTGGCATTCTCCTGTCCAAGCTCTCGGAGAGTTCCAAATTGATCATGTTGCAATCTCCAGGAGAAACAGCCCTGAGATTATGAATGTCAAGGTAAAGAAAGGCATCAATGTGGCCTCAGATCATTATATTACATTACATTATCATTAGAGACTGTTATGCCTTTCAGCGTTCAGTCTGCAAGCCTCTGAGAATTTACTAAACGTCGCCACAATCCTCGATTTGCAACTAGTGTTGTGGCCTCATTTAGTTCTATACCTCTTATCTTTAAATCGTTAGAAACCGAGTCTAACCATCGTCGTCTTGGTCTCCCTCTACTTCTCTTACCCTCCATAACAGAGTCCATTATTCTCCTAGGTAACCTATTCTCCTCCATTCGTCTCACATGACCCCACCATCGAAGCCGGTTTATGCGTACAGCTTCATCCATCGAGTTCATTCCTAAATTAGCCTTTATCTCCTCATTCCGAGTACCCTCCTGCCATTGTTCCCACCTATTTGTACCAGCAATCATTCTCGCTACTTTCATGTCTGTTACTTCTAACTTATGAATAAGATATCCTGAGTCCACCCAGCTTTCGCTACCGTAAAGCAAAGTTGGTCTGAAAACAGACCGATGTAAAGATACTTTCGTCTGGGAGCTGACTTTCTTCTTACAGAATACTGCTGATCCCAACTGCGAGCTCACTGCATTAGCTTTACTACACCTTGATTCAATCAAGCTTACTAAATTACCATCCTGGGAGAACACACAACCTAAATACTTGAAACTGTCGACCTGTTCTAGCTTTGTATCACCAATCTGACATTCAGTTCTGTTGAATTTCTTACCTACTGACATCAATTTAGTCTTCGATAGGCTAATTTTCATACCATACTCACTGCACCTATTTTCAAGTTCCAAGATATTAGACTGCAGGCTTTCGGCACAGCCTGCCATTAAGACCAAGCCGTCAGCATAGGCCAAACTGCTTACTACATTTCCACCTAACTGAATCCCTCCCTGCCATTTTATACCTTTCAGCAGATGATCCATGTAAACTATGAACAGCAAAGGTGAAAGATTACAGCCTTGTCTAACTCCTGTAAGTACCCTGAACCAAGAACTCATTCTACCATCAATTCTCACTGAAGCTCAATTGTCAACATAAATGCCTTTGATTGATTTTAATAATCTACCTTCAATTCCATAGTCCCCCAGTATGGCAAACATCTTTTCCCTCGGTACCCTGTCATATGCTTTCTCTAGATCTACGAAACATAAACACAACTGCCTATTCCTCTCGTAGCATTTTTCAGTTACCTGGCGCATACTGAAAATCTGATCCTGGCAGTCTCTCTGTGGTCTGAAACCACACTGGTTTTCATCCAACTTCCTCTCAACGACTGATCGCACCCTCCCTTCCAAGATGCCAGTGAATACTTTGCCTGGTATACTAATCAATGAGATACCTCGATAGTTGTTGCAATCCTTCCTGTTTCCTTGCTTGTAGATAGGTGCAATTACTGCTTTTGTCCAATTATATGTCTTATCAAATTCAAACCAATTCCCGCAAACACAAGGAAGACAACCAAACAGATCACACGCATCAAAAATGATAAACTTCGGCAAAGGGTTTAGGAGTTCCAGGAGAAGGCTAGACCAAATGACTGAATTTAACAACGCCAAAAGTCTCCTTGTTGAGGCTGCCAAAGACGTTGCAGAAATCAAGAGAAGCAAAAAGCATGCCTGGTGGAATGGTACCTGCGAATCAGTCCTCCAAGAAAGACTCAATGCGTGGAAACAGTACTACTCTACGAAATCAGAAAATGATTGGAAAACCTACAAAACCCAACGTGCCCAAGCAGCTAGGGTGTTCAGAACTGAGAAACGTAAATACGAAAAATCTCTCATTGAAAAGATAGAACAAAACTTTAAGAAGAATGAAAGCAGAGAGTACAACAGAGACTTCAAATGCAAACTCACTGGCTATAAACCACCATCTCTATGCCTTGAGCGACAGGACGGCACACTGGCGACGTCAAATGAAGAAAATTGCAGCATTCTGGCAGATTACTTCAAGAATTTACTCAATTGCTCTAAACCGCAAAGCACCATTGAGACCAAGGACCCTCACTCAGGTACCCAGATTCCAGACCACCCGACAGAGATGAAGCGCCACATTGCCCGTCTCAAAAATAACAAAGCGCCGGGGGAAGACTCAGTAGTAGCAGAACTATGGAAATATGCCCCAGAATCACTTGATATCTTGCAAAAGCAAATAGAAGAAATTTGGAACAAGGAGACCCTACCCGAAGATTGGAAAATAGCTTTGATCCATCCATTACACAAAAAAGGCAGCATGAAGAATATCAACAACTACAGAGGAATATCTTTGCTACCCGTGACTTACAAAATTCTATCACTTGCCATCCTGGAGCGTTTGGAAGCACAAGTCGAACATCAAATAGGTGAATACAGAAAAGGTCGCTCAACAGCTGAACAGATCCAAAATCTCAAAACGATCATCAGATATTGTACACTAAGGTCCAAGCAGTATGTGTCTGTCTTTGTGGACTTTAAGAAAGCGTACGACTCCATTGACCGGGAAGTCTTGCTAAACATCTTAAATGAATTTGGAGTTGATTTGAAACTGCTGGCATTAATTAGAGCCACCCTGACCGATAAAAAATCCAAGGTGAAGTTCCACGGATGTCTCTCGCATTCCTTTGACATCAAAACAGGAGTCCGACAAGGTGATGGGCTATCCCCGATACTCTTCAACTGTGTTCTTGAAAAGATCATCAGAACCTGGCGGGTGAGATTACAGGAAACCAACTACAGTCCATTGAGAATAGGAACGAAATCCAACAGACTGCTTAGCATTTGCCGATGATATTGCTGTTCTCTCAAACGATGTAGAAACCGCTAGAACTCAAGTTGAAATTTTAAAGGAAATTGCCGAACAAACTGGTTTGCAGATATCGTTTGAGGAAACAGAAGTAATGACTAACATCAAAGAGGCTCCACCAAAACTCCATACAAAATACGGAGACATCACCCGAGTAGACAAATTCAAATACCTGGGTGAGATCATCATGAAAAATGGACTGGACAAAGAAGCACTTCAGGAGCGAGTACACAAACTGGAAATAGCCTACCAAACATCACCCACAATCTACAACAAAAAATGCCTTTCCCAAAACACCAAGATATGTCACTATGAAACAGTTCTGAAGCCAGTAGTTCTATATGCAGCCGAAACCCTGTCTCTAAATGCCAACAAAGGACTCCTTGAAGAACTGGAGAAAAAAGAACGCCAAATTGTGACAGGAATCTTAGGATCAAAGTACAGAAATGGAATCCATCAAAAGAGATCCAACAAGGAAGTCTACAGCAAAATAGAGAAAATTACCGACACAATCAGAAAAAGACGGGCACGATTTTACGGTCATCTGAAAAGAATGGACGGAAGAAAGTTAACTAAAGAATCTTTCACTTTTTTGATTCAAACCCCAAGAGCACAATTCCCTGGTTTAGAAATACCAAAGAAGACCTGCAAATGCTACATATCTCAGCTGAAGATGCCCTTAACAGAGATCTCTTCTGCAAGAAAATATTGACGAATGGGCTAAACCGAGACGAGCAACTGAAGAGAAGACACGGTGCCCCTTGGACAGAGGAGCGTAAGCAGGCCCACTCACAAAGAATGAGGGAAATCTGGGCTCTAAAGAAGGCCAAGTTCAGTGTCAAATGCAACAAGACTTAACGTGGTCCTTGATGGCCCCAGCGAATTATATATAATAATAATAATAATAATAATAATAATAATAATAATAATAATAATAATAATAATAATAATAATAATAATATCCCAACATTCCTGAGTTATTACGACCATGAATACTAAAGTTACAGAAAAGTGTAGGAAATACAGAAATTTTAGTTTGATAAAAAAATGTTGCTTATTATATGATAATTTATCTTGGGAAAGTTAGGGACAGCTGTCCCTGTCTTACACTATCTACTTTAAATTTCATTGAAAAATGCTATGAACATTTAGTGTATAAAAAAGAAAGAGAGAGGAAGAAACAGAAAAGGAGACTACAGATTCTGCATTAAAGATTAATTCTCCTGCTCATGTTTTACGAAGTCACCTCAATGGTTTTTAGCCATCTGAATACACCACCTTATAGTGAATTCCCTGCCATCACTTCCGAATATATCACTTCAGCAACTGAACGGTCAGTTAATTCATGTTTCTCATCCTTACTCAAGTTGTCTTGATTTGGAGATTCAGAAACCAGAACACCATCTGCTAGGTCTTGAAGTTCATTAATCCAATTTCCGTAGAAATCGCAGCACTATTCTGATAATCCAATTAACCTAAATAGCATTCTTTATCTCACATATTAAAGGTGAACGTGCATTCTCCCTAGCTTAATAGTCACCTTCCAAGTAAGTTATTATTGGTTTTTTTTTTTTTTTTTTTCAAATGTAGAACATGTAACACAGAAGCTCAGAAAAATGGGAGTTGATTAGTCAGGAATACTGTATTATTTTATATATGTTCAGATTTAATGTGGAGAAAAATAGGTTTAGGATGATGATGATGATGATGATGATGATGATGATGATGATGATAATAATAGGAGAGAGAAAAAAGGAGAAAAAAGAAGAAGAAGAAGCAATAAAAATTGAAGATAAAGATATTGTAATAGAGAACTTTAAGAACTTAGGAAGTCGATTAACACACTGAACACTGGCATACCGTATTTACGCGTGTATAGGTTGCACATTTATTACTAAAAACAGGTAGTTACAAATGGAGTGCAGCTTGTACTCTGAATGTTTTAATTAAATACAGTAAATACCCTTTAGATTAGAACACTTTACAAGTATAAAATATTAGTATCTACATACCTTACAACCCACTGCACCCAAACATGATTAAAATAGTTGAAGGTACTTATTCATCATCATGTGACACTTCATTACTGCCACTCAGATATGAAGGTGACAAGATGGCGACTACTGTGTGCGAGTCTGTGATATCCGTGGTGGATAATGGTGTAAGATGCAGTGAAAAATGTGGCAAATGCAGGAGAGTAGTTAAAAATGGGATTCTGTGTCGTAAGTGTGATGAATGGTACCATTTTCGTTGTGCAAATATTGTAAATAGAAATGACATTGAAGAATGTGTGTGGCTGTGTCCCGAGTGTAAACAAACTGATAGTGAGGCAGAACAACAAGAAAGAGAGACTTACGAATCTATGCTTAAGATTTCAGGAGTGCTACAAGAAGACTTATGTGCTCTGAAACTTGAAAATGAAAGCTTAAAGGTCAGAATAAAGAAACTGGAAGATAAAGAAGACAATGGAGAAGAAAGATCGCTGTGGACGGAAGTGATGCGTAGCCATTTTAGGCCTAATGTTAAACATATGGGAGAAACTACGTACAACTTAAAACCGGGAAAAAACTCTTTGCAGTGCCAAAATAGATTTCAGTCATTGCAACAAGTTCCAGAAGAAAACACATCAAATTTTCCGAATAATTTTAAATCCAGTGGAGGTAACCTAAAAACGGAGAAAACCATCCGAAAGTCAAGATCACAAAAAATTCGTCTCTACGCAGACAGTCAAGGGCGCGGTATGGCAGAAGGCATCAAGGATGAACTGGATAATCCAGTAACTGAGGTTTTAGGACTAATAAAATCAGGCGCCAAAAATGAAGACGTCCTTTCAAGTTGTGATCCTGTGTTAGAGAAGGAGAATTATGTGGTGATTGTGAGTGGTACAAATGACATTGCTGCAAATGAAGGTGAGGAACTAATTACAACCCTCAGAGGTATGATTTCCAAACTACCTGACTCAAAAGTAATTGTAGTTAATGTGCCACCCAGGTATGACCTTTTAGAGGACTCGTGTGTGAACAAAGCTGTACATGATGTAAATATAAAAATCAAGAGATTAAGTAAGAGTTTTAGAAATGTCTATGTAGTAGATACTTTAGGTCTTGGCAGGCAAATGTTCACTAGGCATGGGTTCCATCTGAATGGTAATGGAAAAGCAACTCGCTGTAGACAAATTGCTACAATTATCAACACAGATTTGCAAACTAGTATGCACTTAAGAAAACCCATACTACTAAACTGGCATATACAGGGAACTTGCCCGAAAACCCAGATCCTTAAATCAAGATCTATGTACAAGGATCTGGGTTCCAGGGACGTTCTCAACTCATAAGTCAAATGTTACCCAATTGCAACAGTCAAGTTTTAGGGAGGAAAGGGGTCTGAGATTACTCTTGGTAAACAAACAATTAAAATTTGGTACACTGATGGAATCTTATGAGACTGATGTGGTGATAGGAGTGGAATCGTGGTTGAGAGAAGGGGTGGGTAATAGAGAAGTATTTCCAGAAGGGTATACAGTCTATTGTAGAGACCAAGGAGATAAAAAGGGAGAAGGGAGGGGGGGTGTTTATTCTGGTGAAGGAAACTTATTGTTCACATGAATGGTTTACCGATGAAAGGAATGAAATATTAGGGGAAAAATTAGTTTGTGATAATATGAAGGAGGTGCGAATTATAGGAACATATAGGCCTGGAAGAGAGGAAAGAGACATGGAAATATTTGAGAAAATAATAGATTATACTCATAAAAACAATAATAATGATATGGTAATAATTGGGGGAGATCTAAACTTGCCTGAAGTTGAATGGAATGGAGCTGCAAGTGAAACCCATGAACAGAAACGGGCAAATAAGTTAATTTGGGAGGGAGGATTTACACAAGTAGAACAAGAACCGACTTGTCTCAATTACTTGCTAGATGTACTCTTGGTTAAACCATGGGAAATTGTTGATAAAACTGAGGAAATTGAAGCAATAGGTGATCATAAGGCTGTAATAATGGATGTAGGACTCGTACCAAAAATGCTTAATAAGAGAGTCACACAAGACAAGAAATTATACAGAAAAACTAAAGTTGATGAATTTGGGACTTACCTTAAATCACAATTCAGTTGCTGGATAAGTGAAGGGAGTAATGTGGATACACTTTGGGTTAAATTTAAAGGAATCATTTGGGAAGGAGAGAAGAGATCTGTACCTGTTAAGAAGGGTAAAATGACCTCAGACCCTGTTTATTATACAAGGGAAATAAGAAAATTAAAAAGAAAATGTAGAATAGTAAACAGGAAAATCAAAGAGGGTAGGGAGAATAGAGAAACTAGAAAACAGCTCTTGAGGGAACTGAATAGAGTGAAAAAGGAAGCAAAAGAGAAATATATGAATGGCATACTTCAAGAGGGTAATGGCCACAAAGGGAAATGGAAAAAGCTGTATTCATATATTAGGAATCAAAAAGGAAAAGGAATCCAAATTCCTGCAATGGTGGGAGAAGGGGGTGAACACTATTTAACAGATACTGAAAAAGCAAATCTATTTAGTAGGGAATTCAGAGATTCAGTAGAAGATTGTCAGAAGGTGGAAACAGTAACAGAAGATAGAGAGGGAGAGGCACATAGGGAAACAAGAAGCTTCTCATTCACAAATGAAGATATTTTCAGAGAAATCCAACTGCTTCAGCAAGGGAAAGCAGCAGGAAGTAATCAAATTACTGGGGAGGTATTAAAGACAATGGGGTGGTACATAGTGCCTTATTTAAAATTTCTCTTTGACTATGTATAAATAATAGTGTAATACCAAAAGAATGGAAGGAATCTATAATAATACCAATTTATAAAGGAAAGGGTGACAAAAGGAAACCAGGGAACTACAGACCAATCAGCCTGACCAGTATAGTTCGTAAAATACTGGAGAGTTTAATAGCAAAGTACATCAGACGGATATGTGATGATAAAAATTGGTTTATGAGGAGCCAGTTTGGATTTAGAAAGAAAATTTCTTGTGAGGCACAACTGTTAGGATTTCAGCAGTATATCCGATCAGTTGGATTCAGGAGGCCAGTTAGATAGCATAGCCATAGATCTTTCCAAAGCCTTTGATAGAGTGGAACATGGAATATTATTAAAGAAATTGGAGGGAACAGGATTGGACGTAAGGGTTATATGTTGGATAAGAACATTTCTAAATTCAAGGGTTCAGAAAGTCAAAGTAGAAAATAATATATCACAGGGAGAGAAAGTTTGGAAGAGAATTGCACAGGGTAGTATAATCGGTCCATTACTTTTCTTAATATACACAAATGATTTAGGGGAAAATATAACATCAAAAATAAGATTGTATGCAGATGCCATAATTGTTTATAGGGAAATAAATAACATTGAGGATTGTTCAGAATTACAAAGGGACCTTGAGCGTATCCAACAATGGGTTGAAAAAAATAATATGAAGGTTAATGGAGGCAAACCAACTGTTACAACATTTACAAACAGGAGCTTTAAAACTGAATTTGAATATACTTTGGATGAGGTAGTTATCCCAAAAGATGGCAAGTGGAAATACTTAGGTGTGAGATTTGAAAGTAATTTGCACTGGAAGGGTCATGTTGATGACATTGTTGGGAAAGCATATAGATCGTTACATGTCATAATGAGGCTACTTAAAGGATGCAACAAAGAATTAAAAGAAAAAAGTTACTTAACTCTCTTGGTGCCAGGCGGTAGTGCGAGCACTCGCCTTTTAAATTGCCAGAGCGGATCTGATCGGCCTTTAACAATCCAGTCGGAAGTTGCCAGAGCCAATTACATCGGCCGGCTTTAAATTCTGTGATATACATAATTTTGAGGCAACTTGTAGTGATGTGCATACTTTTGTTACAACCTGTAGTAAAGGGGCTACACATTATTGTGTGCCTGGCCTTGCTTTGGCAGCTCTAAGAGGGTGTTATACCTTTCACAATAGTCGTTTCCTGTGTTTACAAATACTGCTAACCGGTCAGTAAGTGATTGCTCCTTGCAGTGAGTGGATTTGCGACAGGAAAATTGCATGTTGTTCACGTGATATTTTTTCAGCAGGTATTGATGACAATAAATGAATGCAGTATTTGGAACAGTGCGAAGTTAACGCGGATGATTTATCGGATAGCGATAGTGAATTTAGTTCAGAGAGTAGCGACGAAATTATACCAGACACGTCCCCGGAATCACCGCAGCTTAAGAAGAGACGTTTAATTGTGTCTAACAGCACTAAAGCTAGTCTGAATATGGTCGTAAATGAAACTAGTGATAACCAATATAATGATGATGTCTATGGAGAACATTTTGTAGAAATTTGTCCCAATGAACCCGACAACATTCCTCAACCTCCTATCTCCTTCAAGGAACTTCTTGGAACCTATACATGCCCTACTGTATGATTCTCTGCCCATATCATACTTCAATTTACTTTTCACTTACTCTCTGATAAACCTTATGGTCACATATAGTCCTCTTTCCATTACCTAAATGCCGGTCTCCGCGGGCGAAGTGTAGCGTGCCTGCCTCATGGGTTCGATTCCCGCCCAGGTCAAGAATTTTCGCCTGGTCCTGAGGGTTGATTCGAGGTTCATTAAATCTAAGTGACCCTAAGTGATTGTAATTTAGGAGATATCTGAGGGTGAGAGGGCAACCCCGGTCTGGAAAACCAAGAATAATTACTTAGAGGATCCATCTTAGTGACCATGATTCACCTCGTAAACTGCAGGTACCGAACTGAGCAGCGGTCGCATAGTAGGTCAAAGCAAATCACGGCTTTAGTGCCATACATTTCTTAATTTCGTAAATTCTGTTGTACTGTAAAATTATTTTTCTTTATATACTACAACCGAAAACGAGAAACTATTTTTTTTCTGAAAACAAAAAACTATAATATCAACTACTATTTTTTACTTATTTAATAATTCAGAATTATTTTAATACTGTGTTGTCCGCACGTAGAAAATTTGTTGTCAGTATTTGCCAAACATCGATACATACACGCAAATTTTATCGGTGAGAAAAATTGTCTTGTTTTACTAGTGACATGTTTGAATTTTTATTTTTTACGTTTTTCTTTTTCTCGTTCAAATTTGTTATTCTATAGAATTTTATTTAGAAATACATTATACATAATTACGTATATTCTTTTGTATCGTAAATTATTTTTTAAAAGTAGATATTGAGAGAGAAAGTGCGAAAATATTTTTCTCTTCCTAAAAATAAACGTTATCGACAACTATAAATCAACAATGAAACGTCTTTGACTCTTTATATCACTCCAAACCAACTTCTTATTCTACGTAGTCGATATGTAGAAAATTTTATACCGGTATTTGCTATACACCGGTAGGTATACGCCAATTTTTAAATACTTCTATTTCCAGTGAAAACGGCCTGGCACTTTACAGCAGTAGATTGGAGGCGGAGCTCTGGCCTCTTCCAGCTGATGGGGAGCGGAAGACCAGATCGGCTCTTGGCTCCAAGAGGGTTAAGTATGGTTCGTCCATTATTGGAATATGCAAACAGTGTTTGGGATCCTCACCAAGAATACCTAATAAAAGAAATAGATAGTGTGCAGAGGAAAGCAGCAAGATTTGTAACAGGGGATTTCAGGAGAAACAGTAGTGTATCAGAAATGTTAGAGGAACTTGGGTGGGAAACTTTAAGTAAGAGAAGGGAGAAAACTAGAATTATAGGATTATACAGAGCCCATACAGGAAAAGCAGCATGGGGAGAAATCCGTGAGAGGCTTCAATTGGAAAATAATTATACCGGCAGAACTGACCACAAGTATAAAATTAGAAGGAATTTTAGCAGAAGCGATTGGGGTAAATTTTCATTCATTGGGAAGGGCGTGAAGGAGTGGAACAGTTTACCAGGGGTAGTGTTTGATCCTTTTCCAAAATCTGTGCAGATATCCAAGAAGAGAATAAACAGCAACAGGGAAAATAAATGAAATGTTAGAGGGCATTCGACCAGTGCAGGCTATTGTAAATAAAAAATGTATGTGAAAAAATTAATTCCATCCCCTGGACCATGGAATTTGGACATCCAAAGTAGGGGACTGCCTGTAGGGGTGAAGTACAGTGGGGACTTCGAGGGCCCTGGGACCGCTACGATAGCTGTGAAGGCCCTTCAGGAACTCTGAAAAATGGTGACAAAAGGGGCTCTGGTTAAGATGCAGAAGGTCGTTATGCTACTTAGGTACCAAAATGGGTATAAATAAATAAATAAATAAATAAATAAATAAATAAATAAATAAATAAATAAATAAATGCAATGTAAATTTTAATCTTATACCAGCTGCATAGTATTATTTGAAGTAATTCCACATACTGTATATGAGTTGACTATGTTTGTAAGTAGAGGAGATATTATAAGTAGAATTTTGTAAACAATATAAATTTATTAAGGATGATCTGTTTGTTTAATAGAAAAAATTGTTAGCGTAAATTGAATATTATTGTATTCTAGAAAAAATTTCTTCTTCTCTTGTTAATTTAAAATTTAGTGCTTGACAATAATGTATTTTAATGTACCATTTGCCACCGAGGTAGACACCTCATTTGCAAATAAAGAGATTTTGATTTGATTTTGATATGTCCCCCACCGAGTCATCTTCGGTCCCATCCACTGTGTTGGAAAATGACATGGTTTTGAAGCTCTTGGCTACCATCTCTGCTGCGATTAATTTCCACACATCCAGGATCCACTTGCACAATTGTGAAATTGAAGGCTTTAAGTCATCTGCTCGGTGTCATTTCTTTGGAACTGCACCTCCATACACAGTAGAAACCCTGCAAATTTGCCTTAAAAGGCCGGTTGCAGACATCTAGGGGTTGCAAGCATTCCTGCCATTCCACCAGGTATCACAACCAAGTCAGATCGCTGTTTTCTAATCATCTTTTTCAGTTTCTCTGTCAAGTAACTACGAAAGCTCTCAATCACCAACATGGATGGCTGAAATACATAAACAGCAGGACGATGAAACCAAACCGTTTTTAAGAAGTCTATGTACAAATCTTCGTTCATCCACCCATTTTCCTGCACTCTCACTTATTGGGGGGCAGCTTTTCCTTTAGCATTGTTTTTGGCTTAAAAATTGTGAAAGGCAGTGGTTTGCTCCCACCAGCAGTGATGCACAACATTGCACTACAATTCTGTTTTTCTGTCCCTGCAGTTCGAACTTGAACGGTATCTCTGCCTGCTTTGTTGACCGTAGTTTCCCCAGGCATTTGAAAAAATACAGGAGTTTCATGAGCATTTCCTACTCCTCCCATTCTGTAATCATGTGTCTTCCTTAAATTCAAGGCATGTCTTTGAAATGTGAGAAGTTCCTCCTGGAAAGTTTCGGTTAGCCGCTGAGCCATTGACATTCTTCTATGAATCACTAACTTACGTCGTGCCATGAAACGACTTGCCCACCTGTAACTTGCTCTAAATTGAGTTTTAGGAATTTCCAATCTTCCAGCTATTTTTCGTCCTTCAAACTGTAACATTTCACTGAAACAGAAAATTAGTCTGCTCGTATTTTACGTTCATTACTCCACAAGATCATTTTCCAGTTCAGCGTTTTCCCCTGCAAAATGCCTGCTGATTCTGTGATGTTTTCTTAAGGGCATCTTTAATTAAAATCCAACGCTGCAAGTTCTTTTCATCAACACCAAACCTTCTTCCTGCTTCTCTATTACAATTTTCTTCAGCGTAACACACCACTTGTAATTTAAATTTTGAAGTGTAACTTGCTCTTACATGACCCATGTTCCTCAATTTGCAGTGGTCAACTGCCGTGCAAACAATGAATGTCTGTAGGTACCATACTTTCACCACCCTCAGCAACTGTCCGCCTCCGTATCGTAACGGTTAGTGTTATTGGCTGCCGATCTCAGGGCCTAGGTTAGACCCCAGATACTGCCAGAAATTTAAGAATGGCAGGAGGGCTGGTATGTGGTTGAAATGGTACGTGAAGCTCACCTACATTGGGGGTGTGCCTGAAAAGAGTGACGACACGAGTTTACTTTACTTACCGTCAGCCCGTCAGCTAAGGCTGTACCTGATACTGGTTATTGAGCATTGAACTCTAAGGAATATACAACATTGCAACATTTTTCGGAACGAAGCTATGTACTTTGAGTCTACAACAGAATTTGTTTTATTTTAATTCCTCACATGCCTCAAAATTTAGGTGTGGCTTTCACACGTGAGCGGCCCATAGACGGGTTAATACGGTATTTGTAAACTGCTGTAGACTGAGCATGTTTGTTATACTTTATAACTTCCACAATTTTTGAGCTAAATGATTCATTCTGTTTTTGTCTATGAAACTATACTCGTTATTACCTGCCTCAACAATGAACTGATTTAATTTTTTTTTTTTTTTTTTAAAGACATTAGATTATGAAAGTCAGCCAACATACTGTATATATTATGTGTTTCAGCTTTGTATTTTAAAGCTATTTCAAATCATGTACAGTACTTTTTTTTTTTTTTTTTTACAGCCCCAGCATTTGCCTGATGGTAATTAAATTTCTTTCAGTTTCTCGTCTATCATAGTTACGTTAGTGTTCATATGATCGGTAAAGGTAATCCATTTTTTATAGTCCCAGTTAAAGTTTTGACTTCATGTGATAAAGTTCTAAACATCTGGATAAACAGAGAGGTGTATTGCCGCTTTTGCAGTGGCATTCAATCTCTTTCCCCAATTGTTTCCCAGTCACTTTTAATGACTTTTCTGAGCAAACTTTGCACACTCTTGTAGGTATTGTTTTATGTTCTGCTGCTGGCATTTTCATTGCAAATAGCGAACTGTGAGATGGCCAATAGATGATGATGGCGATGATGGACATTTCTGAAATTCCTCTCCTTTGTCTGCTAATGCAACCGAAAGTGCTTTCATGTACACGTCCAGATGGCATACCTCACTGTCGGATTTTTATTTTTTATTATTTGTACAGAATGAAAGAATTTACAATCGCAACTGTGAACAAATGAAAAAAATACTTTTTTCCACCACTTCAGTGTTTTCTGCTTAATGGATACTATGCTATCAACTGGCTGTTGAGGTCCACATCAGGATTGCAGACATTATAATCTAATAAACATCAGGTTTCACTTTTTCTGTTGTAACAAATCTAGATTTTACTTTGACTGGCAAGGTTGAAATGTTATGTGCATATTCCTCCATTTCAAACATAACAAGTGATCACTGCCAAACACAATGAAAATTCTTTCTTCAGAGAAAGCCCCCTTTTATTTTTCATTACATTACCCACTGCAGGGTGGTGTGTTTTTTTTTTTACCTTGCACAGGTCGTCAAATGATGCCAGGCTTGTGTAAAAGCCGCTCATATAGACAACATGATCTTCCCACAATAAATGGTTGCAAAGTTAAGGAACCAACGTTGTAATGGAATTACGTTTATTTCTGGCCCTTCCAGAGTATATTTTCTGTTTACAACATAACCAGATATGGCATAGGCAAACTTATACTTAATATGGGGGTACTTTATGTAAGGCAACACGACCAGGCTGACTTCCACGATAAAAATGTCATCATTGTCTATATACAGCATAGTTCAAATCTGAAAGAATTGAAATCTGTTCAGTAACCCCCTGACAAACCAGATTTGAATTATGGAATGGTTACTCCAGTTTCATAATTTCACAATGTAGATACATGCAAAACACTATAAATAAAAAATAAATAAAAAAAAAGAGTTAAAATTATTTTACAGTGATCCACTTATTCCAGGTAGAAATCAGCTTCAGAGATCCAGCATGCCTCATTCCTGCAATACTTGTAGCAACATACCTGTTAGTTCAATTGTTATAGCTTTTATAACGTCTGCACTAAAAAAGGCAGAACAACAAACAGAACTCTCACTACAGAGGGTTCCACGTAGTCCATTGTTTCCTCAACAGACGATGAAGGTCATGTGAATGGCACGACAATCTTGGCATGCATTTTCCAGCAGATGACAGTGCAGCAATGAATTAAGTAAGATTGTTGTTTGAGCAACGCAAGGCCATATTGAAGTGGTACTGAAAGTATGAAAATATGATGGAGGTACAACGTGTACGGAACTCAGCCACCAACTTGTACAATTTGTACTCGGATACATTTGAAGCCGACGGTACTGTTCAGGATGTGCATAAGAAAAGGTTTGGCCGACCAAAAACATGAACAAGTCCAGGTTCCAGTGCTGTTGTGTTGCAACATTATACTACGCCACCTCAAAAATCAGTGAATCAGGGTGCAAGTGAAAGCGGGGTAAGCCGATCAACCATATGACAAATTCTGAAAGCCGCAAGGTGGAAAGTGTACATTCCAAGATTGTTGCACGCTATGAATGAGGATGACCCAGATCGAAGGATGGAATACTGCAAGTGGTTTGAAGGCATGCTTGGCGAGGATGAACAGTTTGCAGGGATGGTTATCTGGCCTGATGAGGCGTAATTAAAACTGAACGGTACTGTAAACTGCCACAACTGCGTGTACTGGGCTCCTGAAAATCCTCATATTCAATTGGACAAACATGTTAATCTACCTCAAGTTAGTGTATGGTGTGGTCTGTCATCGCGTGGTTTGATTGGCCCGTTCTTCTTTGAAGGTACCATAACCAGTGAGGTGTATCTTCATATGCTGCAAACATCGATTTTACCTACAACATGATGACACTCCGCCTCACTATCACAGATATGACAGAGCCTACTTAGATGAAAATCTACCTGGACGATGGAGAGGTCAAAGAGGAGCTGTTGAGTACCCACCATGGTCTCCAGACTTTACACCTCTTGACTTCTACCTATGGGGGGGACTTTGAAAAATGAAGATTATTGGCAGAAGCAAGCTATACAGAACGAGCTACGAGAAACCATCGAGGTACCCTGTGCGGCTATCACACCAGCAACATTGACAGCCGTACTTTTGTCAGCAGTTCAGCAACATCGATGTTGTTTGGCTGCTAATGGGGTTCACTTTGAACACGCAAAATAACTTTCCCTCGTACAAAAATTGTAACGGTTTGTCACTTTGTTCCATTAATACTGACTCTCAAAGAGTGTCTACATTTTTCTGGATCCCTCTGTATTTATAATATTTACAATACTATGCCCATGAAAAACGGAAGCAGATTGCTTGCTATTTTCCTCCACCCAGTTGTAAGCACGTGCAGACTGTCACGTCAAAGGACAAAATCTTCACTATCCACATTACCTGAAAAATAACCAGTACAATAAACATACCAAAACCTGAGTCGAAATTCAGTTACAAGCTAGCTGAAGTACAAGATATATTCCATTGACAGATTTGATTTTTGTTTATATTTTCCTATTATCATCAAAACTGGGTATTTATGGAAGAAAGCAATCAACAACAACAACAACAACAACAAGCACCACCACCACCATCATCTCTGCCGTCCAATTTGGATCTTGAATTATTACAAATTTTGAGGGTTTCTAGCAGAGAATCAAGACACCATGGTGCCATTGTAGGAACAAGAGATGAAACAAAGTGTGTGAACACGCACTTGCTATGGTTCAAAACAGGCCCCTGTATTCTATCCAGCGATGGTCAGTGTTCCTATCTAGCAACAACGTATGGAACAGTAACTATCACTCATGTTTACCAGGAGAGACATGGAACTATTTCTAGCACGTGACAATTTATTATTAAGAAAACCAAGCCCGAGTGCTGCTAGGGCTCCGTATATGGCAGTATATAATTGAGCCCAAACAACGCTCGGGCAAAGTGCTCGATGTTTTAAATTCACAAAAGCTCAAAATTACACATGTGCAATCTGGCGCACAATGCACAGTGCAACCAGCGTCACTCTGCTTGGTGCTATCTACTCTAAGGTTCGACATGGCATGGCTATTGAATGGATAGGTGTGGAATAGATCATTCGACTCAAGAAACAAAAAGGCAAGGACCTTTAAAAGTGAATATGACCTTGCAAACTAGTTCTTTGTAGTGCATGGCAGAGTGCAACATTTTTAAGTTTCACATGTGTGATTAAGTGCATAAGAAAATCTTCCATCAAAATATATAATATCTTTCAGAAGAAGCACTACGAGGTGCTTATCGGGGAAGACTGGGGAAAATAATTAAAGGAACTTAGGCTAGTGGACCGGAGATTAAGGAGCATCACCTCTGTATTGCTTTCTTGTGTTTGTGCAAGTGCACTGCTTAGCGAAATGCACCCTGCAAAGCACTGGGTCAAGGTATCTACTATTTAACAAAGATATACCAATGAAGGACAAAGTAATGTATTAGGTATCTAAAATAATAATAATAATAATAAAAATAATAATAAAAATAATAATAATAATAATAATAATAATAATAATAATAATAATAATAATAATAATAATAATAATAATACATCCGAGACCTGGGGACAGGATTAAAACAGAATATAGGCGGTAAAAATTATATTTCTCAGGAAAGAGAGAGAGAGAAAGAGAGACTGATTGCTTTATATTTTCTCTTTCAGCACAAGAAAATATGCCTACAAGTTACAAAATACTACTTCAGTTTGTTTATCAAATATATGAACATAGAAAGAATCCCCTGATCTGTTTTGTTAAGGTTAATACATTCTCGTATTAAAAAGTGGAGTGAAAAATCCAATCTAAAAATTAACTAACGGGGAAAATATCTGAATTTCTTATCATACATACACATGACATGAAAGGTGAACATTGTTTATGCCCAAAATTATGCGCGTAGATAACTGTACTTCCACGATTGAAACGCAATGTCCACAATATATTGCTAATGTCTTCTTGATAAGGAGACTATTGTCAGACAATATTGCAACATATCACGAAACCATAATAGCAATAGGAGAGGAAGGAAGGTAATGAAAAAAAATATTGTCAGGTTAAATAGATTATGGACAGGACATAATGAATGACCTTTCTATACAAACATCAAGTTTATCAATACACTAAAGGGATGATTATAATGCAATGAAGGATTAAGCAAAAATCCACAAACAAACAAACAAACAAACAAACAAACAAACAAACAAACAAACAAAGTCTTACCGGATGAGAAGGATTCTCACATGGGCAGTCGCATATCAGCTCCAAGTCCACAACCAGGGATTCATTTATGCCTACAGGATAGATTTCAATTGTTTGTTTCCAGTCCGCTTTATTTGGTGGACATTTTCTAACAAGGAACTCTGCTGAGAAGTTGACACGGGAACCTACTTTCAATTCAGCACACTTGTTGGTCTCTTTCTCTTCTCCTTCCTTTCCCTCAATACCTCTTGTAAAATACTTGATCTGAACTGAACTAGACGAGTTGTCCTTTATTTCAACTGTAGATGATATTTTCTGAAAACATAACATTTAACTTAACAATTACAATGAAAGAAATTATTATTATTATTATTATTATTATTATTATTATTATTATTATTATTATTATTATTATTATGAGGAAGACTAGAATCACTAAATTCAAACACTAAAAAAATTTTAATGATGCTTTCACACACAACCAACAGTGTCTGGCTGACAAGAGTGTTTCAGCAATTTGGGCATAACAGCAGAATTTCTCAATCATCCACAGCTAGGCAGGTTATGAATTCAAGGATGGAATTTCAAACTTGAGCATTCTGCAACACTCATAAAATCCTGTGGTGTAAAATATATCTCAAATTTAATAAAAATTCCTGTAGAAAAAAAAAAAAATCATACATTTCCCTACACTAGAATTTCTATAGTTCAGGTATATTTTAACAAGAAAAAGGAAAAAAACATAACCTTGCAAACATATCATTAGTGGCTCCATAGGCAATGTATTTTCCACTGGTAACCTATTGACAATTCTTCATGAAGAGTTTCCTGGAAAAATCTGACTTTTCGGAGGAAGGTTGAATGATGATGTAACTGGATGTCCGCCTTTTTGTTTATAGACTTTTGGGACGAGGCAGTGATTTGGCCCCACCCACGAGCAATTTACGTTATTGCGAAACCACTGGGCCTGCCCTCAACTCACATTGTCTACCACGTAGGAAGTAGTGGCCCCTCCCTCTGGTGACAACCGGAGAAACCTCTCTAGGATGGCACTGAGTGTGTTCTGGGTGCAACCACTATCTCCCCTTTCAAGAAACAACTTCAGCAGCTGATCCAACCTATGTAAGGCGAACAGGCAGTCAACCAGCGAGTTCAGTGTTCAGGGTCAGTGTCAGAGTGCTGAGAGACTGTCATCATGGTGCATTCTGGTTCTGTCGCGAATTGTGTTCAGTCTTTGAGTTGGGGAATTGGAAAGTCAAACTCCAGTTTAGTGTCTGCAGTGACGCGAGTGCCCTCGTTGTATGTGTCAGCGTGGAGTCTGAATGACACCAGTGAGGGACACCGAACAGAGACTGTTAGTGTGTGTGACTGACAAATGAGTGATAGTGGTTTAATGCGGCAGAATGCACTACGTGCGATATTGGAAACTGTGAAGTGTGTAACTAGTGTGATTGTGAGTGCATAAGTGATTGAGAACACAAACTCTGAATTAGTTTATCTGTCTGGTAGTGTGAAAGTACAGGGTCTCTCTTATAAACCCAGACCGAACACACAGTGTTTGTACTCTGCACTACAGCAGCTGCCTCAGCGCAACTGAAGTCGTGCACGGCCGCCCTGCTTTAAGCGTGTATACTATCTTATATGAAATCTTACCTTTTAAAGGATCCTGGAAGTGTAAATCTTCACAATGAGGGACTTCATAAACACAATTAGGATTTTCTGCACACCAATACCGAGAGTTATGACTGTTCACACGGCCATTAAGATGAAGCCAGCCTTCATCCGAAAACAACACAAGCTGTGGGTCGAATAAACGATCATTCAATAAGGCAAGATACTACTCGCAATATCTCACTCTTGTGGCTGGATCAGTTGGTTTTAAACAATGGGCTGTCCGACTCGTTGGCTGAATGGTCAACGTACTGGCCTTCGGTTCAGAGAGTCCCGGGTTCGATTCCCGGCCGGGTCAGGGATTTTAACCTTCACTGCTTAATTCCAATGGCTCGTGGGCTGCATGTCTGTGTTGTCCCCAACATCCCTGCAACTCGTACACCACACATAACACTATCCTCCATGACAATAACACGCAGTTAACTACACATGGCAGATGCCGCCAACCGTCATCGGAGGTTCTGCCTTACAAGGGCTGCACTCTGCTAGAAATAGCCACACAAAATTATTATAAACAATGGGCTAGTGTAAACCTTTATGGTTTGATGTGCAACAGGTTTGTAGCTCTGTGCACAGAAGAAACCGAAACCCCTACTTGCGCTAATTTTGGAAGTGATTTATTCGGTGACCGTTCAAGAGTCGTACCAATGTCATCTAACTTTCCCTTTGTTAAAATTGTTTTTGTGCGCACGTGTTTATTATTGAGCACTGAGCCAGTAGTTTCAAATTTATTTACATTTACGTGAATCTGTGCTCATGAAGTTTGCACTTCACCAGGAACTTGCTGAACAAATGCATCGCATACCTGTCGAGTCGACTCGTACTTAAAATAACTTTTACATAGGAAAATATGGTGTTATAATGATAACTGCTCGCCATGTTAACAGCCGAGATTCAGACTGGCTATTGATGCTAGGTCAAACATGTGTACACTCCTTGCAAGGTCAACAACTATGCGTGCACCTCCCATACAGCTGCTTTGGTCTCAGAGTAAAAACTCGCTGGATGATCTGTGTTTATAAGGAAGACCCTGTACTAGTACCTAAATAAACTGTAGTCAGTAGAGTAAAATGCTACCAGTTGATCGTTATTTGCCTCCCTGCGTTACTTTAAAACTGGTGTCAGAAGTGGGATAAACTGGTAGCATATTTCATAGCTTATAGACATTTGTAGTGAACAGCAAAATGGATGCCAAAAACTTCCATGTTCTTCTAATTAAGCTCTGCAAATTTAGGAGTGAACTTGAATTCAGTCAAACCAAACTTCGGGAACTTGAAACTGAACTTAATCTAGCCAGGATCAAATTATAATTGAGCTTACAATCCAACCAGAACAAACTCATCAGTGAACTCTAAAAAACATTTAAAACGCAAACTAGAAATTAGAATTGAGTGAACTGAAGGGTGGGCGGCTAAATTTAGAACAGGAAACTAGATTCCTCAAAGCGAAGTTAAAGAAACATTAATTTACTTTTCTGTTAGTAACTCAACGTCGCATTAAATCATCAAAAGTTTTTGGCATCGTAAGGAATGGGAAGAGGAAGGTACTGGCTGTTGCCTTAAGTAAGGTGTGAAAATTAGAAACCATAAATCATCTTCATGGCAGCCAAAAGTGGAATTTGAACCGACCAACTCCTGAATGCAAGCTCAAAGCTACACAACTCTAACCCTAGGGCCAACTCGCTCAGTAAAGAGTGTTAAAATGCAGGACATTAATGACATGATTGAGAAGTAGTTTAAAGGAATACTGTAAATTGAGGAATCTGGAGTCTGAGACCTGAGGGAGCAAATGAGTGCCCCGTGTGGAATAATGATGGTCATGGAGATCCATACGAAGCTGACCAGCAGCAGTGTTGGCTCAAAGCTGACCAGCAGCAGTTTGGCTCGAGTGCTGCGAATGTAAAACCCCCACGTTACAATGGGATCACATCCGGGAGAATGTTCCACTGCCAGTTTGAGAATGTGTGGGAACACAACGGATGGATATCACGGAGAACCGCACACCTGATCGCCGAGCTGCATGGACAAGCAGTGGAAATACTATACAGACTCAGCTGGGTGCCACCGATAAGGAGATTGTGGGAGCGCTCGATGGGAGCTAAGGTAACCATCAGCTGGCAGCTGCCTACTAAGTCTTGCTAAGGAAGAGAACTCAGTGCACCAATGAAACGCTGCAGGAATTCAAGGCCGAGGTTGAGCAACTTACCCTAGCTCTGCAAGAATTAGCAAGCTTAGTGATGTACCCTCTATCCCAGCTCATGCACCGAATATGAAATATACTGTTGCACTGTCCTTATGATTGGTTGAGAAAAGTAATTGTTGCTGAAGGTAAAATGGCTGAGATAATAAGCTGAAAACGGTAAATTTATTTAGGAGAAGTTTCTCATCTATCATGCTTTATAGTCAATGATGATAATAGGCTGCAAAGTACGGTTACCTCAGGAAGGTAGGTGTTAAAAGTAGGACCATTAGGCAGTACCATATGGTTGATAAAGCAGGCATGAGGGAGTTAAAAAAAAGTAATACCGAGCTCGATAGCTGCAGTCGCTTAAGTGCGGCCAGTATCCAGTATTCGGGAGATAGTAGGTTCGACCTCCACTGTCGGCAGCCCTGAAGATGGTTTTCCGTGGTTTCCCATTTTCACACCAGGCAAATGCCGGGGCTGTACCTTAATTAAGGCCACGGCCGCTTCCTTCCCAGTCCTAGCCCTTTCCTGTCCCCATCGTCGCCATAAGACCTATCTGTGTCGATGTGATGTAAAGCCAATAGCAAAAAAAAAAAGTAATTATGATCAGTGGAAAACAGTAAATAAAAATGTAAACAGACTCTGGGATGGGTTTATAGGAATTGTTGACGAATATGAAAACTGGTTTGTACCTTTAAAGGTGATAAGGACTGCTAAAGACCCACCTTATTGTAATAGAGAAATAAGAGACTTAGACGGAGGTGCAGATTGGAAAGAAATAGTTAGAAATGGCTGGAGAAATAAGGAGAAATTGAAAAAACTTACTAGGAATATGTATTTTTTAAAATTTTCTTTTACAATTTGCTTTACGTTGCACCGTCACAGATAGGTCTTACAGCAACAATGGGATAGGAAAGAGCTAGGAGTAGGAAGGAAGCTTTTTTGCTTTACGTCGCACCGACACATAGGTTTTATGGCGACGATGGGATAGCGAAGGCCTAGGAGTTGGAAGGAAGCGGCCCTGGCCTTAAATAAGGTACAGCCCTAGCATTTGCCTGGTGTGAAACTGGGAAACCACGGAAAACCATCTTCAGGGCTGCTGACAGTGGGATTCGAACCCACTATCTCCCAGATGCAAGTTCACAGCTGCGCGACCAACTTGCCCAGTAAAGGGAAGGAAGTGGCCGTGGCCTTAATTAAGGTACAGCCCCAGCATCAGCCCGGTGTGAAAATAGGAAACCATGGAAACCCATCTTCAGGGCTCCTGACAATGGGGTTCAAACCCACTATCTCCCAGATACAAGCTCACAGTCACAGCTGGGCGCCCCTAACCGCATGGCCAACTTGCCCGGTACTAGGAAATTGAATCCAGTAAAGAAGTCAGCTAAGGATAACATGATGGCAAGCATAATTGGCAGTCATACACATTTTAGTGAAAAATGGAAGCGTATGTATACAGTACGTACTTTAAGGCAGAAACATGTTCCAAGAAGGACATTCCAGGAATCATTGATGAACAAGGGGAGTGTGTATGTGAGATCTTCAAAAGGCAGAAGTATTCAGTCAGTAGTATGTAAATATTGTTGGTTACAAGTATAATGCCCACACAGAGGAAGTGACTAATGCTAAAGAAGTATTAAAATTTATATATGATAAAAATGATATTTACAGTAAGATACAAAATTTGAAAACCAGAAAACGGCTGGAATTGATAGGATTTCTGGGGATATACTATAGACAATGGGTTGGGATATAGTACCATATCTGAAGTACTTATTTCATTATTGTTTGCATGAAGAAGCTATACCAAATGAATGGAGAGTTGCTACAGAAGCCCCTGTCTATAAAGGAAAGGGTGATAGACATAAAGCTGAAAATTACAGGCCAGTAAGATTGACATGCATTGCATGTAAGCTTTGGGAAAGCATTCTTTCTGATTCTATTAGAAATGTTTGCGAAATAAATAACTGGTTTGATAGAAGGCAGTTCGGGTTTAGGAAACGTTATTCGACTGAAGCTCAACTTGTAGGATTCCAGCACGATATAGCAGATATCTTAGATTCAGTGGTCAAATGGACTGTATCGCGATTGACCTGTAAAGCATTTGATAGGGTGGATCATGGGAAACTACTGAAAAAAATGAGTGTAATTGGACTAGACAAAAGAGTGACTAGATGGGTTGCTATATTTCTGGAACGTAGATCCCAGAGAATTAGAGTAGGCAAAGCTTTATCTGACCTGTAATAATTAAGAGGGGAATTCCTCAAGGTAGTATTACTGGACCTTTCCGTTTTCTTATATATATATATATATATATATATATATATATATATATATATATATATATATATGATGTGAGAAATCAAGTGGAATCAGACATAAGGCTTTTTGCAGATGATGATATTCTATATAGAGTAATAAATAAGATACAAAATTGTGAACAACTGCAAAATGACCTCGGTAATGTTGTGAGATGGACAGTAGGCAATGGTACGATGATAAACGGGGTTAAAAGTCAGGTTGTGAGTTTTACAAATAGGAAAAGTCCTCTCCGTTTTAATTACCGCGTTGATGGGGTGAAAGTTCCTTATGGGGATCACTGTAAGTACCTAGGCCTAGGTCTTAATATAAGGAAAGATCTTCATTGGGGTAATCACATAAATGGGATTGTAAATAAAGGGTACAGATCTCTGCACATGGTTATGAGGGTGTTTAGGGGTTGTAGTAAGGATGTAAAGGAGAGAGCATATAAGACTCTGGTAAGACCCCAAATACAGTCTGGTTCCAGTGTAGGGGACCCTCACCAGGATTACTTGATTCAAGAACTGGGAAAAATCCAAAGAAAAGCAGCTCAATTTATTCTGGGCGATTTCCAACCAAAGAGTAGTATTACAAAAATGTTACAAAGTTTGGGCTGGGAAGACTTGGGAGAAAGAAGACAAGCTGCTCAACTAACTGGTATGTTCCGAGATGTCAGGTACAGGTGGCGTGGAATGACATCAGTAGACAAATAAGTTTGAATGGTGACTTTAAAAGTAGGAAAGATCACAATATGAAGATAAAGTTGGAATTCAAGAGCAAAAATTGGGGCAAATATTCATTTATAGGAAGGGGAGTTATGGATTGGAATAACTTACCAAGGGAGATGTTCAATAAATTTCTTTGAAGTCATTTAAGAAAAGGCAAGGGTAACAACAGGTAAGGAATCTGCCACCTGGGCAACTGCTCTAAATGCAGATCAGTAACGATTCATTCATTGATCACACCTAACATGAGGCAGCTCACAGTACACTTTCATCGATGGGATCCTCGACACCAAGATCTGTTAAAGGCTGATGTTGAGCAGAAAGCATAACCTCAGGGACGCCATGGTGACAGCCCCAAAGATACTGGCAGAGAATATGATTGTGGCACCGTCACCGAGGATACGAGCTATGACGTACTAAGACGCCAAGTACCCCATGAGATCATCTGCTAGCAATGTGGTGAGCGCAGCCAGATGCAGAAGAACGTTGTGCACGGGGTGGCACTCAATGAAGTAAACAAGTAAGGGCCGAGAAGGAGAGGGACTTGTTGACACTGTCATTGCGATCGCCTCTCTTCACATTAAACAATGTCACTGAGCAAAGAGTTGACAGTATGTTCTCCGACTGGTGGCTCGGGAACAGGCCGTACCATGTCACGATACAAATAAGGGTGGCATTAACCATCTTCAGGCCAGACAATGCTGATGGGCAAACAGGGAGGGAGGGAGGGTGCCAAACTGCGCTTACGTGCTGCGAACAGATTAGGGAGAGACGATTCCTGTCCTGAAGGAGGCACTACTCGACCTGGCATTGGGGCAACACTGCCTGGGAGTCTGGGCTTTCATCATTGCCATCACTGATGAGGTCATCTTGAGCCCACAACATGGGACGATGTGTGCCATAGCTCCGTAAATAAATATTGCTGCGACGCCCCGGAACGCAACCACAATTGGCAAGAATAATTCATCCCAGCGAAGAGGTGATACCCAGCTACAGAGAAGTGATGGTGACGGCATGGCTGGTGCAACCCGCATAAGGAGACTGTGTGTTAGTGAGGCACGGACCGACCACCACTGAACAAGGACTCTTATCTGGCCAGAATGCTCGTCCAGGGATGAATACTCACGTCAGCTGATGGCATAAGGGAAGCAAGCATAGCAAGCATAGCTGCACTGGCCAGGAGACTCCCTACAACACCTCAAAAAAAAAATGTATTCAAGAATTAACTTCAACTTCAGTTTTCCTCAAGTAATTTCCCCTGGTCATTATATTTTCAAATTTTAGTCAATTGTCAACCTTAAGTTAGGGTTTATATTAAACAACAATAGCAACATTTCCAGTACTTTTAAGAAAAGATCACTTGTTATGATCACTCATGTACGCAGACTTTATTACAAATTTAAATATCAACTTACTGAATGTCTTAACTTTATATGAAGGAACATTTTTACCACTGCCACCACCAGTGTTTTTTATCTGTATGTATCAATTTTCGTATCTTACTATATATATTTAGCTGAAGATATTCCAAACCAGAGGAACAAAACATGTACTATTCTTTTAGTCTATCAACTAGACTTTAAGCTATGTTAAATTAGTTATTGAAAAACAAAAATATTGGAAGGTGGGATTCTTCCTCTAACTTTAACCTTAGTTCACTGAATATGTTGCAGGATAAGAGGATACTAAGCAGGACCAAGCTTGGGACATGCGAACCAGTCATGTCCACCATGTCTGTGGACTAGGAGAACGCACAGCCCCGGCTGCTCATGAAGGTTCGGACAAGCTCTGGAAGATTAGCTCTGATGCCCAGAAATACCTGGAGGCAGGGCAGTTCAGGGAACTTATGGAGCTAATTCACGACCTAATCCACAAGTTCTGGGACATTTTCACTGCTATAGGAGTCTGCTGCTGCTGCTGATGATGATCATGATGATGCTTGTTGTTTAAAGGGGCCTAACATCGAGGTCATCGGCCTCTAATGGTACAAAATGAAATAACAAAAGTATAAATGCATCCACTGACCAAAATAAAATAAAAAATGTCATGAAGAATAAATGGATGGACATGAACCCAACAAAAAAACAGTGGAGCAGACACAAAAAAGATCGTAAACAATAGTATTACTAACCAAGGGACCACTTATAAAGCACAATGATGCTTTATGTCTAAAGGGGTGCAAAATCCATGTCTAAGGCCCCACAGAATGGTACACGTCGCGAGTAAAGTAGAACCATGGTATTTGTTATGTTGGGGTACTAATCAAAAGTAGCGAAGACTCACGGTGTTCCACACAAGATGGTACTACTCACAAGTATTGTACTTCGTACAGGGAACGCAGACCTATGGTGTTTCTCACACAATGGCGCCACTCACAGTCAACGCAAACCGATGAGGCTCCTCGCCTAGGTGTACTAATCATGGGCGCCGGTATTCCCGTGGTGTTCCTCAAATAGTGGGCACCAATCACAGGCAACGCAGACCAACGGTGTTGCTCATATAGCGGTACAACACACAGGCTACGCCCAGACCCACGGTGTTGCTCACATGGGTACGACGCACGGGTACTGGAAAAACCCCCAGGCCAGCCTTTTAACTGCTATGAATCACAAACCTATTTCGTACCTAATGTAGTGGTACTACTCGCAAGTACAGGCAACCCATGGTGTTCCCCGCATGATGGTACGAATCAAAAGTAGTTTCATAGTTCTAATTCAATCACCCCCTTGGTCGCCCCTTTTAGTCGCCTCTTACGACAGGCAGGGGATACCGCGGGTGTATTCTACATGTGCGTCCCCCACCCACAGGGGGTTCTATAGGAGTCCGACATCAGCATCAAATTCACACTTGGTGACCCCACCCCAATCTGGCAATCGCCCAGCAAGGTTTCCCTGGTGAATACTGTGGACGATAGGTGACAAAAAGCAGCAGGGAGCCATCAAAGAGTCAACAGCCCGTGGTCACCACCAGTGATCCTGGTGAGAAATAGGAACGGTGAGCTTCACTTCAGTGTCTATTACAGCAAATTGAATGACAGCACTAAAAAGGACTGCTTCTTATTGCCTCAGATAGATGACACCCTGGACACATTATTTGGAGATCAGAGGTTTGCAACCTTGGACCTCAAGTCAGGTACTGGAAAGTCGCACTACACCCAAAAGACAAAAAGAAGAATGCATTCTCAACCAGCCAAAGGCTATGCCAGTTCACCATAATGCTCTGCGGCCTCTGAATGTGCCAGCGACCTTCATGCGGTAGATGGAGTCCATATTGAGAAGAATAACGCAAAATGCCTGCCTTATGTATCTGGACATCATCATAGGGGGTGCACGTTCAGGGAACATATCGAAAACCTCCGGTGTGCGTTCAAGAGACCTCAAGGGGCTCATCACCTGAAGCTGTATCGTGGAAAATAATAAATCCAGTATCAAAAATGTCTCCAGCTGTTTCCCTATCGTAGGGGCCAATGACCTAGATGTTAGGCCCCTTTAAACAACAAGCATCACCATAATCAAGCTTCCCTATCGGACTAGCGACCAGTGTGTATACTTTCATCTCTCTCCAAACCCTTAGAACGGATAATCCATCGGCAACTAACAGAGTATCTTAACAAATATTCTTTGTTTGACCCATTACAGTCAGACTTTAAAAAGGGACACAGTACGACCACTGCTCTATTGAAGGTAACAGATGACATTAGGTACGCAATGAGTGAACAGAAGGTCACATTACTTACTCTTCTTGATTTTAGTACTGCATTTGACACTGTAAACATAGACATACTGCTGGCCAAATTAAAATCCCTTCATCTAAATCAGACTGCTTTTCAACTCTTTAGCTCTTACCTCACAACCCGCAGAAGAGTCATTATAAATAACAAGACTTCTCAATGGGCAATGAAACACACAGGAGTAGCCCAAGGTTCTGTACTTGGATCATTGCTTTTTATTCTGTACATAAACAACATAGCGTCTCGATTAACCCATTGAGCCCTGCATATTTGTTGGATTGAAACTGCATTGGCGCTGGGATTATTTTGGAGGAAATATAGTGTCGCTTCATATCATGAGAAATTTCTTAGTTACAAGACCATTAAAGATTTAAATATACATGAACACAAAAGGCTTCCATACCACTAACTGCGGAACAAGGAATATAGTAAAACACTATTTTATTAGCATCACGGGACCGTACGCCTACTCAGTCCGCCTGCTGAGCTGTAACCCAGTTTTCTCTTTGCACTTTCTCTTCGATTTCCACATCTATTTGTTATTCAGGAGCATTGCTCACACTAGTACTAATATTACTACTAATTTCACTGAAAAAATTACATTCCTAATCATCATTACTTCCTAAAAGGTGTTATATATCTGTAAATATCAGTTCTATACCGGCAGCCATCTTGTTTACAAGCGAATCTCAAAGGTAGAGATAGCCCACTTCAAACTAATATTACCAAGCACACTATCGATATATATTACCAAAGAGCATATGACATTGCAAAGAAAGAGTCCCTACACAAATCACAAATGCAACTCACTCTGCGATCTCGAGGAAAAGTAGAATTACGTAGTAAAATGAGACAATGGAACAGTTCCGTGGTCTGGCGTTTGGTCCACCGAGATGAAGGACGGAACGGTTCCGTGGCTCGGGCCCAATGAGTTAAAATATTGCAATTAACATATATATATGCGGATGACCTGCAAATATATTATTACACAAAACTGGGAGATATTCGTATAGCAACTGATAGAATGAATGCCGACTTACAAAATATATCATCATATGCTTGTAAAAACTCTATTATTAAATCCCTCCAAGACAAAAGCTATTATAGTTGGACAATCAAAATTAATAAACATGGCAAAGACCTTAGACATCCCTTCACTCACTATCTGGTACCAAAATTCCATATGAAAGTTCGGTAAATAATCTAGGTGTTGTTATATTTGAAAAACCTAAATTGGAATGAACACGTCACATGTATCTGCAACACAGTATATGCCTCACTCCATCCTCTGAAATACCATCATAACATTTTACTGTTAAATATGAATATCAGGCTTATGAAAACATTAGTTCTCCCTTTATTCTATTACTGTGATGCTGTATTCATAGATGCTACAAAAGAACAAATTAGAAAGATACAAAGGACCATGAAATCCTGCATCAGATTGATATTTTTGTTACGGTACGACACTCATGTCACACCTTATTACAAGCAACTTTCCCTTCTAAAATTTGAAGAACTCAGGAATCTTCATATAGCCGTGATTGTGTTCAGACTGCTAACTGAGAGAACTCCCCAGTATCTGTCATCAAACTTTACATACCTTTCCTCTTTTCACCAGTATAATACATGCTCTGTTACTATACTTACCATTCCCTTTAGCAGGTCAGCTGCCTTTAATTGATCATTTATTGCGACGGGAGCTAAATTATGGAACTCAATTCCAAATAACATCCGCAGCAGCAACAACTCACTAGAGTCTTTCAAGTCTTTCTACAGAAAGTATACCTCTTGGATGCATAAACCAACAGTGTAAATGATGGTGTGTGTGTGTGTGTGTGCGCGCGTGCACGCACGCGCGCACATGCGCCTGCACGCGAGTATATTAATTTAAACTTACGTTCTATTAAATTTCATTTAGAACTTTGACAAATGATATGTACATATTTGTGTAAGTATTATGTTGCATTTATTTTGAATTAATGTTGCAAATTAGTTTAATTTAAAATATTTAATATTCTCCACAATTTCTCTGTACAATGATGTGGTTATGTGGTGGTGACCGAGTTGCATGCAGGCACCACTGCCAGCCATCCGGGAATCAACAAGAGTTTATAGACTGTGTCCAACAACACAATTTGCATCAGAAGGAGTAGTCATGGACCCAGACTCGCTGATGCTTAAGGTCAAGCGGAACCGAGGAGCTTCCTTGGCCTCTGCACCTACTACTGTTGGTTTATAGGCAGCTATGCTAACATCAAGAAGCATGGCTCACCGAGGAGAGGAGGCCATTCCAATAGTCATCAGAGGAACAATGTTAATAATCATAGGTCATGAATTTCATTATGGTCCGTATTGACAATTGATCAGTCAATACCACGGTATTCAATAGGTGGAACCTTCTATACCCTTTGATAGCAACGTTAAGAAGACTTGTCATATATGCAACACCTGTGCTGCGAGCCAATGCCCACGTACCAGGAGTAGGGGTCAGATGATGCAATACAACATCCAAGTACCTTTGGAGAGGATAGCCATCTACATCGCCAGGCCTTTTCCTTAATCTAACGCCAGAAATCGCTACCTATTCCTGGCCATTGACTATTTCACTAAATGGCCAGATGTCTATGCCAATTCTAACCAAAAGGCATCGGCAGTAGGCGCTGTCTCAGTGAAGAACAAATTCTGCTGCTTCGATGTTCAAAGGGAACTGCAAACAACAAGGCCAGGAACTTCTGAGTCGAGGCTGATGCAAGAGGTTTTACAACATCTGGAGTTTGGAAGACCCACATGAACTCCCCACCAACAGTCAGACAGCATGGAATACTGTAAGGCACCTAAGGAAGGTGGTCTCAGTGCACCATAGGGACTGGGATGAGAGGGTCTCATTCTTCCTGATGGCCTACCAAGCATCTACCAACATGATGGGTGTGATGCCTGGCAATGTGGTCTTTGGAAGGGAGCTATGCCTGCCTTGTGACCTGGTATTTAGATCAGCACCAGATCAGGAACAGACAGCAACAGACTATGCATGGGAATTGGTAGACGGGCGGCATTTACGACTATACCCGACAATATCTGAGGGTAGCCGGCAAGAGGATGAAGACTCAGTGTGACGTGCTAGCAAAAGCTGCAGTTTTCTATGAAGGTGACCGGGTATGGCTGTAAAGACATGTGTAGACAAAAGGAAAATCATCACAGCTTCAGTCGCCATGGGAGGGCCCACACACTCATGCATGTAGAAGCCAGAGCCCAGGCCATATCGTTTCATCAGAAGAAGCAATGACGGATCCCGAGTAGTTAAAGCCGTTAGGGACTGGCCAGTGCCAACAGACAAGCAGGAACTCGGGAGCTTCATTGGCCTTTGCACCTACTACCACAGGTTTATAGCCGGCTATGCTAACATCAGAAAGCCATGTGGCTCACCGAGGAGAGTAGCAGCCTTAAGGTGGGGCAATGTGATGGGATAATAGACCTTTGGGTGGATAGAGTGATTTGGCCCTGCCTGTGAATAATTTATGCCACTGCTAAACTATTGGCACCACCTATCGCCTGCACTACCTACCACTCAGGAAGGTATACGGAGTGGGATGTGCGAGCCTTTCCCTCTGGCGACAACCTAGAAACCTCTCATGGACCTCACCGAGCGGCTGATCCGACCTACATAAGACGGATAGGCAGTCAGTCAGTGAGTTCAGTGTTCAGAGTGTCAGTGCTGAGTGTGTCATCGTGGTAAACTTTGGTTTTATTGTGAACTGTGTTCAGTTGTCGAGTTCAGGAGTTGTGCTCCAGTTGAGTGTCTGCCATGAAGGGGGTGCCCAGGTTGTGTGTGCTAGTGTGGACTCTGGCAAAGACGAGAGGGGCATCGAAGAGAAACTGTAGGAGTGCGCGACTGACAAATCAGAGACAAGAGGCTTATTGCAACTGGCAGTGAACTACGTGCAATATAGGAAACTATGTAGTGTGTAACTGTGTAACTAATGTGATTGCGAGTGTGTTCGTGAATGAGAATGCAAACTGAACAACTGTCCCCATTAGTGTGTAAATACTAATAACTAGGGACCTGAAAAAAAAAAAAAAAAAAAAAAAAAAAAAAAAAAAAAAAAAAAAAAAAAAAAATCACATTTGCGATAAATGCAAATTTTTGAATCTTGTACTGAATCCAAGCCTACGGTAATTCAAATGTGGAATAAAATAATTTTTACACATAAATAGAAGTGCGACAAAATGAGAATTGTGACCGAAAATGCGAAATTAGTATGAATATGCGATTTTGGTGCAAATTTTGCAAAAATGTGCTACTTTACTGGTGAAAACAACATATTTCAGCAAAATAGTCAGAAATACACAAAATATGATGCATAAATCTTTCGAGCGTTTTGATCGAAGAAGAAAAGTAGCCGATCGATTTCTGCTTGCTGACTTTAATCGATATTTACAATGAGAATAGCAAGGGGAATAAGATCTGTATTGATTATTATAGAAATGTAAATAGAGTGTCACGGAAATAACGAGATAGACGCAGCGTTGTTTTACTGTTGTTCAAAACTGAAACTAGTGAAAAGTAGAAAGTCGAGCGATTGTTCAGGTTAAGGGGCGCATGACAAAAAACGCGCACGAAAGGGCTCAGCAACATGTAAAGGATGGTTTATATGCCACAGATCCAGCGACAGTGTTTTGCAAGTATTGTAATTGCCGAGTTGGGTGGGGGAAAAAAGGATAGCATTGTGAAACATGTTAAGTCTGAAAAACACGTGGGTAAGTGATGCAATAATGAAGGTTCAATCCCTGCTGCTAGTATGCCTCAAAGAAAGCAATCTTCTGTCCTTACACAGTTAGATAGTTGTAAAAGACGAAAAATTTCCAGAGATAACTTCTCGAAACGCACAGTTGAAGTATTTGCCAAAGTAATTATACCTCTGGAAAAGCTGGAAAGCGAAGAGCTAAAAGCCTGGATTACCGAGTTTTCAAATGAAGAGCTGCCACGTGTGAGAACTCACGTGAAGTATATTTACCGGGTAAGTTTCGATCGCATTGATCGGGTACGGCTTAGGCATTACGACATCGAAACCACGTGCAAATTTAAGGATACCGAATTTGAGTGCGATTTCCATATTGAACTATCTTACCCGTACCCAACTGATCCAGTAATTTTAAATTATTTTGTTATAATTTGAGGTCTTTCTTCCTTTCTAGAAGTTGCATCTGACCACCAGAAAAGAACAGCAGAGGCTCTAGTGGGAAAGAACATAACAATCTGCGATGAAACTACATACAGAATGGGCCGTTGTGTTTTTATCATCATATTTCAAGTCCCAGCCAGATCGAAAAGAGAGCTGCATATTGTTTCTGTGAACTATCTTGATGCAGGAAATGCTACAAACTGTTCTCGTGCTGTTTTAGAAGCTCTGCAGTTAAAGTGTTTGTTAGTGACAGTGCCCCGTACATGACCCGGTGTTATGAAACATTAAGTGTGGTCATAGGGGATCATTTAATGCATGTACAGTGCTGGGCACATAAGATCCAGCTTGGTTGGCAATAGCTGGGTCGCAGTGATGACAGATTTAAATCATGTGGTTGCGATGGTAAAGTCTGCATTTTTGAACACAAGAAAGCGAAAATATAATTATTTACAATTCTTAACATTGAAGTATGGTGCTTCGAAGGTAGCAAAGCTTTATTCTGCACCTGTCATAACCCAATGGAATAGCTGGTTTCAGGCCGTCTTCTATCTGAGTGCTTACTTTACTGATGTTACATTTTTCAAGATGTCTGACATGAAAGATATCAACAACTGTGGTATTAAGTACCTGACTGATCTGAGTGACCGAGAAGTGAATAGGCTTCACTTCCACATGGTTTTTGTCACAGATCATGCAGCCGGATTGATTGATCTTGTATCCTATCTCTCATCTCCTTTACCCTGAACTGCATAACCTTGACACCAGTTTTGCCTTAATCTGTGAGAGAAATTTTTCTGCGGCAACTAATGATGCTTTGATTAAGATCACTCCTCTACAGCAGGCTGCATGTAGAGACACATTTGTCAAACCTGCTCATTCTTCACAGTGTAAGCTAGCCACATTGAAAGCTATAAGACCCCAACCATAAGCATTTTGTGTCAATTTCTCAAGCTTTGTATCCAAAAAATATAATTTTGAATAACACTGATAAATCAGATGAGCTTGAGAAATTGTTTGGAGTAACAGGTCTCACACGAAATATCTGGCCTGCGTACTGTTCTCTGAAACATGCAATTCAAACCCAGATCAGAGAAAGTGAAAAATGTGATGTCATGCTTGCATTTACTGCAGTTCAGACAGTTCAGCATATTTGCTAAATACTGTCTTGAGTTGTTGTGGACCCCAACGAACAATGTAGATAGCAAGCGTGTGTTGTCTCATTACAACACAGTGGTTACAGACAGACTGTGCAATTTGAAAAAAAAAAGCAATGCTGACAATGCTTTCATTTGAACAATGAATTTGTATTGTGTGTGAACCAAGGACAATAATTGCATTTCATAAACTTGGAATCGTTAAAATTAATAATATCATGCGATTATTTTAACTCTGTAAATAGATGCTAATTTTGGAAAAAATAGATGCTATTTTGAAACAAATAGATGCTAATTTTTCAGGTCCATACTAATAACTCAATAAATCACAGTCTATAAATGCTACCATTTGTGTGTTACTTGCCACCCTACCAGCCCAGTACGTTACAATACCATCTCGAGTGGAAGAATGAGCTAGATAAACACACACTCAATGCATCTCAATTTGGGATGCAAATTTTGTTTTTTTAATATTGCTTTCAAGTTAGGAGTATATTTTACTATTGTGTTAGTCAAAGTGATTGCTGTTGTACCAGAAAACGAAACAGCATTTGTTTAGTTTCATTTTAGTTTCATACTCTTCCACCAGGAGTGTTCTATCGACAGTACATGCGATTTTGTTAGGTTCAGCAATCGATGTTTGAAGCTTAGTACAGTTACTTAAGAGTGAATTTATGAAGCTCGTTCTGGTATCAACAATATAGTACAAAGTTGCCAGAGTGCAAGTGGAGCATCAGCTGCTCATTTTTACTATACAGATAGGAAGTGTGTGTGTTTCTTTGTGCTGTCCTATTTTTAGGATAATGGTATAAAAGCAGTAGCACTTTCATTGATTTACTGTTGAATGCTTCATCACCTTTCCCTGCCTATCTCTGATTGTAGTACATTATATTAGCATTGGTGAAAAAATTTTATTCAATAAATCTGTTCTTGCTTTTTACAGTAGGGCCTACAATGTTTTGCATAATTTCTTGTGTTGCCATGATGCCATATACTGCAAGAATGACAGTTCCAGAAATATAAAGCTATCTTGAGAACCTGGAAAAAGATTTTCTGGAAGTGGATGATGTCAAAAATTTGATGGTATTCACAAAAGAATAAGAAGCACATTCAGATAAAGATCCCAAGACTTGTTCATGAGTATATTTACACATATATGGAGCTGACCTCCTTGATAAACAAATTTCATTGCATGAAACAAAAATTTGCTCCAGAAAGTGGTGGTGGCTACTTTTTATGCAGATGTTGGATATTACAGTAGTAAACAGTCGGAGGGCATACCAAACTGCCAATGGAGATGATAATGTACCTCCACTAGATGTACGAAGGAAGACAGAGTTAGCCTATCTTTCTTCATCATCAGGCTGAACGCCTAAGTTCAGGGGCCCTCAAAGCAGCAAACTCCTAGAAAGCAGAGTAAGTGAAGTCAGGTTTGATTCAGGAAATCATTTTATTGCACCCACTGCAACTGAGAGAAGATGCAGACAATGCAAGGAGAAGACAGCAGGGGTCTGTGTATGTTGCGATGTGCCACTTCATGACAAACACCCTATGAATATTAGCTGCCATAAATGTGAGAGTCTAACTCATTTCTGCACATTTCATTGGACCCAAAGGTTTATTACTTGTGGCATAATTCTGCTTTGTGACAAACTTTCTGCAATGCTGAGAACATTCTATACCAGAACTTTCAAAACAGATCTTCCATGGTCTCAACTCTGTGTACATCCTGTGGTATAAAATTCATCGGTGAATGGACACAGAGACATAAAAGTTGTAAATATATTGAGAAATAATAAATGAAATCTTATGAATTTACAGTAAAAGTGATTTGGCATAAATAAATGCTTATTTAAATGGGCCTAACATCTAGGTCATTGGTCCAGCATAAATAAAACTTAATTCTTTGCTATCATAAATTGCCAATGTCCCAAAATTGGGACACCTCTCCATTTAAAGACCCTGCATCGAAAAAAACCAACATTAAATCCTTTTTTGTGGCTTTTTCTTGTCCAAAACATTCCAATAAAGTCAATTATATAGTTAAAATTCAGTTCAAATTAAATTTTGGTAGGTAAAGGGTTAAATAAATTAAAAACTGGTACCATCATTACATGCAATATTGTTCTCAAAATTTAAAACTAAGCAGGAATATCTACTTTTAAACATTCATAAGGCACTTTCAAATGCCCAATTTCAAGTATGGTAAAAAGTTGTGCAAGTGTCTTAGAACTTTCAAGAAAATTACAAAAGAAATAAACACTGCAGTGATCACATAGACCCAGTAGAAGTACAGTGATTGAATAGATTATTCAGAGGGATATGAAAGAAACAAGGAGTCCCAGGAAATTGAGGTAAGGGTATAATAATCTCATAATTCAAGAAAGGAAACAAGAATTTAACAACTACAGAGGAATCTGCTGTATTTCACATGTAGTCAAGATATTAAAGAGGGTATTGGAACGAAGATAGAGGATCAAATTAGAAGAGAAACTAAGAAAAATAAGGCTAGGAAAAACAGATCAACATTTAACCTGATCTTCGCACCATGGCATTTGACGGGGAAAAGGCAGGAGTTTGGGAAAGATTTGCTGATGAGATTTTTAGAAAACGAGAAGGCCTATACAGTGTACCATGGCAGATTGTTTGGGATGCACTAGGGTAAAAACAAGTAGACAAAGTAAAAGTTCAAAAAATAAAAGCTTTATACAAAAACTGTGATAATAGTATAATAGCCAAGGTAAGAAGGACAAAACAGGGCTTCGGCAGTGAAGTGTACTGTTCCCCATACCCTTCATCACAGCCATGGATGAAATCTTAATGTGTAAAACACAAAATGGGAAGAAACAACAAATGTCCAACTGTTTGCAGATGACAGTGATACAGGGAGATACGAGATACTTGCGCGAGATACGAGCAAGTCGTATTGTGAAACTTTGAATTTGTGCGAGATCGTAATAAGTGGAAAACTTCAACCGTGTCGTGGACGTGTGGAATATTATAAAGTACTATAAAACTGAGTTTCGTCGTATAAGACTTATGAATTTCTTGAACAAGTGATCTTGTGTTATTGACTGTGTATTTAGTTAGAATTGAGAATACCAGTGTTAAATTTGCCAGGTTGACAGCGTTATGGACTTTGCGAGTTCATCATATATTTGAACTCTGTCGTAATCACTTATGGTGACAAGCATATTAGAAAATTGTGCGTGATAAACTTTCAACTAATGACAATTTCATGAGTTTTGAGACCTGTTTCTCGTCTACAATTACGATTGTGAACTATTTGAAGTATTATTCCACTCGAATATTCAGTGATTAATAGGACTGAGTGTAGCTAATTTTCACTTATTTTCTTGAACATTCGATCAGTGTCGTGAGAAAAGGACTGAATATTAAGAACATTTTATGGCGATATTAGGTCATACGAACCCTTACTATGAAAACTCACTCATAAAATCCACTTAAGCAGTGAATATTAGGATTCTAGAGACTGCTGTAGAAGTTGTGTTAACTGCATTTACTAGTGAATTTAATGGACTGTGATAGTCATTCTAATGCCGAATTTATGACATAATCTGTGGATATTATGAACTGTGCTAGTGTCTAATTTCATGTCTTATAAACTGTGTAGTGAAAGACTGTGCTTTCGACTTCAGAAGCGATCTCATATTATTACCACAGAAACTTGACGTGTAGTTTGAACTGTGACATTGACTGTGCTTTTTCAAGTCACATATTCACTGCCATATTATAAAAGTGCGAGTACAAACTATGCATTTGAACTTATTTCAGTGTGAAATGCAACTCATTAATGAGAACTGACAGTGCTACGTCCTGCTGTATAGTGCCAATTGAACTTTCCCGCGTTTCAACATGTCTTTTTAAAAACACCGGAAATCTTGGCGAAGTGTCGTAATCTCGCACTACTTTGAACGTCGTATCCAGCGTGGGATTAATTCGTGGCATCTTCGAGGGATATTTCATGGTGTCTTTGAGGGATTAATCATGGTGTCTTTGAGGGATGGAACATGGTATGATGCTGGTGCTGGGTTCGACTCCAGATTTTTCGCTGCAGAAGTTCTAGTCATCAAGCTGCAGAGCCGTACTTCATCCATTCTTATAAGCAAAACACAGGTGATATAAGTGTATTTTACATCTTCTTGAGTGAGTAATTACACTTAGACAATAACTGACTTATTCATAAGGCACTCAATCAATCTTAATATTCAACAGTGCTACGTTTATCAAATGAAAAGTGCCTCGTCTAACAAAATAATTCTTGATCATGTGAATTCTAACCCTACTACTTTCAGAAATTGTAGGAGGTCATTTAAGGAGACTTTAGGTCATATTTAAATGAACTTTAGGTTTCTCTCCAAGGCAAGCATAACTGGAGATCCATTTTTAAATGAACTTTAGGGTGTCATTTTCGAAGTTTGTGCAATCTGAAGTTATTCCATAACAACCTAATTGAACTGTAGGGCTTGTTCTACAACAAGTGCACAAATTGAAAATTTTGTTTAATTTATTTAGATGAACTGTAGGATTTCTTCAGCAAGTGATTGAAAATATTTAATTGGACTGTAGGATTGCTAAACTAAGTGCAAGTTAATATTATGTTTAATAATTTTTGACAGACTTTAGGCTTGCACCAAAAGTGATTGATTTAATTTTCTTTGAAATCTTGGTCAATTGACAAAGTGGTTGAATAAAGGTTTATGATCAAAGTGTTATTTTGAATTTGAGTCTGTGTGTGAAATCTTAGATGAACTGTAGGGTGTATTGAAATCATAGAAAGCTGGTATTTACTCTGGACATTATTTAAACATCCAGTGGATGTATAGAACAAAGACTCCATTTATTTCAATCTTAACAGCATATATAATTCAGTCATTTATTTGCATTCTGAAGAGATTAATTGAAGATTTAATTTTGATGAATGAGAAGCAGGGTGATTTTCTTGAGATTATTAATAAATATTGTCAAAAGTTTTAATTACCACCTATTATTCACACTGCAAAATCATCCTTCTCTGTACCTGCTCCAATAGCAACCGCACACAACCTGAGATCCTTCCCATGCTCTTGCCCAGCAACTATTTCCCGGTACACTATTTAGCGTGTGACTGGCAGAGCATTCTTGGTAGATAACCTTGGACAGTGTGTTACCAACCATAGCACACTGATATGTCTTTTGCTCACAAGCAGCCTTGGTGGCAATGGTAGTGTACCACAGAGAAGCATGCGGTCATCACCAGATAATGCAGAGTCTTTGTTCTGAACTCACTGGAGTACAAAACTGAAATCCTAGTACTAAAACTCCTCCTGGTTTTGGGTGAACACAATGCATTTGTTTTATGAAGCATATTGGTAAACATAGTACATTTTGTGCATGTCGAAGTGTGCCACAATGCAAAATAATTACTGAAATGACATACCCATGTAACATAAGTTATTTAATAAAAGTAAACATTGTAAGCACGTCCAGTGGTATTGGCAGGTATTAAAGTCTTAATTTAGGACAGAGTACATACATACATATCATACGTCGTTCCATCTTAAGCGATGGGTCGGCAAACGAGGCTTCTCCACCAGTTGCGGTCCCTGAACTTCTCTCCTTCTTCAATGCTTTCCAAAGTATGTCCTCTCTGTTGAACGTCAGTCTTCACCATGTCCTTGTACCTGAGTCTTAGTCGCCCTCTTGGTCTTTTGTCTTCAAGTTTGAGATCGTACATTTTTTTTTTGGTAATCTGTTATCACCCATGCGTCGCCTATGTCCATACCATCTCAGTCGCTGCACTGTTAATTTGTTCTGCAGCCTTACAACTTGAGCCTGCTTGCAGATTTCCTCATTACGGACTCTGTCCCTCCGTGTTTTGCCGATCATGCTACGGACAAATTTCATTTCTGCTGCCTGGATTCTACTAACATCTTTGTTTCTCATGGTCCATGTTTTGCAACCATAGGTCAGGATTGGTACCTAATAAGTTTCATATATGACTCTCCTACATTTTGTTGGAATTTTCTAGTTCCATATTATGTCTAACTATTTTGTAAAAGTTGCTACCTGCCTGAATTCTGTTGGAAATTTCCTTATCTATAGAACCAGTATCAGAAATAACACTTCCAAGATATTTGAATTGATGGTTCATCTGTAGCTGTTTCCCCTCCATTTCAATGTGTCCCATTGGTTGCCCATATCTCTTTATGACCATAACCTCACTTTTCTCTTGGCTGAAGACGAGTCCATATTCTTTAGCAGATTCTGCCCAGGAGTTTATTTGTCCTTGAAGATCTTTAGAGTCTCCCCACAAGCATATATATAGGACAGAGTATTCTAGGATATTGGCTAATAAAACTACGTCCAAAGTAGTTCTGTATGCTATTGTGTTTTGATAGGTGTTAATCAAAAATTTACACAACTATTAATGCCAACCATCATCTTGAAGTTATTTAATTTTTCCTGATCTAACAGGCTGGGCATTTACAGCTTGACTATGAAGTCCTTAGACCAGTGAGGAGATATATTTAGTGGTAACTGATTTCTGTTAACTGTTTATGAATCATTCACGCTGTGAACATTAATATTTTTATTTCATTTATGTAGTGTGTTTCACCCAGCATAGGGCACAAGTGCAAAAACTTACAGGCAATGATTCATTCATTCATTCATTCATTATTTATTTACCATAAACCTTTACAGTATCTATGGAAGGCCAGAGGAAAAGGACAAGCCCCCTACACGTAGTGCCCCCTGACCTTTGAAATAATTACCTAAATCCTAAAGTAAAACAGTCACATACACTATTCACAGGTAAAGTAACAAAGTATAGCCTAATATATACATATTTCTCATTTATACAACCTTTCACTCCCTCATTCATTCTTCCACATATTCACATGCATTTTCTCACCGTATGTGCTTCCTAACATAACATTTAACTATATTTACATTTCTACATTTAATGTTGGCGGGTATATCGTTCCAAAGCCGCGCTGAACGAGCAAAGAAACCTAGTTTGTAGGACTCAGTTTGCGCAAAGGGGGGTATAAGACACACCCCTTTGCCTCTACGGACGGAGCTGTAAGATAAGGAGAGTCGAGGGAATGGTGAAAGGTAAATGGCCCCTGTGAGGGACTTGTGTAAGAAGGTGATGTCGCTTTGTTTACACAAGGAGGCGATTGACGGGAGGGAAGACGGGCAGCTGTTCTCGTTAATTAGTCGTTCAGCGCGATGTTGAATTCCTTCTAGCTTGTGAAGGTTAGCTGCAGTGGTAGGGTGGCAAGCAGGTAGACCATACGTTAGTATAGGTCTCACTAGTGTCAGGTAAGCCGTCCATATAGCATTCGACTTGCACCCACGGAGGCTTCTGTGCATAAAACCGAGCACCCTGGCAGCTTTGCATCTCACTTCCTCTGTTTGTGCGTTCCATTTTAGTTGTTCAGAAATGGTTATTCCTAACAAATGCATAGTTTTAACTCGCTCAATATGTACATTATTAATGTTATATATACATTCTACTGGGTGTCGAGACCTACTTAAACTAATGTACACTGACTGACAGAGCAAATGCAACACCAAGAAGGAGTGGTCAGAACTTTATGCCAATTGCAGGGTAGACTGACGTCACTGAGGTATGCTCATGATGTGAAATGCGCCGCTGTGCTGCGCACGTAGCGAAGATAAATGGGACACTGCGTTGGCGAATGGCCCACTTCGTACCGTGATTTCTCAGCCGACAGTCATTGTAGAACGTGTTGTCGTGTGCCACAGGACACGTGTATAGCTAAAAATGCCAGGCCGCCATCAACGGAGGCATTTCCAGCAGACAGACGACTTTACGAGGGGTATGGTGATCGGGCTGAGAAGGGCAGGTTGGTCGCTTCGTCAAATCGCAGTCGATACCCATAGGGATGTGTCCACGGTGCAGCGCCTGTGGCGAAGATGGTTGGCGCAGGGACATGTGGCACGTGCGAGGGGTCCAGGCGCAGCCCGAGTGACGTCAGCACGCGAGGATCGGCGCATCCGCCGCCAAGCGGTGGCAGCCCCGCACGCCACGTCAACCGCCATTCTTCAGCATGTGCAAGACACCCTGGCTGTTCCAATATCGACCAGAACAATTTCCCGTCGATTGGTTGAAGGAGGCCTGCACTCCCGGCGTCCGCTCAGAAGACTACCATTGACTCCACAGCATAGACCTGCACGCCTGGCATGGTGCCGGGCTAGAGCGACTTGGATGAGGGAATGGCGGAACGTCATGTTCTCCGATGAGTCACGCTTCTGTTCTGTCAGTGATAGTCACCGCAGACGAGTGTGGCGTCGGCGTGGAGAAAGGTCAAATCCGGCAGTAACTGTGGAGCGCCCTACCGCTAGACAACGCGGCATCATGGTTTGGGGCGCTATTGCGTATGATTCCACGTCACCTCTAGTGCGTATTCAAGGCACGTTAAATGCCCACCGCTACGTGCAGCATGTGCTGCGGCCGGTGGCACTCCCGTACCTTCAGGGGCTGCCCAATGCTCTGTTTCAGCAGGATAATGCCCGCCCACACACTGCTCGCATCTCCCAACAGGCTCTACGAGGTGTACAGATGCTTCCGTGGCCAGCGTACTCTCCGGATCTCTCACCAATCGAACACGTGTGGGATCTCATTGGACGCCGTTTGCAAACTCTGCCCCAGCCTCGTACGGACGACCAACTGTGGCAAATGGTTGACAGAGAATGGAGAACCATCCTTCAGGACACCATCCGCACTCTTATTGACCCTGTACCTCGACGTGTTTCTGCGTGCATCGCCGCTCGCGGTGGTCCTACATCCTACTGAGTCGATGCCGTGCGCATTGTGTAACCTGCATATCGGTTTGAAATAAACATCAATTATTCGTCCGTGCCGTCTCTGTTTTTTCCCCAACTTTCATCCCTTTCGAACCACTCCTTCTTGGTGTTGCATTTGCTCTGTCAGTCAGTGTATTTACATTTGCCAGAATTAATGCCGAGACCGTTGACGTTACACCACACCTCTATAGTGTCCAAGTCCGACTGTAACCTCAGACAATCCTCTGCACCTTGTATATCCCTGTACATTATGTGTCATCAGCGTACTGAGCTATGGTTGAGGTCACACATTTAAGTAAATCAGAGACAAAAGCATTAAATAATAAAGGTCCGAGGATGGTGCCTTGACATACTCCTGAGGTTACTTTAACGGTCGATGATCGAACTCCATCAAACACAACACGTTGTGTTCGAGCCTCGAGAAATGACCGCAACCATGCCAGTACACTTCCCCTAACATTCATCTGTCTTAATTTTAACAAAAGTCGTTCATGAGGGATTTGATCAAAAGCTTTAGCCCAGTCCAAAGCCACGCAGTCAACCTGAACAATTTTAGATTTCTCCAGAGAGAACTGCCACTCATCAATAATCTTTGTTAATAAAGTATTACAGGATCTTCCTGGAAGAAAACCGTGCTGGCTTTCACTTAGCAGATTACCTTCCCGGAAGTATTCTCGTATATTAGAGGCTACCAGTCGTTCCATACATTTACATACGTGGGATGTGAGAGACACTGGCCGATAGTTGTCAATGAGTGCTTTGTCCCCTTTCTTGAAAATCGGAACTACATCAGCACACTTCCAATCTTGGGGTAGTGATCCACAGTGAAGCGACAGGTTGAATAGTTCGCAGAGAGATGGTGCCAGTGACTCAGCGCAGTCACGGAGTATACGGCTGGGTATTTCATTAGGGCCGCTCGCCGCATGGGGTCGAATCCTCTTCAAACTTGCTAGTACCTCAAGTTCCGAGAAGTAGAGCCTGGTGAGAGGGAGGGGTGGTACGGGTGTGCTGGTTATATACATGTCCCCAGCAGATTGTGCCTGGGAGAAATTCTCTTTAAATTTGTCACTGAAGGCTGAGGCAATGTCTGCAGGCGTGGAGATGGATTTCTCATTAGCATAAAAGGAGCTTGGTGCAGCGCTGCCACAGTTCCTTTTTAGCAGCTTCCACAGCTCTTTGGTATCTGAGCAAGCCTTCTGAATGTACTGATCGTAAGCCTCCTTGATCCTATTCTTCGTGTCTTTGCGTGCGGATTTGTACTTTTCCCACGCTTGTTCCGTTTGGCACTGTTTCCACTTTTTGTATAGATTGTTCCGTTTCCTTATTAAGTTCAAAAGTTCTTTCTTAATCCATGGGGCTTTCTTCTCTCTTTTTAAAGTGCATTTCGGTACAGTTTGGTCAACGCACCAGAAAAATGTATTTTTCCAGGCGAGCCACAAAGAGTCTACGTCACAGGTTGATAAGGAGGTTGGAGTGGGTAGGTGATTCAGTAGTAAGGTGGAGAGGGATTTCCAGTCAGCTTTCCTGAAGTTATATTGAGGCCTGGATTTGTTTTTGACAGGTTTTCTGCAATCTAGGGTAGCTAGAGTCGCTTGAATGGCGTGGTGATCACTGAAGCCGGATATGACTTCAACTCAAGATACTGAGGAGGGATGATTGGTGAGAAATAGATCTAATATAGAACGGGATGTTTTGGTGGTATGTGTTGCTTCTGAAACAAGCTGTTCTAGAAAGAGATCGTAGAACGCGGTTAGGAATGTGCCTGCCAATGGATTTCCAGGGATGGGAGCGGAATCACAGGTCCATATTATGTCCAGATTAAAGTCGCCTGTGAGGTAGACGGCATTGTACTTGTGCTGAGTGAGTTGCATTCGTCTTAGAGATTCCAGTAATCCTTCATTTATACAGGGCTTGGATTTCGGAGCCCAATATATGCTACCTATCAAGAATTTGTTGCCCCTACATGTCACCTCCACCCATAGAGCTTCACTGTCAGTTTCCAAGTATCCAAGTCGGATTGGTTGTAATTCCGGTCGTATAGCAAGGAGAACACCCCCTCCAGATGTCCAGGTTCTATCCTTCCTGAATAACAAGTATGGTTGTGGAAATACTTCACCGTCATAAGTAGCACTGCTCAACCACGTTTCACAGACACGATTGATGGTTCAATACTTGCCAGTGACGTTCTATCTCCTGCTGTCTCCTATAACCCATTATACTACGGGCATTCTGGAACTTCAAAGAACGAGTTCGATGGTACCGGGAGACAACACTTCCAGCACTGCCAAGACGAAAGGCCACGTTTAATTTTATGGTAATCAGATGGAGAGATTTTCGCGCAGGTCTTATGCATCGACATTTCACACGACACACATGACACACACTTCACGTACAGCTGATTGATGCGGCCCTTAGAACAGCAAATATGACATTCTATGTTACTCACATTTCTGTTCGGAGGTCCTGGATTTGTTTCTACATCTCCACACGCAGCTATGGTAAGGAGAATGAGGTGAAATGTTGAAGAGGGTGGTCTGGCAACCCTGCGCTCTCCTGAAGCGCACTGCCAGTACCAGCGGTCACGTACACATTTTTACTGGCGCACCATGTTAAGCACGATATTTTACAATTTTTCACAATTAGCAAGTTCTCTTGGAGGATTGAACCACTAGGACACTCACTGAACACCACACCATTAAAGATCACTTTGTTATTTCCACACGTGACGCGTTTAACCACTATGAACAACAAGAAAATACGGAGCACTTGGAACACTACATGTCGACCCGCCGCCATCTTAACAAATGCTTTAAATTCCTATTTCCTGATTCCCTGCTTGTCCACTCTGCTCCCCTAAATGAGTCGTCACACAATGCACTGTACTGTATTGCTTGCCAACTGTGCAGCACATGTAAACAGCCAATACTGTGCGATCCTCAGTCATGTGCTTATGTCTGTACTCCGTTTATTAGTCAAGTTTCCGATCATTTCTGCAAACTCCACACATTTTCCTTCGGAAATTTGAATGCTAACATTAACACACTTCACCGCTAATGTTCTGTTGCCAATTATTCAGTGCATTACGTCGCAAGACATGAGATGTGAACCAGTTAAACATGGCGATTAACCAAATGATTTAGGAAAAAAATGGATGACAGATCCTCTCTTACATTATTGGGTTTATTATGCCCATACATTTTCTGTAACTTATTTTCAGACACCCTGTATAACAAATTAGAACGTATAGCAATGTTCAGAATTAAATATATCACGTCAGTCACACACTAAAAATTCCTCTAATAATAATAATCTTTAGTCTCATCAGTTACTAAAAAATTGTCCACAGTTTCTCCACTGCTTTCACTTATGTTATCAGCATGTATGAGCAGCAGTTGTCCATAGATTTGTAGACAGTTGACAGTAGATTGTTGAAGGTCAATGTTCCCTCATATTGTATTCTCTCTGGTAGAGGCATTTACTCAGTGAGAATGTACAAACTCCTTGGATCAGCTGTGTACCTATATTAATATGTGACAGTAGTAGGATGTAACAGTTGTTGAATATGTGTACAGTTGGATGGTACTTGTACATTTGTTACGACGTAGTAAGCTGTGTACTAGAAGAGTGAATGTGTACAGAGATGTTGGGGTGTTGAATAAACCATTCTTTTAACTAACATGTGGTATTGTGATTAGTTACTCCTTGCATAGCCCGAAAGCAGTTCACCTACATAGATGATCCTGATTTAGAGAGCCATGAATAACAGCTCAGAGGATTTGTCATGCTGACCATGCATCATCTTATTATATGCAGATATGGTGCTGACCAGTGGTTTCTTGCACAGAGAAGGCAAAATTCACCATTTACTTCTTATCTCAACTGTTGGTTATCCAAAATCATGCAACTCCCTTTACTTTGGTTAACAGAGCTTTTACTGCAGGAAAAGGAAGGAGGAGATATAATGGTGGCCTCTTGATCTTCTGTTGTTTTACATGTGTCACACATGTTAAGTTACTAAAGTTAATACCAATACATCCACATAAGGGAACTGTAACCAGTGAGTAAAAATGTTTGATATAGTAGAAATATGTGTTCATTCCAATGATACAATTTTTATCGTACATAAAATATATTACAATTATTTTCTCAAAAAATTTAGAAGCCTCATTAGATCCTCACAATTTTTCAAGATGGACCTGTAAGTTCATTAGAAAATGTGATTGTATTATGAAAGCATTCAATGAATAAATAATTGAGAAAAATTTCCTTTTCACTTCGAAATGAAAATGCATGCACTAATAATCAGTGGAAATAATGACATTAAAACAAGCTAAAGAAACAACACCTGAAACAACAAAGATGAAATTTCCTAGGGAAAAATCACCAAAAGAACAACCAGCAAATGCACCTTTTGTCCAAATAAAGAGACAACTCATTTGCAGAACTGTCACTAGACAATTACCACATTTTCTCTTAACATTTTATTGTTTCCTTCTTGCAAGTTAGTATCCTTCTTTTGATTATGTTTCAGATAGATAAAAAAAATTGTGGGAAACTATCAAAAACTTACTGATTTGCAGTCTATTGAAAATGATTATTTTCCAACTTGAGGAAATGAACAGTGTTTTGAGTAATTCAGGTGAACTCATAACAGATTCCACGGAATCACTGGAGAGGTGGAGGGAATATTTTGAACAGCTCCTCAACGTAAAAGGAAATCTTTCTGGTGGTGTTGCGAACAGCCAAGCTCATGGGGAGGAGGAAAATGATGTTGGTGAAATTACGCTTGAGGAAGTGGAAAGGATGGTAAGTAAACTCCATTGTCATAAGCAGCAGGAATAGATGAAATTACACCTGAAATGGTGCAGTATAGTGGGAAGGCAGGGATGAAATGGCTTCACAGAGTAGTAAGATTAGCATGGAGTGTTGGTGAGGTACCTTCAGATTGGACAAAAGCAGTAATTGCACCTATCTATAAGCAAGGGAACAGGAAGGATTGCAACAACTATCGAGGTATCTAATTGATTAGTGTACCAGGCAAAGTATTCACTGGCATCTTGGAAGGGAGGGTGCGATCAGTAGTTGAGAGGAAGTTGGATAAAAACCAGTGTGGTTTCAGACCACAGAGGATCAAATTTTCAGTATGCACCAGGTAATTGAAAAATGCTACTAGAGGAATAGGAAGTTGTGTTCATGTTTTGTAGATCTAGAGAAAGCATATGACAGAGTACCGAGGGAAAAGATGTCCGCTATATTGGGGGACTATGGAATTAAAGGTAGATTATTAAAATCAATCAAAAGGCATTTATGTTGACAACTGGGCTTCAGTGAGAATTGATGGTAGAATGAGTTCTTGGTTCAGGGTACTTACAGGGGTTAGATGAGGTTGTAATCTTTCACCTTCACTGTTCATAGTTTACATGGATCATCTGCTGAAAATGGAAGGGAGGGATTCAGTTAGGTGGAAATGTATTAAGCAGTCTGGCCTATGCTGACGACTGGGTCTTAATGGCAGATTGGGCTGAAAGCCTGCAGTCTATCATCTTGGAACTTGAAAATAGGTGCAATAAGTATAGTATGAAAATTAGCCTTTCGAAGACTTAATTGATGTCAGCAGGCAAGAAATACAACAGAATTAAATGTCACATTGGTGATACAAAGCTAGAACAGGTCGATAATTTCAAGTATTTAGGTTGTGTGTCCTCCCAGGATGGTAATATAGTAAGCGAGATTGAATCAAGGTGTAGTACACCGGTCTGTTTTCAGACCAACTTTGCTTTACGGGAGCAAAAGCTGGGTGGAGGTTACCTAGGAGAATAATGGGACTCTGTTATGGAGGGTAAGAGAAGTAGTGGGAGACCAAGACGACAATGGTTAGACTCAGTTTCTAACGATTTAAAGATAAGAGGTATAGAACTAAATGAGGCCACAGCACTAGTTGCAAATAGAGGATTGTGGGGACGTTTAGTAAATTCACAGAGGCTTGCTGAACGCTGAAAGGCATAACAGTCTTTAATGATAATGTATGTATGTATGTATGTATGTATGTATGTATGTGACAACTTGTCAGTGACTGAAAAGAACAACTCGTAACATTTTACTCGGAAGTTTCTTGGATTATGTACTGGTGTCCTACAGTAGCAATGCTGAAAGAATTAAGTGGCATTCCCAAAGATGAGACTCTCTTCTATATTCTAACAATATAAATATATCAAAAATACTTACATCATACTGTTCACGGACAAGATGTACAACATTGGATGAATCATTAGATAATTTCCCAGATGAGGATCCTTCAACATGATCTTTCAGCTGTTCATATATATTTATCTGCTCAGCAGTTACTGCAAAGATGACATTGATGGCATTCTTCTTGACCATAAGATTAACTTGTGAAATGGATGGATAATCTTGAAGAGTGGAGTGGGTATATAATCCTGAATCATCCAAGTGACATTCACCATCGTTAGGTCTAACAATTCCACCAAGCTGTGAAAGAGAAAGACATTTAGTTAGAACAGTATCATTGTGGACTATAATATTAAAAAGGGAAAAGAGAAAATGAGTGATTAAATGACAATTATAGTCTGAAAATGAATAAATCAAGATGCACGATTTCATTAATTTCTTCATTTTTCACAAACAGTACTATATATTGTACCAGGAAAGACTAGGTCCTGGTCCATAGTTATCAAAAGAAATGTTGTTCCAGCATATAAGATCCGTCCGACGTATGAACATCTAAGTAAAATAATGTTCCAGTATGTACCAGACTCCACGAGTGCGCTAGGCGGAGTCAAGTGACGTCACCTATCGTTCAAAGCTCACCTCCCCTAGAGATATTTCTCGAAAAATATCTTTCTTTTCGCAAGTTTTCAACGCCTGTACCAATTTTAATGGAACAAACGCTAAATTGTAGCGGACGTCATAAAAATTAATCCCTGCGAATTTCAAATTAATCCATCCCATGGTTGCTGAGTTATAATGATTTAAAATCTAATAGAAATTACGCACTCACGGTCACATGGCCGAGAGAGAAACTACCCCTCCCAGCACCAGCTATATATGCCACTGGGTCAAGGTTAACAGGTGGTGGTGTTGAGTTGAGTTCAGTTCATTGCAAGCAGTCCAGTCTAGCAGTGTAGTATGTGTATGAGTAAGAGAGAGGGGAGACTGGCCCTCGCATAGTATGTTCGTGCAGTCTCGAAGACAGTACTTTCCGTCGTGTTTCGCGGAGACGAAATTACGGGATAGTAAATCGCCATCGTACTTGAAAAAGGACGTCGCACCGTAAGTAGTCTATTGTGCCGCGACTACGATATAATTTACAGATATTTCGAAGTATAACACGTACGAAATCAGTGAAGTTCGAAGTTATATATATTGGACATTCACAAACTAGAACATGACGTGTGGACTTAATTTCACACAATATTAACTTACCAACGGAAACTGTCGTGTACAGTAACTCTAACTACTCTAGAACTTATTTTCTAACATAGCACATCCTTGGACTGTGTCTCTTTATTTATGTGCCATATTAGGACATGACGTGTTACAGTGATAAACTTAGTGAAAGTTAAGAACTTTTTCTAAAATAATATAATTCTATCAACATTAGAGAATCAGTGTTATCTGTCAGGATAACGATTCAAAGACTGTGGTCAGAGACGGTAATGAGAAATATTACGTATTTGCACTGTGTTGGACGTTCTCAGTGACGATTTAAAATGGTGTTTTTTTTTTTTGTTTGTTTTTTGCAACAAGGATTGTGATCATTTAATTGACGTCCTAAAATTAATATACGAATTGGACTGTGTTTAACAGTGAACGACAGCATCTGTCAATACTACTTGCATGTTCCGTGTGTTAAAATCATGTCCACGAGCAGCAGAAATCTTGAGAAAATTCTACAAGATCCAGCTACCTTCAACATCATTTCATCTATGACGTCAACGTGGTTTCTTCGTGGAACTTCAAGTTCGAGTCATCATCCGCACCTGCGGAATGTTCCAGATTCTCATCAGTATTTGTAAGCCAAATTTTCTTTAATAAGTGAGTAGTCACAAACTGACTGACTTTTTTTTTTCTTACCAATCTTGAACAGTGGTTTACCCAGTGCTGCGTGTGACGATACTTCGTAGTTCTCCATCATTACTCAAAATTCATCTTTTAATGATAACTCTATTTTCAAAATCTATTTCACAGAAGAAAGACTTTAGGAGTTTCAAGTGTTCTATGTTTCAAGGCTAACAAACTGAGAAACTCTCAACAGAAGTTCAAATTCTTATTTTCAATTATAAATGTGTTCATGTCATGTCATAATACTTAGAAAGACTTTAGGTGAAAAACTGACACTTTGTGTTTTCGCAAAAGACTATAGGATCTGTGAGATTTATTTACTTTCACAAATTGCACTCAAGAAGATTTACGTTAACCCTTTTGATTTCGACATATTATTTGAATCCTACATCAACATTGCAGGGTGGTGAATTAATTAACATTATTAATAAATTGTTTGAAAAAGGTATAACCATCTATTATTCGCCCTGCGAGTCTCTCCTGCTCTGTACCGGCTCCAAAAAAACCAACTTCCACTACCTGAGATCCTTCTCATGCCTTACGCCCCGAACTTTTACTGGTACAATATATATATATATATACTGTTGTTCAGAAAGGAAAAAACACACAATGATTGTAGTGTGATTAGCACTTGAATTTCACAGGGCAATTTTATAAAGAAACACTGACGAAATGACTAATGTTATGTTCTCACCTAGTCTAGGTAAAGCCGTTGCCTTCAGGTCTACCAGTCAGCAGGTCACATGGCATAAAAGGGTAGAAAATTAGTTTAAGTAGTGGATTTAAATCAAACTGTTGGTGTTTGCTTTTCAGGGGTCTGTTGAAGCCATTCCAGATGTAATATTGGAATGGAAGATACCCACATGATCCACTCAGTGAGCTCGAAGGAGATTGCTGCATTGGTAGCATGTGCATGTATAATATGCTGTTCTGGGAAAATGGCACAATAGGAGGGTGCAACATTTCTTCACAGAGAACGATATAGCAAGATTATTCTGGTCATTCAACGCTGATATATGCTGCAGAGAATTAAATGTATTCAGCCTTTTCTTCTCTATAAGTGCAGTCATGGCAAACAATAACACATCTACTGTCATCCACAACACCTGGTCACTATCATGAGACTGGCAAACTGCAATGGTGTATTGGTGGAATGGCAGAAACTTAGATAATTCCAAGGAATCACACTTATGTTTAGGCAAACATCATGCATAAATGGTGAGAAATGGTTATCGGGACCATAGCTGCATAAAGTATACAACACCACTCAACACATCGAGAGCTGGGCAAATCACCTTTATTATGTTTTAAACCAACTTAACAATAAGTATAGCTGCAGGCCTTCTGAAGTGCCACAATCTAAGTGGTCCAAGTACCAATGTCATTACTCTAATTTTCGGCCATCTAAAAGCAAAGTGGAATTCTAATAGACAGTTCCTACAGCTAGGTTAATTCTTTTGGATACAAAGAGTGTGCTAGGTCAGAGCTCTAACATGCCAACAATTATAACATGGAGTGCCTAGATTTTTTACTTGTCCTTCAAATATCAATGACCGAAGCCAGGATCAAATCTGTAAACTTGGGATGATGAGCTGGACACACCAAGACAACTCCGAACCACAATGTAGAGTTCTGTTATGGCAATGATGTTCGACAAATAGGTCTTCTGTTTTAAGAAGCCAACACAACAGCCATATTTCAGTACGTCGATGCCAGACAACATATACAGGAGTAGTGAACACATGTTTCTTCTGGAAGTATAACAACATCCTACTTCTAGGGCACAAACACAGCATTCAAGATAGCAACACAGAACAGAGTCCTTAGTAGAAAGCAATCTAACAAGAACATCTAGTATAGACATGTATAACATATCTGGTAAAGTAAATGAAGTTTGTTTGTCCAACCCTTGTTCCATTTCTCTATGAGAGGAGATGAATCTGTCATGGATTTATACGACCAGATGCCCCTCCTGATGTCAACCTCATCAGAGGGTTAATGAGATGAAATGAATGATGTGATATATGATAGTAGGGAGAGGGATAAACCCAGTGCCGGCACATAGCCTACTCCTGTCTAACAGCACCAAGGGGTCTGTTCAATGCTTAATGTCCCAATCCGACGGATGAATCACCATCAACAGTGTCATGTGCCCCCACTTCATGCGAGTACTGCGGAGAGGTTTGTAATTTAGTCCAGGCTATGGCATGCAATCTAGTGATTAGAAATTGTATACCACCACCTTCCCTACCCTGGCAGCCAACATTCTAATGGTGAGAATTGTTTTGACCAACAGGATTTGGACCGGCTAACCATTGATGATTTTATTCCACAGATGATGTTATTCTGTATAGACTAATAAATAAGTTAAAAGTTTGTGAGCAGCTGCAAAATGACCTCGATAATGTTGTGAGATGGACAGCAGGCAATGGTATGATGATAAACATGGTTAAAAGTCGGGTTGTGAGTTTCACAAATAGGAAAAGTCCTCTCTGTTTTCATTACTGCGTTGATGGGGTGAATGTTCCTTTTGGGGATCATTGTAACTACCTAGATGTTAACATAAGGAAAGATCTTCATTGGGGTAATCACATAAATATGATTGTAAATAAAGGGTACAGATCTCTCTGAACATTGTTATGAGGGTGTTTAGGGGTTGTAGTAAGGATGTAAAGAAGAGGGCATATAAGTCGCTGGTAAGACCAAAACTAAAGTATGGTTCCAGTGTATGAGACCCTCACCAGGACTGCTTGATTCATGAACTGGAAAAAATCCAAAGAAAAGCAGCTCGATTTGTTCTGGCTGATTTTCGACAAAAGAGTAACGTTACAAATATGTTGCAAAGTTTAGGCTGGGAAGATTTGGGGGAAAGAAGACTAGCTGCTCGACTAAGTGGTATGTAGATGTTGATTCCCATAGGGAACCTTAAATATTTGTCCCGAATGAGTAGATTTATAATACCAATATAAATGGACCGTTATTGGACATTATAAATTTTCCATAGTGGTGACTTTAAAAGTAGGAAAGATAACAATATGAAGATAAAGTTGGAATTCAAGAGGACAAATTGGGGCAAGTATTCATTTATAGGAAAGGGAGTTAGGGACTGGAATAACTTACCAAGGGAGATGTTCAATAAATTTCCAATTTCTTTGAAATCACTTAAGAAAAGGCTAGGTAAACAACAGATAGGGAATCTGCCACCTGGGCGACTGCCCTAAATGCAGATCAGTATTGACTGAGTGATTGATTGATTGGGCATAAAAACATATGAACTCTGTGAATCCCAAACTGGATATTTATGGTCATTCATGATATACAAAGGAAAGTTCTTCCTTCGTTTCTTCTAATACATCCAAGATCACTGCAATTGTTATGCACCTCGTAGAACCTCTTCTTCATCACGGCCACACATTATGGATGGACAAATTTTATGACAGCCCAAAATTAGCCAAAGACTTGAAAGACAATAAAACAGATTGTGTAGGTACACTGAGACTAAATAGAAAGCAGTGAAAGTGAAAGACGCAAAGCCGAAAAAAGGTGATATTGTAGCCCAGGATGCAGTAAATGAATGAAATGAATGGACGAAAAGGCTGTGTCCTTTATTTCAACTTACCATAGTGATAAGACAAGTATTGTGCATAAGAGGGGGGAGAGAAAAGCTAAGCCGGCCTGAGCAATTGACTACAACAGGGCCTCTCAAGGTGCATGTGCTCGTACACTGCAAAAAAAAAAAGAAGTTAATTGTATTGAATAGGTGGCTACAATAAATTTTATTCTAACAGAATCTTACTTTATTATGTTGTTGTCTTGCGCTTATCTATTTCACTGACAAACAAGCCGTCTATCATAGAACGCTTCCTCGCTCTCAGCGCACTACACCATCCAAGTCAAGCCGAGTTCGACCGATGCACAGTGCACGAAGTCTCTGCACTTCGATTTGCAAGCATGAGATTTTGGGCATTTGAGAGGCCCTGGACTACAATGAATACAAGGGTGGTGTTGACCTCAAAGATCAAATGATGCAAAGTTATTTGATAGAAAGGAAAAAATTGAGCACATGGTACATAGAATTTTTAAGAGGCTTTTAAATGTTACAGTTTTCAACTCTTTTCTAATATATAAATGTAATCTCCAGAACAGGACTGACCAGTTGAAGTTCAGGTTAGATTTGGTTGAGGGAATTCTAGCCAGGTATGGGAGTGATGTAACTAGAAACGTTTCTGGTAGTCATGAAGTGGACAATACTGTGCCTTGTCTCACCGAAAGGCACTTTTTACAGAGGATCCCTCCAACTGCAAACAAAGCTAGGCCACAGAAGACGTGTGTGGTGTGCTATAAACAGAACAAGAGGAAGGGATCAGTGTTTAGGTGCCCAGACTGCAAAGTTGGTCTCTGCATAGAGGAATGTTTTAAAATTGACCACACCAAATTAAATTTCTAAGGTACGCATTGGTCTTTAAAATATGATAGTATGGTTTTTAATTTCCTCCCCTCTCTCAACTACCTCTACCCGCAAACCTGCTCCAGTTGTCAACTCCTCTCCATAGAGCAAGCTTCCTGGCATGCTGCGGCAAGGTAAGTTCTCACACTTTAACTCTCTACATCTATGCTTCATTTGACTTGCCCTTTACAGAACTCCATATTAAAATCAGCTCTCCGTTTTCTCTAGGTTTCACGTTCTGCTTGAACTGAGGAACCTCGGTGCTACATATCATCCTAGGACCTACATGTACACTAAAAACCACCTTCCGACGCACATAGTACAACTTTAAGATAAGAAAACTATGCCACCAACAGTGCTCAGATTATTCCTCAGTGCTGTATTTCTCTATGAATAAGATTTTAACGCGTTCATAAAGTTTCATCATACCAAAGCACAACTTTACAGAAAGTGCCTCAACTCGTGTACCAAAACAATACAAGACTATTACGCCGTCAACACGTAGCAATCCTCAGTTATTTTATATGAACTATTTAAAAAAAAAAAGAAAGTGTCATTATAGAAATTTTACCTAGTTTGTGTATATTGTTGCTATGTCTGTCTGTCTGTCTGTCTGTCTGTCTGTCTGTCAGGTCATCAGCCCAGAGGCTGGTTGGATCCTCGGATAGCACCACCAAAGGTTATGCGGTTATAAGGAAACCCCAAAAACCAATGGCAGCACCAAAATGAGGCGTACTAAGCAAGATGAGGAGGGAGATAGTTTGCCATTGCTTTTCTCACTGGGTCAGAAAGTACTATTGCAGCACGACTGACCCTATGAGCAGCACCTTTCATAACACTCAAATGCACTAGTCATGCTCTGAATGCCATTACTCAGCACTACCCATACCCCAGCAACTTCCATATTGTAACAGCCATGGATGTTGACTGGGACTTCAGTGGAAGCTACACTTTACTCTGGCCTGTGCCAAGAGATGGATGCAAAAGTACTGTATCCATCAAGAAATGACAGCAGGCAGTATTGTTGCTATATGTAAATTTATTCTCTTGCTTGGTTTTACATAAGGCTGATGATGACATTGAAAACATGTCAAAACCGGTACCTTCATAATAATAAAAATGTTGTAATATAATTTATGTGCAACAAATCTGTATGTATTGAAAAGGTGGATTCCATTATATTAAATTACTTTTGTGATAGTATGGTTTCAGTAACTTGTGTTATCACTGTCTACATTTATCATTAACAAACTGTGAAAGTATGGCTTAAATCCAATGCTTCTTGGCTCTGTTATAATGTGTTACATGATGGTGTGTACTTCTAAGCAAGCTCTGTGCCCTTCTCCTCCCGCAACACAGAATAGCAGGGAGGTGTAAGTCCTCTCACACGGGCAGGTTAAGTATCTGGGAATGACTCTACAGGTCACGGGTACCATTTTCAGGCTGCATATAAAAGACAAGGTCGCTGCTACTGCTGTAATAGCCATGAATGAAATCAAGCATCTGCCGAGTCTTTCAGTGGATACGTCAATGTAGTTCTTTAAAGTGAAGATCTCACCAGTAGCGAGTTACCGACTACAGGTAATATGGGACCATCTTACCAAGAATAATTTAAGAGACTTAGAGAAGATCAAAGCTGTTTATCTAAAGAAGTTATAAGCCTATCGAAATTTACTCCCTCACGATTGGTATATGAAGCATGTTTTTTAAGTAAGTACCGTTTTTAAATAAGGCCTTTGCAACACTTAGGTAGTCGTTCAAAGCATGCGTGCTCAGTATGTACATCTGTAGGCTATCCACAAACGCCATTATGGAAGCATTTGCCCGTATTTATGATTGTTTGTGCGAATCGAAAATGCCCCTGACAATTAACAGTCCTGCCGAGTGTGAAGTACGCACTGTGATTCGTTTTCTAAACGGAAAAGGCGGGAACGCTGTTGAAATTCTTCAGCAGATTAGTGAAGTGTATGGAGAACACACTATCAGCGAAGGAATGGTAAGAAAATGGGTTAGAGCATTTAAAGAAGGCTGTACTAATAATGTCCATAATGAGAAGCGTAGTGGGCGACCGTCTGCCATTACTGAAGACTTGGTGCAAAAAGTTGATGCAAAGGTTCGAGAAAACAGACGCATTATGATTTCATCATTAAAGTATGAGTTGCCTGAAATTTCAAGGAGTGTTCTTTATGAAATTGTGTCAGGACACTTAGATTATCCGAAGTTGTGCTCACGTGATCAAAAACAAACGGCATGGCATCCTCACAAGGGGGATTCTTTTGCTTTATGACAATGCGCGACCCCATATGGCTAATCAAACCAGAGACCTAATCGCTTCATTTGGTTGGGAACAATTTGATCATTCTCCGTATCATGACCTAGTGCTCACCACTTGTTCCTGCACTTGAACAGGCATTTAGGAGGTCAACGCCACAATGGTGACGACCTAAAAACGATCGTGCGGCAGCGGCTGACACATCAGGCGGCAGATATCTATGAGGATGGAATTCGAAAGTTGTTTTCACAATATGATAAGTGCCTTAATATGCTTGGAACTTATGTTGAGAAGTAGTTTACGGTACAGGCTTTCATGTAAAAAGAAGAATTATTTAAACAATTGAATCACATTTTTTCTATATCAAAATGGTACTTACTTAAAAAAATACGCCTCGTATGAACTAATTAGAGAAATGTTCTTCATAGAGGATCTAAGAGGGTGGATGCTACTACATTCTACACCTGCCTACGACAGTGTTCTACAAGAACTTTATTCAAAGAAGGGGGAAATATGGAGCACGTTTTATACCACGGATGCCAATGAGGACTCCTCAAGATTGAAAACAATCAAATTATGCGCTACGACATGTCATGACATAATTTGCGGTACATGGCTTCCATCACAGAATATGTGACAATACAAAACATCATGATCCGCAGGAGGATTGTATGTGTCCGCTGTGTAAGAATCGTTGTGATTGCTATCGCCTCCAGGAATGTGGAAAAAGAGTGGTGTCTTGGACGAAGTTTTGTAGTGATTAACACACAGAACTACGTACTGTATTTTAAGTGAACATTTATCCATGTATTTATGTATATATCTAGTTCATGGCCATTGGTTGCATTGAATTATTAAATTTAGCTAATATACAACCCATGCGTTTTCTGTTTACTGCTGTGTTCTGGGTGTTATTGGCGTGCTGATGTCTTTGCATATTATTACAAATTTCTTTTGTGTTAATATCGAGTAATATCATCATTATTAAATAAGTTGGTAGTCGTGTTTGTCTTGGTGTTTAGGATTTAGGATTTAGTTAACTGTTTTAACTTGCATTAAATAACCTTTGTTAAAGTTCCATGTAGAGTAAAGATGAGTGAGCCCATCCCTTCTCATGTAAAGCATAAGAAGGGAAAAGCATTGAGAAAAACAGCGTGTTCTTAACATTTTTAAGGAGTTTAAGGATGAAAATCCTGATAGTACTGTCCCCTTCAAATTTGGCCTACAATGAACATTTTATTGTATGTGGAAATGGGATGTTATTTTTTCATCAAGGGTGATATATTACAAGTTTATGCCAACACAGTCGTGTCTTGTTATAGAGAACTGGTTTGGACAGGCAGGGGGCACAGTATTGATTTTTCTATCAACCGGCCAGCTGAGTCATGTGACCTACTGGGAAACTTTCAAGGCCACTCTAATTAGCAGTGCTTTTGTAATATTCAGGAGACAGTAATATCCAGAATTATGTGAACCTATCAGGTGAAAGTACGATGTCTAATTACGAGACGACATAGAGACACACACCCCCCCCGGTGTAAATGCTTAAATACCTGTGTTTTAGGAATAAACGCTCTCTTATCTTCTGGTAGTCGTCGGGTGAAGCAGATTTTCAAGAACTAAGTTACGTACTGTTCTTTGATATTTTCCACGTGGTTGTGTGAAAGAACAGTCTAAGTTTTTGTGTCAGTTTCAGCTCTTATCCAGTCAAGAGAGAAGAGGACCTCTATGTGTTCGATAATCTTCGCCAGGATGTTTCAAACATCGTCCGAAGGAACAATCTACAGGATTATGGATATCAACTTTGCTGTCAACATGAAGAATTAAGATAGAGTCAATATTTAACATGGGGAGATAGCAACTGGAAGCAGATTGCCATGTAAGCAGATCACCATGTGAGCAGATTCAGTCACCGACAGAGAGATCCACTTTCATCAGAAATTTAAGTAACAGGCTTAAGACAAGGAGATTGCTTGTCACCACTGCTGTTCAACTGTGCCTTGGAATATATAATGAGGGAATGGTACAAGAGTAACCCAAAGAATATCCGAATTGGAAGACCCAAAGACAACATAAGTTTAAATTGCCTAGGTTTTGCCGATGACCTTGCTCTCTTGTCCAACAATATTCAGGAAACCAGACAACAAGTTATATCACTACAGGAAATAGCACAGAAAATTGGTCTTGGAATATCTTTTGAAAAGACAGTAATCTTGTTTACTGACCCACCACTCAAACAAAATTGCCATAGGAAACCAAGAAATCAAAATTGTAGATAAATTTTAATATCTGGGAGAAATCATAACATATAACCTCAATGAAAAGCCAGCATGGCATAACAGAATAAATAAACTGACCAGAGCACAATATGTCACCAAGAATACCTACAACAAAAAAGGCCTGTCAATAGCAACAAAATTAAAACGTTACAAAAGAGTCATTCAACCAGAAATAACATATGCAAGCAAAACCATCTTCAAAACAACTAACACTGCACAAATAGACAAAATACTCAAGATAGAAAGAAGAATCATTAGAACATGCATCAACAAATCATACCAAAAAGATGGACACTGGAGAGTAGCTTCTAATGAAACAGTCTACAAGGAAATAGAACCAGTAATGAGCTCAATCAGGAAGAAACACGTTTCATTTTTTGGACATCTAATCAGGACACCGGAGAACACGATCATCAGGAGAATAGAAAAATTATGGAATAGTAAGTGCAACATTAAGTGGATTATAGAAATCAAGGAAGATATGAACTACAAATTACAGTGGAAGACCTAAGAAACAAAACCGACAAAATCAAGAAACTCACAAACAAACCAGACTACAAATCAGAATCAACAAACAGACAATAGGAAGGGTGATTTCCGATGAAGAAAGAAGGATAAGATCAGGAGAGAACAAAGAAGTACTGGGCTGACAGGAAACTAAAAAATTATTTGTATAAAGTTGGCTAGAGTGGTCCAATGAAGGCCATAAAATGTAAATAAATAAATTATTTTTCTGTTCATCTTTTTAGAAATAATACTTACTTATTCATTAATGGTAGTATTTCTAATAGATTAGAAATTTTGAAAATATTTCCATTCTTCCTTCTAATATGATTCTGAATGTCCCTCCGACAGCTTAGAGTGCTATTTAAAAATCATGGACCTCACCGATAAAGACGATGGTTTTTTGAGAGTACAGTGGAACCTTGGATTGCGAGCATAATTCATTCCGGCAACATGCTCGTAATCCAAATCGCTCGTATATCAAAGCAAATTTTCCCATAAGAAACTATTGAAACTTGGATGATTCGTCCACAACACAAAAACATTTATTCCCATAACATTTCTAAAACAAAATATAACGTAAAACAATTAAACTGCACTTTACCTTACAACAGACTCATTGTTGATGCGAGGGAGACGAGAGATGACATGAGAAGAGTTACTGTGTAGCAAGAATTTCACTAACGGAATCACTGCTATCGGTTGGCTCATTGGAAGTGTTTGCTTTTCGTGCTACTTTAACGAGGAACCTGTCCAATGACTGTTGCTTTTGCCTACTTTTGAGGATTTCACGAAAATGTGACATTGCATTGTCATTCAACAGATTCATCCACTGTAATCGTCTCCTTCTTCCGACCGAATTCCTTTTTAGCCTCCTTTTAGTTTACAGGGCCCATCGTTGCAGAACAGTTATATCACAGATGACAGAAACAAAACATGTACACTCGTACGGTGTTGACTATGCGAGCAAGGCACGCCAACTAAAGTCCAGCGCGGGATATGATTACACACACTTTCCCAGGAAAGAGAGTGGCAGGGGGAGGGGAAAACAAAGGCACAGGGGAGGTGGAAACATACGTACATGTGACGCTCGTATTGCAAAACCTCACTCGCTTATCAAGTCACAATTTATTTGAAATATTTGCTGGTCTTGCAAAACACTCGCAGACCAAGCTACTCGAAATCTGAGGTTCCACTGTATTTTCGAATGTTTGAACTCGTGTGGGACAAAATTACGTCGCATTTAACATGTTGAATTTCAGAGTAAATTTCATCTCACGTATTTTCATTGGATTTTATGCGAGTTAGTGTCATCAGATTCAGTGTCTAATTCAGATTTTCGTGAAACTGATATCCAGCAATAATAACAATAATAATAATAACAATAATAATAATAATAAAATAATAATAATAAAATCGTAGATCCGTTAAACTAAAAGTTAATGGTCGTGAGTTATAAATGTTACTTGTTCTTATTGTGTAATGTTTGATGTGTGCTCTATTAAGTGGAATATGAGCCTGGAATACGGCAGAATCCTGAAGGATTAATTATATAGTTTATTTGGGAAGTAAGTGTCTTGCGAACCATGTCTTCTGCAAATTTTGGAGCACGTGTTAAATGATGTGAGTAAGATTTAAAAGTAATAATAATTTATCGCGACTCACGAACCACAGGTTCGATGGTGTTTATGTTTAACCTATATTTATGTGCGGGTTAGTTGTCGACAATTCTTCTGAATATTGAATCACTGATATTCTTGATGATCAACGTTGTGAGAACTCTTATTTCTGAATAAGTGACTGCCCACATTAAATCACATTTCTGCGAGGGTCGTGAGTGATATTTACCCGATACCGTCATCTTAGAATTCCATGAGTAAGAGAATAAAAATCAGAATTTAATAGTAAAATTCCAGAATCCGATTGAAATATATTTAAATAATAATCGTGTATCATTTGTGTGATTGTGGATGAGTGTAGTAGTTAATTACATTTTTCTGTGATTTACTGAAATATGGTTCTGACCTGGTCACGTGTTCACCATGCTGGGCCCAGGTTATTTCCAGCGTTGTTTGTGATAATTTATTTTTAGACGGTTAAAACCTTTAGTAAGTTTTATTTAAAAAATATGTAAAAGTAACGTTAAGGTACCAGCCAAAAATTAATAAGTGCATAATATTTCAATCGTATGGGCAAGGTACCCAAAATTTGTAAAGATTGTTCATTTCATTTTTTGAGGTGTCAGATAACGTGAATTGATTAATGTCGCATGTTATTCAGAGCAATTTAGAAGGAGTTTCGTGGAAATAACAATTCTTGTGAATGTATTTAATGGTGATAAAGTCTTGAATAGACACGCTTCAGTAAATTTATATAATAAAATTCAAAAGCATACTTCAGTGGAACTCACGCTAGATAAACGTAATAATGTTAATGGAACTTATCCACGAGAAGGACGACAATGTTGTAATATTTCTGATGGTATTTGTGAAGGTTAATGACGCCACATTAATTAATTTCTTCATAAAATGTAAACTTTCTTTGTGTGAGTGTAGACGCTATCATTATAGCATACGATAGTATTAGACACCTTAGGATTGTCTAGGATAGCCAAGGATGGCAAAGGACAATTTACGAGCCATGGAAAGCATATTGCCATTTAATTTTCTTGTAATTTGTTAATAATCCAACCATTATTAAGAGGAGGTTCTCCCAGCATAATTTTATTTCTATATTCAAGCCAGATGTGGGCAATGGATATTTATTGTATATTTCAGTTAATTTCAAGCTTCGATATGAGTGGAGAATGATGGTGTAACATAACAGGCAACTTGTGGAGAAGAATTTTGAACAAAATCCATCAAGATTTATTTGTTAATTTTGTTAATTTTGTTAAATTTGTGTTTTTCTTAGTGCTAGTTTTAATAAATGTCAAACCTATTGTTTTAAGTTTTTTTTATTTTTTATTGTCGTCGGTCCTTGTATCTTACCTGCCCTTTGAAAACAAGCAAGGCCCGACAGCGAACTGTCCACAACTGGGACTTGCGCTCTCTGGCTGAGCCGACCGGGAATAAAGGAGGCAGTACTCTAGTAAATGTGACTAGGATAGTAGCCGCTACTTCTTAATGTCATTCCACAGCACATTAAGGACTCGTGTGGTGCGTATTGACTAAATGATATCGCACTGCAATCAGGAAGGCACCGTACCACTGTTCTTTAAATCCAATTGAAAGTGCAAGGAGTCAAGCTAAGTGCCATGTCACTAGAAAAATAAAAGCTTCACCCTTGCAGTAGTAAGAAAACTGCTGCTGGAAGGGATTGAACTAGTGACCCCTCAACATTGGGAAATGTGTGTAAAACACGTCATCGAGATGGAAGAAAAACAAGTGTGGGATATAGACCAGTTATTACACGATGCCACTGAATGGATAGTGATAAATGTGAACGACTCTGACAGTGATGACGATGATATGGAGGGAATCAATCTATCTTTCTTCTGCAGGCGACATTGGTGAGTACATTAACCTTCAGAATCGCATTGAATATCATCTTGATTCATTCTGATGATTGTATAAATGTTTTATTCTTCTAATAACATGTTAGTTACAGATTATTTGAACTAGTTATTGATACCACAAAATATAAATATCATGTTTCCGTATCGACAGCTAAACTAATATTCTTTAAATCACTATAACAATGATATATGGATTGTTGGGCAGCATCCTCCTTATTCAATACCTTATGGTTAATGTGAATTTTAAAAACGAATGTAAAAACATCATTCTACTGGGCAAATTCGGCAATCATACCACCGAATGGTAATCCTTATTGGCAGCAAACCAAATCACATAATATCAATTATTAATCAGATACTGCCTAGTCCAATTAGTAGACTTGCAACTAATGATAACAACAAGAGGATATCACAACAAGAGGATAACAGTGCACATGGTAGATTTTAAACCATGACCTTGCAAGAGCACACACTTCATAATAAGAGCATTTTCACATTCATAACTTCATTCTCACTTCAGTTTTAAATGTTTTTAACTACAAAATATGTAAAATTTTAGCAATCTACTGAGATCCTATTAGGATCGAAACAGGTATAGTTCTAAAATTTACGAACTTCATCGTATAGATCCGTATTGATACAGTTAAAACTAAGAAACAATGTTAGGTTTTGGTCCACCCAATCAATACACATCACTTTACAAGTGAAAACTATTTAATATAAAAGCATATTAAATATATTTTGGAACATGTTTCGTATCTATGAGATTTTATCAGCCATAAAATCACGTGGTAGATTACAAAACTCATTGTTCAGAAATTGAAAAAAATTGAAGAACCCAATGCCTTTTTAAGGACTATTTGAGATACGCAAAAGATATATTTATACATTTACACAAAATTGTCCTCACATTTTTTAGAAACTTTTGTTATCTTCAATGTTAAAATTGAAACATAACCTGAAATATGACATGCCAGCCATAACGCCTCATACGGAATGCAATGTCCATTGTTGCTGTCTGTAATTTATAACTGAAGTTCCTTTATGAACTGTTGAGAAAATGCTGAAGATAAAATATACATATTATTTTAATAAGATAGTTTAACATTTCTTGCAAACAATCTTTCTTCAATGTTGAATATGAATGACCATACTTGAAAATGTTGCAAGCACTGTTGGAATCTGGTAGTTTCAGTGTGTTGACTGGGGAGATTGAAATTCTGGTCTCAAAATAAGAACAAGAAAACCAGTGCTAACTAATGGTTGTACATGCTCCTCACAGGGTGAAAAGCAATATATATACTTTTGTTTCCCTCCCAGCTCTTTCAAAATTAACAAAGACAATCATTATAATAAATCCAGTGGGTACAACTTAATACGTCCAGCACTGTAAGAAACTGAGAACAAACAGGAAGAAGTGTAGCAGTTATATATAAAGAACATAACGCCATAAATCATGCGAGATACTCGGGCATGTGCAAACACACGTACACCAGTGATCATTCAGTTACTAATATCCAACAAGAAATGAAATTGATGTATGCCGCAAGAAACAGATCTTCATCTTCTTATTCTTATTCTTCTTCCTTTTCCAGATTCTCTCTGGGTAGTGTAGTGTACTAAAGCCCTCCACCTTACTTGATCTTTCCACCATTCCTCTTCTAGTACTTTATTGCTATCGACCCCTCTATTTGCAATACAGTTCATAACAGAGCTCCTCCATCTCATTCTAGGCTGCTCCCTTAGCCTCTTTGCAGTCTCTGTATCCATGAATGCTCTCTTTGGTATTCTCTCTCCTGGCATTCTCATTATATGTCCAAACCATTTTGGCTTTGCTATATCAATCTCTTCTTTGAAGTTTACACACTCCCACGCTTCTCCTCATTTCGTATTCTATCTAGTCTGTCTTTCCCTGTAAGCTCCTCAAGAACTTCATTTCACCTGCTTGTATCTTACTTTGGTTCCGCTTAGTCAACGTCCAGGCTGCTGAAGCATAGGTCAGTATAGGTTTATAATAGGGTGAGTATACAACCTTCTTGCACTTCATTGGCACATCTTTGTTCCATACAATGTCTCTCACACACTGGTAGAAACTTGGAGACTGCTATATTCTTAAATCAATTTCTCCATCCAAATTTCTATCTTGTGACATCATGCTGCCCAAATATTTAAATTTTTTTTACTACTTCAAGAGGTTCATTTCCTATTTTTATCACTCCTCTGGATTTTCCGTTACCTCTTGTCATGATCAAAGTCTTGCTTTTAGCAGTACTAATCTTCATTCCAAAATTTCTTATCCCTTTATTCCATAAATCAACTTGTGTCTGTAGTTCCTCTTCATTATCTCTCCAAACTACAATGTTATCAGCAAAGAGCATAGACTTTACTTGCTCGCCAATCATCTTCTCCTTGATATTATGTACAATTCTATCCATGATGATAAGTGTAAGGAAGACAATACACTTCCCTGTCTTAAGCCAGTCTCAACTCTGAACCATTCAGTTTGACCCACTTTGGTTCTAACACAGTTTTTGCAATTTTGATACTATGCTATTACCATCTGCATTGTTTCATTCTTAATCTGTGCCTCTATCAATGTTTTCCATACCAAATTCCTTGGGACACTGTCATATGCCTTTTCACTATCTAGAAATGTTACTACCATGTCCTTTCCATATTCCCAATACCTTTCCATCATTTGATGCAATGTAAATATTGGGTCAAATGTGGACCTGCCACTTCTGAATCCATACTGGTGTTCTACCAATTTTCCCTCTACTTTGTCTCTTATTCGATTATCCAAGATTCTTTCAAGGATCTTAGCTGAAAGAGGTATCGGTGTCACTCTTCTGTAATTTTCACATTGCTTCCTGTCTCCTTTCTTGAAAATTGGTATAATGGGCCCTTTCATTCACTCTTTTGGAACACACTTTTCTCTCCATATCACTCTGAAGAGTCTATACAACCACTGTAGACCAACTGCTCATGCTGCTATTATCTATGGTGACCTCGTCAATTCCAGCTGCCTTGCCATGTTTCATTCTTTCAGTGGCCCACTCAATCTCTGCCATGGACACCTCGTTTTCCTTATCAACCATCTTCTTCGATTCCTCCTTGTACCCAGGTATTTTACACCTTGTAAAGCTGTTCGAAGTACTCCCCCCCCTCTGCAATATAGCCTGCTTCAGTGTCATCACTTCCTCCTGTTCATTTTTAATGGAGTTGGCACCTTCACCTGGGTTTTCCTCCTTTTTTACCCACTGTAGTAAGATCTTTTGCTTCCAGTTGTATCTTCTTGCAGAGATTCAGTGAATTTTTGCCAGCATTTTTTTTTCTCTTCTTGAACCACCTTGGAGAACTCCTTCTTGCAGAGCCTGTATTCTGTTTTGCATTCTGTTGTTCTGTTTCTCAGCCGTCTTTTCCAAGCTTGTTTCTTCCGTTTAACTATATCTTTTACACTGTCATTCCACGAGGGCGTTTCTGGATCTTTCTTCCTTCCCGGTACTCTTCCACAGGTCTTTTCTGCAGACTCCACCAAAACTGTTTTAAAGTATGCCCATTCTTCTTTGACCCTTCCGATGTCTTCCTCAGATATACGTGTTTTAATGTGTGTCTGGAACTCTTCATTTATTTCCTTCTCCTGCAATTTCCACACCCTTACCTTTCTCTGCCTATTCTCGGTCATCATCTGTATCTTTCCCATCTTTAACTTACCTATCACAACTCTGTGATCTTCAAAAGATTCACTTGGAAGGGCTATTACAGTATGTCTACCAATATTTTCCTGTTACCTTTCTCAACTAAAATGTAATCTATCACAGTTTTGATTTTGTTATCCCAATTATATCTTCTTATCTTCTATTTTTCTTTCGAAACCATGTGTTACTGATGATCAGCTCATTTCTTCTACAAAAGTCTACCAAAATATCTCCAAGCCTTGTTTCTCTTCCCATATCCAAATGGTCCTATAATCTCATCATCTCCTTTTCTTTCCTGACCTACTTGGGCATTCATGTCTCCTATGATCACAACTTGTTTGTCCTGTATATGCCGTTCCAGATATTCAAGGTATTCCTCTAGATCCATATCTGAATTTCCTGTTTGTGGAGCATACCCTTGAATTATATCTGTAACACCAGTTTCAAGTTTACAAAGTTTACAAGTCCCAATCTGCCCTTAATTAACCTGTCATTTATGTTTTCCAACAATTCTAGGTATTCTTTTAGGCCTTTTCTAATTATGAGACCTACACCATTTTTTGCTTATCTTCCTCCACCATAGTATAAGGTGCATCCTTTCTTTCGTTTCCTCTCACCTTTTCCTTTCCATTTCGTCTCACTGATTTACAATTTCTTCCACTTTCCCTGTTAGTGTCATATTACTGATTGTCATTATCGTGATGTATTTGGTTGCTGGTCGCCCATTTCTCACATTTCTCCCAACATCACAAGAACTGCACATGGCTTGTGGGGAACGCCCTAGCAATTTGCACGTCGCTTGTGGGGAACGCCCTAGTATTTTCCATATAGGCTTTTATTACAATGGGTTTGCCACTCCCAAAGGCATTTTAGAGCTACTGCCAGCCGAAACTTGTAGGCCACTCCTAGCATGGAGAACAGATGCCTTCTGTAACCACTCCTCTGGAGTACAGAAGCTACAGTTAATATGGGGTTTCAGTGGCATTTCCTCCACTGAGGGCCCATTTCCCTTCTATAAGGACCTCTCCACCCTTAGCCGTTGGTCCTTATAGTGGGTCAGGCTATTTATCGCCGCCCAACACTCGGTATGGAGACACTGGCTGTATGGTTTATTTCATTACCATAGCAGATTTAACTGGCCAGACAGGCTGGACAGACGGATATCATCGAAAAATTAGAAATCTATTTGGCACAAAAACACAATATGAAAAATAACTCAAATGAAAATTTGTGGGAACAAAATCCATTGTTTATATTAGCAAGTCAGTTTTTGAAGAGGAAAATAAAAATGAGTTAACATCGACCAATGCCACTCGATCTGTCTTTTCCCTTCTCTTATAGGATGATCAGATAAGATTTTGTATTTCCCCCTCCCTCATCACTGGAGTCACAGCAGTTCAGCTGATCCCTCCTTCTGCTAGTATAAGCCTGGCTGTTGAGTGAGGTTTTGTTGACTTACTACATAGCATAAATTTGATCCATTACTTAGACTTAGGTTTTTAATTCGCTAACATATATCATCTTACATTAGATTTTCTTCTTATTCAGTGAGGAGCCAATGACAATGTCACTAGGCATTTTAGAATAGGAGTATCCATTTGACTTTTCAAGGACGCAGCGGTAATTGTTGATCCGTGCTGTTTTTTAATTGGACTTGCACCAGTACTGATCGATTTGGGTTCTACTTACCATAGTATGAGGGACAACATAATCCAATGGGTCATGAGACTCAGTTAATGGTAAGCAATGAAGGAAATAATAACTGTAACACGACTTAAAAAAAAAAAAAGTTATTTGCTTTACATCATACTAACTACTACTACAGTTTTCAGAGACACCGAAGTGTAGGAATTTAGTCCCGCAGGAGTTCTTTTACTTGCCAATCAATCTACCAACATGAGGCTGATGTATTTGAACACCTTCAAATACCACCGGACTGAGCCAGGATCGAACCTGCCAAGTTGAAGTCAGAAGGTCAGAGCCTCAACCATCTGATGCACTCAGCCCTGCAGCAAAACTGCATTTTAATCTGAATAACTGGCAAGTTTCTGGAGTTGCCAAGGATGCTTTCACGGCTCATACTTATAGACTTGATATAGGGTTTTGGGCTTATATGAAAATTAAAAAAAGAATAATACTTACCACCACCTTTCCAATACTTATCCTTCCTTATATTTAGGAAATAAACATTACAACAGGAGTTGTAAGATGGGACATGTTTCGCTTAACAGTTGTAAGCATCATCAGCCAAAAATAAATCTTAGCCTAAAGTTAGGTCAGGGCCCTGAACCTAGTGTCCTTAACATGTATGGCACCCTAAGAATCAACATTTATATTTAGAAAATGAAAATAGGCTTAAAACTAGTGTGAAAAAACATAGAATGTTACAACATGTTGTGATAGTACATATATCACACCCCAGAATTATATGTAGAAGTTAGAGATATTATTGTCAGTATTCGATTTTTTATTATTATTATTATTATTATTATTATTATTATTATTATTATTATTATCAGTATTTCATTTGTATATTTTGCCATTTATATTGGTAAGCTGGAAGATATCCACATATGTAGGTATGAGTAATTTGTTTTGCATGAGTGGGAAAACATTGCTTTAATAACTCTGGTAATTTGAATGAGTCATATGGCTGCCACAGTGTTTGTTGTGATGTACTTGTGTCGGGAAATTCATGAGTCATGTATATATCCCAGCCTGATGAGATGAGCTTGTTGTTGTATTAGGAAAGTTTGGTGATTCATGGAATATACCCCAGAGTTTGTTATTGTCTTGGGAGGAAGAAGTAGTTCAGGGCTTGGTCTTGACTTGAGATCACTCATGATTGGTGGGCAAGCACCAATCCAGACGTATCATCTGAGAGGAGGGGGATGTTGATGTCTATAAAAGGTTGATGATACGGCGGCAACCAGTAACATTGTAAAGGAACATTGTAAGGGACATTGTAAGGGTGATTGTAGAGGTGATTGTAAAGGAACGAGAAGGAAGAGAACTACAACTGAACTACAACTACGGGAAGGAAGTAGTGCTGATACACGGTACTGGAGTGACACGGCTGCAATGGACTGGACTTCAAACGTTCGTGGAGCGTAGTCTTGTTATGTTCGTGGAAAGTGGCTGATTGTGGAGAGTGCTTGCGCATTATGTATTGTAGCACTTGTGGCGGCCTACCATTATATGTTGGTGAAAGCTATCTCAGACTTTCCATAAATTTATGTTGAGGATCGACAGACGTGTGTATATATCTTGACAACAAGTGTTAAAATATGTGAACACAGTTGTACAAGGTACAGTATCTGTGTGATGTGATAACTGCCGATTATGAGAATCGGTAAGTCGAATTGATATAGAGACAGTGAAGGGTATTTATCTTCATACATGTACATTGTTCATCGGACTATCTATAAATGGTAGCTTAGTTCTCGCTTTCGTTTTCCCACGATTTTCATTATTGTTGTTGTTGTAAATATGGAGTCTTCCAGCAATATTTTATGTGTGTATTATATGTATAATGTTGTATGTTGATGAGGTGCTCATGCACGGAATTTGTTAAGAATATAGTTAGCTATTTTAGAATCAGTGTTATTGATGAACCTAGGTGCAGTTCCTACCTAATTAGTCGTTTTCAGGAGGTTAGGTAAGGCCTGCAGCAGATGTACCAGTGTGCAGCATTATGTACACGCCCTGGGATATAAAGTTTATCATGCTCTTATCTAAATTCGAGGGATCCATTCTGGTGAACTCTGGCGCCCATACTACGGACATTTCGGTTAGTTATGCTTATTAATTTTATTAAGTTTTTGAGTAATTTTATTTATGTATATTTTATTCATGATTTTATTTATTATTATCATTAAAAAGGGTTACAATGTCTTAGAGAAAAACACAATCGAGTTGAGACAGAGGATAAGAACAGAAAGTACAATACGTGTTTTTTCTAACTCGGCCATGATGAACACTTATATATTTTCACTCTTGTTTTTATGTTTGAACCTTCTGATTGACTGACTGGTAACAATGATATCCTAATGATTTTAATCATTTCACTACCAGCTCTGTATTGTATTTTCTGTTCTTATCCTCTGTCTCAACTCGATTGTGTTTTTTCTCTTAGCCATGTTGTAACATTCTATATGTTTTTTCACACTAGTTTTGAGCCTATTTTCATTTTCTAAATATAAATGTTGATTATTAGGGTGCCATACATGTTAAGGACACTAGGTTCAGGGCCCTGACCTAACTTTAGGCTAAGATTTATTTTCGGCTGATTATGCTTACGACTGTTAAGCGAAACATGTCCCATCTTACGTCTGTTGTAATGTTTATTTCCTAAATATAAGGAAAGATAAGTATTGGAAAGGTGGTGTTAACTATTATTCTTGTTTTAATGTCCATATCTGATGTCCAATACGGTCTACAATGAGATTTATTACTTGTAATTTTGGGCTTATGCCGTGTCAAGAAAGTAAAGTGGTAAGAAAATAAGGTGAAATTCACTCGCGAAGCGATCTGATTGGCTAACTTCAGCAGCTGATAAAATGACAACAGCGCGAGAGTTGATGTAATTGTTTAGAATTGCTTATCAGTATGACCAACGTTCTAATGCTCATATACTCTGTTCATGTTGTTTCCTAACACCCTGTGTGTTATTTCTCTGCTATTTATTACTTTATGAGGCAAATACATCCCTTAACAATTTCTGGTGCGTGAGACAGTTCTCTGGCATCAATAGCTTTGCGTATTGGTGTATACAATTTGTAACAGGGATAATAACCAAACCTACTCTAGTATAAACATAGCCGAGAAATTTTCTTTGAACTTTCTTAATTAGATCCACATACCTCACCATGTACGGGTTGCATGTAATTGAGGCATATTCTAGTTCTGATCTTATGAGAACATTATATAGAATATTACCAAGGCCCTATAAGAAAAACTAAAGAAATTCCTGATAAATCCTATACATTTTTGAGTTTTGATAATATATCCTGCAGGAGTTCAACCCCTACATCACACATTTCATTGAATACACATAGCGATTTCCCCTGGATTCCGTAATGACAGTTCATGCTAAATTTTTGTCGAAACTCGCTGTTTTACATTTATTAATATTTGAAGGAAAGTTATTGTCTCTGGTCCACTTGTTTAGTTTGTTCCCATCCATCTGAAGTTCGATGCAGTCATAATTACTCCTAACTGATAAACAAGGTGAATAACTGTTAGTGCTTGTGAGAGAGTACTCCCAGAAGACATATTTGCGTAGGTGAACTTTAGCATGTATTTTCTTAAAACAAGGCAGTCTCATTCATTAAAGTGTGTGCTCTCATCAAGTGAACTCTAGCCAAGAAGTGCTTCATATTTTCATCTAAAAGTGTCTGATGGGGAAAGGCAGACTGCAGCCAATACAGGAGCTGGAACTGAGGAATAATGCAAGTATAATGGTGTGTCAGTGCGCATCCAGGCTACCGCAGTTATGTCACGCTGGTAGCAAAGCAAGGAAGGCGGTAACATTTCTCGTGCTATGAAGTGAGTGCAACGTACAAAATGTATTCATTTACAATAGAGAGGCCACTAATGTGTTACCACAGTCAGTTGATTATTATGTCATTCATATTCGGAGTATTTTACTCATACATTTATGTAATGAATGCCTTATACATAATCGTTATAGCTCTAGCAGTTTGTAAATTTTTACATTTTCGTGGACTTTTTTTCTGAGTATATAAAATACTATTCTTCCTGTTTAACTGCTTTAAGTGCCTGGCTCCATGGCTAAATGGTTAGCATGCTGGCCTTTGGTCACAGGGGTCCTAGGTCCAATTCCTGGCAGGGTTGGGAATTTTAACCATAACTGGTTAATTCCTCTGGCACGGGGGCTGGGTGTATGTGTAGTCTTCAATATCATTTCATCCTCATTACAATGCGCAGATCGGCTATAAGCGTCAAACCAAAACACCTGCACCTAGCAAGCCGAACTTTCCTTGGACACTCCCAGCACTAAAAGCCATATGCCAATTCAACTGTTTTAAGCGAATACAAGATCTTGTGTACACCGAGGTTAAAATCACTGAGGAATTTTCACCACTGGCAATATTGGATCATGGTTCTTTGTTACTTTGTCAAATATGTAGGGTTCCCTGCAGAGGTAGTTACTCTGAATGTCATTAAATACTTTCTTCAGTATATTTGTAACTTCCAGTAACTCGTCACTGGGACTCGTTAAATTTCCTCTTGAGAGACACTCGAGCCAGTCTCGTTTGTTTCTTCATTTCTTTGTTGTTTCTCGCTGCTGAACAGTTGTACCTAAATAGGAATATTTGTTGCAAAACTTGTGAGCGATATAGCCAGCAAGGTATTTCAAACCTTCCTGATTAATGGTTTATTTTGATAGCATGACTGAAAGCTTTGAGCATATTTACATATTCTGGAGTCATCCACACTTTAAATAACCCTCTAGTTATGACAATCTGACAAGTCTTGTGTGGTTTTACCCTCTCTTGCAATTTTTTATCTATGCAAATTTCATTCGATACATACATTTCATCAAATACCATAATGGTTAAACACTCCTGATGGCTTAATTCATGGGCCTCTGTTTCATTAAAACAAACATATCGTGTTGTACCCTGTTCTACATTGAAACATGCAGCCCATGTGCACAATGTTGAAGGAGCCGGAGATGTGTAATGATGGGCTCTTTGGCATCAAGAATCTGTATTTGCCATTCACCATATACAATGAAATAGGCTTCGTGAACTGATAATTTAGTATTTAATATTACTCAGGCTAAATGAACATACACCTTTTATTAAAACTTAATACTACCATTATGCATTTCTAAGAATTCAGAGGTATTGTAAAATGGACTTTCTATTAATCATACATTTTCCTTTTAAAATTACTTAAGGGGAGTGGACTGTGCAGAATGTAGTGATTTATTACATAATCTTAAACAAATGATTTTATACGAGTAAGCAGTTTTTGACAGCCTGAGAATTGGGATGTCATCAATGTCTGCTTTGCGCCTTCTGTCACTATTAGGAGTTAATATATGAATTTTGTAATATATTCTCATGCATATGGTTTTAAATTACGGCTGGTTTTATTCCGATAATTTCATAGTTGTTGTCATGAAGGGATTTCAAAGCACATCGTAGCAAAATGAACGTAACACACCATATACGAGGGCTATGCCGAAAGTTTTTAGCTGAGTGTGAGAAAAAAATGTTATTTGCGAAACAATTACAACTTTTCAAACTAATCTCCATTAGCACGTATACATTTTCCCATTCTCTGAAACCACTTAAAAAACGTTTCAGTCCAAGCTTCTTCCGGGATGTCACTTAGTGCACTCTCGTACACTGCAATGGCCTCTTCATCTGACGAAAACTGCTGGCCACGTATTTTTTCCTTGGTCTTAGGGAACAGAAATAAGTCAGATGGGGCCAGGTCAGGTGAATAGGAGGGATGAGGTAACACTCGCACTTTTTCCCTTTCCAAAAAGTCGATTGTTCTGGCAGCCGTATGTGCAGATGCATTGTCGTGATGCAGCAGAAGGTGCCCACTCTTGGACAGAGGTGAGATGCCCCATTTTCATAAAAAAAAGTTGCCACCATCTTCTTTCCGGAGCTTCGACTTCGAACTTTTGTGGGTGGTTCCTCCCCTGGAACAACCACACAGAAGACTGTCTCTTCGTTTCAGGGTCATAATGGTAGACCCATATTTCATTACCTGTGACAATATTGTAGGTGTCTTCGGACTGCCATCCATTGAATTTTTCTAGCATGAAATGACACCAGTCCACGCTCTCCTCCTTTTGGCTTTCTGTCAGGGAATGTGGCACCTAACGGGCACATCTCTTGGTAAGGCCTAAATAATCATGAACGATGGTCTGCGCTGCTCTTGACCCAATATTTAAGGTCCCTTCAATGTCACTAAACGTAAGATGTGGATCTGCTTTGATCATTTCCCACACAGCATCAATGTTTTCTTGAGTCACAGCTGTTGCTGGGCGACTGGGACGAGGTTCATCTTCAATTGACTGCCGACCCCTTAAACTCGCGAAACCAATTTTCAACTGTGGCTCTAGAAGGGGCAGCCGCACCAAAAATGCGCAGCAAAGACGAATAGCATTCTTCAGCACTTAATTTCTTTTTATAATCATAAAAAATCATTGCTCAAAAATCACGGCGCGACAGATCCATCTTGCACCGTGTCTGACTCAGCACTGCCTGTGCTTTCTTCGCTCGCTGTGGAGGAACTACCGCTAGGAGGGGGTGTGCGTGCATGTCTGGGTCGAAAAACATCGCTCTTTCAAATGAAAATAATCCCATTGTCCTCAGAATTATGGTTTATGCGCTGCTAAAAACTTTCAGCACAACCTTCGTATTGAGTAAAGACAATAACACTTATCATGTTTCAAACTAAACTTATCATTGCAACGACATGTGTTTTCCCAAAGTCTTCATTTTTCAGGAATGAAAAATACTTCGTGTTTGATCCTTTGGTTTTCTGTAATAGCTTAAGCAGCCTGCTAATGCACAGCCCAGCATATTTCAAAGCATGTTCCATGTACATTAATGAGATTAATAACAGAGCTTCACATTATATATGGCACATATTTCAATATAACGCATGTTTATCAATTATCACACTAAATATATAACAGCAGCAAGATATGTGGCCGTGGGATCCAGTTTCTTGCAGTGCTCCCCACGTGACGTAACCTGCGCAGAAACAACACATTTTAATTTCACTTACTGACACACCATTATACTCGCATCACAGGACTGAGGTAGGTGTTGGGATTGCTGAACGAGACTACCTTGACAGACACTACTGTCCAGCATGTACGAGCACCACTTCATTCCAAGGACATTCCCTCGGCAATTGTGGAGGCAATAACCAAAAGTGTTACGAAAACCATGGCCAAACAGCTTACGGCTACTATTGACGTCAACAGAGAAGTTGTAAATTATTTAAAGGCGGAAATACAACAGCGTAAGACTGAACTGAGAACCCTTAATGACAAAATAAAGGGAAGTATCGACGCTCATGAATATTAATAATAATAATAAATGTAAGAAATTTATTTAAACTTCAACCTATTCAATACATTACTTGTAATGCTCATGAATATTACCGGAGAGGGAGTATTCAATACCTATTCAATACATTACTTGTAATGCTCATGAATATCACCGGAGAGGGAGTATTCATGTGTTTGGTATTCCTGAATTGCTAACAAAGAACACTGATGAATTAGCAATCAATCTGTTTACGGACAAGCTACGCTTGGACATTTCTGTACACGATATTGATAGGCATCACTGTGTGGGGAAGAGGGAATCAGGAATGAAGCACCTTATCATAGTGAAATTTATCAGTTACAAAAAGAGAGAGAAGTAATGTTTTGAATGAAGCGTAGGTTGGCGGGCAGTGGTGTCACAATCAGATAAGACTCTACTGTTGCCAGGTGTAGCCATTCTAAAATCTTCTATACATAGAGAAACCACCAAGCAGTACAAAACAGTGGACGAAGTAAATTCAAATAAATGCACTGTTTTTAACAATGTTAGCAACTTAACATATAATGTACTCTGTTCTATTTGTTACAATATTTTTGCCTCTCTGTGTGTAAGTGCAGAGGTGTAACTCAGTCACTGGCAGGCCCCAGCGCTCAATTTTCTTCCAAACCATAGCACCACTACCCAGTGCACTTCTCATCAGAGCAGTCATCTTAAAATTACTTTCATCATAGTAATATCTAGTGTAAGAGAAATAGTAGTAAAATTAACTCAGTTCCTAGCAGTATCTTATATAACTACTTTAAGAAGCACTGGTAAATTGGAATTAATTTTACACTGAATTAAGTGCAAGGGTACTTCCTGTTAAAAATAAATTTACATGCCTACAGGTGCTTACAAATTTGAGAGTGAAATATCTATTTCAATCCGCCTCTGTGGTGTAGTGGTTAGTGTGATTAGCTGCCACCCCCGGAGGCCCGGGTTCGATTCCCGGCCTGCCACGGAATTTGAAAAGTGGTATGAGGGCTGGAACGGGGTCCACTCAGCCTCGGGAGGTCAACTGAGTAGAGGTGGGTTTGATTCCCACCTCAGCCATCCTGGAAGTGGTTTTCCGTGGTTTCCCCACTTCTCCTCCATGCAAATGCTGGGATAGTACCTAACTTAATGTCATGGCCCCTTCCTTCCCTCTTCCTTGTCTACCCCTTCCAATCTTCCCATCCCCCAAAAGGCCACTGTTCAGCATAGCAGGTGAGGCCGCCTGGGCGAGGCACTGGTCATCCTCCCAAGTTGTATCCCGACTCAATGTCTCACGTCCCAGGACACTGCCTTTGAGGCGGTGGAGGTGGGATCCCTCGCTGAGTCCGAGAGAAAAGCCAACCCTGGACGGTAAACAGATTAAGAAGAAGAATATTTCAGCATGCAGTACAGAAATTGTACTTACGGTAAGTTCCTCCCTATTGTCTTTCTTAGTCTTTCGTTTTGTAACTTTTGCAGTTCTAACTTCATTACATACATAGTTACTTCACTAATACTGTTCACTGTTATTTATCTATATTTTTATTACCTTTAATCATTCTCATTTAACAATTTACTTCACTAGTAGTAGCTAGCCATTAGTTATATGTATAAACTAGTACTAATATAATAATTGGGGGGATGAAAACTGAGATGAATTCCTTTTACGAGGATACATATATCTAAAAAACTGAAGATGTTACAGTTGTGATAATTCGTATTTGGAAGCTCTTTTAAAAAAACAGGTACTGTTTATTTTTGAAAAATTCACTTAAGTGGGGAGTGTGAAAGGAAGTGAAAAAATTGAATTCTATTTCTGGAGAAACTTACATCTCAAAACTGAAGGTTACAGACGTGGAAATTGGTATCTGAAATCTCCTTGAAAAATAAACAAACATGTATTAATTTTTTCGACTTGAGAGAGGACTGTTTCTCACGTGTACATGTACTACAAACATGGTTTAAAAAGAATTTCTGGGGTAAATGAAACTCAATTTTTGGGTGAGTTCTGATACTTTAGGAATTTCCGAATAATGTCTTAGTACAATGGCGAGGAACGATTACTTTGATCAAATTATGAAATCCAAGCGAGCGAAGCTGCGGGTAATTGCTAGTAACTTCATATACCAAGTCAAAGGATAGAAATGCAGCACACCCTCTAACCTGACTGGTTTGACAAAATGCATCAGCTAAATAAAACCATTAAGCTGAATACATCCAGACTAAAATCAACCAATCCAACCAATGTTCTTTACTACTTCACAATATATCAAAATCATAATCCCTTAAGAACACATTTATTTCTCGAGTTTCATTTCTAAAGCTACAGATATTTAGATGCATAAATAAATCTTCATTATAGACCGTTATGCCTTTTAGCGTTCAGTCTGCAAACCTCAGTGAATTTACTAAACGCCGCCACAATCCTCTACCTGTAACTAGTTCTGTTGCCTTGTTTATTTCTATACCTCTTATCTTTAAATCATTAGAAACCGAGTCTAACCATAGTAGTTTTGGTCTCCCTCTACTTCTCTTACCCTCCATAACAGAGTCCATTATTCTCCTAGGTAACCTATCCTCCTCCATTCACCTCACATTACCCCATCACCGAAGCCAGTTATGTGTACAGCTTCATGTTTAGCAGTTTATTCCAAATTCAACTCTAAAATGTTGTAATATGTTTTTCAATGTAATTATTGAAGCGTTTATGTATTATTGCCCCCCTTATATGCACTAAGATATTTAGATAAAAATGCTTAAACTTATAGTTCTTTCACTGTGATTAAATTTGTTTCCCACATATCTACTCGATTTCTCACATTTAATTTTGTTTATATTATTACTATTTATTATTATAATTAATAGTAATAGTAGTCTCCTTATCAACACCATCACAATTACTTTTGTTATTGCTACCGCTATAATTTTTTGAGTTATCATCACCATCACCATCATCATCATCACTAACATTATTACACTTAGGGATATCTACAGGTGCACTTACCCTGCAAGTTGTGTCAGCATTTAGGGTTGTGTTTGGACTTCACAAAAATCACACTCTTTCAGTTAGTACATTAATGGCTGGAACCGAATGCTACATTTCTAGCTATGTCCTTGAAGGAAGAACACAGTCTTTCAAAATATTTTGAGATATTCACCCATCTTCAGTTAAGCTGGTATAAGCCTCACCCAATCAAACATGCCAACTTCAGTACAGGGATAAGTCCACTTCTACAGATACTTGAAAGGGGTAGAATAAGACGAAAGACTTCTTGAAATAAGGGATATAAACTAACTCTCCTTCACATTCTTTCAATTTGTTTGAACTACTGTACCAGCCACAACCCACGCCCACAATTGGTTTTGTGAGGGAATTCTTAACAATGATATAGGGCTATATTGTTTTTGCCTTTCCTTGGTGCACTGTCAAAATTATGATTATCTATTTGAAAGTTTTCTTTTTTTACAATAGCTGATGAAGCTTCTGGCATAGATACATGCTGGCCTTCAAGTCCAACAGAACATTGTTGAAAACCACCCCTTTACTGCGAGTAAAATACAGCCACAATTCAGATAGGAGGTTACCGGTACCAATAAAAGTCTTTAATAACAGTAGAGCACTTCTCTTGAGATTAGAAATATGACTTCAGAGCTTGAAACAATTGTAGCACACACTTTATGGCAGTTCTCTTCCTCAGTGTATTACAAGTACACCCCTGTTTGCATGTACCAGAAAATGTTTTTTTTTTTAACACATTATTATCCAAGTTTTAAATATATCAGGGATATCTGACAACAGTATAATTTTATCACCAAAATTATCATTGTTTGTTAATGCCTTTCATGATCAACAAATACTTCATTATCACTTTTACTTCTCCATCTTCAGAAGTACTTTAAATACAAGTCATAATCTGAAAATAAAAAGTGCAGAAAATGGCCAAACATGTACTATAGGATATAGAAGGATAGAAAAGAAGGTTTGAAACACACACACACACACACACACACACACAAAAAAACCCACAATGAAACAGGAAAAATATGAAAGCTTAATTTTATTTAAAACTCAGATTCAGCACTCAAAACTTACCTTGCCATCTCCAGCATAATGGAATCCTGCATCTGTTGAGAACACGAGTAATCGACGAGCTTGATCACGCCAACCAATCTTTTTACGACACACAACAGCTTGCATGATGGCATCAAAACCGCCTTCAGGAGCATCCAAGTTCCCCGAAACATTTTCACTCTTTACTTTAGCCTGTACATAAAGATATAATTATTACATAAATCATTAATCTCTACTCAGAATTTTCAGTGGGTGCAACAGAAGGAAGATAACACAAAAAATTACATCATAAGCCTTACAGACATACTTCCAGCTAAATTGTACAACCCGACTCCACAGTAATCATTCTTCAATACTCCAATGAAGAACAAAGTCTGCCTGACTATCTTACAGGTGCTTTTAGTAACATTATTTAAACATAATGAAATATGTTTTCCTTAGACATTACTGTTTTAATTCAGTCAAAATGTTCCACATTTTATCTGATCAATTCTCCCTTCTGAGACATCTTACTTCAAAGGCTTGACTGATCAATGCTATTCCTTTAGAGAATTTCACTCTGCATTTTTATTTTATTTGTTGCCAGTGGTTTAACGTTGCACTACACATGGAAGGTGTTTGGCAATGCAAGGATGTGTGTGCTAAGATTGGGAAGGAAGTGGCCATAACCTTAATTAAGTTACACACCCAACATTTTGCCTGGTGTGAAAATGGAAACTACTTCAGGGCTGCTGATGGTGGGGTTCGAACCCACTATCTCCTGAATCCAAGGCTCACAGCTAGAGGACCCAAATCATGCAGCTAACTCTCGGTTTTCATTCTTTGAACCTAAATTTCCTATTAAGCTTTCCTGTGGAAGGCTCATAGTAAAAGTTTTAAAGTAAATCATTTAGGTACATTCAATATTAAACACAATCAGAGAGCTAAGAAACTTAACTTGCAATTCTGAAATGCAACAGATTTCATTTTCATTTTTAGCAATTCTCAACTTATGTTTCGAAACAAGATTTCCATCAAAATTTTCACCCTCTCAGAACCTACACCACCAATGACAGCCAGAATGGAACTCTGAATATCTGAAAGAGATGGCCCGTGACTGATCACCTTAACAAGCTAGGTCAGTTAAACCTTCCCATATGAAGATTCCAGGTCTATACCATCTAGGACACACAGCTAGACTATGTGGCCAAAAGTCTCTTTACACCCCTTGATGCACCCTACGTATATAATTTCCACTGGCTTCTTGACTCAATGTCCTTGTCATGAAGTGGAAGTCGACGAGTGAAAGCAGCCAAAACCTAGCAGCCAAGGTAGGACAGACCATTTTCTCTACCTGGGAACCTTATTATTCTCTTGGTCAGGGCACCACCCTGTGCTTTGTAGTCATGGCCGAAGCATTTCTTGTGAAATGAACTTTTATTCCATACCCTGATGGGGTACTTATAATCTACTCTACTCTTAACCCGCTTAGCACCAAGATCCCATCTATCGGATCACAGGTTCCCACAAAATTGTCAAGTTAATCCAATCTATCGGCTGTTGAAGTTTTAATACCAATATAAAGGGTCCGTTATTGGACATAATACATTTTCCAGCTAACTCATTCTTGTTGCCAGCGTTTCACCCCCATGTGCTAGGCTGGGCTCATCAGTTGGTACCTAGCACACCTACCAAGACGCTGGCTAGTGCATACCGCGGAGGTCACTACATAGGCTAATTGTAGCTACCGGCAGTGCCAATGCACTATGAGAGACTTTGTCTCATTATCAAAAATTGATGCCTGCTTGGCCATCAGATGATATAGATGTTGATTCCCATAGGGAATCTGAAATATTTGTTCCGAATGAGTAAATTTATATAAATTTCTTATTTCATATTTCAGATTCCCTATGCGAATCAACATCTATATCATGTTGAAGTTTTATCATGATCTGTTCGCAATTTCACCTTTGCCTAACCTCTATGGCTAGTTCTGTAGATAAGAGCACGGAGTACCCATTATTGCCTTCAGATATCTCTGTAAAGCTTTTGAGAAGAAACAACACAACATTGAAATGCATTCTGAGATTGTTGGTAAACAATATGGATTCAAGGAAGTGTGCATTTGTAGCGGGAGAAGATGATTATTATTTACGAGCGTGTTTAGAGGATTATTTAAGTGATAATGAGGATATTAAGGTGTGCGACTTATCGGAAAGTGATTCGGATACCGAATTAGCAAGTGAAAATGCTGTTAGCGACATTGTAGAACCATCTCAGTTCTCTCAATGCATGTGACTCACACAACATGTCAGGTACATCAGACTCTCAATTTTATTTCACCTGATGTTCCTTTAAGTGAAGATGAGAATGACTGCAAGGATATCACTGACTTTGATAATACGAATCATGGAGTGAATGAGGATCCGAATCAGGTTATGAACAATTTATTATGGAATAGCGTGTCAGAGGGAGATTTTTAACTCCCTTCCCCAGGGATGTATCTTGAAATGCCAGGGCCGAAGCACTTGCCGCGACGAAATTCCAAACCTATAGAGTATTTTTCAACATAATGTTTACCGTAACTTTCTTACAATTACTGGTATAAGAGTCAAACTTGTACACAATGCAGTACATTGCTAAACATTCTAAAAACATGTCTTCTTCCTCTAGGACTAAGACTTGGAAAAATGTGACACTGCCAGAAATGAGGGCTTATATTGCTTGTATTTTGAATATGAGAATGTTAAAATTACCAACAATAGAGTCATATTGGTCATAGCGTTTGTGCCACACTGTACCCTGGTTCAGAACTATGTTTTGGCAAAACAGATTTCAATTAATTTTGGAGTTCTTTCACCTCTCTGACAACACTAATCAACCAACACCTGGTCAGCCTGGTTAAAACCCATCTGCCAAGTTTGATCCTGTGGTTGAACATGCCAATTGGGTTTTCCAGTATCATTTTATTCCTCATCAGAACATCAGTATAGATGAAAGTCTCGTCAAAACGAAGAGCCACTCATCACTAATGCAGTATCTGCCAAATAAACACCATCAACATTGGGTTATCAAGTTCTGGATGCTCTGTGACAGTGTGGTCAACTATCGTCTTGCATTTTATGTTTACGGAGGGGCCAAAGACACTTTAGACAGAGCTGTCATGAAGCAACATGCCTTGGGTACCTAGTAATGAAGGCAGTGTTATCCAAAGTGAAATTACTGAACAGGGGCTATCATGTATTTGTTGTCCAACGCGTTGGCTGAAAGGTCAGCGTACTGGCCTTCGGTTCAGAGGATCCCGGGTTCGATTCCCGGCCGGGTTGGGGATTTTAACCTTAATTGGTTAATTCCAATGGCACAGGGGCTGGGTATATGTGTTGTCTTCATCATCATTTCATCCTAATCACGACGTGCATGTCGCCTACGGGCGTCAAATAGAAAGACCTGCACCTGGCGAGCCGAACCCGTCCTGGGATATCCCGGCACTAAAAGCCATAAGACATTTCATTTCATGTATTTGTAGATTTTTTTTTTTTTAATCAGTATACCACTTGCCTTAGATTTGAATAAAGTTGGGACCTTCATTACAGGGACTATGAGGAGGAATAGGAAATATATGACTAAAGATGTACATAAGAAATATGGTGTGGGTGAGGCCAAGTATTTAAGATGTAATGAATTGCTTTTGTTGGCATTCAGGGAAAAGAAGTCAAAAAGTAAACCTGTACTCCTTTTGTCAACTAATTCAGAAGCTAAACATAGTAAATGTGTGGATAAGGGAAGAAAAAAAGAAGTGATAAAACCTGATATGATTCTTCATTACAATAGTTATATTGGGGGGGGGGGGGTATTGACAGCAGTGACATGATGCTCTCTATATACTTGGATAAGCGAAGAACCCTGAAGTACTGGAAAAAGGTGTGTTTTAATGTGTTTGGGCAGATGATACTGAATAGTTATATACCGTATAAAATGAACACAGATGGGAAGATACTGACAAGGTTTGATTTTACTGAAGATATAGTTGAAACTGTTCCGAGGTTTTGGTGGATCAGCAGAGGTGAAAGAAGGTGCGGGTTGGAATGGGTCTAACTACAAGTCCGAAAGATTAATTTTAAAATTTAAATAAAGGTTATATTTTCAACTGATAACAAGATTTAACAATTTTCACTAGGTGAAATAACAAAGGAAAATCAGGTACAACGCAACTTTACAAATGAAAGCACAAGTTAACAGGATATTACAAATTCTGGGCTACGAGCCCCAAAGTCTGAGCTCTCAGCTCACAACCACAAATTACCAAAGGGCAGAAAACCCCTCATTACATGGAGCACTTGCTCCCAACTTCACATCTCAAGCCTCTCTAAGGCACTTTTACCACAACACCATAAAGAGCTGACCTGCTCTCGATCTTTCGAGCCTATAAAGGCAATAACGGACTATTACACTAAACTGCCATCAAGGCATAACTTATAAAGAAACAGGGGTATCTCGTACCCAATCTACTGGGCCTTAGTGGGCAAATACTAGGTTAATTTAAATGGCCCAAAACGCAAAAGGGATGGAGGCGTGAATTAGCACTCCTAAATACACATTTTAAAACCTAAGTGGCGCTAGGCCGATTGCACAGGAGCTAATCCCAAGCTAGGGAGGTGACTCGTATGAGAAAACTTTAATACATTAAGGAAGAGAAGAAATGGTTATGAAAACGTAGTCACCTCAACTTCAAAATGAAGGGGAACTCTAGAGGTAAAGCACTCTCTATCCCCGCTTTACAGTTAAAGAGATTTGTAGTTTTTACATAGACTGAAATGGGATTTACATTTTAAAAAGGTTGGTTACATATTAAAGGTTTCGAACCTTCCCCGCAAGTTAAACTGCTGAGCTAGCAAGAAAAGATGTTAAATGGCCATTACCTTGTTGAAGATCTGTTGCCCGAAGAAAGAGGCGCTTCCCGCCCCCTGCTACATATCCACACGCAAAGCTAGATGTTATTGAAGTGGCCCGGAGACAAGAAAATCAGCAACCCTCGCGGAAGACATGAATATAGATAAAATATATGAAGCAAGCATGAAATTCAAGATATGTAAAGATTTGAAAAACAACTATCACAATCACATGTCCTATGCAAGCTCTCAGCTTTCCTCCCATTTGAATACTGCACCTCACAGAAGACCAGGTGAAACACTAAAATACCAGCACTTGAGGAATCTTCTAGAACTCAGCTCAGCTGCAACAAATATGAACAGCTCTTTCCTGGCTCAAATCTGAAGGGCAGCAAAAGTTACACATACTGACGTTGGTATATCAAACTTAAGATGAAAATTTTCCCCTTATAAATTTCTTTGAAATATGATTCTGTTCTCATTTTATAATCTTAATACTAAATCTGGATCTTCCTTCACTATTCCTGCTAACCAATCTTCCAAGTACAATAAATCCTTTGTTGTGACTGGGTCGCAACTTTGGAATACATTTCCAGCTGATGTTAGGAAGTGTAAGACATACATAAAATTTAAGCATGATTGCACAGATTTCCTTCTGAACGCCACTGACTGGTTCATGTGACTGGTGATGTATGAGACTGCGTGGTTGGGCCATTATGGCATGTAAGTGACTTTGTGATTTTGAAATTAAAATACAGTTATTTTCTAGAACTAATATTATTTATTATTATTATTATTATTATTATTATTATTATTATTACAAATAATAGTGTGTATGTGTGTAGTATCTTATCTTTCAATTCGTGTACAAAGAATTTAAGTCGTCACTGTTTACCACCATACTTGTTTCATGACACGTTGTGTAGAGGCCTAGTATGTATTCTTTATGATGTACTGTTTCCCGTAACTGTTTTATATTTTCCTTTGTTTGATGCTCTTCGCTAACTTTACTTATTCTGTATTTTTCTAAATTATCTAGTCTACGTATCTAATTCAGTGATAGTATTTCTTTATTATATTGTAATTGTGTGGTTACGTATAAGAGAGGGCCATGAGCCCTAACTTTGCCACTGCGAAAGACCTAAATAAATAAATAAATAAATAAATAAATAAATAAATAAATAAATAAATAAATAAATAAATAAATAAATAAATAAATAAAATGTAAGAAATACCGTTTTTCTTATTATTGTTCGTCTGAACATACGGTTATATTTATGAGCATAATAGTTGTATACATAGAGCCAAATGGTCCAAACTTTATCATTCATAAGCCTGATAACATATTGTAGAATTGCAAGACCACTGCTCCACTTGTATACCTTGACTTACTTTAACCCTAGAACCGGCAGTCGTCGCAATCGCGACTCATTTCCCTGTTACTCAACCGGCAGAGTCGTTATCAAGATGCATTACGCCAGCGGTGACTAATTTCGAGATAGCGCCTTGACACTCAACATCTCTATGACATATATTGCATCATTTTGAAGAGGAATCTCTACTCTATAAATACAGCACAATTCTGTAGTAGTTTAGTGTGACAGAGTGTGCAGTACACGTGGAAAAATGAGAACGCTTTGTAGATGATCATTCTGTTGTGCTTGCTGTGGTTGTCCGATGTGCATTAGCTTTCGTGGCGCAAAATGAGTGAATTGTCAGGAAGTAGTGAAATTCGTAATTGTTTGTTTGATCTGGATGGCGAAGGTGATAGCGACGTATTTTTAGAAGGAACTGACGATAATTTTGACAATAATTCGTCAGGTAGTGGCGAGCTATATGAGCCTAGGCTAAGTGATAGACACTGATATTGACGATGATGTGGAACACAATGAACCACCTACTGATGATGATAATAATAATAATGACGGTAATGAAGTTGACCAAATAGAACCGAATGGGACAAGAGGTAATCCTCCAGAGCCAGAAATAAAAGTGGAAGAGAAGTTCAAGATTCAAAACACAGGTATAAAAAATTGCCCTCCAAGAAACAGTCCTCCTCTAACATATTTCTATTTGTTCTTCTCCAATGACATCTGGAATCTTTTAAGTGACTGAAACTAATAAATATGCACAGGAAATTATTCGAAATAAAACAAATTCCGAAAATATGGGTCTGTATTCTTGCCTGCAAAGATGGGTTGACGTTACAGTATCAGAAATGAAAAAAACATTTCTGTAGTTATAAATATGGGTCTGAGTCCTAATAACATTGAAAAATAGGGGTGCACTCCAAAATTGCAAATATTTCCACATTTTCCAAAAGTCATGGCACTAAAATGTTTCGACTGGAAAGAAATATTCTATAACCTGTCGGTAATGGTAATTTTTGATGCCTACATACTGTATAGTGTGAACACCGACATACCCCTTGAACATGAGGAATTTATGGTTAGTATTGTCGAAGGTCTTGTAGATGAAGAAACTCTTCAAAACATTCCACCTGGACCTTCAGGAGAAATAGGACATCAGCTGGTACGCCTCCCAGGAAAGAAACTGCGGTTGTGCCCTGTCTGATTGCAGAAAAAAAAAGTCACGCACTCACTTCTGGTGCCCAGGATGTAATTGTGGTGTCCATCAACAGTACTACCATAAATTAGAACATTCTTGGAGGCCTATGAAAGCAGGAAGAAAGAGGAGCCACCCCAAAGGTAGCGAGGATAAATCTGACTAAGTAGACTCACATGTTGGTGCGATGTGCTTGTGTTGTTCCAGTTCTATTTTACTTTACAATACTTCAATGTAGTGAAACTTTTCTACACATTTTTAATCAGCATAAAATTGTGCTAATTTTGTATATAGCAGAACTTTTGGATTATTTTGGAATACTTAGCGTGTGTTGGATACTTCGTCCATACTGCTTCAGGATACTAAATTGGCAAGTTTAATTTCCTACTATAGTATTCTTCATCCTTTTCTGAATAAAATGACTTGTTATACATAAAAATAAATTGAAAAACATGATTTTATGAATTTTTAAAAAGTTGCTCGCTAAACTCGCCTAAATGCTTGCCGCTTGAAGGTAAACCGCTTGCCGGTTCCAGGGCTAAAAAACTGTTTTGTTGCTTGTCTTTTGTGAGGTGTACTTGGATTGGCTCTCTTCAGTAACTGGCAGTAATCTGCCAGCATGTTTTACTTCCATTTCCCTTGAATTTGGCATTCAATTTCCTTTAGATCCTGGTGGAATCTTTCTCCTTGCTGTTTGCCCAGCATTCCTAGGTGCTCAGAGAAATAGTCCAGATGTGAATGCAACATATGCACCTTTATGCTCATATTATAGCCTAACTCTCAGAAAGAAACCAGTATTCTGTCCACCATTTGCTTGTAGCCTGGATCCTTTGTATTGCCAAGAAAGTTTTTTACTACATCCCGGAATACTTTTCATGCCGAACATTCTGCTGCGCACTTATAGCCTTAACAAATCCCTTCTTAAGTCCTAGTTGGACTTGTCAACAAGACTTTATTGTTTTATGTTTTTCAAGCCAACAATCCACTGTGTACGTCATGCCTGTAGCCAACATGTTCTTTTCATGGAGTCTATATTCCTTTGTAAGACCAAAATCTCTAAGTCATTTAATGCACTACGCTAAAAAGTTTGGGTTCTTTCCTAGCAACTTCTGCTAAGAAATCACAGTTAAAGGCAGCACCGGCCATTTCTTCCTCATCTTCAGAAGAGGAGCCATCATTCAATTTTTCCGGATGCATTGGTAACGGTGCATTGGTGTATGTACATTAAAGAAGAAATATCAGATTTTTTAAGAAGTAATATCCGACTTTTAAAGAATTGCTGAAAAAATATTGCTTGGATACACAATCTTACTTTTGTTCCTGCTATTAAAATCCTTCACAAACACCAAACAGAAGTAGCAGGGAGAACTGTGGTCCGTAGGTTGTCGCCTCACCATTGGCACTCCGAATGGCAGCGCTGTTCACTCACCGTTCATCCACTATCGTAACTGCTCTACACAGGTCCAACAAACAAAGAGGTGCCCACGGATTGTCTTGGTCTCCTAGTTTGATGCCAAAAGTACGCACAGTAAGCCTTTCTGGCGAACTTTGTTATATTGTGCCACTGTTTTATTGGCACGAAACTTCCACACATACTGCAGGATATATTTGGACTGTTCATGCAGCCAATGCAGGGTTACCAGATGGCTGCAGAAGTTTGCATTAATAAATAAATTCAAGAAACTTATTCAAGGCAACACTTCGCCTAACAAAGTTTTGACCGGGTGAATTGGCCGTGCGGTTAGGAGCACACAGCTGTTACCAGCCCTGAAGATAGTTTTCCGTGGTTTCCCATTTTCACACCAGGCAAATGCTGGGGCTGTACCCTAATTAAGGCCACGGCCGCTTCCTTCCAACTCCTAGCCCTTTCCTATCCCATCGTCACCATAAGACCTATCTGTGTCGGTGCGACGTAAAGCCACTACCGAAAAAAAAAAAAATTTGTAATTTTTCAAGATGTAATATCTGATTTTCAAACAAATGTGATGTGATGTAGCAAAAATAACGCCGGATACCATTTCAGGATGCAAATGCCATCCTAAACAACTATCAGGATGGCAGCAATGAAACAATCGCAGAGCTGTGTAATTAACACTCCTTTTGAAGAAAAATTCAAGTGTGTAAATTAGACATGGAATTCAGATATATACCATTTACAATTTATTAACATCTAAAAGATACATCAAATATACTATAGACAAAATTGGTTCAAATAATAATAATAATTATTATTTTGTGTGGCTATTTCTAGCCAGGTGCTGTCCTTGTTAAGGCAGACCCTCCAATGAGGGTGGGCAGCATCTGCCATTTGTAGGTAACAGTGTATTATTGTGATGGAGGATAGTGTTATGTGCAGTGTGTGAGTTACAGGGATGTTGGGGACAGCACAAACACCCCTTCCCTGAGCTAAGGGAATTAGCCATTTAACGTTAAATCTCCGAGCCGGCCGGGAATCGAACCTGGGACCCTCCGGACCAAAGGCTAGTATGCTAACCATTTAGTCATGGAGCCGGACATTGGTTCAAATCATCTGCAGTTATTCAGCGTAAAATTGTGGCACAAGTCTTCCTCCTAATAGTAAAACAGAATAGGCCCTATATCAGGAAATCTGAACACAAGAGGGGTTTGAAATAGAGATAATGGGAAACGTTCTTCCTGTTATGAGATGAAGCTAAACAAATATGAATTGCGTAAGTAATAATGACATACCAGCAAAAACAAAAACAAAAAAGTCTTATATTTCATAAACAACCATCTTCAACATTGCTACCGGCACTGCAGGAAAAATTGCTGCTGCTATCACTGCTCCCATCTCTCCAAAAGAAGTATTGTTCAGTCCCATCTAATGAATTCGAGATGCCTGTTTTCTTGAAGTTTTTTCAATCACCTCTAAAGAAATAATGTCCTTTGTGTGTGGATATCGCACACGTTCAACAGGTGGTTTCCGAATCTTGGCTGTTGGAGCAAGTTCATGCACACTTTCCACCATCCTGCACAGATACAATTTCTGCAGATTGTCCTTGAATGGTTTATTTATAGAAACATCCAAGGGTTACAGTACAGATTTCAATCCACAAGAAATCACTGCCACATTGGTTTTCATGGTTTCCAGTAATTTTTTAACGTCTTCTGTCTGGTGGCCATGAATGCTGTGTAACACACGGAGGCCTGGGCATCGAAGGAGAGACTGTTCGATTTTCCCAAACCATCCGTATCCAAACTTGTATGAGTGACGTATCCATCCACCCCTTTTTTGGATACGAATATGGATACCTCGCAAAAATTTTACTTTCAGCATTAATTTTCATTTCAGAATGCAAGGTGCAAACTTTCTACCATCGCCTGTTAACAGCAAGCACACTGTTGTTTTTTTGCTTCCAATAGTGCGTACAATAACACTAAATGTCCCTTTCTTAACAACTGTCCAACTTTGTGACATATCGAAACTGAGTGGCATCTGACCTGAGTTTCCAATTTGGGAAAGCAGATATTTCTTAAATTTTCCATTTCCCAATTACAAAGTGATGAATATCTATGACTTCTTTGTTTAAATCATTCGGCACTCTTTGACATAGTGATGTTCTTCGCTTGAAGCTTAAAATATGAGATGCTGATCTCATGTGCTGCAATTTTCAGAAATTTGCCACTTTTTGGGATGCAAAATGCTTTGAGTGACTTGTTGGTCGCTTGAAACACAGTTTCCTGTTTCCACCAGCAGCACACAATGCACCCGGACACTAAATAATTGTGGCCCGCTGCCCTACTCCCATGCGTTTTGGCACAACTAATCACTGCAAGTTTACATGATTAGTAATACTTTTAATACCTACTTACCGTGGATTAAACGGTCTTGAGATCACAAAACATGCATGTATCCAAAACACACTTAAAATATATTTGTACCAGGCTGGAATAGAGTATCATTAGTCAGGTCTGCGCAGATTCACTCACTGAACTAAAATAGTAATGGGTGATAACACAAAGTTGTGCGGTATTTGTAATTTCAGGTTTTGCAATAAGAAGGCTTCTACTTGACATCTTTATTTTGAAATGCATCTGACATCATCGAGAAAATGGGTGCGTCAAACACGAAAACAGTCCTCCTCCCCCCCCCCCAACTTTGAACAAAAAAATTCAAGTGCATAGATTATGCACAGGCATTAATTATTCGAGAAAATTAGGTACTTCAAATATGGAGTTGCACCTGCAATTATGCATGATTTTCTGAAACCAAGTAATAAGTAAAAGTGAACCACAATCATCTCTCACTTTGAAATAGGGAAAATATTCTAGAAAGATTACAGAAAATGTGGAAATGCAAGATGAATTACAGAAAATGTGGAAATGCAAGTCCAGAAACAGTTTGGTTTTAGAAGTAGAAGATCAATGGCAGAGCCCATAATCATCAAGACGCCGGGCTGAGTGGCTCAGACGGTTGAGGCGCTGGCCTTCTGACCCCAACATGGCAGGTTCGATCCTAGCTCAGTCCGGTGGTATTTGAAGGTGCTCAAATACGTCAGCCTCGTGTTGGTAGATTCACCGGCACGTAAAAGAACTCCTGCGGGACTAAATTCCGGCACCTCGGCGTCTCCGAAAACCGAAAAAGTAGTTAGTGGGACGTAAAACAAGTAACATTATTATCATTAATCATCATGACCCACAATAGAATAGCACTGAAAGTACCAGAAGATTATGAAAATATTTATCGACTGAGAAAAGTTCTACGTTACTATATGTTAATGGAAGAGCTAAATTTGGGAAAGTCTAGAACACGAAGATACTGGAAGAGAAAGAGGAAAGTGTATTGTCACATTTACTATTTGTGACAACTACAATACACAATAGCAAGTTTCTGGTCAAAATCAACAATTGGTTCAACCAGGTACCTGCTACAGCCATGGAGTGGATGAAAAATAGACATTTATAAAAAAAGGAAGTAATAATAATGAAGGTGTAAATGTGTGAGAAAAGAGAAAAAAGGAATAGCAAAGATCTTGAGATCCAATGGATATAATGGTTATGAACCAAGAAGAGATCATTCATTTTCTCAAGGAAAAAGCTCATTATAGGGAGCACATGATTAAGAAAGACTAATAGATGAAGAGATAGTAGAACAAAAACCTGGATAGGCTTCATATTGATGGAAAAAGCCAATCGTAAAGACTGATGGAGTTACATATGTCTGGTGATGTTTTAATTGATCACAGAGCAGTAGCAGCATACAAAAAAGAAAATGGAAAAGGAGTATGGAAACAAAATTAACCTTGCATAGGAAGATTTTGTGAAAAAATTGAAACAACTATTGATAACACAATGGCTGGCTATAGAGAATGTTGAAAAGAAAAAGAACAAAATGGAAATAGAAAAATTTTAAGAATATATTGTCCACAGTGCAAAAGAGTACGCGTTAGACCATCAGGGAAGCTAACACAAAGAGATCTCGTGGCAGAATGAAGAGTGAATTATGTAAGGAAAGAAGAAATTGTCGAAAGAATGGAAAACGAAAAAGGAATAAGGTAGGAGGAAGTACAGCAAATCTAAATGAATATGTAATACAAGGTGTCCGCGTTAAAGGTATATGTAATAATATAAAATTTAATAACTTGAGAAGTAGTGGAGATATTTACTTGCGGTTTGTTTCTACAAGTAGGGTAACTCAAAATGTTTGTTTACATACCTAATAAACCTCGATATGTGCACCATTAGTGGTACGACAGACATCTAATCGGTATTCCACTTCTCTCCAAGTATTCTGCAGCATTGTAGGCGTAACATTTGCGATAGCTGCACGAATGCGATGACGCAGATCTGGCAGATTACGAACTGGTGTCTGGTACATTTGATTCATGACAAACCCCCACAGGAAAAAATAAGGTGGTGTAATGTCGGGGCTTCTAGTGGGCCAAGCAATTGATGGACTACCTCTCCCAATCCAGCGATCTGGGAACTCATGATTCAAGAAATCCCTCACAACTTCTGCATCTTGCTGAAAGATCACGTCACGAGGAAGTGGTGGCATAACATACTGCTCCAACATGTCTAGGTAACGTAGGCTCCGTGAAGAAGACTGGGCCAATAACCCTGTCCAACAATTCACACCACATGTTCACTTTCGGAGAGTCCCGTTTCAAATCTATCACTACGTGGGGGGTTCAGATCCCCATATGCGGCAATTGTGCTTGTTTACCGTGCCGGAAATGTGGAATGTAACCTCGTCAGAGAAACAGACCCAATCGAGGAATGCCTTGTTTCCATCAATTTTTGCCAGAATTGTCTCCGTAAATCCCTTCCATAGCGGACTGTCCTGAGGTTTGATTTTCTGACGAAACTGCAGTTTGCACGCCTGTAGGTGCAACCTTTTGTGGACGACATCGTGTACTGTCGAACGAAGTAACTGTAACTGCCTACTTGCTTGTCGAATTGACTTACCAGGGCTCCGCTTGAAGGACTCGCGGATTAAATCAACAGTAGCCTCTGAAACTGCATGCTTGGCGTGGCGGCCCGACATCGACAGCAAGTTCCCAGATTCTCGAAGGCACCTGTCCCATTACATGATTGTTACGTAAGTGGGAACATCATCAGTTGGTAACAGTCCATACTCGCACAGAAAACTACGTTGTACTAGTGTAACGAATTTTATCTCCACGAGCAAAAGCCCACAGAACACGTTCTGCTGTGGAGTCCACATGGTTACTGGCGCGCTTCTTGTGAACAATGCAGTTAAACACATGTGCATGTGGTACTACCGCCACCGCAAGCGAGCACAGAAAACATTTTGAGTTACCCTAGTTGTAGAAACTAACTGCCAATAAATATCTCCATTATTTCTCAAGTTATTGAATTTTATATTATTACACCTTTAACCCGGACACCTTGTATTAACTCTAAATTCATGAAAGAAAAAAAAATGCTAATTCTCTCTTGCACAGTAATGTTTCAGCTTCTCCTGTTGGTTTTATTTCTACTGATATTAAAAAGCAAATGAGAGGAATACTTTTAGGACATATAAATGTAATAAGATAGAGTAAAACCACAACAGAGAATATCCAACCAACAGAAGAAGCTGAAACATCGCTATGCAAGAGAGAATTAAAAAGATAAAAACTGGGGGGGAAACTATAGAAATAAATTATGTTGCAGTAGATTTTAGACCTTCAGGATTGCAGCAGACACAGAGATTGCTCAAGAATACATGGAAAGAGAAAAACATCCAAGAGGATAGGCAAGAGTGAACTGATTTACTTATTTTCAAGATAGGAAAACAATTTAACTCAGCCAAGATGTTATATCAGTAAGCCTTTGTGTCAAATACAGCTGCACAGTAAGTTGAAAACTTGTCTTGGCAGTGTCAGTAAATGCTGTACATTCTATGGTGACAAACACATGCTTCTATTGTCTTGCATGTGGTGTACAGTGGGCTAGTGCATTTAAAATTAAAACAAATCGTTAAAGGGAAGTCTGATTGCTAATCTCCCATTAGGTTGTGTTATTGTTCTTTACAGTGCATCTTACCAAAATAGGACTCATGGTTGGAAACAAGTACCACAGAGTTTGAACACCAGGCGAAAATATTACATAAAATGAAACAACATGAGGCAGACCTTTGGTATGCAGCAGTCTCTTGAGAAAAAAAAAAGCTTTATCGAGTCAAATCCACCCCCCCCCCCCTTATCACCGCAACCTTAATTCCATAGAACTCATTTGGGACATTATGGAAATTAAAAATAACTACCAAGAACACGAACAACTTGCTGATAACAGTTCTTAAGACAGACAAGAAGGTGGTAATAAGTGAAATCAGTGAGAAGAATACTGGGTGTCCAGCTCCTTGGCTGAATCGTCAGTACGCTGACCTTCAGTTCAGAGGGTCCTGGGTTCGATACCTGGCCGGGCCAATAGTTTTAACTTCTCTTGGCTAAGTCCTCTGGCTTGGGACTAGATGTTTGTATTCATCTTAACACACTCCTCCTCCATCTACACACATCACACTACCAATCACCACAAAAACATGAGATAGATAGTAAATACAACACTCAAAATATGGTTGGCATCAAGACGGGCATTCTGTTGTAAAACTGGGCCAATCCATATCAAGTGCCAACCCCAGTAAAATTGGGCGAAAAAAACAGGAAGAAAGAGGAGGACTGGGTAAAGGTTTGTAATCATATAAGGAAACTTCAAGAACACTAGTGGATGGAGGATGAAATAAACAGAATTGTCATTGGTATGGGAGCAGAAGACAGCAAAGTAAAGTAAAGCAAAATAAAGTTACCTCCGTACAGGCCATGAAGGCCGTTGGAGGGGTGGAAGGTAAAGGCTTCCATCACCCGTAAACCCGGCACCTGATGGGGTTGACTGGTTAGCTCTACGCATGGCATCTTTACTCCCAGTAATTAACTTGGGACTCATTTTTGGTGTAGGCTGAGTGAACTTCAGGACCATATGCACCTCCAGAAGTGGAAATCTCATTTCTTAAATTTTTGGGGAATCGAGCCCACGTTCTTCTGGATGAACCGAGCACACCTTTACTGTCTCGGAAGACAAACAGCAGTGAGGATTCCCAGAAGAAAATATGTAGTCTCGACAGCAGTTCAGGCATAAATAATGGTAACTCTACCAGTACTAATGATGAAAGGATGAAGGCTACCCAATCATTTATGGAGTGCGGCCACATTTGGACTGAGGTAGAAAGGAACCAAGCCTCTCTATCCAAGATCATTTTGCTGACTGCTGGGAAGCACTTTTCTTGGAGATTAGATTAATTTGAGAACCATGGTTCTTGAGTGAATCAGTTTTATATGTATACTGATTTCAAAGACACTGCAACAATTGTCTTCTTCATCATCATCATTATTTGTGGATCCTTCCACCAGGCCAGGAAGGATTTGTTTGAATGATATGCCTCAATCTGTGTCTGTCTTCTATATATGTATTCTCGTTCCAGGTTTGCTATTTCTTTCAATATTATCTTGGTAACAAATATATGGAAAGAGAAAAATATCCCAGAGAATTGGGAAAACTGGACAGATTTACTTATTAACAAGATAGGAAATACAAAGGTATTAAGTGTTCAAGAAAAAATCTACTCAATTTCTTTCACAGAAGCCCAAAAAAAGGCACATATCACCTTCTCGTAACCAAATCTCTTTCCTCCAACTTGAACATTCATATTCCCTCTTAGCACAATGTTATATTATCTTGTACTTGGTCTTCCTGTCTTCAAGGAACTTTTCCTTCCCATCATAATTGCATCCTTGCTGTGGGGCATTTACAGTGGAATCCCGTCAGTACATTCCTTAGTAACATGTTTTCCCATTAATCACATCGAATTATAAAAGTCCCGGTCCCAAAGCATTAAATGTTATGTAAAATATTGCTTTAGAAAGTATTTGCCCTCCTGCTTACAACGTTCAAATTTTGACGTTCATTAAATATTATGGCGAATCCTTGCGCATTTGTCAGTCCGCCACTGACATGCGGGCATGTTAGTGGTACGATGTGTGTTAGGGTGACAGAGAATACTAAATTACACGTACAGACAACTGGCGCCATGCATTTTACGTTGTAAACATTGGAGCATGAACTGGAGCATTGACAGACTCGTTTCGTGACGTCACGCATGTTCGGTTTTCTCCGCTAGCATTCAGAAACGAGTCAAGAGAACAGCCGTGATCTTACTTCACATCGCTTTGTATTAGAGATGGGCAAAGTTGTTCTTTTTCTAGAACAGTTCTGGTTGTTCCTGTTCTGGCAAAATACTATGTTCCAAATATCAGTTCCAAAATAACAGTCAAAGGTTTAGGCAGTGGGGAATTAGAGAACATTAACGAACCTCATAAATGCTAATTAGAAAATTGTTTTGTCACTGTCTCTAGGAAATGCTGTAACATGGTTTTATCACAACAAATTGGATATTAAAAAACCTGAGAAAGAAACACCTTAACTTAAATTAGTTTTCATGTTTGATTTGTTGTTAAAGGTTTTATTTTTCAGGTATTTTATAAAATTTATTTAATCATAAATTTTATTTAATCGTAAATTAGTTTCGACAGACAGAAGAATCTAACAGTTATAGATTAACTAAGGCTTTTATCCGGCAAAAGAAGGCAGGTACCAGTAAAATATGAAACATGTAGGCCTTGTTCAGTAACATCTGGTATACTGATATTGCCATGTTTTCATATACCGGTATGTATAATAGTCTATTTCTAACACTTCTACTAAACAAATTGTAGTGGATAGCACAACACAAACAGCCGTAAATCATGATAAAATAATATTTTGACGATGCATGTGGTTTCACGCAGCAAGAATTCATACAAACAAAGATTAAAAATCAGTGTCGTGCATACTTACTGCGGATTCGCTGTCCATCAAAATGCTGACTAAGATGCGCGCCTCTACATCTTAGAATTTCATATTTCGTGTGTTCCCTTCACCTTCCCTTGATGCTCCAGTGCAGTCAATGACTAGTTTCAAAGAACGTCGAAACCAGTGTAGAGAACTAATACTCCCGTTCACCCGAGTCGGAACATGCACAGTTTTCAAAAACCTAGACCAATCAAGACCGCTGGAATAATTCTTGGACCAATCCAGCTGAGTGCAGGCGATATGGAACACTGTTTTTTTCGGAACGGGGTGTTGTTAGACCAGTCCCACTGAGTGAAGGCAATGCAGAACACTGTTCTTTCGGAAGAGGGCGTTGCCAGACCAATCTCGGTGGAATGCAGACGACACGGAACACTCTTCTTTCAGAACAAGATGTTCTGGCGTACTGTTCATTTAAAGATCATTTCCTAGTCCAGAACAGTTCCAAAATAACTGTTGTGTTATTTTTTTACCCATCTCTAATTCGTACTGTACAGTATTATAGAGATTGGCATTGAAATGCAGTTTAAAGTATTGTCTCGTTGAATTCTGTTGTGGTAGTCTTCACTTCTCTTTTCATACAGATATCGGTTAGGGTGATCAACTCTCTTGTATTTCCCGGGCTCTCCCGTATTTGACCCTATTTTTTTCACGATCTCCTGGCTCACATATTTTCTGTCTCTGAGTGAATTGGTCCTGTATTTTTTCATCAAGTAAAATCATTCAGATACGATCATTTAAATTTTGCGCACATGGTCGAAATTCGTTTAAAAGTTCGAGACCAGACACAATTGAGTCTATATAGAGAAAATGCCGAAGTAGAAACAATTGTTGAGGCTCATATTCATTTCTTTGTGAATACTGAAAACTTTTTCATTCAAACAGCAAAATATTTGGAGAATTCTGTTCTTAGTATTACAGAGTCCCATGAAGCAGCACATTTACATATTAGTAAGGTTGGACAGAGAATTAAAGATAGATACTTTGGTAGTGCTACTCACAACATGTTAGCTACTGTTCCCAATTCAAATTTGAAATCTACATGTGAAAGCAATTTCCTTGAATTTTACGATTCTTTGTATTCTTACATGCTTAACAAATCTGACGTAGTTTGAAGTGTTTAATACCAGTATGTCTTAAAAGGGAATTAACATTCAATGACATACATGACGTGGAGTGTATCCAACTGGATTGTATGAATGAAGATTAGTTGTATGAGGTATTTTGTGGTTGTAAGGATGCAATACCATGTGTTGTGTCTTTAGAGGGTAACGCTAGCCAGAAAGGGTGGCGGTTTTCAGCAACTTAAAATCGATAAATATAACTTCTGAAAACTGGGAAAGTTGGTAGGCTATGTTGTAAGAATATCAGGTAGTAATACTCATACAGAGAAAGTATTTTATCTTATGAATAACAAGTTCACAGATGTTAGGAATAGGAGTACAAAGCTGATCAAATCAGAACTGCAAGTTGCCATGAACTTCATGTATTCTTGCACTGCATTTTTAGACTCTGCAAAAAGTGATGGCAAACTATCGTCTGAAGCAAAATCCGTTGCAAAATATATTTAGGTCTCCTTAACGTACAAAATAATTTTTTAATTTTTTTACGAACACTGCATTGTTTTTTCTTTCCTTTTTTTTGTGCAAAATTTTGCCATGTTCTAAATCTCTTCTTTTTGGTCAGGACTATAGAAATCTCCCTCATTTGCTTCAAAACCAGTTGGTCACCCTATTACTGATGAACTTATGTTAATGTTGTGACTGAACTAGTGCATGTAACCAATTCTTAAGGTCAGCAATTTCACGCGCACATCTATGACATTCTTTTTAAAAATTATCTTTATATGTTGTAGATACAATATAGCGTTTCTGGTAGTACAATTTCTCACTTTTGACATCCCACTTTTTCAGCCCTCTCGAAAATGCAGTAACGAAGTTCCGCTGTACTTGAATTATTGTGGAACTTATTTGTCCTAGATTTAATCGGGCTTTGACAAATCTTTCATTTACACAGGAAACCTCCGTGCTGGTCTCAATATCTTTGTGCAGTACCAAACCCACTCTATTCCATGCCTTCTTGCCTTCACGATTACTTTTTACTATTTGCTGTACGTTGCACCTACACAGATAGCTCTTATGGCGACAATGGGATAGGAAAGGGTTAGGAGTGGGAACGAAATGGCCATGGCCTTAGGTACAGCCCCTGCATTTGCCTGGTGTGAAAATGGGGAACCACGAAAGACCATCTTCACAGCTGCCATCTGTGCGGTTTGAACCCACTATCTTCCGAATGCAAGCTCATGGCTGCGCGCCCCTAACCACACAGCCAAATCACTTGGTTTTCATCATTACAATAAAACTTGCAATTTCCTTTCAACTTCCTTCAGTGTGTCCCCTTCCATTTTATCTCACTGAGCCCTAATTATATGCACATTCTCTGTCTCATCATACCGACTATATCTTCACTCTTGCCTATAAGTGTAATCAAATTTGGATTTACCAAGGAAGTGGCTGCGCAGTTTGACTCACATAGTTGTCAGCTTGCATTCAAGAGATAGTGGATTCGAACCCCACAGCCAGCAGCCCTGAAGATGGTTTTCCATGGTTTCCCATTTTCACACTAGAATGTACCATAATTAAGGCCATGGTCACTTCCTTCCCACTCCTATCCCATCGTCGCTATAAGAACTGTGTCAGTGCGATGTACAGCAAATTGTTTTGAAAAAAGTTTTAAGATATTTCACTTTTTTAAAATAATTAAGCCCATTTCGAGTGCTCCATTAGTAAATAATTCTCGCATTCTGAGGATGAGTAGCAGATCTTGAAAAATTATCATTTATTCCTGGGACACAAGAAATGAGGTCAATATTTGGTTTTGTATTCATCCGAGGCTCATTCTTACTTCAAAAACAACCAATATATTACTCCTCTACCAACTCGTTGACTTACTTGAATTCCTGTTACTCCTGGGTGGAGTATAGGGCACGTACAAGAGCTCTCCATCTGACTATTTACTGCCACTGTTTTGATGTTCTTCCAGGACTTCCCAACTGTCACCGCCTCTGCCTCGACTGTTCGCCGCTATGTTATCCTTGGTCTCCCTCTACTTCTATCTCCCTGGGGATTCCTTGAAGAGCTTGTTTTGGTATGTTGTCAGAGTTTCAGCATTGGCTGCATCCGATCTGTTTCCATTTTCGTCCTTTCATCTGGATTTCAGCTATTCCCTGCTGGGTGCGTTTCCACAGTTCTTGATTCAATATAATGTCCAGCCGTTGCACTCCTAGGATGGTTCTCAAACATTTGTTGATGAAAAGTCTAACAAAGGAGGATTTTCTCTCATGGTTTATTACTCCCTTAGACAATGAAGCTTTTCACCTGATGGACTTCATTTGTTCTGTAACATTACGATTCATTGCTGATACCAATATTTAATAATAATTTAAACATTACTGCAAAATTTCTCTTTAAATGAACAGGGAGAGCATATTTGAGAAAACTGATTTCTCATGTTAAATTCCTATATCCATTTATTTGATTTCCACCCTGTATAATAAATGCAAAATCTCTTCATTAATGTAGTTAAAATATCTATGCATGTAGTTTTTGCTAGTGGTTTTACGTCGCACCGTAGGCATGTAGTGAGAAACTGGTGGGTGATAGAGAAAACTGAAGTCATTTTCGGATTAAACAACCTGCAAATTATATATTGTTGCCAGATGAGTACCAAACTGGCAAAAGTCCTGAGCTAGCCAGTGGATTCCACGAGTTTGGTTCACGGCATAAAATAACACCTAAATAAACTATACTTCGGCTCTGAATGATGGATAACATATAATATAAATTCATGGTCAAGGCAAAAGCATCTTATGAATGGTGAGCAAACTACGACGTAAGATCGATGGAAATTTATAATTTAAAAGAGGAATTAAGTCTATCAGATCAATCACAACAAATAAATATGACATTAAAATTTTAGTTCTGCTTACAGTTCATCTTGAAGTAAGATGATATGCGCTGACACATACATTTCATAATAAATTGGACTTGAATTAATAATACAAACATTATTACAGCTGTGAACAATTTACAATATTTTTGGCTTAAGAATGAACACTAGTTATTCCATATCCACGTACGATGCCACAGTGGAATCCTAGCTTTGTCTACCTAATTGTCAAAGAGAAAATTCTACAGATAAGGGTAACTTTACGTAACAAACTAAGCGGGTCAGTGAGTACGTTATGCCAGCTCCCCCACAGGAGATAACAAACAAATACCCATCGTGGATTCTGATCACATACAACAAAATACACATGAATGAAATATAACAAGAATAAAATTGCACATTTGCCAAATTTTTCCGAACACAATAAACATCCAACACTTTCACACCAACAAAGATCTCAACTTCCCATAATAAAAAGGAAAGGCTTAAATGCAATCACTGTTTCAACATTGTTACCTGAAATAAATAGTCATGACACTCGAAATAAAATAAATATGCACACGCTATAATCCAATCGTACACTTGAATTCTGGTATTAGCACAAAATAACACAACAAATGAATCATAAAATCAAACCGCTTATAGGCTCCGTGCGCTGATGGGAGAAATGCACCGCTGTGCTGCGAGTGGCGAACATTGCAAGTTAATGCGTTTCACCGCACACATATCCGCTGTCATTTCACCGCGTGCTGCCATGGCTGACTAAATAATAACAGTGGGGTTTTAGAGTGTTTTATGCAACAACAATTGGCACATTATTCCAAACTTGCAGGAAGTGGTCATGTAATGGATTTACAAGAAAAACAGTTTGCAGGAAATAGCAACAGAGCAATAGCTGCAAATGTGATCAGAAAGAAACATTGGTTCCCTAGATATCCTACCATTACACGATAGAGGCAACATAGTAATTTACGTAATAGAAGTGGTGGTAACGAGTTTATTGTTCATATACAGTACACAATCAACAATTCCGTCTTCAGAAAATATCCTTGGTCTATTTCTAATATGACATCACGTTAGCGTAGGTTAATGCTGCTAGGGAGGCGATTAATTTTAAGTTTCAATTTAATTAATTTTAAACATAACCATGTAACGGTTGGCTCTACTAGATACCTTCCTCGGGGGCTCGAGCTTGAATCCTGACACTGCCAGAAACTGGTATGGGGTTAAAACGGTGAATGCAGCTCATTTCCATTAGAGGTGTGCTTGAAAAGAAATGCACCACCTCGGGACAAGGAAATAAATTTACGAATGTAAAATGCGGTATTTCTATGAGCTATTGATATTGTGTAATGGAGGCCTATTTGTGTAATTACATTTGTCTACTGCCTTTCCGAATCCATGTTGTTAGTTTGTAATGGAATACTATAAATTTTCACATTTTGGTCTGTAGAACAGTACGGTATTATATTCTCATTATTATTATTATTATTATTATTATTATTATTATTATTATTATTATTATTATTCTACTGGCTATAATTAAGACTGTATGTGTGTATGTTTAGTCCTCAGCCCGAAGGCTGGTTGGATCCTCAACAGTTCCGCCATCAGCTGTCATAGATGGCCTAGGCATCACTGAAGAGGCGTACTAGGGAAATGAGGAGTGAGGTAGTTTCCCGTTGCTTTCCTCACCGAGCCACAAGTTGCTATTACACATCAGTCTGCCAAGCCCACTGAAATGCATGCACCAACTGACCCTATGAGCAATATTTTCACACCATTCATAGCAGGGACTGGCTGCAGAAGGAATGGCATTACTAGCATTACTCATACCTGAGTCACTTTCATTTTGTCAAAGCTAAGGATAAAGCTGAGACAGGTCAATGAAAGTAACAAAATTGCTCTAGCCCATACCAGAAGACATAGTGCACTGTAAACATTAGGTCCTGCCAGCAAAGGCTATGGGAATACAATACAATTTGTATCTATTATGATGTGTGCGCTCTAAGAAAGATGGCCTACTGCAGCTTGCTTTGCAAATATTAGATTGCTATAATAATTTGTTTTTAATTGTTGATCTATTTGTAAAATGGTATTTTGTATTAAACTGTATAAATCCTGAATTACTACTTCCGATTTGCTGCTATGATCCACCGTCTTTTCAAATGCACTTCACGAGGTCGTGAAAAGAACCTTTGCATCACAGTAATTTCTACCTGCAGCAGCACATTGCTATACGCACGGAGCCTATATGAATATGGGTGAAAATATAAACACAGGCTGCACTAATGTCTACCCTCCTTGGTAGCCAATAAATATCGTCGCACTTAGCCCTCGACAGAATGAAGTATCAACAGAGTACTACGCTCATAACATACAGCTAAATTAAATCTGTGACTATAATTCCAGAAAAAATAAATGACACTGGCCTACACAGGTCCAGGTACAATCAACGATGCTGAAAAATAATAAGACCTACCCAAGGCAAGTCTTACACAAATATACATGCTCATTACGCTGGCCTATAATTTAAGAACAATATTCCACATTATCACTGAACCAAATAATCCACACGTTATAAATTTCATTTACACGATGATAAATTGGTGACAAACTCAAAATATCAGATTCTCCCAATAATAACATGGAACATGTTATAAAGATCCTAACTACGTGTACTAGAATTACTCAATATCATATCAGTTGATTTACTTTGATTAAAATTAAAATATGGTGAGCATAATTATGCTACTATTGGTTCATCCGGCATTAATAAATAAACTAATTTAATCTCAACTCTAACAGTAGTGACCATTTATAAATTATAAATATTCCACTGATGATTTGGGAGATTAAATGAAACATGTTAATAATATGTGGCTTCGAACAGACATCCAGCTGGGCCACAAGATATCCCTTCACTCAAAATTTAAGACAACTTTGACATCATAAATCACTTCAGAAAAGCATATTTACACAATGGAAATCATACAATGACACTGTCTGTCTGAGTAGCTTAATCCTTCACAAAATAAACATGCACAATCACACTACTCTATTTACAGAAATTCCCGATGACACTATGCTGGCATCAAACACGAGATCCCTCCAGGATCTAACACATTCAGTCATACACATGTATGGTGAAATGTCTTCCGATTCCCCAAAAATTAGCACTCGAACATATTCCCTTAATATTTACTGGAAACCAAGATAACCAAAACATCTCCACAAACAAAGCAAAGATAATCAGCAAAGATAATGAAATAGCAGTAAAACAAATTACAGTATGAAATTAACCCACTTTGCTTCTAAAAGAAGATGACCTCATGTACTGGTCATTATTACTTTAAATTATTTACGCTTAAAACAATTGAATTTACTTATTAATGAAATTAGCCTATCCCCTTGAGAATTATGTAAGCATACATTATTTAATAACTTGAATTTGAGTACTCACTCTTGCAGCCCAGCAAAACCTCAACCAGACTAATTTCCCCTGCTCACTTACATTAACTGCTTTCATGCACTACAACCTGTTACACATGGTTTAGAGTTAGTTCAACTGGATTACTATACTCTTATCACTTGGCCTAATCACCTAGTTCCACCCTTATCTCTCGAACAAGTCTGCTCTCATTGAAATGATGCTCTAAGTTTCAGTCGGAAAGGTACCCAACTAAGTTGCATAGCCAGATTTCATCCCAAACTGGTCACGGAATCTCTAAGATTGCAAATTTCAAATTCTTCGTGGCATGAATTTTAAATTTCTCTATTCTCCACAAGACTTGATGAATGAAGTTCAAACTGTTCATTGATTAGTCTGCATCCAGTCTCGTACAAATAAAGACATTAAAATTTCTCGAATCTTCAAACAAAGTTCTATCTCCCACAAAGAAACTCACGAACTCCTGGGTTAAAATGTTCTAAAACTCACATGGTAATTGAACTCTCCCAGAACAAATTCCCTGCGTCTGTCCAATGCACAATAGTATAAAGACAATCACACACACCAATTATTCTCTTGCCTCATGTCACCTATTTTATTAACATGCTTCTTCTCATCGTCATCATGCTCATTCAGGGCACTGATCATCTCCTGGTCCAATCACATTTAAATTTGGCACGACTCTTTCACCTCATTGGACTTAATTTTATGCATTGTTCTGGCTTCAGTGTAATTACTCTTTTTCCAGTCTGCACGAATTATAAAGAATCTGCCCATTCTCTAGCCTCATACAGAGTGGTGAAATACGCAACTGTATCCATTGTCTGCACAGATTTTCCCTCTTGCTTCAAAATAGCCCCATGAGGTCATGCATGCTCTGCTTGAACAATAGCTACTAAAATCTTTCCCACAGACAACTGGCGCCTGTCATATCCTGTGTCATACAATTTTGACGGATTAGTCGGCATAAGCAAGTCATACGGGCTCAATATTCAGTATAAACGTTTAAATAATATGTTTTTTCACCATTTTGTTGGCCTGTGAATAAATGCATTCATAAATAATATTCTAATCAACAAAAGACACCATTTTTAACATCTAAGGGAAGACAGAAGACTTATTTCCAATGATGAACTGAAATGTTTAATCTGTTGGTGAATACAGTAAATGGAATGCGATCATTCAAATGAAGTGTTGAGAAATCAAGTCATTTTAATTAGGAAATTATAAAAAGAAGATTAATACTGATATTAAGGGAAAAAGTGACAGCAGAAGCAAGAGGGACATAAAATTCCAGACTAGAACACACAGAAAATGATTCTGAAAATGAAAATATTTTCTTACCTGGAATATTGATACATGTAGCAGAAAGTAATTTCTGAAGATATAAGGGTGGAATGCGTTATTGTACGTAAGTGATGAATGGAAAGAAAGAAAGAAAGAAAGAAAGAAAGAAAGAAAGAAAGAAAGAAAGAAAGAAAGAAAGAATTACAACGGCAAAAATAGTAAAACGAGATAGTGACTTCGTTCTTCGATAGGAAGGATAAGAAGAACCTATTCCGAAATACATCCTTTCCTTATGGAGACAAGTGTACAGAGTAGGATATAAAGGCAGCTCCAGGGAGCAATATGACAAAGATTGAAGTAGATAAAGGCCGAATCATTTATGTAAAGATGAAAAGGATGTCATATGATTATGTAGCAAATAAATATATTTACTGATAACCCAAAACTACACATTTGGAGTCCTGGATAGTTTGCTCCAGGTCCCCATGAGGTGTTATCATTCCTACAATAAACTGTTTGGCAATGTGTGGTACAGAGTCTAGGATAAACAGTAAAGTAGTTCATTTCAATATAAAAGTATTTCATGCATGATAATGAGGATAATTATATTACAAAGAGAATAGCATGCATATATACAAAGTCCATTTGACAACAAAATAATCTCTCTAAGCCACCTTACACCCATCAACTGAAAGCCCTCGGTCATGCACACCGAGAATACAGCAGTGAAATTAGCATCAACAATAATGATCAAACCTTCATGCACTTCCATTCCTTTTGTACAGTGAAGAAGTATAACATTTAAGAAGTTTTTAAAAAACAAAATACAGAAGTTCCTTGGGTGTGCATACAATAAGAAATTACCTGTGGCCTTTCTACCACATGAATTTTTTTTTTTTTAATTTGCTCTACGTTGCACCGACACAGATAGGTCTTATGGCGACGATGGGATAGGAAAGGCCTAGGAGTGGGAAAGAAGCGGCTGTGGCCATAGTTAAGGTACAGCCCAAGCATCTGCCCGGTGTGAAAATGGGAAACTACAGAAAACCATTATCAGGACTGCCGACAGCGGGGTTTGACCCTGCTATTTCCCGGATGCAAGCTCACAGCTGCGCGCCCCTAACCGCATGGCCAACTCACCCGGTGAATTCATTTTATATGTATAGGTTTACTATTGCTTTCCTGGCTTTCTCCCAATTATCAGGGGTAGGCACTAATGTAGATTAAGCCCACTTTTAGGGTCAGATGTATTTCCTATATGGAGGAATGTACTGACTTATGTGGTTCTGTGGTGCTTTGTAATTTAATGCGTTGTATCTGAATTAAGATTCACATTAAGACTATCACCAAAACCCAGCCCCCTTGCTACAGGAATTAACCAAACACCATTAAATTTCATATGTATATGGTAGAATCCAATAAATAGTGAAGCAGTAAGTAATAAAAGATGTACTAATTTCAATTTTACAGAAAGTTGTCTCCCGTATTGTTAAACCAGGGTCTTATTTTGAGTGTTAATATTTCTCCTACTCTACAGCAGGCCTTGTCAAAACAATCCGACAGGCCATAAAGGCCTGTATCATTAACGTATTAAATTTTTGTACAATAATAATAATAATAATAATAATAATAATAATAATAATAATAATAATACCACCCTTCAACTTCCGTACAGATTTTGAATAATCATCATATTACTTACCTAGTATAAGGAATTGAATAAGGCCGCTAAGCAACAGTGCGTACGTTATATACAGCATATATGGGAGGAGATTTCTGGTACAATGTAAATGTGCACTGCAATATTTATTTTCCTATAAGTTTTCTTAATTTTGGGAAAATTTATTTCATATTTCATGATTTTTGTACCTATATGTTGTTCAGCTTTAATGCTTATCAGTCTGTCGAAACACACGTAATACTACAACATACCGATACTGTATAGGCTTTTGGGCTTATGCCGTGTCAAGAAAATAAGGTGAAATTCTTTACGTTTCACAGAGAACTGTGCTCTGTGTCATCAGAAGAAAATCTCGACTGTCCACGAGAAAGGTTTCTTAAACAATGACTCTTTAAATTTAGACATTATAATAGAAGTGGAAATGGTACATTCATTCGCCACCAGATGGTTCCCCGGACATGGCACAGCACCAGTGTTCGAAGCGGAAGCTGACCGAACCATCAGAATCAGTCTAAGAGGTTCACATAACATGTACATAACATATGACATTGACAGGTGTATGACATTGACACAAGCCGGGAATGAAAGATCTATTGATGAGGAACGTACGAATTTGGAAAATACCGAGATGAAATAACAATAGTGAAGGGACAGGGAAGGGAACTACATACATAAATTCTTAATGGCTGGCAACCAGGTATTACTTAATTGATAGCCAGTGTCCCTGTTGAAACTGTTATGATTTCTACGTATTTCCACAGCTTCCCGTATAATCCTGGACCTGTAGTGTCTAGTGTGGGTAAGAGCTTGAGCATCCTGGAACATGACATCATGATCCAACGATAGAACGTACTCAGAGCTACTGCCGATTTGTCTGGTTTGTTGAGACGAATATTAAGTTCACGTTCCTTGATACGGGTACCAATGTACCGGCATCTTTGGCCGATGTATACCTTACCGCAAGTACAGGGAATTTCGTATACCCCAGGATGTAAAATTGGGGACAATTTGTCCTGGGTTTTACTCAGACTGTGAGCAATTTTAGTGGCGGTGCCAAACACGGTTTTTATATTGTGTTTGCGGAGGACCTCGGCAATTCGATCTGTTGTGCTGTGAATGTAAGACAAGTAGGCAGTTCCCTTCACTTCTTCCTTCTGTGAGCTTTGCTTGGCTGTTTCTCTGGGATGCAGGGCTCTATGGATCTGCAAATCGCTGTAACCAATTACCCTTGAACGCGACTCTGAGCGTGTCCATCTCCACCTGGATATTTGATGGCTCGCAAATTTGTCTTGCCCTCTTGGCGGGTGTCGTGAGAATGCCTTGTTTCTGTGCTGGATGGTGGTGAGAATCTGCATGAAGATAGTGATTTGTGTGGGTAGGCTTACGATAGATGGTATGTCCTAAGGAGCCGTCCAGTTTCTTTCATACTAGAACAGCCAAGAAAGGAAGGCATCCGCCTGACTCCTCCTTAGTGAATTTTATTGAAGGATGTTGCTGATTTAGGTGGTTTAGAAATAGATGAAGTTTCTCAGGATCTTCTGTCCAGACCACAAATGCATCATCAACATACCTCCACCATATCGTAGGTTTGACAGGCGCCAAAGCAATAGCCTCGTCCTCAAAATGCTCCATAAAGAAATTAGCCACTACGGGTGAAAGTGGAGTTCCCATAGCCACTCTGTCTGTCTGTTCGTAAAAATTCCCACCCCAAAAGAAATAGCTGGAAGTCACGCAGTGGTAGAATAGTTTAGTAATGTCCTCAGAGAACAGGTGTTCAATGAGAGACATGACCGAGTCAATCGGCACTTCAGTGAACAAGGACTCCACACAGAAACTCACCAAAAGTGCATTAGGTTGAAGGGTTATGGTTGACAGCTTGTTGACGAAATACCGAGAGTCCCTGACGTACGATTCAGTACATCCTATGTGTGGCTGAAGCAATTTGCTTAGGTACTTAGCCAGATGATACGTAGGAGAACCTATCGCACTAACAATAGGTCTGAGGGGAACATTTTTTTATGGATCTTAGGCAATCCATATAATCTAGGTGGCACTGCATCCCCCGGGGACAGGTGTTTAGCCTCCTCTTTTGGGATTGAAAATTGTTTTAAGAGCTTCACGGTGGCGGTGGACACGAGTGGTGGGGTCACGTGAGCTCAGTCTGTAAACAGGCTCTGACAATATAGCCGAGATCTTATTCTTATACTCGTCAGTGTCCATAACCACTGTCGCATTACCCTTATCAGCTGAGAGAATGGTCAGTTCAGAATCATCTCTAAGTTCCTTCAGAGCTCTTCTTTCGCCTCTTGTTAAATTGGGCGCGAGTACAACAGCGGACCTTACGAGTCTCATACATTTCTGTCTTAACTCCTCAGCCTCATCCGTAGGTAGTTTGTGGATGGCTGCCTCAACGGAAGTAATTAACTCCTCAGTGGGAATTTTAGAGGGAGCGACAGTGAAATTAAGACCCCTAGCTAGAACTGCCGCTTGGTTCTGGTCCAAGGATTTCTTGGAAAGATTGATGACAGTTTTACTGGCATCCAGGTTCGTGCGAGAGACCGCCTGTTTCTGAGCTAGACGGAGGAACTTCGATTTCTGTCTGAATGACACCTGGTTGAATTTTTGTTCAGCCTGTATAGCAGTAATGCGATCGAAAGTCAACCACAATTCCTGCGAGAGAGTGTTGCTTAACAGCAGGTGTAAACGAAACAACTCTCGGGAGACGGAATCCAGTTCCCTACGAGTGTAATGCACTCTCTCGATCACAAGAGCCTTGCTAGCACATTGATATATTCTCCTGGCCTTCAGTGTATTTAACGTGTGCTTCAGCTCACACAGTTGGGAATGGTGTTATGGTTCCTGCATCTCAGTAGAAAGCACAAAGAAGAAAGAATAATAGACTTCTTTCTCCTTAATTTGCTGAATTTTGAAGCCTTCTTAAAAGTATCCTCCCCACAGAGGTTTTTAATGTTGCCATTGATGCTTTCACGGCCCGTACTTATAGACATGATACTGTATAGGCTTTTGGGCTTATGCCATGTCAAGAAAATAAGGTGGAATTTCACCTGTCTCTCACACATTTCTGGGGCGATACCAGAAGCGCAACAGTAGATCCTCCAGTGGGAATACACTGCTGGATACTGGTGATGTACAATGAAACAACTTCTCTGAATCAAAAAACAAATGTTCGATGAGGGTATTAAAGCAAATTCACTATCACGTTCCTCGAACCACTTCTCAATCTTGGCAGTGTAGCATGGCGCGCTGTTCTGTTAGAAGTGACCGTCACCATTAGGGAATATTGTTGACATGAACCAACTGACTTGGTTCCGGAATAATAACGCCAGTGTGTCCCATAAAACCATTGACCAGACCATTACACCTCTGCCAGACTGTCTCTGCCCAACCATGTAACCATGTACCATAGACTCCAATAGAAATCTATGTACATGCACTCAGCCATCAACATGATGAACCAGGAATCTGGATTCATCAGACTAGGCAACCATTTTCCAATCATCCAGTCCAGTGGCAATGATTTTGTTCCCACCTCATGCACTGCTTCCAGTGGAGTGCGGTCAGCGTTGGGGTACGACTGGGTCGTCGACTGTGCAGTCCCATGCGCAACAGTGTTTAATGGTGTAGGAAAAATTGGCCAGGTCATCACCATAGTACCCGTTGGTGATTTCTTGGACTGTGGCCCTGCAGTCGCTCTGAACAATACACAACAGCGTCAGCTGGCCTCTTGTATCAATGAGCCACTGTGGAAACACAGCTGGATGACGCGTTGGCATTTGCGCATCGATGCACCACTTTCGATACATTCTGATAATAGCAGCATGAGAGCAACCCACAACCAACACCGTTTCAGAGAAAATGGTAGCAAGCTGCCGTGCCATCACAAATTGCCGTCCATCAAACACAGAGAGAGAGGCCGCTTTTCCCATTCTGACGCCGGAGAAACTACTAACAGCAAGCCTGTAGACTTGTTCTGTACATACTATGTAGGCTGTGTTACTCTCCCCGCTCTAGCGCGCTAAAGGTTCCAGTGTCGGCATGGTCTTAACACAATGGCTTAACGGTGTATTGTAAAATGAAAAAGTTCTTGTTATTAAAAGAACAATAATTTTCTACTATAATTTTATCCTATACAGGTATTTTATTGGACAGAAAGTATGCATTGGCATATTAAATTAAGAAAAATGCAAATCTACCCAGGAATTTGAAAATACAATTTAAATAGCCAGTTTTTTAAAGTCTAATTTACTGATTGTTGGCGAATGTACTGCATCTGTTGGTGATCCAAATCTGTTCTAAAATCAATTAAATGCATTTAGAAAATACCAGTAATTCTTTTTAGATCTCGCAGGTAGCCTTTGTCTACAGTATACTGAAGTCAAGGACAGGCGATAGCCGGTTCAATTCTGGGAACAGGCATGATGAACGGTTTACTTAACAACATCAATCTTAAAAGGCTGTAACTGAAGATCTCATGGCTGTAACAATTAACTGTGAAAAAACTACAACAAAATAATTACAAAGAAAATATCTCAAACTACTTCAGTGTCACCTCAAAGCAATAGCGAGGACTTGGTAAGCAAGTTAGTTAAGTGAGATGTATTATCCTAACAGTCATTTTAGGAATAGTTAGTGGGAGAAATGGCACCAAACTAAGATGGAACTTACAGCAAACTCTGTTGCATTTCCACTACCCAGGGCCATGACATTCCGGAAGCCATAGGGAGCTGCACAGCCCGGACAAGGTTCCAAGAGGCTAGGTGTAGAGAAGAAAATAACAGACTGTCACAGCAACTAGCAGTACTGACTACAAATGTTCGGCACATGCCGGTCACAACATATAGTACATACTGATAAGAACAAGGGACAAGTAAGCACTTCATAAGCAAGTGTCACTCAAGAGAAATAGTTCTCCAATGATAATATACTACTTTTCTAATAATGTAACAATTTTTAAACATGTAAAGCAAGCACTGAATATGCAATTCTTTTGTAGAATGTTATGTATAAAACAAACGTGTCAAATGATCAACTATCTTTTCTTTGTACCATGCATTGCCCTCATATCGAAAGGAACATCCATCCAGAGACTCAATTAGTATATTTAAAAAAATAAAAATAAAAACCAGCTGCTAAAATGACACTATCTAGTTATGCACATTCTAGTTTCCAACATTTCAATAGAGTGACATATATATATCCTTTATTGCCACAGAGAATTATACTATACCAACCACCACATGTGGGCAGCTGATGATTCTGCAAGAAATTATAAACAAAGATAATTCCCTTCAAGAGATATAGTATACCTTACCAACTGTATGCATTCCTGTTTTCTCAGTAAGCTACCTTGTGCCCTTATGCAATTATGTATGCAGGAGGCCAAATATTCATTACAGCCCATAAAAGAAGATGAGAGCATGAAAGTGTCACTAGAAAAAAGTGTATACAGTTAAATCTTAGGAACACAATGCATTGCAAAGTGTACAAGATTACCACACATCTGACACAGGACTTTCATTGTGGCACCATTGTTTGGACTGTAGTTTACTATATTATAAGCAGATATTTAACTGCCATTAATTTTGAGCACAAGATATAAAAATTTTAAATAAAAAGCCATGAATTCAGTGCATTACTGCGTTACCCCTTTGAGCCAGTACAATTAATTAGGATGAAAATTTACCAACATTCTATAGTTCCTCTACGTGTTAAGGGTTCAACTGCTGTAAGCTATATGATCAAAAGTTTGAACACCTTTATAAGTAAGAACAAAGGAACAGAGATTAATTTATATCTTCAAGTAATGACAAAATGATTTCTAGAAATGGCTACAATAGATTATTTTCCTGCAAAGCTAAAAAATACATAATTAGCCTAAAATGCAATCACTTTCATATTTTCTATTTAAAATGTTAACACTACATTAGCTAATAGAATAACAAATATTCTCTGTGCATAAAATTCACAATAAACAACACCGATGTAATGAGATAAAAGTTCAGGAGTCGGACAGCATTCCTATGCACAATGCAATTACAATAATTGAAAATGCAGAAACTATTTCTCTAAAGTGACACTAGCATGCCAAAAAAAAAAAAAAAAAAATGTACAACAGGAACACTAACACTGTCCAACACCAACACAGGTCTTCAAGAGAGAGATCAGGTAGCCAAATACGCTGATCAGAGTTGCATTCTTAAGCGAAGCACCACATAACAGGACACCACAGCAGTCCCATCTTCATGGACAATTATCAATAATCAGGAAGGCATGATGGAGTTCAGGATATCAAACACTCTCATACAAACAGAAAAAGAAATGCAGTCAACTATTTCAAATATCTTGGCAACAGTAGCACTAAGAATCAAACAGACCAGTGACCTCCCAACATAAAAAGTGATTATCAGAAAATTTCCAAGTTCCCAACTAAAACCACGATACATATATCCCGATTGACCCTCACATAACTGCCATACAACCCTTCAAATGCACTATGAAAAGGAAAATAGTAAAATATATAAAACCATTTAAAATAATGAACATTACTTTCTTATTTCCTCTACAGCTCATCTTCTGAAAACTATCAGTATCAGTCTTCCTTCAGGCCAAACAACTTTTGTCTGAAGAATTTTTATCTCTTACAGTAAACAGTCATGTTAACCAGGTGGCCTGTTAAGTCTCTCACCCTGTGTAAGTCTGACTGGAGATCGTTGGTGTAACCTGCATCAATAGGAATGTATTCTCACAACCTTATATTGCTACCAACTGTGGAGTTACTCTGGCTTCATTATATCCCGTTTTATATACATGTTGATGAATTATAAAAGTATGATTTGTACTCGAGAGCTAATTATCCATCAAATAGAAGGTTCAAATTGTAAGTAACTCTGAATGATGATAAAATGTACTTGTTCCAATCTCAATCATATAGGTTTTTTCCTTAGGGAAATACTATATTTGAAATCTCTATAAAATAATACATAAACCTAACAGCAATAACATAAAGAATATTTAATTTCACACCATTAATAACCATTAGGAATATTATTACTGTTTCTATGAAAATGTTGAAGTAATTTACAAAGAAAGAAAATGGACCAAGGAAGGTACAAGAGATGGGCAGTGGATGGGACTGAGAAGCTGAAAAATTAATTACCATGATATATTAAATAAATGCTACCAAACACAGCTCACTGCTCAGGGACATAGAAGTTCCTCATTCACTTCCCCAACATATAAGCACATAACTTGGCTGAAAAAAATGAAGCACACACTTACAGTGAAGTCAGTCACGTTATCAGTCAGCGACAAGTGATGTTTGAAACCGAACGGCGACACACATCCCGTACATGGAGCCTTTAACCTACGTAGCCACAGAAATTCAATGAATACATACAAGAATTCAAATCTGAAATTTATTACAGATAAAAGGAAAACCTGAAAAATCACAACTAAATTTGAAAATTTTCATTCAGTATGCAAAATCTTGTACATACTAACATTACACCAAAGGAACAACTGAAAAAATAACATTAAGACAGTAGTTGCACTAACCAAAATGTCTACAGATATAGTTACATAGAACTTTAGAGCATTCAAACCAGTACATTAGAATAACCCCAATGGCACTACAGCCCTTGAAGGGCCTTGGCCTACCAAGCAACCGCTGCTCAGCCCGAAGGCATGCAGATTGCGAGGTGGTGTGTGGTCAGCACGATGAATCCTCTCGGCCGTTATTCTTGGCTTTCTAGACCGGGGCCGCTATCTTACCGTCAGATAGCTCCTCAATTCTAATCACGTAGGCCGAGTAGACTTTGAACCAGCCCTCAGGTCCAGGTAAAAATCCCTGACCTGGCCGGGAATAGAACCCAGAGCCTCTGGGTATGAGGCAAGCACGCTACCCCTACACCATGGGGCCGCCACATTAGAATAACAGTGGATGTAAAAGAAAAAGGCCTTATATGTTGATGAGTCAATCAGCACCACATACTTAGTTAAGATTTTTCAGTTTCAGTCTATGTCCTTCCCACAAGTCCATTTGAACTTACACAGATCTGACTGTACTTAACTTATACTTTCTGGCCTGAATTTTATTTTCTATTTCTATTTCTCTGAAGATATCCCTACCCAACTTCCTAGTTTATTACAGCATTCTGCTTTTAAAAGAAAGAATATATTCTACACTTTATCACCATCTCAATTAATGGTTTCTAATAGAATAATTTCCTTTTTACAACACTAGGTACAATACTGCTACATGCCAGTCCTGTCATAGCTCCATCTGGTGTTTTCTGGAAGAGATGAGTAAAGCAGACCAGGGACCTCCCAGCCAGCCTTAGGACATACCGCAGCCCCTCCTCTAATGTTCTCTTCACCTGGTTTACCATATGCCTTCTAGAAGATGCAACGAGAATGTTCCATCTCTAGCCAAGTCCTGAATATTCCAATACTCCACATCAGGAAATAAAAACAAGGCTAGCCACGAACAGTCAGCGAGTAATGAGAGTAATCGTACTGGGGCAGTTTTAGTGCTGGCTGTCATCAGTCTCCCACTGGAGTCAGAGCGGAGACCTATGTGTGTACTCCTTGGAGTACTGACCAAAGTGCTGTATGTGTATCGACGTGGAGTGAGTGATTGGAGCTGGATGGCAGCAGTGTTGGTTGTCATCAGTGTCCCACCGGAATCAGAGTGTCATCGTGCACCGAGCGGAATAGTCTGTGCACTGCCTTGGAGTACTGCGTATGTACTACCGTGTATTGTAGACTAACTTGGCGTCTGCGAGTGGAATAGTTGGTGCGAGTAGAATGGTGCAGTTACATAGTTATAAATAAATTGCGTGTGGCCTCCGTAGAGGCCTGGTGAAGGTCTTTTGATTTGACTCCCGTAGGCGACCTGCGTGTTGTGATGAGGATGAAATGATGAGGAAGACGGCACATACACCCAGTCTCCGTGCCAGGGGAATTAACTGATTATGGTAAAAATTCCCGACCCTGCCAGGAATCAAACCTGGAACCCCTGTGACCAAAGGCCAGCACACTAACCATTTAGCCATGGAGCCGGACTATGTAGTTATGAAGAAAATTTTAGTGCTGGTTAACACTTTTGAGCTGTCGCTGTTTAATTCAGTGTTAAGTAGTTCATTGTGTGGAGCGGCCACATGAATTGAGTGTGTTGACTATGTTGTGGTGGGCTTACTCTAGATTCTAGCCAAGGAACAGTGTCGTGTGTTGTGGTCAGCAGCCCTGTGTTCATATCTGTCCGCAGGCAGCTGCTGTGCGGGGTGACTGGACTTGCGAGCAAAAGTGAAAGGCAAGCTGTCAATCAGGATTATCATCTGTCGCAGGTAATACCAGAGAGCTGGATTACCTACTGCGAGGAGAGACAGGATCTTAGTAAATAGACAGCAATTAGCGGAGCGTTGTCATTCATGGTTGAATATAATTGCATCCAATAAATTTCATTGCGATTTTGTATTGACAATTTACAACGGAATAAAAAAATGGTAATATAATTGTCCACCTGGTCAATACAACTACATTTATTTACAATTCTTAAATTGCAAAAACGTTACATATTGGAACATGTTTCAGCTTCCGTGGGTCATCTTAAACTATATTAGGTCATATAAAAGGACAAAACTCATATCTAAACAATCAGAATATTACATCATAATTCTTACATTCTTAAGTGATAAAAGGTTGATGTGCTAAATGTTCTGTTGTAAAACACATCATGAGAAAAATGATTTCAAAATGTTGTGAACTGAAAAAATAAAATTGGATTTGTTGTCTTTAGAATGTTATAAAGTCTGTAAAATCTTGTAGAAATATAGCAAAATGTGGCCCCCTATTTGGAGTTATTTGTGCTTCACTTAATATTGTCAAATCTCTTGCTTATAAACCAGCTAGTTGAGTTCTATATTGTGGACATCAGCTTATTAGCTCATAGCCAAAAATTAGAAAATACTGAAATTTGAAGTTGTCAATGATAGAGGCATGATCTTTAAAGGTGTGAAAACATATGTAAAGGAAATAGAAAATAAGTATTAAAAATGAATAAGAAAGGAGAAGAAAGGCTGAAATGTGACAGAATTTTAATGTAACATGTAAGTTCCGTTGCTTTATATTGTCTAATATAGCTGAAGATAGCGCACAGAAGACAAAACATTACCTAATTATTTAAAGTTTTTGCAATTTAAAAATTGCAAATAAATGTAGTTGTGTTGTCTAGGTGCACAAATTACCATTATTTTAGTCTACTGTGTATATATGTGCATGTACTAATTGGGTCATCCTGAATTAAAACTGAATTCATAAAACAGTTTTATTTGTAACAATAGTCAACAGTCCCATTATTTACTTATAGCAACTTCTTTATTGTAGTATCTGTACGATCATGTGTATCTGTGATTAAATTCAGTTATGACAGAGAAATTTCCTGTGAATTGATATTCATGTGCCATCTAAGCATATTTGTTAATGTATGTTCAATTTTTTAAATTAAAGACTAGTTTGATCATCAACTGTGTATACTCCAGTAAGTATGCAAGTTATAAGCTGTTACTTTGGAGTCTGGAAAAATGTACAATTGTTATTTGCAACATTTTTCATGATGTAGGATGCCAGTTTTTGCTGCAGCACCATCTCAGTGATATTGTATAACCTTGTATCATCTACATTAAAACTTAAATTCATGGCAGAACTAGGAACTGAAACCAAATCCTCCTAATTAAGTCAAAAACTTACCAGAAGGTCAAGAAGATTTTTAATGATAAGCCTTTTAATTGTAGATAATGTATGAAATCAAAGATTACAGAAAATTTACCTTTCCTTATGAAAATATACATGAATAGATTAATCTCACATCTTAGGCACTCTGCAATATCATTTATGTAGTTCAAGAAAACAAAAGTTGCAAAGTATTCAACTACACTAACACAAGAGCACTTACTTCTTAGGAACTGTGCTGACATACGGCATTACCACCTTATCCACAAATGAGCCAAATCCCAAGCGAAAGTTACTCGTTATTTTATTCATGCTATCTACGAGCTGAGTACCCAGGCTCGATAGTTTATCCTTATCATCCTCCATAGATTTGGACAAGTCCATCAAGTAGTATAGATCAATAGGGTAATCTTCTGCTTGAGCATAAGTGAAGTTGATACGGAATGCTTCATCTGAAAAGCGAGAATTTATTTTATTAAAAAGTCTCAAAAGATTCATAGCATACAGTAGGAAAACTATTGAAGGAGAACACAAAAGCTAAGGTAAAGCTCAGGCGGAAGAGCACTTGCCTTTGAGCTCAAGTTGAGGAGTTCAATTTCAGCTCAGTCCGGTGGTATTTCAAGGTGCTCAAGTACATCAGCATCATGTTGGTAGATTTACTAGCATGTTAAAGACCTTGAGACAAAATTCTGGCACCTTGGCATCAATGTAATAATAATGCTATTTGCTTTAAGTCCCACTAACTACTTATACGGTTTTCGTAGACACCGAGGGGCCGGAATGTTGTCCCGCAGGAGTTCCTTCACGTGCCAGTAAATCTACCGACACGAGGCTGACGTATTTGAGCACCTTCAAATACCACCGGACCGAGACAGGATCAAACCTGCCAAGTTGGGGTCAGAAGGCTACTGCCTCGACCGTCTGAGCCACTCAGCCTGGCTAAAAGTGTAGTAAGTGGGACATAAAACCCATAGCATAATTATTATGACAAGGTAAATGGACCTTATGACAAGGTAAATTGGACTCAAATTTGGGGAGTGTGAGAGTAAGATAAAAGCCGACCTCAGAAGTATATAGTGCAATTAGTTCATGACAGTCCCTACTTCCCAAGATAGTGAGTCCAGCAACAACTGAGGACGATGGCATTTGAGGATGTTTGAAAGTGACAACTGCGTATCATTAATTTCCTGTAAATCCTGCAGTCAAAATTCCTACACCTCCCCATCTCTTTAAATTTCAGCAATTGGAGAGATGTTAAACATGCATACTATTATTATTAATAATTTATAAGAAACTATCAGCACTGGAAAAGAACAAACTACTGTCAAATCATGTCAAATACATGAAATAATAATATGGTATGGCCACAAGTTTAGGACACATTCTTCATGCACACAAGAAGAAAATATGTTATATGGACATGGGCCTGAAAATGTTTCATTTCCACTTCAGTTTTCTACAACTCTACATAGTATATTAATCATGGGAAACACAAACAGGAATAGAATGTACCAGCATACTATATTATTTCAATCTTTCTTACATGTAATGTTCAAAATGCCATCCCCATTAGCAATGATACATGCCTCAATCCACCGCATCAGCGCATCTGGGATCCAATGCCTCAAAATATCTACGCCTGACATTTACAGAACTGAACTAACTTTCATTTCTTTCATAAAGGAACATGAATTACCTAGTCAGAGTGGTTTCAAACATTCTGCCAGAACGTTCTGAGTAAGTGACTCTCAGGACGTTAAGAAATAATCTTTTGTAACCGTTATCGATGTTGCAAATTAGAAAGAAAATTTTCTGTGATGTGGTTATATAGTGCACATGAGTCAAAATGTGTCATCTTGGTTTGAAATGGCCTACTTTGGACCACGCTTGCTGAACTGTTGGGGTTTTATCTCTGCCCAGTATTGTCACATTTTCTGCCAGTGTGACTACTTTCTTTCATCTATCCAGGTGGGGGTGGGGGGGTAAATTGCTTCTGGAGTTTTTCCTGAAATCCATGGACTTCTTTCAGGTTATGTCATACAGACAGTCTGTCTTGAAGATCTGGTTTTTCCAGTTCTTTAATGTCCTCCTCAGTTTCTGTCAGCCAAATGGTACGAATCATCTTGTTCTGCCAGAAGATGAAGGTCAGTCTTTTGGGAGACAATCTTATTAAATGGCCATAGAAAGCTACTCTCCTTTTCCTACCACAATCAGACGGTCTCTCTATATGTTCGTAGAGCTCGGAATTGTGCTGTCTACAGAATTCTTCATCTTCCTTTACCAGACTTAAGATCTTCCTGAAAATTCTCCTCTCTCTGACTTACAGTTTCTCCATCAGACCTCTTTGGTTCAATGAAAGACACTATGGCATACAGAGCTTCTGATCATTTGACTGATGTGAAGTGCTTCAGTTTCAGGTTGTGGAACAGGCATTTTTTGTTATAAGTGTTCTTTATCAGTCAATTGGCCAGTTCCAACTTGTTGACTCTCATGGATAATTACTTAGTTCTTTAGTTCTTTTTCCAGGTTTGGAAAAAGAACTAAATAATTCTACACACTGTGGATAATACTTACATTTCTCAGTTTTATTGATTTTTTCCTGATCTAGTAGTATATCTGCTAGTTTCTTTCATGTTGGTAAAGAACTCTGTTTTCTTCAACGACACTTGAAGATCTGTTTTGTCTGCCTATCTTCTGAGGTAACTGACCTGTACTGTTGTTGTATCCAGCAAATTGGCAACCAGTCCCAGGTCATCAGCAAAGACCAGGCAATCTACAACCAGCCCTTCCTTCTTATCATCCAGGTATATTCCACTCTGGATACCCCAAGTTAGTCAGTTCTTTGCGCCATTCTCTCAAAACAGGGCACACTTGAAGAGAAATGGGAAGAGAACATTCCCTTGTCTCACCCCTGTTTTTATCTCTAAGCTTTGCGAGACCTCGCCTCTAAATGTAACCTTGGAGTTTGTGTTAGTCAAGGTTTCTAGAATGAGTTTGCAGGTTTTGTTGTCTAATCCCAGTTGTGTTTATTAATACAGAATCTTGGTGCTTTGAGATATAGTGTATGTACATTGAGTAACTTAAACTAGAGTAGGCCCTACCATAAATCAACACAGGAACATGATGAACCAAGACACAAACTAAGAAGAACCATAACCTATATATTGCAAACACCTAGCAACTAGCAAGCACAACAATGAACTTACTCCATTGGACATACAGTAAATCTCAGAGAGCACAACACTATAACCACACTTTCAACAATAACTCCACAAACGTCAAGCCAATACATCCAGTTAACTCTACACTCATGCACCAGCCAAAGAACTAGCCAGAATATATAAGATCAAGTTCAGAAACCATCCTCGTAGTGCGACTGCTGCCTGGGAGACTGATTACCTCGGATCGAGTAGGGGTATTTCAGTCTCCATGACAAAGAATACTGCAATGTATTCGAAATGTCGAAAAAATGTACATAATGTACAGAAAATAAACACTGTTCAACGCAGGAAAAGAACTAACTAATACTTCACTTCTAAGATACAAGGACAAAGCAATCAGAAAAACAGAACTCAAGACAAAGGCTAGATTAACGCTCCATCGGGCACAATATATATCTCACAGATGTATGCGCTTAGTTTCATAATAATAATAATAATAATAATAATAATAATAATAATAATATTGGCTTTACGTCCCACATACTACATTTTTACAGTTGCCGAGGTGCCGGAATTTAGTCCCGTAGGAGTTCTTTACCATGCCAGGAAATCTATTGACACAAGGCTGACGTATATCAGCACCTTCAAATACCACCAGACTGAGCCAAGATTTAACCTGCGAAGTTGGGGGTCAGAAGGCCAGCGCCTCAACTGTCTGAGCCACTCAGCCTGGCTGTGCTTAGTTTCATATGCTGTTTTGTGGTGCCTTCTTACCCTTGCCCCTACCTGCCAGTGTGGTGTTAAATGACGCATAGTGAGGTTGTACGCAATATTTCATGTCTCAGATGCATTGTGCCTGAACATGTGACATTGTGAATTGAGTGTACTTGTGTGATGTTTCTTTTGAAATTTGTTGTGTAAGAAGGCTGCTTTAGACTTGACTGACCCAGCGTTTGTTGAAGTACAGCAGTTGTTATTTGACAAGTCAGACAAGTTACAGCAAGGTTTCAGTGATGACAGATACAGACCTTGAAGTAGTAGTCTGAATTTGTTATGAGAACTCTGCCACAACAGAATCTGATGCACAAGGAGGAGTGCAATGCCGTAACATCCTCATGGACGTTGAAAAAGATCACAAGGCACTATAGAATGTTAAGTCCCCACATCAGTACAAGAACAGCCAGACTGCAAAATATTTTTTAAGACCTGGTAAATGTTAAGTCCCCACATCAGTACAAGAACAGCCAGACTGCAAAATATTTTTTGAGACCTGGTAGTTTACCTGTTGTAATCTGTGATGTTTAATTAGTTAAGACATCTTTAGAGGCTTGGAGTGCAATGTTTACAGATGACATGATAAATACGATTGTGCAAGTACACCTATCAATATAATGAATCAGAGAAAAGTAAATAGAATCGATGGTGAAGATGATACTTGTTTCAAAGGGACTAACATCTAGGTCAGCAGCTCCTAATGGTACGAGATGTGACAAAATATAATGCCAATTAAAATGCCATAATTCATCCACTGACCAGAATTCAAAACATGATCATGATGAAGAATGAATGAATGAACGAATGAATGAATGAATGAATATGAATTCAAAATAATCTGAAGATCCAACTCACAATACTGAAAGTTAAAATAATTCCAAAATGACTTGAAGAGGCAAAATGTTATCAACGTCGCATAAACATCACTAGGAGTTGCAGCGGCATGCTGCTCGATGTAGCGTAGGGCGAGGTCAAGGGCACTGGCAGCAACAGTGGGTGAAACATCAGTTTGGGTTTCTCCCTCGTTCTCACTATCATCTGTGTTGATCTCAGCTGACATCCTTTGCACCACTGCTACAATGTCTTCATCTGCATAGTATGCCCTGTAACCACTGTTGTCGATAGTTGTCCACTCTTTGATGCATTTTTCCTTTGCATTTTTGCAACCTGCAATTTTCTTTACTAGTGGAAGAAGTTCACATTTATTTGTTGGGGAAAAAACTGTTTTAACAAACATTCCAGATCAGGCCAGAGATTTTTCCACGATTTCTGCAGTGCCCCTTTGCTTGTGTTAATCCCAACTTTCTGCCGCCCAGTAAATTACGTCTTTTACAGTAATTGTAATTTTTTTTTTTTGCTTTACGATGCACCGACAAAGATAGGTCTTATGGTGACGATAGGAGAGGAAAGGGGCCGATGACCTTCGATGTTAGGCCCCTTTAAACAACAAGCATCATCATCATCAGGAGAGGAAAGGCCTAGGAATGGGAAGGAAGCGGCCGTGGCCTTAATTAAGGCACAGCCCCCCTGGTGTGAAAATGGGAAACCAAAGAAAACCATCTTCAGGGCTACCGACAGTGGGGTTCAAACCCACTATCTCCCGGATGTAAGCTCACAGCTGCGCGCCTCTAACCGCACGGCCAACTCGCCCGGTTTTCTTAAGTTTTGGCAGGATTGTAAGTTCTTCATTCTCTTCAAGTAGGCTTTGAAGAAGCATTTGTCTAATTTTTTTTATTGCTTGCAACACTCCTTGGTCCACTGACTGCAAAATCGAAGTGACATTGGGTGGAAGAAAAATGGCTGTAATGTCACTGCAAACAAGTTGCATTTCTTCTGGATGCGATGGAGCATTGCCTATCAGTAACAATGCATGACGAGGCAGTTCATTTTTCTTTTCTAAATGCTTTCACTTTTGGCACAAATTGTTTTCTGAACCAGTCTTGGAATAAGGCGCGATCCATCCAAGCCTTTTTCAGGTTTTTTTTTTTTTTTATGAATAGGGAGCGAGATCATGTTCATGTTTTTGAAACACCGTGGTTTTGCCGATTTACCGATTACCATTAGTGAAAGCTTATGTGTCGCAGAGGCATTGCTGCAAGCTAACACAGTTATGCATTGTTTATCCATTTTAAAACCCAGGGTAGATTTTTCTTCCTGTAATGCAAGGCTCTTGCTAGGCAACACTTTAAAAATTTAGCCCTGACTCATCTGCATTGTACACTTGCTGCAGTGAGTACATACAAGAAATCACTTTAAATTCCTGAAGGTATTCAGTAGCTGCGTTGTTTTCTGCTGAAAGTTTATCATCAGTTATCGTAAGCTATCTAATCAATCAATCAATCAATCAATCAATCAATCAATACTGATCTGCATTTAGGACAGTCGCCCAGGTGGCAGATTCCCCATCTGTTGTTTTCCTAGCCTTTTCTTAAATGATTCCAAAGAAACTGGAAATTTACTGAACATCTCCCTTGGTAAGTTATTCCAATCCCTAACTCCCCTTCCTATGAACGAATATTTGCCCCAAGTTGTCCTCTTGAATTCTGACTTTATCTTCATATTGTGATCTTTCCTACTTTTTAAGACACCATCCAAACTTATTCGTCTACTGGTGTCCTCCCACGCAATCTCTCCAGTGACAGCTCGGAACATACCACTTAGTCGAGCAGCTCGTCTCCTTTCTCCCAAGTCTTCCCAGCCCTAACTTTGCAACATTTTTGTAATGCTACTCTTTTGTCGGAAATCGCCCAGAATAAATCAAGCTGCTTTTCTTTGGATATTTTCCAGTTCCTGAGTCAAGTAATCCTGGTGAGGGTCCCATACACTGGAACCATACTCTAAATGGGGTCTTACCAGAGATGAATATGCTCTCTCCTTTACATCCTTACTACAACCCCTAAATACTCTCATAACCATGTGCAGAGATCTGTACCCTGTATTTACAATCATATTTATGTGATTACCCCAATGAAGATCTTTCCTTATATTAATACCTAGGTATTTACAATGATCCCCAAAGGGAACTTTCACCCCATCAACGCAGTAATTAAAATTGAGAGGACGTTTCCTATTTGTGAAACTCGCAACCTGACTTTTATCCCCGTTTATCATCATACCACTGCCTACTGTCCATCTTCCACGTCTTTTCTCCCATTGGTCTAAAAACACACAACTACCCGAAAATGACTGATCGCCGTCCATAAGCTTATTCAGTTGAAGCGCCTTTCCTTGTATCAGAGGGCCAGTAATAGGGATTCCTTTCCATCTTTCTTGAGTATAACACAAAAATGTGCATCGTCTAGTTTTTCATACGAGGACAATGTCATCGTTTGGCATTTTTCAAGAGACTTTTCACTCGTAGCAGAACAAAACTCCTCAATCTTAACACGGTTCTTTTTTCCAAACGCTAATGGTTGCTTTGCCAACACCAAATTCGATTGATAATTGAGTGGCACTTTCGCCATTGTTCAGTCTTCTTAACACTTGAAGTTTTCTTTTAACGTACACAAGTTGTGTTTACGTTTGCTTGCCATGATGAGAGACAGCAGGGACTAGGAACACAATGTAGAACAAACTCAGCACTCACGAAACAAAGCATATACTATTACAGTATGCATACACAGTCTGGCAGATTGTGCTAGACACACTGAACTGAGAGTAAGAGGAGTAGGGGGAGTAGGGAGCTCACATGCTCGCTAGTTGAAGGTCACTGCCCATTCCATCCCGACTTTCACCAGGCTGCTCACGCTAGGTAGATGCCAACAGTGCTTACAAAAGCATTACAGCACAGTAATTGGTTTCAAAGGCTCAGAATGTAGTTGCAAATAAATTACACCATACTGTACTAATTTCCTACTTTCAATCATTTTAATACTTAACACAAACGGTTGAGGTCAGTATGTAGTCGTATTTGACGAAAATCCACCTAATCCGAATTTGTTGAAATTGTCAGGGACACTGGCTATCAAGTAATATGTGGTTGACAGCCATTAAGGATTCACTAAGACAATTCCCTTCCTTGTCCCTTCACTACTGTTATTTCGTTTCGGTGTTTTCCAAATTCATACATTCCTCATCGCCAGATGTTTCATTCCAGGCTTGTGCCAATGTCATACTTTCATATGTGTGTACACCTGTTATGTGACCTTCTCAGACTGATTCTGATGGTTCCGTCAGCTTCCGCTTCAAACGCTAGCGCTGTATCGTGTCCGCTGAGCCATCTGGTGATGAATGAACTTACCGCTTCCACTTCTATTATAACGTCTAAATCCAAACCTCATCGTTTGAGAAGCCTTTCTCATGAACAGTCAAGATTTTCTTCTGAAGACTCAGAGCTAAGTTCTCTGCGAAACGTAAAGAATTTCACCTTATTTTCTTGACATGGCATAAGCCCAAAAGCCTGTATCATGTCTATATGTACAGGCTGTGAAAGCATTAATGGCAACAAACTACAAGATGTTCTCCTGAGACTGTGAACTGATTTTCAACATAGGAGAAAAAATATCACAGCAGATACCTAGTCTGCAAATGCCAATGTAGTTAATTAGTTGTAACTAAAGAAGATGATCATTGGCTGGGACACTGAAGAACAAGCCATAGCTACTTCTAAAGCTTTTAACAATCAAAGACAGACCAGAGAAGTCCAGCAGTTCACTTTTGGAAAAGAGGCTACAAATCGACCCTTACATGCCGAGGAAAATCGAGAATATTACTGCAATATCCAGCATGCATTTTGACTATGTGATCAATGAAGACACACAGGATCAGAACAAACCTGTAATGATAAAATACGATAACAGAACAAAATCTGGAGTTGACAAGTTGACAGAATGTGAGCCACATTCAATGTTGATAGAAACACAAGGTGATGGCCCAGAGGAATTTGGTATGATCTCTTGAATATAGGTAGAGCCAATGCCCAGATTACATTCAATGGTAATCAGTAGGAAGTTAGAAACAGAAGAATGTTTATAAAACAGCTATCACAGGAGTTAACAACAGAGGAGTGAAACTTTCAGGAATGCTCCTTTCAATGGAATAAACTTTCAAGAAGTACAGAGCACCTCACATGGAGGAAGAAATATAGTGGCCAACTACAGGCATAAGTTATGTGTTGCATGCCAAACTGCAAAGAAAAACTAAAGGTACAGCAATTACTCTGGTAAAAATGTGACAAATATTACTGTTTAGAGCCTGGAGTTAAGGTGTGCAAGAGATGCTTCTGCCAACATCATTAATGGTGAGAAATGGAGGGAAGAGGTGTAAAATGATTATCTGATGACCGACCCTAATTGAATAATGTTGAAGATGTTAATATGTACATAAGTATTATTAACACCACTGTCTTTTGTTTCTTTTAGTTATACAGTATTTAGTTTCAATGCATTATCTTCAGTTTGTTTTAATATTCAAACTGTGGTAGTATAGTAATGAGACAGTTTTAATTCGATGTGTTTCTTAAATGCTAGTTTAAGAAATACTGAAATTGATTTAACAAAGTATATAAAATGTTGGAAAAAAATTAAGAAAGGATATGATACTAGTAAAACAAGTAAAAAGAGAATATAGTTGTACGAGCTCAACACAGTTTTGTATCTCACACATGCAATGTGCCCATCTGCATAAGGGATCTTAGTGCACCTGACAGAAGGCTAAAGAACAGTAATAACCTTACATAGAATGCAACTTAACACTAGCATCATGTAACAGAACCTATAAACAAATATAACACAGGAACTATCAATACAGTCATACAGAAAATGACAATGAAATTTCACTGAGAGGATGAGGGGACCAATAGAAAACAATGTACAAAAACTTAGCTGCCATTTCGAGCTGTAAGATTCTGAAATCGACACAGGAATACCTTGTAAGATTTCACGTTTTAACATAAAACTGTACGTGGACAGCCCTGATGACCACTTGAGGCAAGCGCTTTACCTTGAGCTTTCTGTGCCAGACAGTTAACAGATGTTCCTTTGAGACAGTAGTCATGAATCCAGCTAATTTTCTACAGTATGTATGCATTACGTTATTTGCGTGGAAAAGGCTTTTCTTCTTACCGTGAAATAAAATTCAGAAGAAAGCGAGATGGGTAACATGTGATGGAACTATCTGAAAATCGTCCCATGGCTGCTAGCATTGTCTCAGGAGTCAAGTCTGGACAGAAATAGTGTCAAAGAAAGTGACAGACGAAGGAGCAATGCCTCTTCTGCATCATGTAAAAGAGAAGACAGCAACACCATTGCCAAGTATGAGAGGTATTACAGATCCAAGTTTGAGCCCTGAGTCTGATTCCCATAAATCCAATGGAGAGAGACCTCAGTCATCTGACAACCAGTTCAAGCTTTGCTTCCAGTCCACAGAAGAGAAAACAGTGTAGTCTTGAGAACAAGGGGAAATGGTTTAATATGGAGGTGGGGTGGGGGGGAAGAAGTGGCTTACATTAACCACTGTTTGCAAAAATTGTAAGGCAACATCACTACGATAACTGTATATGTGAAGAACCAAATCTACATCAGTTAAGTCCCGTTGGGAACACGGGAAATTGCTGTATTAAAAAATATCTTCTTGCTTTACAGAAGCAAGAATGCTGAAGCAGAAATGTTTGCGATGAAGACCTGTGACTGTGGGTTTTGGACATTTCAAGAGAGATTTCAGTGAGACAGAGTAATTTCGGTGCATATACAGGTTGGTTGAGTTGCTTCAAGAAAAAGTACCAAATCAAAAGTAGAAAAATCAGGAAATTTGTATCCCGTCCTTATCTGCAACAAGACAAAGAAGAAGAGAGATAAAATCGCAAAGAAATTTGTGGAAGCAGCTACAGAGCAAATTTTAGATTACACTCCTTCAACATACATTAATGATCAGAGCGGTTTCGTGCACGAATTGAAAGCGAAAAGGATTCTGTTGTTTGTTGGTGAGAAACATACAGAAGCAGTTGCTCATTCAGTTAGTACATTCACCCATTTGTACACAATTATGCCTAAAGTTAGTATAGACAGTACTATTTTCCCAAAACTATTCGTTTTACAACAGGAGGCAATGGAACTTCTGGTCCGAGAGTTTACAAAGAAATGTTCCATGTCAAAAATATAATTGTAACAGCCATAAAATAAGGGAAAATGGGAAAAAAAAAGAATTAAATGTATTGGTTTAAAGAAGCCTTCTTCCCATTCGCAAAAGACAAGTGTTTGCTACCGTTAGATTCCTGGCCTACTTATAGTTATAAATGCTGCCTTGAAGACATCCCTCCAGGCAACAGTATAGAAATTCTCCAGATTCCTCTCAGCACTACAGCGAAAATACAGCCCTTTGCAAGTTTTCCGCAGTTTAAGACATTGTGCCACTTGTCAAGACTTCCAGTTTGATGTTTATAAGAGAAACAGCAAATTGAAAATTCAATCCTTCATTCATTTTCAATCTTCTTCCCTGTGGTTCAAGGACATGACTACAAATTCATGGTTTGCAACCAATTACAGAACAGAGAAACTTCCCGAGTTCGGTGCCTGCAAAATAATGTCTTCAAGCAAGCAAGGAAAACTGAAGAACAATGTGGCCTTAAAATGCAAATTCATTGTGTGTGGTGTCAAAAATATTTGTGTTTTCATCATGCGATTTACACACTTCCTTTATGTTCCACATTCGTTCCCTAACATTAAAGTGACTTTGGTGCGTGGTAACCTGTAATTTTGTTCTATCTTTCTCCAGCACAATTGCAACTCCACTCGACTGTGCACCGCACCAGCAAGATGCAAGGTTGCCCAGTAGCTGCTTTGTCACATGGATTATGAATCAAGATTTCGACAATCAACTTCCTAGACTTCACTATCACAAAAGAAGGCAATTAAAAAAAAAAAAAAAAATACAGATTCAAGACATACAGGAAACCCATTCTCCTAACCCACAAACACTACTTCAAACCATCAAACAACACAATCAGCATTCTGATGCAAGTTACAGACTCAACAACACACCATTCTCTGTGGATTATAAAGAACTATACATCATAAGGTACACGGTAGTTCATATGGGGTACAACCACACACTCGCCGACAGTTTCCTAGACAAAATAAAGAACAAAAAACACAACACCCCCAAAAAACTAGAACAAAGAATTACAGAGAGACACTATTCTACAAACATAAGGGAACTTTCCTAAATATTCAGGAAATTAGGTAACACAACTGTATTTAGAAAAAAGAACATAACAGGACCCTTAACCACCACCACCATTAATATATTCAGAGGCAAAGTGCTGGGGAAGAAAAGGACAGGGCAATCTACGATAAAGCACTCAGAAGACATCAACATACAAATGGAACATGAAAGTTAAATGATGACAGAGAAGGTTGGCTGCATCGAAGTAAATAAAGAAATAAATAAACAAGCCTTCAGCACATGAATGAATAATTAAGTAAAGAAACAATAATCTGTATTTAACAAGAATATCTTGTATGTGGGGATACTTACTGACTCGAAGTTTCAATGATGCTCTCTGAGGATAAATCTGAACAATTTGAGCAGATGATGATGAAGACGATGATGATGAACTTGAAGACGATGAAGACCAGGATGAAGATGAAGTTTTAGTTCTTCTAGCTTCAGTAAGCTTAGTCTTTTTTGTAATATAATATGCAGTACTTAATTTTTGAGTATATTCTAGAGGACAAGCCATTCCGTCCTCCACAAAGCATCGTTTGTTGAGGTCTAGATCCTGCAAAATATGACGAAGGAACAAATCTAATTTATTGCTTTAGTGAGATACCACAAGTCAAAAGGAAAGTAACTTATAAATATCATTTTTGTCCCTCATTGGCATATATTAAACTAAGGTTTAGGTTGCAGGAAGAATCCCACCTTCCAATGAAGTATTGGAATATTCCAATATAGTATTGGAAGGTGGGATTCTTCCTGCAACCTAAACCTTAGTTCAAAAGGAAAGCATATGAAAGACTTTTAAAATGCAAAAGAATTCAACACATATTTCTAATGCACGTAGTTTTACCTGGCCTTCGTCTGCAACCAAGCACAGCCTGTGCTGGGTCAAGGTTACGTCAAACGCCTGTTGCTACAGCATACAGATACTGCACTGAATGGCGAATGTGGGCTGTTTGTCCAGGCTTACTCTTCCAAAATAAAGCATCAATTCAGACCTTGTGATATTTGCAGTAAGACAGTGTGTTATTACTTACCATAAGTGTTATTAGACCAGTATGTAGTATTTATTATAATTAACAGAAATTTAGTGAAATACATTTCACTGTAGTGTACTGACCAGTTAACACTTGAACAGTAGAAAGCTCACCGGACAAAATATTAGTCACCCCTGGAGAAATCATTACAAGCATCAGTACACGTTCGATGATTTCTAGCCCATTGAAAATGCACAGCATTGTGTTCCTGTATGAGCAATTTAATACCGTGTAACTCTGCCTCTGGACTGGATAACCACCTGGATTCTGTTAGGAAGTGAGTCCACAAGGTTGTGCAGGTACGTCATGTCCAGGTTAAGCTACTCGCTGAGGATATGACTGCGCGATTCCAACAAAATGTGGAGATGCTGATGATGGCGTTTTACCCTCTGTTCCAACATGTCCCATGGATTTTCAATGGGGTTCAAGACAGGTGATTTTGCAGGCCAATTGAGATGTAATAGGGTGGGGGAGTGTTCATACAACCAGTCACATATGCGTCCAGGCCGATGAACTTTGCTGTCATCATCTTGGGAAGAAAAAAAAATCTATAATTATCTAGAATGTTTAAATAAACATGCTGGTTCATGTTCGGGGTCACCTCAATGAGTGGGCCCAATCTGTGATATGAAAATCACCTCAAACATCATAGACCCATCTGCTTGAACCTGACCATGTACACATCCAGGATGAAATGCTTGATTTTGTCTTTGGTGCACTCGATGACGTGCACTATTGGAATACAAGCAAAAGCATGAATTGTCAGACCACATTATGTTCCACCAGTCAACTACTGTCCACATTCGATGATTTCTTGCCCATTGAAAATGTGCAGCATTATGTGCCTGTATGAGCAATGGCCTCTTGCGAGGTGACTGGCTCTAAATTATCATTGCATGCACTTCCTGACACAATGTTCTCTCGCTGACAGGTTGGGATGGACCTTCATTCACTGAATGCAGCAATTCCTGTCTGGTTCGGAAGTGATTTTGATTCACAAGCCGTGAAACAGGTCTCCGGTCCCTCTCAGTCAGTATTTTTTCCGACAACAATTCTCATGGGTTTCGTGGCCACATGTACACCACTGCTTGTAGATACGTTGACAGTCTGCTGCGTAACACCAACAAATCCAGCAATTTCACGCAACCTATGGTACAGCCCCTGCATTTACCTGGTGTGAAAATGGGAAACCATGGGAAACCATGGAAAACCATCTTCAGGGCTGCCGACAGTGGGGCTCGAACACACTATCTCCCGATTACTGGATATTGGCCACACTTAAGTGACTGCAGCTATCAAGCTCAGTTCTCATACTCCTCAGGCTAGCCCTTGGTGCGGGTAGCCAATTCAAAATACCATCTGTGCATCATTGTCTTCTCTCTCTCTCTCTTTTTTTTTTTTTTTTTTTACAATTGGCTCTATGTCGCACCGACACAGACAGCTATTATGGCGATGATGGGATTGGAAAGGCCTAGGAGTAGGAAGGAAGTGGCCGTGGCCTGAATTAAAATACAGCCCCGACATTTGCCTGGTGTGAAAATGGGAAACCACGAAAAACCATCTTCAGGGCTGCCGACAGTGGGGTCTGAACCAACTATCTCCCAGATGGAAGCTCACAGCTGTGCGGGCCTAACTGCATGGCCATCTTGCCCGGTAATATCATCCCTAGGGTCGTGTGTAGTACACTAATTGAAGCCTGGTACAAAGAGGGGTTTTTCTTAAAGAACACATTTTTACAACTTGTTTTACATCGCACCGACACAGATAGGTCTTACGGCAACGATGGAACAGGAAAGGGCTAGGAGTAGGAAGGAAACGGACGAGGCCTTAATGTACACCCTGGTGTGAAAATGGGAAATCACGGAAAACCATATTCAGGGCTGCCGACAGCGGGGTTCGAATCCACTGTCTCCTGGATGCGAGCTCACAGTTGCGCACCCCTAACCGCACGGCCATCACGCCCGGTCTTAAAGGATATAAGTTTAAATAGCCGTTTATTTTTAAAATAAATTTCAAGATGAATTTTATATCACCAAATGCAGTAGATCTTCACGTGGGCTTCTGGAGAGTCCATGTCCCTTAACTAAGCAGTACTTGTTAACCAAGTTACCATTCACCAATGGGCACCGTTAAGTTCCACTCAACAATCTCTATACACCATGAAAACCATGGAAACCATGAAGTTCCATTCACTATGGACACCAAGTTCCAGAAGATCCATTCCAAATGCCCTAGCAGAAATCATGGAATGACTTAGGCCTTGGTCCCGCAACTGAAGTTCAGATATTGAAGATCCACTCGTCACACTAACTTTCTTAACATCAAGCTACTACGTGCAGTCTATGGTTTACTGCAAAATTTCTACATGGACAACTAATTACTCGTTTCACTTGGAATAGAACACTAGTAAATTATAACATTAATATTCCCTAAAGTAATGTTACAAGTTACTTGCACTTTTATCTCCTTTGTTTCACTTGGAAGAGTCCACAAGTGAAATTATGTTACTTGACAATTTTAAAAATTGTGCGACTGCCTAACAAAATAATTACAAGTTCATGTAAGTACTAATGGGCAACGCTCTCGCTCGAGACTCTCACGAGAATCTCGAGACCGATCCTCCTGTAGTGCAGGCTGTGCGACGTACCAGTAGCTACAACTGTAAACGTGATAGTATAACATTGGCAGTTACTGCGTGAAATAACGTTCTCATATGAAAACGTGTGAGCCAATACATTTTGTCAAAAGCCTGGAAAAGTACTGCAGGTCCAACTATGAACCCCTTAATACCATTAACGAAAGTGAAAACAGAATGTCACTATCTTAAACTGTTCACGACTTATTTGGGATGGACATCTTAGCTGACTGTCTGTCTGTCAGGTCATCAGCCCAGAGGCTGGTTGGATCCCCAAATACCACCACCAAAGCCTATGAAGTTATAGGGAAACTGCAAAAACCAATGGCAGAGCCCAAATGAGGCGTACTAGGCAAGATGAGGAGTGAGGTAGTTTGCCATTGCTTTCCTCACTGGACCAGAAGGTGCTACTGCAACACGACTGATCCTATGAGCAACACCTTTCGTAACACTCAGACACTAGTTGGGCTCCAAATGCCAATACTCAGCACCACCCATACCCCAGCAGCTTTCATATTGTCACAACCATGGATGAGACTGGGACTTCGGTGGAAGCTACACTTTGCTCTGGCCTGTGCCAGGGGATGGATACAAAAATACTGCATCCATCAAGAAATGGCAACAGGCGGCTTAGCTGACTAACCCTGCATAATTTGTGAATAACTGTAGATAGGATGTACACCTACTTGGATACTATAGTTCATTCCATGTTAAGAAAACAGTATTGCTCTTATGACATCAGGGGTGCCATATTGAACGGCTCTGCTCAACACCATCACGGGTAACCGGCGGCACATAAATTAGTGAAATTCACTATTTAAGTTGCAAATTATTTTTATGAAGTAAGGGGGACGGGGAGTTTACAGGAGCTATTTTTAATTTGTACGGAATCAGAGGTACACTATGGCACGTACAAACCTCAGCAATATACACCAACTCTCATTCAACACAAGACAATTACGCACTGATTTAAAGCCTAAAAAACACACGCAACAAGTAAATACTGTAAATAACTTCCTTAGAGAAGTGAGCTGCCGGCGGTTCACAGAGTGAAGGACTACACGAGGCTTGTACCAAAGCAACACAGAAGAAGGAAAATGAAGGGAGGCAACGAAGCGATGGCTGTTCCTGCCATGGTGCTTCCTCCCTACGAATATATTTATGTAAAAGAGAATGTTATGTAGCTAGTTTAATAACTCGCAGGAAAAAATGCCTCATCCTTTTTATCTGTCTTTCATAATACATTACAAAGTACAGTATACTGTAATATCCCTTAATCACGAGGAATTATGGGTGTCTCAGAGGGGGTGTGTTCACTCCTTGTAGGTCCGTAAGAGCAATACTGTTTTCTTAACGTGGAATGAGCTATAGAACCATGCATTATTCCAACTTGAGACAGGGAAGATGTGCTTTGCTACATGTGCAACCCTCATTACACATGAGTGGAACGTGCAATCTAAAATGCCCGACTTGGCTCCAATTCTTTCAGCAGTGGTGATGGGCAATGCCCTCGAGACCGTTTCACATGCGCTGTGAGCTGTGCGACGTCCCAGTAGCTACGAGTAGTGATGGGCAGTCTGAGACAAGATCTAGAGATTTCTCAATGTTTCCCGAGACTAGCACAGGCACTATTTCTCGCAAGAAATTTCGAGAGATATCGAAGAGCATTGTACGAGCATTGTGGGGCAAGCAGCATGTCATAGGCCTACAGGTAGTTGGAGCTGAATGTTGTTTGCACCCAACATTCCGTAAATGTGTGTTAACAAGCGACTAGGGCATTCATTTCTTTCATTTCTAACGAGGTCTATTTTGACGCAGTATAACATAATTATAAAGGATGATACGCATCCTGGCATTGTATGCAGTGGTAAGTACGCGAATGAATAGGCTAAGTACAGAAGCTGACGGCTACTGTAGGTACACCTACCTGGATACTAGAGGCGTGCATTATTCAAACTCGAGACAAGGCAAGATGCACCCTGCTGCATATGCGACCACCATTACGCATGAGTGGAATGTGTAATCTAAAATGCTTCAGTTTGCTCCAATTCTTTCGACAGGTAGGTGTACATCGTTATCAGACCCCACATTCAAGATCCTTTTTTTTTTTTTTTTTTGCTTAACGTCGCACCGACACAGATATGTCTTATGGCGACGATGGGACAGGAAATGGCTGGGAGTGGGAAGGAAGCAGCCGTGGCCTTAATTAAGGTACAGCCCCAGCATTTGCCTGGTGTGAAAATGAGAAACCACGGAAAACCATCTTCAGGGCTGCCGACAGTGGGGTTCGAACCTACTATCTCCCGAATACTGGATACTGGCCGCACTGCAGCTATCGAGCTCGGTCAATATCCTATTATGACCACTGCTTATGCTTACCGATATTTTGGTAACGAAGAAATTTTTTTTACGTTATAGAGTATTCGCGTCATATGTAAGTTAACAATTACACAACAACAACAACAACAACAAGCAATTCCATGGAAAGGAAATATTACAAGAAGTACTACTAGTTTAACATTTTAAATTCAGCATCATCGTACACAAATTCAGTATTTCCAGTGTTTACACTACCGCTTACAAACTATAGGTTGAGCTTTCTACTAGCTTAACATTATAAGTGATGATAAAGTGAAGTTAAACCATCATTACTATAGAACAATAACTACAACACCACTGAAAGAAAATATGACAAGAAATACTACTAATTTAACTTTCTAAATCCAGCATCATTATACACAAATTCACACACAACTCAAGTATTTCCGTTACTTAACACTACGGCTTACAATACTATACTGTAGTGTGTGTTTAATTTGAACCGCTTGGGGTGATTTCTTTATCTATGCTTGACAATAATAATAATAATAATAATAAGCTCTAAGAGTTGAATCTGGTGAATTGTGCTCACAGTGCGTAAGTCTTAAAAGTTCTTCCTTTTTCTCCGCCTTACTCTAACCATGCTTACATCTTCACGAGGATTGAAATCTGTGGGCGCTATTTTAAAGAGCGGACGTCTTTGTTTTGACAGCAGAATATAACTGAAAAGGCTAGGACCTCCGAAACCTGATTTAAATATTACACAGGTTCAGAACCCTTGTAAAAGTAAAGATCGCTATACAAGAAAATTAAATCGCACATTGTACAAGCATGCAGACTGGTTATGTGGATGTGAGATAAGAAATGCGCTCTTGCTACACGGGTTTGGCTATGAATTCTTGTGATCTCTCGTCGACATTAACTGGTGTTACAGGCCTAAAACATATGAATGAGTAAAGAAAGCACTAATCTAGTTAAAAGCATATAAACAATAGTAACGAGTTCGCGATGCTTGGTAACGAAGACATCAGGTGTCATTTAGATAGTGCGTATAGGTTGAAAATTAAAACATTCAATGAGGACTTGCCGAAAAACTGTTACATACTCAGTAAACTGATTGACTGCATCAAGTTTTGTGGAAAATTTGAGTTCGCACTGCGAGGACAGAATGAAACAGATACAACCGATAATCCTAGAATTTTTCGTGGATTGGGTAATTTATAGGTCGAGCTAGACTAATTTAAAGGGGCACATTGAAAAAAATTAACAGTCGTGTTTTTCTGGGACTAGGCCTATCTAGAATTATACAGAACGAGCTTTATACTCTATTTATTCTGCGCGCCTTCAGTTGTGATGTGACGAGATTTCTTTGAGACAACCAGAACAACCATTACAGTCACCCAAAATCTTCAGTTCATTTTTGTAGACGAAAATAGTTTTACGCATCCTGGCCTAAAATTCCATCTTAGCGGAATTTTTCGGGACATGTTTCTGAACGATTTCATCTAGTACGGCTGTCCATTTGGAAGATCTGGAGAAAACATAGAAAATCCTTCGAAATTACTATTTTCAAAATCCTTTCACTTACTTGTTTTGGATTGCACAGCGCTCGATAATAAAGTTTAGTTGATGGGCGCAACAATGAACAAAGTGCGGATTTTTGTACAACAACCATTCTTGCCCGTACACCTGTGTTATCCGCTTATCACATTCGAACCATCATAGTTCTGACCTATTTCTTTTCTAGGGGACTTATTTAGCTCCAGTTCATCTAGTTCAGCAAATAAAGTTTGAGTAATTTCGTATATACGTAACGTTCACATCAGATTCTCAGTGATGGTATCCTTTAAATGTAATCATCATTGTATATCCAAATGGCAAAACAGCTGATAATGACAGCCTTACTAGGCGAGTTGGCCATGCGGTTAGTGGCGCACGGCTGTGAGCTTGCATCCGGGAAATAGTGGATTCGAATCCCATTGTCGGCAGCCCTGAAGATGGTCTTCCGTGGCTTCCCATTTTCACACCAGGCAAATGCTGGGGCTGTACCTTAATTAAGGCCACGGCCGCTTCCTCCTAACTCCTAGGCATTTTCTATTCCATCGTCGCCATAAGACCTATCTGTGTCGGTGCGACGTAAAGCAACTAGCAAAAAAGGGGCAGCCTTAAGATCACACTTTGCTATTCTCTTTTCTGTCAAAGTTGTCAACAAAAAGGTGTGGGAAAAGGCAGTGTGGCCATCCTCCCGACCTAACAGTCCATCGCCTGCCACTGCTAAGAAAACTATGATTAGACAAATATACTTAAACTACCACAAACTACCACAATGCAAAAAGTAACAAGCACAAAAATGATAGACCAAAAAGCTGAAAGCGAATGAGGGTCTCAAAACAACTTTCTGCATTTATAGAATATGCAGTCCGAACATTGAAACGTCCAATAATCTATCTGCAAATGAAAAAATGTTGTAGGGGAGAAGATGCGGCTGTTTTCTAATCCTGAAATAGTGTCAAAGGACAGTACTGATGTAAAGCCATATTCCATGGGAGATAATATCAGAGATAACACACATTAGGTAAAATGAATGATCATGCTCAGATGAACAGAAAAGGGCACATTATCATAAAATTGATAAGGAATCTATATGTGAGAACACTTACTGGTTTTGAGCACCATGCACACTTTGGTGTACGAATGCACGCACTGCAGTTTTGCAAACCAGAGCAAGGAGCTTGTGCATTAGTAACAAAACACAACGCGCACAAAGCCCATAAAACTGTCCACAACTGCATGGCTGAGATCCTGAAACAAGAAAAACGAAACAAAAATGATCAAATACAGTAAAACAAAATTCCTATAACGGTTTGTGGTGTGGGATCCTGGAATTAAATCTTAGTTATGAACCATTGACAAAGACCAGTAAGTGGTCTAAAGAGTGGGAAAACTAGCTGTTTTACAGTATTTGTTTACAGCTTACAATCGCACCAACACACACCGGTCTTATGGCGACGATGGGATAAGAAAGGGCTAGGAGCAGGAGGGAAATGGCCGTGGCTTTAATTAAGGTACAGAAAAAACTCCAACAGAGGAAAGGTACCAATTACATTTGCAAGTGTACGACAAAAAATTTTTAAAGGCGATACTACATGGGGTAGGAATGCAGGAATCTCTGGTAAGATAAAAGGACAAACATGACATTTTGAAATAATTATTTTGTTTGTTTTATTCTCGTGCAACCTGTATACAATCGCTTGTACGTATTATACAAGCTGTCTAATATCCTTCAAAATAATCTTGTAGGCTGCCCATGGTTCGTTAGGATTGAAGAGGAAGTCCGAAAATACCATCGACTGCATGAGATTCGTCAATGTGTACCACCTCGCGCCGAAATTCTTGTACGATCTCTTGTTGGCAAAGTGTTTGCCAAAAATTAACAGGAGCAACAAATTGAAAAAAAGAAGTCGGCAGACTTTCAGGCATAGTTTCACGAAGAGCATGAATCACTGAAGTTTTTCAGAAGTCTATCTGAATCGCAATCCCAAGTATGCTGTAAATGAAGACGCATTTCCCTTCTCCTAGAAGTGTCGTCACGTTAATCTTAAACGAATGCTAAAATAGGCAAGCATATGAACGGAATTCCCCATTATAAACGAGACTTTCCGTGCTTTCTTTAACAGTTAGTATGATTTTTTTAAACGCATTACATGCAGCGAAAAATAAACGAACTCTTAATCTCGGTTTCAATTGTGACCTTGTTAGATACTCAACTAAAGCGAAAGTAGCGATACGGACACGCGAAGCTTTCCATATAAGGAGACTCTGGAATTAATGGTTCACGCCTACGCACCTGCCTTCAGCCGATGAGAAACTTGCAGAGATCTAAGAACCAACATCTCCTTACAGGTACCAAGATTCGTGGAAATGGTCATTATGCATCTAATGCAATGCAATAACTTTTAGTCTCTTCTATTATTATAAAATTCCACGACACCCAATTTCTTAAGTAATGGTACACAAAACAGTAAGCACGAAAGGAAAAACAGAAGGATAAACATTTGGTTATCAGCGTGTGCGAATAAATGATCGTTATCACCGAGTGAAGGAAAAAGTCCCAAAGCGCAACAAGCCCTGACAGTTCTTACTGACAAGTGACAGCTGTCCAGCCCGAATGTTTGCAGATTGCGAGGTCTGACGTGTGACCAACGGTACAAATTCTCTCGACCACCCTTCAGAGCTTTTCGGATCGTGGCAGCTATCACACCGACAGATAGATCCTCAATTGGCCTCACGTAGGCTGACTAGACCTCGAAATGGCTCCCAGATCCAGGTAAACATCACTGAACTGGTCGGGAATCGAACCCGCAGAATCCAAGTAAGAGACAGACTCGCTATCCCCACACCGCAGAGTCGGCGCCGGGTGTCTACAGTACATCAACATAAATTACCTGAGTATTCCCTAATGACTTTAAAAAATGTTAATGCCTAAGTAAAAGAATAACAGTAATTCGTTTCTTAAAATGAAACCCTTCTGTACTTGACAAACTGGTAATATGGCATGGGTAAACTAATATAGACTAAGGCTTGGCAATAGTATTAGCTGTAGAACTTAACACCAAAGCTCGCTGCATGTAAGGGATGTTCCCAAATTACACCAAAATTTCCACAATTTCAAGATTCTAGGGCATTATATATCACGGATACGTGGAAATTAACTCTTTAATAAGGTGTAGATTATTGTAAGTTTGCAGAATAAGATATGAAGTAAAGCTTTTGACACAGTCATTAAGGAATTTATCCATGTCTTAATATTTAAAAATAGTGCCAATCAAACAGCTGGTATTTGAAAAAGATATTTAGGACTCCCTCCACTAGGCAATATTTCGTCTTTCGTTCTGTGTTTATATGTTACGGTTGATAGATCACACAGAACGAAGTAGTACAGAACTGGAACAGGAGCAGAAACATATACTTCTTTGAAAAACATAGGCCAAGGCCCACTTCTATCCAGGGTTTCAACATTTGTTTTACAAGGAAATTACTTAATGCTTCATCAACAGAGAAAGATAATTTCCAAAATCCACAAATTATCTTGTTATTCATATAGTCCATAAGTTTTCATTTTCAGTTCCAGACGTCTACGTCCAAAAATAACAACTCACGGCGACACACGCACCAACAAAGCAGGATTAGGTTTCTCGATAGCTAAAAAAAGGTACGGGGTGAGGGAAATAAAAATCCGAATCCGTACACTATAGGAAAATGCGCGTCCCTAGAAACAAGTGTGGATATGCGCTCACTATTTCAGTTACTCCGTGTATTCGTGTGAAAAGATTTCCCTCTTAAGGTCTCTTACTCCATACCCTTGATAGTAACCCCAACATAAAAAGTCTGACCATGAGCACCGATCTCTATACCATCGATGTAGGCTCTGCAATCACGTTGGAGGTCGTCAATTCGAACCCCTTCTGTAATTTAATGTAATATCTTGTTCGTTTGGTGTGTCTGGTCAAAATGTGGAACGTACGCTCACCACCACATCCGAAGTGTTGTCTAATTCTATGTTGCGAGTACAGAAAGTGTTCAGTTACAAAAACGTGATTTCGAGAAAATCGCATTTTTTACGGATGTTTGAAGAATAGTTCGTACTATACTCCATTCACAGTAAGTGACAAGTATGTCTTACACGTTATCCCTTCCTGTAGGTTAAGTCCAACAGCACCCAAAATGCATCTCCGGAAATGGGTTCACCTCCTGAAATATAATGTATATGTCGGCCCACAAGACATACTAAGCGCCGATTTTGCTACGAATCGACCTATTTGTGAGCGTCTTTCGGGTGCCTTTACCGTATTATTGTCCGCCTTCGTAGCGTAACGGTTAGTGTTATTAGCTGCCGGCCTCGGGGGTCCGCGTTCTATTCCCGGTACTGCCAGAAATTTAAGAATGGTAGGAGGGCTGGTATGTGGTTGAAATGGTACACGCAGCTCACCTCTATTGGGGGTTTGCCTGAAAAGAGATGCACCACCTCAGGATGTGGACACGAGTTTACTTTTACCGTATTATTTATTCTCTTCTGACACCGGTTTGTACCTTTTCAGTTCTAGTGTCACACACATGTGTTATTAACTGTCGTATACTAATTGTTCAACAACACGCTACTCGAAACACCTTTACCATTCATTACAACGCGTAAATGTGATAGAAAATCTATTACATTACTAGGACGTAGCAATGAAAAAGATAGTGTTTGGAATAAAGATGAGCTGAAAACAGATTTAGATGAAAAATTGGTGAGGGTACAGGTGGGGGGATGGGGGAGTGAGTCAATCTCACTGACAAAAATTGGTGCATAGACTAATCACCAGCCTCGCTCAGAGAGAACGGTTTACAAGTGCAGGAACAATAGAGAACCGTTTTTGTAAAACTTGCTTTCTGCCAAAAAAATTTTTAAAATGGAAAATTACTTTTTATTGATTCACATACATATTGAAGTCCTCTATAGGATGATGCAACCTGTTTTTCCGGAAGTCGCTTTTTTGCTGCAATAATAATCGGTAAACGTTTGAGAGTTTTTCCAGAACTAGATTTCTGCTACTCAAGAGTTAGGCCCTACAGTAAAACTTGCTTTCTACAGAAATGATTCTTATTTTGAAGTCAATGAAACTGTTACTCTTCATAACTGCATGGATTTGGTTTAAAATAAATACGATAGTGGAACTATTGAGTATCCAATAATGTTTGGCTGTTACGTCCCGTCTGCTCTTGTTCATTATTTTCATTGCTGAGATGAAGTCTCGTTTGTAAAAGCCCCATGCTTTCTTTCCGTTGGTCAATATCTGCACTTCCATTACAATCAGTGTGATTACTATCACCACTATTCTCGAAATCACTAACACTAGATTATTCATCTTCCGATTCTAATGTGGATAACACCCTTATAACCTCGGATTCGGAAAGATCGCACTTTTTGCTGGCAGACGACATACTGTAACTTATCATCCCCGACGCGGCTTGCCTGCTAGTTTGCACGCTGGACATCCCACAGCTAATAAAGCAGCGTCGTATTTGTAGTAATAACTCAGAAATGAACCAACGGATACATATTAATTATGAGCCCAACTTTCTATCTACTGTAGAGAGATGACTGTACATATCCACGGAGTTTAAATGATTACTGATGTCAACATTCTGAGTACCGAGTAGCTATAATCGGATGTACGTCTTGCTAGTAATCGCTCGTAATATTACGTGCGCAGCACAGCAAAGTGCAAGCACGCACACGCGCGCGCGCGCGCGCGTGTGTGTGTGTGTGTGTGTGTGTGTGTGTGTGTGTGTGTGTGCGTGTGCGCGTGTGTGTGTGTGTGTGTGTGTGTGTGTGTGTGTGTGTGTGTGTGTGTGTGTGTGTGTTTTGGAAGGGATCTCTTCATTGAAAATAGCACAAAGACTAGGGTCTATTATTTTATTTTTTAATGTGATTCACGTCGCACACACGCAGACAGGCCTTATGGCGACGATGGGATGGGAAATTGCTAGAGGTGGGAAAGAAGAGACTGTGGCCTTAAGGTACATAATGTTATTGGCTTTACGCCCCACTAAGTACTCTTATGATTTTCGGAGACGCCGAAGTGCCGGAATTTAGTCCCGCAGGAGTTCTTTTACGTGCCAGTAAATCTACCGACACGAGGCTGCCGCATTTGAGCACCTTCAAATACCACCGGACTGAAGCAGGATCGAACCTGCCAAGTTGGGGTCAGAAGCCCAGCGCCTCAACCGTCTGAGCCACTCAGCCCCGCAATTAAGGTACAGCCCCAGCATTTGCCCGGTGTGAAAATGGGAAACCACGGAAAGCCATCTTCAAGGCTGCCGACGCTGGGGTTCGAACCCAAATTCTCCCGAATGCTACGTGACCCAAACTTCGCAGCCACTCGCTTGGTCATAAAGACTATGGTAAAGCTGCTTTGAATTCTCTAGGTTCAGACGATGAAGACTGACAACAGCTGATGCAGAAACACTTAAAATTCTCTCTTTTGCATAATGTAAGTACTGTACAGGAACAAACTGACGCCACAATGACCACGTTTGCCGTTGTTATTCAGAATATAAAAACACAAAATAACACAATTTGAATTTTGTATCAACAAATTTAGGTTCAAAAATAACACCAACTTCAAGTACCTCTACCCATAGCCATTCGTAAGTGTCCTATGAAGGAACATACGTAATAGGTAGCAGAACGATACCAAGTGTTATTTCTGGAGGAATCATACGTGAACGCCAAGATACTTAAAATAATCCATGGCGTGCTGAGTAGCTCAAATTTGTGGATCTCAATGTCTCTCCGTCAGTTATTCAACGTTTGTGGAATCGCTACAGTGAGACTTGCCAGTTCACAAGGAGGTGCTGAAATACACCTCGCTAGATTTACTGACACGCAGAACAAAATTACGACAGCTCGGCGTCTCCGAATATCAAAGTAATTAGTGGTACGTATAACCAGGAACATTATTATTTAAAATAATCCATTTATTCCGTATCCAATACCCGCAGTACCCTACAGAACGAATATCCGCCATCGATATCAATTCATCCACCATAAATTGCACGCCATTCCTAAATAATACTGATGTTAACCTCCAGTCCTTTCCAAGAAGGCGAAGAGGCTCTTAACGACATCGGAGTTTGAAAGTCATAGAGCGGATGGTCGCTACCAGCATCGAGCAATGGCTTATTCTGTTAGTCCTGCTTTTAATTAACTGAATTATGCCGTTAAAAGCTCGTGTCTATAGAAGAACAAAAGCTCTCTTTCATTCAGACCACAATTTAGTTCTCCAAGAAACAGCATGACATACAATTCGGATGAATTCTACGTCTTCAATCACGACCTCTTTGAATCGAATGCCATGCAATCCAACTGCCACAGAAAACATTTTTCCACAATTGCCAGAACTTCTTATTGAAGTGGGGATATTTCCAAAAATCGCTGCAAATGTTATTGTTCCACTCTTGCAAAAAACAGGAGCAGTCATTCTAACAAACTTGTTGTAATTTGAGATTAATTTACATCGAAGTAAATCTTCTCTTGGAATCACGTATGGTCAGCAAGCGATAAAATGCCCTGACGTACGGACAACTATCGGATACACTGGGTGAAAAATACAGTGTGTGTGTGTGTGTGTGTGTGTATATAATATATATATATATATATTAACCCTTAACTATAGACATCTCGCTCAATGTTATTCTGGAGGATAAAACATTAACAATGGGAGTCAAAGTCATTCTTTTTTTTAAACCACTTTAAACTATCAAAAATTGCATTACTGTTTTTAATTTGACTATTAACAGAAATTTTGTGCTTGTAAATTTTAATCTCTGCGAACAGACATGTTTAAATTAAAGAAAGCAGTTGTCTTATCATTTTAACTCTAATGTTAAAATCGTCCATATTTGTTGCATTTGTGCCTATGGATGATATATTATTATTATTAAGTTCTCAAACATAAAAATTCTCCGATATACACAGTTCAATAAAATTAGGGAAACATGTTTCTGAACGTATGCCATGCTCCACAAAACAATACCTCACACCCAGGTATATTACCAACTAAACCTTTATTCTTTACCGTTTAAGTATACAAAATATCATCGATGGATTCGCGTTCATTTTCATAACACAAACGGAAATGTCCAAATAGGGGCGGAAACAAAGTGATAACAGTCCTCAAGGGTGGATTTTTATCGCAGTTGCAGACCTTCTGTATGGTGTATGTCCTCCACGAGCATTTATACAGCTTGGTACCTACGTGGCATGCTCCGTGTAAGTCGACGGAGGTCACGTTGCGGTATCAGGTCTCATTCTTCAATGAGAGCCTGTTCGAGGTCTTGGAGAGTCTGGTGGAACAGGACGTCCACGAACACTTCTGTCAAGCCTATCCGACACATGCTCGATGATATTAAGGTCGGGACTCGCTGCTGGCCATTCCATCTCTTGAATGTCCAGTTCTCACAAGACAGTTCTGATGATGCACGCTACATGAGCGCTCGCATTGTCGTGCATGAGTATGAATTCAGGCCCAACACCGTATGCAGCAACCAACACATGCTGTAGCAGTATCTGCTCGATGTACCCCGCAGCGGTAAGATTACCACGGACGACGACAAGATCCGTACGGCATCAAAACTGATGCCACCTCACACAATCACAGAACCTTGTCCGAATCGGTCACCTTCCTGTACAGCATCTCGCATGTACTGCTCACCACGGCGTCTCCATACACGTTGACGTCCATCAGGCTGTGTCGGGGGAAATCTGGACTTGTCTACGAACAACACAGTCCACTGGCGAAGTTGCCAGTTGACGTGAGTACGGGCAAACATAAGGCGAGCTGCGCGATGTTCCTGCGTTTAACGGGGCACTCGAACAGGACGTCTGGGTCATAAGGACACTTCTCTTAACCTGTTCCTTACTGTCTGGTTGGACACTGTGACTGCAGTGACCCTCTTGAGGTCTTCATGCAGTTCTCTGGCAATTGCTGAACGACGCCGCAACACGAAGATTGTCAGATATCGGCCATCCTGTGGGGTTGTCATGCGTCCACGACCATGTCCAACCCTCCTTGTGAACTGGCAAGTCTCACTGTAGCGATTCCACAAACGTTGAATAACTGACGGAGAGACATTGAGATCCACAGCAACACGACGAAAAGTCCATCATTACTGGATCAAAGTGACGGCCCTTACGACTTGAACTTCGTTAAGATGCCTCATGGGATGTGCTGGTTTACGTACAACGTGCTCAAATTACCGTAGTAGTCTGTGTACCTCACGACACACGGACGTACCGCTATTCACTTTGTTTGGAAGGGTCACCTGACAGTTCAATGCATGGCTACGCCTACAGATGGAGTGTAACTTCGATTTGACATACCCCGAGTAACTAAGGTCTCAAGGTATGCTGTACGACCAATGGAATTCCATCTACCAAATTAACGTTCACATACCAGACGTTACAAAATATTTTCCCCTAATTTTTTGAACTGTGTAGGTACCATATGTCCGGTTACCTTCCACTATGCTCAGTTTCCGACTACAAATCATGGACGTGAGGTCATTCGGACCGCTGTAAAACCAGCTGTTGATGATGATGCTTGTAGTTTAAAGGGGCCTAACATCGAGGTCATCGCCCCTCCGAGATAATGCATTTAAGAACTCCCTGCCACCTGTCTCAGACGACACACGACACAACATTTTACTTTATTTAATCCACGAATGAGAATAAATGAATAATGAACAACATATTTATATATAGTCCGAGAACATAGCACAGGTACTACTCAAGTCTAAGCTTTCGTAGTACATTCTTGTACTTCTTGTAATCCTTTTCTGCCAGTGCACATACAAATGTTAAAATTATTTCCCACGATTATATATTTACACAAATACATTACTATATGGATAATAAGCTATTCACTTCCCAATTAACCGTGAACGGATGTAAAGTGTTAAAAGTCCACGTTGGGCTATCCGTAGGTTAATACGTCGATTGTGGCATCATTAGGTGAATGTGGGTAGTTTCACATGTTTCTTTAACATATAATTAAATTATTGAAATGTAGCCTATCAAATAATCTCTCATCCTCAAAAGAAACCTACAGTCAACGCCGTAATTTTACCTTCATATTCGTCGAAAAGTGTTGTACTTTCTTGAAATATTACTACTGCGAAGTGTTTGAAATAGAATTATTACACTAAAGTTAAACGCCATAAAACACATCACTATTTACAGCAGTATTATGGCAATGACTATGTTTGAAAACGCTACAAAATCACGGTAACTATTTCGTATACATGAAGTGTAAGCGTTATGCTCACTAACCCGTTATGCAGCCTTAGATGCACTTACAGTTCCAGTTTATAAATTTTAAATAAGTTCATGTTCTACTTCCAAAATAAGACGAGAGAATTATCAAAACACAATTTATAATCAAATACACGGTTTCTCTTATAACGCCAGACCGTCCAGCGGCGTTTCTACACTCCAAGACCTAAGCAGCTGGACGGAAGGCGCGCACATAGTTCTTGACCTTCCAAGGAGCGTGCAAGTGTTCGACCTAGCATTTTTTTTCTTGCTAGGGGCTTTACGTCGCACCGACACAGATAGGTCTTACGGCGACGACGGGATAGGAAAGGCCTAGGAGTTGGAAGGAAGCGGCCGTGGCCTTAAGGTACAGTCCCAGCATTTGCCTGGTGTGAAAATGGGAAACCACGGAAAACCGTTTTCAGGGATGCCGATAGTGGAATTCGAACCTACTATCTCCCGGACCTAGCATTAATAGCCAGTCTGAATCTCAGCTGTTCACATGGTGAGACAGTTATCATTGCAACACCGTATTTTCATATTATGTAAAAGTTAAGTACGAGTCGGTTCGACGGGTACGCGATGCATTTGTTCAGCAATTTCCTGGTAAAGTGCCACCTTCGCGAGCACAGATTCACGTAATTGTAAATACATTTGAAACAACTGGCTCAGTGCTAAATAAAAAATTCGCGCGCACGAACACTTTTAAAAGAGGAAAAGCTGGATGACTTTGGTGTGAATCTTGAACGGTCACCGAATAAATCACTCACAAAAATAGCGTAGCAAGTAGGGGTTTCCGTTTCTTCTACAAAGCTGTTACTCATCAAACCATACAGGTTTACAAGGGCCCATTGATTAAAATCTAGTAATCCAGCCACAAGAGTGAGATATTGAAAGTGGTATCTTGCATCAATGAATGGCCGTTTATTCTATCCACAGCTTCTGTTCATTTCGGAAGAGACACGGTTTCATCTTAATGGTCGTGTGAACAGTTATAACTCTCGCTGTTGGTGTGCAGAAAACCCTAATGGTGTTAATGAAGTTGCATTACTCATCAAGTGCTATGTGAAAAAATATTAAATGTGCAATGTGTGATGAATACAGCGACATCTACAATTAATTATATTCGATGGCATGGACTCATTCATGGGCAGTTCCAGTAATTTCTGGTTGAAATCGATCATGATTACGGCGATGGAATTTATCATAGCGAGGTACGCTGGCTTAGTCGTGGTAACATATTGTACCCGTAAAAAGTGTTCATATTTTTGAAGCGCTTGATATTAAATTAACGAGCATGGATCTTATCCTAGGGAGTGGCTTTATCATTGGAGTTGGTACAGAGAGGGGTATAGTTATCAATTTCAGAGATTCTTTTGATAAATTGAGTTTATTGATCATCAAGAGCAAGTTCATATCACCTTCGTACAGCAGCATGGAAGTGTCGTGGCTGGTTGGTACTTCCGAGTCCTGGGATGGCGCTGGACATCGCCTGGGCAGGGACCACACCTGCTCGGATGAGGAGTTCTGGAATGTCTCGAAGATTGGCACACGTTCCTGGGTTCGATGTAAGACGTAATTCACACTTGAGTTTTCTGTACGGCACTCCACACATTCATGGCACTGTCTGAACAGATATGACCTTTTAATGATTGTTACTGCACTCTGGATATTAAATCAAAACGTTCTGGAATAATCACTCGAAGAACAAGACGATTTTGACTTTGTATAGGTAGAAATGCAAGTTCATAACGCAAGTTTACTGTAAATTGGAATGTTCTAGAGGATTACTGTCACTACAGTTCTAAATGCATAGTTCTGAAGATTTAAAACACATTGGCAATGAACTGAATAAATAGCACTCGGAAACTGTCTTGTTCCGTCGATAGGCGAAGTGAATAGCCATTAAAGAAAATAATATTTGAAAGAAAAAGTCTGATTTCATATAATTATGGATTCAATCAAACTACTGGAAAGTTCTAGGCTTTCTGGGAACGCGACATGCGTATTCTGAATTGTCACGGTCTTTAATGAGGATAAGAATCGAAACACAAGTCCCCGTGCAGCACTTGGAAAGTATTGCATATTTCACAATTAAACGTAATGTTGAACGTCCCCTAAGTTTCACAGTCTTTGCAAGACGTAAATTCAATGAGGCACTTCGGAAAACAAGTCATATCGTTCACACGAAAGTTTATGTTGGGAGGGGACAAGTTCATCCTACACGCTCGGAAAATTTCAATGTTCCAGAAATTGATTCACAAAATACAAGTTCGAATAAGTTCGAAACGTAAGTTCAGTGTGGTACACAACACTCGTGAAAATTCGAAGTCCTTTCAATCGTCGTCGAATAACTAAGTCCCTATGTGGCACTTCAAAAAAGAAAAAGTTCCGATGTGTCAAAATATTAAAGTCCTAACACGACACTCGAAGAAAATAAAGTTCCGATGACAATGTCCCAGTATGTCACATTAAGAAAATAATAAAGTCTTACCGCGACACTTGGCGAAAATAACTAAGTTCCAATGAGACGCTTCAGAAAAATATTGTTGCTGGAAACCAAAAATGGAAGGGGGCGGCTCCCATTTTTAGTAACAATGCTGAACATATCAGGGTTGAAAAGATTTCGGTATTTATATAAAAAGGGTTATTGGAGAATGCAAACATTAAAATAATAGAGAAAAGTAGTGCAGCAGATGCTAGGGCTTGCACTAAAAAGTATTTTAGAGAAGCTTCTGTTGATATCAGGTTTTTTGTATCAGTTATTAGAGGAATAAAAGATAGGAGGTTAATTTCTAATCCTATTCAAACCCCCAACCAAGAAGTTGATGTTGTGGCAATGAGTGTTCCTAAAATTAAAGTTGAAGTAAATAAAGCTTTAGCAGGAGTAGTGAAGTTCCTATATGGCACTTTAAGAAAATATCAAAGTCCAATCACGACACACGAAAAATAAAGTTCCAATGTATCAATATGACAAAGTTCCAACACGATGCTCGCAGAAAATAACAAAGTCCCAATCAGGCACTTCAAGAATATGATAAAGTCCCGACACAACACTTAGAGAAAATACCGAAGTTCCAATACTTCGATTTCGAAGACTGTCAACTAGAAGTTCGACACACACAATACTCCTCCTGTCACCCGTGTCACAGAGACGGCGGAGTGACAGATACTGAATTCGTAGGTCGGGTGATCCTCCTTTTATACACGTTCGCATGGAAGTGTCTAGAACCCGGGTATTATCTGCCCTTATAACTCCTATAATACTCGGTGGATTTTCTTGAAATCTTGACAGATGACGTCCATTGTAAAGGTTTTTAAGATGGCAGTGTCAAAATAGCGATAAAGTAGTGCAAAATGTACTTTTGAGGGTAAGCTGGAACATTACCATGTATGGTCGCGGATAGCTGGCTTACGGCGGCCACGTCACTCGCTGGGTACGTCACTGCGTTCGGCGGGCTGCCTACCTTCCACCTCGTGCGAAGTTCAACAAACATACTTCGGACTTCTCTCGTAGCGGCGTTCCCGGTACAATATTCAAGCGCTTCTTTCATCTTCATGAAGAAATAAGCACATTTATGAACACGAAATAGAAAGAAGTGACAATTTAGGGACGAAAACTGAATGTGGGATTTAGCAACACTCACAGATTTAACGCAATATTTAAATACCTTGAATAAGGGCTTACAAGGGAAAGGCGTGCTTTTAAATGAAGAGTATAGCTACGTGTTAGCGTTACAAAATAAATTGAAATTATTTCGGCAGAAATTAGAAGGGCACATTCCCATACTTTTCATGTTGTACTGAGCTTCAAGAAGCGAACTCAAACAATTCAGTGCCATATGATCGGTTTATTAAGTCAATTGACGTACTGAAGAATGAGTTAGAAACCAGATTTAAAGACCTTTCTGTGAATGCGGTGAAAATTAATTTGTTCGAAAATCCATTTGCAGTTGATGTCGGTGGTGCACCTGTGCAACTACAGATCGAATTAATTGAACTTCAGTGTTGTTCCCAATTAAGAGATAAGTTCACGGAAGGAAATCTTATTGACTTTTACAGGGCGCTTAGCAATAACAAATACCGGCTTTCTTAAAAGTTGCGAGAAAATTCCTGTGCGCGTTTGTGAGTACATACATTTGTGAAAAACATTTTCAAAAATGAAGTTTACAAAATCGAAATTACGTCCCCGAATCAGTGATAAACACCTGCATTCCATTCGGAGGGCGGCTGTGTCAAATCTATCTCCAGACACCTTTTTTTTACAAGTTGTTTCACGTCGCACCGACACAGATAGGTCTTATGGCGACGACGAGACAGGAAAGGGCTAGAGTGGGAAGGAAGCGACCGCATTCTTAATTAAGGTACAGCCCCAGCATTTGCCTGGTGTGAAAATGGGAAACCACGTAAAACCATCTTCAGGGCTGCCGACAGTGGGGATCGAACCCACTATCTCCCGAATACTGGATGTTATTTCAACACCGTCACTGGAAGTGAAGGCCCAGGCCTATCATTATTTGGCAAGTTTATCCCAAGTTACTGAGTACTGTTTAATTTTCTCAGTTTGTTTCGTACTGTCGTTCAGGTTATTGTTTATGTTGCCGAATAGAGGAGCTTGGTTGGTCAATTGGTTGGTGATTGAAGGAGTGGGCACCTGGGTGTGTGTATATATTTATGTTAGGGAAGTAGTAGGGCAATTTATGTTCTAAAACAATGGGAGCTGAATCAGCATTTTCCTACGAGTCATTGACCCCATGACGTCACGCCCACGTGCTATTATTTACAAACAAGACCACGTGCACTTGTTTTGACAGGTGAGGCGCGGAATTTGAATAAGAGAACGACCCTAACCTCACAGCTGTCATACTGAGAGGCCTAACCTCACACCACGTGCTTTCGACAGATGTGAAGCGCAGAATTTGAATAAGTAGGCGAGGCTAACCACACAGCTGTCATCTCAACAGGTCCTAACCATGTGCCTTTTTCAGGTGTGAGGCGGGGATTTTGAATAAATGTGCAAGGCTAACATTACAAACGTCATCTTGGGAGGACTTAACCATATGCCCTAGGTGTTAGGCGAGGAAGTGTGTAAGGCTAACCTCACAGACGCTATCTTGGAGGGGCCTAACCTCACAGGGCACTAGCTTCACGGCCAGATGCCTTTCACGATGCTATCTTGCTAGATGCTCTTCCCAACACCATTATAGAGGGTCCTAACCTTACATGACAATAGTTTTACAGGCAATTGCCCCTCCGAACGTCATCTTGCCAGATTCCCTTCGCAACACCATCTAGGAGGGGTCTAACCTTACAGGGCTTAGTTTTAAGAGCAGTTGCACTTCCCGACGTCATCTTGCAAGACGTTCTTCCCGATGCCATTTGGAGGGGTCTAAGTACACAGTCGCTGTCTTGGGCGCAGTTTTACGGTTAGATTCCCCTCCCGATACCATTTTGGAGGAGCCCAACTACACAGTCGCTATCTCGGGCCCAGTTTTTCGAATAGATACCCTTCCCGACGTAATTATGGAGGGGTCTAACTACACAGTCGCCATCTTGAACCTAGTTTTACGGTTCGATACATTTCCCGGTGCCATTTTGGAGCGGCCATGTCTCCATCTAACAGACTATTTAGTTGTGCATCCGTATTATCGAGAAGTCTGCTTACGGCTTTGTTACTCTCTAGAAAACTCAAGCCTTTACGAAAGATAAAAGGAGACAAAGGGAATGCAATAAGTAGAAAATTTTAAATTTCATAAAATATGTATTATATAATTATTTACAAAATTAAACAAACTACTGAGGGTTTTATCCCATTTCTACATGTGATGTCGCCGTCTACAACGGTAGGTAATGAGTTCGTTGTTGTAATTGAAGTGCGTCTTCACTTGCAAGAGCTATTTCACAATAATACCCCTACAGCGAAATGCTTCCTCTATTTCTTGAATCTCTCGTCCATACACTGTAGCCAGCAACCTGGTAAGCTCTTAAGAGTTGTAATCGTTCAATGAATAAGTTAAGGTCCATACAGTATCTTACATCTGTATAGGGTAAGAGTTTTGCTGTTGACATTGTGAATACGTGTAGACAGTTGATGCGTAGGAAACGGGAGAACTTCTTTTGATGAAGTATGTGCTTCTGCAATGTCATCCGTAGATAAAAACTTGACACGGTTTGATTGTAAAGAAGCGGTAAATCTTTTTCGTTATCTTCTACTACCACATCTTGCTTCCCCTCTTGAGATGTTTACACAGCGACAGAACGTGTAGTCGGCTTAGAAAATGAACTAGAATGAAAAAGCTCCCGTGGTAAAGAAACGCCGTGTTCTTCCTTATGCCTCTCCTCTTCTTGCTTCTCTTTATCTGGTGGTGTAAGGTTAGTAACAGAGCTTGTAGTAGGCTGAGATGATGTATCGTTTCGATTACACTTCTTTATATCGCGCTTTCGACATTTAGTCAAAGTTTCTACTGGTAGATTACTTAAGCAAATGTGTTTAGAATTCGCATATCGTGTGAGATTATCACGTCTGTTGAATGTAGCAGTACATTGTTTGCAAGCATATATTCGGATGTTATGCTTTGCAGCTTTATGTCATTGAAAATTGTCTCGTCTTGAAAAATCACACTACAAAGACCACACATAAACATAATAGATGTTTTAATATTAACGTGCACACCAGTGGCGTATCCTGGAATCTCCACTGAGGCATGCAACTAGTAACCATGCAGTTAACACAATGTATTAGGTAAATTTCAACTCTACTCACCCTAATTAAACGTAGGTGAACTCGAGCCATACAGTTTTCCTGTAAGTTTCTGGATTGAACGTGCGTACACAATTCCTGTTTTCTGTTTTTAAATTTACGAGGGCCCGCCTCTGTGGTGTAGTGGTTAGTGTGATTAGCTGCCACCCCCGGAGGCCCGGGTTCGATTCCCGGCTCTGCCACGAAATTTGAAAAGTGGTACGAGGGCTGAAACGGGGTCGACTCAGCCTCGGGAGGTCAACTGAGTAGAGGTGGGTTCGATTCCCACCTCAGCCATTCTCGAAGTGGTTTTCCGTGGTTTCCCACTTCTCCAGGAAAATGCCGGGATGGTACCTAACTTAAGATCATGGCCGCTTCCTTCCCTCTTCCTTGTCTATCCCTTCCAATCTTCCCATCCCCCGCAAGGCCCCTGTTCAGCATAGCAGGTGAGGCAGCCTGGGCGAGGTACTGGTCATCCTCCCCAGTTGTATCCCCCGACCCAGAGTCTGAAGCTCCAGTACACTGCCCTTGAGGCGGTAGAGGAGGGATCCCTCGCTGAGTCCGAGGGAAAAGCCAACCATGGAGGGTAAGCAGATTAAGAAGAAGAAGAAGAAATTTACGAGGGACGGTAGAGGTCTCCCGGCTGTAACTATTTGAACCTTTTCGTGAAACGAACGGCCAGTAAATGGCTTTTCAAACTGATTTACAATTATATCCGTTTTAGACTCATCCATCGTTAATACCACATGTGCGCAAAATATAATAAAACACCGAAAACACAATGAATTAACTCACTAGTTAGCCACAACTGAAGCACTGGAGGTAAGTCACCCCAGTGGCATTGGTCAGTTTCATCACGTTGGGTTCTCGGTGGGGGGTAATCTATGGGTCCCGTTCGCTGTAAAGATGCCGACTTTCTCCAAGTTGCTAACAGATGGCAGAGGGTAGCACGGGTATGGGGTGACAAATTCTGACCAAGTTTCAATTGCAGCGACATCGTTCGGAGGGTTTCAGAACTACGTCTGCCACCGAATGCAATTTTAAGATTGAATGCCTTACATCCTTAACTCCTCCATTCGCTGTCTCTTTCTTCCTAGAGTGGTGTAGACGGCGAGACTACACCAGCACCACACGTATTCAAGCAACGGAACCAGTATAGTTGCGCGGACCTTTTGAACTTCTGAGAGATGAAATCGTTAATATTTGACTTGAAACAACCTAAAATCGTACATCAGACAGTTCTTTGTGTTATCATAACGCATGCAATGAATGCCTTGCATTCAAGGAGAATACGCCCCTGGTGCACACTTAGATTAGATACAATGTATAGTTTTATACTGCAACCAACAATAACTGTCCATCAGTTATAAGTAGAACTAATTGTCATGTGAGTAAGTAATAACGCATTTTCCTTTTCTTATAGAACTGCAAAGACTATAAGGGGAAGAGTGAACAGCGATATCAGCCTTGTTTTACGGTCAGATGCCCTTCGCTTCTCATCTAACGCCAGTCACCATCTTGGGTCTAGTTTTACGGTTAAATGCCCCTTCCCTCTTCCTCCTCATCTAGCCCAGTTTTACAGTTAGATGCTTCTTCCCTCCTTATCTGGCTCAGTTTTACGGACAGATGCCCCTTCCCTCCTCATCTGGCCTAGTTTTACAGTCAGATATCCCTTTCCTCTTCGCCATCTAGAGGAGTTTTACGGATAGATACCCTTCTCATCTGACACAGTTTTACGGTCAGAAGTCCTTCCTTCCTCATCTGACGCAGTTTTTTCGGTGAGATGCTCTTGTCCTCCTCCACATCTGTCGCAGTTTTACGGTCAAATGCCGTTCTGTCCTCCTTGATTTTGGAGGGGCTAACTACACAGTTGCTATCTTGAGCACAGCTTAAAAGTTATATTTCCAATATATAATGTTACATATTTAATATGTAAACGAAATTAGAAATTTAAAAAATAATTGATGAACAATATCAGTGATTTTTCTGTATAATGCGCACACCCCATATGTGGTGCACAGTGTAATGGCAAGTGGCAGGGGTGTACAGATTTCAACAGATGTAATCAGTTTTCCGAGTTTCACTGTGCGGTTAGATAAAATATTGTTGTTGTTATTCAGAGCTGCACTTTAATTAAGGCCATGACCCCTAAGTGGAGCTCTCAACTTGGGAATGTTGCGTTGAAATAAAAATCGACAGTCTATTAAAGGTCATGTTAGGGGTATTTACCAGCATCTCAGGGCTATTTCGTGGTCTACACAAACTACATTGGATAGTTCGTAACCGGATTCGATTCCCGGTCAGGTTAGGGATTACTCACAGAGTAATCATAAAGGATTACTGTTTGATTAGTTCGGCACCATGGCTAAATATTTGGTGTGCTGACGTTTGTGTACGTCCCGCCGGGTTCGATTCTAGTCGGGGTCGGGGGCAATTTTATTCTTAATTCCAATAGCACGGGGAGGGAGCCTAGGTACGCCAATTATCTTTTTACAGACATGCAGGTCTTCCAATAGGCTGTCTACAAGAAAAGCTAACTGTAAAGTAGATTATCACTTTTCCTCTAGGCAAATGCTATAGTCGACACTTGCAACATGCAGGGAATACCGTAAGCAGTTACAAGTCTCATGCCTCCCCAGCATTTGCTTGGTAACATTACTGATCATTTTACCGAGGAGACAGGACAATATTGTCGAGGGCTGTGACATACAGACCCAAAATTTGCTAGGTATTTACTAAGGGCTAGTTTGTGGCCCTGGGTTCGATTCCTAGCCATGTTACCTGCATCAAGACTAGTTTATAGTCTACGCGCACACAGCCCTCCGTCAATTATTACAGGGTTGTAGTTGCACCACATCGCAGATAGCAGAGTCTTGGGCCCCCGTTTTACGAGTAGCAGCAGGCCGTGGCCTAAAATTAGGCATTATCCCCCAGCATTTGTCTAGAGGAGAAGCGAAGAAGACCACTCAGAAAAATCCCTAACCTGACCGGGAATCGAACCCCAGCAACCTTACAGATGCGCGCCCTCCCTAACCACGCAGCCAACTCGCTCAATCAATGGGCGTAACTACACACAATCGCAATCCTGGCCCAGTTTTACAAGTAGTAGCAGGCCGTGGCCTGAAGTCAGGTACTATTCCCCAGCATTTGCCTAGAGGAGAAGCCGAGAAGACTACTCAGAAAAATCCCTGACCTGACCGGGGAATCGAACTCCCGGCTACGAACTATCCCCTTAGATGCAGATTAAAAAACTCTAACCTGGCCGGAAATCGACGCCCCGAGCCATCTATGTAATAATCTCAACCCCCCTTACATTACACGGCCGGTGTGACATTTTTAAAAAAATCGTATCTGATTAATTTTATAATTCCCCTTTCTACTGTATGTTAAAGAATGTTACACAGCGAAAAGACATCGGTCTGTAGATACGCACTGTTTCCGCAAAAATTTGAAACTTCCTGTTGTGGACAGCAGAGAGACGCGCGCAAGCAGGACGGGCACACGCATTCATTTGATAAGACAACGTACACACAAGACCACCTCAATGCAGAGATTATATTCATCATTTCAAAACATGAACAAATCAGCTCTTTTGTTTTTTTTACATTTAAGTAAATATTATGCTACAATAAGGTAAGTACAAAAAATGCGATCGAAGTGTATGTACATAATTAAAACACGTACATAAAAGCTGTGAAATTGTGTGTAGTTTTTCCGTTCATATCTTCACTACGTTAGAAGATGGTGTTACATAGTCCAATGCGTGTGCTACTGTCAAGTGTCTAATATAACCGTGTAGTACCGTGAATAGGAGCAAATCAACGTAGTCCAATGCGTGTGCGATGTGATGTGTGTTTATTATTCGAAACGTAAATAGCAGCAATTATATCTCCTTAACACAATACGACGTAGAAAACCGTAATTATTTTTATTGCACACGACTGTAGTCGTAGCTGCTACCACACAGTCGCAAGCTGCGTGCGTAAAATGCTTTTTATTGTGTAGGCAACACAGAAGAGGCATACAAAGAAAATGAGTAAGGTAATTTCCCGTTGTTTACCTCAAAGAGAGTTTAAGGTTCTGTGATAAGATATTCTTATTCCAGCTCAGTGGCTATGTGATTGTATAGTCGAAAGAGATGTTATCCTTATTTCCAATAGCATAGTGAGAGGGAGCGTACGTAGGTCCCTTATCTTTTACAGACATACCTCCCCAGCATTTGCATGGTAACATCGCTGATCATTTTACTGAGGAGACGCAACAATATTGTCGGGGTGCTGTGCCATGCAGTCCAAGCATTTGCTTGGTATTTACTATGGGCTAGTTCGCGGTGGCCGGGTTCGATTCCTAGCCAGATTACCTGCACACACAGCCCTCCTGTCAATTATTACAGCGTTGTGGTAGCACAATTAAGTAAGATAGTATTCACGTGTTCGATTCCCGGTCAGGATACGGATGATATTGTTAAAATCGCATTCAGTTGTGTTAAAAAAGTGCAATAATTGTTTAATTATTTACTGTGGCAGAATATGCTATTTCGACTCTCCTTATTTATTGCCTTGTAACAATATTCGTTAGAAGATGGTAACTCTCATCACACAAAAGAATAATAGGACTATAGGCTGTTGTGTTAGCCGGAATATTTTCAGATGTTTTAAATTCTAAACGAATATCGACAGGAGATTATTTTATAGATTTATAATTAGAGCGGACTATAACTACATTCAGTGCTTTGTTTTTAAAATCTTAAGGCAACAATAGCGGACGACCTTTCTGATAATACGAATTAAGACTACCGAATACATTTCTAGTCCCTCTCCCCACACAGCTAAAAATAGGTTTCAACCTTTTTTGCAACGAGAAGGTCAGCGCTGTCCGAGTTATTCAGCGCAACAGAGTAAGTGTGCGATGATTACATTTTAAAAAATCCTCTCCGCAGCGAGAGGACGCTGTTCATAGTTATTTGTCGGATGGAGACGTAAAGCGTTGTGTTAAGCTCACTATGCTCTTCGATACAAGAAGGGGTATGTTTTACTAGCCTCTCCGTTATAACATGCTATTTATTTTATCTATCAGCGCCAGGCGATAAGGAGGGGCATTTATCTGTTGGATGGTGATGTCAAGCCTTCAGCAGACCGCACGATAACAGATGCGTTTTCGAGAAGGAGGAGGAGTGTTCATAGTTATTTGTCTGTCGGATAGTAACGAAAAGCCTCTAAAATAGTGTAGGGAAGGGGAGAGCTAGCAAGATGACGTCGGGAAGGGCATCTCGCCATAAAACTATGCGCTGTAAGGTTAGGCCTGCATTTCCGGTCCTCTGTAACAGGATAAAATCCGCAGTTTAACTGAGCCCTGTGGTCATTTGTCCATCGGATGGTGACTTAGAGCCTTGAACTGGGCCAGGTCCCCTCAAAAATAGCGTCCATCGGATAGTAACGTAAAGCCATGTGCAGACTACACAACTAAGCAGTCTGTCTGATGGAGACGAAAATCCTCCAAGATGGTGTTGGAAAGGGGGGTCTGGTAAGATTACGTCGGGAAGGGAATCCCGCCGGGAAACTAGGGCCCTGTGGGGATAGGACTCTCGAGGTTGGTGTCAAGAAGGGCCATCTAGCAAGATGCCATCGGGAAGGGCATCTGTCTGTAAAACTATGCGCTGTGAGGATAGGTGTCTCCAGGATTACACGGATTAGGCATCTTGCAAGATAGCGTCAGGAAGGTTATCTGACCGTAAAACTCGGCCCTGTAAGGTTAGGACCCTCCAAGATAGTGTCGGGAAGGGAATCTGACAAGATGGTGTCAGGAAGGGCATCTAGCCTTAAACAAGAGCCCTATAAGGTTAGGCTCCTCCAAGATGACCTCGGGAAGGGCATCTAGCTAGATGACTTCGGGAAGGGCATCTTTTTTTTTTTTGCTAGGGGCTTTACGTCGCACCGACACAGATAGGTCTTATGGCGACGATGGGATGGGAAAGGCCTAGGAGTTGGAAGGAAGCGGCCGTGGCCTTAATTAAGGTACAGCCCCAGCATTTGCCTGGTGTGAAAATGGGAAACCACGGAAAACCATTTTCAGGGCTGCCGATAGTGGGATTCGAACCTACTATCTCCCGGATGCAAGCTCACAGCCGCACGCCTCTACGCGCACGGCCAACTCGCCCGGTGGGAAGGGCATCTGGCAAGGTGACGTCGGGACTGGCCGTAAAACTAGGCCCTGTGTAGTTAAGCACCAGCGTCTGTAAGGTTAGCCTTGCACTCAGCACGCGGTCGTGTTGTCAGCTGTCAATCAATAAAGCACGTGGTGTGAGGCTAAGTCCCGTCAAGATGACAGCTGTGAGGTTAGGATCGTTCTCTTTTCAAAATTCCGCGCCTCACACTTGTCAAAGCACGTGGTTAGAACCTATCAAAGTGACAGCTATGAGGTTAGCCTTACTCACTAATTCGAATTCCGCGCCTCACACCTGTCAAAACATGAGCACGTAGTCAAAAGTGAGGTTAGGACCCATCAAGATGACAGCTTTGAGGTTCGAGTCATTCTCTTATTCAAATTCCGCGCCCAGCACGTGCTTATGTTTTTAACACCGCACGTGGTCTTGTTTGTAAAGAATGCATGTGGCCGTGACGTTATGAGGACAATGACCTCGTGGGAAATGCTGATTCAGCTCCCATTGTTTTAGAACATACATTGCCCTACTACTAAGAGAAGGTCGGGTGTGTGTGTGTGTAGAGAACAATGTGGCCCCCGGTACGTTTAGGAATCTGCCATTCGGCCCGCCCACAAATGAAGTTGAGCACCCCTGCTCTAGAACATAAGCCAGATTCATCACTGCTCTTTCAAAGGAATTTCTGTCAACTGGCTAGCGCAGAGAGCTCAACGTAATCCGGTCGCTTCGGCTGGGGCCAGGGCTGTCCACGTCGAGCTATACGCTAACACATGCAATTCTATTAGACATTTCCGTATCGATTTCAGGACCGTACAGATCGAAATGGCAGCTGAATTTTTGTACACTGCTTTCTTATGGACCCCTCATCCTCTTTACCAAATATCATTGTCGATTTCGATATGACAGTATGAACAGTTCCCTTATAAGGAGCACAAAGGACAGGAAGATAATGTGGGCATACAAATTATTACTTCACCAGAAGACAGTATTTTAGAATTGGAGAGAGCCAGAGTAACAAGAAGTTAAGACTAGTAACTTGACAGACGGTAAACTCAAGAAATAACTAGAATGGAGTACTGATTCTGTACATATAGAGGAATTTTTGAACAAGATAGGGGATGAACAGCTGAAATTATTAATGGCAAAAATGCACACTGTTACCTTTATTGAGAATTGGGAACATGCATCATTTTCAAAAATATTTTTTTTGAAAAGTACACCAATGAAATAGTACGTAAACGTATTACATTGTGGTATGTTGCCTTGTTTTCTACCATTAAAAAAATATTTAATAGTGCCTTTCCGCAAGGCGAGTGAAACGGCCTCTGACGTAAGCGGCGCGCTGTGACGTCACGATCCAGTACCGCATGGAGCTCTACCAGCCGTTGTGCATCAGCCGTTGCTAAAAGCCGATTGTTTATTATTCATGATAGAGTGTTCCTTGTACATAGAGGATGGCCAAATGTTGTACCAACAAAGGTCATTTAAATAAATAAATAAATAAATAAATAAATAAATAAATTATTCATGATCGCGAATAACTTCGAAATGACAGAAGAAACGTTCAAAACAGCACAGTCAGACAATCTACCATGTGTAGATGTCATCATTCTTGAAAAATGTGACTTTTGTGGCCGCAGAAATTCGCGGATAACAAGCAAGTTTGTAAGTGGCGTCTTTTATATACGTGCAATGTACTGTAACCCATAGTATTAGGATAACAACGAACCTGGATAGATATCACATCACTTTCAACATTTCCTTCTAGACTGATTCCCCTATTAAAGAATAACATTACATTTTCGGGCTTTCAGCATTAGTAAAGTAAGAAATCGGATTTCAGCACTATCATAAACATATAGGTAGCATTATAGTACTAGTCCGCTTCTGTGGTGTAGTGGTTAATGTGTGCCACTCCCGGAGGCCCGGTTTCGATTCCTGGCTCTGCCATGAAAGTTGAAAACAAATAGTACGAGGGCTTGAACGGGCTCTACTCAGCCTCAGGAGGTCAACTGAGTAGAACGGTTTCGAATCCCACCTCAGCCATCCTCGAAGTGGTTTTTCGTATTTTCCTACTTCTCCTCCAGGCAACTAAGGCCACGGCCGTTTCCTTCCCTCTTCCTTGTCTATCCCTTCCTTCCCTCCCATCCTCCAACAAGGCCCCTGTTGAGCATAATAGGTGAGGCCGCCTGGGCGAGGTAATGGCCCTCCTCATCAGTTGCATCACCATACTCAGTCTCACGTTCCTGGACACTGCCCTTGAAGTGGTAGAGGTGAAATCCCTCGCTGAGTCCGAGAGAAAATCAACCCTGAAGGATAAACTGATTAAGAAAGAAAGAAAGAAAGAAAGAAAGATCATAGTACTATAGGGCTATAATCTATCATTCCCCCCCAAAAAATATATTTATGGTTGGGACAACTGGCCTACCCACTTCCGGGGCCCATGAAAGAGAATTAAATATCTTTGTGGAGGGAAAAAATTAAACATGATAAAGATAAATATGACTTCATCTAGTTTTCACAAGTCGGGCTGAGTGGTTCAGACGGTTGAGGTGCTGGCCTTCTGACCCCAACTTGGCAGGTTCGATCCTGGTTCAGTCCGGTGGTAGTTGAAGGTGCTCAAATACGTCAGCCTCGTGTCGGTAGATTTACTGGCACGTAAAAGAACTCTTGCAGGACTAAATTCCTGCACATCGGCGTCTCCCAAAAATCGTAGAAGTAGTTAGCGGGGCGTGAAGCCAATAACATTAATTACATTTGGCTTTTAACAAGCTGAGCATATCAGGAAAGAAAAGTGTCCTGGTGACATTTTAGTCGCTCAATACAGGAATGTCTTTGGGTGCTGTGACTTTTACTTTTTTTTTTTTTTTGCTTTACGTCACACCGTCACATATAGGTCTTATGGCGACAATGGGACAGGAAAGGCCTAGGAATAGGAACAAAGCGGCCGTGGCCTTAGGTACAGCCTCAGCATTTGCCTGGTGTGAAAATGGGAAACCACGGAAAACCATCTTCAGGGCTGCCGGCAGTGGGGTTCAAAACCCACTATCTCCCGGATGCGAGCTCACAGCTGCGCGCTCCTAACCGCACGGCCAACTCGCGCGGTATTTTTACCTTTCGGTTTATTGACTTGGCTTGTATAACCTAAAACTTAGGCTAAGTTGGATAATATTTTAAACACCTACATCACTATTTTCACCTGTGTGCAATTATGTTATTTATTTCATTAATATTATGATAATTATTATAATTTAGCATTGTTAACTTATACGACCCCAACAGACAAGCATTGGTTTTGTGTAGAGTTATACATTTGTTAAATTCACGTTGTTTCCTTTCATGATGTACACGCCTATTCTTTGTTACATTATAGAGTATTTAGATATAGCCTAAATTTCTTTACCAATTAAGCTCTTCAATAAAGACATACATAACTGTCCCATGCCAAGATATATTGGTAGAATTAGAGCTGTCAAAATGGTTCATAACCCCTTTGATTTATTATCTTGACATGGATCACCCAAAACATAGGTTAGGTTTGGAGAATACTTTAATAATCAGCATTATTTAATGCACTGTTTATTACTTTCATATTCCAAGATGTAATTGAAGCATTTAAATAAAGCATCATACATTAAAATTTAAAGTTTTACCACTAGAACAGCTGACATGGAAAAGTGATTTGAAAATTCAAACAAATTCATCTTACGTTAAAATCTTCAAAAAAATAAAGTATAGACTTTTCCGATATATCACCAGCATTTCTCCGGCTCGCCAAAATCAATTTCTCCCTAGTTTTAGCTTCTTTGGAACATTTATAAACAATTTGTTTGGGATGGTATGCGATGTGCTATTGCACATCGGAACTATACACCATTTATAAGTTTTCAGCCTCACTGTCTGTGCAGGATTCATTTTAAGTCTAAAATATACCACTCCGATTATTATCCAATGTATAGACCTCGAATTTAACCATACCAGACACTAACATAAAGTAGAAATACGCGAAGTGTATCCTGCTTCTCACAGCACACTATGTGTTATTTCGTCTGCTAATTCAGTCAACCTGTACGATGACGTCAGACCAATGAGATCGCGTACTTGCGTGACGTGACATTTTCGTAGATTTTTATCATGTTTGGAGTTATTATTTGTACATACTGATCACATTTTTGAATTCTGCATGAAATTTTGAATCAGATTAGCATATTTTTAATTAAAACCCCGGATCATGCATGTTCCCTATTGGATTGCACCAGGATATGAGTTCATATTGAAGGTTTAGGAAGAGAAGCTGTAGGAATGCTCGCACAGGTAGATATCCTGGTGGAATAGTAGCCTAACATAAATAAAGGAAGAAATAAAGTAGAAAATTGAAATAACAGACAGATATATAAAATAAATACTTTGGGTTAAAACAAAGTCGAAACCGAAGGGGGGGTGTTAACTTCTGCTTCGGTTTTGTCTACAACCCTCCCAAGATTTCGACATTTGCAAACAATTGTTTTTCCACCGAGTTAGCAATACAAATACATTAACAAATACATATGAGGAAAAGGGTATTGTGCTGATGGGAGACCTCAATGTGAGGGATGCAGACCGGAAACCAGTATATTGTAAAGAGGTAGAGGAAATAGTAATTACAGTACAAACTCTCTTAACCGGAATGAACAAAGGATAGGGGTGGGGTTTCGGATAACGACAATGCCATTTTTAGAGGTTAAGAAAGGTTTCTTTGACGTTTTAGGTGAAAGTAAGCCTAAAGGTAATCAATATATATATACTGCACCCATAAGGCGATATGTGAAACTGCATACGAGTTCAGCAAAGAAATTTCTCTGTACAGCAACAAAGAGACCTCCCGCACAGACTGTACAAGCCCAAGACTTGCTTCCAGTCACGTCCCGGAAGACCAAGAATCATACAGTCCATAACAGTCTTGTTTGTACACCCCAGTTAGCAGATATAATGCCTTTATAATTTCTAAATAGCACATAACCAATGCACGAAACTTGGATAAGTTATTGCACAAGGCGTTGAGAACGTTATGTTAGCGATCAAAAGTCTCGGTACATCATTTTAAAAGAATAGGAGAGAAATATGTGTAGTGGCCTATTTGCTTGCAACAGCCTTGTTTGTACACTACCGCCTATTCGCTCAGGAACACTCCTAGTTAGATGGTGTGTATCTGTGCTGTGCAAATGTGTATAGTTTTGTAGTTAGTGCACCAGGCCATGTGTTACATAATGGGTAAAAGAACGGAGTTAAGTGACGAACTAAAAAATGTAATTGTATCTCTAGGATGGTATGGGTATTCTCTGCGTGAAATCGGACGCAATGCAAATAAACCGCATTCCACAATACACTGTGTGTTGAACAAATTCAGATATAGAGGAACCACAAAGAATATGCCAAGAAAAGCAAAAGATAAGGTACTGAATAGGTGAGATAAACGTTATATTATGAAACAAGTAAAACAGAATCCACAATTAAGTGCGCCAAGATCCGCATAATGCTGGAAGAAAGTACGAAGAAGAAAATGTCTAGTCAGTTCGTAGGGCATTATGAAAATATCTTTATCACGGTAGACGACCACGGAAAAGGCCATTTGTTACTAAGAAAAATTGACAAGCCAGAATGAAATTTTGCAGAGTGTATGGAAACAAGGGTTGTACGTTCTGGAACAAAGTTATTTGATCAGCTTACACCAAAATATCTCTATACGGTTCGGATGGAAACAGTTATATTTGGATAAATGTAAAAAAAGCCAATAAACCTGCAAATACGCTACCCACCGTAAAATATGGAGGTGGAATAATTATGATTTGGGGGTGCATATCGTCTTGTGGAGTGAGAAATATCGAAATCATCAATGGCATCATAGACAGATGGGATTATTTAAACATTTTAAGGAACAACGTCAGAGTGCAGTAAAAATGGAGTTGAGGTCTCACTACATCTTTCAGCAAGACAATGAGCCCGAGCACACAGGTGATATTTGCAAGTAGTGGCTGATATGGACCGTACCAACGCAACTGGAACTCCTGCCCAATCCCCTGACTTGAAGCCCATAGAACATTTATGGGTCGATATAAAAAGAGCGGTTCATGCAACGAAACCTCAATCACTTGAGCAGTTAAGAAGTAGGCATATAGTCAACGAAGAATGGGGTAAAACTGACCCAAAAGATGTGAGAAACTGGTTTATTCCATGCAGCGAAGGTGCAAGGCAGTTCTCAAGCCCAGAGGATACTCATCGGTTATTAAATCCAATGTAACAAGTGTTTTTGAGTGAACTTTTCATTTTCTTCTGTAAGTGTACAAACAAGATTGTTGCACGATGAAATGCCTTTTTTGGTACATTGCTTGTATTTGTATTAAATTCTAAGATCAAAGATCTGTTTTTTATTATCTAACATTGTTTATTAGTGTATGTATTACGATATGGGCAATAAAATACAACACAATAATTGTATACGAAAGTTTAACCGTTATTTTGTTGCAATAAGTTTGTGTACAAACAAGACTTATGTACTGTAAATGCCTCCAATAAAATCTAACGAGCCGACGCGGAGCATCCCAGTCAAAATTTTCCCATGTGAAAGCGGATGTCGGAACAAAAGCGGCCACACCTTACAGAGAGACGAGGAAAGCATGATTTCAGCCAGAGACAGAAAAACACCCTACACCCCTTGGGAAGATGGTTTAGTCCATGTCGTACATCATCAGAGCCGTAGGCAGTATTCAACCAATCACAAAATTGGAAATGGTAACCGCCCTACACAACTGATAATATCAGTTCGTTTTCGCTACTGACGAGTGAATTAACGAAATATAGTGCTCTCGTCTTAAAATAATTAAAAATATTTTTGTGATGATTTTGGTATAAACTATAGCAGTAATAATTAATTATCTGCAAATACGTTGTAAATGTGTGTAAAATGGACTCGACCTTAAGAAGATACCGAATGGCGATAGATCGTTAAAAATCCACCAGGAGAAATAACATCAATGACGCTTATCAGTTTATCTGAATGTGAACGAACGATTTTTATAATCTTTTGGAGCAGTGCACATCAATTTTCGGAATCCTAGACCATAGTTAGTTGATAAATTAAGCTGCAGAAACTAACAAAATCAACGGAAATTAACCATATCATTCCGCCATCCTCTCTTCAAAAATTAGTTCTGGGGCGTGGTTTTGAGAATCTTACAAAATAAGCCAAGCAAGCTGTGAAACGAGGAGTGTGGATTTTGAAGTGGACAGTGGAGTTGTGAACCGGCAGCGAGTATTGAATCGCGAGAGTACTGTTTGTTACCGGGTCACAGTGTTTTTGAACAGTACGGGTTAGTTAGTCGAACTTGCAGTCTGGTTGCAGTTTAAGCCTTGCAGTCGGCAGACAGTATGGTATTCATTATTTCGGCTTACTGTCATTTAGGAGAATGCATAAACTTTTATCAGACTTGTTTCTGTCGGAAAGTAAAAATTGATTTAATAAACACAAATGCAGAACCTTGATGGGAAGTTAATGTCAGATATGCGGACATAATAATCCAACAACTGATAATAATTAAAATAAATCGGGAACGGTTGAAAGACATCACGTGTAAGCTCATTTAACGCCACAGTTTGTACGAGGGTAGTTGACAGCCAGGCAAGCATCTCAGTTAACGGGAAACGGACGATGGTTAAAGCCAGATTCCAGAGAGGCTAGTCGAGAGAGAACAGGGTGGTTGACACAATCTTGTTTACAAACAATCGACAAGAAGCGTGAAGGTGACTATAAGTAGGAGTTTGAACAGCTTATCGGTAATGACCAAAGTGGGTTAGGAATCAATTTATTCCAGACACAAACTAGAATCATAATTTAATTGTAAAATTTTTGTAAGTAAATCTGGACCATAAAGATAAGCTGCAAGAAACGTGAGAGAAGTTAATGCGTGCGATATTGTATCAAAAATGTATTCAATCCATGTCATAATGTGAATACGAAGTCCACCATGGAGTAACTTCGCTACGAAAGCGGGGGCCGAGAGGATACAGCAACACCCGACGGCACAGCAATAAGGTAAAGAAAATATTGAATTTACCATCTTTGTAATTAAAATGACTGTGAGCAGAGCGTCGTCCGTGTAGATTAGAATGCTATAGATTAGTTATAAGGTAAATTTTGAATTCACGTACCAAATAATAAGATAGTAATACAATTTATTTGATGATTCGAGTCCACGGAAGAGATTGGAGCAGTCAAGTTTTACGATCGGGATTTGAATGCTGCACGCTCGTGTCATGGATAAGATATCTTGTATGTGAGTCGATGTCGATTTTCATATTTTGTGCTTGTAATATGAGATATCCGACATCTTTTGGAATCAACAATTATCATTTGGTCGAAGGAGAGTTACCACAATAAGTGATGAAGTAAATGCTAGTGCAAGTTTGTAAAATATACGATATTTAGTTAGTAGAGCGTACTTTGTGATATATTTCGGTCACGGAGTTAATCCATGTCTATGATAAATAAATATCCGACTCGCGGTAAAAATAATTAAACAATGAAGTGATAATAATTACAATAGTAATTGTGAACGTGTAATGAATTCAGCTGAGGTAGCGTATAATAATTGAGTAATAAAGAGTAATGTGTCTGAGTGGTGGTGATAATAATAATAATAATAATAATAATAATAATAACAATAATCCGTATCAGAATTTAAACAGATTCGTCATTATCCGCGAATTTGTATTGCAGAACCGAAGATCTATAGTGTAAGCAATCATGTTTTTGAGGACAAAATGAGAAATGCCGTATTAGTAAAAATTGGAGTCATTGTTAACTTGCAGTAGAAAATATTTGAGATGCATACGATTATGAGGTCCAAATGAGAGATAGAAACATACGCTCATTAGTATAAAGAGATATCCCTGAATATAATAAATAGATGAAATAAGAAGATAGAGCCTGGAATGGCCACGTGATTATGAAGTAATTAGCTAGACTGAATCAGATTTCTAGCCTACGTTGATGAATAATGAGGTAATTATGAAAAGAGGTGTTGAAAACGCCAGTAAATAGCAGGGATGACAAGATACTAGATGGAAGAACATGCTCGCAGATAGTATAGTGAAGAGATAATTGGACCAAGGAAGACACGAAACAAATGAGCAAGATATCAATGAGATAGGAATTAGGTGAGGTTGATTAAATGATTAATTTATGAGATGAAACTAATAAAATAATGTAGGGAGTGATTGCCGACAACAGAGCCTCAGTGTCTAAAAAAATGTAAGAATAAAAATGTGTAACCATGTGTGAGACTATTTAATAAACTATGACCTAAATTTGCGTTTGATTTGTCGTGGTAACTCGTGCTATTTGTCACTTGATCATAAAGATTTAATTAAATGACCCTGATTAACATACTCGGGTAAGAAGGTGCGTGAATGTCAAATTGTATTTATAATACATTGTATATATTATAATTCAGGTTATTGCTATTTTTACTATCCTATTGTGTTTACTTGAACGCTATGTCGACAGTGTTGTGTAGATTCTAAACATACAATTTTCAGGGGCGTTTCGATCCCTCAAATTTAATTAATAAATTACAATATTTCTCTTCATCCTAATAAAAGACATCGCAAGCATTAAAATTATTTAAGTCACAACCATAACTGTAACTAAAATGAATCAGGCCATTTCAATAAATCGACCTTAATAAGTAAATTAATGTAATTGAATGCCGCAAAGTATAGGTCACGAGTGCCGGACCCTACCGACACTTTACAGGACGCAAAAGGAGGTATATTAATCACTAGTGGTAATGTGACCAGCGGCATAATTTCTGTATGTGTAGAAAGGCGAGTTCACTTGACCAATGGCAGAACAAATTTATTTAAATTGTAATAATGGTCCGACTACTATCACAGTGAATAAGTTGGTATTTTATGGTTGATAAATTGGTGTTATTTTTATTTATATTAAAATTCGAAGACAGCCATGACAGACAAAATCGGCCACTTGTGAATGGCGTGTTCGTTATAACAAAGTAAATAATGTTTCATTTGACAATTGAGAGTGTGTTCATGGATGTAATGGTTTCTCACGTTTTACAGTGTGTAATGATATAGTTTTATTTGATCATTGTTGGATTCAGGAATTGTGTGTATCAATTCCCTTAACTGTTAACTTTATTTTCACCCATTTTTTGTTATTATTATTTAAATAATTGATTTTGCAGATGTAATCATTCTTAAATTCAGAGGTGACAGTTTTTTTTTGTTTGTGTGAATTGAACGAGATTTCAAGATTTATTTATTTTATTGCATTTGCGTTCTTTTTAACGATATTTAAGTTATTGTGATAATTTGTTTCACATCAGTTAACTTAAATCATTGCTTAATTTTTCACTTTTCTGTCAAATTTATTCAGTTAGCTTTAAATCAGTCTGGGCTACGTTATGTTTGTAGTTAGCATGACCCATGGTATTGTTAGCATCCTCCGTCGACCCTTGTGCGAGGAAACATATGAACGGTCCAGCCGTGAGGTAAGAGTCTACGTGTGCGTTAAGTATTTTTTTTTTTCAGCAGCCGAGGCAAGTATCTACAAGAGGATCGCCGCCACACATGCCAGCAAAGGGCTACAATTCAAAATTTTAAAAAAGATATTTTAATAAACCCAAAATATTGAACTCTACTCTGTGTGCATGTGCGTGCACGTGTGTGTGTGTGTTGCCAAAAAAAGGCTAAGGCCCATGGAGTGTTTGAAGGTATAGGCTTCCACTATCCATAACCTCTGCACTTGATGGGGTAGAGTGGGCCGCCTTTGCCCCCCCCCCCCCGTATTAATCTGATACTCATTTTTTGTGTAGGCTGAGTGAACTTCAAGACTATGTGAACCTCCGGATGTGGAAATATCGTTTCTTCAATATTTCGACTTACTGACGGGAAACTGAACCCACATCCTTCCGAGTGAACCGAACATGCCTATACCACCTTGGTCAGGCAGCCCCTTCTCTCTCTCTCTGTTGGAGGACCATAAGAACACAGCCTCATTTATTTCCACATTTTGACAGGCTTTCATTGTTTTCTTGTTAGGCACTTCTGAAGCATGCCCTTCAAACTTAACTTTCATTTTGACCCAATCAGAAACAATGGAAAGAAACACCAACATCGGCTGCCAAGTTAGGCAAAATCTCAGCATTGTTAATTCTCTTAAATTCTGCTAATTTTTCTTGTATCGTTATCACGACCAGTTTCCCCTTTGTTGACATGACGCACAATAAAGCACGTGGCAAAGAAAGGTACAGAAAAGGTACAATGAACACTGCACGGACAGTCATTCAGTTGGCAAAAGAGAAGGGAGAGAGGCAGTCAAGTTCAGTTTATCATTGTCAGTCGTAACATAACATAACATGTCTTTTAATTCGTTTTGTGTATGTATGATTAGTCATCAGCCCGAAGGCTGGTTGGATCCTCAACAGTTTCGCCACGAGCTGTCATAGATGGACTAGGCATCACTTAAGAGGCGTACTAGGGAAATGAGGAGTGAGGTAGTTTCCCGTTGCTTTCCTCACCGAGCCAGAAGTTGCTATAACATATCAGTCTGCCAAGCCCACTGAAATGCATGGCCCTATGAGCAACAGTTTCACAACATTCATAGCAGGGACTGGCTGCGTAAGGAATGGCATTACTAGCATCGCTCATACCTCAGTCACTTTCATTTTGTCAAAGACAAGGATAAGACAGAGACTGATGAATGAAAGTAACAAAATTGCTCTAGCCCATACCAGAGGACATAGTGCACTGTAAACACTAGGTCCTGCCAGCAAAGGTTTTAACGGAAAATATATTTTCCGGTCGTTTCGGCTAAACTGCATTTTGGTTAAAAGTGTTTCGGATAACAGAGATTCCGCTGTAGAAAAACGAACTAGTCCATATAAAGATTATAATAATTATAGCAAAAAAAATTATTAGAACTGTGTGGTACAGACGAACTCTATATTTTGAACGGGAAGTGGGCAAGAGATGTAAGGGGGTAATCACTTATCAAGTAGATAACTGTTAAACGTTGGGGAGAATCTCATCACTTAACCATAATCATAAATATGATAAGGAAAAGAATGGTGTGGCCTCTCATCACAGGAATATTAGAGAAGATAGTAGTGCTCAAGTTTAGATGGAGAGAAGACCTTTTCACAGAATGCAAGTATTTTGAAGGGAGATCTTCTGAAATTATTAAGACAAGTATAAGGCTAGCGATTGAAAATAACCACTAGGTAAGCAATTCGTTAAGCCTGTTTCGTGACTCGCTAACCAGCGTTGTTATCTGAACAGAGAAGGGACCACAGATAGGGTGTTTGCAGGTCCGCGGTTTATTGTGTTCATGCACAGGATGAACCGGAGTAGGGATACGGCGGATCCTTGATGAACTCCCACTTGAATGTCAAATGGTGCTGTGACGCTAGCTGCACAGCGGACAGAGAGGACAGTTGTGGTAGAGGAGCTGAACCCAACGAACATATTTCTCTGAGACACCATGGGTAAGGAGTGAATACCAGAAGAGTTCATAGGGGACCCGATCAAATGCCTTTATCTAAATTACAAAGGCCATGGACAGTACAACTCTCTGTGGCTCAGTCAGTACACCGACAGCTTGTATAGCATCTGGTGTTCTGCGACCGTTAATAAAGCCACATTGATTTTACGAGACAATAATGATGCTTCTAGGTGTGCATCAATCAGACGCTCGAATATTTTCATAGTGTGGCAGAGGAGACGAACTGGGCGACAGTTGGCGCAGATAGTAATATCACCCTTGCCTTTTTAAATTGGAACAATGATACTGGTTTTCCAGGTAGATGGTATGTCATTGTCTTCGATGCATTTTCTTGAAGAATATTGCTAGAAGTTCAGTTTCACACTGCCCCATCTTCTTCCAAACTTCAACAAGGATGTCATCAGATCCAATTGCTTTGCTGTTTCTAATTGCGCGGATGGCAGCTGCAACTCGGGAGGCGTGATGGTTAGACCTACACCCTGCATTAGATTGGCTGTGGGGAATTCTCTCATCACAAACGACAAAGTGTTCACGTCTGTGTAAGTATGTCCGCAGGTTTTCGAAGGAGCTGTCCATGTTCCTTCTTGATGTACATGATATGACCAATATCTTCAGTGGCACAATAACTAGATCTTGTGATCCTATAGATAGTACTGGCTCCTCCGGGTTGATCTAATTCTTCATCGAGGTCACGAAAATATTTTACTTGGTGGTTGCCACTGTTAGTTTGTTGACAGATTTCAGTTCCCTATAATGGACCATATATGTGTCAGTCCTTGTTGGTGGTTTTCATGAACCTAACCGCGTGCTAGACTTCGACATTTTACCTCCAGGCCTGTTTGTCAACGAAACGCTTTCCTGGTTTCGTCAGTACTATTTCTTTCGCACACGATTGAATAAGTGCAGCGATCACACCCCAAGTATCGATGATGATGCTTGTTGTTTTAAGGGGCCTAACATCGAAGGTCATCGGCCCCTACCCTAAGTATCCTTCATAAGGCGGTCAGTATTCAGAAGGGGGCAGATGGTGACCATTAGCTCTGTAGCTTTCTCATGAAGCTTCCATAACTTGAGTTCTGCGGTTGTGACAGGTCAGAAAGTGGGCGAAGGAGAAGCTGAATTCTAGAACCAGGAGTCTTGTGTTGAGGACCGATAGTGTTTGATGGTATCAATTTACTGTCTATTACTAGCCACCTCTTCACCATCCAGTAACGATTTGCGACTTGCAACGACCACGGGTATATGTGATAACGTGGGGGACAGGCATTTTTTGAATAACGTATTTACATTTGCCAAGTTAATTCCAAGGCACGTTGGCCGGCTTTGTTACGCAAACCAAACCCGAATCCACCATGCACTCACTCGAAACAAAGCCTGAAACAGCCAGCATGGCTGTTTGGGTTTCCACTCATTAACAGATGTTCACTGGCGTCAATCAAGAGTAGATGTATGACTGCAGTTATGTCCAAACCCCATCTTGATCCTCTACTGGGCATCCTACCTGTGGTGCGTAAGTAACGATGCGTGCTATCGTTGACCCGGTGACAACTTGGATGCCAATCAAGCGATCGGATATACGGTCTATGTAGGCGGTTATCTCGCAATCTCTCGGAGACTGCAAATGCTATGACATTTCGGCAGGATGTTGTGCCATAGTATAAGGGCTTTTATACTTCACCAATATCACAGACCTTCGCACCTTTCCACTTTGTCTACTGGATACAGGCAATGTATCCGTCGTAGCTTGAATGATTCGGCCAACTCGCTGCTGCGTCCAGTCATTTGTCCCATTGTTGATCGTCGCAAATTGGGTAATTTGGCCTCGCCTCTTTAACCTGCTTCGACCTTGGGCAAGTATCCCTCGCACACTTCTCACGCCGATCGGGTAGCATCGGGTTTCTGAAGGCTACCGAGAAAAAGAAAATCTTCGGCACTCCATGTCGTACGATGTCGGCATGTTAAAGATCTCTGGTGGTGCATTTGGTGTCTACGCGAAAAAAATCATTAAAAACTCAGCCACAAGTCACCCAACGGAGTTCTCGTCCACTATTGTGAACTGGTGCATAAAACGAAATTTCTAAATTAACACGCAGGCAGTCTAGACGGCGTCACCTCAATATGCCGGTACCTGTTGGCTGATGCCGTTAAATTATTATAAATTATTATTTTACTTGAAATTTGCTACTAGGGCTTATACCTCCATTTCCAAATAAATCATTTTGATTAACAGATTTACTTGCTGGTGTCTAGAAGCACTTTTATATGTGTAAGTTTATTATATTGGAGCGTGCGCAGCCTCTACGTCCGCCATTTCAATCTCCGACGTTGTGCGGGGCCAGCACGCATACGCAGTGTGACGTCACAGCGCCGAGCCTCGCTACCCGCGGCACAGCCAACCTGATTGCAGAGGGACAACGCGCACTGGTGAGACACCACTTCAAGTACCGTCAATGGCTGCAGAGGGACAACGCGCACTGGTGAGACACCACTTCAAGTACCGTCAATGGCCGCTACGTCGTTGGAAGCCCGAAAGGGTTCAGATAAGTCGAGACCCGGACCGAAAGACTTAAATATCTGGATGTTTCCACGAGCTTCGAGTGACCGATATATCTCTTAGGGACGGATAGTTCAGTACGAGTGAGTTACAGCTTGAGACGAGTGTACCGGTCTGTTGGAGTGTCCGCATGTTCGAGCTGAGCACTCTTTCTGTATGCCTGTCGTCATCTCCGTGTGTGTGTCTCTTGGGCCAGCTGCCGTGGAAGGACTTTGCGTGTTCTGGTGCAGCGTGGAAGAGGACAAGGGTACCGGCATAGGACTGAACAGTCCTACCAGAAACTGCGAAACTGGTGAGTGTAGACTGGGGACTGTGACAGCGAAGTAGCTGAGTAACTGAGGGAGACTGTAGTGTTAGTGACCGAAGTATGAGTGAACTAGAGCGCGAAATGTGTAATTGTGTGCCCTGAACTCTGAGCGTAAGTTGTGATCTCAGTACGGCTGAGTGTTCATGTGTAGTTCAAGTAATAAGTTAATAAACTTTAGAAGTAGAACGCTACCAGTTTTCGTATTTATTGATTTGCCCCGCCAACACGTTACAAACTTTTCGGATTGCCCCAAACCCTTCCTCCTGCCAAATGATTATACACACGAGGGCTGACGGTCGAAGATCCCCACATCCCAGACTGGACCCTGGATCCGCCCCTGACCATGCCATACTGCCTAAGGCATGATAGACTGGCCTAAGTATAGCCCAAATAGTCTAATTGAAATTATGAAGTCACATGGAGTCGAATCGAAATCTGAACAACGAAATTCAGCTGATTTAAGCTTATGTCAACAATTGATTTCTGGTTAACAGCAAAGAAAAATGTTCGAAGTCTCGTGGACTATATTGATTACAGAATTGATTCTGTGATTCAACTATGTCTCCCAATTAAGTAAATGGAAATTACGTATCATCCTATGCTAAGATCTAGCTTATTTTCATTACCACATTTGAAAAAATACGAAGTAAATGAATTTAAATGGAGAATTAACTGTTTAATTTCTTAATGTCGTCGATGTATTTACGTGAATTTATTTCCTTGCTAGTGGTTTAACATCGCAAAACTCAAATTAAGTTTTCGGCGATGATAAGACAGGATAGGTCTAACACGGGGAAGAAAGAAGTGGACGTGGCCTTTAGTACACTTTCTTTCAAAAATAAAGTGTTAGTCTAGTTATTTAAACCCATGCGGGCAGCAGAAAGAAAGTACCAGATTTTTTATACATTTAAACACACACATGTATATTTAAAGAAGAATTAACCAGCACAAGAGAGAGAATCACAACAATCTTAATATGGGAGAGCTATTTTTTTCTAACTACCATACCTTCCTTACTCTTAAAATAGGGAACGTATACACCTAAATGAATCTTTCCCCAATTGTAATTCTGAAATAACACTGAATGTTCCTACATATACCAATGTCATTAATGTAAGGAGGAACTGCTGATTTATTCAATCAACAGAATTCGTTTTATATTATCCTTCAAACAGTAAATAATGCAGAATAAACAAAAAAGAGGGTATCTTATTCTTATAAAATTTAAAACTGACAGTTGTTATTTTTTATAATTTGTATTACGTCACGCCGAAACAGATAGGTGGGCACAGCCCCAGTACATGCCTGGTGTGAAAACGGTAAACCACGAAAAACCATCTACAGGGATGCCGACAGTGCGCTTCCAACCCATCATCTCCCGAATGCAAGCTGCGCCACCCTAACAGCACGCCCAACTCGCTCGTTCTTAATATAATTTAGTCCTGATCTATTAAAAGAAAAAATTATCACATTTTCCATTAGGAAATATTTACGAGATTTTACTAATTTTCTCATAATGGCAGATCAGAAGACCACACTTCCATCCACTTTTATGACTTTTTGTAATATGATTCCAATAATGTCAAGAGGTGGTTTATCTACACAAAGATCATACTGCACAGCCACTCAGCTGTTTCTGACACTTGTGAACTCTAATCAGCTGTGACATTTAGTTAGGAAGATACGTCACGCCTTAATTGAGGAACAGCCTCAGCAGCAGGGGCGTATTCTCCTTGAATGCAAGGCATTCATTGCATGCTTTATGATAACACAAAGAACTGTCTGATGTACGGTTTTAGGTTGTTTCATGTCAAATGTTAACGATTTTATCTCTCGGAAGTTCAAAAGTTCCGCGCAGCTGTACTAGTTCCGTTGCTTGACTACGTGTGGTGCTCGTGTAGTCTCGCAGTCTACTCCACTCTACGAAGAAAGAGACAGCAAATGGAGGAGTTAAGGATGTAAGGGAGGCCTAAGATTCACCGCCATCTAACACCACGTGTGACGTCACGCAAAGCCGAACATAGCCGACTCCGCTCCGCTCTTACTGCAGCACCCGACAGGGGCCAGCGACTGCGCGCGCCCTGGGACTCGCATTAACATAATAATTTAAGACAATTCTGAAATATACACTTTCACTGTAGTACGCATGATGACGTGAGATCATCCCCAGTAGTCATTATTAAAAGTAACTTGAAGTATGCTTTAAAATTCGAAGTTTTTTTTCTTTTCAGAAATATAAATACAAAGTACACAATAAATTTGTTATTAAATATCACTTTGTCAGAAACATAATGCTGAACTTCAGCGGGACAAGAATATATCATAAAATAATTTTATTCAGAACTGTTCTATTAGTTTTGTGTTTTCGGTCAGAATCCTTGGAAAACTCTCTGTAAATAAAGAATAGTTATTCACTGTTTCAAAAATAATATTTTCATGGCAGCAAACGATACGTATAAAATTCAGTGTAACTTTATTATTGATGTAAAACGAAGATTCGTTTAGATACCAGTTCTCAATAAATAATAAAATTGTACAATAAAGTACACAGGTTTTATTCGTGAATAGCTAGTTATCTCCTTAGAAATGTCGTCTTTAGTTGATCTCCGTTTCAACCCAAACCTCGTAATTATCTCTATTTCTGTTTATAACTCCATGACAGTGAGAAGGTGGTGGTGATTAGTGTGAAAATGAAAGACTCCGTAGCATTCGCAGATGTAATATGGCCGAGGTCGGAAATGACCAAGAGTTGACTAAGAGAGGTTCGACAGAACTGATGAACGTGTGGACCCTGGCACAACTAAGTGGAAGCAATGCCAGGACTCAGCTGCGGGCCTCGCGGTCGCCAACCACGCCCCCAAGCTGAAAGCCCCAGATGCCCTTTAACCGCCTCTTACAAGCAAGGGATACCGTAGATAATTATATTCTAGAGACCCTGCAACCTCAGAAGGTACCGGGCGAGTTAGCCGTGCGGTTACGGGCGCGCAGCTGTGAGCTTGCATCCGGGAGATAATGGGTTCGATCCCCACTATCGGCACCCCTGAAGATGGTTTTCTGTGGTTTCCCATTTTCATATCAGGCAAATGCTGGGGCTGTACCTTAATTAAGGCCACGGCCGCTTTTTTCCCATTCCTAGGTCTTTCCTATCCCATCGTCGCCATAAGACCTATCTGTGTCGGTGCGACATAAAGCAAGTTGTTAAAAATCTCAGAGGGCTTCATGAAAACGTTATATATTACCAACACTAAGCCTAAACAGTACTTCAGTGTAAATTTAATATTAAAGATTTCTGCATTGGATATTATAATTCTGAATTTTTAAAAATGATCTGCATAGCTATAACACATACAAATGTTTATTTAACACATTATTCTACGCTGTTATTAGCTCCGTAGCTTAATGGTCAGCATCAAGACCTCCATTTCAGAACGTCATAGGGTCGATTCCAGGCCGGTTCGCTTTTTAACTGCGTCTAGTTAATTTAATTCGGGGACTGGGTGGATTTTTTGCTAGTGGTTTAACGTCGTATTAACGCAATTTCAGGGCTGTCGACGGTGGGCTTCAAACCCACCATCTGCCGCATGCAAGCTAACAGCTGCGCGAACCTAACCGCATGGCCAACTAACTCGGTACTCGTAATACTGAATACATCCCTCCACACAGAGATGCCAACTTTCAAGAAAGGTAATTCGTAATGCAGCCATTAGGGCAAGGGGGGGGGGGGGGCGGTCGTAGATTTTTTTCCGTAATCTTACTAACTTACATATCATTTAATTTAAAGCTTGTGTTTGGTAAACGTACACTGGTGACATGTTTTTTCTTTTTTCATATCATGTGCATCCTCTGCACTAACAGAGCACTTAACAGTTCGGAGTTCATATTTTTTTTTTTTTTGCTAGGAGCTTTACGTCGCACCGACACAGATAGGTCTTATGGCGACGATGGGATAGGAAAGGCTTAGGAGTTGGAAGGAAGCGGCCGTGGCCTTAATTAAGGTACAGCCCCAGCATTTGCCTGGTGTGAAAATGGGAAACCACGGAAAACCATTTTCAGGGCTGCCGATAGTGGGATTCGAACCTACTATCTCCCGGATGCAAGCTCACAGCCGCGCGCCTCTACGCGCACGGCCAACTCGCCCGGTGGAGTTCATATTAGCACGAAATTCAATCTTGTTCTTCTTCATCATGCGCATCCGAAACATCGCGGCTACACACACTACAAAACACGTGTGAATGAGATTTTGAGGAATGCATTAAAGAAGGCCATTCTTCCGAGTATACCTCCCTAAATTTTTCAATTATATTTACTACTAGCGTCACTAATCACGGTAACGTAATCACACGTATTTTCCTGCACAAGAAATCGCTTCATTATTTCAAACCTTTCGCATTTCGTAACACACGATTAGCATACATCCTAGAAGAGCAATATATGTAAATTTGGCAACCAAAATCGCAATAAATACATCTTCAACAGTCACGCATACAGTATTCACAAGTAAACGGAGTTTGTCACCACTTTATCGCCAAAACAAAGACAAAAGAACTCGCATACTTGCATGGAAGTCTGATTATGTGACGAACAAAGACAACAACTCCGCAAGATATACCACTTCACAGGTGCCTGCCTATATTTCCGGAACTGGAAGCACACACTGCGTTCGGCGCGTGAAAACTCGAAATATTCTTAAACGAGGGACATGAAAGGGGTATAAATTATTACTGAGAAATCGGAAAATAATATTCTGAGAATTCAAGCCGCCTTGTGTATCCTTTTGAACACTTCATAAACTTAGATTTAAAAATCAACAAAAAATCTTAATTTGTGATGTGTGATTCGTAAAGGCGTAATTATGATGGGTAATTCGTAATTATTACGACTAAATCGTAATAGTTGGCATCTCTGCTCCACATATATTTGGCGTTAGGAAGGGCATCCGGTCGTAAAGCAGCTCCAGTCCACATGTGCTGCACAGTTGGCACCCGTCTTCACAAGATGTGGGTAAAACGGAACAAGAATAGGAAAATTTCATTGCACTATTGCTTTCCTATTGCATCTGTTATAGCTGTGTACATTATTTTAAACAATTCAGAAATGTTTATTTGTTTCTTTGTTGTTTAAAGGGGCCTAACAGCTAGGTCATCGGTCAAATTCAGAATTAGTATCCCATCTAGAAATCATTAATATTAAAGTTTCACTGAAGTACTGTATAGGCTTATTGCTGGTAATATATAATAGCTTTCATGGAGCCCTCTTAGATTTTGGGGTCTATAGAATATAATATCCACGGTATCCCCTGCTTGTCGTAAGAGGCGGCTAAAAGGGGTCCCTGGGGCTTTCATCTTTGAAGAGTGAGTTGGCGACCACGAGGCCCTTAGCTGAGTCCTGGCATTGCTTCCACTTAGTTGTGCCAGATTCCACACTTTCATCAGTCCTGTCCAAGCTCTCTTGATCAACTCTTGTTCTTTTCCGACCCCGGCGGTATTACATCTGCGAATGCTACGGAGTATTTCATTTTCACGCCCTTTGTGACCCTTGCCTTTCCTTGACCGATTCCTTCATTTGTTGAAGTGTCGGATCTCTTCCTGTGTTCAGTTTGTTAAGCGTTGATGGTTGCCCAGTTGTATTCTCTCTTAAAGCAATGATCACCACCACCTTCTCACTGTCATGGAGATATAAACAGAAATAGAGATAATTACGAAGTTTGGGTTGAATCCGAGATTAATTAAAGACATAATTTCTAGGGAGATAACTAGCTATTCACGAATAAAGACTGTGTGTATTTTATTTGTACAATTTTATTATTTACTGACAACTGATATCTAATGGAATATTCGTTTTACTCTGACAATATACACAGAATTTTAAACATATCGTTTGCATATTCTTTATTTACAGAGATTTTTCCAAGGATTCTGACTGAAGACACAAAACTAACAGAAAAGGTCTCAATACAATTATTTTATGGCATATTCTTACCCGCTGAAGTTGAGCATTATGTTTCTGACAAAGTGATATTTACAGTAGTATCAAAATATTGTGTAGGCGTACATTATATTTATAGGTATTTCTAAAGAAAAGTCCGGCTCCATGGCTAAATGGTTAGCGTGCTGGCCTTTGGTCACAGGGGTCCCGGGTTCGGTTCCCGGCAGGGTCGGGAATTTTAACCTTTATTGGTTAATTTCGCTGGCACGGGGGCTGGGTATATGTGTCGTCTTCATCATCATTTCATCCTCATCACGACGCGCAGGTCGCCTACGGGTGTCAAATCAAAAGACCTGCACCTGGCGAGCTGATCTTGTCCTCGGACAATTTCGGCACTAAAAGCCATACGCCATTTCATTTCTGAAGGAAAAACTTCAAATTTTAAAATATACTTCCAGTTATTTTCAACCATTTTCAATAATTATTACTACTGGGGATGATCTCATTTCATTTATAAAATGCGTACTATAGTGAAAGTGTACATGTCAGTATTTTCGTAAATTTTGACATTAATGCGAATCCCAATGCGCGCGCAACCGCTGGCGTCTATCGGGTGCTGGTGCTGGAGTAAGATATTATTTCTTGTCGGAGCAGAGTCGGCTATGTTCGGCTTTGCGTGACGTCACACGTGGTGCTAGATGGCGGTGAATCTTAGGCCTCCCAAGGATGTAAGGCATTCAATCTTAAAATTGCATTCGGTGGCAGACGTAGTTCTGAGACCCTCCGAACGATGTCGCTGCAATTGAAACTGGGTCAGAATTTGTCACCCCATACCCGTGCTACCCTCTGCCATCTGTTAGCAACTTGGAGAAAGTCGGCATGTTTACAGCAAACGGGACCCACAATTACCCCCCAGCGAGAACCCAACGTGACGAAACTGACCAATGCCACTGGGGTGACTTACCTCCAGTGCTTGTTGTGGCTAACTAGCGAGTTAATTCATTGTGTGTTTTGCTGCTTAGTGAGTTCATTCTGTGTGTGCTGTTCCTGTGCTATTCGTCGTTTTCGGTGTTTTATTATATTTTGCGCACATGTGGTATTAACGATGGATGAGTCTAAAACGGATATAATTGTAAATCAGTTTGAAAAGCCATTTACTGGCCGTTCGTTTGATGAAAAGATTCAAATAGTTAAAGCCGGGAGACCTCTACCTTCCCTCATAAATTTCTTCTTCTTCTTCTTCTTCTTAATCTGATTACCCTCCAGGGTTGGCTTTTCCCGCGGACTCAGCGAGCGATCCCTCCTCTACCGCCTCAAGGGCAGTGTCCTGGAGCTTCAGACTCTGGGTCGGGGGATACAACTGGGGAGGATGACCAGTACCTCGCCCAGGCTGCCTCACCTGCTATGCTGAACAGGGGCCTTGCGGGGGATGGGAATATTGGAAGGGATAGACAAAGAAGAGGGAAGAAAGCGGCCGTGGCCTGAAGTTAGGTACCATCCCGGCATTTGCCTGGAGGAGAAGTGAGAAACCACGGAAAACCACTTCGAGAATGGCTGGGGTGGGAATTGAACCCACCTCTACTCAGTTGACCTTCCGAGGCTGAGTGGACCCCGTTCCAGCCCTCGTACCACTTTTCAAATTTCGTGGCAGAGCCGGGAATCGAACCCGGACCTCCGGGGGTGGCAGCTAATCACACTAACCACTACACCACGGAGGTGGACCCTCATAAATTTAAAAACAGAAAACAAGAATTGTGTACGTACGTTCAATCCAGAAACTTACAGTAAAACGTTTTGGCTCGAGTTCACTTAATACATTGTGTTAACTGCATGGTTACTAGTTGCATGCCTCAGTGGAGATTCCAGGATACGCCACTGCTCAGCAGCTACAATGGGAAACCAGAGAAAACCATCTTCAAGGCTGCCGGTGATGGGGATAGAACCCACCATCTCCCGAATGTAAACTCACAGCTACGCGGCCTCGTACGGAGCATTTACACATTGGACATAGCAGTGCGAGTGTCTGAGAAAAGAGATGTATGTAATTTCTTACACTATTTAAATATACTGCACTTGAATGATGAATGTCATCTATGCAGGAAACTACGAAAGAATCAATATTGCTCAAAATCTGTCCTGAGTTGAAATGCAAAGTAAGAACGATGGTGGGATTCGAACCCACCTACGCCCCAAATGTATAAACAATGACCACGTATCAATTGTGTTCGCTTGTCCTGTACCTGCACTTGTATGTTCGAATATTTCGGATGATGCCATGTCCTGGTGTCAACGTCTCTTTAACACACAACCACAGTGACTCGATGAATAAACCTAAATATGACAGAGTGAATTCAAGGAAGATTCTGACACAACCGTTGCCATGCACTATATTTAACTTCACGACAACCTGTACAGCTAATGTGAGTCACGTACTCTACCAGGCATTAATTACGTCAGAGAATGCATCACAGCTAATCTCAACACCGCCTCACTTCCTACAGCTCATTTGACTGTCACTTGTACCAAGAAGGCGGAAATTATGACCTAACTGGACACTCCATTCGTCATTTGACTTGTGACGTCACCAGCACTTCTCCCCGAAGTGGTTAGCGTGCTACATAGACACAAAAAGCTAACCCAACCGAGCACGGGCAGGGTTTGACTAATTTCAGACGAACGATGGCTTTGAAGGGGACTATAGGGAGAGCATCTGTTGACTACTGTTTGAAATTAATAAGTGGAATAAATATGCAGTACAAATCAGGACATCATTTACAAGGATATATAATAATGTACCGGTAACAGTTCCGAAACCAACTCGATTTCTACAGATACAAGATAAACGCTGAAAACTTCCACTGTATTATATTGAACTCTCCATCAGATAAACATTCGTACTGAGATTATTTACACACATTTCGCAGAGGGACTGGAAAGCTGTTCAGATCGGAGATCCGAAGTTCAAATACCGGAGCCGACTCATTATTCTGAGTGTCCCTCTTGCAGATCTTTTCCACGTGCACTCCTGGTTAATACTAAAAATGGTAGTTTACTAAAGTCTTTTACTATAATCCACACTACGATCATTTTCAGGTGTATTCATTGCGTCATTTCGGTTGTGTCTCGGGCACTCGTATGAAAAAATCACCGCCATCGCCTAGTTCCGCATACCTTGTCCCGTGCAGTATTAAAATATTTCTTGTGAAATCACCGCCATCGCCTAGTTCCGCATACCTTGTCCCGTGCAGTATTAAAATATTTCTTGTGATACTCTTATTATACATCTGTCCAAAACACACTTTTCCAATAAATTCTGTATGCGAAATTTCATTATGTTAGGAACGTGACCAACACGAATATTATCATTAACAATAATGATGATAATGTTTTTACGTCTCACCAACTACTTTTGAATGTTTTCGGAGACGCCGAGGTGCCAGAATTTTTATTTTATATGCCAGTATATCTACCGGCACGATGCTGACGTATATGAGCACCCTCAGATATGACCGGATTGAGCCAGGATCGGACCTGCCAAGCTGGGGTCAGAAGGCCACCGCCTCAACCATCTGAGCCACTCAGCCCGGCAATGTTATCATTTAAACTCGTTCTGAATGTAGAACCTTGTATATAGGCAAAATTTAAATCAACCTCTGTATGAACTAGCCAAGGATTCTTTATACAAACAGGCTTCTTCCTTTCGGTCGTACTTGTACTCGGGGGCTTCCAAATGTTTTAGTTAATTCTTTTTATGCCAGGAAATGTCCATCAGATAAAATATATCAGACGTAACTGTATTGGCTGAATGGTCAGCGTCACGCCCCTCAGTTCGTAGGGATATGGGTTCGATTCCCGACAGGGTCGAGTATTTTAGCGTCATCTTGTTAATTCATCTCGTTCGGAGATTGAACGTTCATGTTAGTCTCAATTCTGTAGACACACAACATATTGATCTTAGCCAAGAGGCCGAGGTAAATACATCCTTATCATTTGCCAATTCCAGTCAAAATTATATTGCTTACACTATTCCAGGAATTTTGGAGAAGCTACGCATATCCTTCGGATTGGACCACGCAAATAATTGTTCCAATTTTAAAACCTGGAAAAGACCCAAACGAAGCAGCCTCATACAGACCAGTCGTACTATCATCCTGTGTTTGTTAGACATTTGAACGACTTATACAATTGCGACTAGAATGGTGGCTTGAACGCAATCTACTTCCAGCTTCTCAGTATGGCTTTCGAAAGTCCCGAATCACCTTAGATAATCTTAGTAATATTGACGATGGATACTGAACGAACATACAGAACACACAGTTACCTCACCGCCATATTTCTAGATACGCATTTCTGGAGCTTACGACAACGTGATTTTACCTATTCTCATCCTTAAACTGCATGTAATTGGTCTACCTGAAATCTGTCTGCACAGAATTTACGGATTATTGAGCTGCCGTACCATATACATTAGCCTCCATTACAATAGTTCATGCGGCCCTCGTACAGTGTCCATGGAACATACTCATGGTGCCATACCGGGTCCAGTTTTGTATAGCATTTACACAATGTACTTAGACACCATGTTTAATCCTGCTATAAAAGTTCTACAAGATGCTGACGATGTCTGTACATACTTATTCCCCGTGTTTTGGGGCAACCCGACTACGACTGACTGATGCAGCAAATCCACTGGCAACTTGGACTATAGAAACAGGACTCTCACTATATTCAGCTAAATCATCAGTAGTGATTTTCACACGCAAACGCAGGACTCTTACTACACCAACTTTACTCCTCGGCCCTTATTCGTTCCCGTTAAAATCGCATGCTAAATATCTGGGGCTTATTTTGGGCAGCAAGTTTACATGGAATAAACACACTGAGCATGTCATAAATAAGACGAGTACTGTACTGAATGTTTTTCGGCCTATCACACGCACTTGGTGGGGAGCAGATCTAACTATACTAGGCTACTCAATGTATAGAGCTCTAATATGACCAATTTTAGATACCGGTACTGCAGTATCTTCTTCGCAAATGCATCGCAATAAACTCTTCATAAGTTAGACGTAATACAGTACCGAACGATTAGGTTATGCATCGTTGGCTGAACGGTCAGCGTACTGGCCTTCGGTTCAGAGGGTCCCGGGTTCGATTCCCGGCCGGGTCGGGGATTTTAACCTTAATTGGTTAATTCCAATGGCACGGGGGCTGGGTGTATGTGTTGTCTTCATCATCATCATCCTCCTCACCACGACGCGCAGGTTGCCTACGGGAGTCAAATAGAAAGACCTGCACCTGGCGAGCCGAACCCTTCCTGGGATATCCCGGCACTAAAAGCCATAGGACATTTCATTTCATCGGTGCTATGACATCCTCACCAGCAGCCGCTCTTCTGATCGAAGCAAATTAACCTCTTCAGTGGCACGCCCGAGAAATTCTCGGGTTGCGCAAGCTTGCTCATAACGTCACCGCCCGAGAAATTCTCGTTTAGTTGCAGTGTTCATTTCGCGTTCGCCCAATAATTTCTCTGGTACTGTAATCGCTTTGAAAAATATTTTTCAGCATTTTCAACAGATGGCGGGAGGGTTTCCAGCTGTATTCATGATGCCTCTGGCCTAAAATATGCCTTATCTTCTCTACTTTACATATACAATCTCTGGCCAGCTGACGAGGTAAAGAGAAATGGCGAGCGCGAAACGGAAAAGATGTTTGAAGACAAAATAAGGAATTACATCAAAGATGAATCTCTAAGTGACATTAGTATTTCAGGTAGTGGTGATAAGGATTCTTGGGATGATTACCTTATTATTATTATTTGTAGTGAAAGTGAAGAAGATATTACTTCAGAAGCTTAGGTGATGGCAGGAGATGCTGAATATACATTCGTGTGGAAAAAGTGTAAGCCTGGGGATAATGTGCGATCTAATATAACCCCATTAGCGAGAAATCATTGTGTGAGGGTTGGATTATTACCAGAGATGAGTGCGATTGACTGCTTTGAACTGTTCCTGAACGGATGAAATTGTAAATTTGACAGTGACCGAAAAAAATTCGTAGGTCCTATGCTAAAAGTAAATAAATAAATCTCCGCATGCAAGGGCACAGTTTTGGAAAGAAACAAACTCTTAAGAAATTTGGTAGTTTATTGCGTTAGTGTTGTTGGGAGTAATACAAAAGCCTGAAATAGATATGACCGGGCGAGTTGGCCGTGCGCGTAGAGGCGCGCGGCTGTGAGCGTGCATCCGGGAGATAGCAGGTTCGAATCCCACTATCGGCAGCCCTGAAAATGGTTTTCCGTGGTTTCCCATTTTCACACCAGGCAAATGCTGGGGCTGTACCTTAATTAAGGCCACGGCCGCTTCCTTCTAACTCCTAAGCCTTTTCTATCCCATCGTCGCCATAAGACCTATCTGTGTCGGTGCGACGTAAAGCCCCTAGCAAAAAAAAAAAAGAAATAAAAATGTATTGCTCACAGGACAGTATTCTCAAAACACCAATATTTTATGAAACCATATCACAGACCAACTGTAAAAAAAACCGCGTAAATAGAGTGTAAAGTATTTTTTATTAACCTTGAATAATATATGAATGTGTTCCTTTAATAATTGTTACTCATTCCTTGCTTCCTGAAAATAAATAATTTCCTCCGAAAAAACCTCACTTTCCTGGCACAGGAGGTCTGCCAGAACCCGCCACTGAAGGGGTTAAATGCCCTTATCTCTCAGACGACAGTTATCAAATATATTCCCTACTTCAGCGAGCTACACTCAAGAATCTTTGTCTTTTGCCGAAGGTGAAATACGGATGGATCAAAAACTATCGACGATGTTGTATATGCTTATCACTGCCCTATTCTGAATACTTCTGAAAATCACTACCCCGGGAGATGTCCATATTAACGGCAGAACTGTTCGCAGTTCGTGCTGCAACCATCTTTGGGCTTTCACAGCATACACAAGGAATATTAATTCTTACAGATGCCCAAAGTGTCCTACAGCTAATACGATACCCTCAATGGACCGTAAAATGCTATCACTACCTTTCTGACATTTTGCAAATGGCATATTCTACAGGGCAAAAATCATCGACATAAATTTCCTTTAGCTGAAAGGACACGCTGGCGTAAACCATAAAGCAATAGCTGATCAACTAGCAAAGCAGATCATCTTAGATGGAACCTATAACGCTATGGCGATTCCATACACGGACTTAATACCACTATTGCGCAGCAAATCTCACAATGACTGGTCGAAAAACTGGAACATAACTACAGCCCTGCACAGATGTGGATATCCGCGGATTTCCGCGGATTTCCGCCAAGTTAGTGCCTTGGCGGATACAAATTGCATGGCAGTGCGGACAATTTTGCTGATAACTTATAATTACTTTTATTGATTTTTATTCAGGTATACTCTTATTTTTGCTTGTGATTAGGCGACCCTTGAAAGTGGTACGGGAGAATGGCTATATGTAAAGAGCACTGAGACCATAAAGCCGTAAATCTGACCTAAGCCTAACTGACTCCTGCCCGCAAGTAATGGAAGGAACAAAGGCCAATACGTCGGTAGTTGTCGCAAGAGAAAATCCATCATAAGCCTGTAACTGTAAGGGTCCTGGTGCCAGGCCTATTGTGTTAAAAGAATCCGTTTCAATGCCCTGTGTGTAATATACTGTAGTTAAATATTTACGATATCCGCGGATAACAATTCGCATATGCGCATAACCATTCGCGGATGCGGATGAAGGAAGTGCGGATGCGGAGCGGATATTATTTTGTATATCCGCGCAGGGCTCTAAATATAATGCAGGAGATAAAGGGCGACATACGCTGCTCATCAGCCTCACATACCAACACGAACGTGGTTTGATAAATTACGTCTACGTAGGCGCCACCTTACGTTCATCATATGCATCCGTCTTGGTCATGACTGCTGCCCAACTCATCTTCATCGAAGTAGAGTAGTGGATTCTCCTATGTGCGACAAGGACCAAGAGGAAATTGCCGATCTTAACCAGATCATTCTCGGTTGCAGTAAATATCGACAGGCACAACCGGTTTTATATGAAGAACTTTCCCTATCAGTGTAATATGTTTATGAAAAAGATACCAACATTTACCTAGCACTTGCCCAATTAGTACGTATGACTGATCTGAATGAGACATTTATCGCCGAAGGTCCTTTTGCGCGTGCTGTGAAGTGAATAGAATGCGTTGTATTTCTTTTGTGTTGAGATATTTCAACTGTTGATTGTATTCTATGACTCATGGCTCATTCCACGTCAAAAAAAACAGTATTTCTCTTACGGACCTACAACGAGTGAATATACCCCCTCCGAGACAGCCATAATTCCTCGTGATTAAGAGATATTATACTGTACTTTGTAATGTATTATGAAAGATAGATAAAAAGGATGAGTCATTTTTGCCCGTGAGATATTAAAATAACTATATAACATTTTATTTTTCATAAATACATTCGTAGGGAGGAAGTACAATGGCGGGAACAGCCAACGCTTCGTTGCCTTGCTTCATTTGCCTTCTATGTTACTCCGGTACAAGCATCTGTGAACCGCGGGCAGCTCACTTCTGTAGTGAAGTCACGTACAATGTTTCTTTAGTGCATGTGTTCTTTTAGGCTGTAAATCAGTGCGTACTTGTCTTCTGTTATAATAATCTTCTGTTGAGTGAGACCATGAAGTTGTCTAATGGCAGATATTTTACTTTGGTTGTATATTGCATAGTATGTGTGTGTTGTATTATTTTCGTACTGTACAGAAGTTGTTACAGAAGATTTTGATGCTGTGGTGTGCAGCGATAAGTCATGGCATAACTTGTACTGATACAAAAATTTGTCATGTGTTTTGTTATTTAGCTGTACTTTCTTAAGCGTATTTTAATTACCGCTGTTTTCTTTAAGACCGCATATAATTTTTACTATTGTCTTTTGTTAAGCGATACGACAGCGCAGTAGTACCCCGCGTTGCCTGGTGAAATTTAATAATAATAATAATAATAGTTTTACGTCCCATTAACTACTTTTACGGATTTCGGAGACGCCGAGGTGCCGGAATTTTGTCCCGCAGGAGTGTTTGGTGCCAGTAAATCTACCGACACGAGGCTGAAGTATTTGAGCACCTTCATATAGTACCGGACTGAGCCAGGATCGAACCTGCCAAGTTGAGGTCAGAAGGCCAGCGTCTCAACAGTCTGAGCCACTCAGCCCGTCTGGGGAAATTTATTGTATGCATCCTTCACTCTTCGAGCCCATAAAAATATTAGTTTGTCTATTTTCTCCGCCGATTTACCATACACTTCAATGCTGTGGTTTTTCATGTGCCGTAGTTTACCTCTGATTCTGTACAAACCAAACATAGCCCCTGTAAACTCCCCGTCCCCTTTAGTTCATACAAATTATTTGCAGATTAGTTTATTCCACTTGTTATATTGAAGTTAAATATTGAATTTCACAGATGTATGTGCCACCGTTTCCCCGTGATTGTGTTGCGCAGAGCCGTTCGATATGGCAACCCTGTTGTCATAAGAGAATACTGTTTTCTTAACGTGTAATGAACCATAGATATAGTGTTCTTTAACATATGGTATGTACTTTATGTATTTATACATGATGTTTTTGCTGGCTGCATTGCCACTTGCCGAATGCCACGTACATTATTTTTTTAAAGAATACATCCTTCCACACAGTGTTGGCGCCAGGAAGGACATCTGTCTACATGTGTGAAACGCAGCAGAATAACTGTAAACTGTTATCTCCTAAAGCCGGCCCCGCGGTGTACGGGTAGTGTGGCTGCCTCTTACCGGAGGCCCAGGGCTCGATTCTCGGCCAGGTCAGGGATTTTTACCTGGATGTGAGGGCTGGTTCGAGATCCACTCAGCCTACGCGATTACAATTGAGGTGATATCTGATGGTGAGATGGCGGCCCCGGTCTAGAGAGCCAACAATAACGGCCGTGAGGATTCGTCCTGCTGACCACACGACACATCAAAATCTGCAGGGATTCGGGCTGAGCAGCGGTCCCTTGTAGGCCAAGGCCCTTCGGGGCTGTTGCGCCATGTGGTTATCTCTAAAAAAGGATACATATGGAACAGCCAATTCTACATGGTGCAGAAAAACTTTTGTTTCATAAATAGAAGTGTTAGGGGATACAGATACAAGTATTGCGAACATAGGTCTTTTTTTTTTTTTTTTTTTTTTACTACCTGCTTTACGTCGCACCGACACAGGTAGGTCTTGTGGCGACGATGGGACAGGGAAGGGCTAGGAGTGGGAAGGAAGCGGCCGTGGCCTTAATTAAGGTACAGCCCCAGCATTTGCCTGGTGTGAAAATGGGAAACCACGGAAAACCATTTTCAGGGCTGCCGACAGTGGGGTTCGAACCTACTATCTCCCGAATACTGGATACTGGCCGCACTTAAGCGACTGCAGCTATCGAGCTCGGTGCGAACATAGGAACCTTAAGTCTGCAGTGATTACTTTCATATGCCTACTTCCTAGACGCTCGAGCCTAAAGGAGCCATAGTTTTTAATGATACTCTTAATGTCGCCTTCCTTCTGTCTTCCTTGTGTCCTTCCGTCTGTCCGTCGCCAGCCCTGCACATCGTGTCCGAGAACCGGCGGTAATTTCCTATAGAATATGGGAATCATTGTTGCGACGATGTGAATTGTGCCGCCAAGTTGGTGGGAGACATTTAGAAAATCTGCTCTGGGGTACTGCATGTTCGTCCGTTTTCATTTTCGCCAAAAAATACCCTCCCTTAGATCCTCTTCCTTGTATTCCTTCTTCCGTCGTTGAAATCGCACATCACCAATATACTAAATTCGTCATTGGACGCAGTTCAGTATGTCAAAAAATGCTTAGCCAGCAATTTTAATAATATGATCAGGAAATAGCCAGTTTTTAGGTATAACACGCTGAACGTGCACACGGATTTAGAAGAGGCGTTTGGTAGATCAAAGAAATAGCCAGAAGCTTCTCAAAGAAGGTAGTCACGATTCCAATTACAATCAATGCTTGTGAAATTTTCGAAGCGGAACGCTACGTCCGCTATTCGGATTCGACGAAAATTATGGATCCAGCACTAATTATAGCAGAATTTAGTCATATTAGATTGCAAGTAAGCTTCACTCTTTCTAGTGAAAAGATGGACAGTACGAATAGCATACTCAGGAAGCCATCAACGTCATTTACTAATACATTCTTAAAGTATTGCATGAATTACTCTTCCCGCCTAAACAGCTAAATGTAGATTCACGAGATTTTAAAACAGTTACCACATATATTTTTAAACTAATATTAGATGGATCATTTATTCTTCTATAGCTACATTATTTTCATTTAAAGCGGGACAAACTTAGTAGGTTGGCATTTTGAAGTGTCTGAATGCACAGACCATGCCAGTATATTTACTGGCAATTTTAAGATCATCATTTTAGGAGTTTGCTATAAGCTTCCAACATACTAACGTCTCTTAAAGGCAGGATTAGTAAGAGAGACCTAACACACAGCACTGTTGCGCGAAATTACCAAATCCTAGTCTATTAACACTCTGGAAGCTGACGGGTTTATTTTTACATTCTCGCTTACCTCAGTAGTAATAAACACTGAGAAGGAAGACTTCTTTCCATTTTACGATAGGAACTTAGACAAGTGAACGTAAACTTTAAGAACAACAGTAACTCTAAGCAGTAATGCAGTTCTACCCAAATTTGGCGGGTCGCGGGCTGGCTGGAACCCACCAAGCCATTTTGAATGGCTCCCTTAGTATTCTCGGTTTTTAATTTTTTTTTAGCAAATAATAACAGTATATTGTTTTTTTAATGAACTACCCGATACCATTTCTTCTGTACTAACGTATCGTAATTGTAGCACGTTCTCCCGCTAGGTAGCAACACGGATTGAGTATCCTCCCGGTTGCATTAAATGCACACTTGCGCGCAATTCTATTGTTATTATAGTTGCAAGTTCTTCCTCTAACAACCACCGCTGGCTGGGATCACAGTGACTCTATATAGTTACTATCGAGTCACTATACCTGGGATAGAGCAAGCGAAGAAATTTTAGTTTCGCGCTCCTTGGCCAGTTGAGAGGTTATTTTGTGGTTTACAAGTTTGAAGAAATAGGCCTATTAGTGTAACAATTCAAAATGTTTTCAAAACATATAAAAGTGGAAAATGAAAACCGTACGCTCAAGCCATAATGGGAATTTGATTATCTCTTTACATTTTCAAAAGACAACACCAATGTTTAGTGTGTATGAGTGATGGTGTTGAAAGAATATAATCTCAAAAGACTGACAAATCACCGACATAAATACGAGAAACACTCCCGTGAATCTCATAAAATAGTGGTTGAGCAGCTGAAAAATAAGCTTACTCAACAAAAATGTTCAGTGAAGTGACAATACTACAGAAATCTGCTGTTTTGGCATCCTATATGGTCAGTTATGAGCTCGCTGAAGCTAATAAACCATTCACGAATTGTGAGATCGCTAAACGAAGTTTTAACAATAATATAGCTTTTACGGCTCACTAACTACATTCGACGGTTTTCAAAGACGCCGACATGCCAGAATTTTGTCCCGCTTGAGTTCTTTTACGTGCCAGTAAATCTACCGACGCGAGACTGACGTATATGACCACCTTCAAATACCGCCGGACTGAGCCAGGATCGAGCCTGCCAAGTTGCCGTCTGAGCCACACGCCCGGCTAAACGATGTTCTCTAAGAATGGCCGAGGCCTTCAAAGGAAGATAAAGTAGTAAGGGAATTTCAGTCTGTACCTCTTTTGAAACAAACTGTGACAAGAAGCAGACATCAGTACTCATTTGTCTACTACCCTGTAATCAGTGAACTGTCCATATCTTCCACGCGTTTTAGATTAGTGATGACAAAACGGACACAAGTCAGCTGCTGGTTTGGTATAATTTTACCTTCCGCAGCCCAGAGTCTATAACATTATAAGGAAGCGAAAATAATGCAAATCTTTCTTGGAATTCCTTTTAGAGGAGAGATGTGTTCACTGCGATGTCTAGAAACCTACCATCCCGCCCCCAGAAGTACATTCACCTTTATAACCTAATTAAGAGCAGCACTCGCCATCAGCCATGGCTAAAGTAGCTACTTGCATTCTCATTGGTCAACGTGAACAGAATGTGACGTCATTGCCATAAATGCTGATAAATACATTGCGTTGCCAACCCCGGGTGAATAAAAGCACAAACAAAAAACACCATGTAAAGGAAACAATGTGAAATACACAACAGCAGTACTTGAGTTTAATACGTACGTTAATGTACAGACCAATCGTGTTTCCACACGAAACTGGAGACCTAGGGCCGCTTCGCGGCTCCTAACCGTCCAGACCAATGGTCTTGTCCAGATCCTATCCTAACCGTCCGCACGGCAAGAACCAGTCCAGACCAATGGTGTTGTCCAGGTCCTATCCTAACCGTCCGCCCGACAAGAACCAGCCCAGACAAATCGTGTTTCCACACGAAACTAGAGGGCTAGGGCCACTTCGCGGCTGCTAACCGTCCAGATCGTATCCGAATCATCCACGCGGCAAGAACCAGTCCAGATCCTATCCTAACGTCCGCACAGCAAGAACCAGTCCAGACCAATCGTATAACAATAACCCACCAGCAGCTATCGAATCACCTCTCACTCATTTGTTCCTAAGTACAGTGGTTGGCAGCAATGAGCACCGCTTGACATCCTTCCACTGATCTCTATACCTGGATGGCTGGTAGCTTGGGTAGCAGTAAGCCGAATAGAAGATGACTGGCGTCGTAAGATGGCAGCGAGCGCATGGTGCAATAGACCACGAGGAGCGCGCTTGCTTTGTTTATGCTTAGTTCAGTGACGCCAGGCCTCTTGATTGTAGTTTCACGAGTGTTCTGTGCTGTATTATTGCAAAGTAAATAGTAGTGTATTTTACGAATTTAGGTTCGTTGCCTTGTAGTATGCTTGTGAATTACAAGATTAAATTTAAATATGTATGTGTTTATCTGAAATATGAATGAAGAAACATTCTACGGGGTATTAACATACCGCAGTATTCAGCTTATGGATGTACAAACAGAACCGATCAGCAGAAGGAGAAATCATTTCATCGGGGAGTTTTAATAATAATGTTATTTGCTTTACGTCCCACTAACTACTTTTTTAAGGTCTTCGGAGACGCCGAGGTGCCGGAATTTAGTCCCGCAGGAGTTCTTTTACGTGCCAGTAAATCTACCGACACGGGACTGTCGTATTTGAGCACCTTCAAATACCACCGGACTGAGCCAGGATCGAACCTGCCAAGTTGGGGTTAGAAGGCCAGCGCCTTAACCGTCTGAGCCGCTCAGCCCGGCTCGGGGAGTTTGATACTGTACATAAGAATCTTCCTAGGGTAGTGTTTTGAGTTTTAGGTTTGTTGTATCTTATTTCGCATATTCCGGGAGCAAAATGGCAATTAATTTTTGTAGGTTTCCTTTCTCGAGACCCGAACATCTAAGATCATCGATTAGGAGTATCAGGCGGGAGAATTGGGAGCCTTCTAAAACAGCTGTTCTCTGCTCGGATCACTTAAAGGAAGACTGTTTTGATAGAAATGGACAAACTGTACACCTTAGAAGTGATGTACAGCCAACTGTTTTCAATTTTACTGAACATTAACTGCAAGTAAAGATTTACTTTTTTTTCTTCTCATAATTAAACTGACGGTTTCGATGAAATAATTGACGTGACCTTATAACAATCTTAGAAAATGAAGTCTGGAGGAATTCTAGACCTTATTTACATCAGTAATAATTATGGGTTTCAGACACTGGAGTGGTGGGAGAAGGAAAAGTGTGGTGGGAGTTTGGGGCTATTCCATTATACTATTCGTGGTATTTGGGACTCTTAACTGGTGTTACATATTTCTGATGATGACCATCAATATCGCTTTGCTAGCTGAATTTAATTAAAGAGGTCTCTAATAGTACATTAAGCTGCAGGTAATGTGATATATTGACTAGTTTTGAATATTTGCTGGTTTTATAAATGTGTACATTTGCTTCAGTGATATTTTAATTTGATAATATGCGCGTTATTTCTTGGAAACAGGAAACAGAAATTCATTATCAAGCACCGATTACGATATGTCGAATCTAGGCCTGTATATTGAGCTACGTTTATACATTTTAAGAATGCATAATTTCGTGGCATACATGTATACAATTTACAGCAATGTTTCCAGAAACTGGTTTTCACTCGTATTGTGTTACCGATCGCTAATTGCATGTATTCAGCACCTAAGTTAATATTTGCCGGCCGTTATTATACACTCATGTTTATTGCTATCCCGGAGATTTACTGACCTCGGAATGACGTGTCAGTGATCCCAATGTCCTTATGCTTTGAGTGAACATGTCTCTATATTTTTAATTATTCCAATGCGCCATTAATTGCGACTTAAAATTGACTATATTATCATTGCTTCCCCATAAGGAGAGCTCGAGGTTGGGTACGCCAACATGGCGAACCGCGCGTTCAACTTGGCGTAGACCTGCCATCAGCGATCCATGTATAGAGATCAGTGCATCCTTCCCAAGCGTGTAAACGAAGGACAGTCGTTCCGCGCCCAGCTGGATGTAGCGAGTACTGGGCTGCGGAAGGTAAAATTATAATGGATAAGGAGAAGACATATTTTTTGCAGTGCAGACGGCTGTGGTAGAATATGACTGTTTTGATAAGTTCGCAGCTGTAGTTACGGATGGTGATAAGGCTGTGGCTGGATCTAGTACCGGTACTGGTTTCACTAGCCTTTTAAAACAAAAACAAGGCAATAAGCCAGCTTTCCATTGCATTTTTCATCAAGAGGCCCTGCGTGCAAAATATATAAAATTATGTAACGCTATGGCTACTGTTACACGAATCACAAATATAATAAGAAAAAACAGTCTAACTCTCAGGAAATTAATTTCTTCCTTACGAGGGAACGGTACGAATGACGGCGAATTTAAATTTTATTTTTACATATTCGCGAAGGACTTTTTAAGCTAAAACAGGTAGTGCCGGTCTAATTTGTCCCTAGCCCTTTTTAAGGGGGTTTGGGAAGCACAAACTTTGCGGTGCGCGCCCTGAATCGCACAGTACCTGTACACGTCAGTGATCACAGCTAGGCTAAGTTGCCTCGCCTTCCTTCTCCGCGCGTTCCATTCTCCTCTTTCAACCCACCGCATACAGCTGTCTACAGCCGTGTAGCGAGACGGCGAGCTCAGACTGTCCGACGTAATTTGGAATGAATAAATAGTAAATCACGGTTTTAACAAATCACTACTTTACACACAAATATAGAATCAAATATTATCTTCATTACCTTTACATTCAAACTGTTCAAGAAATTACTTTATTCTAACACAATCTGGCACGGTAGTGAAAACCAAGCAATAAACGTGAATCACAGAACAGGAGAGAAAAATGTGCGCACCTTATAAACGATAAACTGCCACAATCATTTCCAGCATATCTTTTATCACTCTGATCATGAACATTAGTTAGCGAGACAGTATCAGATTTTGGTATGTCAGTAATCGAGTAACCAATAACTCTCCAAGATGCTTAATCATTGATACACGCATGCATAGCAATAAATAGGGTCCCGACATAATCAACACCGCCCCACTTCAGCACTGAAAAGGAGAAGTGGGTGGGAACGGGTAGAGCGGAAGGCACACCGTGTGTATTGCTACACATCCACAGCTGTGTCAATTTCAATCACAACAGTCTTGTAGCGGGCTGTCTACCTGCAGCAATGCATTAAGCGAGGAGGTGGGGGAGACGTCATGCTTTGTTTACGTCGGGACACCATTTCTGTGCATGTGTGTACAAAAGTCAGCTAGTAATTGGTTTTGCACTAGCGTTTGACTACCTACAATGAAAGGTCTGTTTCTGCGCTTTAATTCTGACTGGCCGTGTAAATTCTTTACTCGGTAAATGTTTTCCATTCGACGGACTAAACATTTTAGTTTTCGGAAGAGCCCAAAATCACACGGCTGGCAAATATATGTAGTTCCTTTCGGTATGTATTTATTTTGCATAGGCCTATGTCTGTTCGTCAAAGATTCAAGTTTTGCATTTTTACTCTGGCCATTGAATGAATGCAAGAAAAATGCGGATGGAAAACGGTTTGGAAACCGTGGCGTACGTGCGCTTTCCCCGTCTTCCCGAAAGATGAAAAATCAGTGACGTATCTGAAGGCGTCCATGTATGCGTTGATATGTTCTTGTACCCTAGGTTCAAGCATTAATTTACTCGAAAACGATCTAGAAAGAAGGTCCAATTTCTCCTACTTTAGAAATGAGATACTGCACTGTGTAGGAGCGCGTAAAACTATTTTACTAATCAACCGTAGCCAAGAACGTCCTTTACACACCACAAGTCAAAACTAGACCTCGGACTTTAGAAAAAAACTATTCTGATTTTGGAGAGAACTTAAACGGAAATTTTATTTACACGTTTCATGTATTTATAAGGTTAGAAATGGTGGTCCTATAGTGCCTAAAATGCCTACATTACGTTAGAACCTTTATTCCTATATGTTATCCCTAGCCTGATTGAAATACTCTTAATCTAGTATTCCGAGAAACTAAAATATTTGCTGACTCTTTTTTCAGTACCTGGAACAGTATATTCTTGAAATGCTTTACAAACAAAATCTTAAAGCACACTCCCCAGAAGTTCTTAATCTCCCACAATAAACACGGCCGCAGTCTGTCACGAGGCGGGAGACAGTGTCCCAGGGAGGTCTCTTCCCGCATCGCGCTCACTTTTCTCTCTCCCTGGCCGCCTTCTGCGTGACGTCATGTGATATGAGACAGCGCTCGCCCTTCCTGCTGACACGTATTACCACTACAGTCTAAAATGGTCATAACTTCTGAACCATTCATGCAAATAATGTCCTGACAAGGTTATTCTAATCCTTATAAAATACTGGAGGAGGTCAAAATTTATTTTGATGAGGAACTCGAGGATAATATCGAAATAATTATTTAATTTTAAGGAGTTATATTTTTTACCGCGGACTGTTGCATAAAATCGCTTCTAGAGGGCAGCCGGTTGGAAATAGGTATGTGCCATCGCGGACTTTTTTTTGTAGAGGTTTCTATGCTGTACATTTCGTACGCTTACACTTGGGGTCCATCGTTGATGGTTCACGCAGCGTAAGCCAAGAAAGTAAGTGACCGACCAACATTTTTATCTCTTTCTAGGTATTTACTGTATATCGGATCACGGATACATAATACTTTTATAGTGGTTCACTACGTGAACAGTGTTCGTGTTGTCAGTATCTGAAGTAGAATAATATAGCCCAGTTCGAAATTTCATATGGTGTTTTTTTTTTGTTTTTTTTTTACAATTTGCTTTACGTCGCACCGACACAGGTAGGTCTTATGGCGGCGATGGGATAGTAAAGGCCTAGGAGTGGGAAGGAAGCCGCCGTGGCCTTAATTAAGGTACAGCCCCAGCATTTGCATGGTGTGAACATGGGAAACCACGGAAAACCATCTTCAGGGCTGCCGACAGTGGGGTTCGAACCTACTATCTCCCGAATACTGGACACTGGCCGCACTTAAGCGACTGCAGCTATCGAGCTCGGTATTGTGTGTTTCACGGTAAGACTGTATCCAGATGCAAAAAAGTAACGAAAACTCTTATTTCTATTATTTAGTCAAAATTTCTAGTATTCCATGACAAAATAATTTGTCTCTACGTAAGGACCAGGACATTTATTAGGATATGGCATTTTAATGCAAAGAGTAAGGAGTTGTCTGTCTGTTAGGTCATCAGCCCAGAGGCTGGTTGGATCCTCAAATAGCACCACCAAAGTGTATGCGGTTATAAGGAAACCGCAAAAACCAATGGCAGCACCAAAATGAGGCGTACTAGGCAAGACGAGGAGTGAGGTAGTTTGCCATTGCTTTCCTCACTGGGTCAGAAAGTGCTATTGCAGCACGACTGACCATATGAGCAACACCTTTCATAACACTCAGATGCACTAGCCGTGCTCTGAATGTCATTACTTAGCACCACCCATACCCCAGCAGCTTCCATATTGTCACAGCCATGGATGAGACTGGGACTTTGGTGAAAGCTACACTTTATTCTGGCCTGTGCCAAGTAAGGAGTTAGCACTGAGAAAATATGCCAATAATACGGCTAAGCTTTAGGCTGGTTCATCAAGTAATTAAGTCTCCTGATACGTACGTTTTAATAATTTAATATAATTCCATACAGATGTCCATATGATGTATATTTTCCTATGCCATTTGATATAAACATTTACTTCATCAGGAAATAAATTAATTATTTTGAGTTGCATGGCAATATTTTATTTCTTATCGTATTATATGTCGTGTATTTGATAGTTGATGTTCTACCTGCTCAGCATGAGACGAAATTTAACGCATTTTCAAGTTTTTAAATCTATTGGAAGTGCCGTTACTTATCGAATCGGACTAAACCAGACTATTATTTGATGAAAGATTGAGAAGATGTTTCACAGGCACGAGAAATCACAGGTTTGCTGTACTGCGACTGTGTACCTTACTCGCTATCATTCATATCCCGTGACGTCATAGCGCTCCAGGCCAATGGAAGCTTCAACCGCCGGAGTAGCCTACCTTTTATTCTAGTTACCTTGACAGTGTCCATTGAAATGCTGGAAGCAAAACTCATTCATTCTGTTAAAACATTTCAGTGTTTCCGTATGGGCAGTGTACGTATGAATTACGCCGAAAGTGTCAGCTTCCAAGTAGTCTTTATTTAAAAAGTGGTTACTGGAGTTTCCCCATTCCAAATCGGATTGTAAAACCATATTCTGTGACGTTGAAGCAAAGAGGTGACTGAAATTTGTTTTGTATTTTCCCCTAACGAGTCATTATCAATTTAGCATAATAAAAATTGGTATTTTAATTCATGCCTATTAAAACAAGTAAAATCGAAGCTGCTTAAAATATGTTTTATAAATATTTTCTTTATATTTGAGAGCCTATTTTAGGCTCCTAAAAATCCGAGGTCTAGTCATAACTTCGACGAGTTAAGTGGCTCAGACGGTTTAAGCACTGACCTTCTGACCCCAACCTCGCAGGTTCGATCCTGGGTCAGTCCGGTGGTATTTGAAGGTGCTCAAATACGTCAGCCTCGGTCTGTAGATTTACTGGCACGTAAAAGAACTCCTACGGGACTAAATTCCGGCACCTCAGTGTCTCCGAAAACCATAAAAGTAGTTAGTGGGACGTAAAGCCAGTAACATCATCATCAGTCATGACTTGCCTGTGTTGTCATTTCACACTTGAATTGGGACTGGTCCGAATTCCAGATATTAACATCTGGGATCCCTTTCTCTTCTTGCAATTCATTAATGAATTTAACACAATTTTTTGCCACCTTAGGTTGTATTTATTAGTCTTTCTTCAAAAAGTTGGTGAATAGTTTCTTACTTTACGGTACCGAATTTTCAAATGCAGTTTAAGTTCTGTCGCAAGTAGAAGTCGCTCTGGAGACTGCGTTTGTGGCAAAACAATTCTCTACCCTCACCAATCCAATATCAATGACCAAGATTGTGACATAATTGCTGGTACGTGACACTGGTTTAGGACAATGCGGTTCATTATTCACATGAGTTCAATTCTATTTATGCACCTGGTTTGCCATCACATGAAGTTACCATAAATACAAGAGTGCAAATAATTCTTCTGAAGAACCTAAATGCACCGAAATTATGCATAGGAGCTCGCCTGAGGGTAAGGGTGTTACACAAGAATATAATTGAGGCAAATATTTTAACACGTTCCGGAAGGGGTGAAATTGTATATATACCACGTATTCCCCCAATTCCTATCCATTATCCCTTACAATTTAGGCGACATCTCTTCCCCGTAATTGTCTGCTTTGCCCTGGCCATAAATATGTTGCAAGGCCAAACGCTACCTACTGCTGGGGTAGAACATGGAAATTCAGGATGTTTCTCACATGGACAATTGTACGCAGTTTCCTCTCGAGACAGTTCTTGTAACTGTATACATGCGCCAGGTGGTGAAACCCAGAATATTATTTATACCAGGGACGTACTCTCCTTGAATGCAAGGCATGCACTGCATGCGTTTCGATGCAAATAACTGCCTGAAATATGATTTTAGGTTGTTTCAAGTCAAATATTAACGATTTCATCCCTCAGAAGTTCAAAAGTTCCGCGCAACTGTACTAGTTCCGTTGCTTGACTACGTGTGGTGCTGGTGTGGTCTCTCCATCTATTCCACTCTTGAAAGAAAGAGACAGCAAATGGAGGAGTTAAGGATGTAAGGCATTCAATCTTAAAATTGCAATCGGTGGCAGACATAGTTCTGAAACCATCCGAATGATGTCACTGCAATTGAAACTTGGTCACACTTTGTCACCCCATACACATGCTACCCTCTGCCTTCTGTTAGCAATTTTGAGAAAGTCGGCATGTCCAAGTTTACTGCGAACGTGACCCACGGATTACCCCCTAGCGAGAACCCAACCTGACAAAACTGACAAATGCCACTGGGCTGGGGTGACTTACCTCAAGTGCTTGAGTTGTGGCTGAGTAGTTCATTCATTGCGTGTTTTGCCGATTATCGAGTTCATTCTGTGTGTGCTGTCCCTGCGCTATTCGTAGTTTTTTGTGTTTTTTTATATTCTCTGCATGTGTGGTATTTGAACGACGAGTCTAAAACGGATATAATTGTAAATCTGTTTGAAAAGCCATTTACTGGCCGTTCGTTTGATGAAAAGATTCAAATTCCCTCGCAAATTTAAATAAATTTAAATAAAAAAATTTAAAAACAGAAAACCAGAATTGTGTTTGCACGTTCAATCCAGAAACTTGCAGTAAAACTGTTTGGCTCTCTGGCTCTGAGTCACTAAACAAATTATTTTGTTGGCCTTGCTTATTGTTTATTTCTGAAAATTCTCCTTGGAACAGCAAGAAACGATTGTCATATCCACGCATGGATATCATTAGGTACCTTTGGTAAAACTAGGATAGATTTGCAGTCGGATAAGCAGAAGTAGGAAAATGTTCTAAGGCACAACGAAGCCGTTAAGAAAAACAGGAAAATTCTGAAACGGCTGATTGCGGTGACATGCTTTCTGTGGAAGCAAGAGTTACCATTCCGTGGGCACAATGAGGCTAGTGAATCCAACAACAGAGGGAATTGCAAAGAACTAAATAAATTGTTAGCCGAGTTTGATGAAAAATTAGTCATTTCACAAAAGCGAATGCATTTACAAGACTGTTTCCACTCATTCAGAACGATTTCTCCGGCTCCATGGCTAAATGGTTGGCGTGCTGGCCTTTGGCCACAGGGCTCCCGGGTTCGATTCCCAGCAGGTTCGGGAATTTTAACCATAATTGGTTCATTTCGCTGGTACGAGGGCTTGGTGTATTTCATCCTCATCACGATACGCAGGTCGCCCACAGGTGTCAATTCAAAAGACCAGCACCGGGCGAGCCGAACTTGTCCTCGGACACTCCCGGCACTAAAAGCCATACGCCATTTCATTTCAGAACGATTTAATTCAAAGCATCTGCATCGTAATGACCGCTGAAATAAAGATTCAGGTTGGGGAAGCTAAATTCATAGGAATTATGATCGATGAGACTTATGATGTTTCGAACTTTTCACAGTTATCTATTGTCCTCAGATACGTTCATAATAGTGATGTTGTTGAAAGATTTGTCGGTCTCTATAATGTGAGTTCTGATAGGACAGCGAATGCATTGATGAAACTTGCGATTGAGTGTCTGGATAACTTTGACTGCCGCGAAAAATTAGTTGCGCAGACTTTCGATGAAGTGGCGGTGCTTGCAGGTCAGCTGAATGGTATGCAAGCTAAATTAAAAGTAGTTCCTGAGGCTGTATTCACCCACTGCTACGCTCACAAGCTTAATTTAGTCTTCTCTCAAGCCATTTCATGACAAAAGAATGTCGTATATTCTTCGCAACAATGAGTGCCTTCGCGACATTTTTTAGCAATTCTTCTAAAGATAACTAACCTGCTGAACAGTATACTGAAGAAAAGGTTTCCTAAACTTGCTCCAACAAGGTGGAACTATTCCAGCCGTTTAGTACAGACCATCGCGGAATATCGTGCTCCTCTCCAAGAGCTTTACGAAAGTATTTTGGAGGAACCTGGGATAACAATACAATTAATGTTGCAAGCGGGTTTCTCGCGAAGTTAATAGAATTTCAGTTCAATTTTATTCTGAACGTTTTTAATGAAATATTTTCATTGACTGATGTTACATATATCATCCTTCAATCTAAGACCCTAGACATTGCATATTGCACCAGAGAAGTGAATTCTTTAGAAACTAAAGTATCTATAATGCAAAACAGTGGATTTGATAACATCTGGGATAGAACAGAAGAGAAATTTGATCCACTAAGGAAGAGAATAAAGCAGGGCCTCTCGAACGCCCAAACTCTCACGCGTGCAGAGCGAGGTGCATAGGCTCTGTGCACTGTGCATCGGTACGCTTCGCCTCAACTCGGCTTGACTCGGATGGTGTAGTGTGCTGAGAGCGACGAAGCGTTTGGTGGTAGACGACGTGTTTATCAGTGAAATAGACAAGCGCACGACAACAACATAATAATGGAGCAACCTGTTTCGAAGAAAGCAAAGACTTCCGAAAGTCCATTTCAATCGAACTGGGAACTTTCGTATTTTTGTTTGTTTGTTTGTCGTGACGATAACGCCAAATGCTTAATCTGTGGGACGATAATTACGTGCGTAAGAAAATCATCTATTGAAAGACACTACAACAGACTACATTCGGAAAATTATTGTGAAATCATAGGAGACGTCAGAGAGAAAGAATTAAGGAAGTTGAAACAGCTTGAAGAAGAGCATTCTATATCCACAAATGAGTTTTGTTCCAGTACTGTAGCATTTTCATTTTGGTTACGGCTTCTGCATTTTTTTTAAATTATGTTTACATTCCTCTCAAACATGTATATGTATTTCTAATTCACTTTTTTAAGTTTTTTAATAACACTGGTAACCTTGTCCCATACAACTGTGCGTCTCCGCTCACCACACGTAAACATTTCGCAGTGGGGGAGAAACAGCAGTGAAGGTGAGGAACGCGGAGACAGGCCGAACGGGGAGACAGGTGTAGGGAGAGAGGAGTGGGGGGTCTGCACTCTGGTCAACCAAGCGAAGTCGTCTTTTGCACCGTGCACAGTGCATGCACCCTGAGAGGCCCTGGAATAAAGGATGAAACTTCATTTTCGGTTAATGATGACTATGTGAGGGTTTACCCGGAAATACACGATATTATTCTAGCACTGTTAAAATATCGCTTCTGTTCATTAGGAGATCTGTCCTCCATTGAAATGCTTGTTTGCAAGAAATTTTCAGTTTTTTCGGGCGATTTTCCTGAAGAGCAGTTCAGTAAATTGATTGAAGTTTATGGAAAATATTTTGATATAGTACGACTTAAATCTGAATTGAGGGCAATGCTCGCTTCTGAACACTTCAAAGATAAGACTGTGGCTCAAATACAGAAATTCCTATTGACCAGTGGTCTCCACAGCGGTCTACCCGAGCTTGATAAGTTGTGCACATTGATTGCTACTATTCCCGCTACATCATCATCATCTATAGAACGCTCTTTCTCGGCCCTAAAGCGAATAAAAACTTTCTTCCGCAATTCTCAAAGTTAAAGTCGTCTCTCTGCATTAGGAATGATGTCTATAGAGAAAGATCCTCTTGTTAAGATGAATACACGCGAGGACTTATACAGTGACGTCATCGAGTAATTTCGCAAAAAGAATCGCAGGGTCGAGTTCACCTACATGTAATAAGGGTGAGTAGAATTGAAATTTACTTAATACATTTTGTGTTACTAGTTGCATGCCTCAATGGAGATTCCAGGATACGCCACTGATTTATACCGAAGCTCTCCAATAGAATAATGTTCTTTTCACAAACACAACGAATATCTTCAACTTACGCAATACCACCTACGAAGTATTTCACAATTTCTACACTTCTCTTTTTAGATAAATATTTACTTGCCAGGAAGACTGTCCTTTAAGGAACAGACTGCCACATTCATATTCACACTCTTGCTGCAAATCAGATGTAGTTTTAATAACTACAGGGCAGTATTATTGGACCTTCATGGTTTCTTATACCGATATAAATGATATGAATAAAGAACTGGAATCACAGAGAAGGCGAATTGCGGATGATGTTATACTGCATAGAGTAGTAAATGAGTTGCAGGATTTGTGAGAGACTGCAGAGGGACTTAATGTTGAGACAGCAGACAATGGTATGAATGTAAATGGGATGAAAAGTCAAGTTTTATGTTTCACCGAGAGAAAAAGTCCTCTCAGTTTTAAATAATATGTTGATGGGGTGATAGTACCTCATGCGGAACACTGTAAGTACCTAGGTGTTAATATAACGGATGATCTTCATTGGGGAAATCGTATTAACGAGTTTGTTCAAGGTTACAGATCTCTTCACATGGTTGTGAGAGTATTTAGGGGTTGTAGTAAGAATGTAAAGGAGAGGGCGTACAAGTCTCTGGTAAGACCACAGAGTATGACTCCAGTGTATGGGACCCTTACCAGGACTACTTGATGTGAGAACTGGAAAAAAAAAAAAAATCAAAGGAAAGCAGCACAGTTTGTTCTGGGTGATTTCTGACAAAGGAGCAGTGTTACGAAAATGTTGCAAACTTTGGGCTGGGAAGACTTGGGAGTAAGGAGAAGAGATGCTCAACTATGTGGTATGTTTGAAACTGTCAGTCGAGAAATGATGTGCAATGACATATGTAGAAGAATAAGCTTGAGTGAAGCTTTTAACCCTTGCAGGGTCAAGCAGGATACATGTTCTCCCTCAGCCATATTTTTCAAGGATATATAACAGAATAACTTCTGCGCATCAGTATTTTTAGTAGCTGACTTTAAATTATTGCGGAATGCAGTAATAATGTACTCGGTTCATGGGAAGTAGTATATTCTATTCGGACAAGGATTTTTCTTCTGGGGTCCAAAATGTACCTCAATTGGCACTGTGAAATTCCTTTTCACGAACAATTTTTCGGTACTCTATGGTAATATTGTTGCAGGGAAGTTGACAGTACTAATTCATCAGCTTGAACTAGTAACTGTTAGTATAGTTGATGACTGATAATAAAATAGACGCACATCTTTGTCAATATGATGGATCTTCTGCAGAAGTAGATTCAGAAAGTGACAACCTCTACTTAATATCCCAATGTTGGAAGAAAACTAAATGTGAAGGCCTACAATATCGAAAGCTCATAAAACTGATCAACAATAACGTTACAATGACTACTGTGATGTGATTTGACAGCCATTCATCTCCGATAGATGGGATTACTGCTATATCCCGAGTAAAACAGCATGTTTGAATATTGGGGGAAAGTAACCGGCATGGGCGCCCGCAAGGGGGGGAGGGGGGCGCTCGCCCCCCCCCCCGGAATTCTATAAAGGTTGATATTCAATTGGTTTAATATCATACCAGAGTATTCCATAAACTGAATTTACTGACAGTCGTCTAGTATCTGTTATAACCGGAAATTTCTGTAAACAATTCAATGTTGCTGACGTTATATTGGTTTTTATATTCAAGAAAATTGTTAATGCGCCCCCCCCCCCCACCTGGAAAAGATCCTGCGGGCGCCCATGGTAACCGGGGAGTTGGATAACTTTGCACATGCTACATGATTGTCCGGTAAACGATTGGTGCCGTACTGCAGCTAGTATTGTACATTTAAATACACATGGCTAAATGTGATTTGATAGAATAGGATAGATAGGATATTCTTGCAGAAAGAAACATGTCACTCTTTGTTTATTAATGAAAATTAAAATCTAGAGCCTGTTTCCAATCATTCGAGCGGGTCAGGAATGAAATGAATGAAGCCCCATCTTGCGGCGAGGATAGTTGTGCCGACTGCCGAAGTCTGAGGCATTTCCCTGGAACAGTGATTAATGACTGACGGATGAAATTAAATGGTAATGGAGAGTGTTGTTGGAATGAAAGATGACAGGGGAAACCGGAGTACCCGGAGAAAAACCTGTCCCGCCTCCGCTTTGTCCAGCACAAATCTCACATGGAGTGACCGGGATTTGACCCAAGGAATCCAGCGGTGAGAGGCCGGCGCACTGCCGCCTGAACCACGGAGGCTACTATTTATTAATAATGTGTTATATTTTTACAGGTATATCATAGTGTTAAATGTATTATAATTAGTGCTTCAACAGACTGAAAAACTTCATAGAATAGAGGTACAGAGCATTAATGACATGGATAAAGTGGTCACAATGGACACTGCAACAATCATCCACAAGTTCTGAGCCTGTCTCTTGAAGAACTGGTAAAATATATGTTGAAAATTCCATAGTATATTGCAGAAGAAAAATACCTTAATTGGGTTGGACTGTGTTAAGGCACTGCATACACAATAGATGATTTTCCCAACACCTTGGTGGCAGGGTTGAAAGATAAAAAATGGAAACTGAATACATAAGGCCTGACAAAGAGGATGAAAAGAGAAAAGTCCGGAACAAGTAACTTTTTTTTTTTTTTTTTTTTTTACAAGTTGCTTTACGTCGCACCGACACAGATAGGTCTTACGGCGACGATGGGATAGGAAGGAGCTAGGAGTGGGAAGGAAGCGGCCGTGGCCTTAATTGAAGTACCGCCCCAGCATTTGCCTGATGTGAAAATGGGAAACCACGGAAAACCATCTTCAGGGCTGCCGACAGTGGGGTTCGAACCTACTATCTCCCGAATACTGGATACTGACCGCACTTAAGTGACTGCAGCTATCGAGCTCGGTGGAACAAGTAACAGGAGGTTTTAAGGTTCACCTCAGGACACCAAATTAGCACTCCATATTTAAGTTCTTGTGAACTTCTTCAATAAAAGTTTTGTACTAAATTTAGCAGTAAAAAGTTTGATTGTGCAGTTTATTAAAGGCAGTTTAACTAACAGTATGTTTTGTCATGGTAGTTTTCTTCTTTGCCACTAACAGATTTTCAATGAAAATGAGATGGCCATAGACTATGCCTGGGGAGGAAGCAGTGATGGCCTTAAATTAAGGTAAAGCCTCACCATTTGCTTGGTCTGTAACCCACCATCTCTTGACTGACCATGCAGTTTGCTCCACTACACCATTCTCCACATGGGCTATAATCCAACCAAGTTATCATAATTTCATGAAACAAAGAAAAAAAAACTTATTTCCAGCTTACATTTAAAATGCAGAAAAATAAAATAGTTTGATAGAATATCTAAAATCCACCACCATCTTCACTAAAGCCCTCCTATGGAGTTCATTTTAGCCTAACTGGACATATATTAGACTGAGCAGTTTGACCACTAATTCAAAAGCCATTACAGGATAGTGCAGGAAATGTCTCATGTGGGCATGTAGTCATCAGGACTGTACAATGGAATAACGGAAGAAAGTTATTTTCTCTGATGAGCCACTTTGAAGTGATGGGGCAGGGGGTTCAATATGTGCGCTGAGGTAAGAATGAGCTGTTAACTTCAGCACATTTGTAACAGACCATAAAACACCCAATGAAGATGTTTTGGGAGTCTTTTAGGCATTAAGGAATGGGACAGTTAGTACTAGCTGACAGGATGATTGAATATGACCGGCACATACTAATACTGGAAAGGAGAGTTGTTGGGGAGCTGCAGAAGACGTTTCCAGATGTTAATGGAATTTTTCAAAAAGGTTTGGCTCCTTGCCATACTTCGTAGAAAATTCTTAGTGAAAACAATATTTGTGCCCTTACAATGGCCAAGGAACTTCCCTTGATATTAATTCAACTTGTGGACTATTTGCAACAGAAGAATAGGAAAAAACCCTCACTGTTGCACAAATATTCACACGATACAGTCCCCAGATTGTGCGGTTTCATGATGACTAATCTATATATATAAAATAAGAGTTTTGTCTGTACACTGCTCAAAATTTAAAAAGGATGGTGTTTCTGTATCAGTCATGTCCACAGTAACAAGGAAATGCATTTTTTAATTTTCCGTAATTTCTGTCTGTATGTATGTACACGCACCACGAGAAAACGGCTGAAGAGAAGTTAATGAAAATCGGTATGTTAAGTCCGGGAATAAGTCGCTACAATCTAGGTCATAAATAATCTTTTTCGCGATGAGAGAAATGGTAGTTTAGGGGAAGGCCTAAAATTTAATTCTCAAATATTTGTTATTAGTGGTCCTATCTTAATGAAAACCGGTATGTAAAGTTCTAAAATAAGTCGCTACAATATAAACTATAAATAATCTTATTCATTCTGAAAGAAATGGTAGTTTAGGGGAAGGCCCAAAATTTTATTCACAAATATTTATGTTATTAGTGGCCCTATCTTTAGTAAAATAAGTATCCAATGTCGTCGAATAAGTCGCTACAATCTACGCCATAAATAATCTTATTCACGCTGAGAGAAATGGTAGTTTAGGGGAAGGCCTAAAATTTAATTCTCAAATATTTATTAGTCGTCCCATCGTAAATAAAATCGGTACGCAAAGTCGGGGAATAAGTCGCTACAATCTTGGCCATAAATGACTTTATTCACGCTGAGCGAAATGATAGTTTAGGGGAAGGCCCAAAATTTAATTCTCGAATATTTGTGTTATTAGTGGTCGTATTGACAATTACTATATAAATAAAGTTACATAGTATTAACTCCCAATCATTTATGTCATATATTTTGACCGTACCGCCTATGATAACGGAGATATTCATGAATATGGATTTTTATTGCTAAGATCATATCAGCGCCGTCACGAGAAACTGGGTGAACAGAATTGAATGAAAATCGGTATGTAAAGGAACTACAGTCTACGCTATAATTAATTTTATAAGACGGCCTTATATTACAAAGTTGAAAGAAAACAATGTGATGGCCTACAATACAGAAAGCTCATAACATTGATCAACAATAACATTACACTGACCATTGTTTGTTGTGATTTGCTTTGTGTCTCCGTTGCCATTCATCTCCGATATATGGGATTACTGCTGTATACTGAGTTTTTTTAAATTTGTTCAACGCCGCGCCGACACAGATAGGACTCATGGCGACGATGGGATACGAAAGGGCTAGGAGTGGGAAGGAAGCAGCCCCTCAGTTAATTACGTTACAGCCCCAGCATTTTCCTGGTGTGAAAATTAGAGACCACGGAAAACCATCTTCAGGGCTGTCGACAGTGGAGTTCGAATCCACTACCTCCCGGATCCAAGCTCACAGCTATGCGCCCCTAACCGCACAGCCAACTCACCCGGCCGTACCGAGTATAACAGCCTGCCTGAAAATTGGCGGGAAGTAGCTGGGGAGTTAGATAAATTTCTGATACTACTGATACATAACAAACTGGTTCATCGCAGCATTCGAGCTATTCAATTCCTACTCCAAGGCACTGATTGGAATGAGCAGTGTGCATATTTAACGGAATAATGGCAAAGAAGTATTCACGGCTGTCTGCGGTCTGGTTATTGCAGCACTGGAACTTTGGACTGTTAGATCGGCACCGTAGTACTGTCCGTTAAAAGTGAGAAAATGTGCGGTTTATTAATTTGATCGAGCATTTTATATAACATTGCTTTTAATCACTACATTCCCTCTCACGACTTCAGGTAGGAAAACCGCAAAGACAGTCTTTCTGAGAATCCCGTACCGAAGCATGGGTACATCAGCTAGTTTTAAAATAATTCTCAAACCTGTGGAGCTACGCAAAATCGCGTAAACCAATTTATAAAACGGAAAGGACATTTTTTCTATTATCAACGATTAAAAGGTATGTATTAGGTGAATAAATATATAAAATCTGTATCCTACTCTTGTTTACTGATTAATTGCATGGGACTGTAGGCAGCCTACATATGCCACTGACTTGGAATGATTACCACTGCCAGGCCTTAATAGGGGAATTATTCAAAACACTGGTCACTGCAGCAAGGAAAATCTGTCTACATATTTTATCTTTGCTATTGGTTTAACATCACATTTACACATTGAAGGTTTTCGCGACGCAACGATGGGAAAGGGCTAGGATAACATCATTACATACAATCAAGTCGGAGTTCTTGTACAGACAAGCACTCTTTGTATGATGATGAGTACGTGAGAAGCAAGAGATGTTTACAACAAAAATAATTTCCAGGATGAAGACTACCAGTTTTGGATACATTCCGAAGGGTTTAAAGACGACTGCGTGAAACGATATCCTCTGGAAGAGAACTGTTCAGGATGTGCCAGTGACTTCTGATAACGAAGAAGCTGTGCATAATGCAATGGGGAAGAATGCCTAGACCAACTCATGAGCCATAGCACATATAATCATCTAAGGGTCTGTACTGCATACTGCATCGCAATGAATTGTGCAAGCCAATGTTATATGTGATTATAATTATAGCGACTAGCGTAGGATTGAAATAAATGCTTAAAAATATTCCATTAGCATCAGGTTTCAACCTCCGAAGACTCTACAAAATATTAGCCCGTTAAACGTATCCGGCCACAATTAATATACTGGGTGGTTCACCAACCCTTGCGATTTAGTTCTATGCATACCACCGCTTTTACAGTACTACATTTCTCAAGTACATCGGTAGCCTCTCCCTAAACCGGGGTAATATAAGAGAGATGTGTGTTTACAGGCTAAAAGACAGCCCAGAATTAATTATGGGCACCTAGAATGAACTCTTAAAACTAGCACAGATGCAAAGAACCTGTACCTTACAACAGGAGGTGCATACACACATCAAGAGCAGAAGCTGTATAGGCTGGAAACTGCGTGTTGCATGTCACGCCTCGCATTAGCTTACTTGGCAGAGGTACAGTGAGAGTTGTGATAATGGGCGGTGCTCGAAGGTTCAAACCCACGCAAATATATATTTATTTTACCGCTAACTGCCTGGAATGTGGTACAGTTGCATACTTGATAGCGTCCATGGACTCACTTGATTATTTGCACCTGTGATGGGCCGTACGTATATCGTGGCATACGGTATTGAGCTGGAACGGATGAGGATGGTCTGTGGCTAGGACTCAGGCAACCAATTACAGTAGCTGCATCGAACTGTTCCAAGCTTTGTAGACCACAGGTACGGCAAAGTGTGCCCCACTGGAACGATAAAATGTGATGGCAGGTAGGTATGAAGCTGCACAAACTCGAGGCAAGTCACAACAAAACACTATCCGTCTTACTAATAAACGGTGTATAACTTTTATACAAGGTTTATACACCGTTTACGCGAAATTCGTTACTAATAAACCGTGTATAAGCCTCCTGTGTATACATCTGTTATAGTTATTCACTGAATTGCTTATACAGTCCAGGACCCTTGTATAAGCGTTGTATAGCAGCGTGTAGCGGAAAAAAAGAAACGAGTGAGCAGTTTATTTTCGTGGTATTTATTGTCGACAGTAATATAATCGTTGTAAAATATTCGACTTATCCATTTAACATTGAACACACGTTGAAAGAATGACGATAACGTTGATGATCTTCACGATATTTTAAACATAGAAGACATACGGTACCGTACACCATTCAGAGGTTATGGAAGCTAATCTTCGTCAAGTAAAACACTTTAAAGAGACGGAATGACAATGAATAACTATAAAAGAAATGATGGTTGGGTGTATTTTTGTGTAAAAATGTGTTACAGCTTAATAGACCTTTGATATTGCGAGTTTATTATACACTATCTTTCTTAATTGAGTAGGTACCTACCGTATACAATGGGACATATTCCTCGAGATGAAAAGTGGCATAACTTGAAAACCATACGTAATATGATTTCCATACTTTGTAGTTGAATACGTAGATATGTGATGTATAAATGCCTAATAGAAACTTTTTTGATCTAACCTTTCGTTTAGCTACAAAACAGGTTTTCCTTTCTCCTGAAAAGTAAGGATTTTGGAATGTGTACCCTTTTCAACTCGCCGATTCAATTACAATTGCTCACGTTTTCCGAACTACCCCAGTTAGGAGCTTTTGATATTTTCTTAAGCTTTTCCATTTTTTTTTTAGCGTCCATTACACAAGCAAGCTGAAGAAATGTTGATATCAATATAAGTCAATTTCCAGCTGTCTCACGGAATGACAATGAATAACTATAAAATAAATTGTGGTTGGGCGTATGTTTGTGTATTAAGGTGTTACTGCTTAATAGACTTTAAATTGCGAGTTTATTATACATTATCTGCCTCTACAACGATCTTAGATCTTTCTCAAATTTGAGTATAAAAAGGGACATATTCCTTGACATAAAAAATGGTATAACTTGAAAACCGTACGTAATATGATTTCAATACTTTGTAGTTGAATACGTAGAAATGTGATGTATAAATGCCTAATAGAAACTTTTTTGATCTAACCTTTCGTTTAGCTACAAAACAGGTTTTCCTTTCTCCTGAAAAGTAAGGATTTTGGAATGTGTACCCTTTTCAACCCGCCGATTCAATTACAATTGCTTACGTTTTCCGTACTATCCCAGTTAGGAGCTATTGATCTTTTCTTAAGCCATTCCATTTCTTTTTTTTTTGGCGTTCATTACACAAGCAAGCTGAAGAAATGTTGATATCAGTATAAGCGAATTTCCAGCTGTCTCACTTAGTGTTGCCACTGCCTTTTCGATATGCCGTGCTACTGTGCGACTTTCCGGAAAGTTTTGCTCGTAGATAACCAGCAGAGCGATCACAAAGGCGGTGAACGTGCGAAATACGTCAGTGAACTGCAGGAAGAGATTCCTACTCTTTGGAACGAGTGTATACGTGCTGTGTAGTAATACAATGCGTATACCTCGTTTATTAGTAAGAAAAATGTAAAACGCTTATACAGGGTTTATTCACTGTATAACTAAACAAGAGTTAAACAACGGTATAAGGACGTTTTATTAGTAAGACCCAAAGCTTATTCGCTGTCTCGGTGATGTATTCCAATGACAAGTATGTGGATATGTTACTCTTCTATGGAGAAACTACAGACAGAATGCATGCCAGGTACAATGCCTGTATAGACAACAACTAAAAGGCATATTTCGGAGTGTGGAAAGACGTCTGCAAGCTACTGCATCCCTGGGAATGATACGGCCAATTCAAGATCCCGCCACGTCTACTCACAATGAAGTGGTGGTGTTGGATGCAGTGCAGGGTAACCCCCACACTCACACACGGCGCATTGCAGAGGAGATGAACAGCAGCTGATATTGCATACCCAGCGGTTTCACCCGTACTATCTGCACTTAAATCAGGAGCTCTATGTTCATGATCACGAAGCACAGGTGGCATTTTGTTAATGGACTCTATAGCCTGGGACAATGATCCCGCATTTTAGTGACCATCTTATTTACGGACAAAGCAAGGTTCGACAACAATAGAACCATTAATCGATGTAATGTGCATAACTGAAGTGTGGATAATACCCAATGGGTACGGCAGGCAACATTTCAAGTGCAGCGGGTCGTGAACGTATGGTGTGGCATTATGCGTGAACACCTCATTGGTCCCCCATTTCTTTGAGGGATCTCTGACGGAAGAACGCTATCTGTGATTTCTCCAAGATGACCTACCACCGTTCTTGGAACATGTGCTACTCCTCAACTGCTGCAGGATGTGGTTTGAACATCATGGAGCTGAATCACACTAGGCAGTGATCATCCAGAACCATCTCCATGCGACGTATCCTCACCTAGTTTGTAAATAAGATGGTTGCTAAAAAAGGCAGGATCAGTATCCACATGCTATAGGGTCCACTGAGAGAACACCACGTGTGCTTCAAAAAACATGACCATGGACCTCCTGGTGTAACTGCATATGGTGTCCGACTCGTTGGCTGAATGGTCAGCATACTGGCCTTGGGTTCAGAGGGTCCTGAGTTCGATTCCCGGCCGAGTCGGGGATTTTAACCTTCATTGGTTAATTCCAATGGCTCGGGGACTGGGTATTTGTGATGCCCCCAACATCCCTGCAACTCACACACCACACATAACACTATCCTCCACCACAATAACACGCAGTTACCTACACATGGCAGATGCCGCCCACCCTCATCAGAGGGTCTGCCTTACAAGGGCTGCACTTGGCTAGAAATAGCCACACGAAATTATTATTACTGCATATGGTACGGGTGAAACCACTGGGTATGCAATATCTGCATAACAGACACCTGGCGGATGTTCGTCTCCCGTGCAATGGCCCATGCGCTAGTATGAGGGTTACAATGGACAGCATCCAACACAACCACTTCATTATGAGCAGACGCCATGGGATGATTTCGAACAGGCCATGTCCTTCCCAGGGACGCAACCCGCTGAAGTTTTTCCACGCTCCGAAATGTCATGCATGTCGGTTGTCGTCTAGCCGGATAGCATTCTTGATACAGGCTTTGTGCCTGGTATGCATTCTGTCTAGTTTCTCCGTAGATGAGTAACATATCCACATAATCATCACTAGAGTACATCACGATGCAGTGAATAAGCTTTGCATTGTTGTGTTATGGCTTGGCTTGATGGTGGGGAGTTCATGCGGCTACATACCCACTTGCCACACATGTCATTATCATTCCAATGGGGCACACTTAGCCCCACCTGTGGTCTACAACACATCCACATATGCCACAACACTTAATTTTCATGATTTTGTAGAATCTATCAAGTATGCAACCTTGCCCACATCCCAGGCAATTGGCAGCAAAATTTTTAAAAAAACTTGCAAGGGATTCAAACCTTCATGCACCGTGCACCTGCCAAGCGAGCTACTGCAAGGCTTGACATGCAGCTTGCAGTTTCCAGCCTATACAATACCTGCTCTCAGTCTGTGTGTGCACCTCCTTGTATCCAAGCGCGTTTTATGGGTTCATTCGAGGCATGATTCAGACGATGGCACACAAGGCTGGTAACTTAGATGGTCCATATTGGTTAGACCATTGGTTAGTGAAAAAATCCTTGGTTTGGGGGCAAGCAAAGAGTCAGGGTGAATAAGCCCCCAGGTTAGAGCCTCTCCGACAGTTCTGATTGTTTTCAGATTCCCCTTTATTTAATTTTCACCAAGAACTGATGATGAATCCAAGGGAGTCGAAAACCGGTCTTCTTATACTTTAATATATTTTTGCTATGTGTTGAATGATGGAACATCCCTCAAACTCTATAGTGCTAGCTAATGACGCTTGTCTAGCTAATAACCTGTGAATTTAACTTCTCTTGTACTTAACATATTCACGTTGCGGAGACATCCACAAATGCCACAACACTTTTAATTTTCATAATTTTGTTATTTTACACAGAATGCGGCAACCCTGTAGCCACACATGATGCAAGCTCTATTGGAGAAAAGAGCAAACTGTTCTGGCCAATAGGAACACAGAAAATGGTCACAATTCCCAGGCTGACATGGTCTCCATTTTAATTTTTCTACATAAGTAAAAATTCATACAGGGGTGAGTAGCGAGGTCGCAGACAAGCATAAAGGATGGATCACTCATCTCTGTTACTTGAGGTATCGCTTAACATCAATTTTGGATGATTTTCTCTTTCCTAAAAATACACCCCTGCCAGTAAAGTGCAAAACCAGCCCAGGCAATTTTTTTCTGTCTCTGTAGAACGTGCCATCTAAAACTTTAAAAATCTGTAGTGTAAGGATCTACATGTTCTCCATCTAAACCCTTCACATAATGAATCAGGGAATAAGCCAGTAGAAGTGATGTGGCTGGACGAAGATCTGAATACCTAAATACACAGAACATCTAAAAGGGAATAAAATCTTGCCTCTCATTTGTGCTAATTACAAAGTTCCGTAATCTGTCTTCTACAGAATTGAGAGCACAAGGGCTGCGAAAGCACATCCTTAATGATCCAACAGTGCTGCAATGAAATATATTTTGTTCTCTTCAATGCTATCGAGTTTCACAATTTCCTTCCAGCAATGACATTCCTACTGGTGTAATTTCCGATTCATTATACGAAAACTTTTGAAGTTCAGAAATCTCTGACAAAATCAATGTAAATGGACGTCTGACGAGTACTGCATACTTAAAATGCCTAATGTGTCAAATCAATAAATCATTATGCTCCCACTGCAATATTTAAATAATACCAGGAAGGTGAGATCACAGAATGTGAATACAATGGCTCCCTTGCAATCTTGAGAGTCTCTGCAGCATATATAGAGCCCTGCACGGATGCAGATATCCGCAAAGAGTGTCTCTTGGCGAATAAAAACTGTATGGTTGTGCAGATAATTTCTAAATAATGACTGTTATTGATTTTCTATCAGGTATACGCTTATTTTTGCTTGTGATTAGGCGACCCTTGACAATGGTATGGGAGAATGGTGATATATATAGAGGCATACAGCTGTGAGCTTGCATCCGTGAGATAATGGGTTCAAACCCCACTGTCGGCAGCCCTGAAAATGGTTTTCTGTGACTTCCCATTTTCACAACAGACAATTGTTGGGGCTGATTGTTATCAGATTTCCCTTTATTTAATTTTCACCAAGAACTGATGATGCCACGGCAACATTGTTTCCACTCCATCGTCACCAGAAGATCTGTGTCGGGGTGACTTAAAATAAAAATTAAAAAAAAAAAAAAGAGAAGATATACAGTATAAAGAGACTTGACACCATAAAGCCACAAATCTGACCTAAGTCTAACTGGCTCCTGCCAGCAATTAATGGAAGGAAGGAACAAAGTTCAATACATCGGTAGTTGTCGTTAGAGAAAATTCCTCATAAATCTGTGGCTGTAGGAGTTCTGGTGACAGGTGTATTATATTATGTTAACAGATCTATCCATTTCAATACCTTGGGTGCAATATAGGCTACTGTAGTTCAATATTTACAGTATCTGCAGATAACTATTCTCGGATGCGGGTATTATTTTGTATATCCATGCAGAGCTCTAAGCATATAACGTCAGGTTCCGTCATGTAGGTTCACCTTCAATCAGGTGGTGGTGTGGTATCAAAAGATGCCTTGGTGCATCTTTGAGAATCTTGGTGGATATATATATATATATATATATATATATGTCAAGGACTGTTTGTAACTTCCCACTAGCCTCAATCCAACATTTTGAACAATGCCAAATGGTTGGTTGCCTTCACATATCATTTAAGCTATTTTACTGGCAATTAGCCTGATCGATTATCTCCTGATTTAAACCTAGAGTAACAGTCTATGAAATATATAAGTGTAAGCTGTCACATTCAACAATTATGTTGTTAACAATGTCATTGAGAGAATAAGCACAGACATGCCCATGGCTGCTTCTTCACTTGTAGAAGTTTTCGCTGTTATCAATTACTTTTGTTGGGGTGTACACTAGAAGCAGTTTTTTGAATTGAGATGATATATTTCCTTACGTTGCCAGTGTTGGGAGATTTTCCATTCCACGAAAAGCCTGTTTTACAAAGGCAATTTTCTTTTTGCTGGAGGTTTCATGTTGCACAAACTCGGATGGGTTTTTGGCGACTATAAGATAGGAAAGGAAGCAGCTGTGCCTTTATTAAGGAACAGCCCCAGCATTCGCCAGGCATGAAAATAAGAAACCACGGAAGACCATCTTCAGGGCTACTGATTATGGGGTTCGAACCAAACATCTCCTGAAAGCAAGCTAATAGCTACGCGGACCATACCACGCAGCCAACCCTCTGAAAATGGTTCCAAACTTGTATTATCCAAAACTGAGACCATGAAATGTTTCTCCTGGCACTTGAAAGCAATGCTAGATGGGTGACTGTTATAAGACTAATGTTGTAAAATTAACTTTGAAATCAAAGTACAATACTGATTCAGGGTTACGTGAGAGAGATAGTTCAACAGACCTTGTATAATTTCAAACGTAAAGTCCCATTTATTCATAGTCAGGCAGAACTCAAGATACTGTTATGTAGTCTTGTGACTGTTGTAACCCCCTTTGGTATTTCTTAGAAGAAACAAGCAAGTCAGGCCGGAAACCTCCCGGCCGCCCTGAGGGCATGTGATGTCCTCTACTCGTATTATGCTTTTTCCTGTTGGCTCATTGTATTTTCTGAAAGGCAAAACTAGAATTTTCACATTCCTCATCACAAGGCATATAAAAGCAGGCTTGCCACTAATAGGTTGTTGTAGTCATTTAGGAATGTTTGCCGAGTAGTGATGTGCGCGAATAACACCTGGAATCTCGAGAATCGGTTCCTGCGACTCTGAGACCACACTCAATGTTGCATGCGAAGAATCAGTTCCACGATTATGTCAACAGTGTGTACTGGGCGCACTCACTAGAATGAGTCGTCTGTATGTAAGTGGGGCAAATTCGAACGCACAATAGTTACCATTTCTTTTGTATACAGCATAGTATGATATAACTAACACCCATTTAAATTAAATGTCTTATTGGTTGTTAAGAATGAATTATGCCACATAATGAAAATTTAACCTAGCTGTCCGGAAATAATTTAAATTTCGACACTTGGTGTAGCAGTCTATGTTGTTATTTATGCTTATACAGTATTTTGCTTCTAATGTGGTTTTCAAATATCGTTAGTATAAACGTATGAAGTTTGTGGAATTAACCCCTTAAGTGGGTATGACATCTTTAGACGTTTTCAAGCTGGGCTTCTAAAGTGGGTATGACGGCATTAGCCGATTGTAAAATTTATTGCGTATTTATCTTGAGGGCGAAGGCATATGGCGTTGCCATGGAATCTATCGCATTAGTTGATATGTTTTCCACGAGATCACACTGTGTATTGTTTTCTAGAACTGTCACAGCTTCATGAAATGTATTTGTGTTGGCGCCTTGCACGAAGTTCCCGCGCAGCCATTTATGTCACGAAGCATGGCTTCCAAACGTAAAGTAGATTGGCTTGATTGTGCCGGTATTTCTACAGTTTTAGAAGCGGAGAGTGATAATGAGTGGATTCATACTGACGAAGAGGACAGTGAAAGTGATCGTGAAAGTGGAGTTGTTCCAGAAGAACCAAGTGACGCGGACTTTCAAAATGCAACTCAGCCAGCTCACTTCGTTGCGAATGGTGCCCCAACACCAAGGTTTGCTTTTGCAGGTGTAAATAAGATAAATATAGACTTTAGTGATGTACACAATGTCGCAGAATACTTCAACACGTTCGTAGATCATAATGCATTCATCTGGATTTTTTTTTTTTTTTTTTGCTATTGGCTTTACGTCGCACCGACACAGATAGGTCTTATGGCGACGATGGGACAGGAAAGGGCTAGGACTGGGAGGGAAGCGGCCGTGGCCTTAATTAAGGTACAGCCCCAGCATTTGCCTGGTGTGAAAATGGGAAACCACGGAAAACCATCTTCAGGGCTGCCGACAGTGGGATTCGAACCTACTATCTCCCGAATACTGGATACTGGCCGCACTTAAGCGACTGCAGCTATCGAGCTCGGTCATCTGGATTCAGTAACCCAGTTGGATTCATAACAATGTAAATAATGTTACTATCCATTATTGAAGAACAATAATTACTATCGTATTAGATAAAACTAATTGTGTACACATTTATGAAGGGAAATATTTAAATACCACAAATTAGGGAAAAAGTACTCAGGACAGGTTAAGCATATGGAGAATTTAGTACCCAGATAAGGGGTTAAGCCACATTTCTAATAAGTACACAACTTGTTTGGTAGCATACCCGTTTTCCATTACACTTAATTTTGCAATGAACCTTTCCTATTTCTTCTAAATATTATTTTAAGAAACTGTCAGAATTACTTTTTTTTTTTCTCATCATTCCTTAACGCTAGTTAAGGTTGTCTCTTTAGTACAATTGTATTTTGTTGAAATAATATGATTATATTGTCATAATCCCCATACAACTTTTGATTTATTGACAATCCATACAATTTGATTAGTTTCAAACAGAGAATCATGTATTCTGATCAAATTACAGTCTTATTAGAGTATATAATTCCAAGACACTACAATGAGAGCAGACATGGCTTGTAGAGTGATCTGGTTATAAACCAAAAACGAACTCACACTACAGAACACATTCGGTGCTGCATGTGTTTACGTCTCTGCATCGTAGATGGTGCTATTAGTTCCTCGGAATTAATTCCGGAATCGGGTACCCGATTCCCCAGGCAAATGGAATAGACTCTTCGCGACTGCAGTCGCAACCCATCACTAGTTCTGAAAGAGTGTCGTCGAGGTGGACTGTTAAGAGTAATACTTCAGTTTACAGCTGTAGTCTTCGTTTGGTGGTTGATGTTTAATTGAGTTGCCGAGTGATATATGTTGAGTAGTTCAGTGTATGAAGTAGTCACGAGTTGATTGTGAAAATTATCGGTCTTGTCTGGAGACAAACTGAGTGTAAATTAGTCATGCATTGTGGTACTCAACAGACCTTTGTTCAAACCTGTCTGCATGGAGGTGCTGAATGGAGAGACTGGTACATGTGAAGCCAAGTGAAAAGTGAGACCTATCAATCGAGATTATGAAATAATCGCCTGTTCCTGCTAAATACCAGTCAGCTGTAGATCTGCTGAGAAAACAAGTAGTAATGTTGTCATTCATTGTCGAGTATAACTGTGTGTGTGTGTGTGCTAAAAGTTGTTTTACGTCGCACCAAGACAGATAGGTCTTGTGGTGATGATGGGATAGGAAAGGGCTAGGAGTGGGAAGGAAGCGGCCGTGGCCTTAATAATTAAGGTACAGCCCTAGCATTTGCCTTGTGTGAAAATGGAAAAACACGGAAAACCATATTCAGGGCTGCCAACAGTAGGGTTCGAAACCACTATCTCCCGAATACTGGATACTGGCCGCACTTAAGCGAGTGCAGCTATCTAGCTCATTCACAACAAGTAGTACTATGCCGTTCTCTCCTTGATCCACATGTTGAGATAGTGAACACCAGCAGACTGAATAAGTGTCTATGCATAATCTTACAAATATTACCTCGTATGACACGTCGAGATATAAAAGTATTCACTGCCACTGCTAAGGACCATCAACCTGCCCTAAGTAGTACCAATACTTTTACAATGAAACATCATTAATTACCAGTATTTTCAAAAATTGGCAAGTGAAGGAACACTGCTATTGACTGATATGAATTCAGCATGGATTCACTCCCAGATTTCAGGACAGATATATTTTATTACTAACTTTGAAACAATAAAAATACTTATGAATAGCCATGCCGGGCTGAGTGGCTCAGACGGTTACGGCTCTGACCTTCTAACCCCAACTTAGCAGGTTCGATCCTGGCTCAGTCCGGTGGTATTTGAAGGTGCTCAAATACGACAGCCTCGTGTCGGTAGATTTACTGGCACATAAAAGAACTCCTGCGGGACTAAATTCCGGCACCTCGGCGTCTCCGAAGACCGTAAAAGTAATTAGTGGGACGTAAAGCAAACAACATTATTATTATTGTTGTTGTTGTTAATTAGACCAATGGTCTACCACGAAACAGTGGTCGTGCACATTACGACCACACTTCCTTCCAGTAACCCTTTGCTAAGCATCCCTGATGTGTTCGACCAATGGCTTTTTGTCACTAGCTAGGACATGTGCACACCAATCTCTCCAGGGATTTACCTGAACAGATGGTAGCACTGTCCAAGCAAGTGACATAACTGCTAACAAGATAATATAGTCGTCCGTGCTCAACACAGCATGCTCTGGAGGTGGGGGTGGGGGGGAGGAACAAAATATTGAACTTCTACAGCATATTTCAATCATCATCATCATCACCAAACTACCGTAATTATCTGTTAAGTCCTCAACCCAGAGGTAGGTTAACCATCAAAAACACCAATGATCATGCACTTATAGGGAAGCCCCAAAAACCGATGACAGCGCCATAATGAGGCATAAAAGGCATGATGAGGAGCGAGGTAATTTGCCATTAGTTTCCTCAATGGGGCAGAAAGTGCTATTGCAGCACAATAGTCCCTTAGGAATAGCACCTTTCATAACACCCAGCCATGCACGTCATTACTCAGCATCACCCACACCTCAGCAGCTACCAAGCTGTCGGTCATAAATGTGGCTGAGAATTCACTGGAAGCTCTATTTTGCTCTAGCCTGCACCAAGAAGCAAATACTAATCTAATAGACTACCTTAATTCATACTGCTTGTTGAGTCAACTTCTACCACAGTCCCTCCCATCAAAAAAACGTTAAAAGAGATTCCGTTAATTGTACATGTACATTCTTTTATCTATTCAGGGGATTGTCGCTTACCTGGTCGCCCACGCTGCGAGTCTGTCTCTTGCCAAGCACTTGCTGAGATGCGCTTCCCGGTGCCATAAGTTCCCCTCTTTTGCAGTTTGTGAAGAGTTTTGTCAGCGTAAGGTTCATTTTAGTCAACTGTTCACATGTTTAGTGCTCAATGTGTTGTTCCAATGCCATTTTCATTATGAGAGTGTGTGTGTATATACACGATACCTTCATGAAGTACAGAAAATCTTCTGCAAAAATAAAAAACTGACTCAGTGCCAGGCGAGTGCTGGCCGCATTATGACAAAGTGCTTGGCGGGAGACACACGCCCAGCGCACGCGACCGGGCAAGTGGTAATCCCCTGAATAGATAAAAGAATGTCCCTGTACTTTTGATGGAGGTTTCTACAGAAACCCACACCATACTTCACAACAGGAAAGGTAACTGCAAAGAAAATATGGGATAAAAAATAAAAGGAATAAGATCATTTGCACAGAAATTCAGAGCATATGGAAAAAATGAACCTATCAAACTGCTTGACATAAGAAATAGGCCTAATACAGTACATAAACAAAACTAATTAGAAAAATGACAAGCTGATCACTTCTTTAATCTTTTTTATACATTTTGAGGGCGACTACAAAAATCGAAACATACACAATATCACATTATGATCCAAGATTCCCAGCTCAGATATACTGACTAGGTGGACGACTAAACTTCTATTATACACCTTTTCAATATGTATAATTTAACTTCCACACAGGAAGGAATGATTCGCTTGAAGTCAAATTTGAGCGTTGCTCAGAGCGTTAATATAAAAAGAATGAAACATATAGCCTACAGCACCTACAGGCTTACTTTCCTGGTATACCAAGGAATTCACTTATCCGTAAGACTGGTGCTAACTTTAACCAGTAACAAATTTTATATGAATCATCCCAAACCAATTAATTTCTTCCTGCCATTTTTTTTCAATGTATGCTGAGTCATAAAATCAAATATTAACCCGCTAACTGGTTGAGGGCCCAGTTTTAAGGCTGGATGCCCCACATGATGCAAAATCTATGTGAAGGATTGTATTAATTATTGCAAATTTATGTAGTGTGCAGTGTCCGGTGTGTGGACAGAGAGGCGTGTACTAAGACGAATACGAAATCCACAAGCCAGAGGAATTAACCATAGGCTGGATAAATTCCCAGTCTGGCTCAGCAATAAAAATGGAGGGCCCTCTGTACAAAAGGCCAATATTCTGACCATTCAGCCAAAGAGCTGGACATCCAGAGTTATCGTGCCATCTCATAAAATACGGGTTTGTGACATTTTAAAATTATGAGCATAAAAGGTACATAAATATTTAACAACATATGTTGAAAATTATAAACCTAAATTAAACAGCACACATTTGTCATGATTAGTCACAAATTCAGGTATCAAGATTGAATGTAGACCTAAACCATACAATAAAGCGAATTCTCTAGAAAGAGTGTAGCATCCAGCTGAATTCCTATGGGAAGGTAGGGTTTAACTTCTATCACAAAATACAGAAAGCTCGTCCTTAACCAATCAACCACGTCTTATCAAGGCTAACACTTTCTCAGGCAGAGGAACAGTGGTATCAGGAACAAGTGTGAAACCCTTAAGCCATGGTAACTGTATTCTCTAAGAGGATTATCCTCCTCTCAATGTTCGATTGAAGTTGACTCAAAAAACTTAAATGTTTAAACAGCATACTCCGGGTGGTTCAAAAGCAGGCTCACATTTAGGCTAAGCTTACAACCAAATAACGGATTAACCTGAGCCCCACGAGACCCAGGTGGTGAATAAAAAGGTGGATACATAATCTCAAAGTAAATTCCGACCTGATACCCGCACAACAGAAGCATTAAGGGTGAACTTCTGGCAGTCCATTGACTTACGACAGCAACAACTCTAACCTACAGAATTAATAAAATGATCAATTCACCTCTTCGAAAGAAATAAATTTCAAACCAAGCACTTGTCACTTCAGCATGTAATATCATGTGTATCAAAGCTGTTTTCGATAAGAGGCCATACAACCATCTGAAGAATATGTTATATTTTATTGCTACATCAAAAGCGTAATTCAATAAAAGTTACTTACAATTTGTATCAACCGCGACTAAATTTACTTGCCAGCTACCTCCGTTGTCGCTGGTGAAACAGTAAAAATAACAGCGCACACACACCTTATTCACAAAACGTTTATTGTTTAGGCTATCACAATACAAAACCAAACAAGGCTCCAAATGGTTTCACCAACGACGAGCATCACGCTTCTGCAACTACTAAAACTAGGATGAATAAAGGCGTGGCGAGGTACTGTACTAGATTACCAAACTGAGACATCCTCTTTGCTCCTTTACTCACACAGACACCCACCTCTCCTATGCCAACCGATGAATCATCAGTAGTTCACTTAATCTCCGCTTGATATACACTTACACCCACCATACACCTACAGCAATACATTCGTCAGAGAATATATATCACTGCCTGTTCGATCTGCATCCGATGGCTGCTCATACTGCCTGCTCATTACAACATTTTAACATGGCACTAAATGAAACACTCCGTTTACAAATACCCACAGCAGGTGGCAGCACCAACCGGCTCCAGACCTGTCGGAATGAAATAGCGGGAAATAGGATAGACTGTACTTGTTTTCAGTGAAAATGGTGTATTGCTGCGTGCCTTTCTGCAAATCAAAGAAAGAGAAACCAGAATGCCGTGATATTTGATTCCATGATATACCTTCAAGTACACAATTGCGTCGAGAGTGGTTAAGTATTATATCCAGGGAAGGAAACAGCAAGGGAAGTAAATGGATTCCTTCTGATTATTCCGTGGTTTGCAGTCTACATTTCGTAAATGACGATTTCAAAGTGACCAGCAAAACGCGAAAATTAAAAACAGGATCTGTACCCAGCCCTTTCTCTGATTATCCAGCTTATAAACAACCGCTAATTTCAGCGATGATTAAGAGAAGGGATTCAAGCACAGAGACGTCTAACAAGAGCTCTTCAAACACCATTGCAGAAAATGGTAAGCGTAAGGTTTGAAGTATTACATACTAAGTAATATAATATCTGGGGACACTGTACTGTTAATGTGAAGGTACAAAACAGAATAATATGCTGTCATAGATTCCATTGTCCGCCTATGTGGTGTAGTGGTTAGTGTGATTAGCTGCTAACGCCGGAGGCCCGGGTTCGATTCCCGACTCTGCTACGAAATTTGAAAAGTGGTACGAGGGCTGGAACGGGGTCCACTCAGCCTCGGGAGGTCAACTGAGTAGAGGTAGGTTCGATTCCCACCTCAGCCATCCTGGAAGTGGTTTTCCGTGGTTTCCCACTTCTCCTCCAGGCAAATGCCGGGAGCTTCCTTCACCCTTCCTTGTCTATCCCTTCCAAGGCCCCTGTTCAGCATAGCAGGTGAGGCCTGGGCGAGGTACAGGTCATCCTCCCCAGTTTCATCCGCCCGACCCAGAGTCTGAAGCTCCAGGACACTGCCCTTGAGGCGGTAGAGGTGGGATCCTTCGCTGAGTCCGAGGGAAAAGCCAACCCTGGAGGGTAAGCAGATTAAGATTCCATTACGAGTCTTTTGCTAGCAGTATAAAATCGTGTCAATATACTGTTCTTTTTATTATTATTAGGGCCTATTTAGTTAATTGGTTAATTCCAGTGGCTCGGGGGTTGGGGTGTGTGTGGCATCTTCAACATTAGAAATCATCTTAGGTAGGGCTTTCATATTCACAGATATGCAAGTCGCCTAATAGGCCGTCCATTATTATTATTATTATTCCCTGAGTATGTAGGTACTTGATTTACTGGAAGATTTTCGTGAGCCCCCTGAGTCAGTGTGTGTCACTTCGGAAACTGCTTACCAGGGATTAGTGTGTGGTTATTTAGTGCGTGTAATCGAAGAAAAAACAGAATGCAGCACGTGCTTGAATAACGTTTCTACCTCATTTAATTCATCCCCATTGATAGCTGCGCTAGCCCTAGCAACGATTTATTGGCCTAATTACGAGGCTTCAGAAATTTGTTGAGGCGGCTCTACCGTACTGCAAGAAATCTGCAAGTCTGCTCCAGATTATAAAAAACTATGTTCTACCTTCTTTGTGCCAATGTAATTTTTTAAAGTGTTTTAGTAACAATAAGCACCAGGAACTTGTGTCAGAAACTGTGGTGGCCAAAGTCGTGAAACCTCTACTTAGTAATGTAGGGAAGTACCATACAGACAAAGATTCCAGGTTTTCTTGTTCGTCGAAACCTCTTTCTCGAAAAGTGCTGAAGCTATAACTCTCTAGAGCACCACTTTATACGTAAAATTCTTTAATATTTCTGTTACTTTTAGATTTTAAATTTTGCTGGTATGCTTATCTAGTTGTATTCACACGGTAAATGGGTACGTTTGGTACTGCCATCTAGCGGCATATTGTTTGTAAGGCGTGTTACACGTTTGAGTATGGAATGAGCAGGCAGTTTAAGCAGCCATCGGATGAAGATCGAGCAGGCAGTGGTATATATATAATCTTTCTTTCTTTCTTCTTGATATTTGGTTGGGCACTGTACTTGTCTTGTCTTGTCTTGCGCATATTTATTTGGGAACCAATATATTCCTTCCCAGTCACGAGGGCTCTGTACTTAACTAACGCCCAGTTCCAATACTTTATAAATGAAACACTGAGTATATATATAATGTGACAAGAGATCAATTAGACCTGGGAGCGAAACGAGTAATACCACGGCCGACTGGATCCCCAGCTGCAAACCTTATACCGGCCTTGACAACGCTTGTGAAGCGCAGCATAAAGCTGTAATTTGAAAGTTTCACCATAATGCCACTGGAGCGCTGGCCTCCTACAAACTGACCAAGGACTGTCTAGGGAGGTCTGGTCACGCTACCACAATCCTTTGCGGTCGCGGCCATATTGGGTCTTAAATATCGTTATTTGGGCGTGCCCGATGTAATGATGTGAGTTATTACTTGTATTTTGAAGAAAAATGGGATACTGTGCCGTGCCATATTTTCAAAATAAGACAACTGACGGAATTAGAGTGTTTCGCTTCCCGAGAGATAAGCAAAGGAGAGCTCAGTGGGTACAAAACTGTAGGCATGACAAATGGCAACCTACAGATAATTCCGTCTTGTGCGAGGTTAGTGAAGTTATACATTCGTATTATTCCTGAATAATAATATGTTTATATGAACGATGTTTTATATTTATAGGCCTTATTATGTATTTTCTTCTGGTATCATTTTGAAGAATCGCAATTTGAACTAAAGAGGGCAGATGGACGGAAACTACTCAAGTAGAATTCCATCCCAACAATTTTCAACGTCACTAATCCACCCAAGTCTTTGACATATAATAGGAAAACTCCCAAAGAAAGAGAATTGTCTTTCAAAACAAGCAAGAGAAGTAACAGGAAATGTGTAATAGTAGTATTGATGTTTATGAAAATATACTTTTCATGTGTCCAGCTCCATGGCTAAATGGTTAGCTTGCTGGCCTTTGGTGACAGGGGTCCCAGGTTCGATTCCCGGCAGGTTCAGGAATGTTAACCATAATTGTTTAACTTCGCTGGTACGGGGGCTGGGTGTATGTGTCGTGTTCATTATCATTTCATCCTCATCACGACGCGCAGGTCGCCTACGAGCATCAAGACCTGCACCTGGTGAGCCGAACTTGTCCTCTGACGCTCTCGGCACTAAAAGCCATTTTATTCCATTCCTTTTCATGTAAACTACAGACAGTATCTTTCTAACCTTTCAAATGCTTGTTCCTGTCCTTAACTAATTACAATCATTTCAAACCAACAATTTGTGTCCAACAATTGTTAATAGCAATCTTATACGGTATTGTAGTTATTATTTACAGCTAAATTTCATTCATCTTAAATGGTCTCTAGAGTACATTATGTGTATGTTGGGTATTCAGCCCGAAGGCTGCTTTGATCCTCTAAAGCTCCACCAACAGATGTCATAGAAACCTAGGTGTCACTGAAGAGGCATACTATGGAAATGAGGAGTGAGGTAGTTTTACGTTGCTTTCCTCACTGAGCCAAAAGTTGCTATTACATACCAGTCTGCCAAGCCCACTGAAATGCATGCACCAACCGACCCTATGAGCGATATTTTCACACCATTCATAACAGGGACTGGCTGAATAAGGAATGACATTACTAGCATCGCTCATACCTAGGTCACTTTCATATTGTCAATGCCAAGGATGAGACTGAGACAGGTCAGTGAAAGTAACAAATTTATTCTAGCCTATACCAGAGGACATAGGGCACTGTAAACACTACATCCTGCCAGCAAAGGCATAGAGTACATTATATGGCTGGACAAATACTTGAAGATCACAACACTTACTTCACTCGCACTAACTGTAATTTAAGGTACCGTAGCCTAACATAATATCCTAATGTAATCCCTAAAATAGCCTAACCTAGTGACTGAATTTCTGTCTTGATTTTCTTAACCAGTATTATTATTATTATTATTATTATTATTATTATTATTATTATTATTATTATTATTATTATTATTATTATTATTATTATTATTATTATTATTATTATTATTATTATTATTATTATTATATTCATGAATTTTAGGACTCAGTTAAGAGTCCCGTGGTCGCCAACCCACGCTCCCTAGTTAGGAGCTCCTGTCGCCCCTTTCAAATGCCTCAGGCAAGGGATACCGTAGGGGTTATTCTATTGGCCCCAACCACAATGGAAATCTATTTTGGGTTGTGACTACGAGGCCCTTAGCTGAGTCTTGACATTGCTTTCACTTACTTGCGTCAGGCTCTCGCCTGTTCTAGCCCATCCGACCTCCTCTGGTCAACACTTGTTTTCTTCCTACCGTGACGGCATTAGCTCATTCGATGTCTGCGAAGGTTTCCATTTCCACGCGCTTTGTGGCCTTCATCTTTCTTTGACCGATACCTTCATTTTTCGAAGTGTTGGACCCCTTCCATTTGCTTTCTTCTGATTAGTGTTTATAGAGGATGGTTGCCCAGTTGTACTTCCTCTCAAAACAAAAATCACCACCACCACTTTGTACTATATAGCTGCATGGGTTATCAATAAACTAGTGAAGAGTAGCTAATAACATTACTCTTGTTGCACATGTGCAGACTATTTTTGCCTTAGAACCCAAAGAAATATCACATGAATGGATAACAACAGTTACTATACATAATTTAATGCACTCAATAAGCATTCAGTGTTTGTCAACATACTGGGGTAACCTTTTAGAAACGCAGTATCGGTAATTACTTTGTTAAAAACAGAAAACGCTGAACGTAATTTATTACAACTGTCTTTTAGTACTTTAATTACAGTACTTCAAGTTCAGTGTTTCATGTACTGGTACCGGTAATCATAATATGACACAGTTGCTGTACAGATTTCTATGTTTCTGTCAATAAGATTACGTATTTGACAGATGATATTAATAAGAAATACAGTAAGACCAAGTTGTAAGGAAGTAAAAGAGTAAGACATGTGCTTTTCTGTTGATTCTTGTTCCTAAAAAAAAAAGTAGATGCCCAAATAAATTCTTTATGAAAAATAGTTGGCATTTTGTTCTTATTTCGATATACGATACCGAAATCCTCTAAATTCGAATACACTTGCCTTTGGTTACGCTCGCTTAAAGACACAATATGTCGGCTCCATAAGTAGCATTCGTGACTTGACCTCCCTAGACAGACCTTGAAACTGACAGGAAGCTGTATACCACAAATTGCCGCATTTCCAGCAATAAGGTGTTTGTTGGCTTGATAATTAGAGCTGATAGTTATGCGCTAGTGAGTTTAATGTTTTATTGTGTAGTGTGGTCATTATATTTTTTAATTGTGTTTACAACTCCTGATATTTGTGACATTATTGTGTGCCTTTTTGTACTTCGAGCAGAAATTTTCTGCAAACAAGAACAAATGTAATGAGTGGCTTAAAGTGTTTTCTCGCTGTAACCTCGTCCTAAATAAGAATTATAATTTATGCGCTAATTTTTTTATGGTGTAGTAATTTGCTTTTCTTTAACTGTGTTTGGAAATATTCGAATATGTATTGCTGTGTGCCTTTTTGTATTTCGAAAGAAAAAGAGCAAAAGGACACTATCATTTCACGAATTCTCTGAAGACCAGGATAAAACTACAGAGTGGCTGAAAGTAGTTAGCACTTTCATCTTACTTTTCCGTTTCTATTTCGGGTATTTATCCTCTTTATTTCTTAATATGTTTACACTTCCTGGGTTGGCTTTCCCTCGGACTCAACGAGGGATCCCACCTCGACCTCCTCAAGAGTAGTGTCCTGGAGCGTGAGACTTCGGGTCGGGGGATACAACTGGGAAGGATGGCCAGTACCTCACCCAGGCGACCGCAACAGTTATGCTGAATAGGGGCCTTGTGTTGGGGATGGGAATATTGGGAGGGATAGACAAGGAAGAGGGAAGGAAGCGGCCGTGGCCTTAAGGTAGGTACCATCACCGCATTTGCCTGGAGGAGAAGTAGGAAACTATGGAAAACTACTTCGAGGAATCGATACCCTCTACTCAGTTGACCTCCAAAGGCTGAGTGGACCCCGTTCCAGCCATCGTACCACTCTTGGAATTTCGTGGCAGGGCCAGGAATCGAACCCGGGCCTCCGGGCTTGGCAGCTAATCACGCTAATCGGGTATTTTTACCCCTACATTTTCTTCATTGAATAATCCATTAGGCGGAGTCGGAATTGTCAATATGACAGCAACACAAAACGTTTTAATCCAAGATAATCTGAAATTTAACTTTTAAACACTGACAAGTAAGAACCATTACTCTTATGACGGTAAAGCCAACCCATGAAGTGTTGTTACCTGTGCAATGAACAGTTTACAATGTATTTACTCAAAATACTTTGCTCTCACTGAATTTGTATTTTTCTTGCTATTTTTTCTACGTCGCACCGACACAGATAGGTCCCATGGCGACTGTGGGATAGGAAATGGCTAGGAGTGGGAAGAAATCGGCCGTGGCGTTAATTAAGGTACAGCCTGATGTGAAAACGGGAAACCACGGAAAACCATCTCCAGGAATGCCAACAGTGGGATTCGAACCCACTATATCCCGCGTGCAAGCTCACAGCTGCGCGCCCTAACCCCACGGCCAACTCGCCCGGTATTTAAAATTCTAATGAAAGGTATGAATGAAATGTAATCTGGAACTATATATATTGAAATTAAAACTTAAACATGTTTGAGTCAAAATACTTATGTTATCCATACAACGAATATAGAAAAAGTAGGATTTTTATGTTTTTTCCAGCACTTTTCCTGAGAGCAACACTTGACGGTGTAAGTTTGCCTTAAGATGATCTGTTAGATACTGCCAGAGCGAACTTAACTGATGCTGTTCGAAAATAGGTCATACGTTTTCAGGGAAGAAAGCCCACTCAAATTTGTTGAATCTGCTCACACCTCATTTCTTGATTTTGAACACGCTATTCTCATCACACCATCTGATGATTTTAACCAACTATGAACTTCGTGAACGTTGAACATAGCACAGCTGCCTAAATGTCTTGGAACATGTGGTAAATGACGCGGACAGTCAACAGGGAAACACCCGTTACACATTGTCTTTAAATCGAGCGCACACCTTCTATAATGTTAAAGGCAAGTATGCTTGAACGAGGATACCCTCGCAGTGCCAATAGACGTAATTCATCAACACAGTTGTACATAACCAGATATTGGTATTGTTCATCACTGAGAAACTCGTTGGCTGAACGGTCAGCGTACTGGCTTTCGGTTCAGAGGGTCCCGGGTTCGATTCCCGGCCGGGTCGGGGATTTTAACCTTACTTGGTTAATTCCGATGGCATGGGGGCTGGGTGTATGTGTTGTCTTCATCATCATTTCATCCTCATCACGACGCGCAGGTCGCCTACGGGAAGACCTAGGAAGACCTGCACCTGGCGAGCCGAACCCATCCTGGCATATCCCGGCACTAAAAGCCATACGAAATTTCATTTCATCACTGAGAAGATTGACGACGTAAGCGTGAAATCTAAATTAGGTACACTCGTACCTAATATTGCTGTAGATAAAACATTTGTAGATGAATATATATTACAACAAGCTATCTCGTAACCTCCAGTGGGTAATATTTTAATGTCAACAATTACTCCTGTAGGTTTTGTCCGATATCGAAGAACTGAAGAAAAGAATCCTCTCTCTCTCGTTTATATACGCAGTTAGGAAAAGGAAAAGGAAGAAAAACTCGTGTAAGGTTATTGGAAGGAAAATACTTCTAGAGGATTATAATTTATTATGCGATCGTGAAATATGATGCAATGTAGAGTAGTGTTGGCTGGAATAGGTTGGTTTGTTTCAATTTCAATGCGAACATCTACGGAGGAAGATTTTATCTATTCTTGCTGTTCCATGCAGTTAATAATAACAATAGGACAATGCGATTGAAATTCGCTTCGTGGTATATTCGCTTCAGAGCGATTATCGTCAAGCTGAAAACACGCATTACGAAACTTGATGAACATATCATACAATTCCCTGCAATCGCCATTGTTAAAATTAGCCACAGCTTTAACATATGGATACAAGTTTGAATTTAAGAATACGGCAACGGATTGAATATTTATTAAAGTGATCGAACTAAGAAGAAGAAGCATTAATTTTCTTTCTATCGGTTTGGAAAGAAAGCATGAAAACTCTCGGTTTTTCTATTTGTGACGTAGTCATAACCGTCCAATTAATTTTCATTGAAATTGGAATAGTGGGCAACTCATGATAGCTCCACGATCGAAATGCTACAGGAATAGAAGGATTTTTTGTATCAGCTTTATGCGTTTAACTTCGTCGGACAGTATTAGAGTTGGTAGATTTATATACATTTTGCATACTTTAACCTTAGATGTATCTTCGGCGTTGGCCGAAAACAGTGCACATTTGTCATCCCTAGAACGAATAAAGATAAATTCAAGTTTTCAGTTTATAAAGAGTTTCCTGTAGTCCTCAGATAAACCGCAAAGAACACGCTGTGGGGTGATTGTATGGAACAGCTTTGTAGTTGCGTGAGCGATATTCGCTTCGTTTGGTGGTGTAGTAATTGAAGGAAAATAACCGGTATTCTGAAGCACTAGCATTTCATTTTTAGAATAAGAGGCGAAAGTTTTTATAGCGCTAGTCGTATCTACACGCCGAGTTCTTTCAATTTCCTTCCCATTTAATTCAATACGAATTTTATCGAAGAGATTTGCTGCAAAGTTTTAATCGGAGACGGCTGTAGTTGAAGGTGTATTCTCTGTGTTTAATCTAACTATATCACCTTCTAGGTGAACATCGGCTACAGAAGGAAAAAATACAAGCTCTTGGTTGTCTACAGATACTCGAATTTCATCGTTGTTTTCCTATTTCGTGCCCGCATATAGATGATAGTTCCTTACTTCCCGCCTGGCTACTCTGTTTTCAAACACATCTTTGTCTATCACGTTAAACATAATTCTTCTTGGCGTTACCTTGATTATACACGAAAAGAGACTAAAGTAGTTTCTGAAGGAGAAATAGAATTTATATAATTTATATCATGGCAGTCGGTAGCATAACGACTAAAAAAAATTTTTCCGAGTTCTTTCAATTTCCTTCGCATTTAATTTAATACGAATTTCATAGGAGAGATTTGCTGCAAAGTTTTGAACGGGGTCGGCTGAAGTTGAAGGTGTATCCTCTGTGCTTGATTTAACAATACCACCTTCTATGTGAACATCGGATTCAGAAGGTACAGGAACTCGAAATTCATCGTTGTTTTCATATTACGTGCCTGCATATGAACGATAGCTGCTTACTTCCTGCCTGGCTACTCCGTTATCACATACAAGTTTGTCTCATACGTTAAACATATTTCTTCTTGATGTTACCTTGATTATACACGAAAAGAGAATAAAGTAGTTTCTGAAGGAGAAATAGAATTTGTAGTAGTCGGTAGCCTAGCGAGTGCAAAACATCTTTAATATTTGCAGTTAATCTTTTCTTGTAGCGTACACGATGAGATCTTTTTTAACTTGACTCTAAATTTTGCTACTCTGTCTGCTTTCTTTTTTAATCCTCGCTTTATTAACCGGTTGCTATAAATTACTACCATGATGTTTTTCAACTGTTCGTTACTCGAATGATAGCACATACGATTATTGTATTTTCACTGGACGAATAATTAACTCTATTGTTACATCCTCATTTTTTAAGTCGAATGGGTTTTCGAACTGATCTTCGAGTACGATAGATATATATTCATTCATTCATTCATTTATTTCAATTAATTCCAACGAGCCTGCAGGCTCATACAGAGGAATTGTACAATGAATAATATATTCAATGGCGGATCTACAAACTCTGAATACTTACAATGATATAATCAGGTGACTTAAACAGTAAAAGTAGAGACATCAATACAGAAAGTGTAAAAAATTAAAATACCATTCTATAATTCCTTAATTATACTAAGATACTTAAAATACTTAGTACTACAAGTGAGTAACAATGCAACAGGATTGACAAAGCGGGGCGAGTGTTTGTTTTAAAACATTACATATTTATATTTCACCTATGAAGTATCTATTCCATAAATTTTCCTTTGCCTTTCGTTTGAAAGTTATTAAAGTAGGGGCAATTTTTACATCAGCAGGAAGTTTGTTGTATGCTTGAATTGCTGAGAATTTACAACTGTTCTTCCCATACTTAGAAGAGTGGATGTGATACAAGGCCAAGTCATCTGCATGTCTAGTTTGATACCTGTGGTTGTCTGAATTGGTTATTAAAGTAGTGTTGTGAAATATTATGTTTCTTTTTATTTTATACATTATTAAGACAGAATTAAGCTCTGTAATTATGCTGAGAGGTGAAATATTGGTCGGAGTGTATATGTCTTTTACAGGGGTGTACAATGGTAAGTTAAATATGTTCCTTATTGCCCTGTTCTGTATCACCATTAGTTCATTCAGGGAAGACTTTACACAATGTGACCAAATTACACATAAGTACTGCAAGTGGCTATGTACTAGTGAATAATAAATTTGTAGGAAGAGGTGTTTAGGGATTAAATATCTAAGTCTTTTTAGTAACCCAACAACTGGGGCGATTTTCTTAGTTATGTATTCAACATGGTCATTCCAGGTCAGGTTCACATCAATAATTAATCCAAGATATTTCACTTTATTTACTTTTTCTATTTCCGTATGATATATTAGTAATTTATCACTATTTGAGTGAAGGACTTTTTGTTTTGCAAAAATGTATGTATTTAGTTTTCTGCAGATTCACTGTCAATTTGTTACAGTGGTAGCAGTGTAAGAGAGTGAGTATGTCCTGCTGCATGTTTTCTAAAACTGTGTCCTTACCCTTACCCGTATAGAAGATATTGGTGTCATCAGCGTATAATGTGATATAGCCATTTAGATTACATGAAGAAATATCATTTATATAAATGAGAAATAAAATAGGACCTAGTATGGAACCTTGTGGGACACCAAGGGTTACATACTTGGCAGAGCTTGAGTAATTATTCACGGTAGAGGCATATGTTTTATATTTCGTAAATGTAGTCCAGGTAGTATGGTATGTGGCATCTTAATCGTCAACAGCGATTGCAGTGGGTCCTCTAGAAACCATTTGCACTTACGTACTACGATCCTAGAAATGGACGAACGATGGTCTTCATTGGTCAGCTTCGAAAGACGCCCTTTCCTCGTCGTGGGCGTGAGATGATTTACTGTTGACGATTAAGATGCCAGATACCATACCAACTGGACTACATCTACGAAATAAAAATACACCTCAACCCAGGATCGACCCCTCGACCTCCAGAATGCAAACTCAAACACTATCCAATGCAACAACTGTAAAGTACGACTAATAAGTGCTGACAAAGGTAGTTACCTTACATGCGGTTACAGTGTTGCCAGATTGCCACTCTTCAACGTTCTTTTTCTGCCGGATATACTCGCAGGACGAACTTTTGTGAGAGATATTTCTTTACTGCTGGCATGTGAGGAGTCGCGCTGCGACGCCCGAGTGCGCGAATTTCGGTTCAGCCGGTATAGCAAATTTATTATTATAAGTAACATTTCGAATACTACTAGGTGTAAATAGTGCGGCAAGTCCTATTTCATAGAAAGAGGCCCTATTTAAGTCAATTGCGGTTTCTAATACTATATTAATCTTCGAGCCTTTACCCTTGAGTGTGATCCGTCTTTCAAAGGCATCGTGAACACTGGAAACAAATCCTAAGCGCGTGCATTCTTTATACAGTATAAAAATACTAAACACAGATGTCTACAAATTGACGAATTAAAAGTTTGATAAGAATGGAAATTATACGGAATGCAATAGTTTTTTAAATATTCTAATACCTCTTTAGGCGACGAAAATTACCAAAACTATCGAAGTAGTACGTATATGCACCTCGTTTACTGAATGCAACCCATTGCGAACCAGATTTACTTATCGGATCTAAATTCAAAATACAACACTCATTTTTATGAGAAATTTTCGGTAACGTATCTCGCATAAACACACCTCTGAAGTAAGCAATTTTCAGACGAAATGCGTAACGATATAGATCTATGTTAGTTAAATATCTATTCGACAAGCCTTCCATTATCTTTGTATGTTGGAGGATTTAAGTAAATGCCCCTTCCTTTGTTTCGAGTAGAACGCCCTTTACCACGCATTGCATCTAGCATTCGATGTTGTTGCTTCAGTTCATTTAATTCTTCCTGTACGGCTTTCACATTGTTTACAGCCGGTGCTATGTCTGCAGCTCACCTTGCTAGACTGCCAAAGCCCGCCAAGGCTGCAAATATCGGAAGGAGTGGAAAAAACACGTTTTTCACAGCATGCTGTCGTATTTTGGGTTTAAACGTTCTCTACGATGTTTTGATTTTCTACTTCGTCTACCTCACCTACTTTAGTTTTCGCTTTCGTAATACCCGTACCTGCTAGTGCAGCTGCTCTTTCTCCCAATGATGCGTCCTGAGAGTTTACATTAGACCAACCTTAGAGGTTAGGATTTCATCTGATTATTTCTTCTGTTCTGATCTTTATATATAACGTCGCTGCCGGGACAAAACCTCCTATGTGAAATAATTTTAGCTTAGAACTTTGGCTGGTAAGGTTCTGTCATCTAAGGTGCAATATCGTGTGCATATTGTCAAGGCATTCTCGCTCTTCACAATGTATGTGCTGCGGGTCAGTATATCTCCAAAACATATTATCACATAGGAGGTTTTGTCCTGGCAACGACGATAAGCGATATCGTTTTCTTTACATGCCTTATCTAATAGGATTATTCCTTTATCACCACGCTTAATTCGTTTTTCTAACTTTGTCCCAGGTCCTCAAAATTCGTACCCTTGTATGTTTAACTCTACTGGCAAATTATCTCTTGCTTTATTAAGAAATTTGCCTTTTATTCCTCCTTTCCCTACTGGTATACATGGAACTGCTAACAACGTTGCGTCTTCGACGTGTTATTATATACGAATTAAATTTCACACGGTGTGCAACTTTTGCATACTAAAATGTATTTGAATTCAGATATTTTTAGAAGGTAGGTAATATATATATAAATAAGAGAGATATTTTCTGCTCTCCTCATGTACCTTCATGTCCGACTCGTTGGCTGAATGGTCAGCGTACTGGCCTTCGGTTCAGAGGGTCCCGGGTTCGATTCCAGGCCGGGTCGGGGATTTTAATCTTCATTGGTTAATTCCAATGCCCCGGGGGCTGGGTGTTTGTGCTGTCCCCAACATCCCTGCAACTCACACACCACACATTACACTATCATCCACCACAATAACACGCAGTTACCTACACAAGGCAGATGCCGCCCACCCTCATCGGAGGGTCTGCCTACAAGGGCTGCACTCGGCTAGAAAAAGCCACACGAAATTAAAATGTACCTTCATCATGGCGCACATTCCTCTTCCGTTAAATTTAAAATCTGACGTAGATCGGATTACGTTCGCTAGATGGCGTGTACCGTGTATAGACCCAGTAAGTTTAGCTAAAGCTGGATTCTATTACACGGGATTCCTCGGCACATTTAGATGTATTTTTGCGGAATCGAATTATTTTCGTGGGAAAAAGATGACAATCCTCTAACAGAACACAGAAAATGGTCACCTTAGTGCCGGTATATGAGGGGGTCTGAAAATGGCAACATACCATTTGATCTCTATAACACAATTGCTGTTCCAGCATTTCTTAATACTGGGTTTAGTGTGATGCTTGCACCATATTGGAACCAGATAAGTGAAACAAAAGGTAAAACGTTCGTGTTTATTTAGTAATCTACAATAACTTCGTCATCTAAAAAACACTCTACGTTTTGCTCCTGTGCACCCGATCGTTGAAAATTATTAACAAAGGAGAGTGATGGTAAAGGCAATAAAACAATCATTATCTTTACCTGTGACGAATCTGAACGAAACAAAACGTTCAATAAGAAAGAAAAATAAACATAGTAAACTGTTGTGGGACACAATACGCGGTATTAAATGCGGTGCATAGAATGCATGGAAGACCAATGTTATGATTAATTTGTTATTTCAACCTAATGGGTTACGATCTGAGAATGTGTACGTTTACTCAAAACCTTTGTCGCAGAATAAATATATTGAACTAGAGAAGCTTTTAAAATATATTAAAGAAATAAAAAGCGAGTTTTACTCTGATCATGAGCAAGTAATACCGCCAGAAAATGCTCTAAGATTTTTTTTATTTTTGACGATTTACCAAGCGACAAATAGAGCACATGAAAGACTACTTTAGTAGAGGTCGGCGCTATGTCGTAGATGTTTCTTACTTATATCAAACCTAGTCCTGCATACCCAAACATCTTATTAGAGACAACACTAATTTTATTATTCTGTTTATACAAGATGCAAGAAATCTTCGTAATGTTTATGATGATCATGTAAACACAGATATGAGTTACAACCAGTTCACCGATTTATGTTAGCCTTGTTGGTCGCAGTCGAAATTCAGTTTCTCTTCATAGATAACGATAGCAAATTAATCAATGGTGGTTATCGAAATGGATTTGATATATTTTATGAGATATAAATACTATGGTGTACGCATTAACGAACTCATTTTCGAATTGTTGAGTAGAGAAAGAACATCACGATGACATCAAACAGCAGAACTAGTAACGTGTATGTAACGCTACCATCATCACGACATGATATTGCCACGAAATCATGTGTGGATGAAAAACTTTAATTAATACAAATTACGTAACATCAACATCTGACGGAAACTGAAGTATTCAAGGTAAACGGCTGAAGAACGTTAGCTATCCTATAAACATGGAAGATGCTTGTAATAAAAATTATGTGTTAAAAACCGTCAAAGACAGTATTAATAAAGAAGAAATACAACGTGACAGTTTAGATCTTAAAAACGAAACACGTGACATATGTGAATTAGTTGAAGATTCATTTGATTTTAAGACCAAAATCTTGAAAGGAATAGCTCCTGCGATTAATGGAAACGAAGCAGTTTCGCTTAACACAAAGCGTACGCACACTAATAATGTGCAGAGCAATTTAGAGAAACAAGTTAATGACGTTTCAGCACGCATGGACTATGTTGACTCACTTATACGTGATATCGTGGAAGATCACCTCTCTCCGACTGACAATCTCAACATGAACAACATGAGAATATCGGGTGTAGCAGATCCTGAAGAGGAACAAGATGCAATATCACTTTTATTCTTAGAAAAGCATACAAAAGGTAGGCTACTTCAGTTGAATGAAGATGGATCAATAGATATGCAAATTAAACGAGTAACAAACATCAGCAAACCTATGCATTCGACCGATGCATTCAGTAAAGCATACCTGGAAAAACATTCAGCAGCGCGTGAAGAACTCGAAAAACTGAAGAATGAAATATGCAATCAACAGAAACTAAACATTGATGTGGGTGGCACGTTGGGTATGGAAAATAAGCGTATTACTAACGAACATAATCCGTTAAATGAGAAGGATGTTGCAAATAAAATCTTTGTAGAACAGTATACGGCTGCACGGAGAGAAGTTGACGAGTTAAAACTTGACTTATCTAAAAATCAGAGAAATTATCTACCAGTAGAATCTAACGGAGAATTAAATATGAAGAATAAACGAATTATAAATGTTGATTATCCTGTCCACGAGCAAGATGTTGTTAACAAACAGTATTTACAAAAGTTTGCTTCTGCAAAAGAAGAGCTTGAAGTGATGAAAAAGGAACTGCACAATAAACCAAGAAAAGCCATTTTTCAAATTAATAGTCTATCATCAAATCAGTCACCAATATATATGCTACAATATAGTCGTATTATGTATAAGGTTCCCTACACAGGTATTGTTTCACTGGTATATGCGATGGTTAATCATGTGAACAAGCCAATCGAATTATAAGAAGGTGCACCAATAGGGATGTAGGCAGAGAAAGTTCGCGCCAGATAGCGCTCGTGTACTACTGGGTAAGCGCAAGGCGATCGTCTTATGTTTATCCCAGTCAGCTGCGAGCAATGTATCGAATGTGACCGACATTTCTGAGCTAAAGCCGATTGTATCTTCTCTAGTTCTTCTCCAAGACTATATTAATTAATTGTATAGTTATATCCCCTGGTATATTACGGACGATTTTCAGCGTTTAAGCTTTAAACTGCTGCAAAATGGGCTACGGACCAGAAACGCTAAAACTAGCGAGAGGAAGGAAGAATTAGTACCGGTACAGCGGTAATTAGAAAATTCTAACACGCTTTATTATCCAAATAATGAATAGAAGTCAGCATGCCTTTTCCTTAAGATAACAATTACTTGAGTATTGTACATTGATAAATATATAAATGTACCTCCACAAGACTTAAATCATAAATAGATATTTAAACATCCACTTGCTCCCCTTGCTTATAGACTTCGATTCATGTATTTTTTAAGGTTTATGGCTTACATGAAACTGCAGATACAGCCTCTGTCCACCACTAAAGGCATGTGAATATTCTTGAGTTTCCCATTGCCGGTTCCTTTAAATATTTGACCATCAGCCATAAGGTGAAGATCACTATCACAAATTTGCATCTGATGGATTATTTTGCATTTAGAAAATCGGAAATAGATGGAACACCTGTTTCCAACTACAAATCATTGTGTTATGTTGGATACAGACTTTTCAGTGGAAAGTTTGTTTTGTTTATAAAAGGTTGAAATTCTAAAATGCAGTGCTGTGAAATACGAGTATACAAAACATAAGACCTATGATGTGAAGTTTATTTTAGGAGTACCGGGTGATATTATAGGGGGGGAATGTGAACGTTTTGCTGGAGCAGGCCCCAAGGCATGTTGTAAGCATATTGCTGCTGTAAGCTACGCATTAGAGCACTTGCCCAAGACTAGTATTATTCAGTGTTCAGAAACACGCAGCCAAAATTTATAAACTTTTCAGCACCCCCCTACCAAACGGTTGAGGCCAGTTAGCCCTATGAAAGTGGAATGTTTGCCATTGGAACAAGTTTTGCTATGTATAATCTCAGTTGCACCAATTATAACTCTAGTCGAGGGGCATTTCTGTCTAAAAGCAAGGGGGCTGTTTTCAAGGATATTTTCTCTATCAGGCCAAATGTTCAACTCTTTAAATTGGCAGTACATGAAATTAATCCAAACATTAAATTTCTCCCAACAGTAGTTTTATGGATTCCGAATTTAAGGCCTAGTTCTTTGTCAGATTTGTTGTCCTTAGCTTCATAACAGTCAAGAAGAAACACAGTCTGGGTTCAGGAAGGAATATCTGTAAATTATATCTGTTTTCTTCCAGAACAGCAAACACAAAAATCACGATGTTGGACGCCTACAAACCCTGTATAAAGTAATATGGCATCACGATTACGCATTGCTTGCTCAACAACCAAATTACCTGTAGAATTTTTTGAGTGCTGGTGTCTTTGAAAATGGGAGTCACAAATGTAACATTCACATCTTCGGGGATATTCACGATTTCTTCCCGTACTTCAAGGGAGGTTATTTCTGCATATTCCGATATTGTAGGCTTATCGTGGTAATCAGGCAAATTTATGGTGTATGGCCCCTTCACTGTTTTCGTTGTGTTCGTGGTCGACGGAAGAAGCGATGGAACAGCGCCAGGATTTAATCTTGCTCTCTCACCCTTAAATTCAAACGCATAAATTCGGCGGTTGTTATCAAAATGCCTAATCAGTTTATCGGTAGAAAATAGGAATTATTTCCCTTCGTAAATCGCACTTGCCCAACAAAATTTTCGTGAAGTCACCGGGTTGAAAATAATGGGAACACTCTTTAATACTTTCGGTCAGATTTTTCTCACCGAAAATTTTCCTTCTAATAGGATGTAACCCTTTCTTCCTCATTTCTTTATTTTGTGGAAACTGGTGAAACTAAAATGGGCTTCCCTGATATTTTCAAAGAGGAACACTGCAACAGCTCGATATAGTCACGAAAATAACAATTTAAGCAACTTAAATTCGTGGATATTTAGCGGCATGAGTACCGTTGCCTACGTTATAATACAAGGCCTGGAAATAGAGCCCGTAAAACGCCATGGAAGAGGTTACACTGAAGTTCAATGCCGGGCCGCTAGGATCGCTATCTTGCCCCCTGTCTATTAGGGTCGCGCCTTTAAACGTGTTCGTTAACTGAGTTGGTTGTGAATGTATTATGTATTCGTCTGATGTTGAGCATTCGCAGTTCCAGTCATGGTTTATTCGCGAGAAATTAAAGGTAGTGGAATTTCGTTTCACAAGTTTCCAGTGAATGTTCAATGTTCGAAACATTATACAGAGGAAATATTACGCCTGAGATACGACTTCCAGCTGATCGAAGTAGGCCTTTGTTCCTAAGTTTTGATCCGAGTTACGTCCTAAGATTCGGGCGATCCCAAAATTAGTCACTGGACTTTTTTTAAACTATGCTACCGTGACCGGCAATCATTTGAGAGGCATCTTCAAACTCAGAAATCTTAAATTAGGAAACCAACGAGGAAAATAATTTGCCCAACAAATTTCACGAAAATGAATGTAGCTAAAAATATTGTATTTTACCCTGAAACAATCTCTGGTTTGTAAAGTATAGAAGTGGTTTTGTCCCGAGAGCATAAAATACAGTTTAAAATAAGCCATTTGTTTTATGGAGCATTTTATTAAATTGTTCAATGTGCATAACGTCTGCAACACCTCATATGGGACATATTTCAGGAACGAGAACAAACGAGCATCTTTTAACCGGGCGAGTTAGTCCTACGGTTAGGGGCGCACGGCTGTGAGCTTGCATCCGGGAGATAGTGGGTTCGAATCCCACTGTCGGCAGCCCTGAAGGTGGTTTTCCGTGGTTTCCCATTTTGTCACCAGACAAATGCTGGGGCTGTACCTTAATTAAGGCCACAGCCGATTCCTTCCAACTCCTAGGCCTTTCCTATCCTATTGTCGCCATAATACCTATCTGTGTCGGTGCGATGTAAAGTCACTAGAAAAAAAGCATCTTTTAGTACTAAAGATGAACTCCTCAGTTGGTTAATTAATGATTTCCTGTCATATATTAAGAAACTTAAAATGCATTCAGAGAAAGTAAAAAAGAATCATGAGAGAAATGTATCAGGCATAAATCTTGACTACCCAGTCCACTGTGGCCTGCGTAAAATACCTCATAAGTATACATTTGCATTATGCATTGATGAGGAACCTAACGAAATATGACATCGAGCACTTCTTCAGCTATCTAAGACGCCAAGCGGAATGCAATGACATTATGGTTCGTGTGGCAAAAGAAAAAAAACTGTAAAGGCTGTTTAGAACATATCTGTTCTCCAGCTACTCAAAGTCCAACATTGTGTCTTATTCGTTTTCAAGATCGAGGAGCCCTCAGATACCGAAAATCGTCTGTGGCACTTCTGCACTGAACGACGGAATTTGTCACCTCCGCTACGCAGTACTTGTCCCGAAGAGAGTTACTAAAAGGTGTACGTTTATTTTTTCGAAAGACATGTTCAACAGTGAAATTAAGTGTGGAAAGTGTAAAGGCGACAAACCACCTCTTTTTCTACTATGAAAATTTCTGAGACCTCTGTTAGACAACATTGATTTTAGCCACTCAAGTAGAAGAGAGAAAGTTTTGAAACTTGATAAGAAGCCCCTCAGAAGGAAAGTTTCGAAACTTCATTGACATATCCAAGCCAATACAGCGCCGCTCTACAAATAAAGTACTGTCAATACTCGCAAGAACATTCAGTTCTTTTTATTTAGGGTATACTTTACTTATTGACATATACGGCCATGCGAATACAAGGGAGCAAGACCGCGATCCTAGCGGTTGAATGGTGAACTAGGAAGCAACCCGTTTCCACGAGTGCATTTCAAGGCCTTGTATTATAGCGTAGGCAACGATGAGCACACAGGAGACAAAGGAAGAGCGCATTGCGCTTACGCAGTAAAACAGCAGTGCGCTCTATCGGTGCTAGTTCTATACATCCCTATTGCTGTAAAGGGAGGTGATGAAATTCAGTTCCGCCTAAAAAGTCCAGAGCAAAGGAATTCTAACGGTCTTCCGCTCCATATACTCTTTGAATATACTGTATATAAGTAAAACAATGGATGTTTAGCTCAGTTAGGAAAAAGCAGGCGAACATTAACGCAAAAGTCGTGTAAAGTATAAATTATCTAAATTATGAAAAGATGTAAAAATGTAACTCTCTTAAAGCAGATACGGCATAAAAGCAATTAAAGTTAGAAGAAACATTAAAACCAATAACTGAACCATTAAATAAACTGAAGCTGCTTACAGTTAACTCGAATGGATTAAATGAAAGTAAAAGTCGAAAATTAAATAGTTATATAAGTGAAGAAGAAGAATCTGAAGAAGCCGCTCTACAAATAATTGAAACAACTCTCCTGCAAAATTATCTTAACCCACAATTAACATACAAAATTTGATAGAATATTTGGAATGCGATTAGTTCATGGAGAACACTATTTAGGGAGTAAAAAGTACTGTTTCGCGATAACAATCTCAAAATTGACAATTACAACCATCCTTTAACTGAAGGTCTCCTTGAATTACTATTTCAGAAAGATGCAGACGCAATTTTTTTATGATGATAATGATCTGTCAGCTTACAGTCATATATTAAATTACACTAACGTGCAAAGGAAACAGTATGACGCAGGCAAGCAAATGAGAGGGACCAAGTCGCTCAAATTTCAAAAATTATCAAGCCATTAGTAGAAGATGCAAGAGTGAGAAACGGAAGGACCACACCAAAATTTGTAAGTGACGTCAAATACAAAGTACAAGAAGAGGATGAAAAGTAGCTAAGTGGAAAAATGAACAAAGTAATAAAATAGAATTAGTTCATTTGAATGATCCAAACAATTTAGTGGAGAGAATGTTAATAGCATCTAGAAGTGCAGGTCATTCCTCACACGAAAACTTGTCACTCGAAGACGAACTTGGAAAATCGGATTTTATCGAATAAATGAACACTACATGGTGGGACGAACTTCCGTTCGCAAATGGATTTAAATTTGTTAGATTCTCTAAGGATATATCAGTAATCTACGAAATTGAATGTGAAGACAGAAGGAGCAACTGGTAACAACTAGTTATAGACAGACTTCGATTTAAGAAACGAATAGACGGCACAGAACGAATTCTTTTAACCATACTTTATGAAAAAAATCAGAGAAGAAATAGCCAAAGAACTCCACGGTCCACTGCGAAAGAATTTTGTAAGACGGAGTGTAATTAGCATGGGAAAAATGACCTTCAACAGGCTAATCTTGTTGATATGCATCTGTTTTCGAAAGTTGATAGTGGATATAAAAACATGTTGACTGTAATTGATGTTTATTCAAAGCATGCATGGGCAGTTCCACCCAAAACAAAAACAGGAAAAGAAGTAGTAGAAAATCTGGAACGTATTTATTCAAAACGTAAACGCTCTCCGAAACTTCTTCAAACTGACAGAGGAAAAGAACTTTATAATAAGATTTTTTCAACAGTGGATTACAAAAAGAAATATTAAACACTATTCGACAGGGAGCAGCTTGAAGGCAGGCGTAGTTGAACGCTTCAATGGAACACTGAAGCAGTGGATGTGGCAGAAATTCTCTGCATGTGATTCTTACCACTGGCTTCGTATGCTACCAAAACTATAAGACGAATATAATAATGGAACACATCGTACGATCGGTATAAAACCTATAGAAATCAAAAATGATCCTCAACAACTTGCAGCTGTGTACAAATGACGAGAAATGAAGAAAAAGAAATCTTCTTATCCACCAAAATTTAAAGTACAGGTAGGTGACATAGTACGAATAATTCAAATTAAGCGGTATTTCACAAAAGGCTGTACTCCTAATTGGAGTAATGAATTATTTACTATATGAAAAGTAAAATAAATATTACCGAGAACTTATTTGATTCACGACTATCAAAATAAACCAATATACGGAGCGTTCTATGAATAAGAACTGAAGAAGACAAAATATTGAAAAAAATTTACGCAGAAGAGGCAACAAAGTTTTGTGTCCTGATTGTGTTTCGACGCCACTCAAAATTCTTGGATTCCGAAGGAATATGTATTCCTAAAAATCGGCGGTAAGTACGCTACTATAACAGTTATTATTATTTCAACTTCTACTCTAATGTCCACTAGATTTACCTGTTTATAGTGACCTCACTCTATTGTTGCAGACTTCCCTCTCTAAAGAAACGGTGGTGTTTATTTTGTTGATGTCGACGTAGCACTTTACACCAGGCAAGGAAATATTTACGTCTCAACTATACAAAATTCATTCAAAACATGTATGTAACATATATCCTAATAAATTATATTAAACTAATTCACTAAAGTGATTAAAGGTATAGAAATAATCTTATATTTTCTTCACCTAAATTAGACTGCTATCCTTCTTTCTTTTCTAAGAAGACAGAAAGAAAGACCGAGAAAGACAAGAAAGAAAGATATACATATGGCTACGCTCGCTTTCTTCCTCCTCCTTTACCTATCTGTGTTGGTGCGACGTAAAACGTTATCGTAGATTAGTTTGCCTTCCTTCCTAAGAAGAGAAAAGGAAATAAAGGAAAAATATAATAAAAGTAAACAAAAAGGTATATACACTCACCTATAGGGGTGGAAATAAATCAAATTCTTCTTCTCCTCCTCCTCCTTTTCTTTCTCTTTATCTTATTCTTCTTCTTCCACTATATCGAAAGGAAAATTTAATTTAGAATTAAATACGCTTAACTTTCCCGATCCTAAAATAGATGTTTTCTTTATATAACGAGAAAAATTAAAACTCACCAATTATGTCTTCTTCTCCTCGAGAAGCTTCAATTCTCTCTCCGAGTTTAATCAAAATGGCGCTGCACGAGAAGTAATTGAAATCTTTCAAAAAGGAGAGTGCGAAGTGTGAGCTATTGCGCTCTGAAATAATACAAGTGCATATACTGACAACGAGGCGGTACTCTTCGTCAGAAAATGATCTTATTTTTATTTCAAACGCCCCCTCCCCTTCGCTGATGTTCCTGAGTTCACACTCCTCTTTCAGTCTCAAAACCTTCTGCAGCGAAACCAGTTTCTCGAAGAGAGATTTGCGGTTATCGTCCTTGATGCTGTGTGTATGTGTGTATGCAGAATTTTGTACGATCAAACTTTGTCGTACTTTCAATAAGCGAATCACACTTTATATATACGTTCTAGCGGGGAAATGTAATTTGAAAAACTCTTAGTTTCCAAAACCTGGGCGGGTTCAAAATCTCAAGAGGAGCGGCGGTCAATATTCGGGATTAACCAGCATTCCGCGTCAACTTCACAGTTCACGGCCCCGCCAAAATTTCGTTTTCGTGGCTTGAGGGTTTAGAGCAGCGGCCGGACTCGGTTTTGAGCAGGATTCACTGCGAAACACGTAGACCTTAAACGGGTTAGCAGAAAGTTGTTCGTAGCTAATATCCGGCTTGATTTTCGCCACGAAGCGAAGTGACTGTCTGGCGTTCTGTTTGAACATATGAGTAGGCCTACAAGATAACGTAATTCTTACACAAAATAAACTCGCGTCTGCTAATTTTAAATAACATAATCTTACACATAGAATTTAAAAAATATATATAACAAGCGCATTCACTCACACCTTTAGTCGGACATCCAGAAGAGTGTGGGTTCGAACCCTACTGTTGTCAGGCCAAAAAATAGATCTCTGTGGTTCCCTGCTTTCACACCAAGCAATTGCTAGGAGGTGTACCTTAAGGCTACAACCGCATCTCCTCTTCTATCGGCACCATAAGACCTCTCTGTGTTGGTGTGACGTAAAGCCAATTGTAGCCTATCAATTAAAAAGGTGTGTGATTAAATAGGAAAGTATCGTCACCGTTGCCATCAGTGTGTGTTTAGAAACTGTTGAGTATTATGGATCGACAAGTGAAGAATGAGTTTGGGGAGAAAAATCTCAGAACTTAACACCAAACACCACTGTAAATGTGAAGTTTGTATGGCAAATATTAAGCCTGACGCATTGCGTCACTGGTAAGTGATGCCATCTAAGCATATTACACACACGGCAGCTTACTTCGAATGCCACAACATCTAATTAACTATTTACCATCAGGGTTTCTCTCAACATATGTTGCTCACGACGTAGAGTTTGTTTGGGAAAACTGCCACAAAATCCACAAAGGATTTACTCGAAGTCGCCGTATGCCGCCATTGCGTTCGTCACTATAAGCATCGTGGAGATAGTGGAGCTGATTTTGACGGTCCGAATCCAATGATTAAGGAATGCGAAGCATGTAAGAATGTTTTAGAAATGTATTTTGAAGAAAAAAGTATATAAAACAATGAGATGTTCTACATATTACTCGACACCTTGAATATAATAGTTCTTCCTACCTTTCATGCATACACGTAAAGTTTTTTCTCACGCCAGCCAAATGCTGAGGCTGTACCTTACCTGAAGCCTCACGGTGGCTTCCTTATTGTGCTTTCCTATCGCCATAAGACCTACCTGTGTCGGTGCAACGTAAAAACAAAACAAATTGTACAAAAACGTCGACAATGCAATTATCCAACATGAAGATTTACGGTTGGATGTGTTTCCTGACACCAACATGAACAGTTTGAGAGCTAATCAAGATTATAAATTCTTCCTACCTTTCATGCATACACGTCTAGTTTCCCCCATCAGGCAAATGCCCAGATTGTACTTTACCTGGAGCCCCACGGTCGCTTCCTTCCTGTGCCTTTCCTATCGCCGTAAGACCTATCTGTGTCGGTACGACGTAGAAACAAATTGTACAAAAAATACGTTGCCAATGCAGTTATCCAACATGAAGATTTACGGCCGAATGCCCTTCCTGACACCAACAGGAACAATTTCAGAGCTAATCAAGATCATAAATGATCATAGGTAAGTAGGAAAAAAGTCTTTAAATAACGAATTGAAATTTCATTGACAATGCAATTATCCAACATTAAGATTTACCGCTGGATGCCATTCCTGACACCAAAAATAACAATTTAAAAGCTAATCAAGATCACAAATGACTATAGGTAATTAGGTTGGAAATTTTCCCCCACCAGGCAAATGCTGAAGCTGTAACTTACCTGGGGCCCCGCGGTCGCTTCCTTCCCTTGCCTTCTCTATCACCATGAGACCTATCTGTGTCGGTACGACGTAAAAAACAAATTGTACAAAAATACGTTGCCAATACAATTATTCAATATGAAGACTTACGGCCGGTTGCCCCCCCCCCTTGACACAAACATGAACATTTTCAGAGCTAATCAAGACATAAATTATTATAGGTAAGTAGGTAGAAAAAGTCTGTAAATAACGAATTGAAAGTTCGTTGACAATGCAATTATCCAACATGAAGATTTTCGGATGGATGCCCTCCCGGACACCAACATGAACAATTCGAGAGCTAATCAAGATCATAAATGATTATAGGTAAGTATGTTGGAATAAATTCTGTAAATAAAGAGTGTTGTGAACTGAGCACTTATTTACACTCAATAGAGTTTATCCCCACTCAGAGAGCAGGGTTAGTGAAGCATAGTTAGCCTGCTTGCTCTCACATTAGCCTTCAGTAAAGGATACAAAACAAGCAACATAACAGGTGTAGTTAACCTCCAGCACACACCTAGCCTTGCCAGTAGGGAGCCGCCACAGGGAGCAACATTCCGCACATGCATAGCCTTGCCAGTAAGAGGCCACGGCAAGGAGCAACAATCCGCACACTCATACTCTTGCCAGTAAGGGGCCCTCGCAGGGGGCAAGATTCCGCACACGCCTGGCCTTGCCAGTGAGAGGCCCCAACAGGGAGCGCTGGCGTCCGCGCTTGCTCAGAGGCTGAGGTGGTCCAGAAGCCTTAAATATCACCCTACTTCCAGCAGAAAACAACATTACTCTATTCAGCAAAACAGTTACGTTATGAGCAAACGGCATCGAAAAGACGGGTGAAATACTTTACATTGTCATACCAATAACGTGTTTAAACGTGCCTCTACAGTAAATTCAATCTGTAGTTCACTAGGTACAACCGGATGATGATGTCACAACAACTGCTCCACTCCGGTGACAGCATTATATTTTCTAGGCTAACATGTATCTTCCCCTTTCTTAGCTTATTTTGTTCTTAATTTTGTATCACAAGCATTAGAGTGTTATCCTACAATTACAGAATACATTATGACGAAATGAATGCTTGGAAGACGGCATGAATTGGTAAACGGATGATTTCATGGTTGAATTGTGGTCGTGCATGAATGAATGAATAATACTCCCCCACCCGGTTACGGATAGCCAATAACTGGAGAGAGAGCATTTATTTATTTATTTATTTATTTATTTATTTATTTATTTATTTATTTATTTATTTATTTATTTATTTATTTATTTATTTATTTATTTATTTATTTATTTATTTATTTATTTATTTATTTATCTATTTATTTATTTATTTATTTATTTCGATTTATTGAAATACATTTTATGGATGGATGGATGGATGGATGGATGGATGGATGGATGGATGGATGGATGGATGGATGGATGGAGGGATGGATGACTGAGTGCATGAATGAATGGAATGGACACCAAGTCCTCACACCCAGTCGCGGATAGGCAACAACTGTGGAAAGAGTTTCATGAATTATGAATAGACGAATGAATGCTTCAGTGATTGAATTGTATTCATGTCTGAATGAATGAATAAACACTCTTCTATCCCAGTAATGGATAGCCACCAACTGGGGAGAGGCCATTCAATAATGGATGAGTGCATGACTGTGAATTAGAGAAATAATTTGAACATTCTATTCCGGATGAATGAAATACTGACTGCCTAGAAAAATGAATGAATTGATGGATGGCTGAGTGCATGAATTAATGGATTGAATTCTGATTCCACTCTCCTAGTAACGGATAACCACCAACTGAGTAGAGAGTCTCATGAATGAATGAATGAATGAATGAATGAATGAAGTAATGAAGGGAGGTTCTCGTTCAATTCACCTGCACTTTAATAATTAAATGAAGGAAAAAGATAACGAAGCGACAGCACAACAATTTATATATTACTACATTTAATAAAATATTTAACCTACTGGTAATTACATTCGTTACTGTAGGGCAGGCATGTCTCATTTCCTTCTTATAATTATCCTTCATTATTTTCGTGAATGCTTGTTTCTTCTTATTTCCTTTCTCCACATATTTTTAAAATACAAAAAGAAATTGCTATTCTTTGTAATCCACTATTTATTGATGGTTTAATAATTTCTAGAATTCTTTCTCTCTCTTTCTACATTATATTTATACACACTACCCGAAGCTAGCAGCATGTTACTTAGTTGTATACATTTGGGCATGTGCGTTTTTCTCACTATTCACGCATAGTAGGAGATGGTAAGGAGTGATGGGCAAGGGAGAACAGGACATAACCGTAAGAGTACGGGGTGGGACGGGCCCACCCCAAATATGTAAAAGAAGGGAGAAGTGTGAGACGCGGGATAAGAGAGGAGAGCGGATCCAGCTTCACGTGGCCGGCCGCAATGGAAAGGCGAGAGCAACGCACTGTCATCTGGTAAAGTTGTTGGGGTCTTCCTTAGGGCCTCACGGATAGGGCCGGTCGTGTCATCATCGGGAGGGCTGCTTCTTCTCACCAGGGTTGATGACACGGCCGGACAATAGCAGTAGATTGTCATTACTAATGTTTCTTTTTTTATTTACTATCCCTTATTGTTCATTTATTTTGTTTCTTAATATTAAGTGTAGACGATGGACGTGACATGCAAGGACTAAGGATGACTGCTGCGGTGACCCTCCGTTGGGAGTGTCATGTTTCCGGGGTATCCAATGAACCTCATGGCATGCCCAGGAATTTTGCATTTCCCTTCTCTTATTTTGTTGTCAGTTGTCTTTGTGAGCATGTATCGGGGCTAATTCGCCTGTTATGTTCAATAAATACTAATACTCACTGCCTAAATATTTAAAACTCAGTGCTTCAGTTTCCCTGCATACTAATAACAGCTGCGCGTCTTCCTTTTTTTCTCCACAGAATAAACATTAATTTTAATTATTTCCCTCTCTGACACTTTTATTTGTATATCCCCATTAAGGCCCGCTCCCACCTAGTGAAATAGAATCGATCCGAACCGAATCGAATTTGTTTTCAACATGTGTTTAAATGGGAGATAGAAATGACGATCGCCACGATTCGAATCGAACCGAACCTAACGGAACAGCATTCTCTGCGAAGAATATTTTTCGACTAGCGGAGTGTAATCGAAGAGAATTATTAACATCAGTGCAACTTCGTAAACGATCGGGATCTTTCGGACGGTCATTTGGCGGCACGTGTGTATCGGCTTCTGCTGGGATCTCGGAGTCAGCATTTTCCTACAGACGCCTGTTTCCTTACAGTTTATTCAACTTACTTAGAACGGACATGGAAAGTTTACCGTTTAATACAAAAATATAATTTCCTTTACGACAAGACCCATGAGTACCTTATTATTGCAAGAACATTAAGAAATAATTCTATGAGAAAAAATAAGCGAGACAACGGAAAATAAAACAGGTTAGAATATTAAATTTGTTGGCAGATTACTGTAGCCTATATGCAATTCATGTCATAATTATTGTTGACTTCATCACGAAATCATTTTATATTGGAGTCCACATGCAGTATATCAGTACGATAATCACTTGGGATGTACAGCACATTTACGTTTTTATTATATTTACAGTTGAACAATTTTGTAAGTGGCATTCCCTCCATTTGACACTGTCGTACTTGTGTTTCCAACAAACCATACTGCACACGAAACTGCTCTGCTGTTACAAATAAGTACACTTCGCAGTTTTTAATTTATGTTGAGGCTGCCTTGATTAACGATTTTATCTTGGCACACTTCGCAACCTACCGTACTTTTAGATTGATTCCGGACTCCCACCCCATCTGAAGTAGCATTTCCTCCTGTAAAATTAACTCGTTTTGTTAAATTATACAATCTGAAATAGTTGCTGAAATTTCGAATCACTGAGACTTAACTTCGTTGCCCAATAACCATTCGCATAAGCTTGAATACTCTCATTTCGTCTCCCTTGGGAAGTTAATTTCATGCACTCAGAATATTCTCTGGCCTCTTTTCTTTTCACTCACTTCATTTTCTGCCTCCTCACAAAACTGATAGCGCTATCAGACCGTTAATTGTGTGCTTTAGGTTTCCCGTAGAATTCCGTTCAACTCCGTTCTGCTAGATGTGAGAGGTTGAGTGGAAATTTCGATGGTTCGCTTCGATTCGATTCCATTAGGTGGGAGCGAGCCTTTAGCCGCCACATCATGCATTTTACTTCTCTATTAGTAAGCACTTCTCTCCTTATTTTCTTATTTTGTGTACTTTTACAAAATTCGAGCAATGTCCTTTTAGTTCCGCAATCAGTCATAATCGTCTGTTTCTCAATATATTTCACTCTAACCATTACTTTCTTCCTGAATTCCCTATTTTTCTGAATTCGTTTACCGCAGTAACTTCCCATTCCTATGTTGTCGAGCGTACTTTTCATTTCCGTTAGCCAGTTACCATCCTTTAAGTATTTCATCTGTTGTTTGTATGATAAATTGAGTATTTCCCTCCCTTCTCTTCGTCTTAAATTTAACCAATATTTTATTACTTTCCTGGCTATATCTGCTTGAATGCTTATATTTTCGCATAGTCTCATAACTCCGCTATTGGCTATGCAATATGGAAGATCCATAATTATTTTACATAATTTATTATTACATCTATTTTTTCTCTCTATTTCAGTGCTCTATATTTCTGCCCGATGCAATACTCTTGATATCACCAGCCCATTAAGAACATTTTTATATAACTTGTGTACTGTATTAAGCATCTTCTACAGTAAACACCTTGTGCAGGATAAAGCGGCCAACCCGTCCATTTTAGCAGGCCTTATATGCTCATTTCACATCCCATTCTCATTCCTGGGTATTCTGTGCTAATTACAACATCTAGTTCTCCACCCTCTAACCTTCAGCCTTTTCTTCTTCTACTTGGTTCGAAAGAGCTTACGTTGGACCACGCTTGTTCAACTGTTGGGCTTTGATTTTTGCCCAGTATTCTCGCATTTTCTGCCGGTGTAACCCTTTTCTCTCATTTATCGAGGGGGTACATTTCTGCCGGGTTTTTCCTCAAATCCATGGACTTCCTTTGGGGCATGTCGTAAAGACCGTTTATCTTCAACATCTGTTATTTCCTAGTTCTTCATTGTCCTTCTAAGTTTCTGTCAGCCAAGTGATGTCAAGTGCCAGAAGATGAACAGAAGATTGGTCAGTCTTTTGGGAGGCAGTCTTACTATAAGGCCATAGAAAGCTACTCTCCTTTTCCCAGCACAATCTGTGAGCCTCTCTATATGTTCGTAGAGCTCGGAATTGTGCCGTCTACGGAATTCTTCATTTTCCTTTACCGGACCTCAGACATTCCTGAGAATTCTCCCCTCTCAGGTTCCAGTTTCTCCATCAGAACTCTTCGGTTCAAAGAAAAACACTCCATGGCACATCGAGCTCCTGGTCATATGACTGACATGTAGTGCTTCAGTATCAGATTGCGTGATAGGCGTTTTTGTTATAAGTGTTCTGTATCAGTCGATAGGCCAGTTCCAACTTTTTGACTTTCATACATAATGATGCTCATTCTGATCATTTGTGTTCAATCCATTCGCCAAGATACTGACATTTATCAGTCCTAATTATTTTCCTCGCTCTAGCAGTATATCTCTGCTAGATTCTTTTTTATGATGGTAACACCTCTGTTTCCTCCAACGACACTTGAAGACTCACTTTGGCTGCCCGACACCTTGAGGAAATTAACCTGCATTGTTGCTACACCCAGCGAATCGGCAATCAATGCCATGTGGTCAGCAATGCCATGTTGTCAGCAAAGGTTAGGCAATCTACAAAGAGCACTTCCTTCTTATGACTCTGGTATATCTTAATCTGGATACCCAAGTTGCTCGGTTTCCTTGCGCAATTCCATCACAATGTTTTCAAGGGCGCAGTTGAAGAGAAGTGAGGAAAGTTCATGCTCTTGTCTCACCCATGTTTTGATCTCGAAGCTTCCTGAGACCTCACCCCTACATGTAACCTTGAAATGGGTGTTGACAAGATTTCTAGAATGAGCCTGCAAATTTTGTTGCCTGGACCCAGTTCCTCGATAATTTCATTAAGTGTTTCTACATCAACGGAGTCGTAGGCCTTTCGAAAGACAAAAAAAAATTAGGACAACATTGCGGTTTCTCATTTTGGAGTATGCAAGTATAGTTTTAATGTTGAAGATCTGTTCAGCCCAGGATAGGTTCTTCCTGAAGCCTCCCTGATATTCTCCGAGTTGACATTCCAGTTAACTTTCTGCACATGTTAGTCCCGCCTTGAAAAAGGTATTCTATGTTACCGGGACGAGAGGAAAACCCACGGTAGATATTCGGGTCAGTAAAGCATCCTTTCTTATGATGGAGATGAATCAGAGATGAGGTCCAATCAGGTGGTAATTTCTCTGTTTCCCAGATGTTCTGTATGATCTTGGTGAGCATGCCCAGCGCATTGCACCCAGCACATTTCCAGAGTTCACTAACAATGGAGACCTCTCCAGCTGCCTTATTATTCTTAAGAAGTTGAATGATTTCACAAACTTCTTTCTGTGAAGGAGGCAATGAGGCCGCGTTTGGTGCGGTTTGTTTGTAATCAGTATCGTCGCTGCGTGGATCACAATTGATTAAGTTATTAAAGTTGGGACGGGGCTAGGAGGCGGAAGTTGTCCTTGTCGTTAAAAGCCTGTTTTACCTATGAGTCTCTGAAGTGAAGGCTTGGTGGGATGTGTGTTCCAAATGTCTGCTTGAAAGTTTTGTAGAAACCTCTGGAATTATGTTAACGGAGCTCTCTTCAATTTGGATTAGTTGGTTATGTGTGATGGCCCGTTTGGTTCCTCGGATTGTCTTGGTTGACGTTTCCTTTGTTCCAGAAAGTTCTCCCAAATGTCCTTGGTCTTTTTAGAGTTCCATATCATCCAGGATGCCTGTTTCGAGATATTGTGTTGTCGCATCTTCAGTCCACCACGGATGTTTCCTTCTTCTAGAAGGAGGGGCAATTTCAGTGGCCGTCTTGACAAGAGCTTACTTCAGTTGGTCCCTGTTACTAAGATCGGCATTGTTCAGTTTTCACTAAATTTTCGATTGTTTTTTATGAGTCGCTCTAATAGTAGCATGTGACAAAATACAGAGAGAAAGATAAGATGCTATGCTATCAAAGTTGTGAGCCACAGGTTTGAATGTCGTAGCTCAGCAGGTAGTTGTAATTAGCGTCAAGCATAAATATGCAACATAGAAAAGAATTACATCCTTCAAAGCTCAATAAGTAAGTGTAAATGAGACGTTGCAATGATGAACTACAACAGTTGGTAGGCTTGCTAGCGTGCCGTAACATCGAAGTGTAATGGCGCTGTAAACAAATACACAGTATGGTACGCAGAGAGAAGGTGATGCGCCCCAGAGGGCAAAGGGTTAAAATAGAAAGAAACAGAATACTAACAGAACAGATAAATATATTCAAGCGTCAACAAGGAAGATAAGTATTCCTCTAAATTAGGACACCAACGTAATGAAAGCAGCAATGAAAATACTAGGAACAGCTCTGAATCATTAGTCACGAAGCAAGAATATGCCACATTTACAAATCGCAGTTAGATAGTAGGAATACATCCGATAGGTAAATATGAAGTTTGTAGTTGGGCAGAAGTAATTACAGGATCGTAGAAATACAAAGTGATGAAATAACTCCAAAAAGTGGAAATGAAGTAGAATGATATGATCAAATATGAGGGAAGGGAGGGGAAGGGAGTAAATGATGGATGCTAGGAGGAAGAGATTCTACGCGAGGTAGCTTATTTGTAGATAAATACTAGTGTTCAACAACCAGTAGGTATCACAAGCACGCAAATAGGTGTATATAGTTAACGTTGCCCTCACCAGAGTATAGATCCAGTTGTAATCTTTAGTTAAGAAAGAGAAATCTTGCATCTCGATCGTTAACACTGACACTAGCTCGCTGAACGGAAATGCACATAAAAAGCCAGATCTTAAAAAAAGAGCATCCTCCGTCGACACTGCACTCCTGGTGTTGTATTCTCAAATCACAGAGTACGTGTCATATCTGACGAGCCCGCACAACGTAATCCAGCACGACGTCTTATAGACGCTTAAAAAAGTGTATTGGACAGGTGGACTGAGTGGTTTCGTGGGGTTTCACCCCTGGACTTGCATATCCTCTATAAGCGCAGTACAGCTCTTCATTCTTCTGATCCAGGCTAAAATCCTCCTCAGCCACTCCCTTATACTGTTCGCTCTACTGAAGTCAAGTCTCCAGGAAGTCCAGCCTTCGTTTCTCTAGGAATAGATGTATCAGCACTACCAGTACACACCTATCACACTGCTACAGTCACTACAACCACCTCTACCATCACCACCACCACCACTACTCAGCAAAGCAATTGTGCCGCCGAAGCCGTAGCGGTAGCTCATCACACAGCACTGATGTCTACGTTTATGAATCGTCCGAATTACCCTCGTCACCTGCTAGCACAACATGCTCCGCAGTACGACCACAACATTCAGTACAAGCGTACAGCACCTCGCGCCGCAGATGGAAGTGTGGCTGCTCCTCGCCGCCTCGCTATAGAAAATCCACCTCCCAGCATCTCTGCTCCCTCTCAACCAGACTTCGACACCGTCGGAAACTCAGTCTCTCCCAACACTATTCCCGATGCCAATTCCCTACCTCTCCTACCAACAAAACGTCCTATCATTTCAACTCGATGGCGCCAACCCCGTCCCCAAGGGACCCATTCATTACTCCTCTCCAATCCCGCGCCAGAATTCCGCTCAGCCCAGAAAGTCCTTTCTACTATCCTTCACTTCGGGATACAGAAGATCGAGATTGCTGACATCCGCCCAATGGAACAAGGAATCATCATCAAAGTGAACAACGAAGAAGCTGCAAACAAGATCTGCAACACCATCAGCCCCGTTAAATTTGGTTCATCTGCAGCATTTCAACAAGTCCCCTAGCCTTCAGTACTTCACCATCGCCACGCAACTACCTCTTCAGCTGCGTGATCAAGGGAGTTGACCCAGCCATCACGGAAGATGCTATAGTCAAAGAACTTCAAGATGACGGTATTTTTGTATGGAAAGCCATCCGAATTACAAACGCCACCGGACCGACCTACATGATTCGCCTCCTTTTACCATCCACCAATGATTTGGACAGATTGCTGGAACATGGTGTCTACAATTTTCGTCAACATCATCGGGTGGAACCCTCACGCACTCCTCCTGTAGCTATAAGATACGGGCGATGCTTACAACATAACGATCATTGCACAGCTCAATGTCGCGCCGATAGATCGACCTGTGACCACTGTAATCAGTCCCACTCAACACGTGCTTGCCCCAAAAAACGAGAACCTACGCAGTGCCACACCTGTGGACTTGCTCACACAACCTATTCAAGACAGTGCAAAGCCGGCCCAGCTCCCCCTGCAAATCGCCCAGATCTTGTAGCTCCTATCCGCACACTAGATAACCCAACTCTTCCATCAGACTACATCTACCCAGCACCAACCATAGAAGACCTCAGCCGGTTTTTAACACTATCCTTGATGACCATCCTTCCATACCATCGCCCCTTAATATTATCCAATCTCACAGCAGCCGCCAATCAGGCATTCAATCTTCACTTTCAGGCCATTCACACAGGATTAAACACACATTGCCACTTTCATCGTTTAGAAACCTAAGTATAATGCAGTTTGACCTACCTCCCTCACTGACTTCAACTCTTCATAATGTGAGACAGTGCAACACTATCGGCAAATAGCGCCTACGAGAGTGGACATTCTCGACAAGATTACGGAACGAGACCTCAATCATTCACCGGAGTGCAACACTACCGAAGATATTTCCAAACCCCATATCTGTTTTTGTATTAGTGTAGAATATGTGTAGATCTGTGTTTGTATAAATTTGCATTTATCGTTTACAAACAAATGCAATCTATGTATACAAGCAATCCCTATCATAGCTATTGTTACTGCAAGCAATGAAATAAAGTCTAAAATCTTTCACCCAAGAGGCAACCCCCCCCGTTCCTTCATTTTCTTACTTCCTTTACCCACCTTCCTCTTCCAATATATTTAATCCTTGCACACATCCCCGATAATTAAATACTATCCGCACACACCTCTTAATTCCATACATCAAATTACCCTCCTCCCCATACTATTACTCCTCCAACTTGCCGAAACTCCTGGCCAGAGTGAAGACGTTACCTTCAGGGTGGCCCGCCCCTCCCCTTCAGGGAGGGGAATGAAAACTAGAAATGATGATGATGATGATGATGATGATGAAAAAAAAGAAACGCACAACACATCTCACGAGAGATACTCAACCCTACCGCGGGGGACACACGCACAGGCTTTTCTTCTCCAAATTGGACTATACTTACGTCCACGCATCCCTTCGTATTTTTGCGGCCGGTTGCCATCATCTATAGTTGCTACCCAGCCGACCCCCCAAAACATAGGTTGACGCCTCGTTGGCTGTCACCATGTACACCTGCGAAATCCTAGACATTGCTCCAGCCATCTCCGAAGATAATATCTACACCGTCATCCGCTCCGCTGGCTTCCGCATACATCGTGCCTACTGGCTATTGGACGGCACAAGTTTATTGCCGTCTCCACTCATTCTTCTCTACATACCAACGTTGGACGGCAACCAGCGCCTCATCGACGCCAGCGTATCCGTGCATAACCGCTTCTACCCCGTGGAATCTACTCCTCCTTCCATACTTGCCCAACTCTTCGCCGACTCTACCACTCTTCCCGTCGTCCACATGCCGTCAACCTTAAACTCGCAACAACACACATCGACTTTCTCTTCCCTTTCCCCTACAACAACTATCACCACCACGAATTCTGCCACGACGCATTTGTCCTCCTCTCACATCCCGGCTACATTTGTCACGACTAGCCACCCATCGCCCATTATGACCTCCTGCCTTCCACTTTCTACATTCTCTACAACGGTAAACCCCTCCCTCCTCATAACAACACCTTGGCATCCTCCGACTCAACGCCGCCATCGCCTCAATCATCGCTTCAAGACAACGTCGCAGCAGCACCACCGTCATCAACGCGCACGCAGCAATCCACATCTCATCATCTCATCGCTTGTAACCTTCTCATCGGTGTTTAATCTCCTTGCTCTTCAACTCCCTCATCAACCCCTTGCTTAAAACTTCTTTGCCTTCCGTTCCGTCATGTCTCTCTTAAGTCATATATTAAAACCGTCCACATGCACCTCCCTATTCCACAATTCTACTTCCCATCTATCTAACTTTTCCTCTTCGAACACATACCCTATCATTTCTTACGTCGTTTACCCACCTTCCCTTTTCCACACATCTCCTTGACCCGCCCGCATCTCTTGGCCATGGCGAGGGAGTAACCCTCTAGGTGACCCGCCCCACCCCTTCAAGGAGGGGAATGAAAACTAAAATAGTAGTAGTAAAAAAGAAATAAGCCAGACGGGTCTGGGAATAGTCTAAAGTCAATGAGTATAGTGATTTTCTTGCTCACCAAGTAGAACGATGTAAAAGGCCAAGATGGTAATGGCCAAATAATAAGACGACACACAGGTTCTCTGTGCTCCACCACTGCGATGACCTTCGATGTTAGGCCCCTTAAAACAACAAGCATCAGCATCATCACCACTCCGTAATGATGCGAGACTGACTTGTGAACGGTGGAGCACGGGTTATATAGCGCGATGTAAACATCTGGAAGCATTGATAAGGAAGAGCCAGTGTTTTCTGGAACAATGACATCACAGTCACATGTCCATGTATAGAGGCAACCAAGGCAGTACCTAGCGAAGACAGCGGCATAGCAGTCGAAAATTGAGGCGGCAGCAGAAGGTAGGAATGTAGAATTACGATGAAACTTGCATAGTTGTAGAGAGATAATATTATACTCTATATAAAATCTGACCCTCTTGGAGGTTCTTTGTAATTTACTGTTTCTAGGCTGGATTCTGAATTTATTCTTTGAGAGGTAGCGGTCTGAGTCCAGATTGGCACATCTTAATACCTTCAAGTGTTGTGATTCGCTTTGAGGTTTTCTTGAGATGGCCACATAATCTATATGGAATTCACCCGGGTTAGCGTTAGGAGACATCAAAGTCTTCTGTTTCCTTGGCAGATATTTAAAGTCTGTACATTTCATTACCAATCCGAAAGTCCTGCACAGTTCTACCAATCGTTCGCCGTTGTGATTAGTTCTTTTGTGTTCCGGAATAATGTCCACTGTATGTCTGTATATTTTTCCTTCTTCGCAGTTGGGCATTGAAATCTCCAACATATTTGAGAGAGAGGATGGATACATGACTGCTCGGGGAGGAAAAATCAACGACTGAATCCACTATCTTGTTGCTGATTATACATCCTGTATCTTACTGAGGTACGTTCCTCATTACCCGCTGTCACACTTTTCCTTTGAGGATTCTGTATCCTTGCGACTTGAAGTCATGTTCATCAGTGAATCTGGTTTTTGTTTTGCTGTCAGTACTATGTTTTGCCGTATATTAAGTCGGTCAGATGTTCCAGTTCACCAACTATGAGCAGCGAATTCGCATTAAATGTTGCGAAGAAACTTTGCGGTCTTGATCTGAGGTTACGTCCCAAGGATTTAAGGATGGCCTGACTCATCCTCAAAGCATGACGATTCGGACACCGCAGAATCGAAAGGTCAGCAAACGTCGCCATGGGCTACGGTGGATAGATTACTACCTGGGGTAGTGCATTTAGAGAATTTTTTCAGCATGCTCATTCCTGCATGACCATTCTTCATGGGGCAGTGACGAATCACTCTCCGTGGTACCACCTGAGCTTTAGCGTGAGAGGCATATTATTCAGGGTTGTCACCCCTAGACAGGTTGCCTTCACTGTGGCTAGGGAGTCATGTCTACCCCACCCTTGCCAGGGGCTAAATTCCGCCTGTTCCGTCGTACCGATGATCATCATATCTGCCCTCACTGTCGTTGAGATTTACACAGGTAATATTGTGGTATTATGTAGAAAGAATGTAGTAGATCGTAGGAAACAGATTGTAATGGCACCCAATATATAAACTCCATATCCTTGGGAACGCCGATGAAAGCATGTAGAGTGTCCGTCTTCTTTATGACCACCATGGCATTGATGTTAAATATAACAAGACGGCTGACACTTAAGGTCAAGTTGGTAAACAAATACATCGAGTGTTTTTCTACGTAATGTTACATATGGACTGAAGTGAAGGTAAAACAAGAGGCCTGAAACATAGGGCGCAAAATATATATAATATTTGCCACCAAAATTAAACTTAAACAATCCCATATCCTCTAGAAAACACTAACACACGCACATTATACGTTATAGTGTCAACAACACTGCCAGAAAATCATAAACGGAGCATAATTCCTTCTTATAGATTCAGATTAACTGCACCAGAACTAAACACGTCTGTCTACAGCCATCGTTTTTCTTCCACTTCTCTTAAATTTATTTCCTATTTTACATACCATTACTATTATTTTCTTCATATGTCTTTTCATATGCAATATTCTTCAATAATCAACAGTTTTATTAAGACGGTTTTGCATACCGTTGGGTGTTACATAGAGCAGAAAGATGTCGTTCGCGAAAACTAGGCCAGGAATTCCTTTATTCTTCATACATGGGCAATTACTATCATCCTTCCCTTGATTATCCAATACATCATTAATAAAAATTATGAACAATATTGGTGATAACTTACATCCCTGCTTAAGTCCAATATTTGAGTGCATTATGTAACTCCTATAGTGATTTCTTCCTTAAATTTAATCGTTCATATCACCTCTGTGCATAGGTATTCTATGATCCTCAACATTTTATGCCACAACCCTATTCTACCTAGCTCCGCAACGAAAACCTGCCTACTCACTGAATCAAATTATTTTGGAGATCTGTCGCTTCAATACACTATCTCCCACCTTTCCTGTTTAAATATTAATGTCTGTTAATGTTTACAATAAATATATTATACGCGGTTCTCATTCCTTTCCTAATATCGAATAGTATACTAAGAGTAATCTTACGCCCATTTCACAATTATTTTTGCCAGAATCACGCTATAAATCTTACTAAGTGTATTCAAAAAGGTAATACCCCTATAGTTGTTAGTATAGATCCTTCGCCTTTCCTTTTGTGTATTGGATATGTAAGTCCTTCTTGCCAAGAACTAGGAATTATTCTACCATCAAAGTTGTTGTTAAATATTATGGTTATTATTTCTAGCATCTGACTGTTTTTACCTACCTCTTTCCAGAATTTATAACTAAGTCCCCTATAGCCCTTGATTTGACCCCCTTCCTTTTCAAAAGACCGGACGGTTTGGCCGTGCGGTTAGGGGCGTGCAGCTCTCAGCTCGCATCCTGGAAATAGTGGGTTCGAACCCCATTGTCGGCAGCCCTGAAGATGATTTTCCGTTGTTTCCCATTTTCACACCTGGCAAATGCTGGGGCTTTACCTTAATTAAGAACACGGCCGCTTCCTTCCCATTCATAAGCCTTTCCTTTCACATGGTTGCCATAAGACCTATCTGTGTCGGAGCAACGTAAAGCAAATAGCCTTTTCAAAAGTGTCTAATACTTCACCTGTTGTTATTCTACCTCGTCTAATGCAGCCATAATGTACTCCACATGTCTAAGTATACTAGTCCATGTATCTACATCCCCTAACAAAACTTTGAAACATACTAACCACTCCTCATTTCTTACACTTGCTTGATTATTACTTTTATGTATATTTAATGTATTTAATATTTGAACTTACAGGCCTTCGCCCATTACAATGTTCAAATTCATACAACCAAGCAAGAACTGAATATTAATCACGATGATAGTAATAATTAGAGTTGGATTGTAGACAGAATGGCACACGGTCACTCACTACTGGAGAGCCGCTTAGCCCTAAATAACTATGAACTATGATTACCAGGAGATGTGAGGTTTCTCACGAGACAGTATGGATTTTGAACAAATGGAGGAATTACCGGCCAACGTGAGGCTTCACACGGGCCTAACTATGCACTATTACGGATGATAGTAAAATGAAAACCGATCCTACCCGAAGTGCTCAGTTCTGGGTAAGATATGGTGCTAACCAGATGATTTGGGAATGTTATATTACTTGTATAGCCTTTACAGATAAGACTTATTTTGTTCCATAATTTCTTAGTATCGTTTCCTTCACAATATCTATTTAAAAATGTTATCTCTTTGGCCTGCTAGTACTTTTTATTTCCACTCAATAAATCTATTTACTCTTTCCTCTTTTTACAGAAATCTATCCTTAAGTGCTGAGATCCCTCATTTCTCTCGACGTTTAGGGCCTTTGCCACTTCAATTTTCTCTTTCTTACATTCATTATTGTACCATAACTTGTGTGTATTTCCCCTTCTCTTTCTTACAATTATATCCTTGTCTGCTGTTGCTATTCACCCTTCTAGCATTTTATTGCTTGTTCTAAGTTTTTATTCTCTATCATGTTCTCAATAACTTACTTCAAAATTTCAAAAAAATTCCTTTTATAATAATCTCTAAATTCATCCCTATGCACATCCCTCCATCTACAATTATCCACTTTTTTCCGTACATAATGAACGTATTATTTCCTTTGATATTCCTTCATTTCTGATTAATGAAATGAAAAAAGGGAAATAGTGGGAAGCTGTCCAGTTCCTTAACTGTGTGGCTTTGATATAAGTTAGCGCTTTCCGGGAAGCTATTGCTAAGTTTATCGCGCTCCCTCCTGGCTCAACAATATACGTTAAATTTCTTGGTGCATCCCCGCCCATCCATTGTTCAGAATGTATAATTCTTCTATTACGTACATTTCTAATAAATTATCACCATTCTTATTACATTCTCTATATCTACTTCTTTTCATTTCTACTAAATTTTCATTTATTTCCCTATCGTTCATAGGATCTTCTCACCCATCCTTGCATTGAAATCTCCCATTATAATTGTTCCTGTTTCTTCATTCTTTTATTTAATTTGGTTAATTTCTGAAACAAGATCATCAGAAAAGTACTTTTCCCAAAGGGGGCACCAATGGATGGTTGTAGCAGAAACCTGTGAAAAGGTTTCTTTCCTTTAGCTATTTACCCATAAGGGCATCCAACAGTAAACCATTTCCTAAATAGGGTTGGATGTTCACATACTTTGTTTTAAAGAGATGAATCTTCGTAGCCAGTTTTACGAGCAAATGAACTTCCTGTCGTCAACTCTACCAGAGGTTTCATTGACGTTGTATATAATAGTACGAAAAGTGAGGGTGAAACCTAGTGCTGCAACATAGCCTAATTTTGTCGAATAACACTATAGCGTCTGCTATAGTCCCCCCTCTGACAGACACATTACTATCAACGGCGTGGTATTTCCTTATTCTATACGTTATTCTTTATTCTGTTTTTCCTCCATATCTACAGTATTTACGACCTCAGTGATCTATTAATGGAGAAAAATATCAGCGCCCAACTTAGGCAAGCTCTTTAAAATAAAACTCTCCTAAATAAAAGCAATAATGAACCAATAATAATATTAATAATAATAACAATAATAATACAACAAAACAATATAGTAATTCCAGTCAAATGGCCCATGGGTGACTCCTTTCCGGAGACCCGATAGCCATGGTAATAAATTAACTGGGTAAAGTAAGCTATAATAAGGTAAAATAAAACATCGGCAAATCGGCACATAGAGGTTAAAGACCGCCATCCCTCTTCAGGCTGGACTCGCGAACCTAGCACATTCCAGAACTTATACCATCGCTCTCGTTGACCTACTCAGGTTCGCTGATACAACCCCAACCTTACACCACTTCCGCGTTAGTCTGCCGCAATCTCCCTGCTTTAATGTTTCTGCATGAACTACTTACTTGTTCCTAACCATCATTACCTCACTCCACACATTTTTCGTAATTTACATACAATAAAGCAACAATTATCATCTTATCATTCATACATACATCAACTCAAAATCACATCTTATCATTCACAAAAATTACCAACTGTACTTCACTACCTCACTTTTTGACCCTCTTTCAATCACACTTCTTATTATAAACATAATCACTCTTAGCATCATTCACTCAATATAACCATACTCTTACCATTCAAACATCTGCCAACCAACCTTACATATTAATTTCGTCCCTCCAATTCACTTGCTATGCATTACCACACCCATCGAGTTGCAATTCAGCTGGCGAGGTGAACGGACGTAGTGCTGAACGTATGGGAAGTTTAGGAGTGTGCTAACATGAGAGTTTCAGTCGATCAATACAAGTGTGCTACAGGCAGATGGCAGGGCAAATGGAAGGTGAAATCATCACAAATGGTGAAAAACGGTCTCATACAATCATACAATCAGAACTCAAGGATATTAAAGAGAGCGTATTACAGAATAAAAATGAAATAGACGGAATGAGGACGAAAGCACTGGAGTTAGAAGAAAGAAACCTCGAAGAAAAGGATAAGACACGATCGAAGGAAGATAGGAAGAGAAACATAGTAATCTACGGGTTGGCAGAAACAGAAAGAGAGAACTTTAATGATATGTTAGATATAATACTTTCCCTTATCAGGGAGAGTTTGAAGGTCGAGCGCAACGAGAGTGATATCGATAGTGCCTTTAGATTATGAAGGAATTTGGGGCAAAGACCAGTAAAAGTATGTATGGTATCTAGTTTGAAGGCTCGAAAAATTTTGGAAAACACGAGAAACTTGAAAGGCACGAAAATACGGATCAAGAAAAATTTGGACCAAGAAGAAATGGAAAATGTGCGAACACTACGTTTTCATCGGGGAAAAGCGCGGCACTCGGGCCTAAAAGCATTTATCCGTGGAAACAGACTTATAATAGCGGCTGATTCGTAGAGGAGGATATGGAATATTAGTCAGCTCCGCGAGTTGGGACATTGCCCTGATGCGTCAGCTGTGCGGAAGACCACTAGTCAAGTGAGTGACAGCAATAAATCTGAGTCAACAGGTGTGTGTGGCAACCAACAAAGCAGGGACGATGAACTGGATGACGCAGCGACCGAAACCAGGTATCACCAACTCAGGAGATCAACCCAAGAAGAAGAGGTGGTCCATAGGAGGCAAGACATCACAGGGAGAAAAGAAGAAAAGAAACGTAAGCCAGCGTTAAATTTGAAAGACATATGGGCAAAAAAGTGTTGACAAGGTCTGAGGTAGCTAGGGGGTCAAAGGAGGAAATAGTTAGCTAGCCATTATACAGTTAGAAAAAGTACGAATGACGAGAAGTAAGGCCTTGGCGACATCAGATATACCCACGAACAAATAACTAGACTCGGTCATGGGATTAATAAATATCGAGGGTATATTAAGCAAACTGGGAAATGATGAATGTATAGATCTAATGAGAGATAGTGAGATTATTGCGATAGTAGAGACTTTGTTGTCACCTAGCAAAAATGTGGAAATACCAGGATTTAAGGAAAGGAGTAAAAAGAAATATAAAAGGAGTCTGAAAGGGCGTTAACCGGGAGGGATAACAATAATCGTAAAAGACGAAATATGCAAGCAGGTAGAGATATGGGAATCGGCATGTGAGGAAATGATTTGGGTAAAAGTTAAAAAAGGAAACCAGATTGGGAGAGAAATTTGTATTGGTTTTGGTTACAATCAACCCTCGGGGTCCCCGTTTCAGAAGAAAAATGTCTTTGAAGATCTTGTTGATGTAGTAAATCAGATCAAATTAGCAAATTAAGAAGCGGTAATAATTATAATGGGTGATTTTACCGCAAGGGTTGGCTTAAATAATGCATTATACGATAAGAAACTGATGAAATAGTAATAGAAAGAAGGAGAAGCAAGGACAAAGAGTGTAACTAAAATGGAGAGAAATTAGTGGAAATATGTGCGATAGAGGAATTGTACATCTTGAATGGGGCTGGCCGGGAGACGAATCAGGTAACCTAACATACATAGTTGAGGCAGGAGGGAGTGTTATAGACTTGGTGTTGGCATCTAGAGAGGCTTTAACTTTTATTAAGGAAATTCAGGTAAAAATTTGGACTGCGTCTCACCATTTCGCAGTTGCTATTCGATTACTGAGAGATGAAGATAAACAAGAAGGTAAACAATATTTAAACTAAGAAACAGAGAAAATTAGTAAGATACAGGTGGAGCGAGGAAAAGGGAGAAGAATTTAGGGACTACTATAGGGGTAAAACCTTTGAAATTTTGAAGATAGGTATGGAGTATATGATAGAGGATAATAACATAGATCAAGCAATAAAAATAATTGAAAGATCAAGAGAATTAGCTGATAAAATGGTTGTGAGTAAGAGAAGGCAATATAAATGAAATGTATGGTATACTGAGGAGTGTAAAGAAAAGAAAAATCAAGTGATCAAGGCCTTGAAAATGTACAGAAATGAGTGATCTCAGAATTTACGAGCAGATTTTTGTAAAAAGAGGAAGGAATACAAAGATTTAATAAAAGATAGAAAAAGGAACTGACAGGACAAAGAGGCAAAATTATTACTTAAGTACTGCAAAGAAAATGAAACTAAGAAAGTATGGAATATGTAAAAATTATAAAAGCTGTGATCAAGTAAGCACATCCAATGAGGAGTGGTTAACGTATTTTAAGAGGTTATTAGGGAGTAAAGACACATGGGAAAGGAACAAAAATGAAATTGGTATACTGAGACATGTGGAGTTTACTCTGCCTGTACTAGACGATATAATAACCACAGATGAGGTACTAGATACATTAAAAAAAGAGAAGGGCGGGAAACCAGGTGCTGCCAGTGGAATTACGTATGAATTTTGGAAAGAGGTAGGAAATAATAGCCAGATGCTAGAAATAATAACTAAAATATTTAGCAAAACCTTTGATGGCAGAATAATTCCCAGATGTTGGCAGGAAGGAGTTATTTGCCGATATACAAAAGAAAGGGGGAAAGATCGAACACGAACAACTATGGGGGTATTACCTTGTTGGATTCTCTCAGTAAGATCTACACCGGTATTTTAGCTAAAAGAATTATGAAATGGGCAGAAGATTACTCCATACTCTCAGTGTACCAATGAGGATTCAAGTAAAGAATGAGAACTACAGACAATATATTGATAATTAAAACATTAATAGACAAGTACATAAGGAGGGAAGGTGGTAGATTATATATTGCAGCAATAGGCCTACAAAAAGCTTTTTATTCGGTTAGCAGACGGGTGGTCGTTGCGAAGCTGGCTGGAATAGGGATGTCAAATAAAATGATAAAATCCATAGAACAATTATACGCAGAGGTGATATGCTCAATTAAAATTAAGGAAGATCTAATGGTAGGCAAGATACACTCGAACATTGTACTTAAGCAGGGATGTAAACTATCACCAATTCTGTTTTTGCTTTTTATTAATGATGTAATGGAATGCCAAGGAAAGGAGGATAGGACAAGCTCTTGCCTAAACAACAAAGAGATTCCTGGCCTAGTCTTCGCAGACGACATCCTGCTGCTCTAACTAACGACAGTCGGTATGCAAAATAGTCTTAAAAGCAGCAGAATACTGCAGTACATGGAATTTGAAAATAAATATCAAGAAAACGAAAGTAATGGTTTGTAAAAGAGAAAATAAATTAATGGGAAATGAAAAGCGATGGTGGTTAGATGGTGTTGAATTAGAAGTTGTAAATAAATTGGAATATCTAGGAATCATAATAACATCGAATGGGATGTGGAAGGAACAGATACGTCGTGCCAAAATAAAAGGATTGGCCGCCCTATCAGTTATATAGTCTTAAGAGAAGAAGATGCCAAATATGGAATACAGGCTATACAAAAAATTTTAATGCTTTTTAATGCTCTTGTGATATCAAGATCACTGTATGGTGTAGAAATATGGGGTATCGAAGTAGACAAAAAGGAACTAGATGTAATAAGTAATAAATTCTGTAAAATAATAATGGGTCTACCAGAATGCACTGCAAATAGTGGACCTAGAAGTATATGTTAAGATATCAGCATCCAAGCAGATATAAGCAGGAAAGTAGTAAAATATTGGTTAAGACTAAGAAGGGGAGAAGGGAGAGAAATATTGAACCTAGCATACCAACACCAGATGAGACACTTAGATGATGATTATTGGCTATCGAAAGTGAAAAATATGCTAGATAAAATAGGTATGGGAGAATATTGGGACAAAGAGATGAACAGTAAAGAGAAGAAATTCATTAAAAAATTAACGATTAGAGTAAGGGACATAGAGAAACAGATGATTAGGGCAGAATGTGAAACCAAAGGAACACTAGCAGAAATTTGCGGAATTATCCAAAACATGTCAATAAGAAAAGAAGAATCCCAAATAGGGGGAACTAAGAGGTGTGGTGTGGTGGCTTATGGGGTTATATAAAAACAAGGGATGAGAGAGAACCATAGTGAAAATCGTTGTTTATTCTGTGGCGAAATAATGGAAGAAGCTCATTTATTGAGAAAATGTAAGGGAACAAATGCACTGAGAACTAAATATATTGGCGATGAATATAAATTAAAAGTAGAAAGGGAGACGGAATTTTATACAATAGTTAAATTATTTAATAAAGAATGGATCGCCCTAAGAAGAGTCGCTAAGCTTTTTGTATTTTAAGAAACATTTGGCAGATAGAAATAAGAAGAGATTAGCACTAACTAATAAGTAATGCCATTGTTAGTAAATGTTAGTAAATGTGATTTTGATGGGTGTGATGACAGACAAGTAAACTTGCATTATACGTAGTATAATGAGTAATGAGAGGTAACATGTAAACAGAATAATGCACTAAGTAGAAACTTGAAAACAATGTAAGACACAAGTTCAGCAGAGATGTAACATGATGACTGTACAACAAATGGTAGTGGATCGTGTCAGGAGAGGTAGAAGTGGAATGTTATGACTTGCTGTGTCAGTCAGGTGAGATAAAGGAGGATACTCTCCTCCACATGGATGACCATGCGCCAAGGTGCCAGTGTGCCGTAATGCCGTAATTCATTTTAAATTTGCCATTCTGATTTTAACATCTCATTTTAATGTAGTAATCTAAAAATTGTTTAATTAAGTAAGCTAAGGTAGGTGAAGATACATGTTGTCCTAGACTATATAATATTGTTAATGTCTAGGACTAAACAAATTATATTCAGTATAGTAATAGTCAATAATGTAATGTACGGTAAGTCATGTATCAAATTTAATGAATTGTAATAAACTAATGCTCTCTCCTCTGAACTGGGAGTTGGGAGTAATCTATTCTATTCTATTCTATTCTATTCTATTCTATTCTATTCTATTCTATTCTATTCTACCACACCCATCTCTTATCCATATACCATATCAAGCTCGCTATATATTTCAATTACACCGAGCTCGAGTGCTGTAGTCGCTTAAGTGCGGCCAGTATCCAGTATTCGGGAGATTGTGGGTTCGAACCCTACTGACGGCAGCCCTGAAGATGGTTTTCCGTGGTTTCCCATTTTCAAACCAAAAAAATGCTGGGACTGTACCTTAAATAATGCTACGGACGCTTTCTTCCCACTCCTAGCCCTTTCCTGTCCCATCGTCACCATAAGACCTATCTGTGTCGGTGCGACCTAAAGTAACTTGCAAAAAATGCATTTCAATTACAGTTTGCATACGGTTAACAAGAACACAAGTCCTCCATTAACTTGCTAAAAATTCATCCATAATTGCCGACTATGCTTCAGTACCACTCTTATCATTCAAACATAATAACTATCATCACTCTATGACCACCTCCAACCACCTATCCGCACAATCAATTATCACATAAAAACCGGGCCATATTCACTTGAATTACCATACCCATCTCTTAACAATCTACCATACCGAGTTCACTAAACATATCAATTACAATCTGCATACAGTTAACAAAGACTAAAATGTTCCATAATTACCATCAAAAATCACTTCTCAATCTCAACCATACTTAGTTTCATTTAAAATTTCAAGCCAATCTTCACATTAAATTCTACCATCACAATTTACAATTCCATACTCTACCAACCATACAGCACTACCTCAATTTTCATCCGCAATCATCACATTAAATTATGTCATCGCGTTTTGCCAAACCTAACTTTACCAGCCATAATCTTTACATTTCACTACGTCAAACTTTTAGACACAATCACTCTTCAATCCAATTCCAATTCTTAGTAACCTTCACTCAGAATTACAATATATCTTAATATATCTACAATAATGCAGCAATAATCATCTTACTATTCATACATATACCAACCAAAATTACATATTAATTCCGTACCTAGTCTAATTTAAATCTCGAGCCAATCTCCACATTATACTCTAAACCATCAACTTGACCTCTTCATCATCGTATTTTTAACCATCATTGACCATACATAATCTCTGCAGTTACAATTGGCATACATTTAATCAAGACACAGATCCATCAGTAACTTGCCACAAGCTTATCCATCATTCCCCCACTACATTACACTACCTCACGTATCATTCTAACATGTTAATTAGCTTTCTTACTTCTCGTTACTAATGCCTCCGCCGGGCTGAGTGGCTCAGACTGTTGAGGCGCTGACCTTCTGACCCCAACTTGGCAGTTTCGAACCTGGCTCAGTCCGGTGGTATTTGAAGGTGCTCAAATACGTCAGCCTCGTGTCGGTAGATTTACTGGCACGTAAAAGGAATCCCGCGGGACTAAATTCCGGCACCTCGGCGTCTCCGAAGTCCTTAAAATAGTAGTTAGTGGGACGTAAACAAATGCCATTATTATTATTACTACTAATGCCTCCGCACTATTGTTTTTCTTACCCCACAGATCCCTTTGAACTTATGTTTTCCCTGTAGCCATAGTCTCTCTTCTCTTCGCCCTCTCACACGTATCTTCACTTTCACAATGCCTTGTGCCACTTACCATTTCTTGGGGACCTGTCACCTCCACTCGCCGTATTCTCATATTGTTTAATGTCTCATCGAATTTATCCATCAAAACTCTGACCTCCCTTACCTTGGAACTCCCTCTGTACTAGACTCACTCAGCACACAGCCTCCTATTGACCTTTCTTTAACACCAAGTTCGTCTTCTCCGGGACTGTTTCTGAAACCTGCCTTTCTTCCACCGAACACCACTGCGTCCATATAGCATTCATCACTACCAGTATCTGGCCCCTGATATGCGCACTCAACCCTTACAGTCTTGCCCTCACTAGATGCTTCCTTAGAGTCTTGTAATTCTCATTCCCGTCTCTTCCTGAGTCATTTCAATCCACATTTTATCACCCTGCAGATTTCCAGCATTCCTTACCACTATGTCCGCCATCAATGTGGATAGCAGTGTCACCTTTATTGGTCTACCCCCCCCCCCCATTTTTCCTACCCTCACAACATCGTCTATATCAACCTCGCTGAAGTTGATATTCATTTTGTGTTGAATAATATCTACCACTTTATAAATAAGGTCCACCTTACATTCCGTCTTCCCTTCTTTCACACCGTAAATAAGTAGTGACTTTTTCCTACGTTCTTGACTGTCGTCAGCTATTACTTGCTTCAGTTTCCACACTTCCTCTTCCAAAGTTTTTATTTTCTCCCGTTGTGATACCATTTCCCTGTCACTGCTCTCAATTTTTGTTCCAATTTACTTCATGTTCTCCTGGATCCATTGGCGCGTCTTTTCATGCTCCTTAACTTGATCCTGTAATATCCGTTTTAGCTGTTAAAGTACTCCACTACTTCCTTAACTATATTCCTTATAACTTCTATGTCCTCCCAGTTCATGTTGCAACTGTTCTGAGGACCTGGGTTTACTTCTATGCCCCCAATCACCAACAGCAGTGTTACCACCACTGCCACCAACAGCAGCTCCCCCTTCATATCTATCTCCAGTTTACCTTCTTTTCTTCTAGTTCTTCCCTTCATTATTCTTCCTTGCCTTCTTCCTACAGTGACCCTAAACTACTCTAAACCGATCACCCTCTTTGACGCATAACGGTTCACCCGTCCACTCCCCCCTCAACTTCACTCTTCTAACCGGCACACTCGCCACGGAACGTCCGTTCCCGATGCTTGCTTAGGCTAGACTGTCCGTACTCTATAACTTCCCCGCTGTTTAACGGGATTCGAATTAGTCAACTACGATATCAGGCTATATAGATTTGACTCCTTAACCGTCCCTACTACTTGGAAGCATATTTGCATGTTAATTTTGATTAATATTTAATTTTTATGTCTGAATTATACTGGAAATAAAACGCTATAAATGAGAAAATCTCTAACTGACTGGATTAGAACTCAGAACTGTGTATCTTTCTATGAAAAAGTTGCTAGTCTACCCTTTGTTTTTAATTTCTTAGAAGAAGAGGTGGTTTCAGTTAGTAAATAGACAGTCTAATGTCTTATAAAATCAGACATTAACCGAAGCTTATAAGAATTCCACTTTTGAACATATAATACTTGAACATTTTAAAATAATTAATGGAGTAACATTCTTATATATTATGCGTACAACATTTCTTATGCCTTATAACTGGAATATTAATTATTTTTGAAAACGAATATATGAGGATCATCGTTTCAAACGTATTAAATGCAGTCGAGGTCAGAATACGTTTTGATACGGTTTCCCGCCAATTAGGATATGCTTTTTAATGCTGTTGAGTTAGATCGGGTCATTTCGTATTCCTTCCCATAGGAATTCAGTGCTGGAAAACATGATACGGAACAAATCGTATTATGTGCACCACGGCGAACGGTTCAAAACGTATTATGTTCACGATAATATTTCCCAGCCTGCGTTTATCCCACCCTTTTGTTGGCTGTTCCCGCTATTTTTATATCTTACTTGACAGTGTGGTATGGCTTGCATGCCCGTTCACCATGGAGGGCTACTTACCCGTAGGAGAGCGTTCGAAAGGAAGTAGAAAGCGAATAAGAGTTGCAAAAACTAAAATACAATGTGATCAGGAAGCTCGGTAAGTATACACACCTGTTGAAACTTACGAATGATCATTATTATTGAAATTGGTTATGTCGGTGTATTAGGTGTGCTTTTTGCGTGGAAAAGATTGCATAAATGCATTATTTCGTACAATGCATAAGTTTTCCTTACCATACTTACTGCTAGTCCTACAACAACGTGAATGCTTACGTGGACGTCTTTCTATTTTAGGTACTCCAATCGCGATCCACATTTAGCTAATTTTGAGGCATCATGCAATACCAATATAAATGGTCTGTTATTGGACATCTAATCATCAGCACCATGCAGTCACAAGGCAGGCAGATTCAAGTGTGGGAGCATCCCAGTTTTCTACCTGGTGAAAGCCAAAAGTATAGTATACAGCGTACCAAACAAAGTGGCACAAGATCGCCGACTGAGCCATATGATAAAAGTTACATCTCCGAAACTACGAAGAACTGGAAAGCAATATTCAGCAGAGCGCAGTCAGAATTCCATTGTTGTGTCGTATGTGGTAATACTGCTACTAGATTTCAGGAGAAAGTGCTACAATGCCATGTTATTATTAGGACGTCATTATCTGTAGTGAACAGCTGAGTAATTGAGTAAACAGTCAATTTTTTTAAATTCTCATCTTCCTTCTTTTGCAAGGAAAATGTTGATATAATTGCACAGTACGTACAAGAACGGAATAAGCTTATGAGCGTAGCTATACTAGTCATTTATTCTTCTTTTCTAGGTGAATACTGGTGATCAAGCATAAGTAGTCTACACAAAATTCTTTCAGAAATTGTTCGGGATAAGCCAAACCAGGATAAATAATATATCCAAAGCTGTTAAGAATGGTGAAGGTGTTCGAGAGAAGAGAGGCGGGAATAGGAAGAGTGCTCTGTTTGCTGCAAAGAAAGGAAAGGTGATTGCGTTTATTTCTCAGTTAAGAGGAAGGTAATCGCATTACAACAGGAATAAAAGAGGCTTTATCCACCAGCAGAGTTAAACATAAACAGACTCCACAGAATGTCTAATGTGTGTGTTTCCGTGAACCTGAAAGTGAAAAAGTGGTTCTTCCAGAATATTTCCCGTACACAGTTCAACATTGGCTTTGGGACACCATCCACGGATGCTTGTGGTTACTGCGCTCGAGTGCACTTTCAGATTAAATCTGAACAAGGTAGTGATAAAAAGAACCGTTTACTAGCTGATTTCGGATCACGTAAATTTCGCTCACAGCCTTTTCACAAACTTATGAGGGAACGACCGGTTGACACAATGTCCTTCTGCTTTGATTTGCAACAGGTACAACCACTGCCTAAATTATCAATTGGCGCAGCGTTCTATTCGCACCAATTTTATGCACTGTGTGTTACCGATGTCGGTATTCAGAATCCAAACTTTTATGTATGGAATGAGACGGAGGCTGGAAGAGGGCCAAATGAGGTGTCATCAGCTGTTAATTCGTTTTTAGATGAGGTACATTTCGATAAATCGATCACCTGTATGAGGCTGTTCGCAGACCGATTTGGAGGCCAAAACAAGAACATATATGTTATCCATGCTCTAGTTTACTGGCTACAAACCAAAGCACCCGCTAACATTTCCATGATTGTTGTCATCTTTCCTGTCAGAGGACATTCTTTTTCACCCGCAGACAGGGTTTTTGATGTCGTAGAAAAGTTTCTTCGTAAGTGCTCTGACATCGTTACTCCCGAGGAATACCGAGAGATCTATCAGTCTGTGGGGACTGTAAAACATCTAGGAAAAGAACGGGTTATAAGGGACTTCATGACCCTCGCCAAGCATTCTAAGAATTTGGAAGGGATTAAAGAAATGAAGAGGTTGATTCTAAAGAAAAGCAAGAAAAGTGGTCAGTACCACGTTACAATAAAGATGGAACCGACGTACAGGTTTGATGACCCTTCAAAGCGATTCGTAACCCTTCTGAAACGAGGCATAAGGCTAGGCCAGATACATGAACCTCCCATAATCTTTTTTTCTATTTTGCTTTTAAGTCGCACCGACACAGATAGGTCTTATGGCGACGATGGGACAGGAACGGCCTAGGAATAGGAAGGAAGCGGCCGTAGCCTTAATTAAGGCACAGCCCCAGCAACCACGGAAAACCATCTTCAGGGCTGCCGACTGTGGGATTCAAACCCACTATCTCCCGGATGCAAGCTCAAAGCTGCACGCCCCTAACCGGTCGGCCAAATCGCGCCCAGTCCTCCCGAAATCTATAAACTGAGAGCATTACCTGACGCTAAAAAAATGGATGTCGAGAACCTGCTGAAAGCCACATTTGGAGACAGCTGGAAAGAATTCGACTGTGTGCAATTTTATGTTTCAGCACTAAACATCGGTTCAACGTCAGATACTGGTAGGCCGACTCATGATGACAACTGTGACTGTTTGCATAAGGGAGAAGTATTATTTGCAAAACTGTAAAACATCCATGTAGCATTAACAATGTGTTAATTATAACTTAATTTACTGTACATGATGCGCTGTAGCTAACAATAAAGTCAATAAAAATCTTTGGAATCAAATGAACGGTTCAAATCGTATTATGTGAATAAAAGGTTGTATCAAAATGTATTTTGTTCAGTGAATTGGTTCAAAACGTATTAAGTGAAATTGTATAATTAGAATGTGTAACCGTACAACTAGGTTACAGATTCCATTCAGTATTTATTATTATTATTATTTATTATTATTATTATTATTATTATTATTATTATTATCATTATTATTATTATTATTATTAACCCGATTCATTAGATTTTATATATTCTGTTTCTCATCATTTAGACTGTAATAATTAGGTATCGCGTATATTATTGGATTTAATCATAGGTTAAGTGAATATGTTTGTAATTATTCTGTATTGTAGTAAGTGAGATTTGTTGGTTTCATATTGTCATGCTGTGGCTTGTAACTTTGGCTAGATGAGCTGGCATAGTATTTTGCAATCGAGGCTATGTTTAACTGGGAATGTTGTGTACAAGGAGATTTCCCGGTGACGCATTCGGTATAGTCATTCTTGGACCGCTTGGGTACGCTTAGACGACACATGACTGATGACATCAGTGCGTGGACACGTGATTGCGACCAAGTGTCAGTATTCGCCAGCTACTGTATGTGGAAGTGGAAGGGATGAACAGTGAGTGGGGAGATGAGTCGTCATCGCGAGGTGATATAAGTCGAGGCAACGGTAGTGAGAGATTAAGATGATATCAATCAGTTGATAGTACTCAGTTCATAAGCAGTTGATATCGTGCAGATCATAAGTAACAGTCAGATGTATCAAATGGAAGAAGTGGTCTTAGTGTGATGGTCAGAGCTAAGAGTTGTGTTTGAAGAAGTAATAATCGAGGAGGTCTACAAGTGGTGGTTGTATCCGAGCAGAGACGGGTACTATGCTGATAAAGAAACATCATCTTCTTGTGAGGATGGACTTCAAAAGATGTTTCAATAATATTTTCCAAGTATTTAAAATATATTGAGTGGACGTAATTACATTGGAGCTCTCTACACGCGTACATGGTATGTAGGCCAACTCCTTGTTATATAAGAAGATTACAACAGACGGCTCCCGACTTCAGCTCACAGGTTTTCCCAAGAATTTCAAGTTCAACAGCGGTGTATGCAGACAACAGGTAATTAAAGCATCAGACATGTTATGCATTCATAACATGAAGAAGAGTGTAATCAGCGGCGATATCACATCTCACTTCAAGTTCATGCCAATAGCTTTTTTTGTTTAGATTAAATTTTCCTTTTCTTTGTACCGCAAATCTCACGATATATTTCTTTTGTTAAATTAAAAGACGTAAATGATTGTTCATTGTGACGTAAATTTAGTCATAAACTCAGTTTTATTTTTAATTATAATAAGTGATTCCAGTTCCATGTACAATCCTCAATTGTGGAAATGCAACAGTAATTTAATATTGTCCTGATCCATATCCCTGTATATTGCCAGATATGTGAGTTTATCACCTCACGCCTTGAGATAATTGATATAAGAGGTATGCTCTACCGAATTTTGTTGTTTTTCTTAAAAAAGCAACTGGCGCTCAAACAAATGTTATTTATATTATGTGGTAGATATGAAGGTATAAGAGTAGTGGTTTGAGTAGACACAAAGTGTCGCCAGCAACGTGGGACTCGAAAGGTTCAGAAAAAGTGTTTCTGAATGGCAATATACATGGATCAGTTCTTTTAATAAGTACGCACATGTTAAATTCACCGAGTAATGTTAGGAAGGTCATTTTGTTGAAGTTTGTATTTAAGGGGTAATGTCAGAGGAAGTGCAAGGGGAAATAGCTTTGAGATCGCGAAAAATTAGTAGGAAACCGAAGATGGACAAGGATAGCAATATGCAGTCAGGTGATGAGGCTGAGGTTATTGTGTCCAAGGAAATCCAAGGTGGTAACATAAATAGGAAGTTGGTGACTAAGGTGGGACCTACTGAAAGTCAGAAAATAGTAGAAACTGAGGAAAACGCTGTCACGCAAGATCAAAGTAAAGGGGTGATTGACCTGGGTTTATTTAATTTGCTGATGTCCAAAATGGCTGAGCAGAATAATATCATTAGTGAGAAAATTGAATCTCAGAATAATATTATTAGTGAGAAAATTGAATCTCAGAATAATATTATGAGTGAGAAAATTGAAACGGTTATTAGTGAGAAAATTGAATCTCAGAATAATATTATGAGTGAGAAAATTGAAACGGTTATTAGTGAGAAAATTGAATCTCAGAATAATATTATGAGTGAGAAAATTGAAGCGGTCATTAGTGAGAAAATTGAAGCTCAGGGTATTAGTATTAATAAGAAGATCGATGATGTTAGTAATAAGATAGATCATAAGGTGTTAGAAATAAGTAAGCAAATTAATAATTTAGAAAGTAAGGTAAATAGGGAGTGTAGTGACATCAGAGCTGAGATGGAATTGGGTCGGAGCAATCTCCATACGGAAATAGAGCAAGTTATTGAGACATGCATCAAACAAGGGCATAAGATTGATGAATTAAGTGCCAAGATCGAGTCTAATAAAGGAGAAATCAATGAGTTAGTAGAAGAAAGGTTTGAAAAGATAACCAATACAGTGGGGCAAGAAACTAGGAAATGTATTAGTAGGGTAGAACATGTGGAAAGAAAACTTGGAGAAGTAGGTGATCTAGAGAGTGAACAAAAATCATTATCACAGAAGGTGAGAGAATCGGAAGAAAAATTACAGGAGAAGCTAAGAAAAATTGAAGAAAAGGCTGAGGAAACATTGGAAGAAAAATTTCTGAGTTGCCAGAGAGTACTCCAGAAAGAAGTGCGTGATAGTAGAAATGTACGTGAAATAATTGTAAATAATGGTTTAATCACTAGAGATCATGACTTACCTAAGTTTTCTGGGAAAGAATTTAACCCGATGGAATTTATGAGAGTAGTAGAGAAGAAATTTGCTGTTCAATTAAGAGACAATATTATTAGCTGGGAAACTGTATTGGAGATCTTATCTAATGCTTTCGTAGGAGAGACTAAGTCTTGGTTTCAAGTATATAAAAGCTCGATGTCTAGTCTAACTGAATTTAAGGAGAAATTCATGGCTAAATTTTGGAGTGAAGGTGTTCAGAGTAGAGAGAGAGAGAGAGTAATGTTTGGCAGGTATAATTCTAACGAGGGTGTTAGAATGACTGAATACTTTTTGGCTCATGTTTTGGTGTGGAGAAATTTAGAATGTATTGGACCTGAGGCTGATATAGTTAGACTTATGGCTAAGCACTATCCCGATAGAATAAGAGAAGCTGTTTGTATGCAAAGAGTGGAGACTATTAAGGAAATGGAGATTTTGTTGGAAAGTTTTGATGCTTTAGGTAGTAGCTTGAATAATAGTAGGACACTAAATAGGAATGTAGAAGGAAGGGGTAACCAATCTAATAATCAGGACAGGACTATGAATAATCGTAACTACAGAAGAGAATATCAGGAGAGACCTAATAATAATTTCCACAGGGAGAGAAATTATCAGAATAGTTCGGAAAATTTCAGGACTGGGAGGCGTGATTATGGTAATCAACCAGAAGCTGGGAGGCGGGAGAATACAGGCCATAATAATAATAATAATGAAGCTAGAGGAACTAGGCAACAGGGGAGGCCGACTGAGGTGTGTAACCAACAAGTCGTCACCGAACCAAGTACTTTAAACGCGCAACGGACTGTATAAACAGGTCACTGAGACAGTCCGTAAATGGTGAGTTCACGTATAAGGTAGATAAGTATGTTAATGTCGACCAGCCTATAGTTGTAAGTGAACATGATTGTGACCTAAGTAGCAATAATTCAAATATTTTAAGTGACGACTTAATCGTAAACAATAAATTTTATAAGTGTAATTTAAATTTAGATATAAGGCAAGATTTGTTAAGTGATCTTATATTATGTAATGAGGATAATTTAAGTAGTGTTACTGTTACACCGACGATTGAACTGCTGATATGGGGCAGAAAAGTTAAGATTTTGTTGGACTCTGGTAGTGAGAAGTCATGTGTTAATTCCAAGCTGTATGAGGAAGTTTTAAGAGAGAAGTATGAGGTAGCGGAAATTCCAGTGAGGAATACGTTCATCGTAACAGCTGTTGGAAACAAGTCTCAAAGAGTGAATAAACAAATAGCTGTCCCCATTAGCATAAGTGGAGAATGTATTTTCCAACCATGCTTAGTTGTGCCTAATTTAGTTTATGCCGTTATTTTAGGTACCGACTGGTTAACGTGTCACAAGGCTAAATTAAATTTTGATCTGTGTAATGTCAATCTTATTTGGGGAAAGAGTAGCAGGGAAGTCAGTTTACCATATGATGTTTTGTCAGAAATTAGTGCGAATAAAGTGTGTTCTAGTACGGAAGGATCTTGTGAAATTCCTAATATTAGGAAAAATATTGATGTCTGCCATGTGTCCATACAGAGAGATTCTAGAGATGAATTGTATGAGACAGTGGAGAAATGTAATTTAGCGGAAAGTCAGAAGGACGAATTGTGTGAATTATTGATATCACATAGTGATGTTTTTAGCGATCGGTCTGGTAGAACACATCTTTACGAACACAAATTTAATGTTATTGATAACTCAACTTTTGTAGGACCGAAATATCCCATTCCGTTAAAATACGCTAGCGCGGTTGAAGAGCAGATTGACATTATGCTAGTTTATAATATAATTGAACCATCATGTAGTCCTAATTTAAATCCACTTGTTATTATACCTAAGAAGGATAACACGGTAAGACTGTGCATTGATGGCAGATTAATGAATATGAGGATAGAAGCCGATCAGCAAAGGGCGGAGACGGTAGAGGAACTTATTCAACGTTTTGAAGGTAGAAAATGGTTTTCTACTTTTGATTTGTCGTCATCTTTCTGGCAGATTCCACTTAGAGAAAGTGACCGTCCACTTACGGCCTTTGCATACAAGAATTGCTTATATCAGTTCGCCAGGGTGCCCTTCGGGACCCGTACTTCTTCTGCAGCATTAGTTAGAGCCATGAATAAAGTATTAGGGAGAGATACGGATAGTTTTGTGACCATGTATATCGATGACATTGTTATAGCATCCCACACGTTTGAGGAACACATGAAACACTTACAGATTGTTCTACATAAAATCAGGGAAGGGGGATTTACATTAAAACTGAGTAAATCGACATTGTGTTCACAACAGATCACATTTTGGGGACACACTGTATCTGAACAGGGGGTTAAACCGGAACAGACGAGATTAGACAAGATAAACAACACTCCTACTCCACGTAATGTTAAGCAATTGAAATCTTTTCTGGGAATGTGTAATTACTTTCGACGTTTTGTGGGTAAATATTCTGCGCTGTTAGAGCCGTTTCGTGAGCTATTGAAAGGAGGTGCGAAGTGGAAGTGGAGGAAAGAACATGATGAGGCTTTCCAGAAGTTGAAGGATGGATTTAATGAAGCAGTTATGTTGAGATATCCTATGTCAGATCGTGAATTTATTCTCATGACTGATGGTTCAGAGAAGGGAGTTGCTGGATGTTTATGTCAGAGAGATGATAACGGCAATTTAGGCATAGTTTCCTTGGCAAGTCGTGGGCTCAGTATGGCAGAAAAGAGATATACGATCACTGAGATTGAATTTCTTGCAATCATGTATTCATTAAGTAAGTTTAGAATGTATGTTTTAGGTAATAAATTCGAGATATGGACTGACCATCAGGCGTTGGTATTCTTAAATACTTATAAACTAACTAGTAATCGTATGACTCGTTGGATTTTAGCCATAAGTGAATATGATTTTAAGATACGTCATATTAAAGGGAAAGATAATGTTATGGCTGACTTTCTCAGCAGGTATCTCCCTAAGGAGGAAAATACTGTCTCTTTAGAGGTGAAAGAAGGTATTTTGATTTGTGTTGGCTCGATGACTGATAATACGGCAGAAAGAGATAGACTTCGTTATCTGTTGTCCGAGCAGGAAAGAGAAGAAGAGTTGGCGGGACTGTTGACCTCGCTTAGAGATAAGGTACCAGGTACTGTTCTAGTGAATGGTAAATTTACGTATAAGTTATGTAATGGTTTTCTCACTCGGAAATGTTATTCTGGGAAGTTCAATGTATGTGTACCTAAAGCCCTGCAAGAGGATATGATTTGGTTTTATCATAAGGAGCTGGGTCATTTTGGAGCAAATAAGGTCTTATATGCTATTCAGGGTAACTTTGTGTGGAGGAATATGGGAAGGCACGTGAGGAAAATACTCGCTACGTGTGATCTCTGCCAACGCTCTAAGCACCCGACTAGACTTCTAGAGGGGCCCAGGCAGGCTGTTATTGTTGACAAACCCGGGAAGCTTATTAGTGTTGATCTGTTTGGACCGTTAGTTAAATCGAGATATGGTTACAAATTTGTTTTTGTCTTGATTGATGCCTTCAGCAAATATGTCAAGATGTACCCATTGAGGAAAGCTACAGGGATGGGTTGTCTCAAACAGGTCGTGGACAGATATATTCCTGAGTTCGGATGTCCCCTCAGAATATTATCTGATCATGGCAGCCAGTTCATTTCGAAGATCTGGAATACCAAACTAAATGAACTGGGGATCAAAACTATATTTTCATCGGTACGTTGCCCGCAAAGCAATATGGTTGAAAGAACGATGCGTGAAATAGGACGTATATTTAGGGCATATGTGCATGACAAACACAACTCGTGGTTTTCACAGTTGGGTAATGTCGAACGTTGGTGTAACATCACGTTGCACGAGTCCACTGGATATACGCCCTATGAAATTCATCACGGCAGGAAGCCTACTGATGAAATTGCGAGTATGTTAGGTTTGGACTTGGGAGAGGAGAAAACTAAGGATTTTTATATCCAGCTGGCTAGGGAGAATTTAAAGAAAGCAGGAGATAAACGTATTCGCCAGCAGAAAAAGACTACATTGGATGAATTTGAGCTTGGTGACAAGGTTTTACTCAGAGTGCCACTCCCGTCATCAGCAGAAGCTGGTCAATTTTCTAAGTTTTTCTTGTTATATCAGGGATACTTCACCGTAGTGAAACGGATTGGGAAATGTGCTTATTCATTAGAAGACAAGGAAGGAAATATCGTAGGAACATACAATATAAGAAATCTTAAGAAATATATCATGTGAGTTTGTTGATTAATTTTCATTATTATGTTAATTCACCATGTTTTATGAAGCTGGCATTGCGAACAGGACTTCAGTGAAATTAGCGTGTGTTGTGATATTAAGTGAAGCATGGCAGTGCAATAAACTCCAGTGCTTGGAGACAGTGTATATAATGAAATGTCTTCGAGAATTACTTTTGAACACTCAATGAACGTTCGAAACGACAGAAGTGAGAAAGAAATGTAATCTGTATGTAAATAATACTGTATAATCAAAGTGAAAATGATAATTGATAAATGTTTTATATGTGTAACAACGAACATCCAGATGGATGATACTATGTACCAAATTTGTAAAGGGCATTTTTATACATGTATCTATGGTGTACTCGATTTCAGGTGATTGTGTAGATATTTCATGAATCAATCGATTCATTTAATCGATTATTTCATGAGGGAGGCGTTCTGTAACCGTACAACTAGGTTACAGATTCCATTCAGTATTTATTATTATTATTATTTATTATTATTATTATTATTATTATTATTAACCCGATTCATTAGATTTTATATATTCTGTTTCTCATCATTTAGACTGTAATAATTAGGTATCGCGTATATTATTGGATTTAATCATAGGTTAAGTGAATATGTTTGTAATTATTCTGTATTGTAGTAAGTGAGATTTGTTGGTTTCATATTGTCATGCTGTGGCTTGTAACTTTGGCTAGATGAGCTGGCATAGTATTTTGCAATCGAGGCTATGTTTAACTGGGAATGTTGTGTACAAGGAGATTTCCCGGTGACGCATTCGGTATAGTCATTCTTGGACCGCTTGGGTACGCTTAGACGACACATGACTGATGACATCAGTGCGTGGACACGTGATTGCGACCAAGTGTCAGTATTCGCCAGCTACTGTATGTGGAAGTGGAAGGGATGAACAGTGAGTGGGGAGATGAGTCGTCATCGCGAGGTGATATAAGTCGAGGCAACGGTAGTGAGAGATTAAGATGATATCAATCAGTTGATAGTACTCAGTTCATAAGCAGTTGATATCGTGCAGATCATAAGTAACAGTCAGATGTATCAAATGGAAGAAGTGGTCTTAGTGTGATGGTCAGAGCTAAGAGTTGTGTTTGAAGAAGTAATAATCGAGGAGGTCTACAAGTGGTGGTTGTATCCGAGCAGAGACGGGTACTATGCTGATAAAGAAACATCATCTTCTTGTGAGGATGGACTTCAAAAGATGTTTCAATAATATTTTCCAAGTATTTAAAATATATTGAGTGGACGTAATTACATTGGAGCTCTCTACACGCGTACATGGTATGTAGGCCAACTCCTTGTTATATAAGAAGATTACAACAGACGGCTCCCGACTTCAGCTCACAGGTTTTCCCAAGAATTTCAAGTTCAACAGCGGTGTATGCAGACAACAGGTAATTAAAGCATCAGACATGTTATGCATTCATAACATGAAGAAGAGTGTAATCAGCGGCGATATCACATCTCACTTCAAGTTCATGCCAATAGCTTTTTTTGTTTAGATTAAATTTTCCTTTTCTTTGTACCGCAAATCTCACGATATATTTCTTTTGTTAAATTAAAAGACGTAAATGATTGTTCATTGTGACGTAAATTTAGTCATAAACTCAGTTTTATTTTTAATTATAATAAGTGATTCCAGTTCCATGTACAATCCTCAATTGTGGAAATGCAACAGTAATTTAATATTGTCCTGATCCATATCCCTGTATATTGCCAGATATGTGAGTTTATCACCTCACGCCTTGAGATAATTGATATAAGAGGTATGCTCTACCGAATTTTGTTGTTTTTCTTAAAAAAGCAACTGGCGCTCAAACAAATGTTATTTATATTATGTGGTAGATATGAAGGTATAAGAGTAGTGGTTTGAGTAGACACAAATGATACCTTCATGTATTGGGAAATGATTTGTATCATGACTGATTCGGGAACATAACCTCAATATCTGGATTTTGACGTTTAGAATTTTGACATGACTTATTTGGTTAGGATGTAAAACGTTTTTGTAACTTCTTGTAAAATTATAATCTGTGCATTTAATACGATTTGAAACGATGCTCCTCATATAAGAGAATACAAGTGGCATGATAACAAATTTTGAAAGCATGCTAGTTATGTTAAATCAACTGGACCATAAACCAGATATTATAAACCACCTTAAGCCCAACTCATTAGGGATATACCCTTCTCTATTTTAGGATATAATGAGTACTTCATATCCCAAAAAAATTCTACACATGACAGTTTTAAGATATACACACTTGTAACCCTCATACACAATGCTGCAATATCTACTGTGAAAACCCTGAAAGCAGCAAATGGTAGCCAACTGAACTTAAAATATAATAAAGAAAGTTACTTGATACTTGCTATGTACAGATCACCCTCCAGAAGCCCAAAGATATTCATAGAAGAACTAGGATATATACTTCAGCAGCTACCTGCAGCCACGAATTATATAATAATAGGAGATATTAACATAGACATTTTAAACCCAACTGGTCAGTATGATCATAAATTTAAAAATGAATGCATAAACACCATAAGTGCAAATGGTTTTATTTCATACATCAATTCTGCAACAAGGATAACCCGAAAATCTAGAACATGTATAGATCACACACATGTTAAATCGCATATAAATACCAATTTTGAGTCATATGTTCTACATACTAGTTTCAAAAATCCCAGTCCTATTTTTCTCACACAAAAACAATCCCAGAAATATCATATGCCATAAATGGAAGGAAAAATAGTGAAAAACACCAGGCTAAATGATAAAGTTTTAAATAAATCCTTAAAGAAATAAAATTGGTAATCTGTCCTGAATGAACATGATGTCCACAAAGCGACCGGTAGTTTTATTGGGCTATTAACTCAACTTATCTCTGAACACTCTACTAACATAAGACATGTAAGATCAAAATTCAGAAAGTTAACACCATGGATCACAACTGGAATCTTAACTTCCATTAGAATAAGGGACAAATTACACCAGACAATATTAAAACAAAAGATGAGGTCCTCAAGTAATAACGAGATCACAAACACTATTAAAACGTAAAACATACCGAAACTGGATAAACAGGCTCACTATAGTAGCAAACGAGAAGTACTATTCAAATCAAATTTTGTCAAGCTCAAAGCATTTTAAAATCCTATGGAAAAGCATAAACGATATAACATGTTTGAAGGAGAAAAGAAATTCAGATATAGACAGCATAAATCTTACAGACTCACAAGAAACAACCGAACAAACTATCATTGCAGACAAATTTGTAGATTATTTCAGTGGTATAGGTTTAGAACTTGCTGACGAAATTATGAATACCAGCAAAGAACCTAATGACTCATGTACGCCTATACATGAAATTCATGCAATACCTCAACCACAATCATTCTTTTTTCTTCCCATAACAGAAACAGAAATAATGAATTACATAGTTGCACAAGAATATAACTTAGCCAATGGCTACGACAATAACTCAAGTAAAATACTTAAAACAATTAGTTCACATATTCTATAGCCTTCGCAGTATATTTTTAATCTATCACTAATGAAAGGACAATTTCCAGACCCATTCAAAATTGGTATCATAGTCCCAATCCATAAATCAGGAGATAAGAGTGAGTTAAATATTTATCGCCCACCTACCTTTCAAAATTACTAGAGAAATGCATTAAAGCTAGATCACTTAATTACCTGAATAAGTATAACATATTGTCTCCAAATAAGTTTGGTTTCAGACCAAAGTTAGTGCTCAGGATGCAATATTCTACTTAACTGATTATTTGCATAAACCAATTGATAGCTCCAAAAGGACTATTTCTATATTTTTGGATCTAACAAAGGCATTTGATACCGTAGACCACAATGTACTCCTTAGAAAACTTTAAAAAGTGGGCATTCGTGGAATTCCTCAAAACCTAATTAAAAGCTTTCTTTCTAACAGAATACAAAAGGTAAGAATCAAGGATACCCTAAGTAAAAGTGCTCAAGTAAAAATAGGAGTACCCCAAGGAACAGTGTTTGGACAAATTATTTTTCTGTTATATATCAATGATCTGTGTGAGTTAAACTGTAATGCAAAAATTAACTCTTATGCTGATGACAGGGTAGTCATATTCACGGGTGAAACTTGGGAGGACGCCGTTAGCAGAGCTCAAGAAACCCTAGTCATAATTCAGAAATGGCTAAACAAACACCTACTTACATAAAATGAATATAAAACAAAATTCCTCTGCTTCTCGCATAATAAAACAATGCAACCATCGGACAACCTAACACTAAGACTCCGCACACCAACTAGCAAAAATACTGAAAGCTGCAACTGTTATAGTTTACAGAAATCAATAAATGTTTCAAGCCTCGGGATAATTATAGATAGTTATCTGAAATGGAATATTCATGCATCCAATTTGACCATTAAACTTCAGAAACTTATGTATATAGTTTACAGAATTAGAAATGGTATTTCAACAAAAGCCTTGAAGTCTGTATACTTTGCCGTAGTTAAATCGCAACTGCAATATGGAATTAACAGTTAGGGTGAAATACTTGATTCACACTTGGCTCAGGTAAATACATGCCAGAACTACATACTGAAAGTCATGTACAAAAATCCACTGAAGTTTCCAACATACCGGTATGAACTGTTCCAGCAAAGCATGGTACTTAACATACAGCAGCTATTTGTGCAGTAGGTGACCCTATATCTGCATAAATATTTAAGACTCTTCAGCAAAGAATAAAAGTTAAAATTTGCACTAGGCTGCAAGACTGAACTGGAATAAGTATACCACGCCGGAACACTTTACTTGGACAAAGAAATCTAAGTTGTCTAGGGCCACGGATATACAATGGACGTGATCAGTGGTAACCCGAATAACCTGAACAAAAAGGCTATTCACATGGCTCATTAACAATTATTACAAAGTAGATCAACTTATAAATTTCCATTATAATATCTAAATCAACTAGCACACTATTCCTATCTACTAAGAAACCAACCTTCTCCTTAACCCATGTCTCTCATTTCCAGCTTCCTGTTTATTACACCAAATGCAGAAGAACAGTTCATAAAATTACTGTAGTACAATATCACCAAAATGATAAAGGAATAAATGATATTCACTAGATGCCATAATGTACATAATCTAGCTATTGTATTTTTGAAGCCCACACACAAGTTTACCTTATGTGGGATTCACACTGTATTTTTTACTACCTCTGTATGTATATGTAAGGTATTGGTCCTGAATAAAAATGTTTAAAATAAAAACTTACCTACTTGCAACATAATGTAAAAACTATTCTTCAGCTTGCAAGGATAAGAGGAAGAAATAATTATGTGTTTCAATTTTTCTAGTAACAGAACATTTCCTGAAGCCTACACAGATTGAACTCTTGAACTAATTTTTGACTACATTCTTAGAATTTTAGCTAATTATTAACGTTTGATAGGATAGGTTATTGTAGTAAATTTAAAAAATATAGCTTAGATTTCGTAAGTATTAATAATCTGAAATGTAGTACAGACATATGAACACAAGTATGCATTTCTATACATTAATTTTTAAGATAGAAAAATGTATTTGACGAAAGTTTTATTTAAATGAAGAAATCATTGTATTTGATATATAATACAAACACAACAAAATAGATTTGCCATTGTGTTATCTGAAATATTGTAACATCGTAAACAACCACTGTAACTTAGAACATAATGCTAGCATTCGTACAAAGGAATTTATACGAAAGTTTTATTAAAAATATAAAGAAAATATTATTTGAGGTATAGTACACGTGACTGTGTAGCTTTGATCTTCTATGTATTAATTTATAGCATACTGCTAGCAATTAAAGAACGTATTTCTACACAAGTAATATTAAAATGTAGAAAACTTATCAATCAATCAATCAATCAATCAATCAATCAATCAATCAATCAATCAATCAATCAATCAATCAATCAATCAATCAATCAATCAATCACTACTGATATGCATTTAGAGCAGTCACCCAGGTGGCAGATATCTTATCTGTTGTTTTCCTAGTCATTTCTTAAATGATTGCAAAGAAATTGGAAATTTATTGAACATCACCCTTGGTAAGTTATTCCAATCCCTAACTCCCCTTCCTATAACCGAATATTTGCCCCAATTTGTCCTCTTGAATTCCAACTTTATCTTCATATTGTGATCTTTCCAACGTTTAAAGACACTATCCAAACTTATTCGTCTACTAACGTCCTCCCACGCCATATCTCCACTGACAGCTCGGAACATACCATTTTCTCGAGCAGCTCGTCTCCTTTCTCCCAAGTCTTCCCAGCCCAAACTTTGCAACATTTTTGTAACGCTACTCCTTTGTCAGAAATCGCCCAGAACAAATCGGGCTACTTTTCTTTTGATTTTTTCCAGTTCCTGAATCAAGTAATCCTGGTAAGGGTCCAATACACTGGAACCATACTCTAGTTAGGGTCTCACCGGAGACAAATATGCTCTCTCCTTTACATCCTTACTACAACCGCTAAATACTCTCATAACCATGTGCAGAGATCTGTACCAATTACTGTTTTTACAATCATATTTATGTGATTACCCCAATGAAGATCTTTCCTTATATTAATCCTAGGTATTTACAATGATCCCCAAAGGGAACATTCACCCCATCAACGCAGTAATTAAAACGGAGTGGACTTTTCCTATTTTTGAAACTCACAAACTCACATTTATCCCCGTTTATCATCATACCGTTGCCTACTGTCCATCTCACAACATTATCAAGGTCACTTTGCAGTTGCTCACAATCTTGTAACTTAATTATTACTCTGTACAGAATAACATCATCCGCGAAAAGCCTTATCTCTGATTCCAATTCCTTACACATATCATTGATATATATATATATATATGAAAACATAAAGGTCCAGTAATACTGCCTTGAGGAATTCCCCTCTGAATTTTTACAGGGACAGATAAACATTCACCTACTCTAATTCTCTGAGTTCTATTTTTTAGAAACAGAGCCACCCCTTCAGTCATTCTTTTGTCAAGTCCAATTGCACTCATTTTTGCCAGTAGTCTCCGATGATCTACCCAATAAAATGCCTTAGACAGGTCAATCGCGATACAGTCCAATTGACCTCCTGAATCCAGGATATCTGCTATACCTTGCTGGAATCCTACAAGTTGGGCTTCAGTGGAATAACCTTTCCTAAACCCAAACTGCCTTCTATCGAACCAGTTATTAATTTTGCAAACATGCCTTATATAATCAGAAAGAATGCTTTCCTAAAGCTTACATACAATGCATGTCAAACTGACTGGCCTGTAATTTTCAGCTTTATGTCTTTCACCCTTTCCTTTATATACAGGGGCTACTATAGCAACTCTCCGTTCATTTGGTAAAGTTCTTTCATGCAAACAAAAATCAAACAAGTACTTCAGATATGATACTAAATCCCAACCCATTGTCTTTAGTATTTCCCCCGCAACCTTATCAATTCCAGCTACTTTTCTAGTTTTCAACTTTTTGTATTACTGTAAATGTCATTGCTGTCATAGGTAAATTTTAATACTTCTATAGTATTAGTCACCTCCTCTATCTGGACATTATCCTTGTAACCAACAATCTTTACATACTGCTGACTGAATACTTCTGCGGAGGAATTGTGGCGGTGGCGGCTGCAGAACCATCCACTTATACTACTAGAAATCTATGTTACTCTCGTTCGGGAAAGAAACTGCAAGGTGGTCGCTGTGCCTTCTCAAGGAGACCGGTTTTTTTGGTCGGGCTGTGTGTTGACCCAGGGGAGAGAAAGAATCTTCTCACTTTCTCAATTTTTGGATGGGTGAGGAGATGGCCCTAGGAGAGTGAAACCTCTACCCTTAACACCACGGTTGGCATGAAACATATAAATGTTTTATGCAATTAGTTGTACCTTCAGAAATGTTTACAATTATACTGCTACCGTACTAGATACGATATTTCATATAGCACTTCCTTTTCACATGTCACTTCAAGATAGTACAATGTATTTCGCTAGGATGATAGGTAACAGTTTTTCATTGTTGCTGCACTTCCAATAATAATAATAATAATAATAATAATAATAATAATAATAATAATAATAATAATAATAATAATAATAATAATAATAATAATTGTACCGGGCGGTACACCTCCACGCCGCGAATTCAAATATTGCGCCAGTTGAAACTTCTCTACAGGAGAAAGCCTGAACTTTAACAAACTGTATTAACTCAACGGATCTCGGAAGATGTCACTACTGTAAATTTGGTAATTTTGAAGTGTTCTGAACTGTGTCTATTTTGATTTGTGTTTGTTTGCTCCGTATCAAGAAGTTTGAACATTCACTAACAGATGTCGCTACCCAAAACTATGGTAACACAATCTGGTGCAATGGAATGAACTTTCTTGAAGAAATATTGTATTCCTAAGTTTTATTTTTACTAAATTTTGGTTCTGGGGTTTGTGGGTTGGCAATATAAATCCTTTCTTTCCGCCCGTTTTGAATGTAACCAATCATGAATTTTCGTAATTAATTTTCCACCAATAAGGTGTTTCTTCCTCGTCTTATGTATTAGTTTTTGCTGTTGGCCAATAAAAGTTTGTGGGCGGGTTGTTATCATTCATGAAAGGTCTCGAATGTTCCACGAGGATTTATAAACTGCTGATTTTCTTGTCTCGGGGCCATTTCAGTAACATCTCTCGTAGTGTGTGAATATGTAGCAGGGGGCGGGAAGCGCCTCTTTCTTCAAGCAGCAGTTCATCTACAAGGTAATGGCCTGTTAACATCTTCATTTCTTGCTAGATCAGCAGTTTAACTCGCGGGGAGGGTTCGAAACCTTTAGTATGTAACCTACCTTTTTAAAATGTAAATTCTTTTCTGTCTATCTATAAATTACAAACCTGTAAAGCGGAGATAGAGAGTGATTCACCCTCTCGAACTCCCCTTCATTTTTGAAAAAGGAGGTGACTACGTTTTCATAAACGTTCTTCTCTTCTTTAATGTAGTAAAGTTTTCTCACACGTGTCACCTCCCTAGCTTGGGATTAGCCCCCGTATGATCGGCCTAGCGCCACATAGGTTTTAGACAAAAACTTGGTGTAGGAGTGCAAGTTATCGCCTCCATTCAATTTTGTATTTTGGGCCATTTACTTAACCCGTTTGTTTTCCTTCCTGCGAAGGCCCAGTAGATTGGGTACGATATACCCCTGTTTCTTTATTATGCCTTGATGGCAGGTTGTGTATGAGTCCGTTATTGCCTTTATAGGCTTGAAAGATCGAGAGCGGGACAGCTATTTATAGTGTTGTGGTAAAAGTGCCTTAAAGAGGCTTGAGATGTAAAGTTGGGAGCTAATGCTCCATGTAATCAAGGGTGTTCTGCCCTTTGGTACCTTGTTATTGCGAGCTGAGAGCTCAGAAATTATATTTGGGGCTCGAAGCCCAGATCTTGTAATAACCCCCTAAATCTTGTGATTTCTTTGTACCTGATTTTGGCTTGTTGTTAACTTGTTAAGTTTACAAATTCTACGTCATCATTGTTAAGCTTTGAAAATATAACCTTTGTTAAAGTCTTAAATTAACTTTAATTTTGTAGTTGAGACCTATTCCTGCCCGCACCTTCTATCACCTCTAACTACCACGGATATCTCCGTAACAAGTGGTAGCAGAGCGTGGTTGAATGGGTCTCAATTTAGCCCCTTTTGACGGCTAAACATTGTTTTCGATTCGAACTCTTAACAATTTTCTCAGTTGCTGGAATTTCTTTATTTTTCTAAAATTTTTCTGTCATCATGTCCGGCCCTCGCGATGTCCTCCATCCCGGCTATTTGCGCAAGGAGGAATTGATCTATGAATTAACAATTAGAAATGTACAATCTGGAGGCACGGTTGCAGTAGATACCAATAAACTTAAGGATTCCCTTGATTTGCCTATTACTACCCCAACTTTGGGAGAGACAGAGATCGATGACGCTCTGTCCACGATCACTGAAAATATAACTGAGCTAGCGTCTGTAGTTTGTTTTTTGAGGAGGGGAATCCGTCCCCTAACAAACTTACACGTGTGCAAGCTAGACTATTCCATTTTTATAATAGACATAATGATTTATTGTCTCTTAAGTTGAGTGACGTTCAGGGAAAGGAGGCTAGTGCTCTTATTGAAAACATTTCTAAATTGTCCAGTAATGTTAGTCAGTTGCTAACTGGGGTAACGACTCCCAAAACCGATCCGCCCCTAGGGGTAAACATGGTTAGCGAGGAAACCTCTACCAAAGGGGAAGAAAATGGAACATCATCGGTTACTCGAAAAACCACTGCCCCACTAGACACCGAGCCTGATCGTCGGCCCTCAATGCCGCCCTTCTTTTTGAATAACGCTCCGTCCGAGCCTCTGTCACCCCCTAGGCAGTTACTTACTATGTCATCTGGGTTCAGTAGTTTGCCTCATCTATTAGCCATGTTACTTAGGAGTATTTCTAAGTTTTCGGTCAACTTTACCAGTGATATAATTTCATTTTTGGTCGAGTTCCAGGATCATGCTCTAGTGTTTTCCCTCTCTGCTTCACAAATTCTTCAAATTATATATCCGTATGCCATAGGTGTCCTCTCGGACAAAATTGTTAGGGCAATAGCTGAACAGTCATCGATTGAAGATTTTCATGCACACCTACTTGCAAATTTCATTCCTGCTCGTGCGCGGTCATCTCTGATTCAGAAGTACTATTATCGAGTACAGAGACTGGATGAAAATCTTGCTGATTTCATACAAGACATTCAATTCTATATCAGGGTGTTTGCTCTTCATTTTCCAGAAGAACAAATTGTTCATGCTATTGTGAAAGGAATATCACCATCCTACAGGTCATATTTGTGTTTTGCGGCACGCCAGCAAAACCTTTTCCTAGCTAGAAGCATTGGCTGTCTCAGCGGAAGGAGTTAGATACGCCGATACCTTGCTTGTCGCGAAAGAACCCCCTCCATCCTCTAGTAATCTTCGGCCCCCACCTCGCCGAACCTTCACAGCCCGTAAATGCTATGCTTGTGGGTCGCCTGACCATCTTCGGAACAAGTGTCCATTAATTAAATCTAGTGGGACCAGGAATGGTGCAGAGTCATCACAAGGCTCTTTTAAATGTGGCGCTTTCTCACATATCGCCAAGAACTGCCCTAATGCTAATAGCACCCCCTCCTGCTCAACTTCGGGTGCAACTTCCACCAACAAACATAAGTGACTAGTGGCTCCAGCTGAGTCGGCAGATTCATCTTTTCAAGGCTCAGCCCAGGTTAAATCTGACGAAAATTCAGAGAAAAGTCTGAAATGTCCTACATTATCTTTTGAATGTCCCAAATAATGTCTTCGGATTGCGGCGGATACCCCCGCACATGTTCCATTTCTCAAAATTGAATTGAATAATGAGCCTGTAACTGCTCTTTTAGATTCAGGCAGTGTTTGTTCAATTATTTCGGCTGAATGGTATTCCAAATTAAAATCTATTTGTAAACTTCCTGATTTTTGTTCGTCTTCGGTTCAATATGTTTCGGCCAACTCATCTCCATTAGAAATTTTAGGTTCTCTGTATGCCAAGATCCGCATTTTGAAATTCACTTGGAAAATAAAACTGTTTGTGGCTAAGCATTTTTCTTGCCCCATTATATTGGGAGCTGATTTCATGTCTCACACCGGTCTTGTGCTCGTCCTTCAGAGCAAGTCGTGCACTTTCAAATTTGATAGTAATTCCAAAATCCCTTTGTTAAAATGTAGTTCCGTAACATGTTCATCTATTTCGCCTACCCAGGATGAGATCTTGTTAGATCTTAGACATCTACCTGAGGAGCAGGCTGATAGTATTCGTAAGTTGTGTCAGTCGTTCCAGAGGTTTTCTCTGATACTCTTGGTGTCACTGACCTTATCGAATACGAGTTCGAGGTTACGGATTCGATTCCTGTCCGTTTTCCACCTTATGGGCTATCTCCACCTAAAATGAAGGCATTGAAAGAAATCATAGATCAGATGCTAAAAGATGGTATTATTCGCCCCTCTAAGTCGGCGTATTCTACGCCTATTTTTCTAGTCCCGAAACCCCAAGGTGGCTTCAGGCCTGTGATTTATTATAGGGCTCTCAATCGGAAGGTGGTGTTACAATCTGTGCCCCTTTCAGACCTTCACTCTTGTTTTTCATGGTTTCGTAAGGCGAAGTTCTTTACCATCTTAGATCTTAACCAGGCTTATAATCAGATACCGTTAGCAGAGGAATCTAAACACCTGACGGCTTTCGCTACTGATTGGAATTTGTATGAATACAACCGCGTGCCTTTCGGCCTCCGCTCGGGAGCAGCTGTGCTAACGAGACTGCTAGACAGGGTCTTCTTCGACATCAAATTTGAGTACTTGTATCATTACCTGGATTATGTCGTTGTATTTTCTGAGACCTTTGAAGAACACCTTGATCATCTGAAAGAGGTCCTAAGTCGCCTTCATAAGGCTGGGTTAACTGTGAAGTTGTCCAAGGTTGCCTTCGCTAAGCCCTCCATGTCATTCCTAGGGAATATTGTGTCGCCCGATGGTGTCGCAGTAGATCATTCTAGAACACAGGCCATCCGTGATTTCAAACCTCCCAAGGACATCAAGGGGATTGCTAAATTCATTGGTATAGTGAATTTCTTCAGGAAATTTATTCCAAATTTCGCCAATAGAGCGGCGCCCTTGTACTTACTTCGTAGGAAAGGCGTCAAATTTGAGTGGGGGCCATCTCAACAAGCCGCTTTTGAAGATCTCAAATTAGCTCTGTGTAATGTCCCTGTTCTCGCCATGCCTGATTTCTCGAAGAAATTCATCGTCCAAACCGACGCGTCGTCGTCGGCAGAGGCTGCGGTCCTTCTTCAAGAGACCGAACTAGGGAGACGACCCATCGCCTATGCATCTAGGACTCTTTCGGCTCAAGAAGCCAAGTATTTCATCTATTAACTTGAGGGTTTGGCTGTCTATTTTGCGCTAGAAAATTTCCGCCTTTATCTGGAACATGTCAAGTTCGACTTGGAGACTGATAACTAAGCCTTAAGTTGGGTCATAGGTAGGCCGCGTCGTACTGGTCGTATAGCCCGGTGGGCCATCCGAATTTCGGCCTTCCAATTTGATGTTAGGCATATAAGAGGTACTGAAATGTTGTGGCAGACGGACTAAGCCGTATGTTTTCTAATGTGGTAGAGATCCCTGAACAGGTTGATAGTTCTTCACCTCCCGAGTCCATACCTCCTGAGGTTAATGCTATTCTAACAGATGCTCCCATGCTCTTTAGGGATATTGAAAAATATCAACGTGAAAATCCGACGCTGGCCCCGATAATGGAAACCCTTTCTTCTGGGGAACACGTCGTCCCTTATGTATTGAGGAATGGTGTTTTATGTTGCCCGTCGAGGCATGATCAAAAGATGAAAGTCGTAGTTCCAGCTGTTCTTGTACTAATGATCTTCAAGTACTACCCTGCGACCCCATTGGGTGGCATTCATGCATCTTCAAAACTCGAGAAAAGATCCATGAAATGTTCATTTGGAAGACTATGGACGGAGAAATCCGTGAATTGGTAAACTCTTGTAAATCTTGTTGGCTTAGTAAACCTACCATGTCCACTAAGCAAGGGCTTTTGTCTTCTCATCAAGCGTCGCGCCCAATGGAACGTCTTTACATCGACTACGTAGGACCCTTCCCCCAGTTAAAGGGGAATGCCAACAAGTTCATCCTTGTGTGTGTAGATGGCTTCACAAGATTTTCTTGGTTATTTCCGACTAAGCTGGCTACCGCTCAGTCCACAATTTCATGTTTAAATTCTACTTTTGCTTCTTTTGGTCCGTGTCAATATATTGTGTCCTATAATGCTAAAGCTTTCACATCCAATCTCTATCGTAAATTTTGTTTTGATTTGTCCATCTCACATGTGGCTACTTCTGCTTATTATCCTCAACCATCTTTAGCTGAACGGGTCAATCGTAACCTGAGGTCGGCTCTTATTGCCTATCATCACGACGATCATTCTAGGTGGGACACGTCCCTGCATTGGATAGCTTTTGCTTTGAATTCGGCAGTTCATGTATCTCATAAGTGTACTCCAGCTTCTTTGATGTTTAAGTTTGTTCCCAACACGCCGCTCTCTAACCTTTGGTCTCTTAACGATATTCTACCTGAGACAATAGATCCAGATAATATTAGAGATCTTTGGAAGAAGGCCAAGGCCAATCTAAAAATTTCTCATGAAAAGGTTAGGGAAAGATATGATCGTGGACGGAGACCCACCAATCTGAAGGTTGGCGACCAGGTTATCGTCAAGAATTTTGTTCCCGCGGGCAAGCTTTCCCCCAGATTTCATGGGCCGTGCGTCATTTTAGATTTCCTTACCGCGGTGACGTTGTTACTAAGCAATCCAGCCACCGAGAGGATATTTAGTGTTCACCTGTCGCAGGTGAAACCTGTATAATTTCCGTGCTAACCTTGTCTTTATAACTTTGTAAGAATCCTGGAGGTTATATTTTTAATTTCATTTTAAGGCCTTCTGCCCCTTATATTTTTACATGTGGTTGAATCTGCCTTGTATAAATATTGTGAAACCTTCCTTGAGGTTACTCTGCTGTCCTCTCCATACGTCCATTACCACGCTCCCGTCTCCTGCTAAACCACACCAGTGGCTAATTAAAATGAAATAAAAACTTCCACGCCGCTGACCCCTCAGCCTCAACCACAAAGACAGTACCCTAAAAACATTTCTGTCCAACACAAATTCTGCCGCTGAGATCTTACTTTTTCAGTGCCCCTGCAGCCGTACGGCGCCGTACCGCCACTGAGGTGGGGTACGGGCCCACTCCACTCCAGCGAGGTCAACCTGGGTACGGCGCGCCGGAGCCCTCCTTCCGGCCAAGGCTGATTTGTGACGCACCACCCGCAAGTTCCTTATGGACTGTAAACAAACGTCGCATCTGTGGCGTGCAGCACGACTACCCCTCTCATAGTGCGGGAGAGCGGTATCTCAGGGTACTTAAGGGGTCCGAGCGGCCTCCTCTGGACACAGGCAGCGGCGGCAGGTCTTTCCGTCAAAGTAAGCGACAGATAATGTTTTTCTTCAGCTACATGGACACTCTATTTCTGCTATTAATACGGCTTTACTTCAAATAAACATTTGGTGGACGTAGAAACATTTTTCTTCCAAGAATTAAAGTTGTTTTTGGAATTCAACTACTACAACCATAGAGACCTTTCATCAAAAGCTACGACAAAGAAATTCCAAAACTGGATTTTATTTAATCCCACTTATATCAAACAACTTCTGAGACCTTCGACTATTGCAAAGTTATATTTTTCTCTTCTAAATTCTTCAACTCATCAGCAAAACTTGGAATTTTATTTAAACATATTTGTTGCTTTCTTCTGTGTCACCCCTTGGAAGGCGATTTGGGGGGGGAGGTCTGTACCGGGCGGTACACCTCCACGCCGCGAATTCAAATATTGCGCCAGTTGAAACTTCTCTACAGGAGAAAGCCTGAACTTTAACAAACTGATTTATCTCAACGGTTTCTCGGAAGATGTCACTACTGTAAATTTGGTAATTTTGAAGTGTTCTGAACTGTGTCTATTTTGATTTGTGTTTGTTTGCTCCGTATCAAGAAGTTTGAACATTCTCTAACAGATGTCGCAACCCAAAACTATGGTAACACACTCTGGTGCAATGGAATGAACTTTCTTGAAGAAATATTGTATTCCTAAGTTTTATTTTTACTAAATTTTGGTTCTGAGGTTTGTGGGTTGGCAATATAAATCCTTTCTTTCCGCCCGTTTTGAATGTAACCAATCATGAATTTTCGTAATTAATTTTCCACCAATAAGGTGTTTCTTCCTCGTCTTATGTATTAGAGTTTGCTGTTGGCCAATAAAAGTTTGGGAGCGGGTTGTTATCATTCATGAAAGGTCTCGAATGTTCCACGAGGGTGTATAAACTGCTGATTTTGTTGTCTCGGGGCCACTTCAGTAACATCTCTCGTAGTGTGTGAATATGTAGCAGGGGGCGGGAAGCGCCTCTTTCTTCAAGCAGCAGTTCATCTACAAGGTAATGGCCTGTTAACATCTTCATTTCTTGCTAGATCAGCAGTTTAACTCTCGGGGAGGGTTCGAAACCTTTAGTATGTAACCTACCTTTTTAAAATGTAAATTCTTTTCTGTTTATCTATAAATTACAAATCTGTAAAGCGGGGATAGAGAGTGCTTCACCCTTTCGAACTCCCCTTCATTTTTGAAAAAGGAGGTGACTACGTTTTCATAACCGTTCTTCTCTTCTTTAATGTAGTAAACTTTTCTCATACGTGTCACCTCCCTAGCTTGGGATTAGCCCCTGTATGATCGGCCTAGCGCCACATAGGTTTTAGACAAAAACTTGGTGTAGGAGTGCAAGTTATCGCCTCCATTCAATTTTGTATTTTGGGCCATTTACTTAACCCGTTTGTTTTCCTTCCTGCGAAGGCCCAGTAGATTGGGTACGATATACCCCTGTTTCTTTATTATGCCTTGATGGCAGGTTGTGTATGAGTCCGTTATTGCCTTTATAGGCTTGAAAGATCGAGAGCGGGACAGCTATTTATAGTGTTGTGGTAAAAGTGCCTTAAAGAGGCTTGAGATGTAAAGTTGGGAGCTAATGCTCCATGTAATCAAGGGTGTTCTGCCTTTTGGTACCTTGTTATTGCGAGCTGAGAGCTCAGAAATTATATTTGGGGCTCGAAGCCCAGATCTTGTAATAACCCCCTAAATCTTGTGATTTCTTTGTACCTGATTTTGGCTTGTTGTTAACTTGTTAAGTTTACAAATTCTATGTCATCATTGTTAAGCTTTGAAAATATAACCTTTGTTAAAGTCTTAAATTAACTTTAATTTTGTAGTTGAGACCTATTCCTGCCCGCACCTTCTATCACCTCTAACTACCACGGATATCTCCGTAACAATAATAAAATTAATAATAATAATAATAATAATAATAATAATAATAATAATAATAATAATAATAATAATAACAATGATTGTACCGAGAGGTACACTTCTACGCCGCACATTTGAATCTTGCGCCTAAAAGAACTCCTCTGCTGGAGAAATCGTAAACTTGAAACTAGTCCTACTTCAACCTTTACTCAGAAGATGTCACTACAGTAATTGGACGTAATTTTCTTATTGTGAAGTTTCATGAACTGTATGAAATTCTACGTGTTTTGTTTACCAGTCATCAAGAAGTTTGGTCCTTTTTCAATAGATATCACTGCTAATAAACTATGATCATGCACCCTGGTGCGAAGTTGAAGAACCCTTTTTGAAGAAGTTTTGTATTCATAAGTTATTTTTTTACTAAATTATGTTCATTTGTTTTGGGTTGGCAATATTGATCTTTTCTTTCCGCCAGTTTTGCATTTAGCCAGTCATGAATCTCTGTAAATAATTTTCAGCCTATCAAAGGCTTCTTCCTCGATTCTGAGTGTCACTTTTGACGTCAACCAATAAAAGTGAGAGGGTTTGGCTGGTTTATTCATAAAAGTTCTCGAACTTTCCCCGAGGGTTTAAAAACTGCGGATTTTCACATCTCTTGGCCATTTGATCAACATCCAACTAAGTATGTGTGTGAAGCAGGAGGCGGGAGGCGCCTCTTTCATCAGGCAGCAGCTCTTCAGCAAGGTAATGGCCTATTAACATCTTTATTTCTTCTTAGCTCTGCGGTTTAACCCGAGGGGGAGGACCGAAACTTTAACAATGTAACCTACCTTTCTGAAAATGTAATTTCTGCCGGCTTATGTAAAAACTTCTTAACTGTAAATCGGGGATAGGGAGTGAGGTACACTCTCGAGCTCCCCTTCATATTGGTCTGAGGTGACTACGTTTTGTAACTGGTTTTCTTCCTCTCCGTAATGTTTTAAATTTCTTTCTTATACGAGTCATCTCCATAGTTTGGGAATAGCCCCTGTTTCATAGGCCTAGTGCCTCCTAGGTTTCTAGAATGCATTTTTAGGACTGCAAGTACTCGCCTCCATTCAATTTGTGTTTCGGGCCATTTACTTAACCTGTTTCTTTCCGCGACGGCCCAATATGTTGGGTACTAGATACCCCTGTTTCAAATTTGTAAGTTGTGCCTTGATAGCAAGTGATTGTGATTTTCTGATATCGCCTTGCCTAGGCTCTTTTCTAGTGTTGTAAAAGTGCCTCTGGGAGGCGTGATATTGTGTGTTGGGAGCAAGCGCTCCTGGTATTTTGGAGATTTCTGCCCTTTTGTAAATTTATGTCCTTCTGTAAAGTTTGAGCTGGAAGCTCAAAAATTGTAAAACTAGGGGCTTGTAGCCCAAGTGTGTTAAAGTTTTGAAATCTTGTATTTTTCTAAGTCTTGTTTCTAAATTGCTACGTCATTGTTATCTCACTAAGTGAGAATTTGTTAACTTGTTTTATTTGAAAATATGACCTTCCATTTCAGGTTAACCCTTTACTGCATGAATTATTTTTCGCTTTCGTTTGTTGAAGAAAATTTCAAGCTTCAATGTTCAACTTACGTTCAGTGTTTTAGATTCACCAGTAATTCTTAACTGGGGCTAATAGGTTAATACTCCTATGTGATGTGGATTGCCATAACGGGGAATATATACGATTTTTCACGATACAGGTGAAAACGTGTATGTTGCCTGAGGGCAACAGTATGCAGTAAAGGATTAAATTCTTTCTTGACATAGTAGTTAGACCCATTCACCCCCGGCACCTTCTTTCACCTCTGCTGGTCCATGGGTAGCCCCGTAATAATAATAATAATAATAATAATAATAATAATAATAATAATAATAGTCCATCTATGTATTTAAGTATTTAGTATTACTACATTTCTGTAGTTTCAGGTATACTGCTATTTTATAATTACTATAAGTAGAGTAATTACAGTGTAGTTATTTCATCAGTTAGTATCTTGCGTTACCGTCGTAAAATAAATTCATTACCGGTAACAAGGTTGTAAATAAAGCTTACAGATCTCTTCACATGATTATGAGAGTATTTATTGTTGTGGTTAGGATCAAAAGAGAGGAAGCGTAAATCTTTGGTAAGAACAAAATTAATTATAGCATGATTCCAGTGTATGGGATCTACACATGGACTGCTGAATACGAGAACTTAGAAAGAACCAAAATAAAGCAGTGCGATTACCTCCGGTTGAGTTCCTACTTAAGGTTTGTGTTACGAAAATATTGAAGAATGTGGACTGGGAAGAGTTTTGAGTGATATGACAAGGTGCTCGACTCAGTAATATGTTTCGAGCTGTCATGCGTTGATAGAGTCCTGGAGCAGTACCATGCATTTAAGGCTACGTCAGAAATGTTGTCATTGAAGATCCATCTACCACGGTACTACAGAATATGGAATGTAATGATATCAGAAGACGAATAGGCTTGACTGGAGAATTTAAAGGTAAGAATGAACATAATCTGAAGATACATTTGGAATTCAAGAGGACAAGTCGGGGCAAATAATCATATATACGAAGAGGAATTTTTGAATGCACATGACGTTGTTCGTGTAGTAAGACACTGGATACTGTGATTTAAAATCCCAGTCCTTATACCTTTGGTTTCAGGAAGGACATCCGACCGTAAAATAGATTCTTGCGTTGTTTAGTCGCATATACTGCGATTCTAATCGCGGTAACTTATTACCTTTGGCGTCAGGAAGGGCATCCGGCCGTAAATAATTTTGCGTTGTCGTCAACAAAGCTATCTTTGATTCTTGCAGAAAAGCTCAGCTACACATGATGGATACTGCGATTTAAAATCCCGGCCACAGACTTTTGACGTTAAGAAGGGCACCCGACCGTAAAACAGATTCTTGCATACACATGATGGATACCGCGATTTAAAATCCCGGGCCTTAGATTTGTAGCGTTAAGAAGGGCATCCGGCCGTAAAACAACAACAACATGCTTTAACCGCCTGCTCTGCGAGTTTTTGGTACTGCTTTTGAAAAGTATGTATATGACGTTACTCGTGAAGTAAGACACTGGATATGGCGATTTAAAATCCCAGCCCTTGTACCTTTGGCGTCAGGAAGGGCATCCGACCGTAAACAGATTCTTGCGTTGTTTAGTTTCATATATTACGATTTCAATCCCGGAAACTTATTGCCGTTGGCGTAAGGAAGGGCATCCGGCCATACAAGAGGTTCTTGCATTGTTAAAAAGAAAGGGCTAGGAGCGGGGAGAAGCCAGCCGCCCTCTAGCATTTTCCGTCTTCGGAGCTGACGACAGTGTAGATCGAACCCCGCTATTTAGGCGTTAAGCCTTGGGAGAAGGCTATGTGCCAGCACAGAGTTTCGAATGAGGACTTGAGCAGACCCTAGAGTAGGCTATGTTCCGGCACCGGGATAGAGATGCGTAAGTCCCCTGGGCAAGAAGAATATCGTGGATGTGTTTTTTTTACAAAAAAACGTTGTATGAATTTATTAGACTGAGCATGAAGCAAACACACAAGCTGCAAGAAAAGGCTAGTGCTGGGACACTCGCAGGAATGCGATGTATCAGCAAGTATTTCGCCCGGTACAAAGTCTATCGCTCGCTTGCAAACTGTACCATAAGTAACAGCAGCAGACTTAGTTTAGAGTCCTAGAGAGACTTTAGGCCCAGAAGTGTTGTTTTCTCTTGCCAGGCCGGGCTAAGTAGCTCAGTCGGTTTAGGCGCTGGCCTTCTAACATAGCATATTCGATCTCGCACAGTCTGAAGGTGCTCAAATACGTTAGTCTCGTGACGGTAGTTTTACTGGCAGAACTCGTGAGGGGCAAAATTCTGGCACCTCGGCGTCTCGTGTTGTCAACATAGCAGGTTCGATCCTGGCTCAGACCGGTGGTATTCGGAAGTGTCCGAGGACAAGTTGGGCTCGCTAGGTGGAGGTCTTTTGATTTGATGTCTTTAGCCGACCTACGTGTCGTGATGAGGATAAAATTATGATAAAGAAGACACATATTCCCAGCTGGCCGTGCCATGCTGAACAAGGGCCTCGTCCGAAAAGAAGTCGACAGGTTCAATTTAGTTACAATATGCAATTAGCAAAAATATAAGCTAATGCTGTATATCTTCGACTATACACCCCGATGCCCTTCCTGACACAAACTCTACAATGTAAGATCCTGAGCGAGAATCATTGTCTTTACTAACTACTTACACGTTTTTCGGAGGGTAAAACCCGGTGCCGGCACGTAGGCTACTCCTGTCGAATAGCACCAAGGGGCCTGCACAAGGCTTAACGTCCCCCTCCGACAGATGAATCACCATCAGCAGCGTCATATGCCCTCACTCTTTTGGAATTTCATGCAAGCTTTTGGCACACACTCTAGTCATTAGAAATTGTATACCATCACCTCCCCTACCCTGCTGGTTAACATACTGATGTTTCGATCTACGGGACTCGAACCGGCTAACCTCGGTGTCAAAGCGTTAACGTCCCCATCCGACGGATGAATCACCATCAACAGTGTAATGCATTACATTTTAGTGCGGCTAGAATTCGGGAGATAGCGTGTTCGAAACCCCACTGTCGGCAGCCCTGTAGATAGCTCCCATTTTCACACCACGAAAATGCTGGGTGGCTGTACTATAACGGCCGCTTCCTCACCACTCCTAACCATTTCCTGCGCGATCGTCGGTCTTCCTGACAACAACGCTAAGATGTAATTACAAGAAACATAAAGATATGTTTTATGGCCGGATGCCCTTCCCGGCGAAGAAGGTATAAGGACGTTAAGTTACTGGGATTTGAATCGAGTATCCATCATTTTATTTCATACTAAATATAAGTGTCTGACTTGTGTATACAGGAACAAGGTAATGTGTAATTTTGCTGAGATGACGTGTCACTTCCCTTCACGTTTTCGCAAGCAGTAGCAGAAACTCACAGTACTGCTACCATTTGGTCTTATAACTTGGAGGAGACAACATGCATACAAGAAATTTATGATTTATTCTTTTTCCTCCTCCCTTTTTTACATGTAAGTATCTTAGACAATTCGTTTATCTCTGTGTAAGTGCTGTCTCACAATGTTATTGTCTGCGTCTGTTCCGAAAAAAGGAGTGACGTGTATGCGTATATCAGTCTTCTGTTCGATAACCCGTGTTGTGATATATTTGCAATCATTGAGGGTGTTAGCTGTGCGGTATGTGAACAACGTGTTTCCGTAGTTTCTGATTTTCGTACTAGGCAAATCTTTGAAGACGTACTTTTGCTGTATACATATTTTGTAAATGATTGCTTACTGAGCGAGTTAGCTACGGGATATGTGCACAGGGTGTTTCCGTACATTTTTATTTTCGTACTAGGCAAATCATTGAAGTTGTACTTTTGCTGTAAACATATTATCGTTTACTGAGCGTGATAGCTACGCGAAATATGCACAGTGTGTTTCCGTATTTTTTGATTTTCACACTAGGCATATCATTGAAGTTTTACTTTTGCTGTACACATATTATCGTTTACTGTGCGAGATAGCTACGCGATATGTGCACAGGGTGCTTTCGTAGTTTTTTATTTTCTCACTAGGCAAATCACTGAAGTTGTACTTTTGTTATATTCGTGTTATGGTTTACTGAGCAAGTTGGCAACCCAGTACGGTTTTTTCTGTAGTTTTTGATTTTCGCACAAGACAAGGATAATCATTTGAAGTAGTACTTTGGTTGTATTTTTATTATCGTTTACCGAGCGAGTTGGCTACGCAGTATAGTTTTCTGTTTTTCTGATTTTCACTCAAGACAAGGCAAATCATTTGAAGTTGTATGTTTGATATATTCATATTATCGTTTACCGAGCGAGTTGGCTATGCACTGTGGTTTTTCTGTGGTTTTTGATTTTCGCACAAGACAAGGCGAAACATTTGATATATTCATATTATCGTTTAACGAGCGAGTTGGCTACGCAGTATGGTTTTTCTGTAGTTTTTTATTTTCCCACAAGAAAAGGCAAATCATTTGATACATTCATATTATCGTTTAACGAGCGAGTTGACTACGCACTAAGGTTTTTCTGTAGTTTTTTATTTTCCCACAAGACACGGCAAATCATTGAAGTAGTACATTTTTGTATTCATATTATCGTTTACCGAGCGATTTGGCTACGCAGTATGGTGTTCTGTTATTTTGATGTTCGCACAAGACAAGGTAAATCGTTGAAGTAGTACTTTTGTTGTATTCATATAATCGTTTAACGAGCGAGTTGGCTACGCAGTATTGCACTGCCTTATGCATAAGATCGCGTTGTATCTTCGATAGAGATATGCCTTAACCGAGCGGGAAGAGGAGGAGGACGTTATAACAGCAGCTATCTTGAACAAGCTGTTCAGAATTCTAGTCTTATTTTTTCTCTGTTCGAATCCATCTTCTTAGAACAAAGGTATTTCCTGACATGTACTGAACACATGTTGTATCGTGTATCGTGTTCTATTCTAGTATTGTTATGTTTTAATCACTTATTCGGTGTTCTGATCACATCAATCAATCTGATCACATGGTAAAGTTAACGACAACGAGTACAGTGTAAGATTCTAGTCTTGTTATGTTTCAATCACTTCTTTTGTGATCTGATCACCTTAGAAGTCCGTCTCGTTGGCTGAACGGTCAGCGCACTGGTCTTCGGTTCAGAGGGTCCCGGGTTCGATTCCCGGCCGGGTCGGGGATTTTAACCTTAAATGGTTAATTCCAATGGCACGGGGGCTGGGTGTATGTGTTGTCTTCATCATCATTTCATCCTCATCATGACGCGCAGGTCGCCTAAGGGAGTCAAATAGAAAGACCTGCACCTGGCGAGCCGAACCCGTTCTGAGATATCCCGGCACTAAAAACTATAAGACATTTCATTTTCATCACCTTAGAACAAGGGTATCAACTGACATGCTATAAACACATGTTGTATCGAGTACAGTGCTCGATTCTAGCCTTGTTATGTTTTAATCACATATTTAGTAATCTGAACACATCAAACAATGTTCGGAAGGCATGTTGAAGTAAACGCCATGGAGTACAGTGTTTGATTCGAGTCCTGTTATGTTTCAATCGCTTCTTTTATGATCTGAAATTCTTAACATGCACAACCCTGATGACGTCATAACCACAGCACGTGCACACTCTTGCCTTCTCGATGCAGGTTTAAACTTGTTTGATAGAGCTAAGCCTTGACAGAGGCGGAGGAGGAGGACTTAACAGCTTATGTATAGCCGCTGTTGTTTACGGATGCCGCTGACAGCTGTCAAATTAGCCTGTAGAACTTTTCGAATTACCCGCCACCACATGTCAAAGGTATGAGGTATAGTACTGTAAAGATAGCAGCACGATACTCTGTTGATTAAAGATGGGAGCTGTCAGAAAATCACGTGGAATTTTTCAAATTAACCACCACCACGATAAGATTCAGTGCCGTAAAGATAGCAGCATGACGCGTTGTTGTTTATAGATGGCCGCTGTCAGAAAAACAAATGGAATTTTCAAATTGCCCGCCATCACATTTCAAAAGATGAAGTTTAGTAGCGTAAAGATAGCAGCACTGATGTTAGCGATGCAAGATGACGGATGACAGCTATCAAAAGCACATAGCTTTGTTTACAAACAAGAGCAGATGGAATTTTTCAAATAGCCCGCAGCCACATTTCAAAGGTAGTAGCTAAATATGGCAGCACTGACGTTGGCGATGCAAGATGGCGGATGACATCTGTCAAAAACACATGGAATTTTTCAAATTGCCCGCCACCACGCGCCTAAGGTAGCAACGATGATGTTTAGTGCCGTAAAGAGGGCAGCACTGAGGTTAGCGATGCAAGATGGCGGATGACAGCTGTCGAAAAGCACGTGGATTTTCAATTACCCACCACCACGATCAGGTTTACTACCGTAAAGAGGGGAGCACGTTAAAGGTGGCCGCTGTCAAAAAGGCACGTGGCTTTGTTTACAATAAAGATGGCCGATGTCAAAAAGCACGTTGCCGCCAGCTTGACAGCTGTCAAAAAGCTCGTGGCTGTCAAAAAAGCAAGTGGCTTTATTTACAAACAAGAGCACGTGGCTTTGTTTACAGACACGACCTTGCCAGAGGTCAATGCGGCGGAGGCCCCTGCGGAGGGGCCTGCGGCGGCGGCGGCGGCGGCGGCTGCCGAACCATCCACTTACAGTACTACTACTACTACTATAATAATAATAATAATAATAATAATAATAATAATAATAATAATAATAATAATAATAATAATAGTAATTTTCAATACTTATGAATAAGAAGGTATTGATTAATTAGTTTGTATTGTACCGTATCCTGTCCTAATTTCGGCCTAGCTCAGGCGTAGAAGCCCGTGGTGCGTCCGGATACGGACAATAAAATATCTAACTACACTAGTGTCCAAAAGTTGAGCATAATCACTAAACGAGGCCATACCGCCTGATAGGTATGTCAATCGGATTGCTGAACAAACGGAAGATGACTCACACACCATATGTCACACAACTTGTCCAAGAAAACTGTGCCAGAAATGTTCTGATAGCTAAGGTACACCTTTGACAACAACTAAAAAAACTTGGCAATGTTTTCCACAACAAAGTATGCTCTTAATAGGGTGTAGGTTACCCCTAACGGCCACACATGCTTCGCAACGGCGTGGCATGCTCTCTATCAGATGGTCCAAGAGCTCTTGTGGCAGTCGATCCCATTCTTCCGAAAGGGCAATGTGAAGGTCTTGGAGGGACCTTGGTGGAGGCTGATGATATTCAATTCGCTTCCCCAATGCATCCCACCCATATTCTATAGGATTCATATCCGCAGACCTCGCTGGCCATTCCTTGCGATGAATGTCTTCCCCTGCCAGAAATTCATCCATCAGAGCAGCGCGGTGCGCTCGGGCATCATCGTCCATTAAGAAGAAGTCTTGACCAACCGCAGCTCTGAAGAGTCGAACATGTGGTCTCAGTACCTCATCCCTGTATCTCCGAACGTTAACAGTGTTCCTCGGACCACCCATGAAGATGTGCAGGTCCGTACGGCAATACAACATGATGTCGCCGCATATCATGACCCCAACACCACCATATTGGTCCCGTTCAACGATGTTCCTGTGGTTGTATCGGCTACCCGGTTTTATCCAGATAAATGTGCGACTGGTATCGTTTTGCAAACTGAAGCGCGATTCATCTGTGAAGAGCACATGCCTCCATTCATTCATGGTCCATTTTCGATGTTGACGTCTCCACAGTAAGCGGGCATGTCTCTGTGCCGAATTGAGCGGGACGCACACCGCTGCACGTCGGGCAAACAGCCCTGCTGTTCTGAACCTCCGGTACAAAGTTTGCCGGGGAATAGGAAACCCTGCGGCGGCTGCAAGCTCCGTCGACTTTTGTCTTGCAGGTGCACTCCCATTTCATCGGGCGGTTATGGCCAGATATCGGTCCTGCTGTGTGGTGGTTACCCTTGGTAGACCTTGTATTGGCCTACGACTAACACCGCCTGTGCCTCGAAATCGTCTCCAAAGCCCGGAAAAAACCGTGTGGCACATTCAAGGATACGGCGACTTCGTTCTGTGCCTGGCCTGCTTCCAGGAGGCCGAGTATTCTCCCCTGCAAAACGGGGTCTAAATGAAATCGTTGTGCCATTTTGTTGTCACGTTCACCTCAAGGCTACACTCCGCACACTATAAGAGGGCAAATACGACTGAGGGAATATGGGGCGCAGGTACTGGCTGTGTTTACCTTGCGGTTACGCCGCTAGTCAAAGCAGGGAACACTCCTTTCCTATACAGAGCTAGTACGTAAGGTTGGTAGGTGCATATGTCGTGCAATTTGTGGTCTATTTCCCGTTGCCCTGCTTACTTGTAACATATGCTTAACTTTTGGACACTAGTGTAACATAATATACAAAAGTATATGGATAGGTAATACGTACATATAAATCTAATGATTGAGAACTGAAGTAATCTGGTAAGATTGATTTACTGAACTAGAAACATGAACTGAAATCATACTAAGTAAAAATAATAAATCAAGTGAACAACCGACCATTGGTTGTATTAATCAAGGAAAAGTTACACGTAAATTGACTTGATTTAACATTATTAAACAAAACGTTTACACATAAAAAGGGTAACGAACCCAAGAAATTTAAATCAGATTCTCTTTGCATTGAATACGTATGCATTACATTTTATTTAGTTATGTTGCCTGCCTCGTAAAGTCCCTAGTTCATAGCCGAGGTCTCGATTTCTAACCGTTCTTGATATGCTATAGTAATACCCGATACATTAGTGATTGGCCTAAATTACATATATACATTCCGATAACTCGGATACAAATTTGTGAAACATTTGTTCAGAACTGCGTCTGAATTACCTATCCAAAATAATCATCACAGGTTCTTATTACAAGGGTCCGAACCAATTTACGGATAAGGTCATAAACCTTCCCATCGGACTATGTCTCCCCGTCAACAAACAAAAGGCAACTTAATTAAAATACACTGGACACAACGATATAATTCACAAGATAAATAAATTAAGCACACCTGCAAAATAAAGAACACAGAATAAACATACTGAAGTTGATAGAGCTGTCGGGTCAAGAACCCTACCTATCTGGGCATGGGACATCGCATATCTCATATATAGACACAGCGTACCAGTAGTATTTGATACGACAGGCAAATCAGCTGATTAGTAACGTATCATGAACGAACAGGGCTCTATGGTTAGGAAATTCACGAAGATAACGGGGTTATTTGTGACAACTCTCACTTCTCTCTGCCCTCATCCTACAACTGAGTCAAGGAAGCTTGTACCTGGGCAGAACTATAACACGTCGACCCTGGCCAAAATTCTCAGTGCTTCAGAATGGCACGCATTTCTGACCAGCAAAATGCAGCTCACAGCCTTACTAAATCTCGTATAAAACATTCTGCCTTACTAACTCATCTATATCATAGCTCCAAATACACACTACAACAAAGAAAACGGCGCACAGGGACGGCGTTGTCCGATTGTAAGGAAATTACGTATGCAAAGACATTCGGACCGAACATGCGAATGATTAAAGTTTCGTGTCCAATGAATGAATAGCAGGAAAATCCGAACTGCGCATTCATCAGGTGTATATAAGGCGCGATTCTGAAGCGTATGCTCAAATTAGCTGTTGCATTCGACTGCGATATCTTATCGTCGGCTGTTAGAATGCCACGCTGAAGGATTCCTGCTCATTACGAGCAGATGTCAGAGTTTGAAAGAGGTCGTTCAATCGGATTGAAAAAAAGCTTAGTGGTCGAATCGAGCTGTCGCTGGACATTTGGGTCGAAGTGATGCGGCGATCGGACGATGCTGGCAAGCGTGGGTCAACAACGGCAGGCATCAGCGTCAGGACGGCAGTTGTCGCACAAGGGCCACAACAGCACGGGCAGACCGAGCGTTTGTCAGAACAGCTGTCACAGTACCGGAGTCGTCCTTATCAACGATCCAGGGTGTGACCTGCATACATGTGTCCACGATGACCATCAACAGACGCCTGAGCGAGAGGAATTTGCGCTCGCGCCGCCCGTTACGCCGTTTACCACTCACGCCTGTTCACCGTCAAGCCAGATTACAGTGGTGCCGCGCTCGAACAACGTGGAGCTGCACTGACTGGGGACGTATAGTCTTTAGTGATGAGTTCCGTTTCCAGCGGTTCCCTGACGACAACCGCAGACGTGTTTGGAGAAGTCCAGGCCAGCGTGGGGATCCTGCACTGACAATCGCACGCCACACAGCCCCACAGCCCCACAGCAGGGGGTGTTATTCTGGGGTGCCATCTCCTTTGATAGCCGGACACCTCTGGTAATCATTCCAGGTACACTGACAGCACAGCGTTGGGTTGATGCCATTCTACGGCCAGTTTTGTTACCGTACCTTCAGCGACATCCAGGCCTTATTTTCCTACAGGATATTGCACGGCCTCACGCGGCATGTGTTGCTATGAACTGTCTTCAAACTTGTCCTATCCTTCCTTGGCCAGCTCGGTCGCCGGCTCTCTCTCCCATAGAGCACATTTGGGACGTCATGGGAAAGCGATTGCGAACATCCCCGGTGTCACCCATTTAGCCCAACAGTTGGAGACCATTTGGCACGAAATTCCGAAGGACACCATCCGGGAACTTTATCAGTCTATGCCACGTCGAGTGACAGCTTGCATCCAGGCCAGGGGTGGACCAACACCTTATTGACGTCCTCACTTTGTAACGCTCTAACTCTGCAATAAATCATTCGATTGTTCTGCACTTTTGATCGTTTATTTTCCTATGTCTATTCTTCACATGCACCGATTTTTATCGCCATCGGACAATCCTTTCCTGGTGCGTCGTTTTTGTTATTCAGTGTATTACTTCATGACTCTCACTGTATATCTCTTGTAATCTCAGGCTCGTAAATATCCATACTCAATTCTCTAGCCTCACATCTAAATAATCCTTGGTTCGACGCCCGGTACATTCACGAATTTGTCTGCCACCATACTTACAGATACTAATCTACTTTCAACGCTGATAGATCTCCCATTGCGTCTCTACACAGCTGAAATTCATGCATCATACAAGAATCATCTTTTTTTTGCTAGCGGCTTTACGTCGCTCCGACACAGATAGGTCTTATGGCGACGATGGGATAGGAAAGGCCTAGGAGTTGGAAGGAAGCGGCCGCGGCCTTAATTAAGGTACAGCCCCAGCATTTGCCTGGTGTGAAAATGGGAAACCACGGAAAACCATCTGCAGGGCTGCCGATAGTGGGATTCGAACCTACTATCTCCCGGATGCAAGCTCACAGCCGCGCCTCTACGCGCACGACCAACTCGCCCGGTAAATATCATCTTAACACGTACTGTCTCTAAACTAATCCTCTTAAATATTATGACGCTGATGGCGTTCATTCAATTAGGCTTTAATGAAGAATGTGCCCAAATCAACACACACTGGAATAAAAAAATAACTACAACACACACTTATATCTGCCCTATTTTCTCCCCAATTCCCATCTAAATATATTTCGTGCACTTGGCATGCAAGCAACCTCGAACGAATTTAACTTTACTAAAATGAGCGAAACAAATGCCCCTTTGGTTTACATTTAGAGAATAATTTAATTGTTTAAATTGTTTAAAACGGCCATAAATGAGTGAATATAGATATCACTTCACGTACTTGTAGAACAAAACGACTTAACTTGGCAGCATCCTCTCCATCAGCGACAATCACACAACTGCTATGTCATGACTACGGTACACAGCACAAGGATGATGGTTCTCTTGTCGATTCCTGGATAGTTCATGGTCGCTGTCTCCTTGATGTCGGTCGTATCTGGAACTGTTGAGTTAAGTTAGAACAAGCTACTTCTCCGCTTAGCGTGCTCTAATGCACGATCGCAACCTTAGTGCTGGCCATTATTTGACTATAGCCTCCGCACAGATATGAGTCCGATCCACGCGGCACTAAATTAAGAAAACTGGGTCCGGTTACAATTTGTCTTGATCAGCGGTTATATTTCAAACGATTCGCACACGGAAATTACACAGTAGGTGTACGCGTTAGATATTATTTATAAACGCATGCCGTCACTGGCTCTTGTGAGCTAAATCTCAACGATTCTATTTCAGTTTACCAAAACTTCAGAAAGCAATTAATTGTCTTCTCGGCTCGAGAATCACAACACGTTGCACTTGGCGTTCAAAAGCATAAGGGGGTCCTTCGTTACTCAACGCCGATTTTATAGTCTGTAGAGTTCGCCAGCTCCAAGGGAAACCACCAGCACGCATACTTTTTTCTTTGCAAGAGCTCGCCACATGTTAACGGGCCGCACCCGAAAATACGCATGTTTCTAATTTTAGCACATGTAAATAATTTTTATCAGCCCCTGTTAGTCTATAATTATAATCTTAAAAATGTGTGGTGTCAGATCTGTGCAATTTAGCTTAGTGGCGATTAATCGATTAAAATTCATGTGATTCCAGCCTTGGGAAAGAGAATTTTGTCAACCTGCGACAAGTGTTCGGTACATACTCTCGCTTAAATCTCACAACCTCCAAAGTTTGCTGAGCGCTTGGGTACGCCGCTATTGGGGTATGCATGATCGAAATCATGGCTTACGGCTCAGGTCCACCGGGTGATTTCGTTCATACCAGAGTGCTACCGGGTTCTCACAACCTATGGCACGGTCGTCCAGGGTTCCTTCCGTCATTCCCCGCAACTGTATTGAGCGCTTAAATAAAATTATGCCGCAGTGTTACAATAAATAAATTGAAGCATATTACGATATGGTTCTTCCTCCGACGAACTAGGGAAGAACAATATATGAACATGTTTTCTCTTATCTATGGATAATTTGAACTTCCCAACACTGCGGCTCATTTTCCTCGCTTCCTCTTCTCACAATTCTTAATCGCTGCACGTCTTCCAGTAGGCGCTCCTTCTCTTTTCTTGCTTGGTAGCAATGCCTGGAACTTCGTTTGATTGCTTTCACATGCACAGCTTGAGTCTTCACTGGGCTTAATTCGATCTTCAGCATTTACCTTATTTACATCATCTCCTGAAGTCCCCCTCTTCTTTTACTTCTTCTACCTCCGAGATCACAGGCTCCTGTTCTGGTTCTTCCTCGTCCTCGATGCCATCTTCTTCTTCACCATTCTCGTCTCCGTCATCCATCTCTTCTTTATCTTGCACATCGTCGATTCTAATCTGGCCTGGTGAGTAATAGAGCTTTAGGATTTCTGCATTGAAAGTCTTCTCTATCGAATAGTCCATGCTCCTAACTTTGTATGAGTTATTGTCTTAAATATGAACAATTCGATATGGACCAATGTACAACTGAAAATTTGTGGTAGAAACGAGCGTGTGCATCTGACGTAGTAGGTCCCTTTACAAACACTAATTCACTAATCCATGACGGGCGATGGAAATACTTGATTCTCGTCCTGGGTAAACGCCGTTCTGCTTGCGCTTTCAGTCGTTCCGCCGTGTTTCTAATGCACATTTCTGGAGACTGACTGGGGTCACTTAGACAAGGACAAGGTATCATTCCATGCCATGGTCTCGTCGGATATCTGTTGCAATATATCACCGAGGGTATCTGTTCGGTTGATTCATGGCGAGTGGGAAGACATCTAACCATTTCCAATGTTCCCTGATGATGATCCGCAATACTTAGCTCTTCTCGCATTATACGCTGACTAGCATTCGATTCTAGCTGACGGAAGGAACTTAAATCATGCTTGACTTTTCAAACTCGCGCTTTCGAAGGAGAGGTGAATTGCGGTCCGTGGTCGCTCAAGGTACTTTCTGGTTTATCCATCTTAGGAATGATTTTGTTCTTAATTTGGTTCAGTGCCAATCGGGTGTTAGATTTCTGATTTCTGTAATGAACACTGGTGTACGAATTTGGAGAATACGACCATACAGACGAGAATGAATTTTACCCCGCCATGGTAGTCTATCGCGAACAGCTACTTCGGCTTGCTAGGCAATAATGCTCTGAGTGCTTGCTTGAGTCGAAAAGTGTTTGGTTTAATACGCAGGCAGGCATCGCATGCACTATGTATTTTCTCTACTATTCATCACATACGGGGCAAAATGAAAGTCTCCTGGAATACGACCGTCACTTGATCAATGCCAGGATGACCATTCATATAGTGTCCTAACCAAATTAAATCAATCTGGAGCACCGGTGGGGCAACAATTCGGAATTTATTGTGCTCCTCGTCAATGAACTTCAGTAGTATAATTGGACAATTCAGCGGCCGCCTCCGCCTCCGGGCTCCCAGGGGCCCCTCCGCCTCCCGCGGGAAATTTGAATTTTGGCGGGAAAATTGAATTTTGGCGCGAGATTTGAATTTGCAAACAAAGCCACGTGCTTTTTGACAGCTGTCATCGACAACAACGCATCGCTAACCTCACTGCTGCCATCTTGACGGGCCTAAATCTCAGTGGTACCAACTTAACCTAACTAGCGCGAGATTTGAATAGGTATACAAAGCCACGTGCTTTTTGACAGCCACGTGCTTTTTGACAGACAACAACGCATCGCTAACCTCAGTACTGCCATCTTGATGGGCCTAAACCTCAGTAGTACCAACTTAACCTTACTAGCGCGAGATTTGAATTTGTAAACAAAGCCACGTGCTTTTTGACAGCTGTCATCGACAACAACACATCGCTAACCCCACTGCTGTCATCTTAACGGGCCTAAACCTTAGTGCTACCAACTTAACCTCACTAGTGCGAGATTTGAATCGGTAAACAAAGCCACGTGAATTTTTTGACAGCTGTCATCCGCCATCTTTAATCAAGAGAGCGCCGTGCTGTACTCTATGTGGTGGCGGCAATTTCGAAGTGCTTTACAAACTCACGTGCTTTTATCATCCGCCATCTTTAATCTAGAGAGGACCGTGCTGCCCTCTTTGTGGCGGTGGCAAATTCGAAATGCTTTACAAAGCCACATGCTTTTTTGACAGCTGTCATTCGCCATCTTTAATCAATAGAGCACTGTGCTGCTATAATGCGGGCAATTTCGTCAGCTGTCATCCGCCATCTTTAATGAACATAGCACCGTGCTGCTCTCATGCGGGTAATTTCGTTAGCTGTCATACGTCAACTTTAATGAACAGAGCACCGTGCTGCCGCTTTTGTGGTGGTGATAAATTCCACGTGCTTTACAAACTCACGTGCAGCTGTCATCCGCCATCTTTGATCAAGAGAGCGCCGTGCTGCACTCTATGTGGTGGCGGACAATTTGAAAAGCTGCCAAGAGGGCATCGTGTTGGCATCTTTATTCTTTGACATGTGGTGGCGGCAAATTCCACATACGCCATCCGAGAGCACCGTGCTGCGCTCTTGATCGTAGTAGCCGACAATTTAAAAAGAACATGTCAAGGAATACCTTTGTTCTAAAAGAAAACAAGACTACAGTTCTGAACGGCTTGCGTAAGATAGCGATTGTTATAACCTCCTTTTCCCTGCTCTGTTAAGGTATAGCTTTATCGAATACTTGAAGAGTATATTACAAAATAAGTGATTAAGAATATAATCGAACACTCTACTGGATACAACATATGATCAGAACATTGAATGATGTGTTTTGGTTGCACCTTCGTTCTAAGAGAATCGAACCCGAGACTGCCGGGTGAGAGGCAATCACACTAAACCAAACCGTAGGAGCCGGCTATTATCTTTCTATATAATAATTTCCTGTGGTTATTTCTAGCCAAGTGCAGTCTAAAAATAAATCCTAGTCTTGTTGCATCAGGAAGGGTAACTGGCTAAATCCTGGTCTTTCAGTGTCAGGAAGGGCAATCAGCTGTAAAACAGATTCTTGCGATTTAAACTCTTGCGTCAGGAGGGGGGCACTCGGCTGTAAAACATATTTTAATCCCAAGGGAATCGAACCCGAGACTGCCGGGTGAGAGGCAAGCACACTAAACCAAACTGTATGAGCCGGCAATTCTCATTCTATATAATAATTTCGTGTAGCTATTTCTAGCCAAGTGCAGTCTAAAAATAAATCCTAGTCGTGTTACATCAGGAAGGGTAACTGGCTAAATCCTGGTCTTTCAGCGTCAGGAAGGGCAACCTGCCGTAAAACAGATACTTGCGAATTAAAATCTAATGTTAGGAAGGGGCACTTGGCCGTAAAACATATTTTTAGTCCCGGCCCTGTTACGTTAGGTACCACATCTAGCTGTAAAAACAGGATCTCCAAACATTTACAGTGTTAAGCTTTAGTAGCAGGCTATGTGCTCACACCGGGTTACATTTTTTGTTCCACCGCATAGAACACTGTCTTTGAAGTTGTATCAGCGCAGTCAGTCAGAGCGAGGTGCGCAATGCCTGCGTTGACTGAAATTGTACACTCATCTTCCGGCTGTACTAACCTTGAACGACTACACTGCGTGCTGATAAGCTACTTGTAACTCACGGAACATTTTCTTAATCGTGTAGGTAATTCCTTCTATTTTAAGTTCCTAACATAAAATGTTATGATTGTACGGCGAGGTTAAAACCCAGTAACAGCACATAGCCTACTCCTATCGAAAGAGCTTACACGGCGCCGGCATATAGGCTACTCCTGTTGAAGGAGTCTGTACAAGGTTTAACACCCCCATCAACAGCCCTTACTTAATGCTGGCTTTTTGCACACCCTCTGGTTATTCGAAACTGCCTAAGAATGTAATATAGTACAGTAGGGAGAGGGTAAAACCCGGTGCCGGTACATAGCCTACTCCTACCGATGAAGCCTGCACAAGGCTTATCGCCTCCATCCGACAGATGAATCACCATCAACATCTTGTACCCGCAATCAGTTTCGGAGAAGCCTGCACAAGGTTTAACGTCCCCATCAACAGTCCTTACTTAATGCTGGCTTTTTTGCACACCCTCGAAACTGCCTAAGAATGTAATATACAATAGTAGGGAGAGGGTAAAACCCGGTGTCGGTACATAGCCTACTTCTACCGATGAGGCTTATCGCCTCCATCCGACAGATGAATCACCATCAACATCTTGTACCCGCAATCAGTTTCGGAGAAGCCTGCACAAGGTTTAACGTCCCCATCAACAGCGTTATATACCCTTACTTAATGGTGGCTTTTTTGCACGCCCTCTGGTTATTCGAAACTACCTGAGAATGTAATATGTAAGAGTAGGATCTCCCCCATCCGACAGATGAATCACCATCAACATCTTGTACCCGCAATCATTCTCGCTACTTCGGGAGATAGCGGGTTCGAACCCCTACTGTCGGAAACCGTAAAAAAGCAAATGCTAGGCGAGGGACCTGCGCGATCGTCATAACGTGTAATTACATGTTCTAGCTAGATGCGGTTTTAGCTCAATACGTTTCAGTGCCTACAGGTAAGGAATACCACGGATGTCGGTTTCTTGCTTACCTTAGTACCCTCCCGTTTAAGTCCAGAGGTCGAGGAACGCGCGCTAACTTTCCAAGGCTCGATCCACTGCAGAACTCTTACATTCTGACACCTCGGCATCAACAGCAGGTTCGATCCCGGCTTAAATACGTCAGCCTGCAGAACTCAGCGTAAGACCCTCAGGAGAGCTCTTGTTGCACAAACATTTCGCTCCAACTGTACTGCATACGTGTGCAATTCTTGATATCCGCTTGGTAACAAGGAGCATATTTACTCGCTGCAGTCTGCGTGAAGCGCTCACAGTTCTTTGTGTGTGTTTATTACGTGCACATCTCCCGTCTAAGTACTGTCTGCTGTGAATATTATTCTTCAGCCTTCAACTTAAGGTAAGCCTGAACGGTTAGTTACTCTTTGCAAAGCAACTTCTACGTTAGGTAATAAACATCTACATTCATATATTTCCTTTTCTTTCTTTTTTTTAGGTATCGTCGCCATAAGACCTATCTGTGTCGGTGCGACGTAAAGCCCCTAGCAAAAAATTTTTTTAGGTACAACTAGAATATTATCATTCGAGTTACAGGCTTGAAAGTACGCATTTTATTCATCCGAGTAACAGTCTGCAGCGCGAACATTTTAAGGTATGTTTCGAACTTTGAGTTGTAAAGATAGCTAGGCTAGCTGATGTACCCTACACTACATTCATATATGTTTGTTCTTTTTAGGTACGACCAGAATATTATCATTCGAGTTACAGGCTTGAAAGTACGCATTTTATTCATCCGAGTAACAGTCTGCAGCACGTGCATTTTTAAGGTATGTTTCGAACTTTGAGTTCTAAAGATAGCTAGGCTAGCTGACGTACCCTACACTACATTCATATATGTTCGTTCTTTTTAGGTACGACCAGAATATTACCATTCGAGTTTCAGGCTTGAACGCACGCATTTTATTCATCCGAGTAACAGTTTGCAGCGCGAAGATTTTAAGGTATGTCTGACCTCTATACGTTGAAACTTTGTTTCTTCCAAACATCGTAACTTTAAGGTAATCTCTATTGATAAATAGTTGTCCTCTTCAATCCTCATGCTGTAGAAGAGGTTAATCTTATAATTTCAAACTCACAGCAATGTCCGACCTCTATACGTTGAAACTTGGTTTCTTCCGAACATCATATCTTTAGTCTATTGATAAATACTTATTCTCTTCAATCTGCAAGTCATAGAAGAGGTTAATTTTATAATTTCAAACACACATAGCTATATCTGACCTCTATAGGTTGAAACTTTGTTTCTTCCGAACATCGTAACTTTAGTCTATTTATAAATAGTTATTTTCTTTAATCTGCATATCATAGAAGAGGTTAATCTTATAATTTCAAACTCACAGCAATGTCCGATCTCTATACGTTGAAACTTGGTTTCTTCCGAACATCGTAACTTTAGTCTATTGATAAATAGTTGTTCTCTTCAATCCTCATGCTGTAGAAGGGGTTAATCTTATAATTTCAAACTCACAGCAATGTCCGACCACTATACGTTGAAACTTGGTTTCTTCCGAACATCGTAACTTTAGTCTACTGATAAATAGTTGTTCTCTTCAATCCACATGCTGTAGAAGAGGTTAATCTTATGATTTCAAACTCACAGCCATGTCTGACCTCTATAGGTTGAAACTTGGTTTCTTCCGAACATCGTAACTTTAGTCTATTGAGAAATAGTTATTTTCTTTAATCTGCATGTCATCGAAGAGGTTAATCTTTTAATTTCAAACTCACAGCAATGTCCGACCTCTATAGGTTGAAACTTGGTTTCTTCCGAACATCGTAACTTTAGTCTATTGATAAATAGTTGTTCTCTTCAATCCTCATGCTATAGAAGAGGTTAATCTTATAATTTCAAACTCACATCCATGTCTGACCTCCATAGGTTGAAACTTGGTTTCTTCCGAGCATCGCAACTTTAGTCTATTGATAAATAGTTGTTCTCTTCAATCCACATGCTGTAGAAGAGGTTAATCTTATAATTTCAAACTCACAGCCATGTCTGACCTCTATAGGTTGAAACTTGGTTTCTTCCGAACATCCCAACTTTAGTCTATTGATAAATAGTTGTTCTCTTTAATCCTCATGCTATAGAAGAGGTTAATCTTATAATTTCAAACTCACAGCCATGTCCGACCTCTATACGTTGAAACTTGGTTTCTTCCGAACATTACAAAATTAGTCTATTGATAAATAGTTGTTCTCTTCAATGCTCATGCTATAGAAGAGGTTAATCTTATAATTTCAAACTCACATCCATGTCTGACCTCTATAGGCTGAAACTTGGTTTCTTCTGAACATCGCAACTTTAGTCTATTGATAAATAGTTGTTCTCTTCAATCCACATGCTGTAGGAGGGGTTAATCTTATAATTTCAAACTCACAGCCATGTCTGACCTCTATAGGTTGAAACTTGGTTTCTTCCGAACATCCCAACTTTAGTCTATTGATAAATATTCTCTTTTATACTCATGCTATAGAAGAGGTTAATCTTATAATTTCAAACTCACAGCAATGTCCGACCTCTATACGTTGAAACTTGGTTTCTTCCGAACATCATATCTTTAGTCTATTGATAAATACTTATTCTCTTCAATCTGCAAGTCATAGAAGAGGTTAATTTTATAATTTCAAACACACATAGCTATGTCTGACCTCTATAGGTTGAAACTTGGTTTCTTCCGAACATCGTAACTTTTAGTCTATTTATAAATAGTTATTTTCTTTAATCTGCATATCATAGAAGAGGTTAATCATATAATTTCAAACTCACAGCAATGTCCGAACTCTATACGTTGAAACTTGGTTTCTTCCGAACATCGTAACTTTAGTCTATTGATAAATAGTTGTTCTCTTCAATCCTCATGCTGTAGAAGGGGTTAATCTTATAATTTCAAACTCACAGCAATGTCCGACCACTATACGTTGAAACTTGGTTTCTTCCGAACATCGTAACTTTAGTCTACTGATAAATAGTTGTTCTCTTCAATCCACATGCTGTAGAAGAGGTTAATCTTATGATTTCAAACTCACAGCCATGTCTGACCTCTATAGGTTGAAACTTGGTTTCTTCCGAACATCGTAACTTTAGTCTATTGAGAAATAGTTATTTTCTTTAATCTGCATGTCATCGAAGAGGTTAATCTTTTAATTTCAAACTCACAGCAATGTCCGACCTCTATAGGTTGAAACTTGGTTTCTTCCGAACATCGTAACTTTAGTCTATTGATAAATAGTTGTTCTCTTCAATCCTCATGCTATAGAAGAGGTTAATCTTATAATTTCAAACTCACATCCATGTCTGACCTCCATAGGTTGAAACTTGGTTTCTTCCGAGCATCGCAACTTTAGTCTATTGATAAATAGTTGTTCTCTTCAATCCACATGCTGTAGAATAGGTTAATCTTATAATTTCAAACTCACAGCCATGTCTGACCTCTATAGGTTGAAACTTGGTTTCTTCCGAACATCCCAACTTTAGTCTATTGATAAATAGTTGTTCTCTTTAATCCTCATGCTATAGAAGAGGTTAATCTTATAATTTCAAACTCACAGCCATGTCCGACCTCTATACGTTGAAACTTGGTTTCTTCCGAACATTACAAAATTAGTCTATTGATAAATAGTTGTTCTCTTCAATGCTCATGCTATAGAAGAGGTTAATCTTATAATTTCAAACTCACATCCATGTCTGACCTCTATAGGCTGAAACTTGGTTTCTTCTGAACATCGCAACTTTAGTCTATTGATAAATAGTTGTTCTCTTCAATCCACATGCTGTAGGAGGGGTTAATCTTATAATTTCAAACTCACAGCCATGTCTGACCTCTATAGGTTGAAACTTGGTTTCTTCCGAACATCCCAACTTTAGTTTATTGATAAATATTCTCTTTTATACTCATGCTATAGAAGAGGTTAATCTTATAATTTCAAACTCACAGCAATGTCCGACCACTATACGTTGAAACTTGGTTTCTTCCGAACATCGTAACTTTAGTCTACTGATAAATAGTTGTTCTCTTCAATCCACATGCTGTAGAAGAGGTTAATCTTATGATTTCAAACTCACAGCCGTGTCTGACCTCTATAGGTTGAAACTTGGTTTCTTCCGAACATCGTAACTTTAGTCTATTGATAAATAGTTATTTTCTTTAATCTGCATGTCATCGAAGAGGTTAATCTTTTAATTTCAAACTCACAGCAATGTCCGACCTCTATAGGTTGAAACTTGGTTTCTTCCGAACATCGTAACTTTAGTCTATTGATAAATAGTTGTTCTCTTCAATCCTCATGCTATAGAAGAGGTTAATCTTATAATTTCAAACTAACATCCATGTCTGACCTCTATAGGTTGAAACTTGGTTTCTTCCGAACATCCCAACTTTAGTCTATTGATAAATAGTTGTTCTCTTTAATCCTCATGCTATAGAAGAGGTTAATCTTATAATTTCAAACTCACAGCAATGTCCGACCTCTATACGTTGAAACTTGGTTTCTTCCGAACATCATATCTTTAGTCTATTGATAAATAGTTGTTCTCTTCAATGCTCATGCTATAGAAGAGGTTAATCTTATAATTTCAAACTCACATCCATGTCTGACCTCTATAGGTTGAAACTTGGTTTCTTCTGAACATCGCAACTTTAGTCTATTGATAAATAGTTGTTCTCTTCAATCCACATGCTGTAGAAGAGGTTAATCTTATAATTTCAAACTCACAGCCATGTCTGACCTCTATAGGTTGAAACTTGGATTCTTCCGAACATCCCAACTTTAGTCTAATGATAAATATTCTCTTTTATACTCATGCTATAGAAGAGGTTAATCTTATAATTTCAAACTCACAGCCATGTCCGACCTCTATACGTTGAAACTTGGTTTCTTCCGAACATCGCAACTTTAGTCTGTTGATAAATAGTTTTTCTCTTCAATCTACATGCTGTAGAAGAGGTTAATCTTATAATTTCAAACTCACAGCTATGTCCGACCTCTATACGTTGAAACTTGGTTTCTTCCGAACATTACAAATTTAGTCTATTGATAAATAGTTGTTCTCTTCAATCTTCATGCTATAGAAGAGGTTAATCTTATAATTTCAAACTCACAGCCATGTCTGACCTCTATAGGTTGAACATCGCAACTTTAGGCTAATCTCTATTGGTTGTTCCCTTTTCAGATGTTTCCTTGCTCGCAGTGTAACGCAACGTTCAGAAGACCTGACATCCTCACACGTCATGTAAAATCGAAACATCGTGAGGCGTCTGATACGTTTTCCTGCGGGCAGTGCAACGTTACGTTCGCAAGGCGAGATAACTTTATGCGCCATATAAAATCAAAACACCCTAGCATAACATCTGCTTTATGTGAAGTTTGTGGTGTGTATTTCGCTAACGTAGAGCGATACGAGGCTCACTTAGTATAAGCACATCAGGTATCTACTTGCCCTCAGGTAATAGGAGAAAAGCGTAAAAAACGGATGTAGCTGAAGAAAGTACTAGTAGTAAAAACCTAGAAAAATCATGAACTTCAAACTATTCACTGCGAGCACTGTAACACTGATGTACCATCTTCACGTTTTCAGGGACACTTACGGAGTAATGCGCATAAAAATAATGCGTGTAGAAGTCGTAGTAACGCAAACATCGAGGAAATTAATACAGCATTTAAAAGTAGGATTTCTAGTTACAGAATTCGCACCAGTCAGAAGTTTCAGAGCATTTCAAACTTTTTAAATTGTGTTCAACCGGATGTACAACAGCATCTTGCTAAATCTTTGTCCAATCATAATGTATTTAAAGTTAATTTTGAACTTTTCGCCTTGTACATTAAAAGCACGGATGAATCCGAAATAACGGACATTAAATCATTTAATACCAAGAATTTTGTCATAAGTCAGTCAACTAATTTTGGTGATGTACTTAGGGATGTCGCTAACATTATTTCAACTAAGAGCGAGGAATTTCAGGAAAAGGAATCAGGGTGGGCTTTAGTTGAAATAATGTATCTAGAAGTTAAGTACAATCCCATGCGAGGTTCATCGTACATCGAGCTGCCGACATGGATTCAGCAAAGAAAAGCTGTTGTAAACATCCAAAACAATGACGAGGCATGTTTTGCACGGGCGGTGATGTCGGCTTTAAATCCTGCGAAATCAGACGTAGCTAAGAGAATACCATCATATCCACACTATTCAACGCAACTAAATTTCGATAGTATAGAATTTCCTGTGCAGTTAAAGGATATTAAGCGATACGTGGAACTAAATTACATTAGCATTAATGTGTATAGTGTAGAGAAAAAAGGCTGTAGTAGGCCCTCCGTATTACACATGTCATAAGAAGAGTGCTCATGTTAACTTATTTCATATCGAAAACAGTGAGAATAGCTACTTTTGCTGGATTAAAAATCTGAGTAGACTTGTTGGTAGTCAGTTGTCAAAATATGATGGTAATAAGTGGCTATGTGATGGATGTTTGCAGTATATAGAACTGAAGATCAGTTAACGAAGCATTCCAAGAATGACTGAAATCATGTACGTACAGAGATACCTACTACGGGCAATAATGTTTTAAAATTTACAAATTTTCACAAGCAGATGTGGGTACCTTTCGTGATTTATGCAGACTTTGAAGCTAACCTCAAACCATGCAGCACATGCTCACCTAATCCTGACAAGTCTTTCACTAATACTACGCACATGCATGTGATGTATAGCTTCGCGTATTACATCAAGTGTAGTTATGATAGTACTCGTAACAAGTTAGAGCTGTATCGAGGACCTGATGCTGCTAATGTATTTTTAGAAAGACTTGAAAGTGATGCAGTTCGTCTTGGTCGTATTCTAAATAGTAATATTCCTATGACGCCACTCACCGAAAATCAGTTAAATGATCATGAACGTGCTACAAAGTGTAGCATATGTGACGGGAAATTTTCCGAAAATGACCCTAAAGTTTTTGATCATGATCATTTAACTGGTTTCTACAGATGTGCCGCTCATTATAGCTGTAATCTTAAGTACAGAGTTCCTAAATTTATCCCTGTAATTTTTCATAACTTATCTGGTTACGACTCACATTTCATCATTTCACAATTTGGAGCTTTCGATGAAAAGGTAGATATAATCCCTCAGAATAAAGAGCGGTACATTGCATTTGCAAAGTCTGTAAAAGTAGATGCGGAGCATTCTATAAAACTGAGATTCCTTGACTCGTTTCGCTTTATGGCGAGTAGTCTCGATAAACTTTCTAGTCATTTACAGCCAGAACAATTTACGGAAATTCCACGCGTTTTTACTGAAGAAGCACAGTTTAATTTACTTCGGCGTAAGGGTGTCTTTTGTTATGAATATCTTGACTGCTTAGAACGCCTCGAAGAACGTGCTTTACTATGGAAGCAATCCTTTTACAGCACGCTGAATTCAGCGGATATTAGCGATGATGACTATTTACACGCACAACATACCTGGGAGCAGTTCCATATTCAAACGCTAGGTGAATACTCCGACTTATATTTAAAGACGGATGTATTTTTGTTAGCTGATGTTTTTGAAAATTTTCGCTGTGTTTGCAAGAAAACCTACAGCCTTGACCCATGTCAATATTTTACTGCGCCTGGGTTAAGTTGGGATGCGATGTTAAAATACACGCAGGTGAATTTGGAACTGCTAACTGATATTGATATGGTGCACTTTATAAAATCGTCTGTTCGAGGCGGTCTAAGTCAGTGCAGCTGGCGGTATTCTAAGGCAAATAATAAGTACATTCTAGTCAGGAATCTCAATATATTGTTTATCTCGATGCTAATAATCAGTATGGGTGGGCGATGAGTCAGCATCTACCGGTGAGTGGTTTCCGCTGGCTAACGCAGTGCGAAATTGATGCTTTACAGCTGCACGCCCTAGGTGATGAAGCTGATAAAGGCTATTTCCTCGAAGTTGACTTACAGTATCCTAAAGAGTTACACACTTCTCATAATGACTTACCGTTCTGCCCTGAAAATATGAAGTCCCCGTACATCGCATCAACGACGAAAATGATAATTGCTAATGTGTGTGATAAATCTAAGTATATCATTCATTACCGAAATTTAAAACAGTGTTTGCAGCATGGTTTGAAGTTATCCAAAATTCATCGCGTACTAGAATTTAATCAGTCACCGTGGCTAAAGCCATATATCGATCTGAACAATAATTTAAGAACGAATGCGGTTAACGAGTTTGAAAAAGATTTCTACAAGCTCATGAATAACAGTGTTTGGTAAGACTATGGAAAATGTTGACAAACGCGTTGATGTAAAATTGATTACAAACTGGGAAAATATTAAGAAAAGATATGGTGCTAACTATTTAATAAGTAAACCAAATTCCACAGCTGTACCATCATACATGAGAATTTAGTTATTATACAGATGAATCGTGTTAGGGCCAAGTACGACAAACCTACCTACGTCGGCTTTGCAGTACTTGAGTTGGCTAAAACACTCATGTATTAAATCCATTACGATTATATGATGAAGAAGTACGCGCATAATGCGCAATTGCTCTACACAGATACCGATTCGTTTATTTATCAAATCAAAACTGATGACTATTACAATGATATAAAGCCAGACTTGGGTAGGTTTGATACAAGTAACTATCCTGCAAATAATCAATATGATCTACCGCTAGTGAACAAAAAGGTTCTAGGTAAAATGAAAGATGAATGTGCTGGAAATATTATCGATTCATTTGTAGGTACTAAATCCAAGTCATATTGCATAAAACTCTTAAATGAACTACAAATAAAGAGATTGAAGGGGGTTAAAAAATGTCGTTCAGAATCAGCTAAGTTTTGAAAACTATAACAATTGCATTAAAAGTAATCCACCTATTTTGCATAAGCAAATGTCTGTAATTAGAAGCAAGAAGCACCAGTTGTACACACATTTAATTAGTAAGGTAGCCCTTAATAATGATGATTGCAAACGGTTTGTCATTCCAAATTCTACCAACACTCTAGCCTGGGGGCATAGTAGTATTGATAGGTACTACTTTACATAAAGCGGATGTGTGTAAACATTATGCTAGAGGTGTGTACTTTGTAAAATATACACGTTAAGCTGCCTTACATCACAATTCACTGTACATATTGTATAAAGATAGGGAGAGGTACGCTGAGAGCGTAGTACGGCAAGATTAAACTTGTACATACAAGAATTATGTCGAGATTGGGAGCAGTACGCAAACAACACTAGGGTAAAGTGATTCGAGATAAAACTTGTACATACAAGATGTAAATAAATAATGTAGAATTGGCATATTCTTTTATTTTAGATTAGGTATTACCTTCTTCTCGCTCCTTATTAACAAGATAGAGTGTTGTTTATTACTCAAGGAGGAAAAGCAAGAAAGAAGGTGATAAGCAGATTCGTAAGTATGTTATCGTCTAGCTCATATTGAGAAGAGATTTTCTTTCTGAATAGTGTTTGATTCTAGTCTTGCAATACAGTCTTCAACAACATCGAACTATAAACGGTAGTAAGTGTTCAAGTCTTTTGCGATGCACGTTCGATGGAGATGTTCCTTGACAGAGCAGGAAGAGCAGCTTAGTATGTATGTTGAGAAGATGTTTTTTCTTTCTAAACAGTGTTTGATTCTAGTCATACAATGCAATGTTCAACAACATGGAACTCTAGTATGCGGTTCAAGTTGTAATAAGTTTTGAACAGTAGTATGTGTGTTCAAGTCTAAACATGCATCACTGTGGGTATGTGATATGTGTGTGTTGTCTTATGCATAAGATCGCGTTGTATGCTCGATAAAGCTATGCCTTGACAGAGCAGGGAAAAAGGAGGTTATAGCAATCGCTATCTTACGCAAGCTGTCCAGAACTGTAGTCTTATTATTTTTTCTTTCAGAACATATCGATGTCCTGATCATATGTTGTATCGAGTACAGTGTTCAATTATATATATGCTTAATCGCTTCTTTGCTACTACGATCAAGAGCGCAACACGGTGCCCTCAGATGGCGGATGTGGAATTTGCCGCCACCACATGTCAAAGAATAAAGATGCCAACACGATGCCCTCTTGGCAGCTTTTCAAATTGTCCGCCACCACATAGAGTGCAGCACGGCGCTCTCTTGATGAAAGATGGCGGATGACAGCCGCACGTGAGTTTGTAAAGCACGTGGAATTTATCACCACCACAAAGATGGCAGCACGGTGCTCTGTTCATTAAAGATGGCGGATGACAGCTGACGAAATTGCCCGCATTATAGCAGCACAGTGCTCTATTGATTAAAGATGGCGAATGACAGCTGTCAAAAAAGCATGTGGCTTTGTAAAGCACGTGGAATTTATCACCACCACAAAGAGGGCAGCACCGTCCTCTCTAGATTAAAGATGGCGGATGATAAAAGCACGTGAGTTTGTAAAGCACTTCGAAATTGCCGCCACCACATAGAGTACAGCACGGCGCTCTCTTGATTAAAGATGGCGGATGACAGCTGTCAAAAAAAGCACGTGGCTTTGTAAAGAATGTGGAATTTGCCGCCAGCACATAGAGTGCAGCACGGCGCTCTCTTGATTAAAGATGGCGGATGACAGCTGTCAAAACATTCACGTGGCTTTTTTTACCGATTCAAACCTCGCAATAGTGAGGTTAAGTTGGTAGCACTAAGGTTTAGGCCCGTTAAGATGACAGCAGTGAGGTTAGCGATGTGTTGTTGTCGATGACAGCTGTCAAAAGGCACGTGGCTTTGTTTACAAATTCTAATCTCGCGCTAGTAAGGTTAAGTTGGTACTACTGAGGTTTAGGCCCTCAAGATGGCAGTACTGAGGTTAGCGATGCGTTGTTGTCTGTCAAAAAGCACGTGGCTGTCAAAAAGCACGAGGCTTTGTTTACCTATTCAAATCTCGCGCTAGTTAGGTTAAGTTGGTACCACTGATGTTTAGGCCCGTCAAGATGGCAGCAGTGAGGTTAGCGATGCGTTGTTGTCGATGACAGCTGTCAAAAAGCAAGTGGCTTTGTTTGCAAATTCAATTCTCGCGCCAAAATTCAAATTTCCCGCCAAAATTCAAATTTCCCGTGGGAGGCGGAGGGGCCCCTGGGAGCCCGGAGGCGGAGGCGGCCGCTGAACTTTCCAATTATACTACTAACTTAAGTAGTTTGTTGAAATAAAGAAACGATATTGCCTTCTGCGCCTTTTTGAAACTTGTAGTTCAGGGTTCGAGTTCCCTTTTGAAGTGTTCTATCAGAAGACCAGTAGGTGGGTAGTTAGCCTGTTCTTGCCTGATATCTCGTAATCTACCAATGACGTAACTTCTTACTCTGTAGTTTTCTTCAGTAAACGTGTCTGCTATGTCTCATGGTTTTAGCTGCTTATATTCTCAGATAGTAAGGATATATGGACTGATCTTGATTTAGAAAACATTGCCCTTCATAAATCTGATTGCTGTTTGTCGGCAAACCTCTGTATTTTATTCCTCATTTTTCCCGAGTAAGATCAAATAAGTTTAGGTAGAAGAAATCCGAAAAACACTCCGGAACGGATCAAAGGCTTGAAAATCGATCCTGTCACTTTGTAATAATTATATTCATAGAACGATTGAATACACGAATCTGGAAGAATTTTTAGGAGTTCAATAATTCTTTCGGCGGACGACTGTTCATCGGAGAAACTACCGGTTACTTTCAGCCGTTTTGGTTGTAGTAAGCATGAAATTCACCTTCACCTACGTTCTTCTTTGCTTCCTTTAGGAAAGAGGATATATCTTGCCACAAATTCGACAGGGAATTTCATTCTTTTCTTAATAAGGCGAAACGAAGTAAATGTCACATTACTCCTTCTGCAATAATTTTGATACTAAATTAGTGCTTTCCAGTATCTGGTTCTTCAAAGTAATCATAAAATTGCATTTATCGATTATCTTCATACATGACAATACCCCTCCTACATCTTTAACAATTTTAGGCTATGGACTATACTCCGCACGGCTCTACTTCTAAATTGACGTTTTGGCAGATTTTGGCTCTGTCTGGTGGTTGTATGCAGAAGCATAGTCATCCAACCAATCCCAGTCTGCCATTCATATCGATTTATATCGGCAGAGCACAATCTCGAAACCTAGTTGCCAACTCTAATATTTACTTTCGCCACGTGGTTAACCAATCTCGCTCAGCATGTATGGTATTCGCGATCTTTTGCATTTTCCTTCAGTAATTAGTGTCTTTTTCATATTGCTGGAGGGTTCTAGTGACTGAGATCAGTGGAGTGTTCCCTTTGTAGGCCATAACCTCTTTCCTGTGCCAGCCATTAACGGTGAGTGATGTTTTATTTCCTCATTCTCTTTTATTCTTAATAATATATTCTCTTATTAGTGTCAGATGTTGTTAGTAAGTGTAGTTTTTGTGAATTTGTTTTCAATTCATATTCATTCTTTTTTCTGAGTACGGTATTACATTTTACAAGGGCTGTTTACCGCGGTCATATTGCGTCAGTTGTTCTCGCGGGCGTAGCGCGCTGGCAACAAAGGAAAGGCGATGCTCATTTGTTTTGCGAAACTTTAATTTAGAAGTAAGGCCGTGCGGAGTATAGTAGAGCACTCAGACATTACATAAGAAAGGGGAAATTATTGCTAAAGGCCAAGACACTGTGATACCGCAATGAATACGCTGTCTTTAATGTAAAGCACATACGGTATTTTCTCATCTAATGTTCTAGTTAATTGTAGCCAACAATGCAAGTTCTCATTGAAGTAAACGTACTGATTATGTTTAACGGCATAGAATCATTTGATTCAGATACAACGGAAACAGAAATCTTTAGATCCAGAGTAAGTTTAAGGGTTGCATACTGGATAAAATATACATTTGGTATCAGTGGTGATTCTTTTTTTTAATATTTGTTTGACGTCGCTCTAACGCTCGAAGGTTTTCGGCGACGGAAGAGTGGGCGGTAGGGAAGGTTGCAGCCGTGGCCTTCATTAAGGTTCAGCCCCAGCATTTGCCTGGTGTGAAAATGGGGAAACCACGGAATACCATCTTCAGAGCTGCCGACATTGGGGTTCGAACCGACTATCTCTCGAATGCAAGCTCACAGCTAAGCGACCGAAAACCCACGGCCACTTGCAGGGTTGTGATGATTCTAGAACCATGGGATCTGCGTCAGCATTTTCCCACGAAGTCATTGACCCTGGCCAATGTCATTGGCCCCATGACGTCATGAACCCGTGACCGTGACGTCACATTATTTGTAAACAAAACATCGTGCTTAGCCACGGGTTTTGACAGCTATCAACTTGAGAGTGGTCAACTTGACGGACTCTAACCTCACCTTTCTGACAAGAGAACATCGTTAACATTAGTGCTGCCATCTTGACAGGGCCTAACCTCATTGTTGCCATCTTAACAACGTGGAGGGCGCGGAAGTTAAAATCCACGTGCTGTTGTCAGCTGCCATCTTGACAGGTACTAATCACTTGGGCGCGGATTTTAAACAAGTGAACGTGGCTAAACTCAGTTTTACCATCTTAACAGGGTTTTACATAACTGCTGCCATCGTAATGACGTAGAGTGCGCGGAATTTAAAAGGCATGTGATTTTGACAGCTGTCAGGACGACAGGTCTTAACGACGTGGGCGCGGGGTTTGAACAAGTGAACGTGGATAACCTCACGATTGCCATCTTAACAGACCGTAACCTCACTGCAGCCAACTTTACTACTTGGAGGGCGGAATTTAAAATCCACGTGATTGACACCTGGCATCTTGACAGGTCCTAACCACGTGGGCGCGGAATTTGAACAAGTGAACTTGGCTAACCTCAGTGCTACGATCTTGACAGATCACAACCTCACAGCTGCCATCTTAACGACGTAGAGGTCGCAGAATTTAAAATCCACGTGCTTTTGACAGCCGCTATCTTGAAAGATCCTAACCACGTTCACTTGCTGAACAAGTGAACGCGGCTAACTTCACTGCTGCTGCAAAACATAGCCATTGGTGTCTAACCACAGAGGATTATAGTTTTATGGCTAGCTGCCCCACTCGGCAGCGTAACGTCACGGAGATCAGGTAAAGCTCTCCTCCTCCTCCGACGGGACATAGCCGCGATCCTCCTCCTCCGACTGGACATTGCCATGTTACTCCTCCTGTGACGGGGCTTTGCCGCGTTCCTCCTCCTGACAGTTTTACGGGCGGATACCCGTCCTACATTAGATAGCCCTTCCTATCTACACCGTTGGTAGGGCTTTACGTCCCCTTCCAACTCGTGACTTCCCCCTCTTGAAGAATATATAACATGTTGTTAATCTCTACAAATTCATTCCTATTAGAGTAGATCGGAAAATGCATTGTGTGTTGTATCCTCTACTAAGTGCATCAACACAACACTCTCTATCGTAAAACCGAACACGCAAAACATAGAATGAATTGATACATAGAAAAAAGACTTTATGTCTCCATCCGACGCGTGACTTTCCCCCTCCTGAACAAGATAAAACATGTTGTTGATATGTACAAGTTCGATCCTGTTACAGCAGATAGGAAAACGCATTGTTTGCCATGTCCTCTACTAAATGCGTCAACACAACACTCTCTATCATAAAACCGAACACGCAAAATACAGAATGAATTAATACATATAAAAAAGGCATTACGTCTCCATTCGATACCTGAGATACATACATGTGAAAAAGAATGGGAGAGGGTAGTAACACATACTTTTCTATTGTATAGCATTGTGAGGTAAGCATGAGGCTTTATGTTCCCATCCAACAAAAAAATAACTATGAACAGCGGCCTCCCGCTGCGGAGAGAATTTTTACACAGGATAGTGTATGCATACTCTCTTACGCTGAATGGCTTGGACGGCGCTGTCCTTCTACATAATACTTACGATAGAACGTAAAAGGAGGAAAAATAAAAGTGCGATTGGTGCATTTCCTCTTATGTCAATAATCACTACCACAGCCATGCAGATAAAATGATTTTACTCTTTTAGTTACCACATAGCAGGAGGAGACCATAAAATCTTTGTTCTGACTTTTGTAAACGACAGGCCGGAGATACTATGCACTGCCGCTATGGATGTACTTCCTCTTAAAACAATAATCACGACAACTATTAATAGTGGATAGATGTACGGTTGCACTTCCTCTTAAAAAAATAATCACCACTACTACCATTGATGTGATTAGCGCGCACGAGCTATATGTTAAGAAATACAATGATTGTTTTTACTACTGCAGATAAACGGATAATAAAATGTGATTTTTCACCACTGCAGAGTAGTAGTTAATGTGAATATCTATTATCGCTAACCCTCGACGCACTAATGTTCAGAATCCCTCCTGGACCCCTTTTAGTCGACTCATACAACAGGTGTTTAGTATTTAGAACACTGAATGTTTGATTGTAACATTTCAAGCTTACAGATTTGAACACTGACTCTAGTGTTAATTGTCTACTGTAATGTTCACATCACTAGAATCGAACCGTAAAATAAAGATAAAAACAACAATGGGGAACTACCAAACTGCTTATTTCCCCTGTTCGCCTCTTCTGTAATGTCTACACCATAAAACGTAATTGAATGTGATTTAACTATATTAAATGAAAAATGATCGAAACTCATACTCTTATCCTAAAAAATTTCTAAAGTTCAGAGCCACAACCATAACCGCGTGGTCAATTTGCAAGGTATAGTTGTGTTGTATTTTTATTATCACATTATGCTACTAAAAACGGAAATCATAAATTTCGTAATTACAATTGATGCACTAATAGTATGTTGTTGACATGCGTGCAATCTGGATTGTGATGAAAAAGTGTACATGTGTTTTTTCGAAGCTTCAATGTAATAGTTAATGTGAATATCGATCTGGACCCCTTTTACTCGACTCTTACCACAGGTGTTTAGTGTTTAGAACACTGAATGTTTGAATGCAACATTTCAAGCTTGTAGATTTGAACACTATACACATTTAATAATATATTGTAATGTTCATATCACTAGAATCGAACTTAATGTAAAAAGAAAACAACGGGAAACTACCTCACTCCTTATTTCCCTCGTTCGCCTCTTCTGTAATTTCTACACCATAAAAGGTAAATTAATGTGATTTAACTATATTAAAAGTAGAATGATCGAAACACAGAACATTATCCTAAAAATTTCGAATACTAGACAGACAGTTACTTTGATGTCAAGCAAATAGACACATTAGATAATAATTTCTCCTAATTAATCATATTTCTGTGATACGTTCCTCGAAACACTAGGCATGAAATACGGAAGTGAATGACATCGTAGCAACAGTACATCACACACGCAAAATACGGAATTGATTGTAGAACAAGGAAATGCTGTGAGCTAGCCCTTTACATATGCATATTTTATCAGTACGCGCACACGAGTTTTCAATTTTCTGCGAACACTTGATTAACAGACATAGCAATTACATTTTTAGTATTTAATTTTGGTTATCTGAGATACTTACATGTGAAAAGGGAGGGATAAAACCATATATTAAAATTTGGTGTGTGCTTTCTGCGTGAAGCGGTAGAAATGGACGTAGTAACGTGCAAGAGTCTGTTTGCTGACATCACCGGATGTGATTTGTCATCTTTACTCTAACCTTGACGGGGAAGATGCAGTGAACGTTTCTCTTACCTTCAATACCTATTCCATACAGTGACACCTCGAATAATAATAATAATAATAATAATAATAATAATAATAATGAAAATGATACTATGTACCCTCTAAATATACCTGTACTTACCGGGAATCGAAACCGGGTTCGCCATCTACCAAGTAACAGCTGCTTAACCCGAAGGTCTGCACGAACTAGCCCTTAGGTAAAAACCTTTGTTCTTACCGGGAAGCGAACCCGGGTTACCCACTGCCGCTTCTTTTTTGTGTTGCGTCCGGTACCTTCGGAACGAGGTACTGGTCATTCTCTCTAGTTGTATTCTATGCGGTCTGGACAATCTCTCTAGTTGTATTCCGTGCGGTACCTAGGGAGCAAGTTACTGGTCATTCTCTCTAGCTGTATTCCATGCGGTACGGGACATTCTCTCTAGTTGTGCTCCGGTGATGGGCCAGCCCACTTCGCCTACCAAGTGGCTGCTGCTCAGCCCGACCGGGGTCTTAGAGTAAAAGGCAAGCAATAATAATAATAATAATAATAATAATAATAATAATAATAATAATAATAATAATAATAATAATAATAATAATAATAGCAGTATATATATTTGCGATGTCTAGAATGACCTTCAATTTCGTGGCATACAGCCCCGAACGACCTTGACCTTCCAAGCAACCGCTGTTCCGCATTACCGGGTTAACAGAGTAAGACACAGGCAATAATAATAATAATAATAATAATAATAATAATAATAATAATAATAATAATAATAATAATAATAATAATAATAATAATAATAATAATTTTTTTTATTTTATTTATTTTATTTATAACTTATCTAAAATACATTTGCAAATATGCAGTAGGATATTATACATTATCTTTGCAATTATTTACACCTGCAAAGCACTTGATGTGCTTATCTGCCGGTGTAGTTGTTTCACATTTGTATACATTGTTGCAATCCTTACTGTTTACAACATTAATAAAGTATGTATATTTACATTAGTATTGTAATTTTGTCCTGTGGTGTGAGTTTTTCTTAATCCCTGAAAGTATCACTCAAAATAGATAAGTCTTTGGTACATTTTCCATTCATAACCAAATATTTAAACTGTAATATTATTATCTATGATCCATAGTTTCACATGTCTTTTTAGTTGATATTTGGTTTTCAAGTGTGTCAATTCTGAGGGCAACTTGTTCAAAAATTTAGGAACTACAACTTGCAGTGTTCTGGATCCATATTTGTTGTAGTACCTCATGACCTGAAAAGAACTTATATGCCTCAGTCTTGTTCCATGTGTATGTTCATTTACAATTCTATATTGAGGCTTCCAGTAATTTTCTTTAAGTATGTTGTATATATAAAGTTGTTTAACTCTCAAGAACCTTTCCTTCTGGTACATCCCTGTTAATATATCCTCACTTAAGCTAAATATTCCTGTGTTTTCATACCAAAAGAATGCTTTGACAATACGATTTTGTAACATTTGTACCATGTTTATGTCTGTAACAGAAGCTGATCCCCATACACTTACACCATATGATATAAGTGACTCAACAAGTGAATGATAAACCATTTTTAAGCTATCATGAGGTATTATATACTTAACCATTTGCATTTTGAACAAGCTTAGCCTCAGTCTTTCACACAACTTATTAATATGTTGCTTCCATGAAAAATATCTATCTATTATTATACCTAAATATTTCATGTTATCAACTTCCTCTATTACATAGTCACAATTGCATGATTTTTGTTCACCATCATGAATGCACTGAACTGAATGGCCTGTTATTTTAATGTTTTCTCTTTGCATTTTTGGTGTAGTAATGTACAAGACTTTTGTTTTTGAAGTGTTAATTATTAGACCCTTATCATGGCACCATTCTTGAAAGTAGTTGTACTCCATTTGTAAATGCTTCTCTGCCACTTTTGGGTTTTTATGTACTGATACAATTAGTTTATCATCTGCATACATGAAATATTTACAGTTTTTAAAACATGAGCTTATATCATTGACAAAAATAATGTACAAAATGGGTCCTAAGATACTTCCTTGTGGAACACCTCTTTTAATAGTAGTTATTTCTCCATATATATTATCAATTTTTACCCTATACGTTCGGTCAGTCAGATAACTTTCAAAAACTTTTAGTGGTGTTCATCTTACCCCAATTTTGCTTAAGGCTGCAATAATTTTTTCATGGGAAATTGAATCAAATGCCTTTGAGAAATCAATAAACATAGCTAAAACGTGCATACCTTGATTTAGCTTCCCATTGATCAAATTGAAGAATTCCTCAAGAAGATTACTTGTACCCTTGTGTTTTTGATAAGCAAATTAATGTTCATCTATTATTTTAAATTTTTCTAAATATGAAATTAGGTGATCAGCAATGTATCTTTCAACTACTTTACCTATAGTTTGAAGAATAGATATCTGTCTATAGTTTTCATACTGTAAATGTGAAGCTTGCTTGTAAATAGGTCTCATTATGGCAGTCTTCAGATCCTTTGGGAAAATACCTGTCTCTATTATTTTATTGACTAGCTTCTGTATTACTGGTGTTATTGTGTCTATGTTATCTTTCAGATGTTTAACTGTTAATTTATCCATGCCTGGTGATTTATTTATGTCCATTCCTTCAATTATGTTTGCTATATCTGCTGTACTTGCTAGTGGTAGGTAAAATGATGAAAGTCTCTCTGTATTAGGTAATGGTCTTCGTTGTACCCTACATTCATGTACTACCTTATCTAGCTGTTCTGAAAATGTTTTTGAAAAGTTATCAACTATATTTTCTAGTGAGTCTTGCCTTCCTAAATAATGTCTTACCGTTTCTTCTATTGTCCATTTCTTTTTAGTCTTTAGCACATCATTTAATACTTCCCAAGTTTTCTTCATGTCCCCTCTACAACTTTCAAACTGCAATCTGTAATACTTTCTTTTTGCTTTATGAATATCAGCTATTATATCATTCCTCATTCTTTTATATAACCTCCTTAAATTTTCCTTATTTTCTGGATTTAAATTTGATGCATTTTTCCATCTTTTGAAAAGTCTGTCCCTTTCTTTGATTTTTTCTATTATAGCACCCGTCAGCCACGGTTGAGTGTCTTTCCTTCTCTTCTGGGTTTTTGTATCCTTCGTTTCATTAGTTGCCTTGTTAACTGCATTGCAAATCTTCATGTATATATCATCTGAACTCATATTCTCATTTATTTCTTTTCCAATAATTTCTATTTCTGTTCTTAACATGGATTTACTCACCCTTTCCTGTATGTTATCTATAACTCTTTCACTTGGAACATATTTATTACACCTAGTATCATGTGATATCTGTACAGTTATTATATAATGATCAGAAACTTTAGTCTGAATTACAGAAGAATCTCTTACATTTTTCCCATTCCTAATCAATGCATGGTCGATGCAGGATTGTGTTAGTTTTCCATTTAGATATTCTTCCCTTGTGAACTTGTTAATGCAATGAACTAACTGATGATCTGCTAGCACATTATTGTACAAGGATGTGACTCTGCTGTCTTTCAGAATATCTATGTTCATGTCCCCAATAATTATTAAGTTTCTGGCATTCATACTATGTAAATGAAGATCTAACTCCTCCACAAAATCCTTTGGATTATAGTCAGGTGGTCTGTATACTGCCATAATGATCCCATATAGTGTTCCATTAATCCAAACTTCCCCTGATAGATTTTCAAACTGATTTGTTATACATTTCTTTTCTTTAAATATGAACCCTTCCTTGACAAAAATTACTATTCCTCCACCCCTAGAAACATTTCTTATTGAATAATGCATACTATATCCTTCTAACTCATACTGCTCAATTTCCATTTCATTATTTACATTTATTTCACTAAATATTAGCACATCTACCAGTGGCCTGCTGTGTCTTAATATTATAACCATCTGATCCCAATATTTCCTAATTGATCTTATATTCATATGAAGTAGAGACATTTCACTTTCTTGTTTCTTTGTCATCTGTAGCCATTCATCACAATTATTGTATACCTTTGAGTCTAGTAATAAACTACAACGATCAATGTAACTAACATCCATAACTAAATTTAAGATACACTAGAGTAAAATTAAATATTGATACTTTCAGCCAGTTACTGGATTTTTTCAATGTCTTTTTTTGAAAGAATTCTTACCGGAGTAGTTTTCTCTTCCTTTCTAGCGAACAGCTTTCCCTGCTTCACCCATACATACTTCCATCCTTTGATGTCCGCCTGTCTCCATGCCTCCCAGCGAAGATTAGCCATGTAAGGGGACAGTTGCTCCGTGACAAGTACCTTCCCTCCTTCAGTTGGTCCAATAACTTTGGAGTTAAGGATGGTCTTGCTTTTCCTTCTTGTGAGCATTAAGTCTCTCTTCTTCCTTGGTAGCTGAATTATGATGGGTTTGGGTACTCCTTCTTTCCTGGTTGGAACTCTGTGTGCTGCATCTATTTCCGTTTTACACAATGGAACATCCAGCTCTGCTGCAATTCTGCATGCTATTTCTTCAACATCTTCCTCATCTTTCTCTGGAATACCATGCAGCAAAATGTTTCTATTTCTGGAATATTGTTCAAGTTCTTGTATTCTTATTTCCTGTTCATGAATTATATCATCCTTTTCTTTGCATGCATCTGTTAAACACTCCACTTTCTTTTCCAACTCCTTTATCTGTTTAATCATGCTCTGCATTCCTGTCCTAATGTCCTCATACTGTTCACAATAATAATAATAATAATAATAATAATAATAATAATAATAATAATAATAATAATAATAATAATAATAATAATAATAATAATAAAAGTACCGGGCGAGTTGGCTGTGCGGTTAGGACCGCGCAGCTGTGAGCTTGCATCCGGGAGACAGTAGGTTCGAATCCCACTGTCGGCAGCCCTGAAGATGGTTTTCCGTGGTTTCCCATTTTCACACCAGGCAAATGCTGGGGCTGTACCTTAATTAAGGCCACGGCCGCTTCCTTCCCATTCCTAGGCCTTTCCTATCCCATCGTCGCCATAAGACCTATCTGTGTCGGTGCGACGTAAATCAAAATAGCAAAAAAAAGTATATATATTTGCGAAGTCTAGAATAATCTTCAATTTCGTGGCATATATCCATGAAGTGTGTTGGACTACCAAGCGACCGCTGCTCACCCCCAAATCCGGTAATAATAATAATAATAATAATAATAATAATAATAATAATAATAATAATAATAATAATAATAATAATAATAATAATAATAATAATAATAATAATAATAATAATAATAATAATAATAACAGTATTATATTTGCGAAGTCAAGAAAGTGTTTTTATTTTGCGGAGTCTAGAATGTCTTTTAATTTCGTGGCATACAGTTCCCGAAGTGCCATGGCCTACCAAGCGGCCGCTGCTCAGCCCGAATTTCGTGGCGTACTGTACCGAAGGTCCTTGGCCTACCAAGCGAGGATCCCGGGTGTAGGTCGCCTACAAGCATCACTGTACACATAAAAATTAAGTTAAAGTCTCAACATTTTTTGTCTGATGAAAAAATGCGAACCACGTAAACTACCTTTACGGCTGCTAACATGGCAAGGTTTTTATACTGTGTAGCTCTATAGGTAAATCATTGGTTTTTAGATGATTTTATTATCTCAACCCCTACACCACTAAATTATATGTGATAAGTATTTTATTATAATTCTCAGTACTGCATAGAACTGTATGATAAGTGTAAAAGTGCTTCGTATGCTGAGTCACATCCGGTTATGCTGGCGACGTTCAGACAGAATACTGCAGTGTAGCTTGTTCATTTCTTTCTTTGGCTTCATGAAGATTACATACAAGAATATCAATTAAACTTTCCCCCTTTTCACATGTATCTCAGGTAATCGAAATGAAATACTAAACATGTAATTGCATTATCTGTAAGTAAAGTGTGCAGAGAATAAAACTCGTGTGTTTTCGCGTAGTGATAAAATATATGTGTGTAAGGGGCTAACTCACAGCATTTGCTTGTCCTGATGATTACTGTTTTAATAGAAAGCACAACAGTACTTCTCCGCTTCATTTTTCTTACAATACAACATTCAATTACGTTTTAAAGTAAATAGGCCCTACTGTGATGTGTGTTCACCTTCGAGCTTACATCTATCTACTATTAATAGTGGTAGTGATTATTTATTTCTTCAAAGGCACAGCAAGTGTATGTATATTTACTTCAATATATTCTACGATTAAAATTTGTTAGTAGTGGTGTGACGCCGGTTCTGAGCCACTTTCAGGTGGGGGTGGGGTGGGGGGTGAGCGGGGGGCGTGGTATGTGCTCTGATTGGTGGGTGGGGTAGGGGCGTGGCCTGTGCTCTGATTGGTGGATGGGGGCGGGGCTTTGCTCTTATTGGTGGGGGTGGGTAGTGCTGGGGGTAGGGTGGGTGTGTTGGTCTGTCTCTGTGGGGGAGGTGAGCGTGCGTGCGCGCACGCGCGTGCAGGGTGGTGGGGGCGGGTTGTGGCCTCCACCCCCTTGGCGGGGTTACGTTTCCTCTTTGTGCAGCTGTGTGTGTGTGGCAGGTGCGCTCCCCTCCCACTGAGTCAGTATCGTTCGCCCTCGCTCCCCCACTGAGTCAGCCTTAACCGCGTTTCCCTTTGTGCAGCTGTGTGTGGCAGGTGCGCTCTCTTCCCGCTGAGTCAGCATGGCGTGCAGATGTGCTACCCTCCCGCTGAGCCAACATCGTCCCCCCCTCGCTCCCCCGCTGTGTCAGCCTCGTTTCCCCCTTCCTCTGTTCTTTTGTGTGTGGCAGGTGCGCTCTCCCGCTAAGTCAGCCTCCCTTATCTCTTATTTCTAAACATGCAAGCAGGTGCTCTCTCCCGCTGAGTCCGCATTGTTCCCTTCGCATGTGCACCCTCCTGCCGAGTCAGCATTTTTCTCCTTGTTATTTTAAAAGATAATGTGTGCACGTGTGCTCTCCTGCTGAGTCAACATCGTTATCTCTTATTTTTAAATGCATGCGGGTGCAGCAGGTGTGCTTAAGAAAAAAGTAGGTGTTATAAAATTAGGAGCGTTGTTGGCTTGGACGTACGCTTTCAGGGGGAGCGCTCTCTCCCCTAGACTAACCACCTACAGTTTCATCACGTGCGCTCCCCTGCTAGTAAATAAGCGTGTAGTGCCTAAGAGTAGGGGTAAGAGATTGAGTATATATGCTGAAAGGTTTTGTAGACTGTATCAGAGATTCGTCTCAGTTATTGAAGGGAATACTTTTCAACAGCAATATGGTACGAGTGAAGCAGACGTTGCCGCGATGCTATAAACCTCTGGACTTGAGGTTTAGCCTTCAGCAGCAGCAGCAGCATCAACAGCAGGAGGAGAAGGAGGAGATGTTGCCTACACCACCACCGATGCAGAGCTTTCCTCAAGTCCAAACACTATTGGACTTGAGCTGTGGTAGCCTTCAGCAGCGACAGCAACATGACCAGGAGGAGGAGATGTCGTTGGTCTTGAGCTGTAACGGTAGCCTGCGACAGCAGGAGTTGCAGACCACACCACCACTTCGTAGTAGAGTTCAACCTCAGCAGCAGCAGCAGCAGCAGCAGCAGCAGCATCAACAACAGCAGTGGGAGGAGGAGAAGGAGGAGATGTTGCCTACGCCACCACAGATGCAGAGCTTTCCTCAAGTCCAAACACTACTGGGCTTGAGCTGTGGTAGCCTTCAGCAGCGGCAGCAACATTACCAGGAGGCGGAGATGCTGTGGGACTTATGCTGTAACGACAGCCTGCGACAGCAGGAGTTGCAGACCACACCACCACTTCGTAGTAGAGTTCAACTTCAGCAGCAGCAGCAGCAGCAGCAGGAAAAGGAAGAGGAGGAGATGGACTGCGGTTTACAGCAGGAGGAGGAGGAGGAGCTGCACAATAGTTCAATTGTAAAATGGATTGAGGAAGTGGTGATATTAATAAGAAAAGAAGAGGAAGAAGAGGAACGGCAGAAAAAATCTTTTCCTCTTTAAGGAGGAGGAAGAGGAAGAAGAAGATCTATATGATGAAGAAGATAGTGATGATGATAATGATGAAAAGACATTCATCAGAGAGATGAAAAAAATTTCAGTTTTGATTCAGTTGCTCAAAGGGGGCTTGAGGAGCAAGGATGTTGCAAAGCACCCAATTTGGAAAAAAGTAACAACGGGGACTTTTATACTTGTAAAAATTGTAAATGCATAAATATTTTTAAATATTGTTTTGTATTGTACTTTGTGCACTATTTTTTGTAAATATATAATTATTTTTATATCTTTTTTATTTCTTAAACCTTTATCTGTATCCTTTCATTATTAGTAAGAGCAGAAGGAAGGAAAAAGGGAAACAAATAAAAGCACAAGAACTTTTATAATTTTTTATTACAATATATTCCTTACAATACATTAGTTTCTTTAATCCAAGAATTATGAGAATCATCATACCCTAACCATTTTACAAGCACTTTATTTCCTTTCCTTCGAAGTACGCGTTCTACTAGGTAGATGTCTGGATGTTTAGTCTTTTGCAATTCTTCTGTGTAGAAAGCACCAGCTATTAGATGTTGTTGATAATCTTTTAAGAGGTATGTTACAGGGTTAGTAGGTTGCAACTTATAAATAGTGAAGAGCTCAGTAGTCCAGTTAGGTGTATACTTTTTTCAAATTGATGTTTTTGCTTGCTGATGCGAACAATATCACCTACTTGAAATTTTCTCTTTCTAGTATCTACTGTTTTAATTGCGTTATACACTGTTGCAAGCAGTAGATTGTCTTTTACATCACAAGGTTTCATTTTAATAGTACGGTGATAGGTGTGATTATAATCATATATAAGCTTTTGTAACCTATGTATCCATGAATGAGTTCCTTGTTTAGTAAACATTCTCCACATACGTTCACGAAGTGTTCGGTTGAAACGTTCTACAACACAAGCTTTCATATTGCTGTACGTTGAGTAATGATTAATGTTGTGTGATGTGGTCCATCGTTTGAACTCAGCATTGTAGGACTCTTTTCCTCTGTCTGTTTGAATATGTTTAGGAAATCGTTTGCTCTTATTGTATATCTTACGCAGCACTGCACCAACATCTTTTCCACTCTTACTTTTTAAAGGTTGTGCCCAAGCATATTTAGAATAAACATCTATAATGGTTAGCATATACTTAAAACCATTATTTTCTCGAGAATAGGGTATCATTTCTACTAAATCCATTTGGTGTAGATCATCTAATCCTTTAGTAATAACCCTTCGCCGCATGTAACATCTGCGAGCGGGGCGGTGTAACTCTCTAGCAATATTAGCTCTGATGTCAACACTCATTCTGATGTGGTGTAAAACGAAGACTGGTTATTTATGCAATAATTCGAGCTTCTCGAAGTTCTTCAATAATAGATAAAATTTCGTTTTCGTGTGCAGTATGACCTGCTGATTTAGAAGCCATTAACAGCTGTAGACGTTGTACAAGCTCATTAGGATCATCCCAGTGTACATAGTCAACAATAGGTAGTTGATGATTATATTTGCACTTCAAACCCATGCCTGTTCGCTTCATTTTTCTGCATGGCGAACTTTCTGTAGAGAAGAGTGGTTTAATAATGTTTGTATATTTATACCCTCGATTAGACATTAACTGTTTATCCGATCGATGCTGAACTCTGTGCGCGTTTGTAGATTCTAATATTTTTACATAATTTGAAAGATCTCTCTTTGTGTATATACTATTATTGGGGAAGGATTTAAAAATTAATTCATAAAGACTTCGTGTGCCTTTATAGCTTTTGTTATTTATGACTATGTCGTTACCGTGGAAACGTATTTCTGAATCACCAAGAAACCATCTAGCTTCTTCTTTTCGTACCCCATAAACTCGATCTGATACTTTGCGTACACTGTGTGGTTGTGTAAATAAATCCAAGTAAGAAGAAGCAATATTCCCTATTATTGGCTTCTGTGCTTTAAAAATGAATGGAACTTCTGCATAGGGTTGTTCTAGAAGAGTTCTTTCTTCGTTTTCTTTTGTTTCTTCTGTTTCTTCTTGTTTGATAGGAGGTGCTGTAGGAGAGTTGAATGAATTAGATTTTTCTGAGACGGTAGCCAGTAGAGATTTTAGGGGTTTGGATATAGGACTAAATGTTTTTTCAAGTTGATTTTCTTGTAAAAGCTCTCCTGATTTAAGCGCATCATATTTATATTTTACATTTTTAATGGCTTGCACAAGATATTGATTGTCATATATGTCTTTCTTTATGTCAGATTGTACTTGGTTTCTCGAACGGATGCTGTTTTTCAAACGGGTGTTCGTTGAACGGGTGCTTTTTTCGAACGGGTGTTCGTCGAACGGGTGCTGTTTTTCAAACGGGTGTTTGTCGAACGGGTGCTGTTTTTCAAACAGGAGTTCTTCGAAGGGCTCCTGTTTTTCAAACGAGTGTTCTTCGGACAAGTATTCGTTGAACAATTCATGTTTTTTCAAAGAAGTTCTGTAGATCTTTAGCTTTTGTTCTGTATCTATGAGCAGACAAACCCATAATGGTATTGTAATACGTTTTTCAACGCTTTTTATTCTATCATAGAGAAATCCAGTTTTGTTGTGTAGTCAAACACAATATGTAAAGGTAAAGTAGTCGTTGAATGCTTACCATCGTCTCCAACCAATTTAAATTGCAGTTTGTCTTTTGCGTGAACAGTAATTATAGTTCCTTCCCCGATTGTTATAATATTTTCATTATGTTTACACTGAATCTTGTTAGCTGCAGGAACAATAGACAATACTGCAAGTGTTCCTGAGTGTGGTAACGTGTATGTAAGATGTCCATTATTTAGACGATAAAAGGGATTATCGTACATTGATGGTATATTTGTTATTTGTAGAAGGAAATGAACAAGCAGCTTATTTTTTAAAGCCTGTACTATAGATAGAACGCGTTCATTTACAATGCTTAATATATTATCTTTTGTGTCAACGATGGATTTTTGGATCCATTCTATGTTCTTTTCGTTTAACAAATTAAGCGTTTTAGTCATGCTAGCTTTGAGTGTAGCGATGTCTTGCTTATAGGTAACCTCTATGTTATCGGTGTGCTGTTCGTTGTACGCATAATCTTCCAGGTGGTGCAGAGTGACAACATCTTGAGCTTCTTTGGGGTTTGAAACACCAGATAGTCGTTTGTCATTTATATCAATAGTCTCTTCGTTAATATGAAAATGAGCAAAGTGATTGCTAACGTTATTTTTAAGTTCGTTGATATCATAGATTACTACATCAGTTATGAAATTTTTAAGATTAGCCATGTCTTGCTTATGGTAGACCTTTATTTTATCAATATCTTTTTTGCCGCATGCATAATTTTCTAGATGCTGTAAAGTGACGACATCTTGAGCTTCTTTGGGATTTGAAACATCAGATAAACGTTTGCCTTTTATGTTGATAGTATCTTCGTTTATATCAAAGTCCTCAACGTGATTGGTAACGTTATTTTTAAGTTCATCAAGATTATTGACTACTACATCAGTTATGTGAGTTTGATGATTAGCGATGTCTTGCTTATAATTAGTCTCTATATTATCGGTGTGCTGTTTGTTGTACACATAATCTTCTAGGTGCTGCAAAGTGACAACATCTTGAGCTTCTTTAGGGTTTGAAACCCCAGATAGTCGTTTGTCTTTTATGTTAATGATTTCTTCGTTTATATCAAACTGAGCAACATGATTGCAAACGTTATTTTTGAGTTCATTGATATCTTTGACCACCACATCTGATATACGGGTTTTAAGATCAGCAATATCTTGCTTATAGGCAATTTCTATGTTCTCAGTATGTTGTTTGCTGCATGCATAACTTTCTAGATGCTGCAAAGTCACCACATCTTGAGCTTCTTTGGGGTTTGAAACCCCGGATAGACGTTTGCCTTTTATGTTGATAGTATCTTCTTTTATATCAAAGTGAGCAACATGATTGGTAACGTTTTTGTGAAGTTTATTGATATCATTGGTTACTACATCAGTGATATGAGTGAAATCAGTGATGTCTTGCTTATAGTTAGCCTCTATGCTATCGGTATGCTATTTGTTGTATGCATAATTTTTAAGTGGTGTAGAGTAATAGCATCTTGATCATTTTCAGGGTCTGTAACATCAGATAGACGTTTACCTTTTATGTTTCTGGTTTCTTCTTTTATATCAAAGTGAGCGACGTTCTGTTTAAGTTCATTAATATCATTTTGATGGTTGGCTATCACACAGTCTGTGTATTGTTTGTTATATGCATAATTCTCAAGATGATGCAACGTAAGAATATCTTGAGAATCAATTGGATTAGAAGCTTTAGATATGCGTTTATTGTGTATATTGAGGTTATCAGTGTTTACTTCTATAATGTTATTTTGCTTATTTAAGTTTGATTTGAGTTCGTTTACAGCTTGGTTTATGCTTTCTACAACAGCATTAACATCTTCCTGACTAGATGCATACAGTTCCAAATATTGTTTATTTACCGCATCAAGAAGTTTTCTCGGATCTTCTAAACCGGTTAGTCTTCTTTTCTTAACATTTGTATCACTCTCTGTTTGAATATCAAAAATATCAGCTTAAGTGTCAATCTTACTTTTCAATTCATTAAGTTCTTTTACAACTGATTCGTCTAAATACTCTTTAGAATGTGTATAATTATGAAGATGTTCCAAGGTCACTGCATTAGAAGCTGCGTTTTGATTTACTATTCCGGTAACTGTAGTGGATCCTAATTCCAAACTTCCCACTCCAGAATTGTTAACAATTGTTTTCTTGAATTCGTTCAGAGAATCTACAACAAATTTTTTATTACATGCATCATTTTCAAGTATAGGGTCGGTTACACAACGTAGTCGCTTATTATTTAATGAATAATCTCCATCTTCAGTGCGGTATAAGTTATTGGCTACAGCTTCAAACAAAATACCATCCACATAAGCCTTAGTTGGTATATCATCTTCCAGTACTGGGTAAGATACAGCAACCTTAACATTTCCACATGCCTCCATGCTGTTTACACTCAGTACTCAGTAGATCAAATGAACTTGATCCATATTGTATTCGCAGTATTTATACCTTCCCTGTATCGAAATACTTATCGAATCCATCACGATACCGTCCGTTATGTAATTCACTATCTTTATCGATAACAAGGAAACTCTATCGATTTTCATTCCAACACTGAGCGCAGAGTTCTTTAAACTCATCGAAGCTCATATCCGTATTAACATGATCATCGTACACATGCTTTAGGTTTCCAACATCTTGTCGAAATAATATAATAAAATTTGCGTTATCTCGAAGTAAATGTTTGGGTAGACAGGTGTAAGTTTGACATAGATAAAACACATCAACACCAAAATGTCTAGCCATACTGAAATATGTTTTCATAATACTTTTTTATCGCACGCTACATCATCGAAAATAATCACAGAGTGAGGTTTTGTTTCTTCAGGACGTATAACATCTTCGTTTTCAGAATAGCTGTAATAGGAGATACTTGGAATGGACGCCAGCACCTTTTCTAAGCGAGCATATTTACTTTGCTGTAACGATTTCGAATAGACGTAGACGTTGGCGAAACGCAAACCATTAGGGTGTTCCAACAGATTTATCATAAGATTTGTTTTTCCACAATTCGATGGACCACATATGATACAATGCAAAGAGTTTGGAAGAAGAACACTGTGGCGTCGCACAGCATTTTCTTCTCCTCCTCAATCACCGTCTTCTATTACACGAACAGGTAGAGAGATGGTTTGTTTTACCGTTTTAACCAAAGCGGACTGAATGATATGCATCATCTGCATGCTTATATATATATGCTTACCTTGAGGTGAAAGCTTTCACACGATGTTTGTCACTCGAACGAGTAACAACAACGTTACTAGTACAACAAAGAAGACGAAGAAAAATAAGAAGAAGAAGGAGGAGACTTGTTGTGGACGTGGGTTATTGAATAAAATTATAAACAAAGGTATTGATCACCTCCCATTTGAAGCACACATTCCAGGTTACCAGTATTGTGGACCAGGCACCCGACTCGAAAAACGATTGAAACGTGGTGATCCAGGCATCAATCCTCTAGATAAAGCGTGCGAAGAGCACGATATTGCGTACCAAGAAACTGATGCAAATCATCGACGTGAAGCCGATCGAGTATTAGCTTCTAAGGCTTGGGCTGGAGTCAAGTCACGGGACGCAAGCGTACGAGAAAGGCTTGCGGCGTTAGCCGTAGCTGGAATTATCAAAGGCAAGGTAAAGCTAGGAGCTGGAAAACAAAGAAGTCAAAAAAGAAAAACCATTTATTGTTAGCTATTCAGAAAGCTCGCTCTGCGCTCGCACGTCTAGAACCAGGTGTCGGCATCAAGCAGGCAGCTTCCGCAGCACTCAGACCTGCACACAAAGCTGTAGGAAACAACAACAACAACAGTGTAGGAAAAAGAAGAAGTTATCCCATTACCACAAAAAGGTTGGGGGATTATTCCACTTATTCCACTATTTGCAGGCCTCTCAGCCTTAGGAAGCCTAGCGGGAGGAGCGGCAGGTGTAGTGAACGCTATAAACAAAGCCAAAAAAGCAAGAGAGCAGCTGTCCGAGATGCAACGTCACAACCATGTCATGGAAGCAGTAGCTTTACGGGGTGGAAAAGGCCTCTATTTAGCTCCTTACAAAAAAGGATTGGGTCTATACCTCTGAAACTACCATACAAACCGATCTCTAACATTGAATTACATCAGTATGCCTTACAGTTAGGAATTCCTTATTTTCGTGGTGTTTACATGAGAGACACGTTGCCTAAGTACGCACACAAAAACGAGAGTTGTATTGTAAATCTAGAACCCTCTTCCCTTTCAGGTTCACACTGGGTAGCAATATATAAAAGAGGGAAGCATGCACACTATTTTGACAGTTTTGGTGATTTGAGACCACCTTGTGAATTATTACGCTATTTGCGTGGTTGTAACCGTATTCTATATAACTACGAACGTTACCAATCTTTTGATAGCGTTATTTGTGGACATTTATGTCTACAGTTTCTACTAACTATAAATACTGCTGATAAGTGTTGACTACACATCATTCATCATGAAGAGTAGAAAGGAGTCGGTGTACACGTTGACTGGAAATGGGTCGGAATTGAGCATGGAACTATCACCAGCGCTTGTTTTAGATGACTATTCGTACGAAGTAGGCATGAAGAGTTTGTATACGTCATACACGATTCCTAACATAACTAAAAATAGTAATCTTCTGAGAATTAGGTATGTAGGTAAACATAAAGATATCAATCATGATATAAATATACCACCAGGAATGTATGAAATTCAGGATCTTATAGATGTTTTAAATAGAAAGTTTGCACGAATAGGAGATACTCCTGATCAAACACATGAATACGAAAATAATAGTACAAACAGACCCAACAGTAATTTTACTTTAACCTTTGACAAACATACTTTAAAATCAAAACTTTACAGCAAGTATACGATCGATTTTACCGTTGACGATTCTTTGGCACCTATTCTTGGTTTCGGGCGAACTATTTTGAAACCAAACACAACTAATATCCCATCTTCCCCTATCTGCATTTCGAACATTAACGTTATCCGTGTAGAGTGCAATATTGCAAGCGGTGCATTTTTAAACGGAAAACGTACACATTCCATTTACGATTTTTATCCTAACGTTGCTCCAGGGTATAAAATTGTTGAGCAACCCTTACCTATCATTTATTATCCTATTGCCTTACAAAGTGTAAACAACATCACTGTGATTCTCAAAGATCAAACTGAAAATAAGGTTGATTTGCTTGACGAAAACCTTTCGGTTACGCTTCACATACGACCTATCGAATAAACACATGGGAATCGTCTATAGAAATACAAGCGATAGAAGTGGTAGTGGAGAACGTAAAGCTTCGAACCACATCTATCTAAAACCATTGACATTAAGCAACAAACGATATCTGGAATCTTTAGGATACAAATTTCTTTACCCTTATAAAGATATTAAACTAAACCGACACACCTCGTTCTCACCTACAGTCAGCTAAGTCTTTATAGAGTAAACAACATATTCACCATGTCTCAAGCGCCAAAAGAAGAAAAACCGTTTTTCAATCATTCTACTTCGGGTACTGCAGGATACAATGATGAAATACGAATCCCTTATTACGCGAGCAAGGATACTATCTCTTGTAATCCTCACGTTATGAGTACAGTTACAGGCGGAATCTTAAAGTTATTACAAACGGACACACGTACACACAATATGTACAACAGTTACAAACGAAAGTTTTAAGTTTTAGTGCTATCAGCCCTTATAAAGGTAAAACACACTCCGTGTTTTGCTCATAGTGAGCTAAACTTTTGTATGGTAAACAACACCTCCACCATGTTTCGTACGCTAAACATAGAAGAAAAACCTGTTTTCAATCGTTCTATTACTGCTGTTAAGGAGCGAACCTATCGCCCTTACGCAGGTACAACATTCGGATACAATGATGAAATACGAATCCCAGCACGCAAGCAAGAATACCATCTGTTGCCTTCAAAAAGTTATCTTCACGTCATAGGTAAAGTTACAAACGGAGGAGGAGCTATATCCACTACTTCTACCCTAGATGGCAATTTCGGCGCTTTTCTCTTCACCGAATGTCGATATGAACTTAATGGTACAGAAATCGATCGAACAAGGAATTTGGGAATAGCAAGTACTATGAAGACTTTTGCATCAACGAAATCTACAACCAATCTCCAAAATACCGGTTGGTTCCCTGTCAGTCCAGGTTATGCCCTAGCTGACCCCACAACAGGTTACTTTCACATCGTTATGCCTCTTTCCAATATTTTAGGTTTTGCTGAAGATTATCAAAAGTGCATCACAGGTTGCTCCCACGAACTAGTATTAATTAGAAGTAGCAACGATAATTGCACCCTCAAATCTACAGAAGATAATGATAATTCTAATATAATTATTGAGGATATTTACTGGAAAGTGCCTTCACTCTCTCTCTCCCATCAAGAACAAGCACGCATGCTTAACATTGTAGAAAGAAATGAGAACTTGCAAATCGCATTTCGATCGTGGGAATTGTATGAACTTCCTTCTCTGCCTGCAACCAAACGAATGAATTGGACAATAAAAGCATCTTCACAACTAGAAAAACCACGTTTTATTATCTTTGGATTTCAAACTGACAGAAAGAAAAAAACCACTATCGCTTGTGTGTTTGATCATTGTAATATTTCTAAACTAAAAGACTTTCTCAATGAGGAATATTATCCAAATGAAGACATACGTGTTAAAATAAGTGCTGGAGACTTTTCCGAACTGTATGATATGTATATAAAATTTCGAGCTGCTTATTTCTCATTCGAGGAAAATGAAATCGTTGGAGCTATGCTTGATAGACTAGAGTTTAAAACATTGGCACCTTTGATTATTATCGATTGTTCTCACCAAAATGACTCTATTCGCTCATCTCCAGTCGACATTCGTGTAGAATTTGAAACCGACGCCGACGTTCCTGCGAATACATCTCTTTACGCACTTCTTCTTCATGACCGAATTGTGGCTTATAAACCACTTAGCGGAGAAGTTACCATAAAACAGATGTGGACTTGAGAAGAAACACTCGCCATGCTTGCATACTTCTCTGTTATTATGGAACATACTATACTAGAAATTAAAAATAGGTATGACTGAACAATAGTGTGGTGTCGTCATAAATCAACGCTTCCTTCACTGCGCTCGTGTCGCCATCTATAAAGTGTTTATTGATGGAGTTACTATAAAAGAGATGTGGGCTAAAAGGAAACCTTCACTCCATGTGCGTGTACATCTCTTTCATCATGGAACAGTCTCCACTAGTTCTCATCGATCTGAAACCTTTGGACAACGGGCGAGTTGAATGTGCTTTCTGTGAATACACCAAGGATGCTGACTTTAGTTGTGCAGCTTTAATTAAATTCGACAAACAAGATAAGTTAAAAAATTTTAAAAGACTTACAAAACAAATGTTTCGTTGTGGTGAACGAATTGGGTGAAGAGTTTAAAAGTGTTTTTTCTAAACCTGCTTCTGATTTGTCAATGTACGGATGTTCGAAATCAGCCTTGACAGCAGAAGAAACCAGTGGTGATGAATACTTTCCGTGTGAACTACATCAAGAAGAAAAACAGAAATGTGCGTTATGGCATGATAAACACATGCATGATTGGCTCTCTAAAGAGAGTAATGTTATGCGTATGGTGAGTGCTTCTATAAACAAATATCGTCATAGTGGACTTAAATCATTCAACACTCTGGACTGGTGTTATATGCCCGATGAGATTCTGATTTCGCTTGCTGATCATCAACTTCCTTTTCTTTGGAACATACTGCCAGATGAATTCAAGGAAAAACATCCTGAATATGAATATTGTTATGAACATTACTTCAACAACGATCCAAACGCTACTACTCAAATAGATGGTACTCCCAGTATGAAGAAGGACTGTCGTATGTGTAAACAAAAAAGGTGAAGGAGATGTATTATAATAGTCCTTGCTGTTCAAAGGAATAAATAATAAAAAGATGGTGTAATTATGTTTATATATACACATTTTTGTATATGTGTCTTGATTAAATAAATATCATATAACCTTTTTTGTGTATTATTTATTTCACCAACTTCCTTATTGTTAAAATAAAAACAACCAATATATATAAATTTATTATATTTTACAAACTAGCTCTTTTACATTTAATTACATATATAATCACTTCATTTATACTTCAATAACAATCAAATAGGTACACAAATAATTTATTAGTTCCTGTACATACATTTTAATTATTACATGAAACATCATACTTCTTATACTTCTTTACTATCACCATCAATGCGGTAATGACCCCACGCTAAAGTTGAAATACCATCTGATTCGATGTATCGTTTATCATCATCTGGTGTTAAAACTACTTTGTTTTGACACACAGTAAACACATGATGAAGATTTGATTGTATAGAATACTGATTTTTCATCATATGCTTATTTTCTCTGAAACACTCCTCATAATCATCTATTGTCAAATTCGCTGTAGATTTTACACCTTTGGTTTTTGTTACAGTTTTCTTTTCTGTTTTTATAGCATACATTTTTGCTCTAAGTCCAATAAATTTACAAAACAACACACCTGACAATTCATCCTTCATGTAGCCTATTTCACGTCTATTCATTCTAGGAATTCTGTAAGGATTATCCTCTGAATAGTCTCCTTATCAAACCATTCAGCAATATCTTCCTTTATATCTGCGTAAACATCCTTAGTTTTTATATGATAAATAAGTCTATCTGTATCAGTATACACTAATGTAAGGTCTCCCTCCTTTGGATACTTTTGCTTCATGTACGCATAATGAAAATCAACTACCTTTGTTTTAGATAAGTCTAATATCGCCGTTCCTACAAACATTGGTTTATCGCTCTTGACTATCACCCTTTCCATTTCCATAGCTGCACACGATTCATCAAAAATGACTCGTTTCTTAAAGGTAGGTTGCGCTATTAAACGCCCAGCACCAAAAGGTCCATCCCAACGTGTCGTCAATTTAACATCCCTAAACTTTCTCACATTCATTAGTGTGCGACCAAAAACGGAATTATTCATTAACTTGAAAAAGTTTTTATCAAGATCGTTTGTGCTTTGCTTACGTTTTTCTGTATTCAATTCAATGTAAGGTTTCATCCAAGGAGCTTGATTAAATTGTAGTATTCTGTAAATTTTTGAATATTGCAAACTATACTTTAAACATTGTTTCAAGTTTCGATAATGCAACACATACCGATGTTTATTATGTAGTGTTGTCATAAGTTTAGGAAGAGCCTTTTGTGCAGGAGATTTCCTCATTTCAGGACAAAGTGGAAAATCGTTATGCCAATCATGTATTTCTCTAGGATATAATAAATCCACTTCTAAAATATAACCTATTTCAGATTCATCATCTACATTTAGCACATCAAATTAATCTACATTTTCTACCCAAGAAAAATTGCCTACTGGGAGATACTTCATCATAGCCCACCCATATAGGTTATTTACAACCAAGTACAGTAAATAAGAGTCGGGTATTTCTGGGTTGTAATCGCTCATGTATTTATTGTTAGCTTCAACATACCTATGAGCACAATATACTACTCCTCCACGAATACCTCCTTCTACAAATTGCATCATATCCACATCGGTGATGAGTTCCATGTGAACTTTTGTTGTCTTTAGAAGCGAACTCCAAGCTAAACCAGGAGCAGTAAAATAATGAGCAGGATCCAACCCATAAGTCTTTCTGCACACCTTTCTAAAATTTTCAAAAATATCTGCCAAAAGTAGCACATCAGTTTTCAAATACAAATCTGAATAGTCACCCAAAATAACACAATTAAAAGTTTTCCATACACGTTGTGCTCGTTCATATTCTATCTCAGAAATAGAACTACCAGTAAGCAAACTACCAAACATATCTTTTGGTGGTAAACTTCTTTCATCTAATACGCTTATTTCCTTGACATATTCGTAAGGAAAAACACCTTTTTGACATATCAATTCGAAATGAACAGCATCTGGAAAATATTTCCGCGTGATATGTTTAGCATCATTGTTCATGTACAAAGCACATTTCTCTAATGAACTGCCTAAGAAGTTGATTGAATCAAGAAATCGTAATTGCAACGACCTGAAAACTTTACCACCAACAACAGGAACAACTTTAGTAAACAACTTATAGCGTTCTGTATTAGTAGGTATTAATGTTACCCTTCCTGGATTAAATACCTCACTCGCATTATCATCATTCTCCTCTACCTCTACAATCTTCTCACACAATTGTTTGATAATAAAATGACTATCGTGTCCACTCAAATTATGAAAAAAGACTGGTATGTAATTCGGTAAGGTGTACTGTAGATTACAACACTGGTGACTAGCACCACGAAATTTTCCAGTTAAGTGGTCATGATCTTTAACATTAACATCTGTTGCGACAAACTCTTTTTCGCAAATATGACAAGTAGTTTCTCCTAAATATTCTTCTTCCTGATCTCTATTAAGTTCCTCTTTCGGAACTACTTGAGCATAATAATGTGCTATATCTTGAACAATACTAGATAATTCTCTAACAAACCATTCGTAACAATCGTCTCCGCGATATAAATTAAATCTACTGTATGTTTCATTGTAAGAACAATGCAAATAGTAAGCGATACTGTGCGCTCTGTGATAATTCAAGGGAGCTGTATAGGAAGTTTCATTGTTTGGCATAGCCGTGTCAATCGGGTTCAAAACGCATTCGATGTCAGCATAAATAGTAAAAGGAACTATTTCTTTATGTTTATAATGAATGAACTTGATTATTTTTTCATGCTCTTTCGGCATTTCTAACTTTACAGGATTAAATTGACTACACGTAACCATGTGGTTATCTAGTCTGGGTTGTGTTCCAAAGTATGATAAACAGCGTTCACACACATAGATATTATGATTATGTTTGTTAACTGTTGAAGACACTAACCGAGATAGAGATTTGATGCACGAAAAATGGTATACAACGTTATCTTGTTCCGTTTGGAGCAGCAATAGGTTTACATGCTTCCTTGCAGAACCCTCTAATTTCTTTGTAATGTAAATAGGTACAATTGTAAACGGTTGATTGCTATCTTGTCCTGCATACATCCACTTTCATACATTACTCCATACACATTCACCGATATATAGTTTTGGTTTTCAAATTTAGACAACTTTTGCATTTCTATAGGAAATGAAGGTGTAGTACGAAGGAAATGCAATTCCTTCTAAGTTTAAAACACTTCTATAGTGTGGATATGATGATCGATGCTCGGTATGCGTTCTTGCTGGGTTAAGAGCAGCTACAATTGACCATGCAAAACAGTCATCATCGTTGCATTGTACATTAACAACAGCTTTCTTATCCAGTATGGCTTTAGGTAATTTCAAATGGTGACCCGCATGAAATCCTACATATGAATTTATGTTTATACGCAGTTCCAACAGTGACCTAAGAGCCCATCCAGAATCTTTCTCTCGATAGCGACTCAATTTGGTTAAGGTCTTTTGCACAACATTTTCTTCATACCACTCTCGTAAATCTGTTGCAACAGTAATAATATGATTTTTGGTATAGGTGTGAAGTTTAGTTGTCTGATCCGAACTAGGCAATATGTGTTCAGATATCAACTTTCTAACGCTTTTTGCACATACTTTTTAAACCATATGTAACACCTTTCCAAAAATAATTTAGGATCCTTCAACTCACAACTATTTCTAATTGACCCTGTAAACATACGCGTCCTGTAACTAGTTTCTAGTAATGTCCAAGCCATACAACATTTTTCTACTCTTACAGTTACTTTGCTTAAACAATTGTTTTGTATACAATTCTTTAGACTGTCAACTAGATTTACCCAATATGTATTCAATTCATTTGTATTTTCAATTAACGTGGGTTCATAGATTGAAAGATGAGTTGATGGAATAACGTCTACAGATACATTCAACCCTCTGTCCAAACCACATTGTTCTAACATACTCTCTACGGTGGTGTATGTGTCACTTAAAAATTCTTCAAATTTATGATTGTTTGTTACATTATCCAAAGAAAAGAAAAGTTCTTCTGACAACCTCAAACGTTTTGGTTCCGTCATTGTTTACCTAATTTCTCTATTTTTAATAAAAAACAGCAATAACAGTTATGTACATCCGCATGAATCCACCATTGCGGAAGGAATGTATAACGCTACTAGAACAAGGAATTCGTTTCAAATCACACTTGTTCTCAAGACTTCATAACAAATGCTAATGATATACCTTACTGTACATATCAATAAACATTAATACATTTGACATAATTTCTTTACTTTAAATAGACAGTAATGACAGTTGCTGTACACAGTATGTACATCCGTATTGTAGTTCAATAACTGTTTTTGAATCCACGAATACGGGGAATGTATAACGTCACAAGAACAGTGAATTAGTTCGGAATCACACTCATCTTGAAGACTGCATAACAAATGCTGTTGATATATCTTACTGTACATTTCAGTAAACACTATCACATTCGATTCAAACCTTAGAGTTTTGTAGTTATAACCAGAAATTATTAAAAAATGAGCATTTTTATCCAACCCTGGAGTCTGTAATATCACACGCAACACACACTCATCAACATTTTTCCTGTGCTCTTATAGTATTCTTTCGAAGAATCTGATGTGTATACAGTAAACGTTAAGGGTGTAATATTGTTTAACAACAGTCTTCTTCTTCTTCTTCTGCCTTACAACCCTCAAGACATGAAGAAACTATAACTAACTGTTCGATTCCTTCTCTCTGTCTTACACTTATATGCTTATATTTCATATTTTAGGCACACATATAAACAAAAAACAGCTTAGGCACACATATAAACACAGCTAAAAACTATGGTAGATAAAACATAGGTAGGGAAGATTCTAGCGCCTTCTCCTCCTCAGCAGACTACCCTTCCCCCTATACATGCATGAACAATTTTAAAATATTAAAGCAAACATTTTAAACTTTCTATTTAACAAAATCTACCTCGTTACGTGAATTTACTTTGCCTTTATATATGAGCTTCAATCCCCTTTGATTTAATTCCTCCACGTCATTATCGGTTAGTTCTTGGTACTGAGCTGGTAAAAATACTGATGTTGCCACCTCTTCGTCACCAGATTTTTCTAAAATATCTGCAACAATTCGCCTCCCGTACCGAGTTTTAACAGCTCGGTACGAGAGTACATTGTAAACTTCATTGACCGCTAATTGATCTAACGGTTTATACTCGCTTCCTCTTGATTTGGATAAAGTAGAAAGTTTCTTCAACAAGTCCATTACTTGATGGCAAACAGTTAAATCACACTCTGAAACAAAACAAAATGAAATCCTAATATTATTCTCTCTATTCAATCAAGTTATAACTTATTACATTGCGTTACAAAGAAACAGAGAGAAAAACTTACCAAAAGATTAGGTGTGAATCAAATCTCTGGTCAATCCCGAACAGCGAGAGCAGCAATCAAGGATATATGTAATAGATCACTGATGTACACAAGCAAGGTCGCAGAAACAGCGAATACGTTTCCAAAAAACGAATGCTGGCTATATATATACTAAACTCATCGCAGCAGGAGAGCGCACGTCCAAACCAACTCAGCGGGAGGGCGCACGTGCATGCATGTTTAAAAATAGGAGATTAAGGATGCTGGCTCAGCGGGAGAGCGCACGTGCAAACCAACTCAGTGGGAGAGCGCACCTGCCACACACAAAAGAACAAAGGAAGCGGGGGAAACGAGGCTGACTCAGCTGGGGGAGGAGGGGGGAACGAGGCTGACTCAGCGGGGGAGCGAGGGGGAACGATGCTGACTCAGCGGGAGGGGAGCGCACCTGCCACACACACACACAGCTGCACAAAGGGGAAACGTAACCCCGCCAAGGGGGTGGAGGCCACACCCCGCCCCCACCACCCTGCACGCGCGCGCGCGTACGCAGGCTCACCTCCCCCACAGAGTCAGACCAACACACCCACACTCCCCCCAGCACTACCCACCCCACCAATCAGAGCAAATCCCCGCCCCCACCCACCAACCAATCAGAGCACAGGCCACGCCCCCACCCCACCCCCACCCACCAATCAGAGCACAGACCACGCCCCCGCCCACCCCCCACCCCACCCCAAAGTGGATCAGAACCGGCGTCACACCACTACTTTTGTTCTATAATCATAGTAATATTTTTATGCTGTGCGCCTTTCTATTTATAGCCAGGTAGAGATTTTTTCACGGTTTCCCCCCATGCGAATCTGCTACGCGGTAGAGATGTGTAGCTGTAAGCTTTGCAATTAGAGTAATAATAATCATATTTTCATAATGTAAAGTTCAAGTAGCATTATGTGTTAATGCTATTCCAACACTCCTATACCGAGCGAATTGGATACGCGGCTAAAGATGTGTTGCTGTAAGCTTTGCAATTTAAGTAATAATAATCACATTTTTATAAAGTAAAGTTCGTGTAGCATTATGTGTGAATGCTATTCCAACACTCCTATACCGAGCGAATTGGATACGCGGTTAGAGAGGTTTTGCTGTAAGCTTTGCAATTAGAGTAGTAATAATCACATTCTTGTAATGCAAAGTTCTACTACCATTATGTGTTAATGCTATTCCTACACACCTATACCGAGCGAATTGGCTACGAGGTTAGGGGTGTGTAGCTGCAAGATTTGCAATTAGAGTAATAACAAATATATTTTTGTAATGTAAAGTTGTACTAGCATTATGTGCTAATGCCATTCCCATACACCTATACCGAGCGAGTTGGCTGCGCGGTTAGGGATGTGTAGTTGTAGGCTTTACATTTAGAGGAATAATAAACATATTTTTTATATTTTAGGGTTCTAGTAGTATTATGCGTTAATGCCATTCCAACACACCTATACCGAGCGAATTGGATACGCGGTTAGGGATGTGTAACTGTAAGCTTTACATTTAGGGTAATAATGAACATATTTTATAATGTAAAGTTCTGGTAACATTATGTGATAATTCCATCCTAACACATCTACACCGAGCGAATTGGCTACGCGGTTAGGAATGCGTAGCTGTAAGCTTTACATGTAGAGTAATAATGAACATATTTCTATAATGTAAAGTTCTAGTAGCATTATGTGATGATGCCATTCCAACACATCTATACCGAACCAATTGGCCACGCGGTGAGAGATGTGTAGCTGTAGAGAAATAATAAACATATTTTTATAATATAAATTCTATTAGCATTACGTGTTAACACCATTCCAACACACTTATACCGAGCGAAATGGCTACGGGGTTAGGTCCTAAATCCTTAAATGCTCCGATTTTTATAATGTGTCTGTATTTTTTATGGTTCATGGTGTGGGTTACTGCAGTCACGTCCTAGTTCGTGAACCATGGGCAACGGCTGATTGGCCTAGTAAGTGATCCTGAGAGTCGAAATACCTGTTTCTATGGAATGGGAGTGGGCATCTCGGACATATTCCGAGTCAGGGCCCTCCTTGTGCTCAAGCGGCTAGGACTACACAATCCACCAGTGATCCATAACCCAATAGCGGAGAGAGATTCACTTGGATTATGTGTAAGTAGGGTAGCATCCTGCTTCATGAATTTACCGAGCTCAGAACATTTTAAGCAAGCCTAGGATCTATGGCAGAAACATAGTTCCACTCCAATTTGACAGGCGAGGGACTCCTTGCAAACAACTTGGTGAACAAAATGGAATTCGATGTGCAGCTATCAATATTAATGGGTCTTATGGAGGAAAGAAAGTAGAACTGGCTGAGTCAGCAAAGAGGATGCATCTGGATGTGCTAGGAGTAAGTGATATTCGGGTAAGGGGAGATAACGGGGAAGAGATAGGAGCGTATAAAGTGTACTTGACGGGAGTTAGAAAGAGAAGGGCAGAGTATGGGGTAGGGCTGTTTATCAGGAATACCTTGCACGCAACATAGTTTCTCTTAGGCACGTAAATGAGCAAATGATGTGGGTAGATTTGGCAGTTGGAGGAATTAGGAACAGAATTGTCTCAGTGTATTCACCATGTGAGGGTGCAGATTAGGATGAAGTTGACAAGTTTTATGGAGCATTGAGTGACATCGTGGCCAGGGTCAACAGCAAGGAGAGAATCGTGTTAATGGGTGATTTCAATGCGCGAGTTGGAAATAGAATTGAAGGATACAAAAGGGTGATTGTTAAATGTGCGAAAGATATGGAAGCTAACAGGAATGGGAAGCGTTTGCTGGATTTCAGAGCTAGTATGTGTTTAGTAGTTACAAATACATTTTCCAGCATAAGGCTATTCACCGCTACACATGGGAGGCTAGGCGTACAAGATCCATCATGGACTATATCTTAAACGACTTCGAATTCAGGAAATCTATTAAAAATATACGAGTTTTCCGAGGATTTTTTGATTATACAGACCACTATCTGATCTGTAGTGAACAAAGTATCTCTACGCCTAGAGTAGAGAAAGTGATATCTGTCTGGAAACGAGTAAGTGTAGAAAATCTCCAGGACGAGGAAATTAGATAGAAGTACATGGATATGATTAGTGGGAAGTTTCGAACACTAGACAGCAAGCAGGTTCTCGATATAGAAAGAGAATTGGTGGCGTACAGAGATGCAGTAACATAAACAGCGTGGGAGTGTCTAAGAACAACTGTGTGTAAAGATGTGAAAAGGCGATCATCTTGGTGGAATAATGAAGTGAGAGCAGCTTGTAAACCTAAAAAGAAGGCTTATCAGAAATGGCTCCAAACAAGGGCCGAGGCAGACAGGGATTTGTACGTAGATGAAGGAAACAGAGCGAAACAAATAGTTGTTGAATCCAAAAAGAAGTCTTGGAAGATTTTGGTAGTAACCTGGAAAGGCTAGGTCAAGCAGCAAGGAAACCGTTCTGGACAGTAATAAAGGATCTTAGGAAGGGAGGGAAAATGGAAATGAACAGTGTTTTGAGTAATTTAGGTGAACTCATAATAGATCCCAGCGAATCACTGGAGAGGTGGAGGGATTATTTTGGTCTTCTTCTAAACGTAAATGGAAATCTTCCTGGTGGTGTTGCGAACAGTCAAGCTCATGGGGAAGAGGAAAATGATGTTGGTGAAATTACGCTTGAGGAAGTGGAAAGGATGGGAAATAAACTTCATTGTCATAAAGCAGCAGGAATAGATCAAATCAGACCTGAAATGGTGAAGTATAGTGGGATGGCGGGGATGAAATGCCTTCATAGAGTAGTAAGATTAGCATGGAGTGTTGGTAATGTACCCTCAGGCTGTGCAAACGCAGTAATTACACCTATCTATAAGCAAGGGAACAGGAAGGATTGTAACAACTACAGTGGTATCCCATTGATTATTATACCAGGCAAAGTATTCACTGGCGTCTTGGAAGGGAGGGTGCGATCAGTAGTTGAGAGGATGTTGGATGATAACCAGTGTGGTTTCAGACCACAGGGGGGCTGTCAAGATCATATATTCAGTGTGCGCCAGGTAATTGAAAAATGCTACGAGAGGAATAGGCAGTTGTGTTTATGTTTCGTAGATCTAAGGAAAGCATATGACAGGGTACCGAATGAAAAGGTGTTCCCCACACTGGGGGACTATGGAATTAAAGGTAGATTATTAAAATCAATCAAAGGCATTTATGTTGACTAATGGGCTTCAGTGAGTATTGATGGAAGAATGAGTTCTTGGTTTAGAGTACTTACAGGGGTTAGACAAGACTGTAATCTTTCACCTTTGCTGTTCGTAGTTTATATATATCGACAGTTGAAAGGTATGAATTGAAAGGGCGGGATTCAGTCAGGTGGAAATGTAGTAAGCAGTCTGGCCTATGCTGACGACTTGCTCTTTATGGCAGATTGTGCCAAAAGCCTGCAGTCTAATGTCTTGGAACTTGAAAGTAGGTGCAAAGAGTATGGTAAGAAAATTAGCCTTTCGAAGAGTAAATTGATGTCAGCAGGTAAGAAATTCAACAGAACTGAATGTCAGATTGGTGATACAAAGTTAGAATAGGTCGATAATTTCAAGTATTTAGGTTGTGTGTTCTCCCAGGATGGTAATATAGTAAGTGAGATTGAATCGAGTTGTAGTAAAGCTAATGCAGTGAGCTCGCAGTTGCGATCAACAGTATTCTGTAAGAAGGTAGTCGGCTCCCAGACGAAACTATCTTTACATCGGTCTGCATTCAGACCAACTTTACTTTACGGGAGCGAAAGCTGGATGGACTGAGGGTATCTTATTCATAAGTTAGAAGTAACAGTCATGAAAGTAGCGAGAATGATTGCTGGTTCAAACAGGTGTGAACAATGGCAGGAGGGTACTCGGAATGAGGATGTAAATGCTAATTTAGGATTGAAAGCGATGGATGAAGCTATACGCATAAACCGGCTTCGGCCTTGGGGTCATGTGAGGCGAATGGAGGAGGATAGGTTACCTAGGAGCATAATTTACTCTGTTATGAGGGTTGGAGAAGCAGAGGGAGACCAAGGCGACGATGGTTAGACTCATTTTCTAACGATTTAAAGATAAGAGGTATAGAAATAAATGAGGCCACAGCATTAGTTGCAAATAGAGGATTGTGACGACGTTTAGTAAATCCATAGGCTTGCAGACTGAAAGCTGAAAGGCATAACAGTCTATAATGATAATGTATGTATATATGTATGTATGTATGTACGAGGGCAGATCAGAAAATAAGTTGCACTTCCAAGTTATGGCCATTTATTATACCACCTATACAACAGCAACACGACTATAACGACATACATAACATACATATTCTGTAACGTCACTTTTCAACATAGTTTCCAAGAGACTCCAAATATTTCTGCGAACGCACAACCAACTTGTCGATGCCCGATGCATAGAAATTTCGTCCAGCGTTCTGCAACCTCTCGGAAATCACCTCCTCGTCGGTCAGCAAACGTCGACCAAATAGCTCCGTTTTGAGCTTACTGAACAGATGAAAGTCACATGGCGTTAGGTCGGGATTGTAGGGGGGTGTTGCCAGACCTCAGACTTGAAACGCTGCAGCTGTTATCTCGTTTGGCGGGCCTTGTGAGGGTTGCGTTATCGTTCAACAAAATCACACCGGCCCTCAATTTCCCCAGGCGCTCCTCTTTAATCGCTTTACGCAACCGGTGCAACGTTTTACAACACGACGCCGCGTTGATCGTCGTTCCTTTCGGCATGAATTCCACATGCAGCAAACCCTCCATGTCAAAGAACACTATCGCCATAACCCTACCGGATGAAGGTTGAACCTTGGCCTTCTTTCGTTGTGGTGATGAGGGGTACACCCATTCCATTGATGTTCGCTTCGTTTCGGGGGTGAACTTGTGGAGCCACGTTTCGTCGCCTGTGAGGATTGGCCGCAGAAACCCGTTGCCGTCTGCGGCATAGCGTTGCAAAATTGAAAGGGAGGATTGGAAACGTTGTCCCTTGTGCTCATCGGTGAGAAGACGTGGGACCCATCTTTGTCACAGCTTACTATATCCAAGGTCCTCGTGAACAATGGTGAACACACTGCCATACGACATGTTCAGCTGCGTCGCGATTTCTCTCAGTTTAATGCGCCGTTTCTGTCTAATGATCGCATTCACACTGTTGACCTTTGCATGGGTCCTAGACGTTGCGGGCCTGCCTTCGCGATGGTTGTCCGCGATATCCGTGCGTCCGACTTCGATTTGCTGACACCAATCTGCGATACCTTGCCGGGAAATGGCCCGCTCCCCATACACAGCACTAATTTCACGATGAATGTCCGTGCAATTCTTCCTTTTGGCCCATAGGAATCGGATTGTCGCACGCACCTCATATTTGGAGTGAACGTCCAGTTGCCGCGCCATTGCATTTGGCCGCTATCCACACAATACTAGACGAGACATCATAGCGACCTGACCAACAGACGTGTGAGCTGTGTCTGTCCCTTTCTCCGCTCTGCCCACGTTTACGACACACAGCGCGCTGCTGCGGCGCGTTAGTACAACTAACTTTTTGATCCACCTACGTATGTATGTATGTATGTATGTATATATGTATGTATGTATGTATGTATGTATGTATGTATGTATGTATGTATATATGTATGTATGTATGTATGTATGTTTTTCGATTCATATTTAGGTAAGAGATTTTGACCTATAGATTTATCAAGGGGAATGTCGAGAAGGGTTTCCTCTTATTTTATCAAACGAAAAGAGTAAAAGAAAGGTGAGTAAAACGTATGCGACACATCTTGCCAGTTGGTAAAAGAACAAGAGTACAGCACAGCAGCAAGCTTTCAAGTTTAATAACGTAAGTATATCTGTACTAAGAAATAATTTTTTGTGATGTGACGTTCAATTCTATATTTCATATATTGTTATTTTTGGAACCTATGATCGCCTAATGTTGGAAGAGACGTAGAGAAACTTACTACACTTCCGTTAGCCGGGTATGACAACTCCGCAGTAGTGTTAATGGCAGTTTTTCTTTTCTTCTAACGTTCTGATTGGCTTATTGTGCTTTGATCGGTTGATGTCGGAGGAGTGTACAGAAAATTGCTACACTTTCGTTAGCTGAGCGTATCACCCCCCCCCCAGTAGTGATTATGGCAGTTTTCTTACCCTTTAACGTCCTGATTGGCATACAATCATATACCTTTAGAACATTACTATTACGATATAAAAACACATCTCAATTTATATTTTACACAAAACTAGAAGTGTTTAGGGGGTTGACCATCTAACGCAGGAGGGGCATCTGTCCGTAAAACTGTTAATAGGAGGAGGAGGGTTTGACCTAACACCAGTGAGGAAGAGGAGGAGGAGGAGGAGGAGGAGGAGGAGGAACGCGTATATGTTCCGGCGGAGGAGGAGGGATTTACCTGACCTCCGTGAGGTTATGCTGTCGAGAAGGGCACGTGGATTTTAATTTCCGTGTCCTCTACGTCGTTAAGTTGGCAACAGTGAGGTTAAGCCCTTTTACGATTGCAGGAATGAGGTTAGCTATTTTCTCTTGTCTATAAAAGTGAGGTTAGGTTCCGTCAAGTTGACAGCTGTCAAGAGCACGCGGCAAGCACGTGGCTTTGTTTACAAACAATGAGACGTCAAGGTCACGTCGTCATGATGTCATGAGGGTCAATGTCCTTGGACGGGGACAATGACCTCGTGGGGAAATACCGACGCAGATCCCATTATCCTAGAATCATCACTGCTCTGCTACTTTATCAGTTACGTTTTACTTGCTTGAAGTCTATTATACTTTCAATTCACGTTCGCCGCTTCATCATAACCCTGCCCTCTACATTTATTGGTGGTGATCGCAATTTTAACTAGAATTTCTAAAATTATGCACTCAACGCTTTTGCTACACTGATTGGTCCTTTCCCTAAACGCAAGAAATGATGCATTTCCTGTGAATCAGTTTTCACAATTTCCTCATATGCAATTAATAAACTGATCTCTTTAGGAAGTATCTTGCACAGTGGCATATACTGGATACTACCACAGCTACAGGTCAAGCCAAACATCAAATTAGAATGATGAAAATTCAAAGCACAATATAATATAAGCATCTGTAACTTTGTTCCTCTAACAAAGTGTAAAAGCAATATTTAAAACCGACGCTCGTATTTCCGAGTGTAAGGTATCGGAAACTGATAACGCAGACCAGGCCCTACGCCCCCCTCCCAACGGCTCTCTTAGAGTGGCTTGTTGGAGAATGTCTTACAGGTGCGAGGACCGAGGTGATATGTATGGCGAGATTCGGACTGTCTTTCGCCACTGCTAATGAGAGAAAGAGACCAGTAGAAAGAGAAAGCATCCCGCTCAAAGCCTCAAAGTTCTTCTGAATCAATCAATCAATCAATCAATCAATCAATCAATCAATCAATCAATCAATCAATCAATCAATCAATCAATCAATCAATCAATCAATCAATCAATCTGCATTTACGGCAGTCGCCCTGGTGGCAGATTCCCTATCTGTTGTTTTCCTAGCCTTTTCTTAAATGATCACAAAGAAATTGGAAATTTATTGAAAATCTCCCTTGGTAAGTTATTCCAATCCCTATTTCTCCTTGATATAAACGAATACATGCCCCAATTTTTCCTCTAGAATCGCTGCTTTTTCTTCATATTGTGATTGTTCCTACTTTTAAAGACATCACTCAAACATATTCGTTTACTGATGTCATTCCACATCTCTCCGCCGAGAGCTCGGAACATACCACTTAATCGAGCAGCTCGTCTTCTTTCTCCCAAGCTACTCCTTTGTCGGAAATCACCCAGAACAAATTGAGCTGCTTTTCTTTGGATTTTTTCCTATCCTTGACACAAATAATCCTGATGAGGTTCCCATACTCTAATTTGGGTCTTACCAGAGACTTATATGCCCTCTCATATACATCCTTACTAAACCCCTAAATACCCTCATAACCACGTGCAGAGAACTGTAACCTTTATTAAAAATCATATGTATGCAATCACCCCAATGAAGACCCTTCCTTATGTTAACACCTAGGTCCTTACAATGATCCCCAAAAGGAACTTTCACATCATCGACGAAGTAGAATTAAGTCTGGGGAACTTTTCCTATTTTTAAATCTCACAACCTGACTTTTAACCTCGTTTATCATCATACCAGTTCCTACTGTCCATCTCACTACATTATCGAGGTCATTTTGCAGTTGCTCCCAGTTGTGACTCTTTACTACTTTGTACAGAGGAACATCATCTGCAAACAGCCTTACCTCTGATTCCATTTCTTTACACATATTATGGATATAAAGAAAACATAAATGTCCAATAATACTGTACTGCGGAATTCCCCTCTTAATTATTACAGGGCCAGATACAGCTTCGACTAATCTAATTCTCTGACTTCTATTTTCAAAAAATAAGCCACCCATTCGGTCACTATATTTTCTAGTCCAATAGCGTCCGACTCGTTGGCTGAATGGTCAGCGTACTGGCCTTCGGTTCAGAGGGCCACGGGTTCGATTCCCGGCCTGGTCGGGGATTTTAACCTTCATTGGTTAATTCCAATGGCCTCGGGACGGGGTGTTTTTGCTGTCCCCAACATCCCTGTAACTCACACACCACACATAACACAATCCTAAACCACAATTACACGTAGTTACCTACACATGGCAGATGCCGCCCACCCTCATCGGAGAGTCTGCCTTACAAGGGCTGCACAAGGCTAGAAATAGCCACACGGAATTAATAATTAATTAGGTCCAATAGTACTCATTTTTCCAGTAGTCTTCCATGATCTACCCTATTAAAATGCCTTAGATATGTCCATCGCAATACAGTGCAATTGACCCCCTGAATCCAATATATCTGCTATATCTTGCTGGAATCCTACAAGTTGAGCTTCAGTGGAATAATATTTCCTAAACGAAAACGGCCTTCTATGTTATTAATTTCGCAAACATGCCTCACATAACCAGAAAGAATGCTTTCAAAAAACATTACATGCAACGCATGTCAAACTGACTGGTCTGTAATTTTCAGCTTTGTGTTTATCACCCTTTCCTTTATATACAGGGACTACTATAGCAACTCTCCATTCATTTAGTATAGCTCCCTCATCCAAAAATAATCAGATAAGTACTTCAGATATGGTACCAATACCAACACATTGTCTTTAGTATATTACCAGAAATCTTATCAATTCCAGCCGTTTTCTAGTTTTCAAATTTTGTATCTTACTGTAAATGCCATTGTTATCATAGGTAAATTTCAATACTTCTTTAGTATTAGTCACCTCCTCTATCTGGACATTCGTCGTAACCAGCAATCTTTACATACTGCTGATTGAATACCTTTGCCTTTTGAATATCCTCGCATACACACACCTCTTGTTCATTAATGATTCCTTCTTGGAACCTGTTTCTGCTTTTAAGTACCTATACATGCACTTTCATTTTTCACTAAATTTGTATGACCACCAATTATGCTTGCCATCATATTATCCTTAGCTGACTTTTTTGCTAGATTCAGATTCCTAGAAGTTCCTTCAATTTCTCCTTACTTCCACAGAGATTTCTAACTATATTTCTGTCCAACCTGCACCTCCTTCTTAGTCTCTTTACTTCTCTGTTATAATATAGTGGATCTTTACCATTCCTTACCACCTTTAAAGGTACAAACCTATTTTCACATTCCTCAACAATTGCTTTAAACCAATCCCAGAATATGTTTACATTTATATTTACCGATTTCCACCGAACATATTTAATTTTTAAAATCTCTCTCATGCCTGTTTTATCAGTCATGTGGTACTGCATAATAGTCCTCATTTTAATATCTTCCTTTCTTTCACATTTATTTTTAACTACCACAAAAACAGCTTTGTGATCGCTAATACCATCTATTACTACGGTTTCCCTATAGAGCTCATCTTGTTTTACCAGCACCGCATCCGAAATATTCTTCTCTCTAGTTGGTTCCATCACTTTCTGAATCAGATTCCCTTCCCATATTAACGTATTTGCCATTTGTTGGTTATGCTTCTTGTCGTTCGCGTTACCTTCCCAATTGGCATTTGGTAAATTGAGATCACCCACTACAATGACGCTTCTTTCCTTATCGTTTTCCACATAGCTGATTACCGTATCAAATAATTCTGAATCAGCGTCTACGCTACTCTTTCCCGGTCATCTTTAACATTTTCGTAGCTTTAAAATTCTTCTTTCACCAGAATGAATACTCCTCCTCCTACCATTCCTATCCTATCTCTAAGATACACACTCCAGTTCCGTGAGAAATTTCGACTTCCATTATATCATTTCTCAGTCATGATTCAACTCCTATTACAATATCTGGTAAGTATGTATCTGGTAAATTACTTAATTCTATTCCTTTCTTTACAATACTACTAGATTTGAACACTAACAATTTTATGTCATCCCTACTTGATTTCCAGTTCCCAGTACTCTTGTCCTCACTCCCTAGGCTACCCCGTCTCCTTGAATGTACCTCCCTATAACCCTTCTAAACAAATTTCGTAACTTATATGTATCACTGCGGGTTTAAGTGAAGGCCATCTGAGCGCCAGTCCCTATCTCCTACCCATCCATTAGGATCTAGAAATCTCACTCTCAGTTTCTCATATACCCACTCAATAGCCTCATTTGAATCCCCAATCACTTCACAGTCAGTATCCTTCCTACACAGTATTTCACTGACAACAATCTCGGCTTCCTTAAACTTCACCCTTGCTGCATTTACCAGGTTTCACACATCCCCAACTATGTTGGTACTTATACCTGCTTGTCTTACGTTGTTAGTACCAACGTGAAACACTACCACCTCCTCCTTTCCCTCCTTTTCTTGTACTTTCCTGAACATCTGTCCTTACCTAATTTCTGGATAACACTCTACCATGCTACCCTTCCTTTCACACACTTTCCCGACATGTCTAACCATGGAAACTCCCATGACCAGAGCCTCAACACTACCCACTTCATTTGAAACCCACCCCTCCTGGTTAGTCCTATCTTTCGTGATAGCTGCAGAATCTATTTCCTCCTCCCTTTTTTCCATCCCATGTTTCTGTTCCACCTGTCTTTTCGCATCCACTACGGTACTCCAGATTTCCCTTTCCTACCTTTTCCCTTTCTCCTACTTTCACACTTCTCAGAAACAGTTCCCTGTTCCTCGTCTTTCCTCGGTTGTTCTATCTGGAGTGACTCGTACCGATTTCTCACAGACACCTGCCTTGAATTCTCATGCTGAATGGAGCCCTTAGCCTGCAATCTCCTTCCCCTTTAAACATTAGACCACCTTTCTTCTATAATTTCCCCCTTTCCTTCCCATCCCTTTATTACACCTACTGTATTCTGTACATTGTTTGAGGGAGGCCTACGTTCCTTCCTGTCCTATGAGAGAATACTAATTATCAACCTCAAATTATCCAACTCCTCCCTCATACTCCTTAATGCCTGGCCGCACTCACAGTTTCTACACCTGCACTCCTTAGACTTTCTTTACTGAATAGTGTAAAGGAAAGGAAAATTAAGATAACTTATTCTGTGCAAAATAAAAATTAAAGGAAAGAAATATTTTCTAGGATAGTTCACAAAGATCACGCGAAAATAAGGTAATTAATATAGGCTACTAGTATACTACAGTACTACATAGTTGTACGATATTTTATTCTTTCAACACCCTAACAGGATGAAAATTGCTGTTAATTACTGTAAAAAGAGAATAATGCAAAATAATTACACAATTCTAAACTGCAGTTAAGTCTACCCTAATTACTAAAACAGAAGTTCAGGAATAGTGTTGCTACACATAACCGAGATACCGGCACTGTACTACACAAATATTTCACAGTAATAGAATAAACACACTATTTTCTTTGAAGATACTATAATACACTACAATAATTTTAAACTACGTCCAGACTACGTTCAGATACTACAATACACTACAATCATTTTATCTACGGTCAGACGTATTCTAATTACAACAGGTTATTACTAAGCACAAACAAAAAGTGAAGTTACAATTAAAGGTCCAAATTCGCAAGGCTACACAAAAAAATAGAATAAGCATTATATTTCTAATAAGTTACTGTAATACACTACAATAATTTTAAACTACATTCAGACGTATCCTAATTACAATAGTTTTTTAATAAGCACAACTAGAAATAATAATTCCAATTAGGCCTAAAGTTAGATATGCGCAAGAACTACCGGTACTCAAGGATTACCAACAAAGTTAAACACGTAGACAGATTAATATTAGTACTACTTTATTCTGCTATACTGTAATAGAAATGAAACCTGACGTTTGCAAAAATACGCACGAATATAACAGGCAAGATACTATCTAAAATGCCGTATCTACACTACAATTCTCAACTGAAATGTGGTCTCGAAATAGCGTACGGCTTCTAGTGCCGGGAGATCACAACTGAAATGTGGTTATGTGACTATTTCATATGGTAGATTAATATTATTTTCCATACTCTGTGGAACGGAGAATAATAGTGTAATTAAATGATGAAAAATATGAGGTTGTTTACAATAATTTCTCAAAAGTATTTCTGTCTAAACTACGCCACGGACTTGAATTGCAATTATTGGGATCTAGGAGCTTGATTATTAGCTAACCGCTTATGAATACTGGAAGATCGAGGGTGTGAAATATAAATTACGGATACTTTAACGGCCTACCCGGATCTACAAAGGATCGGAATACAAGAATCAGCTGATTTGTATTTATATTTTCTTGATACACTACACACTTTGTTCACGACTGTAGCCAACAATGTCAATATTTGAATACGGAGATCGATAATAATCAGTAACAATAACAATAAAAATACGACTGTTAACTATTTCGCCAGTGAAATACGCTATGTTCTGTTGAAATCCTTTCTTTAAACAAAATTTACAACAGAATCACATTATTTAAAGAAGTTATTACCTTCGTGACAGGTGGACCCGTTGAACTGCTATTTGAAATACCCTGTCAAATGCCTGCACTAATAGACTATAACCGCTGCCGAAGTTACGACACTTTTTAATATCCCGTCTTTGTAAGTATTTTATCAACATACTAAATTTTAATAATAATATTAAAAATTAAAGATGGTACATGGTCTGGGTTACTGTAGTCACGTCCTACTTCATGAACCATGGGCAAGGGCTGAGTGCCCTTGTAAGTGGGCCTGAGAGTCGGTGTATAAGTTGCTATGGAATGGGAGTGGGCGTTTCGGATGTATTCTGAGTCATAGCCATCCTTGGGCTCAGGCGGCTAGGATTATACAATCCACCCTGGTCCAAAACCCGTTAGAGGAGAGATCCTCACTTGGACTGTGTAAGTAGGATAGCATCCTACTTCATGACTTCACCGAGCTCAGAACATTTTAAGCAAGCCTCGGACCTATGGGAGTAATGGAGTCCCACTCCCATTTGACAGGCGAGGGACTCCTTGGAAACAACTTGGCGAACGAAATGGAATTCGATGGGGAGCTATCAAAATTAATGGAGCTTATGGAAGAAAGAAGGTAGAACTGGCTGAGTCAGCAAAGAGGATGCATCTGGATGTGCTAGGAGTAACTTATATTCGGGTAAGGGGAGATAACGAGGAAGAGATAGGAGATTATAAAGTGTACTTGACGGGTGATAGAAAGGGAAGGGCAGAATATGGGGTAGGGATGTTTATCAGGAATACCATTGCACGCAATATACGCACGTAAATGAGCGAATGATGTGGGTAGATTTGCCAGTTGGAGGAATTAGGAAGAGAATTGTCTCGGTGTATTCACCATGTAAGGGTGCCGATGAGGATGAAGTTGACAAGTGATCAGGGTCAATAGGATCAGGATAGGGCCAGGATAGAATAGCGGAAATGGACGATTTCAATGCGAGAGTTGGAAATAGAACTGAAGGAGACGAAAGCGTGATTGGTAAATGTGGGGAAGATATGGAAGCTAATGGAGATGGAAGCGTTTGCCGGACTTCTGTGCTAGTATGGGTTTAACAGTTACGAAAACATTCTTTAAGCATAAGGCTATTCACTGCTACACATGGGAGGCTAAGGGTACAAGATCCATAATCGTCTATATCTTAATCGAATTCACTAAATCTGTTAGGAATATGGGAGTTTTCCGGGGATTTTTCGATGATACAGACTAAGCATCTCTACGCCTAGGGTAGACAAAGTGAAATCTGTCTGCAAACGAATAAGCGTAGAAAATCTCCAGGACGAGGTAATTAGACAGAAGTACATGGATATGTTTAGTGAAAAGTTTCGAACAGTAGACAGTAAGCAGGTTCAGGATATAGAAAAAGAATGGGCGGCATACAGTGATGCTGTAGTAGAAACAGCAAAGGAATTCCTAGGAACAACTGGTTGTAAAGATGGGAAAAGGCGATCATCTTGGTGGAATGATGAAGTGAGAGAAGCTTGTAAACGTAAAAAGAAGGCTTATCAGAAATGGCTCCAAACAAGGGCCGAGGCAGACAGGGCTTTGTGCCTATGCGAAAGAAACAGAGCGAAACAGGTAGTTGTAATTCTTGGAAGATTTCTGTAATAACCTGGAAAGGCTAGGTCAAGCAGCAGGGAAACCGTACTGGACAGTAATAAAGAATCTTAGGAAGGGAGGGGAAAAGGAAATGAACAGTGTTTTGAGTAATTCAGGTGAACTCATAATAGATCCCAGGGAATCACTGGAGAGGTGGAGGGATTGTTTTGAACCTCTTCTCAACGTAAAAGGAAATCTCCCTGGTGGTGTTGCGAACAGCCAAGCTCATGGGGAGGAGGAAAATGATGCTGGTGAAATTACGCTTGGGGAAGTGGAAAGGATGGGAAATAAACTCCGTTGTCATAAGGCAACAGGTATAGATGAAATTAGACTTGAAATGGGGAAGTATAGTGGGAAGGCAGGGTTTAAATGGCTTCATAGAGAAGTAAGATTAGCATGGAGTATTGGAAAGGTACCTTCGGATTTTACAAAAGCAGTAATTGAACCTATCTATAAGCAAGGGAACAGGAAGGATTGTTACAACTTTCGAGGTATCTCATTTATTAGTATACCAGGCAAAGTATTCACTGGCATCATGGAAGGGAGGTTGCGATTAGTTGTTGAGAGGAAGTTGGATGATAACCAGTGTGGTTTCAGACCACAGGGGGGCTGTCAAGATCATATTTTCAGTGTGCGCCAGGTAATTGAAAAATGCTACGAGAGGAATAGGCAGTTGTGTTTATGTTTCGTAGATCTAAGGAAAGCATATGACAGGGTACCGAATGAAAAGATGTTCCCCACACTGGGGGACTATGGAATTAAAGGTAGATTATTAAAATCAATCAAAGGCATTTATATTCACTATTGAGCTTCAGTGAAAATTGATGGTAGAATGAGTTCTTGGTTCAGGGTACTTACAGGGGTTAGACAAGACTGTAATCTTTCACCTTTGCTGTTCGTAGTTTACATGGATCATCTGCTGTAGGGTATAAAATGGCAGGGAGGGATTCAGTTAGGTGAAAATGTAGTAAGGAGTCTGGCCTATGCTGACGACTTGCTCTTAACGGCAGGTTATGCTGAAAGCCTGCAGTCAAATGTCATGGAAGTTGAAAATCGGTGTAATGAGTATGGTATGCGGGCAATTTCGTCAGCTGTCATCCGCCATCTTTAATCCACAGAACACCGTGCTGCCCTCTTTATGGCTACTACCTTAAGCACGTAGTAGCGGGCAATTTGAAAAGTTCTGTTAGCTATCATCCGCCATCTTTAATCAAGAGAGCACCATGCTGCCATCTTTAGCTTGATACCTTTGAAATGTGGTGGCGGCAAATTGAAAAATTCCGCGTGCTCTTGTTTGGAAACAAACTCACGTGCTTTTTTGACAGCTACCATCCGCCATCTTTAATCAACAGAGCATAGTGTTGCCCTCTTTAGTTAGATACCTTTGAAATGTGGTGGCGGCAAATTCCACGTGCTCTTGTTTGGAAACAAAGCCATGTGCTTTTTTTGACAGGTGTCATCTGCCATCTTTAATCAACAGAGCACCGTGCTGCTATTATGCGGGTAATTTCGTCAGCTGTCATACGCCATCTTTAATCTACAGAGCACCGTGCTGCACTCTTTAGTTGAAATGTGGTTGCGGAAAATTCCACGTACTCTTGTTTGGAAACAAATTCTATGTGCTCTTCAGCTGTCATCCACCATCTTTAATCAAGGGAGCACCGTGCTGCCCTCTTTGTGGTGGCGGATAATTTGAAAAATTCTTTTTTGACAAGCAGCCATCTTTAATCCAGAGAGAACAGTGCTGCCCTCTTTAGCTACTTACCTTTGAGGCGGTTAATTTGAAAAATTCTATTTGACAAGCTGTCATCTTTAATGAAAAGAGCATCGTGCTGCTATCTTGCGGGTAATTTTTACGTCACAGCTGTCAACCACCATCTTGCATTGCTAACCTTAGTGTTACCCTCTTTAGCTACTTACCTTTGAGGCGGACTATTTGAAAAAATCTATTTGACAAGCCGTCACCCACCATCTTGCATCGCAAACCTCAGTGCTGCACTCTTTAGTTGAAATGTGGTAGTGGATAATTTGAAAAAATTCTTTTTTGACAAGCACCCATCTTTGAGCACCGTGCTGCTATCTTTATCGTAGTAGCGAGCAATTTAAAATCTAGATGCTTTTTTCTAACAGTTGTCATCCGCCATCTTTAATCTAGAGAGCACCGTGCTGCCCTCTTTGTGGTGGTGGTAAATTCCACGTGCTTTACAAACCCACGTGCTTTTTGTCATCCGCCATCTTTAAACAAGAGAGCGCAGTGCCGCACTCTATTTAGTAGTGGATAATTTGAAAAAATCTTTTTGACAAACAGCCATCTTTACTCAACACAGTTACCGCTATCCTACATCGCTTACCTCTGTGCTGCACTGTTTAGTTGAAATGTGGTGGCTGTTAATTCGAACAAGTTTAATCATACATCGGGGGAGCTAGAGTAAGCACGTGCTGCAGTGATGACGTCATCATGCATGTTTAGACTTCTCCATTTTCTTAAGAGTAAGTCGATGTAAAGGAATGTTGTGGCGGTAAATTCGAACAAGTTTAAACATGCATCGGGAAAGCTAGAGTAAGCATGTGCTGCAGTGATGACGTCATTGTGCATGTTTAGACCTGATCGTTTTTCTTAAGAGTAAGTCGGTGTAAAGCAATGCAATAAGTACAACATTTTTGAATGCGATCAAATATTTATTTACAAATGTACTACAACACTGTTCGTTTTTGCTGCTGACAAGGTTGTTGTGCTTCTTAACAACGTATGCTTCTGAAATGCCTCCTGCAACATTCAAATTAAACAAAGCATTTAGAAATATATTATACTAAGTATGTTATGCTTTACAGAGAAGATCATATACTTCTTACCTTGTTGTTATTCCTTTTCGGAATCATCATCATCATGAGGTACTAGAGAAAGTTCATTCATACACTGTGTACAGTGTTCAATCCTCGGATTTGGTCCATACCAATCATCATCACCATTTTCTCCTCGATGCTTGTAATGTCGTTCACAAGTTCTGCATAAAGCTACTTCGATCGACATCTTACTGTGTAGAGGAAGGATGTCCCAAAAATTATGTACGTAAGAGGCAGCGTACGTATATAAAAATCCTGGTGGTAAGTATTGAATACGATGTTTCGGCATCGACGATCTATGTTTATAGAACATCTTAATAGCCTCACTCACTCGTGAAAGATAAATAAGATGTTGCGTATGAGCATGCAAACAGCATGCACATTTACAGTTTTATTCCATAGCGTACGATGTCGAAGCACACACTAATGAAAATGATAAAGATCTATTCTTGTTTATAGTCTCGTAACAATATTCGTTAGCGGATGGTAAGTAACATCACTCATATGAATAATAAGACAATAGGCTGCTGTGTTAGCAGGAATGTTTTCAGATGTTTCAAATTCTAAACGAATATCAACTGGAGATTCTTTTATAGATTCTTCATAATAAGAGCAGTCTATAACTACAATCGGTGCTTTATTTTTAAATTCTTGAGGTGTAAATAGCGGACGATCTTTCTGATAATACGATGATTGAAATTTACAAAACATGTCATAGAGCATCCCAAACTTATTTTTCTCAATGTTAATGTCTATGTTTTCGTAGGGAAACGTAATTCCGTTGAGATATAGTCTAACGTGTCTTAATTTACAGTGATCAAACAGTGAGCTATCTTTTTCGTGATTGAATTTACGATTAGTTTGAAATCCAAAAATAATGTACAAGGGCTTCTCAGTAAAACGTGATGTTTCAACAGCCCAACTATGCTTGTTTGTAGGTGGTAACACAGGATATTCATGCAGCTCCCAACTTCTAAAACGTATAGGTAATGGTGTATCATTTTCTACAATCTTGAGCAATCGAAGTTTTTCACGATCGGATAAGGTTACATGTGGAATCCGCCACAGTATACGATGCAGTGTTATTTTCGATTCTACTGGTGTTTCTACTGCTTTAAGAGATTTGTAATCACTTCGATCACGGATTAGAATAAGCTCTTGTTTTGCGTTGATTATAATACGTGTAAAGTCTTCTGCGAATCCAAAAATATGTTTCAGTGATAACATACCGGTAAAAGTTCCATCCTCATTAATCATCCAGTTCTTAGTAGCTTTTGGACACCATCCAGCCATCCGCAAAAGATTATTTTCTTCATCACAGAAAGAAGGGTAGAGTTTCATTGCACTTGTAATACCAACATTCTTCGTTCGATCTATTTCAACATTATTTACTTCATATCGCGCTTCAGAAAAGAGAAAAGCTAGAGCATGGTTGTTTAGTTGTGAAGTGATTGGTCCACTTCCATCAGACTTTTCTAGTCGTCCTTCAATATAGAGGTAGCTTTCGTGTGGTAAGGTGTAAACATCTTGCTGATTAATAATAAAATGAATTTCATCATTGTTATTTAATCCAAACGTAAAAGTTGATAGGAATGAAGCTCACTTCGTACTACACCTTCACGACTTTCTACTGTATTCGTAATGTCTAGCATTTCTTCCATTCTGTTGTAGTAGTGTATATCCTAAATCTTGGAGTATCTGCTTATGGGTATCTGTTAACTCAAAGAGTCTCTGCACACATGTAGTATGTCTTCGGAATGTACAGCGTGTTTTATAGATGGTTTTCATACTAGTTTAAGATGTAGTTTGTAAGCTACGTACGCGTGCTGATCTAAATGAATAAGCTGATTATGTTTATTTACAAGTCTAAGAGTAATGTTGCTAATGTGTTTTACAGACACAGGATGATAAAGAACTACTGCTGGTTTCTCACAAATAGTATATCCACGTTCCTCTGTAACAATAAAGTCTTGCAGGACGTGCGAAGGTTGTAGATTACTATTCAAGTCTGTAATAATATTACAAGTAATGTTCACATTATAATCATCGAAGAGTTTTATAGGTTGATCAGACTCGTAACGTACATTCGGTAGGAGCTCCCTCGATGAAAATCCAAGCAGTGGTCCAATCGAATCAGGTTGTGATTTGAAGTCAATCTTAAATGATGATTCAATAACACATTTATGTGTAATGTTGCTTAGAGTGATTGAGAACTTGCAATTATGATTACTAAAACTATCTTCCCCAAACTGATCAATTAACGTACTTTCAATATAGTCGTGAATAACGTCTACTGTATAACTACCTGAGGGTAGTGTTAGCACATACTCATCGTAATAGAACTTGTTTAAACCATCACGCACATTATAGATTTTATTGTAGCTTTCAAACGATACTAGTCCAAGACTATGCGGCTGATAGCTAAGTTCGATTGGTGGATTAAAATAGACGGTTGTTTCAGGTCCTTCTCCACGTACAGCAAACGTTCTTTCACTGTTCGTCATCACGAAGACACTAATGCACTTTCTCTACTGTCTGGGTTTGATATAAGAACATAAGACATAATCGTCCGCACATGCGTGTATTAAAGTTTTGCACACGGTTTTTATTGTAAACAATGTCCGCACTGCTTCCGAAATAACGTATGAGCTCAAAAGGAGGAGGTAAGTCTCCATAGCTATCAAAATACCATACTTTAGATTTACGTTTTACATAAGCAACGTAATGAGTTCCAGGTCCACGACTGTCGTCCAAGTTAATTACGGCACTTTCACGTTCACGTGGGCGTGCTGGTAGTTGATCGCGCATATACACTCCTCGAAAATAATGAATTCCTAGTTGTTTAGCAAACGTAAAAACTTCATCATGCGTTAGAGCTCGATATGGCAGTGCATTCAGTAGACGTTTTTTGGAGAAATGTTGATACCAAGCCCTTTCTTGTATGGCGCTAGCTTCATGTTCATACCTTTGCCTCGTAACGCAATTGCCTCCATCGTCTTTTTATGACGTTCACTCTCTTTCAACTGTTGTTTCGCTTCTTCTACAGCTTTGACAGTTCTCGCTACAGCACTAGCACCACCTAACAATGCCCTTAAAGCTGCTAAGCCCGCAAACAGCGCAGGAAGAAATCCTCCTCGTTTTGGTACAGGAATAATTCGTGCACGTTTACTAAATATTGCTCTGCACTTTGGAGAAATTCTCCTTCTTGCTGCGCGTAACGACTTAGTAATATCTATACTACACGAGGATTGTATTCCCCTCGAATAGCTTTTTGCGCAGCCTTTATAACATCTTTCCATCCAGCAGTTTTTACTTTCTTCTTCATGTCGTTTAGATATCGTTGTTTTACCATGCTGGACACGACTTTACTAGTCAAGAGCAAATCATAAACTAACCGTTACCTCTTGTTTCGTTTAATATATATATTACTATTACGTACTTTATGATTCAGTTATCATGAAGATTATAAAGCAGCAAGACACGCTACCAGTTACCGACATTGTACCACATCTCTTACCTAGTTCTAGTACAACTACAGGAAAACGTCATGGAACGTTGTTTCCTTTTACTGTTCGATGTATTATATCAGGCCCGTCGGGATGCGGGAAAACAAATCTTTTGCTCACACTCATTACTTCTCTAAATGGTGTACGCTTCGAGAATATTTACGTTTTCGCAAAGTCACTCTATCAGCCGCTATATACTATTCTACAAACTGTAATGCATGATCTAGTTAAAGATGGAATAAGATATTCTAAATTTAATTCGCATGAGCAAGTACCATCACCAGACGATGTGCTTCCTAATTCTCTTATGATCTTTGATGATGTCGCAACAGAACGGCAAAGCGGTTATTCGTGCATTCTTTAGTATGGGTCGGCATAAATATGTTGATTGCATTTATTTGTGCCAAACCTATTCTCGTGTGCCTAAGCAGTTGATACGCGACAACGCAAATGTTATTGTGCTTTTTCGGCAAGATGAGCGCAACATGCGACATGTGTATAACGATCATGTTAACACTGATATGACATTCGATGACTTTAAGCGTATGTGTGCTAAATGTTGGTCATTACACCGTTACAGCTTTTTAGTTATTGATAAAGAAAGTGATGTACATCATGGACGATATCGCATGGGTTTCGATCATTTTATATGCATTAACACAGAATTACAGGAACTACTTGATTAAAAACCATCATCATGTTAACATCTAGCAAGGAGATCACAAAACATATCATCCAAGCTCGAAACAATATTCGACGGAAATTTAAGGAGCTTAAACGTATTCAAGCAGACACGGATTTATTTTTAAAAACACAACTAAGTACACCACTCAAAGAAATTTTTAATTCTACTTCATTACCGCAGTCTACTTCAAGTTTTGCTTCTATGCAAACATAATATCATAAAGAGAAGCATGAAGAAGAAAAGCATGAACAAGATAAGGAAGAGAAGAAGCAGGATGTAGATCAAGAAGAGGAAGATAAGGAAGAAGAAGAAGAAGAAGAAGAAGAAGAAGAAGAAGAAGAAGAACTTAATGATACATCACCATCTAAGTGTGTTGAGTTTTTAACTACAGATGTTATTGCTGAAACACCTACTACATCGACGCAAAATCTACCATCTTTGTCTGAGGTTATGATTACACCAGAGTATCGCAATCAGTTTAGAACTTTTATTCAAGATACCCATGGATCTCTCTTTGCACCTTATATAGAAAACTTTTTACAGGACAAACTGACACTACCTACGGTATTCGCTACGAGGATGACTGTTTCCGGATAGGAAATTCAAATGTTAAGATTAATAACAACAAACTCATTGTAAAAGGTGTTACCTATAAACCTACGAAAGGACTCTTAGAACTTCTTTTCTCACGAATACCTGACAAGGATATAATTTTACAAGATGATCTTAAAAAATATAAAGCAATAATTTTTGCTACTGATGCAACACGACGTAATTACAAGAGAACAGATGCTGTAAATGCGAATAAGAGTTACAAGTATCGTGAGTTTATTTCTAAGCTGTTTCCGACTGCACGTAGTCTTGATGTTATCTACAAGCCTTTGTTGCCGTATGTGGATGTAAGATACTGGAATGACCCAAACATACTCGTTGAACGATTACAACTTTTAAGAGCATCGCAAGAGGCTGGTCACACTGGTCACGGATCAGAAATTCTAGAGATAGAAAGAGAACTACGTTATGCCGGTATTATTTTGTAATGGCTCGTCAAGAGAAGATCTCACCTGTAAAGGTAAACATCGCACATGAGTTACATAAACCAGCACGTCGCACCTACTGTCGCAGACGCGTTATAACACGAGGAAAAGATGATCTCTGGCAAGCAGACTTAGTAGAAATGATTCCATATGCCTCTAGTAATAAGGGGCATAAGTATCTATTTACTGTTATCGATGTGTACTCGAAGTTTGCTTTTGCACAACCCGTGCGTTCTAAAACAGCAGCTCAAGTTAAAGAAGCATTTAAACATATTGTTGAAGAATCGAAACGCTGCCCAAGGCTTCTTCAAACTGATCAAGGTAAAGAGTTTTACAACAAGGATTTTTCTTCTTACCTCAAGTTACTTGGCATTCAACACTACTCTACGTTCAGCAATCTCAAGGCAGGTGTTGTAGAACGCTTTAATCGTACACTCAAAACAATGATGTGGCGAGAATTTACAGCGCAAGGTTCATATCGTTGGATTGATCTGCTACCTAGACTTTTATCTACCTACAACGATACACCTCGTCGCACTATCGGAACAAAGCCACGTCTTGTTACAAAGAATACACCTCGTATAAATGCTATTCATCTTGTAATTAAAACAGCTGATCCACGTCGCCATCGCTTTAAAGAAGGTGATTTTGTTCGCACCAGCAAACACAAGTCTATTTTTGCAAAAGGATACACACCTAACTGGAGAACTGAAATTTTTCAAATCAGAAGTGTTAAGCTTACTAATCCAGTTACGTATTTACTTCGCGATCTCAGAGGACAGCCTATTGAAGGAGGATTCTACATCGAAGAACTGAAGAAAACAAAATATCCTGATCACTATTTAGTTGAACGTGTTATTCGACGTCGTGGCAATAAACTGTATGTTAAATGGCTTGGTTTTAATAACAGCTTTAATTCATGGATTAATAAAAAGGATGTACTTTAAATCTTATGTGTGTTTTCTTTTAATCCTCTACGTTTCCTTTCTTCTAAGTCACTAGGACATGCTGTATGATTAAACAACACCTGTAATATGTTTTGACAATTCATATATATTTTAGAATATATATATATATATATATATACATTTTTATCCTTTGTTTATTTTACGGTTTTGTCACTCAGTTTTCGTTTTATTACACCAACAACGACAAGTGCTGCTATATTCTTCTGAGCAGCTAAAGCACTAGGTAATAACACACACACACAGCATAACTTTACGAAGCAGATTTTAACAGCTACACGACATACTCTATGCAGGCAGCATGTAACTACGTGTCAGGCGAACGTGTTCTAGGGCCGCAGGGGAGATGAAGCACGAAGAAAAGAAGATCAATCACTCTATTAATGAGTCCACGCCCAACATGCTTCCTCGTCTTTCTCCCAGCACGTTTCTTCACCTTTTCCTTGTTTACTCTCTCCACAGCCATGGCAAGTGTTTATAAGCGAAGACAACTCGTTAGTTTTAGGTCCGTGATACAGTTTAATTAGTTGACATGTACGGCACTGTCTCACAGAAGGTCTTCTACCTAAACTCACGTGTTCATGATGTAAACTACACGTTTGAAGCTCTGACAAAACAGGATCTTGAGTCCACTCACGAGGCACCTTATCCCAAATCTTCTTTACAGCATTCGCAGCTACATTAACCAAAAATGCCTTTGGTAATGCATTTAACTCTTCTTCAGTAAAAGTGTTTAGTTTCTTTTTGCATGCATAAAACTTTACGATCGCCTTTTCAACTGCGTTACACTTAGTATCTGTTAGAAATGACATGATGTCTTTACTCTACAAATGTTTCTTTTACACTAAGGTTATTTCGACATTGCAGTTTACATATGTTGTTCACTTCCCGGCATGCACTGCAACACAACCAATCAAAGAGCATGCATACATGTTGTAAAGACTGTTTACTTGTTTCTCTACTATGCTCTTTCGGAAGAGTTTTAAATGATGGGCACCCCAATTCATGCATGTCGATAACTTCACACGATGATGGTAGAAAATCACGCAACCATTCTTTTTTTCACAACCCTTTAAAAGAACAAGATCTGCTCTTGTCAAATGTGCATACATCATTAAAGGTAGAAAACGATAAGGTATTCCTTTTTCTTCCCACTTCAAACCTAAATTGTTTTCAATCCACTGAGTCTGATTTTAATCTTCATCTGTTTGCAAACAGTAATGGAACGGTGGACTAAATCCTAAACTAACAAGTTTTGGTGCCCACACCACACTGCAATCTAACACAGCCACCTCTTTAAACACAAATTTGTTTCCGTTTACTTTAAAGCCTTGCACATCAACTATTAATGTTTTCGTCATCTTTGCACTCCACTCTCTATCACTGTTTCTCGAAGACTAAAGCTTTTAGTCAACGAACGGGTTTAAACATGCACAATAACGTCATCATTGCGGCACATGCAAACTCTTGTTTTATGATGCATACTTATTGCATTCCCTTACACCGAATTACACTTAAGAAAACGGACAAGTCTAAACATGCATGATGACGTCATCACTGCAGCACGTGCTTATTCTAGCTCCCCCGATGTATGATTAAACTTGTTCGAATTAACCGCCACCACATTTCAACTAAAGAGTGCAGCACCGAGGTAAGCGATGTAAGATAGCGGTAACTGTGTTGAATAAAGATGGCTGTGTGTCAAAAATATTTTTTTCAAATTATCCGCCACTACATAGTGTGCGGCACTGCGCTCTCTTGTTTAAAGATGGCGGATGACAAAAAGCACGTGGGTTTGTAAAGCACGTGGAATTTACCACCACCACAAAGAGGGCAGCACGGTGCTCTTTTGATTAAAGATGGCGGATGACAACTGTTAGAAAAAAGCATCTAGATTTTAAATTGCTCGCTACTACGATAAAGATAGCAACACGGTGCTCAAAGATGGTCGCTTGTCAAAAAGATATTTTTTCAATTTATCCGCTACCACATTTCAACTAAAGAGTGCAGCACTGAGGTTTGCGATGCAAGATGGTGGGTGACGGCTTGTCAAATAGATTTTTTCAAATAGTCCGCCTCAAAGGTAAGTAGCTAAAGAGGGTAACACTAAGGTTAGCAATGCAAGATGGTGGTTGACAGCTGTGACGTAAAAATTACCCGCAAGATAGCAGCACGATGCTCTTTTCATTAAAGATGACAGCTTGTCAAATAGAATTTTTCAAATTAACCGCCTCAAAGGTAAGTAGCTAAAGAGGGCAGCACTGTTCTCTCTGGATTAAAGATGGCTGCTTGTCAAAAAAGGATTTTTCAAATTATCCGCCACCACAAAGAGGGCAGCACGGTGCTCTCTTGATTAAAGATGGTGGATGACAGCTGAAGAGCACATAGTGTTTGTTTCCAAACAAGAGTACGTGGAATTTGCCGCAACCACATTTCAACTAAAGAGTGCAGCACGGTGCTCTGTAGATTAAAGATGGCGTATGACAGCTGACGAAATTACCCGTATGATAGCAGCACGGTGCTCTGTTGATTAAAGATGGCAGATGACACCTGTCAAAAAAAAGCACATGGCTTTGTTTCCAAACAAGAGCACGTGGAATTTGCCGCCACCACATTTCAAAGGTATCTAACTAAAGAGGGCAGCACTATGCTCTGTTGATTAAAGATGGCGGATGGTAGCTGTCAAAAAAGCACGTGAGTTTGTTTCCAAACAAGAGCACGCGGAATTTTTCAATTTGCCGCCACCACATTTCAAAGGTATCTGGCTAAAGATGGCATCACGGTGCTCTCTTGATTAAAGATGGCGGATGATAGCTAACAGAACTTTTCAAATTGCCCGCTACTACGTGCTTAAGGTAGTAGCCATAAGGAGGGCAGCACGGTGTTCTGTGGATTAAAGATGGCGGATGACAGCTGACGAAATTGCCCGCATGATAGCAGCACGGTGCTCTGTTGATTAAAGATGGCGGATGACAGCTGTCAAAAATCACATGGCTTTGTTTCCAAACAAGAGCACGTGGAATTTGCCGCCACCACATTTCAAAGGTATCTAGCTAAAGAGGGCAGCACTGTGCTCTGTTGATTAAAGATGGCGGATGACGGCTGTCAAGAAAGCGCGTGAGTTTTATTTCCAAACAAGAGCATGTAGAATTTTTCAAATTGCCGCCACCACATAGAGGGCAGCACGGTGCTCTCTTGATTAAAGATGGCTGCTGTCATGTGGAATTGCCTGCCACCACATTTCAAAGGTATCTAGCTAAAGAGGGCAGCATGGTGCTCAAAGATGGCTGCTGTCAAAAAACATTTTTCAAATTATCCGCCACCACATTTCAAAGGTAAGTAGCTAAAGAGGGCAGCACTGTGCTCTATAGATAAAGGTGGCGTATGACAGCTGTCAAAAAAGCACGTGGATTTGTTTACCTATTCATATCTCGCGCTAGTTAGGTTAAGTTGTTACTACTGAGGTTTAGGCCCGTCAAGATAGCAGTACTGAGGTTAGCGATGCGTTGTTATCTGTCAAAAAGCACGTGGCTGTCAAAAAGCACGTGGCTTTGTTTATTTCGCGCTTGTGAAGTTAAATTGGTACTACTGAGGTTTAGGCCCCTCAAGATGGCAGGACTGAGGTTAGCGATGTGTTGTTGTCGATGATAGCTGTCAAAAAGCACGTGGCTTTTTTACAAATTCAAATTTCCCGCGGGTGGTGGAGGAGACCTCTGGGAGGCCTCTGGCTGTGGTGGTGGTGGAGGAGGCCTCTAGGAGGCCTCTGGCTGTGGTGGTGGTGGAGGAGGCCTCTGGGAGTCCTCTGGCTGTGGTGGTGGTGGAGGAGGCCTCTAGGAGGCCTCTGGCTGTGGTGGTGGTGGTGGAGGAGGCCCCTGGGAGCCTGTGGTGGTGGTGGTGGTGGTGGTGGAGGGACCCCTGGGAGCCCGGAGGAGGTGGTGGCGGCCGAATCCTTGTATTATACTACTGTTAGACTCAGTTTCTTACGATTTCAGATAAGAGGTATAGAACTAAATGATGCCACATCACTAGAAGCAAATAGAGCATTGTAGCGACGTTTAGAAAATTCACCAGTGGCGTCTCATGACGAAATTTTCAGGGGGTTCACAGCAACATTTTTGTTCACGCCTCAAATGTATCAAAGTAGAAAGCAAATAAGTACAAAATAACTTAAATCATTATACTAAAAGTTCCTTATACGGTTCCTTTTCCTCTCATAATATGGTACCACATTTACCGGTACTCAAAATAATTTCACTCGAAACGATCGTCCACCCATAATATAAAGCAAACTTCTTCCCGCGATTACGAACACCTGTTCAGTATTACCTACTGGCGAAATCTTCAAGCGATGTTATTTAATAGTAACTTCTGGGAGCTCTGGCCAGCAATAAAAGGGGAGGTGGCGGAACCTTGTGTTTAACTGTTATACTATCTCTGGTTTGAGGGTGGTTTAGGCGAAAAGGCACATACCTTACCGTGCTCCTCGCTCACTGGTATTACCTGTGCAGAAACCATGACGTTATCGCCATGCGCAAGCGTATAGTCTTCAGGCTCGTAGCACAACCGCCAGTGTGCTTCCTGCATTTTTAGATATTTAGATAGATATTTATTTCAATAATTAATCCCAACGAGCCAAAGGCTCACACAGAGGAATTGTACAATGAATAATATATTCAATGGCGGAGCTAAAAACTCTGATACTTACAATGCTGTAATCAGGTGACTTAAAAAAAGTAAAAGTAGAGACATCAATACAGAAAGTGTAAAAAATGAAATACCATTCAATAGTTCCTTAATTATCATAAGATACGTAAACTATTTAGTACTACAAGCGAGTAACAATGCAACAGGATTGACAAAGCGGGGCGAGTGTTCGTTTTAAACATTAGCCATTTTTATTTATATTTCACCTATGAAGTATCTATTCCATAGATATTTCTTTGCCTTTCGTTTGATAGTGATTAAAGTAGGGGCAATTTTTACGTCAGCAGGAAGCTTGTTGTATGCTTGAATTGCTGAGAATTTACAACTGTTCTTTCCATATTTTGAAGAGTGGGTGTGATAAAAGGCCAAATCATCTTCATGTCTAGTTTGATACCTGTGGTTGTCTGAGTTGGTTATTAAAGTAGTGTTGTGAAATATTGTGTTTCTTTTTATTTTGTACATTAGTGTGACATAATTAAGCTGTGTAATTATGCTGAGAGGTGGAATTTTGGTCTGAGTGTACAGGTTTTTTATTGGGGTGTATAATGGTAAGTTAGATATGTTCCTTTTTGCCCTGTTCTGTATCACTATTAGTTCATTCAGGGAAGACTTCATTCAATGTGACCAAATTACACATAAGTACTGCAAGTGGCTATGTACTAGTGAATAATAAATTTGTAGGAGGAGGTGTTTAGGGATTAAATATCTAAGTCTTTTTAGTAACCCGGGAACTGGGGCGATTTTCTTAGTTATGTATTCAACATGGTCATTCCAGATCAGGTTTTCATCAATAATTAATCCAAGTTATTTCACTTTATTTATTTTTTCTATTTCCGTATCATTTATGAGTAATTTATCACTATTTGAGTGAAGGATTTTTTGTTTTGAAATAAGCATGTATTTAGTTTTTTGCAGATTCATTGTCAACTTGTTACAGTGGTACCAGATTAAGAGAGTAAGTATGTTCTGCTGCGTGTTTTCTAAAACTGTGTCCTTACTTTTGCCAGTATATAAGATATTGGTGTCATCAGCGTATAATGTGATATAGCCATTTAGATTATATGAAGAGATATCATTTATATAAATGAGATATAAAATAGGACCTAGTATGGAACCTTGTGGGGCACCATGGATTACATACTTGGCAGAGCTCGAGTAGTTATTCACGGTAACAAGTTACTGTATTTTGGTCCTGTTAAGTAATTTAGAAAACAATTCAGTGCAAGGCCACAAATTCCCGCCTTTTCTAATTTTCTTAAAATAATACTATGATCAACAGCATCAAAAGCTTTGGTAAGATCAATGAATAAGCCTCCTGCAATGTTGTTGTTATCTACGGTTAATTGCAATATTGTAATGAGATCAACAGTAGCTACTTCGGTACTGGACCTCTCCCTGAACCAATATTGCCCCTTAGAGAAGAAATTCTTTTTGTTTAGAAAAGCTAAGAGTCTTTTCTTCACAACTGTTTCCATAATTTTAGAAACAATTAATAAAATCGAGATTGGCCTATGATCACTTGGATTTAATCTATTCCCTCCCTTAAACACAGGGATCAGTTTAGCTATATTTAGTTTATTGGGTATTATACCGGTAGTCAGGAACTCATTAATGATCTCTACGAGTAACCCTATTATAGGGTTCTTTGCTTTTTTAATAGTGAGGTAGTAATATCATCTATACCGCAGCTATTCATACTTTTAACGTTAGATTTGATTGACTTAACTTCTGCTACATACGTTCTGTACAGGTAAATGGATTCAAGACTACTAAATTCACTGAAAGACACAGTATTAAGTTCAGGAATACTTAGAGCTAGGTTTTTGGCAATGTTTATAAAAAAAGGAGCTGAATGGGTCACACAGAACCTGTTTATCAGTTATTACTTTGACTTCAATTTCAAGCGTGGTACACGAGACCTTCGTTACTTTTTTTATTATGAATGATTTCGTTCACTAATTTACATGTCTGTTTTGGATTGTTATTATCAGATTTGGAAAGGTTTGAGTAGTAGTCAAGTGTGAGCCTTCTTTATAAGTTAGTTACTGTATTTCTACACCTGCAGTATTCTTGTCTCAGAAGCATGTTATTCCTGTGAGTAGGATGTTTGAGTTCTGCATGCAAGCAGTCTCGTCTCTTTATAAAGGTAAGAATATCATTAGTAACCCAAGGAATTTTCCTATGGTTCATTCCACGTTAAGAAAACAGTATTGCTTTTATGACAACAGGGTTGGCATATCGAACGGCTCTGCGCAACACAATCACGGGGAAACGGTGGCACATAAATTTGTGAAATTCAATATTTAACTTCAAGATAACAAGTGGAATAAACAAATCTGCAAATAATTTGTATGAACTAAAGGGGACGGAGAGTTTACAGGGGCTATGTTTGGTTTGTACAGAATCAGAGGTAAACTACGGGACATAAAAAACCACATCATTGAAGTGTATGGTAAATCGGCGGAGAAAATAGACAAATAATATTTTTATGGGCTCGAAGGGTGAAGGATGCATATAATAAATTTCCCCAGACGGGCTGAGTGGCTCAGACTGTTGAGACGCTGGCCTTCTGACCCCAACTTGGCAGTTTCGATCCTGACTCAGTCCGGTGCTATATGAAGGTCCTCAAATACTTCAGCCTCGTGTCGGTAGATTTACTGGCACAAAACACTCCTGCGGAACAAAATTCCGGCACCTCGGCGTCTCCGAAATCCGTAAAAGTAGTTAATGGGACGTAAAACTATTATTATTATTATTATTATTATTATTATTATTATTATTATTATTATTATTATTATTATTATCCAGTTGTCTGTGAGACAGTGAGCCGAGCGGATGTGCTGAGTGGAGCGCGGAGCAATGGGTATCACGTTGACACAATATAGGATAGCGATCGGCAGATGGAACTGTAAAAAGGGACGTAGTATGGAAACAAGGATGGAGTTAAAGGGTGAAAAAAGGAGGATGGTGGCAATGTTACTGGTGGCGGCGGTGGTGATGATGTTGCTGATAATAGGAGGAGTAGAGATTAATCCCGGCCCAGGTCCAGTAGGTTCCATTGGATGGGAAGAGTACGAGGCGATTAGAGAGATGATAAGAGAGGCTTGTAAAACGGAACAAATAAAAGAAATGTTCCGAGAGTTATCCAAGAAATTTATGGACCTATAATTGAGTGTTAAGGAAGATGTAAAGAAGATATTGAAAGAGGAAGGGTGTAATAAAGATGAATTAGACCTATTGAAGCAGAAGGTAAGAAGTCTGGAGTGGGACCTAAGAGAAACGAAAAGAGTAGTCGAGAAGAGTATACAAGAAAGCGTAAGAAAAATATCTTCATATATGGTGTCCAAGAAGAGGAGAGAGAGTCTAAAGTTGAACTAGTGTACAAAGTGGTAGAAGTGATCCAGAACAGGATGAAGATCAACTTCAGTGAAGTTGATATTGACGATGTGCAGCGCGTGGGGAGAATGAAAGGAAAGAGACCAATTAGAGTGAAATTATTATCGACACTGATGGCGGGCATTGTAATAAGAAATTCGAGTAATCTAAAAGGAGAGAAGGTGTGGATAAAACGGGAGATGGACAGGGAAGCGAGAGAGAAGAACAAAATTCTGAATAGACATTTAAGAGAGGCAAAAAACAAGGTCTTAAGGCATATATTAGAGGGCAGCAGCTGGTGGTTGGAAACGGAAGGTGGAATCGAGTGTGGGGTTTGGGAAGGCTGAAAAAACTTAATGAAGAACACATACAGCAGCAGAACGTGTCCTTGGCAACAGTGCAAGTAGAAAAGAAAGGCAGTGACGTAGAAAGGAGTGATATTACGGAAGTGAGCGAAGTCCACATCACATCAGGTGCAGGAAGTAGGGATATGCTGAACAGCAGTGCCAGCAACCAGGTGGGCGGAAATGCAGAGACCTTGAAGAGTCAGCACAACACAGAGAAGGAGGAAGCAAGTAATGTGCCACAACTGGTGAGGAGTGCAGTGAAAATTGTGAATGAAGGTAACAGTAGACAGGGTAAGGTTGCATCCTCTCCGAGTAAAAAGAACACAGAAAATAAAATGGAAAAAAGACAGACGCTAAATAAGGAAAGATCATTAAGATTGAAAGATTTATGGTGAAAGAAAAAAGGCGCAGGTATGGAGAAGGGGAAGGAAGACGGGAGAAAAGAGGATGAGGAGGGATCTGGAGAGGACGCACAGGGAAGAGTGACAAGGAGTAGAGGTGGAAGTGGAGAAGCACAGATGCAGAGAGTGGGAGGGAATAAATAACTAGATGTGGCGATTGGGTTGTGGAATATTGAGGGGTTGATGGGGAAGATAGGGAATAAAGAATTGGAGAAAATAGTAAAGGAGTATGAGATTATTGCCCTAGAAGAGACGTCGTTAGGGAAAGGGATAGAAATTGAATGGAATGGGTATAGAGTAGGCAACGTGATAAAGAAAAAAGGGGGAAAATGGGAAGAAACCCGGGCGGGATAACAGTTTTAATAAAAAATGAGATAGTAGAGAGAGTAGAGAGAATACAGAATGAGGTAGAAGGGGTGGTGTGGCTGAGAATTAAAATGGGAAATGATGCGAAGGAGGCAATTTGCCTGGCTCTATTATACAACCATTCTAAAGACTCAACTTATGCGAATAAAACATTTTTTGAAGAACTGATTGAAGAAATAAACAAAATTAAAAGATTGTATGTAGAAGATGGAATGATATTGTTAGGGGATTGGAATGCAAGAGTGAGTAAAAGGGTACCTGATTATGGGAGAGAGGATAATGAAGTGAGAGTGTACAGAAGAAATAGTAAAGACAAAGATATAAATAGATACGGTGTAAGGCTATTAGAGTTATGTGCTACAGAAAAATTATATATTTTAAATGGATGGATGAAGGGAGATAGTAATGGGGAACTGACATTCATCACATCGAAGGGTGGGAGTGTAGTAGATATAGGAGTAAGCACGGAAATAGCTCTAAAGAAAATAATAAGTTTTGAGGTGACAGAATGTGTGATAACAGAACATATGTCCATCAAGATAAAATTAAGAGGGGAGTATGATGGAGTGAAGAGAAGGGTAGGAAAAAGAGACAGATATAAGGAGGGTTGGAAGTACATTTGGAATGATACTACGATTGAGAGATTGAGAACAGAGTTAAAAGTGAGTGAAGAAAGTATAAGGGTTGAAAGTAAAAGGATGTTGGAAGTAGGGGATGTGGATGAAGTTTTAAAACTAATAGAACGCCCAGTATGGAAGGTGGATAAGAAAGTGAGGATAAGAGAAGAGAAAGACAGGAACATAGGCACGGGGTGGTTTGATGAAGAGTGTAAGAGGAAACGAGAGGTTGTAATGTCAGCTCTAGCGGATTTTAAGAAAGGAGGGGAACAAGGGAAAAGAGAGGAATATTGTAAATTAAGAAGAGATTACAAGAAGTTACTAAATGAGAAAAAAATGTTGGAAAGAGGCAGAAGCTGAGAGACTGAACAGATATTGTAAAGGGAAAAGATTTGATAGGGTTTGGGAAACAATAAATAAGATAAAGAGAACTAGATCGACAGGGGGAGGAACAATGATAGCAGAAAATGAGTGGATAGGATATTTTGCAGAGCTTTTGGGTGGGAGGGGAGAAGGACGGGGGGTATGGAAAAGACGTATATTGTAAAAGAAGTACAAATAGGAGTACAATTACTAGAGGAGGAGATAACAAGTCAGGAAATAGCCAGGGTGTTAAGTAAAATAAAAACCAAAACAGCGGGTGGGGCAAATGGTATTACCAACAGGATATGGAAGGAAGTAGGAGCAAATCAAGTAATGCTGAAAGTGATGGTGAAATTTTTTAAGAAGATATAGGAAACTAATGCCTTTGCTGGCAGGACCTAGTGTTTACAGTGCACTATGTCTTCTGGTATGGGCTGGAGCAATCTTGTTACTTTCATTGATCTGTCTCAGCTTTAACCTTGGCTTTGACAAAATGAAAGTGACTGAGGTACGATTGATGCTAGTAATGCCATTCCTTCTGCAGCCAGTCCCTGATATGAATGGTGTGAAAATATTACTCATAGGGTCGGTTGGTGCATGCATTTCAGTGGGCTTGGCAGACTGATATGTAATAGCAGCTTCTGGCTCGGTGAGGAAAGCAACGAGAAACTACCTCGCTCCTCATTTCCCTAGTACGCCTCTTCAGTGATGCCTAGGCCATCTATGACAGCTGATGGCGGAGCTGTTGAGGATCCAACCACCCTTCGGGCTGAGGACTAAACATACACATACATACATAGGAAACTAATAAATTCCCTAGCGAGTGGAGAAAAGGAGTACATTGTCCTATATACAAGAATAAAGGAAGTCGAAGTGATCCAAACAACTATAGAGGAATGACACTACTGGACTCGCTGTCGAAGGTATATACAGGAATTCTAGCTAATAGGATTATTAATTGGGCAGAGAATTATGGAAGGATTTCGGACTATCAAAATGGGTTTCGAAAAGAGAAAAATACTGTGGATAATATATGGATTCTGGATACTTTAATTACGAAGTACGTGAAAATAGCAGGGAAAAGATTATATATAGCAGCAATAGATTTAGAGAAAGTCTTCGATGCAGTGAATAGGGAGGCGTTATTTACTAGATTAAGAGAGGTTGGGTTATCGAAGAAAATGAGACTGGTAATAGAAGGAATATATGAGAAAGTATTGGTAATGATTAAACTACAAGGGGGTGGGTTGAGTAAGTGTATGGAATCGAAGAGGGGTGTGAGGCAGGGTTGTAAGCTGTCACCGATATTATTTCTATTGTTTATAAATAATATATTAGATAGACATGGAGGTGAGAGATGGCAATGCCCTTGGATTGGGAAGAGGGAGATACCGGGGCTGCTATTTGCAGACGATTTATTGATCTTGGCATTAACAGCAAAGGGATTGCAAAAAGGGCTAAATGAGGTAATGGAATATACTAGAAGATGGGCACTCAAAATAAATGTACGGAAGACGCAGATAATGATATGTAGGAAGAGGAAAGCCAAAAAAGAAAAGAAATTCTGGACAGTCGAGCAGCAAGAAATCAGACCAGAAAAAAGAATGGAGTATTTAGGAGTTATAGTTAGTAGTAACGGCTCGTGGGAAAATCAAATAGCCAAATATAAAGGGAGGGGAGCACTGGCAGTAGTGGGGATATTAGAAAATAAATTCCCGGATATAAAGTACAAAATACAGAGATTGGTGTTCCAATCAATGGTTAAAGGAAAAATGTTATATGGGGTAGAAATATGGGGATTGGAGGAAAGTAGAAAAGAACTAAACCAGGTGGTGGCAAAATTTAGCAAAATTATTATGGGGGTCCCAAACTGTACTGCAAATGTGGGGGCTAGATTACTATGTAAAGAATCGATAGACATTACTATAGCTAAGAGGGTGATGAAGTATTGGATGAGATTGGAAGAAGGGAAAGGAGGGAATTTAATTCAAGAGACGTATAGATTCCAGAAAAATATGCAGAACGAGAGGTATTGGGTGAATAAGTGCAAAAATAAATTACGAAACTAGAGTTAGGAGATATAGGATATGAGAGATGGAGTGAGAAGAAAGAATGGGTATGGAGAAGGGTTATAAGGAGAGTTGCCGATATAGAGAGACAGAGTTTAATAATGGAATGTAGAGAAAGAGCCTCACTATCAGTATTAAACAAATTGTTAGAAACCATGAACCCGAAAATCGAAGTTGAGGACAGGAAGGGCAAAAGAGGTCTATACTGGTGGATTTTTGGAATTCCAAGAAATAGAGGGTGGATAGGTAGAGAAAATGCGGGTAGATGTATTCTGTGTGGAGAAAGATGGTCCGACCTACATATATTTATCGAATGTAGGGAGTTAGAGGAGTTGAAAGAGAAAGTGTTGAGTAAAAAAGAGATAGAAAAAGTAGATAAAATTGAAAGGATGACGGTATGGCTAGCCAGAGAATGGGGAAGAGGAACAAATATTTCCAAATATTTAAATATGGTTAAAATTAGATTTATAAATAAATTAAGAGAATAAGGGGTAGAAGAGGGTTACAGAGGAAAGAGAGGAAAGAGGTAGACGAAACTGCTAGGTTATAAAAAACTTTTGTTACATTAAGAGGAGTTTGGAATATAACTGAGTAGATTGTGTGATGAAAAGAAGATTTGTATATACTGGGAGAGAAGGCATACGTGAGAGAACGTAGGAGGCAGCTAATGTAGTTAGAAAAAAAGGACGATAATAGTATAAAGTATCGAGTGGTAATAGCAGGAAAGAGTCGGGATGAGTTGATAACCCAATAGAAGAAAAACTTTAAACATTAATTAAGATTCTAATAAGTAATGAGTGGCTGTGAGTAAGAGGAACAGTTGGACTGTTTAGGAACGGAAATAAGCGGAAGAAATGGGAGGAATAAGGAAAAGACAGGTTTGATTGTTGGCAATTCGATAGATTAATATGTAAGTTCAACTAAAAAAAAGTAATTAGAGAGTAGTTTCTAGTTTTAGTCTAAATAAGGAGCTAGAGAATTGTCAACAAGCACATTTGTAAACAGTGTTTGAATATTAACTGTAGGTTTAGTGGACAAGAAAAGGAGTTTGGAATATAAACAGATAAGATTGTATGATGAAAATAAAATTTGTATATATTGGGAGAGGATTGCATATGTGAGAGAACGTAGGTGGCAGCTAAGGTAGTGATCAAATGAAGAAAGGGAAGAAAATAGTATTAAGTTCCGAACTGGAAACAGCGCGAAAGAGTCGGGATGAGTTGATAACATAATAGAAGAAAACTTTAAACACTAGTTTAAAATGTTAATAAGTAATGAGTGGCCGTGAGGAAGAGGAACTGTTGAACTGTTGGACTGTTTAGAGATGTAAATGAGTGATAAGTGATGTGAGGAATAAGGAAGAGACAGATCTGATTTGTGGCAATTCGGTGATTTAATATGTAAGTTCAACTAAAAAAAGTAATTAGGTAGTAGTTTTAGTCTAAGAGGCGGAAGAATAAGAAAGAAATGTGATGAATAAGGAACTGGAAAATTGTAAACTAGTACGTTTGTAAATAGTGTTTAAATATTAACTATAGGGTTTAGTAGATGATCATATGTAAAAATTAGCGAATAAGTATTATAAGAGAGATAAACAGAGGCAAGGAAGAAGTGGGGAAGATTGGGGATGGAAGGGGGAGGGGTATAAGAGCCAGACGGGTGGGATGGTACAGTCCCATCCCAAGGTGAAAGATGAAGCATGTCCGCTCACAGAATAACAAGTGACTCAAGATGGTGACAGGAATGAAGTAAGACGACCCGGTTATAGGCGGAGCAGTAGATAAATGCGTGACGGATCGTATGATGGACTGGTAACCGCCTTTACGATTCGCCACGTAAAAGAGGAGAGAAGTACGAGTTATAGGTGGGGGTAATATCTAACCCGGGAGGAGTGGCTGATAGCGGTGCTGGGTGGGAAGGTTCTCTCCTTACTAGGGTTCCGCGTGCAGCCAATGTTTCTTTCTCTTTTTGTTTAGTTAGCTGTAGATAGTAGAATATGTGTTAGTACACTAGAATTAAGGTTGGGGATGCCCTATCATGCGGTTGGTGTTCCTCGCATATCAGAGGCATCTCAATAGTTTTAGACAAGGTGGTGCAGTGCAAGGCTGGATTCCGCCGACACGGGCACCACTAATTAGAGTAGATAGTAAATAGTTTTAGTGTAGATAGTAAGAGTTGTACATGATATAATAGTATGTTAGTTTATATTGTTCTGTTTGGTTTTTGGTTTATGTGTATTTCATGGTCTTTATTGCCTGTAACCGATGGTGTAAACTAGGGTGGGCAATAAGGAGTTATCTTATCTTATCTTATCTTATCTTATCTTATCTTATCTTATCTTATCTTATATTATTATTATTATTATTATTATTATTATTATTATTATTATTATTATTATTATTATTATTATTAAATTTCACCAGGCAACGCGGGGTACTACTGCGCTGTCGTATCGCTTAACAAAAGACAATAGTAAAAATTAAATGCGGTCTTAAAGAAAACAGCGGTAATTAAAATACGCTTAAGAAAGTACAGCTAAATAACAAAACCAAGCACAAACAAAACACATGACAAATTTTTGTATCAGTACAAGTTATGCCGTGACATATCGCTGCACACCACAGCATCAAAATCTTTTGTAACAACTTCTGTACAGTACGAAAATAATACAACACACACATACTATGCAATATACATCCAAAGTAAAATATCTGCCATTAGACAACTTCATGGTCTCACTCAACAGAAGATTATTATAACAGAAGACAAGTACGCACTGATTTACAGCCTAAAAGAACACGTGCACTAAAGAAACATTGTACGTGACTTCACTACAGAAGTGAGCTGCCCGCGGTTCACATATGATTGTACCGGAGTAACATAAAAGGCAAATGAAGCAAGGCAACGAAGCGATGGCTGTTCCCGCCATTGTACTTCCTCCCTACGAATGTATTTATGAAAAATAAAATGTCATATAGTTATTTTAATATTTCAGGGCAAAAATGACTCATCCTTTTTATCTCTTTCATAATACATTACAAAGTACAGTATAATATCTCTTAATCACGAGGAATTATGGCTGTCTCGGAGGGGGTATGTTCACTCGTAGGTCCGTAAGAGCAATACTGTTTTCTTAACGTGGAATGAGCCATAGGTTTGTTTATGCCCTTTAATGTTGTATTGTCATTATTAGGACAGCTCGTATAATTGCCCTTTTGTTGTATTTGGTTAATGAATGAATCATACAATATATCTATTTGGCAACTGTTCGCATGATATGTATCTGACATGTTTACATCAGTGTTCGCGTATGTACTGCTCGGTTCATTGTCCTTACACCTACTAGATATTGCAGAAATATTAGAGTGAGGAGATGTTAGGTGAGTGTTTTGGTTTGACCATTTTATGTCAAAAACTAAAATATAATGGTCACTTAAGTCATTATTAATATTTGATACTGTATAGCATAATTCAGAATTATTCACTGATATGTGATCAAGTAAGGTGTTAGCAGAGTCACTTATTCGCGTTGGATATGTTCTATTGCACTGAGCAAAACCATAGCAATTTGGAAGATTGAGATGCTTTCTTTTTAATTGGTCACTGGATAAAACATCAATATTGACATCACCTAGGAACAGACACAACTTGTTAGGACTATTAAGCTGACTGAGAAATTGTTCAAGATAACTCAGGAATGCAATGGCACTATTCCGGTTAGGATTATATCGGCAATACTGTTAATGTGATTGCAACCTTTCCTTTTGATCTGATATCTGTAAATCTCAATCCACAACAAGCTATGATTCACCTCACATTTTGATATCAAGTTTACTTTCCAACTATGCGATTTCATTCATTGTCAGCCGAAACGAACAACTGTCAGGCCCGGTTTCATCAACACATGTTAGTACTTAACAAGGTGTTAAATCATTTTAACATACGATTTAAGAAAATTTGCGTTTCATCAACAAATGTTAACATTAACAAATGTTAAACTGCGTATTAAAGTTAACATCAGCTATTTCCAATGTTAAATGGCTAACATTAGCATTTAGCAACCTGTTCCAAAATGGCTGCTGTGAATCTCGCTTTCGAGGCGGAATTGCTCTATTTAGATCTTTTACAAAACAATCCTGATCGAAGAATAGTTCAGCGACGTAATGACTCTGAAAATTTGACGGATCCGAAATGTCTTCATAGATACAGGTTATCGAAAACAGTCGTTGCTAAGGTTGTTGACGAAATTCAAGTGAGGTTAGAATATCCTACGAAGAGAAACTTACCTCTTTCTCCAATGTTGCAGGTACTGATAATATTACGAGTTTTTGCTACTGGTTATTTTCACATAATGGCCGGAGACAATGCTGGCATTTCTAAAGCCACTGTTAATAGAGTTGTTTGTCGAGTGTCTGCAGCAATAGCATCCATGAGATGGAGGCATATAACATTCCCTTCAGTAGAAGAGCGTCAGCAAATTATCCGCGACTTCTATGAAATAAGCCGTTTTTCTGGTGTATGTTCTACGTGCAATAGATTGCACACATGTAAGAATCCAATCACCTGGAGGCAATTGGGCCGAAATATATCGTAATCGAAAGGGATATTTCTCTATTAATGTTAATGTGATTAGTGAGCCTAACCTCCAAATCAGGGATATACTTGCTAGGTGGTCTGGTTCTGCACACGACAATACAATATTTAATAACTCCCATATCGGAGCACAGTTTGAAGTGGGACAATTAACGAAGTGATTTTGTTAGGTGACAGCGGATACCCGCTAAAAAAAAGTATCTGTTTACCCCATTGAAACTCTCGCGGACTTTTCCCGCGCCTCGTCCTTTTCTTTTATCGTCAAGCCATCTGTGCGCTTGCACTCAATAACATATATTTACTAGCTAATTCAATTAACAACTCTTTTTCGAAGGAGGAAAAATGAAAACTACGATTCCGTTTCACTTCACGCGCCATATTTCACAGCTGTGCTCAAACAAAAGCGCATCGTAGCGCGCTATAAAACAGCGTGTTCGTACCACTGCCTCCTTGATTCGCACCAGTTCGCAATATTGAGAGAGTTAACAGTCGATTAGTTAACATTTCACAAGAAAAGTTTGATGAAACGCAAGAAACCTAACAAGATGTTAAATTTCTAACTCCGTATTAACTAACTACTTGTTAGTATATATTTAACATGTGTTGATGAAACCGGGCCTCAGTGTAACGGAACTTCGATATAAGTCGAATGCTTGTAATCGATTGATGAAAGCAGGTCGAAACAAAGGAAACAAATTTGAATTATCTACGAATGCGTGAATATGCATTAGACTAGGGTGTTCACGTGCTCATGTGCTCCTGGGTAGGCATGGGCTGCAAACGGAGTCGCGAAGAGTCGAGACTACTTCCTCTGGAACCGACACTCTCGACTCCAGTGTCGACTCCACTGATGCAGCAACGCCATCTATAAACTATTGTCGGAACTGCTTGGAATTATAGTGCCACGTTCCTCCCGTGGTAACTCGTGATACGATGAACCCAAGATGATTATTAGCCATCAATCATTAAATATGGTTTCGGGATTGTATCATCTTTAGTGTTAATTTTGTAGGTCTATTTTGGCGACGATGATGATAATGATGACGATAATTGTCGTGGTAATAATAATTTGACGGTATTCTTTTACATACTCGCCAATATTGACTCTACGAGTTTAGCTCCGCGGTGTAGGGGGCAACGCGTGAGCCTGATCACTCGGCGGTCCCGAGTTCGATTCTCTGCCGGGTTAATGATTAATACCCCTGGCCTGGGGCATAAAACAGGAAAAAAGGAGCGAGTGCTTAGAGTATGATTTTACAACAAATATTTTACCAAACATTGTGCGTCATAATAGCCGCCTCCGCAGTCTATGGAGGCCCCGAGATCGATTGTGGCCAGGTTAGGGATTTTTACTTGTATCTCAGATTTCGTTACCACGTTGAGGTAGAGACCGGGTCTAGAAAGTCAAGAATAACAGTAGAGAGGATTCGTCGTGCTGAACACACGTCACCTCGTTATCTTCTGGCCTTCGAGCTGGGCAGAGGTCACTTGGTAGGCCAAGGCCTACCTGGGCTGTCGCGAAAAGGGGCTTTTGTGTATACTACTACTACTACTACTACTACTACTACTACTACTACTACTAATAATAATAATAATAATAATAATAATAATAATAATGCAACAGGACTTAACGTGGTCCTTGAATTATAATGATAACCTACAACCTGTTTTCCATTCAGTGACCGGGTCAGGAATGGAATGAATGAAGCCCCCATCCTGCGGCGAGGATAGGAATTGTACCGGTTGCCGAGGCCTGTCGCACTCCTCTGGGGCAATGATGAATGACTGACAGATAAAATGAAATGATGTTGGAGAGTGTTTCTAGAGTGGAAGACGACAGGGATCACCGGAGTTCCCGGAGAGAAACAAATCTCACGTGGAGTGACTGGGATTTGAACCACGGAACCCGGCTGTGAGAGGGCAACGCGCTGCTGCCTGAGCCACGGAGGCTTGTAATGGTGTAAGCTATGCTCGAGGATTTAGGCCCTACCCATATTAGATTTGTTTTCATCATTCATGTCCAATTCATAATGATTTACCATCGATGTATGTTGATCAATTTCCTGGTCACCACAAATAAAGACGTGAAATTAAATATCCGTTGTCTGCTATGCCGATACTTTCCGACATGAAACGTTTAATTTTATTTCAACTACACCATTACGCTCGTCGTCTTCGTTAACGATATCGTACTTCACTCTACAATACTTTAAAAAACCAAATGGGCAAATGAGCAACAACATGTATGATATTTCATGTTATTTTCCGCGCCTCGACACGCATGCGGCCCCGCAATGATAGTCTTTTCTTTCTTTCTTTCTTGAGGAGTTTGTTTGGGATTGAGGAATGATAGTCAAGTTTGCTTGGAGTCGCGAGGCTTCATGTGAAGCGACCGTGCGGCCCCCCAATGCGCGTCAAGTTCTTGTTCTTGAAGTGGATTTGGGCTCGTTATTTCACCCAGCACAATACTTGTTTATAATTGCACTAGTTCTACACTCGCACACAATTCCGATAAAGTAGGACTCCAATGCTGTTAGCAATTTTCTCTGATTGATAATTAGTTGAAGATTGAGTGAAGTAGATCGTGCAGTTGATTCACAAAATGGTTTCAAAGCAGTTGAAATAGTTCACTAGAAGACATAGCAGCTAGACAACTGAGAGTGATAAAATTATGTATAAAATACTAGGAGATATAGGAAAATCACAGGGACACAAGGTACGTTATACTAACCTTCACGCTAGAGCGACCCATCACAGCGACTTCTACAAAACAAACAAGACCGGGTCGACATATAAGGGATAAGTAGGAGAGGGCGGTGGAACTACTGAGGGGTGAATACATGTGAGAGTGTGGGACGTTGGACAGAGGGAAATTAATATCTGATAAACGTATATGGGGGCACTTAGAGAGCGGAAAGCGTTATTGAGATCGTAAACAAAAAACCAAGGGGCGTGACACTGTGGTGATATGACAGCAATGAAAGTGTACACGCGATTGGAGGAGGGGGAGAGATGACAATATACAGTAGCTATGTGGCGTGGTTTAAAAGCAGGCGGTAGAGAGGACGTGAGTCAAATGAGAATGTATAGTATGAAGTATACGAGCTTGAGGGAAAATATGATGAAACAATTGAGTGATGTCAATTAATGTTCGACAATGAGGGATTAGAGTTTAAATTAGGGTGATCTAAGAACTGATTTAATATGCTTATTATTGTGTGAGAGGGCTTGTATACCAGACATAAAATTGACGTGGGGAGAGGATAATTGAAATTTATTAAGCTTGAGTACAGGCAGCGTCGAGACGAGTTATAAACGGATATTGAAAAAAGAGATGATTGATATCGGCATCTACGGATCCACAATGACATAGGTGATGCTGTTGTAAACGAAATAAAAATTTATAAGAGTAAGAGCATGATTAAATCGAAGACGTAAGATATTGATGATATGACGACGAGTGTAGATTGCGTGTTGTTACCAGAAAGTAGTAGGTAATAGTGGTTGTAGACTATGATAGAATTTGCCCTTCTCACGTGCAGATGTTGTCCATATGTGTTTCCATAATTGTTTCTGTTGTGGTTTTAACAGAGATATGAAATCTGTGGCTGGAACAGAAAATGTAGCTGGGTTTATTGATAATAGCGAAGCCTCTTTCGCTAATCAATCAGCTCTTTCATTACCTGGTATGTTTTTAGGTGTTGGTATCCAAATGAGTGTAACTTGGACACCTAATTGGTTTAAATGAAATAGGATGTGCTTTACGTTATATACATACCAATTCAGCGTAAACTTGTTAGATTTTAGTGTTTGGAGCACGGAGGGAGAGTCAGTAAATATATTAGCAGATTGTATGGATGAACTTTTCATGTACAGTAACGTTTGTCGTATGGCAAGGAGTTTTGCCGAAAAGATAGAAAAATGTGACGATAAATGAAACAATTCAGCATACTGAGTTTGTTCGTAGTAAAAAGCAGCTCCAACACCACAAGAATTTTTGGATCCATCAGTATAAAATTTGGTACATGCATTAGTGGATGAAATACGAACTTTTTAGAATATAGAGGAAAATATGAAAGCCGTCAAGGGAGCTTAGCAAAGGATGATTCTTTAGAATAAATAATAGTATTAGTATATTGAATCACGTCATACGACACGGAATAGTATGGTAACACATGACTACGAATAATATTAGGTTTAAATGGGGAGGCAGACTCTAATGCCCAAATTAAGGCAGGGGGTCGGCAATTTTGTGTGATAGGTGATGGGAATGATTGAGCGAGTAGTTGTATTTTGGGTATACGGTTATTGGAGATCACTAGAAGTCGTTTGAGAAGATACTTAGATGCTAGAAATTTGCTTCGAAGTAGAAGAGGAGGGTCACCAGTTTCTGCTAATTATGCAATAGTAGGAGTGGTATATAATGCACCAAAGCAAACTCGTAGCGCTTGATTTTGTGTCGTATTGAGGGATTGAAGGGAGGATGGTGATGCAAGATCATGCGTCAAGTTAACTTGGAGTCGAGAGGCTTCATGCGAACCGAGACCGGTGTTCGGAGTCGATGGAGTCGACGCTCTCTATTCCAGGCTTCAGTCGCGTCAAATACAGTAGAGACAATACGCGACACTCAGCAAGATATTGAGGGGCACTATTAGAGCTCTCTCTAGCGGGTAGACCTGAGAACTACTGGTTCTGTCTTGAGAGCACGTGTATTTGTGTGTGAAGTTTTTGTTGTTATTTATGCGTTTTCAGTGAGTTGACAAAATCATATAGTAGCGTGTATCATTCCTTGATATCTCCTCTCAACATCAGGGGAGAGGTACGTGCTGTGTTTGCCTGCAGTAACTATGAAGTGGAGAAGAATGCGCGGTCTTTCTTTCGCTACCCTCGTGACAAAAAAATGTAAGTAATATTGTGTTTGCATATATATTCTTCCAGTGTCAAAGAGATTTTTATAGTACTTCATAATCTTCTGACCTGCTCGACCCGTATTTTAACTGGCTTAAAATATAATATGCATATTTTGTTGTATAGTACAGCAGTTAACCATCAATACCGATGTATTGTTGTAGGTGTATCTGTGGGTTTTGAAATATCACAGAAGTGATTTGGATAAGGTGTACGAGAAAGAAGGGACATTACACTTACATAAGAATTATAAGATCTGTTCAGATAATTTCCAAGCCAGCGACGTAAAAAATCCTCGACTATACAGCCAAGGGCATGTTACATTTTTACTCTGTACGTATATATTCCTCAAAGCATCTCTATCGACAACATTTTCATACTTTTCTTTCTTTTATCCCTCTTCTCAGATTAAAGCCGGGATTTTATAGATTTTCTTTCTGTTAGTACGCTTCATGTTAAGAGGAAAATTGTCCAGCATTTAAATGTTAATTCATTGCATCACGTGTGTAAGGAATTTGCCGATATTTTTATTGACAAGTGTCTTAATGTGATGATACAATGTTTTTAAATGAGAAAAAAGACAAATCTAACCGTTAAAGTTCAGGCACGAATGCTAAAGCAAATAAGTAATGCATAAATGAAAGATCAACCCATTTCACAGCAGTCGATTTCACATCTTGTTTATATGTCTAATTTCAGTCTCTATATAATAACCTTTTAAATAATTCTTCATTAATTTATTCAGAATTGCTTTAGCAACTTCGAAGTTAATATCTCAATAATACTTTCTTTCTAGACGTAATTTATTTTCCATTTTCGTATATGCATTTTCTTTGATATTTGAATATAGTGCGACTTTACAGGTCAAGTCACTAGGAGCGCCACCGTCGAATTGTCTCCCATTTTAGCACGGCTAAATCCGTAAGTGTCGCGTATTTTCTCTACTGTATTTGGTCACGCCCATCCCTACTCCTGGGAGCCCACCGCCACTGAAATTCACAGAAGGCTTGCTGACTGAACGCTGTAAGGCATAACAGTCTCTAATGTTAATGTATGTATGTATGTATGTATGTACGTATGTGTTAAAAAAGGAAGAGATATTTTTTTCTTTCACGCAGTCCTAAATTACAGGTTGTAATCTAGCGAACGCCTACGGAACTACTCTGTGTGGTAATTGTTAATAAATACCACTAATGGCAGATTACTACATTCAAAGACTAAACACCAATATTTGTGGAACTATAAGTATCAAGGCCGGTCTCCACTGTTTAACATTTAACACCAACATGTTAAATTTAACATGTTACAGTTGACATGTATATTGTGATTGTGTCTTCCAATTGACTTTGCATGTTAACTCAGAATGTTGAGTTAACACTTTTAACATGTTGGCGTGTTTTCCGCTCCAAGTGGAAAACATGTCAGGTCAATTCGTTGTTCGTGCGATGTTGGCACAGCTTCGGCAACTTCCATGCTGATTCCATGCCAACACATAGCCTAAACGACGCAAACGACGTGCTCCTCATGAAATAGGTTTAAAATTACAACAATCTGCAACACTGATTCTCTTTGTTATAAGCTACAAATACAGTACGCACACGTGTGTCGTTCTCTCTGCATTATACTAAAATGTACCGGTATAGTCAGAAATGGAGTAGAGCGAGGAGATTACTCTGGACTTAATTAATGATATGCCTTTTAGAAAGGCCTTATTTGTGGGATGTCTCATCAGAGGAATACAGATATAAAGCGAAGAAAGCCGACAGTTTCCAGGAACTCGAAAATATCTATAATTGTTCCCGCGAGTAAATCGAAAAAAAAAAAAAAAAAAAAAACTAGCGTCCCTCCGCTCCCAGTACAGTCGAGAATTGCAGAAAGTTCAGAAAATTGGTTAATCGGGAGCGGACGAATTTTATACTTCAAAGTGGTTTGCTTTTGAAGCAATGAGCAGAGTGAGGGGAAGAAATGTGCCTAATAAGACTGCATTTCTAAATCATAACAAGAAGCAACAGTGGCAAGAACAAAGGCCAATTCCTCTTCATCTGAGTCCATTGTCCTTATTTAAAAATACTAGACACCACCTAAATGTATTACCATAAATTGATATGATGAACTACCTGTATATAAACAAAGGATGTCAAGTTTAACATGTTTATTAAGTGTGGACACAATGTTAAATGAAACAGTATTTGATATTTAACATTTAACATGCTGATGGTGTCACCAGTTAACATTTAACACTTTTAACATTTAACATGTTGTTGTTAAATGTTAATCAGTCGAGACCGGCCTTCACACACACCCAAAATTTGCTACATTTCTGCAGTTATTAACTACTTTATCAGTGAGATAATACAGAGCTCTTGGAACAGCCAACCACTCGCTAGCGCGTCCAACAATGGATAGGTGTGCTGGCAATCAATATTTGGGATATCTCGCAATTTGGCACGAATTCTTTATGGTATATTTGTTATAATTGCTCATTTTTACTGATCGTTATTTGGTATCGGATTGTTGGGGACATTTTAGTGGATTTTAAAAAAAATTTTAGCGTACCATAATAATATATGTTGGTTACCCTGCAGGCTAATAGTTTTTTGTGGTTTTTTGTTTGTTTGTAGTTTTATGTCGCACTGTCAGGTTGGTGTAATAGTGAGATCTGGTGGAAATTTTCTGTATTTTATGTGTTTAGCCCGGACCGTATTGTGTATTTATGATGCGATACTGTAATTTTTGAACGTAGTTGAGACGATTATTGGAATTAAATTAGTTTAAGTTGAAATAGTTCTTAGGTGAGTTTTTTTTATTTGGAAGCCTGTGGTTAATTTTGAGGTTATGATGTTGAAAATTTGCGGCAGTAAGGTCAATTGCGGGTAATTGATCTAGCAACACTGATTATTCATATTTGGTGGCCTGTTACATTAATATTGACATGCTTGTTGTTTTGTATTTGAAGTGTGTTGTTAAACCATTGAAGGTTAAGGTTATATGATCTGATCCTGATGACTTGGCGTATTTGGTAGTAGTCAGGAACGTGCCATTGCTAATAATTAGATTTTTATCTTGGATAGTTCGCGTGTATGCACATATTTCTAAACTTTGAGAGCCTACTGTTCATATATTTTGAAACCATTTTGTTGTTGTGCAAAGGTAAGTGTCGCTTCTAGGTTTCATTTGTTTACAAGGATGAATATCCAGGAGGTACGGCAGTCAAGATTTTCTGCGGACGTTGAACGTTTGGGAGGTGAGCATAGTAGCGGATTGACAACATTCCTAGCCTCCTGTCTTGACTGTCGCGGCTCGAAGCCTAGTTAATGCATGTGAGATTTTCGATGCCTATACTCGTTCTGAGGACGTGAGATCCGAGTATCGCGCTGAGTTGAATGTACTTGCTTGCTCGCACGCCTCCGGCTCGACCCTGATGATACACTGGAGATGGTGATGAGGAGAGTAACCACACTTATTCCTTGAAGGTAACAGACGTACTGTCATTTGTCACATATAGTGCAACTGCGGCAAATCACTGTACTTCCATTTTCGCTAATATGACGCACATTTCACTACAATAGCTGATACTTTTTGGAGCTATGAAAATAACAGTAGAACAGCAAGCAACATAAGTCTATAGAAATGTTGAAAGATTCCAGCGAGAGAATAACCTGTGTTTCGTGCTGGCTGTGTCAGGCTAAATAGCTGAAGACGATAGGGTGCTCTCATGAGCTCATGCTGGGAGTTTCAATCCCGGCTCAGTTCAGTAGTAGAGGTGCGCGGGGCTGTGAGCTTGCATCTGGGAGATAGTAGGTTCGAATCCCACTATCGGCAGCCCTGAAGATGGTTTTCCGTGGTTTCCCATTTTCACACCAGGCAAATGCTGGGGCTGTACCTTAATTAAGGCCACGGCCGCTTCCTTCCAACTCCTAGGCCTTTCCTATCCCATCGTTGCCATAAGACGTATCTGTGTCGGTGCGACGTAAAGCCCGTAGCAGTTCAGTAGTATTTGAAGGCGCTTAAATATGACAGGTTTATTTCTGTATCTTTACCGCAGAATTCCTATGGGAAAAATTCTGGCATCCCAGCCTCTCCTAAAACCGTTTAACTAGTGAGTGGTACGTTACATCCAGTGCTCTTTTTTTAAAAGAAAAATGGTGGTGTTACTCACCTGAAGTTCTTCATAAACTGAATTTCACACTTTGTTCATATCTCCATATGTACCATCTTCTTCTCTTCCAAAGCTACTAATTTTACTACTGCCCCACTCTGAAGAAATTTTCTCTTCCATGTGTTTTTCTGGTCCTTATCTTGTAAAATCTTGGCACACCTTACAACCTAGCATTTTATTTTTCGCATAAAGCCAATTGTTTCTCTGGAAAAAGTCTAATGTCCAATAATTGGGCTGTTCAGGATTGATTCCCTCTTGAACGGCAGAAATCTATAAGTACTTGCAATGTTTTTGTCGCATTCATTTGATTCACTGTTACAGGTTCAGGCGATACTTCAAAAGAATCATCACGCTTTGTTTGATTGCACACTGGTACAAAATAATGAGTTTAATTTCACTTCTCTAACTTGTGAACCACGTGCACCCCTTGCTCCTAATAAATAACTATGAACTTGTTTGCCTCGGCAACACAGTAAACGTGTTTGTTCTTTTCCAATTATTGAATAACAACTAAGGCAGTTAAATTCCAGGCTGCTAGGCAAAACTAGTGTTTGTATGTATGTCTACCCCTTAGTCCCATTTCCTCATACAGGGTTGGGGATGAGGTGAGATGAAATTGACTTTTTTTACGGCCGGATGCCCTCCCTGGCGCCAACATCGGTTGAGGAGCTAATGAAGATGAAATAAATGGAGGTGAATGAAATTGGGTAAGGAGTTGGAAGGAATTAGTGTGGCCTATGAATAGGAAATGTCCCGGCATTTGCCTGGAAGTGAAAATGGAAAACTACAGAAAACGATTCTCAGGACAGCCGATGGTGGGGTTCGAACCCAGTCGTGTCACAAATGCAGAGCTTGGCTCCACAGCCTTACCATGTTAACACGTACACCCACTCCGCTCGGTCCAGGGAAAACAAGTATAAGTCAGAAAATGTTCAAAATAAGGCAAGTTCTCGGTGTGAGTCCTGGAAGGGATTTTGATCTTTCGTCAGAACTGAAGTACGTGTGCAGTATTTCATTTGGTCCTAACAGTACAAGTAAACATGTCAATATTTATCTAGGGGAGAAGATTACAAGTCATTTTCTGACTTATACTCGTTTTCCCTGATAGCCTTAGAGTTTAAACATCCATTAACACCAGATTAACTATGACGGTTAGCTATTTCCTAGTTGTATGCTGCTACGTTGACATTAACAGCACTTGACAAGAAGAGTTTGTTTGCAGAAGGGTGAGAAAATCAACCCCTACTGTAGTGTATTCCAATAGCCAAAAAATGTGGAAGTATAAGAAAGAGCAACGTACAGGGTCTTTATTTATGCTTGGCAAGGACTTTCTCGCTCGACCTTGGCCGCCAGTGACGGTTCAGTTGCCGGCTACCGCGCGTGTGTATGTACGGCAGAATACAGTGCTCAAAATCGTTATAATGCGTTTTACTCACCATGTTTACAGTTTATGCTGAAAATGTTCCTCCATACGCTGTCAAACATAATCGGCATCTCCTAATGAAGTTTTTGGTTACTCTACCAAGTTCTTCAGCACTGATGGATGCAGTTGCAGCTCTTATATTGTCTTTAAGTTCATCTAGTGTGTGAGGATTGTTCCCATTAACTACATTTTTTAAAATTCCCCACAAATAAAAATCACATGCCGTTAAATCTGGGCTAGGAGTGGGTCACAGCTTTTTACTTGTAATCCTCGTACCAAACACGCTTCAGTAAGGAGATAACGTCTATTGTCATTGTTTACTGAACCTGTACGTTTGAATCTCTTGGCCAGTTGTGTTATTGTCCGATTGATAGGAATGGGTCTGCCTGGAAATTTCGCTTGAAACTTTTGTCTTTTCCTAGCGCACGATTTTCTGCACTTAATGTAAGTATTGTGCAGATATCCACCTTCACGTAACGAATATTTCACATTCATTACAGCACTATACAAAATCACAATAAAACACTATACAATACGACATACAGTACGCAGTAGCTTCATTGAAGACCCTACTAGCTCGGAGCTCAGCTCTCAGCAACTGCAGGAAGTGTCGGAAACTGCGCACGCCAGCGGCTGGTAGCGGCCTGTCATCGGCAGCCAAAGTCGAGCAAGAAAGTCCTTGCCAAGCATAAATCAAGACCCTGTATAAGCAAATTATCACAAAAATAATTTATTCTATTATCACCACCTGTTCAATACAAGCCACGTGCTACGCGGGTGAAATCTACATAATACTATATGCACTTCTCAGGGACTTGTTTCGCCCCTTGTTAAGGGCATCATCAGCCTGTAGGTAACCTTAAGGTCAAATGTCTGAAACATTAACTATTCATACAAGGATTATACTGAAAAATACCTTACACCTTAAAAACATCTTAAGTTACAATTATAATATAAAAATTCCCATTACACACTAAGAGTATTGAGATTTGATATTGTCTATACTCGTGAAAATGAAAACGAAAACTAAAAAAAAAATTTTAATGAAAATTTAGAATTTGCAGATCCTTGGGATAGTAACAGTCCTGGGTACATCAATCCCAAATGTTCTGTATCTGAACTTGATGAAAACAATGTCCATTAGGTATAAACAACAGCTGTATATTTAAGAATAAATTAGATAAGTTGAGTGTTGTGATTAAAATGTTGTAAATTGAAAATTGTGATCGTATGTTTTCTGTCGCGTAAAGCAGTGTCACAATTCCAAGTCTAGGCTGCTGCTTAATTGTTGAATTGTGTTCTTGACGTTATAAACAGTCATGTTTGAATATTCTTACTTGTAGATGTGATTATTAGGCTTTGAGAGTGATATTGTCTGTAATGAATTAAAAGAGAAGTTAAAATTAGTATTTTGAAGCACGCGTATTGACAAGAAACTTCAAGTAGTTAATATGTCAATTGAGAAGTAATTTACTTGTCAAGGTAGTGCTAAGTAGAACTGACTGTTCTGGCAGCTCCTGCCTGACTAACATTTCTATTCCTGGTGTTATACTGGTGCGGTAAAGAGGGGTGGGGTGTAGAGCGGGGGGGAGGGTTACGTTGATTTTTAAGCGCCTGTGTCGTTACTGGAGGGGCATTAATCGGGTTAGTGTAGGAAGACCTGACGTTTGGTTTGGTGGATGAAGTATTTGGAAGAGATGATTTAAAAATATTCAGGATTTTATTCTGGTGTGAATTCACGATGTGTATTAATTTGGGTGTTAATTCATATAAAGGATTTTTATTTTCTGTGACCTCATTTAAATTATGATTGTTATTATAGGTTTGGTCCAAAAAGATGTGTAGGTTTTCTATTTTGTTTATTAAGTTTCCTTTACTGATACATTTAATAATAATAAGATCCTTTTCTATAGTTGTAAAGTGGTGGCTTGTATTGAATAGGTGGTGATAATATAATAAATTATTTTGTGATAATTTGCTTATAGTCAGCTTCAATATGGACCAGTCATGAGAATTGTCTCTTGCAAAGAGCAACATGACAATTCTCTCTTTCTTCTTATTTAACTCCAAACTGACAACACAAAATGGTTAATAGAAAAGAATGATCATTTTAGAACAGCAGTTTACAGAAACTTCAATAATGTGCGTGTACACATTATATCTATAGAAATGTAACAAAAGCGACAAACAAGCTTGACTTTAAGCCATAAGCCTACACTTTCGAATAACATCCAATTACATTTCTTGTTTCTTTCAAGAAATCAGGTGCCGTTATTGCGTACCATTGCTTACTGCTACAAAAAGGCACTAGTTACATCCATCATATTGTTATCTTATTGGCTGATGATCTAGACCAGAGTTGCTCAGCTGGGCGCCCATTCAGTCTAACCCAGTGTGGCTGGGCAGACTTGACGTAAGTGCAGGCAGCTTACGTAGCAAGTGTATGTCACAGTCAAGCCAGAGAGCGAATACATTTGCTACGGCAGAGGAGGAGTGCCATTCGATTGCGACTACAGAGCTTTCTTCTCGCACCGTTTTCAACAAAATGTTGATAGGAGTACAACATGAAGAAAGACACCACAGTGTAATAGCTAGAAAAATATATTTTTAAAAAATATTTGTGTGTGGTTTATACTGTACTCAGTATTAACAGGCATGGTTTTATTTTCCTGCATTTACACATTCAAAGAAAACTGAAACGTTACAGTTTTTGTTACAGTGCACAGTACTCAAAAAGAGAATTAACACATGATATTGTGTGTTCCTCAAACTTAATATTTTAATCAAAGTGCAATTCACTTCCCATGTTGGATATGGATACTCACAACTAACATTTTATCTATAGGTTCAATTGTTTTTGAAAAAATGAATCTGTGAGGAACGTTTTTTAGCGACTGTACAAAGCTCTGTCACAATCGAATGGCACTCCTCCTCTGCCGTAGCAAATGTGTTCGCTCTCTGGCTTGACTGCGACATATGCTTGATACGTTGAAGCGTGCAAGCTATGATTTACAACTTCTTGGATGGGAATGACAGAATTTCCACTCAGAAAAGTAAAATCCTTATTATCCCTTCAGTAAAATGTAATACATACGGTAATGGAAAAGTTTTATGCTTGACTTGTGCAGTGTTCTAGTGTTTTGCGACTTTTCCTGTTCATTGAGTTTCTGAAAATAGTATTTGAAATCTACCTTCAACCATCTTTATTCGGACATCCCCTACAACAGTATTGTGCGAATGGGTATTTTTCGCTTTTTAAAGCCGTTCTACATTATACCTTTTTTGATATAACAGACTGCCGTCACGGTAGGTGTTTTGCACGGTCCACTGCTAGCACAAAAAAAAAACCTGTTTTTCCCACTGGCTCTCTGCAGTGAGATTCGGTAGTTTCCGCTACCATTTCAAACTCGGGGTATCACTGCAATGATAGAGTCTGACCAGCAGGCGTTCGCCTTACTTTGAACATCACGGCCTGTGATGTAACCACAACATATGTTTATTGCCTACTCACCCGCTTACAGCTCTGTGTTTCCACAGGACGAAATGCCCAGCACGAGGACCTGTGATGTAGACGATGTTCCTAGCCCGTGAAATGAAGCCGTAACAAACACTTTCTGTATTGGTATACACTAGAAGGAAATAAATGAGCACATCATGCATTGAGGTTTTGTGGACCCAAGAAATGAATCCTGTCACCAGCGAGTGTCATAATTTCTTAAAAATATACTTGTTTTCCAGATGATTAGAGTAATAACATCAAATTTGTTTTAAAATCGTGTTTCCTGAGTGCATTCAGAGAATGTAGTTTTGGTATGTCTGTTTTCGAGGCTAAGAATTTCCATGGCTCATTAGCCGATCAACCATATCTGCTCTTTTGAGGAATTTGATGCAAGGTTAATTTGGACATTGTAGTAAGGACTTTTATCAATCATTAAGACAGGTGCAGGGGAAAGGTTGGATATTAATTCAATTTTTACATTTTTCGTACTTTGTGAAGTTCATATCGGCATGGTAATCTTCAAACTTCATGCCAGATTTATAATTATCAGGAGAGAATTTGGCACAAAACTCTCCTTCCCACCTTCGTGAACAATAGCTTGCTCGCCCTTAGAAACTGGAGTTAGAAGACCCTTGTTCTGATTATTACTCCATGCTTGTTCCATAGCGTGGGATGCATGAAGATACATCTTATCCATATAGACTATTTGCCACCCTTTATTTCTATATGAGGCTCAAGGATCTTAAGTACTGTACTTGTCAAAATCATCCAAGTCTGATTAAGTTCACTCTATTAGTCTTCCTTTGTTGGGAGTGTTAAATGTTTTTTCCCTCTTGGAAACACTTCCCTCTTTCTTTTAAAATTATCTTAATGATACTGAAATATCTGTAGCCTAGGACACATGATGTTGAATTAAATACCTGGATGCAGGTTCTTCACTGTTTTGCTATTTCAAATAATTACTAGAATGTTTTATTACTGTGGCTGTGAAGAACTTTCCTGCTGGGCTGAGTAGCTCAGATGGTACAGTTCTGGCCATCTGAACTCTGGTAGGTGGGTTTGATCCTGGCTTAGTCTGGTGGTATTCGAAATTGCTGAAATACATCAGTTTTGTGTGAGTAGATGTACTTGCTTGTAAAAGAACTCCTGCAGAATAAAATTCTGGCTCCTCGGCATCTCAGAAAATCGCAAAAGTAGTCAATGGAACCTAAAAACCAGTTACATTATTATTAAGAACTTTCCTATCGCCCAACTCACGCGGCTGCTACACTCGGCTTCCATTAATACTACATATTCTGCATATTGTTTTCACACTGGAGGTCCATCAACACTCCACTTCTTCTTTCCTCACCCTATCTCCAACTTTCTCCATTGTGGCTTTGAGTTGCTGAGTATCTCGTACGATTCTTGGTGCATCTTCTGAGCAGTACATGGTTTGGATATAATGTATAGCTGTAGATCCCCTACCCTTGTGACATACAGTTGACAGTGACATAAATCTCCAGGCACTGAGCAAGTTGGGTGTGTGGTTAAGGTTGCGCAGCTGTGAGCTTGCATTCAGGAGGATAGTGGGTTCGAACCCCACTGTCGGCAGCCCTGAAGATGATTTTCCATGGCCACTTCCTTCTCACTCCTAGTCTTTTCCTATCTCAGTGTCACCATAAAACCCATCTGTGTCGGTGTGACATAAAACAAATTAAAAAAAGAATTTCCAGGCTTTTCTTGCCTGGGGTGTAGCAGTAGAAAGTAGGATACCTATAACTTCAAAATTTACTAGAATTAGGATTGAATGTTAGCAAGAAATATTAGTGTGTTGAGATGAAGTGAATAACATCTAGGCACCAGTATAGTAAGACGAGGCAGTTACACATAACCTTGTGACTCGGTAGTGGTGATTCATTTCATAATTGGTAATGATCCTTGCATTATTGTTTACACTCAAACAATATAATTTGAGTTTAACTGTGGTTAATAAATCTATACCAATAGTGGTGGTGGTGATTATTGTTGTAAGAGGAAGTACAACTGGATACCCATCCTCTATTAATACTAATCAGAGGAAGAAAAAAAAAAATGGATGGGATCCAACACATAGAAAAATGAAGGTATCGGCAAAAGATAGGGAAGGGCCATGAAGGACATGTAAATGAAAGACTCCCTTAGGCTTGGAATGCTCAAATACCATTGTGGTCGGAAAAGAACAAGAGTTGACCAAGGGAGGTTGGATAGGGCAGATGAAATTGAGGAGCTTGGCAGAAGTAAGTTCCTAATTATGTACTGAAGGATGGATTGATGTTTTTTAAACCTAAAAAGAATAAAACGTGGTCATGTTTATGTACTGGAGTCCATTAAGAAATACATTTTTAATTATTTTCATGATACGCAATGGGGTGGTCATATGGGATACCGTATGACTTTAAAACAAAGTGAAAAGAAATGTTTATTGGCCAAGAATGAAGAAGGATGTAGCCTATCGTAATCCTGAAACAACACAGGAGCCACTCCAATGTGATGCATCAGTATTTAAAACAAATTTATTTTGGAAATCAAGAAGTCTAAGAACCAGAGGCAAAGTTAAACATAATTCCAACTTTTCTCATGCCTCATTCTGGTCAATTCCCTAATGAAATGCCTGTTTTTTCTTTTTTCAGGAAGTTTAGAGTAGCAGGTATAGATGCAAAATTTAGAATGAATTTACAATAAATTTCCAAAAAATCTTCTAATTTCTTTGTTGTTTTTTGGGATGAGGCAAGATCATAATTGGCTTTATTTTATCTTTTTTTTTGTTTTTGAGCAAGCCATGAATTCTGCATTCTTGTAGCTACTGAAAACCTACTGGATCAAATGGAAATTGAATAAACTCCAGAATGTACAATGAAACTTATCGCGGTCCCTACTTTGCCGATTAGCAAATAATAAAAACATAATAATAATTATGTTTTATTGTTCCTTCAGTTAACATTGGTTAGGAAAATATGACATATCTCCCTGATCGCTGAACATACCAATATATACACCTCAGAAAAAGTTTTGCACCAGATATATTTTGGGTGCTCTTGAAGGATGTCAACTGGGACAGAAGTCTCATTACAAAGAGACTTTGGAAGCAATGTAACTTCACCTGTGAGGTGTACGTGGACATACTATATGCAATCACAGAACAGTCCAGAAGGGTGCACTGTAACTGGAACAGCTGAACACAACATGAACAAGACACAGTTTGTAGTCTGTTCAGTGTGTAAACTTGCCTCAAGGAGTCATTACAGCATTTGACAGTACCCACATTGTTATAATGTATCAGCAAGGCTTCTCCGTGAGGAAAATTGCCCACCTGTTTGGTGTACACCATAATGATGATGTTGCGATGTAAAACCACTATCATGTAACACACAAAATGTTCAAGATTATTCTCAAAGTGGCTGCCCGCAGTCAAGAACAGAATATCACCAATACTCAGAAATCTTTGCTCGCAAGGTCCATAAAAGGTCTGTGTATTGCCTTCCTGACACCAAATGGGTGTCCAGAGTTCCTTGGTGGCATCTGCAAGTACACTCCAACACCGTGGCACCAGGTACAGATGGATAAGGGAACACTTCGACTGGAACCTGGCAACATGGCGTCAGGTCTTCTTCACTGATGAGAACAAAGTTAATTCATCTGATATATGATAATTGTTGGAGGAGGTTGTGAAGAGAGTGAGGTACCACCAGACGAGTCATACTTGCCACACCACGGATTGAGCAAGGAGATAAATCTGTCATGTTTTGGTCCAGTTATGTATGGACGTTGGATGACGCTCATTGTCGAGGATACTATGACGTGTACAATATTGGGACTGAATATTCCAGCCCACTGTTCAGTCAAATCAACAACATATTGGACACAGATTCGTTCAGCAAGACGGCGATGAGCACGCGACAGCTACTGTAACATCACTTTATCATCTTCAGTGAGGCCCAAATCAATTGGAGAGAATGGTCTGCATTGTCTGCTGGCATAAATCCAATTGAACAACCTAGGGCCAACTGAGAAAGGTGGCATGCAATCAGGACGACCTCCGGAGGACTGCTGTAAAAAAGAGTGGAACAGTGTAGAGCAGACAACAAGGCCAGCATACCACGAATTATCTCCTAGTGGCGTTACGTCGCACTAACACAGATAGGTCTTATGGCAACAATGGGGTAGGAAAGGACTAGGAGTTGGAAGGAAGCGGCCGTGGCCTTATTAAAGTACAGCCGCAGCATTTGTGAAAATTGAAAACCTCGGAAAACCATCTTCAGGGCTGCCGACAGTGGGATTCGAACCCACTATCTCCCGGATGCAAGCTCACAGCCACGCGCCCCTAACCGCACGGCCAAATCGTCCCGTCCACGAATTATCGAAGCATGGAGTAACTCCATACTAAGATGCAGATTATGATTTCCAGGTTTCACATCTGGATGCATTTTGCCATACAATGCATTGTGTTTTTCATAGGTTTATGTGCATTCTTCAAAGCATTCATGTTGTTTGTTACAAGTGTGTATGTTCCTCCCGACTTCGTATATTTTTTTTTTACAACATGTTTTATGTTGCACTGACAGATAGGTCTTATGGTGACGATGGGAAAGGAATATGTGTGGGAAGGAAGTGACCATGGCCTTACTTAAGCTATAGCCCCAGCATTTGCCAGATGTGAAAATGGGAAACCACAGAAAACCATTTTCAGAGCTGCCAACAGTGGAGATTTGAACTCACCCTCTCCTGTATGCAAGCTGATAGCTACATGACCCAAACCGCGCTCCCGACTTTCTGTTGGGTGACAAGCAACGTAATACCTCAGCAACATAGGTGGCGCACAGCTTTTTTGGAGGTGTATATCTCAGGAGTGATATATATATAACCTATATATATGACCTATAAATTAAACACTTTATTTCTCTTTTTAGAATATTATTTTGCATAATGTGTCATGTTTAAGACTAAGACTGTATAATTTAACTCTATAACTGAATGTGTTACTTTGTGTTAGGCACCACTGTAAAATAATTATTAATGTAGTAACCGTATATTTTTATTGTATTACCAACTTTGTATTGTTTCCTAGAATAGCTCCTTGTTCGCTAGGATGTGCCCGGCTATACTGTATGTATACTAATAGATTCATACTGCTTTCCACAATATGGACAAATACTGAAGCCTTGGGGTGTATCTGTGTTTGCATGGGAATGCCCTCAATCAGTTGTGATAGTTGTTTTTGCCATATTATTGATCGTAAAAATAATTTATTAGGCTTGATTGCATAACATTAGTGTCTTGGAAATCTTGTGTACTACCACTTTTCACTGAATCTTGTGTTAAATCATGGCTTTGGGCTAGGCGGATGTTCATTCCACAGGTAGCATCTGTGGATACCTATGGATTCTAACTAGGTGTACATTGATTCCACGTGCAGTATATTGCATTCCACACAAGTAACAAACCACAGTATTGCTTGTGTTAGCTGTTGATGTTGGGGTGTGTTCTCCAGAATTAGTATGTATTAAAAAGGGGTGCTTAAAGTATGAATTTGGGGTATTGGTGAGAACTTACAAAGTCACCGAGCTGATTTTAAAGTGATTTACCTAGTTGTTATCAATAACTCCTGTGCTATGCCTGTCATAGGTTATGCTACTCCCATTAGACCTATGTGTGTTGGTGTGACGTAAATTCATTATGCTATTAAATGGATAGAATATATTATACAAAATATATAAATTATAGATACTCACCATCACTGATGTCTGTCTGTTAGGTCATCAGCCCAGAGGCTGGTTGGATCCTCAAATAGCACCACCAAAGGTTATGCAATTATAAGGAAACTGCAAAAACCAATGGCAGCACCAAACGAGGCGTACTAGGCAAGATGAGGAGTAAGGTAGTTTGCCATTGCTTTCCTCACTGGGTCAAAAAGTGCTATTGCAGCACAACTGACCCTATGAGCAACACCTTTCATAACACTCAGATGCACTAGTCGTGCTCTGAATGTCATTACTCAGCACCACCCATACCCCAGCAGCTTCCATATTGTCACAGCCATGGATGAGACTGGGACTTCGGTGGAAGCTACACTTTACTCTGCCCTGTGCCAAGAGATGGATAGAAAAGTACTGTATCCATCAAGAAATGGCAGCAGGCAACCATCACTGATAATCCACAGTACTATCAAACTAATCTTTTTGAGACCACCAATACTGTTTATAACAGGATAAAAAATAAAGCACATCTTTGTAGATGCTATTCTGTCAATATAGCCTATCACCTAATCGATATTAATGATGTATGGAAGTATCCAAAAAACGGGAGAATTTTATGCCAGCATGAAGTAAGGTAGGCTTTGATCCCAGTGAGTATTGTTTAGACTATTAAAGACAGTAAGACCACGCTTCACACCCTTTATTTTCCTTTCAATAAGATGAGGAAAATAAGGAGATGTAAATGTGTGCTTAACTCATACCTCAAAAAGGAAGAAAGATAAAATTTCACTTGTAAAAACACTACCTTTGGGTTTCATATAATGACACTTCGCACAAGCATTGACTTTCTTTGCAACATCCTTCTTCATTCTTGGCCAATAAACATTTCTTTTCACTTTGTTATAAAGTCATACGGTATCCCATATGACCACCCCATTGCGTATCATGAAAATAATTTAAAATGTATTTCTTAATGGACTCTGGTACATAAACATGACCACGTTTTATTCTTTTTAGGTTTAAAAAACACCAATCCATCCTTCAGTACATAATTAGGAACTAGAACGGCTTTTCTTAAGTCTTCCATAATACTGTAGCTTCACATTTTGGATCCTGTTCTTGATGGAAATTTAACTTGCTGGCACCATTTGTAAAACAGAACACACTGCTTCCTTAATCACTCTGCTCATTTTGCAGTTTAACAGATTGTTCTTTTTCTTGATTAAAAGCTGTAGATAAAGAATCAGCCACCACTTCATTCTTTTCCTTTGATGTGTTCCACATGTAATTTAAAATGATTTAATTTTATCATTCACTTACCAGATTTACTTAATTGTTTTGGGCGGGCATTTCAATGCCATGTGATCAGTGCATACAATGCAAATCTCCCTGTGCCAGATATAGTTGCATAAGCTTCTTATTCAAACACACAAGCTATAGATAGTGCTGGAGAAAATTTTTTACTAGCACATGCTACATGTAATTGTAGCCCATCATAATCCTGAAACAACACAGGAGCCACTTCAATGTGATGCATCACTATTTAAAACAAATTTATTTTGGAAATCAAGAAGTCTAAGAACCAGAGGCAAAGTTAAACATAATTCCAACTTTTCTCATGCCTCATTCTGGTCATTTCCCTAATGAAATGTCTGTTTTTTCTTTTTCCAGTAAGTTTAGAGTAGCAGGTATAGATGCAAAATTTAGAATGAATTTACAATAAATTTCCAAAAAATCTTTTAACTTCTTTGTTGTTTGTTGGGATGAGGCAAGATCATAATTGGTTTTATTTTATCTTTGTCGATGTTGGCACCCTTTATCAATACCAATAATCAAGGGAAGAAATTTGTTTTTGAGCAAGCTTTACTTTTAAAATCTTGGCCGTGAATTCTGCATTCTTTAATTTAGAGAATGAAACTTCCAAGTGATCGAAACGTTCTTAAAAATTTTTGGGGAATACTACAATATTATTTAGATAATTTAAAACAAACATATTGGATATCTCCAACTACTTTAGAAAGAGCTTAAATTTCAATGCTCATTCCAAGGGGAAGTTTACGGTACTGGCAAGTAAAGGTAGTACACTCCTTAATATCATCTAAGGACAGTTGATGCTAAACAGATTTTAAATCAATGGTAGATAATTTTAGCTTTACAAGAAATAAAAATAAGAGAGAATCCAAAGTTCGCCAAGTTGTGGTGGTGGTGGTGGTGGTGGTGGTGGTGGTGGTGGTGGTGGTGGTGGTGGTAGTTGAATTCGATAGACATTGTGGTATGACAGTAAAATGAAAATGTTAAGGTCCATATTTTCAATACCATGAATGTTTATTGATGTGAATATATATGACATAACGTTTAGAGAAGGTTGGTACTAGTTTCGACGCTCATTGCGCGTCATCATCAGCCAACAAATCAATTGAGCAAAATGCAACTTATCGAATAGCAATATATAATACATGATAGCACCTACAAGACAAATGTTAAACTATGACTAGTTGAAATATAAAACACATGACAGCAAATACAAGGATTAATGTTGAAAGCTAAATTGTCAAAAGTTAAAACAACGAAAGCAAAACAGAGAAGGTAACAATAGTTAAGGGTATGATACACGAGAAAGTAGTCCAGCTTGAGGTTTGTAGAACATAAGGTGTATCTATATACAACATTTAAATACACCTACTAAGGCAGATTTTAAATGTAACATTAAAATGATGAGGGTATGGTGCGTCTAACCATCTAAAACATATGACAGCACCTATAAAGCCACTGTTAGAATATAACCAGTTGAAATGATGTGGTGTGTCTGACAGTAAAACATAACATTTTTGAGAAGGTATCCCAGTTGTTGAGTCTTGATAAACAAGAGAATAGTCCAGCTTGAGGTGCATAAATCATAAGGCAACATATATTATCAGTGGGAAGAATAATCTTGTTCTCTTAAGTTGCGGTAATTAACAGGCTTAATTCAGGTGGTTTCGAAGCCAACAATGTGGTCGTGTGAAGATCATAATTTGAATTAACGTCACGATTCTCAGTTCAGTATGGAAACAAGGAGACCTGACGAAAAGATTGAAAGCCAAATTAGGCGTGATATAAGTGTACATAGGAGGCGAACTCACCTTGAGTAGCGTGATGGCATAGATGTTGAAAGGAGAGGAGCTGGGCTAATGAAGAGAGCAATAATGGAGGCCGAATAGCGGAAGGGAAGGGAGAGTGAGGGGAGGGGAAGGGGGAAAAGGAGGAGCTAAAGCCGAGGAGTAGGGCTATGGTGGGGCAGAGGGATGAGGTAGTGGGGCTAAGTGACGGGGATGTGGATTGCACATGGCTTGAAAGATGGCGCTAGTGTTTGGAAATCTGATATTTTTAAACAAGTTAATTAAGAAATCAAAAAGGGTATTAGGCTTATCAGAGATTTTATTAAGTTGGAGTTAGGGTTAAAATATTGATCGAAGTGGATAAAACAATTTTCGATTATATTCATGAGAGGCCCTTTATTGGCCATTTGAAGGATCTCTAAATCGTGTTCAATGTCAGTAAACTTGTGGTTGGAGTCAGAGATGTGTTGACCTATTGCTGAGAACCTATTGTATCTTATAATAGCGTTGACGTGCTCTGAATATCTAGTGGTGAAACTGCGTCCTGTTTGCCCAACGTATGAGGAATTGCAGTCATTGCATTTGAATCTGTAGATTCCAGACTTTAAGAAAGTATTGGACATGTTAACTGATGGGGAATTGTGCAGAATTTCAGAATTCCTGTTATTTGTTCTGAAGGGAATTTTTACATTATGTTTTCTGAAGAGATTGGTGATTTTGTAGATATCTTTGTTGAAAGTAAAGGTGGAAGAAGTGGCATCTTTAGATTTTTCTTTAGTAAGAGTGTTCTTAGGTCGGTGTCTGAACTTGTTGATAATCTGTTCTATAAAGGGTTTGTTGTAACCGTTAAATTTGGCGATTGCACGAATAGTATTGAGTTCATTGTTCAAGCCTTTCTTTGACATGGGTATTGTGAAGGTACGGTGGACTAGACTATTATAGGTAGCACTTTTGTGTGCTTGGGGATGTGTGGAGTCTTGACGAATGGTAGTTGCACTTTGTGTGGGTTTCCTGAAGATTTTGTAAGATAAAGAGGAAGGATGTCTATAAATGGTCAAATCTAGAAAATTGATTAACCTGTTTGTTTCAGACTCAAGTGTAAATTTAATGTGGGGATTGACGCTGTTAAGATCGTGAAGGGTAGAGGCCGCGTTCTTAATTTCTTCGTTCATAATTACAAATGTGTCATCCACGTATCTCGCCCATAGAAGAATGTTGGGAAAGTTGTTGTTGATTTTAAAGTGTTCCAGATAATCTAAATAAATCTCCGCTAAGATACCAGAGGCGGGTGAACCCATTGCTAATCCGTCTTGTTGATAAATAGTTTTGTCAAAAGTGATAAAGTTATTATTGATGACTAATTTCAGAATGGAGATGAAGTCATATATTTCAAGTTTGCTAAGAGGACTGTATTTCTTTAAGTTGCTTTCAATAATAGGGAAAAGCTTTGCTGTTTGTATGCTTGGATACATGTTGACTCTGTCAAAAGAGTGAAGGGAGTGGTTAGTTTGCAAGTCGAAGGTCTTTAGTTTGTCAATTAGTTCAGTGGTGTTTTTAATATACTTATTGGCAAGAAAATGGTAGTTTTTAGCCAAGAAACTTGGGACAAATTGAGAGGCTTTATACAAAGGACTAGGCCTATAGTTAATAATAGGGCGGATAGGGATGTTGGCCTTATGGATCTTTGGGAGGGCTTTAGCTGTAGGAAGACCCGGGTTCATATTTAAAAGCTTAGATTTTTCGAGGTCCGTGAAAAGAAAGGAAATGTTCTTAAGGGTTTGTTTTAATTGTCGCTGAATTCGTTGGGGTGGGTCTTTCTTAATTATTGAAAAGGTGCTGCTCTTAAAAAATTCCTTAGTTTTGGAGACATAGTCTGTTTTATTCATTATAACTGTGGTATTACCTTTATCAGCTTTAGTGACTATTAGGTCGTTATTATTGATTTTCGTTTTAAGTTCAGCGATTTGTTTGTGTTCGGAAATCTGCTTATTGTCAGTGGGATAAATGGAGGAGAATCTTTTGTTTACGTTGTCAGAGGTAAACATTTTGTCTAATTTCCTTTCTACTTCGAATCTAAGTTCGTCGTGTTGTTCTAGCGGCATTTTGTTGATGGCGGCTTCAGACTCTATAACTAAAGTAGTGGCGATGTTCATTTTGTTCAGGTTAGGCCAGTTGTGCTTTGAGCCTTTCGATAGAATGGCGGTTTCTTCTTCATTTAAAGTTACTTTAGACAGGTTAAATACAGGAGGGTGGAATTTCTCAATTACATTTTTAGACAAACTAGTCTCTTTAGACTGATTTTTCGATGGAGTTGTGTTCATTTTTTTGGTGTTTAATTTTTTCTCTAAGGTAAGTTTTTTCTGTGAAAGTTGGCCAAAAAGTCTGTTGTTAATTAGGTCTTGGAAAAGATTCCACTGGGCACTAGGGAACAAATTGGCTGCTTCAAGGTGAGTCACGTAAAGTCTATTATTCAAGTAAGATTTTTTCTTGTTTAAAAACCGGATTTCATTTCTTAGCCAAATTTTGTTGGGTTTTTTGGCGAGTTTTGATAGAATGAGGTGTGGAACAGTGTTTTTTAACGGTGCCTTTTAAAAAATTTGGGGTCAAATCATGCACAAAACACTGCTTCAAGAAGCTGATATCTTTGCCCAATTTGTCTCATGAAGAGGCAGTCAATTTTGATGTACAGTGCAAATTTGTGGAAACAAATCTAGTATATTTGTCTACCATAACCATGAAAGATAAACTGACAGAGATGATCAAAACTTGCCTATAGAATTTTTTTCTTCTTTTTTTTTTTTCGTATGACCCTGTGCTACGGATTCTGCATAAAACTGGAGGTCTTGTAACTATGATCCAATTATTAACTCACATAAAACTGCAAACTTGCATTTAGACAACAATTGGCCTTATACGTCTTTCTTAATCCGCAAAATTTTGCATGAGATAGGCCAAGATGTTTTGGACCCCTATCATTTCAACTGGACTCTGCATTATCCAACTTCTAATCGTGTTAGTCTTTGCAGAATTTATTGAACAAAAATCATTTCATGATTTCAGTGCTGTTAAAAAGTATGGTTGAATTTGTCCTTAAGCAGCCTAATTCCTTGTGGTTTAAATATTAATATTACCATAAATGTAGAATGAGCATATTCTTAAGTGTGTGCAAATTTGTCTCATTTCTACCTTAAGATCTTTCAGGACACTTAATATTATCAATGGTTAGAAATTTTGTATTAACAGTACAAGACAGTGTTCACAATGTTTGGAATAATATTTTGTTGTCATTAAGAGACAAGAACTAAATGAGAAGAGAATTTGCAGAAGCAATGTAGTTATTTAGGATTTTTTTTTTTTTTCCAAGTAAATAGATACACTAACTCTGTCATAACCAATGTTGATTCATGTTCGGGGGTTTGAACATCTTTAGCTGTTTGGCTCGTGTATTTGTGAGATCGAGAGCTGTATGATAACCTGTGCCTTTATGAAGTCTGTGATAATGTGTGTAACTATTTAGGACTAGGATTGAGGTAGGTGCATTGGCCCTTGAAATAGGTCCTACTTCAGCATTTGCCTGGAGAGTGACAAAACAAAAGGTTGAACCACATTTGAAATAACTCGTCAGCCCTGGGTTTTGGACCTTTAGTCTCCAAACAGTGTGCCCTTGCCAGCTCTATTGTGTTGTGGACTTGACTTATTTCCTTTAATTCCAGGTGGAACATAGGGCCTCGACAAAATTTCTCCAGCTTTCTCCTCCATAAAATCCGGCCGGCATAAATTTCGTATGGTTTCTGTAATGAGTTTAATTCAGGTGTGCGAGTTATTAGCCCACAGTACCCTAAGTCCAGTCAAGGGGCTGCCTCCTGTCTGCGCTAGACCGCAGGATTTTTCTGTAGGGGTTATCTCCCTTGGCCTATAAAGATCCCTCTTTACCACAAGGCAGTGGTTTCTTCTTTGTTTATCCCCAATAAGAAGGGCTGCCAGCTTCACCGTACCAAAGGACTCCTCCCCCGTTGCTGCTGTTGAGGTCTTCACTAGAGCCCTGTTAGCCGTCACTTTTCAGGGTTTCTGTAGGGCCTTCACATCTACCGTAGCTGTCATGGGGCACATACAGTCCCCACTGTACATCACTCCTACAGGCAATCCCCTACTTCATGCTGTTGTCCACTTGAACAATCAACTATTCAGGTGGCTGTGATACAGACAACGTATGACTGTTATTGTAACACAAAGCTAAAGCTCAGCAATGAAATACAGGAAGCTGGCCATGTATTTATTGGTCCCGGCTGTGTTTTCCAGTAACAGTCCATATTCCTTAGGCTTTTTGTTGATGAGGTGCACTATAATTGTGCCGTACGTTTAACCAGTTTTTGGTGACGTATGGTTTCCTTGTGACTTGTCCCCACTAGAAATGCAATTTGACAGAGAAGTACTTAAGGTAGGTACTTTTATTTTCAAATTCACTGTCCATGCCACTGGCGCACAGGAGTTCATTCTTCCTGTTTAATTTCATTAATAATTGAAGTGCAAAAGAATGAATATTTATATTAAATGTTTTATTTTAGAAATTTAGAATAATCCTGCATGATGGTATACTCAATCAGCCCACTGTGCAAACAAATTTGGAAAGAGGAAGGCCTATGAAGAGATTTTTTTTTGTATCCTGGAAAGTTTGACGGTAAGGATTCATAAGAGAAGACTTAACATATGTAAGTATATCTGAAAATCAGTCATTTATACCAAATATATATATATATATATATAGAACCTTAGAACCAAAATATAATTTTTCTTGGTAAAACATTGCATGCTGCGACATGGTGGTGGTGGTGATTATTGTTTTAAGAGGAAGTACAACTGGGCAACAATCCTCTAGTACATGATGTAATATACATGTAGACCGATACTCAGCATCATTTGTTTTGTTGTTAACTTTAGTGCGTTGCTCCTTTTCAAAACCAGAATTAATTTTAGAAAATATAGTCATTTCATAATAGAAATTTATACGAGGGCAAGTATCTGCAATCAATTTTTATAATTTATTACAAAAAGAGCACACACATTTTATTGGTATAATTTTTCAACATAGTCACCCTGCTTTTCAGTCCACCATTTCACAAGCTTTCTGATACCCTCTGTAAAAATGGTTTTTGGTTGCGCAGCAAGTCACACATGCAGCGCTTCCTTCACCGGTTGATCGGAGCTGAATCGACAGCCTCTTAGAGCATTTTGAAGTGGACCAAACAGATATTAATCCGACGGGGCGAGATCGGGACTATACACAGGATGCTCCAACACGTCGAAAAGCAGCATCTGAAGAGTTTGAGTGATGTGGGCGGCGGTATGTGGACATGCATTGTCGTGCAACAAAAGAACTCCTTCTGACAATCGACCTCTGCGCTTATTGTGAATTGCACATTTCAGCTTGTTTACCAGCTTATCACTGTAACGTTCACTCTTTACTGTTTCCCCCTTTTCCTGGTAATCTTCCAGGATTGGCTCTTCAGACTCCCAAAACACCGTGAGCATCACTTTTCCTGCAGAAGTTTTACTCTTGAATTTCTTTTTGACTAGGGATCCAGGATGCTTCCATTACATGCTCTGACATTTGCTCTCTCGTTCGAAGTGGTGAACCCATGTGATCTCCAGTAGTGATCCGTTTCAGAAACGTTTCGCCTTCGTTAGTATGACGGTTCAGTCAGTGCTGACAGATTCTCACACTATTGTACTTCTGCTCTTCATTGAGTTGTTTGGAACTCATCTCGAACAGACTTTGTGAAAGTTAAGCCTGTTATGCATGATTTCATATTTAGAACCATGGCTAATGTGCTTATGGTTTGCCACGTCATCAACAGTCACTCGCCTGTTATTCAGGATCATATTACACTCTTGTTCGATATTGGCATCAGTTACTGCTGCAGATGGACGCCTGGATCTTTCCCCATTCTTCACGCTCGTGTGACCCATTTTGAACTGTTCAGTCCACTGGTAAACACTTTGTTGTGGCAAAACATTGTCTCCATATTGTGCTGAAAGTCTTCTATGAATTTCCGCTCCTGGTACACCGTCAGATCACAAAAAAAATGATTAGGGAATGCTGTTCTTCCTTGGTGCAATCAGACAGTGGCGTGGCCATCTTTAAATCACAACAGTGCAAGCTGTGCTGATCTGATAACGCTCGAACCTATCACAGGCGTAGACAACGGTGTCATCTAGAGGATGGCGAGCACACAACGCCATAGAGCCAACCTAAAGACAATTAGAGCAAAATTGCAGATACTTATTAATTTGCCTACATATTTATTCATACTATGCGACATGCCTTAATTATTTTCATAATCTTTGAAGTTATAGAGTGAAAAACTCTTGTATATCACCATGATATTTCTGCCTCTGCAGACAAAAAGTACTCACTGAATCTGTCTCATAGCATGTGGTCTTATAGGTATGGCTCTGTGGAGCTGATTGTACTGTGTAGTCTATCTTAGGATCCTTCAACGGTCAAGAGTTTTCAAAATTGTAACCATCTCCAACCGTCTGAAATTCAGCAAAGTTAAACTACTGCTTCTGCTGATTGCATTGGAACATTTCAAGACCTGTGAAATATTTTCCATTTATTGGAAAAAATTCAAAGACACATTCATTGTAGTTAAACACTTTAAAGTTTCTTATTCCATAAGACCTCGACCACATCTCCTGCAATGTAAAACAAATATTTTGTTATGAAAGGAGCTACACATTTCAGTATCAACTTAGTTAATGTAACTTGAAAACTTTTCAGTCTGTCAAAAACACCAATTGTAACGTAACACACATAACTCTATAAGATACCTGTAAAAAAAAAACATTATTAAATTATAATTTGTGTTTTCGACAGACTGAAAAGCTTTAGAGTTACAGTAAAGCAAATAGGAAAAAAATCATCTTCACTGATATCGATGGCTCCAAGTAACTTCAAATTATCAAATGTACAGGAGAGAATTGAATAAACACTGTAAATCCAGTTAAATTACAATTTTATTGAAACTTCACTTATGAACATTTACAAATGAAGGGATTTAAGTAGTCTGCAAGCATTGGCTCAGAAATTTTTTGAAAAGGACTTAGCGGACTTACGAAGTTTTATCTGCAATTATATGCAAAGTATTTAGATTGTAAGTAGTGCTGTATCAGTTTCCTGTTTCTCATACGATAAAAATGCTGTCAGATGTTGACGTCCACTTTTTCACAAGAACACGCTCATTCATCAGCACTTGATACATCACTGTTGCTGTGTTCTGGTGTACCAGATTGTTTTGAAACCAAGCTTTGAATAAAGTGGTGATAAGCAGTAGGGATGCATCTGCTATCGCATAACAAATAAAGGTCCCTCAACTTCTGCTCTTTGATCGGCATGAACCCATGATATACCGGTTGAAGAATGCCGCAGGATGATGGCTGCCTTCCTTTAGATCTCCTCTAGTCAAAAATTCACTATGCTTCTTCTTTGTAAATGTACATCAAGTACACTTCGTATGGTCGACCTTCTAAGACAGAAATTTCCCTTACCTTATGCCACATCACCATATTCTTATTGGTATCGTGCGTCCAGTTTTGCTTCTGTTCCACTTGCCTTAAGTCGTATATTAAGTCTTAAGTCATTTCATGGACTGTTTTCTTGCCAGTGATTTTACTCATCCTAATTACTGTGACCCACCGATCTGAAACATTCACAGTTTTCTTCTTTTTTCAGTCAGGGCATTCATGGATTCCCTTAATTTTATTTTTATCACTGATAACTAAAGAGAAAAGGATTACTTACCGTCAATCATAGCAATAATTTTTAATATTTAACTGGAGTACATAATTATTTAACAACTTTACAGACATCAAAAAGGCATAAATAGCAATCAAGGAACCCATTCCCAGCGAAGCCACCGGTTACACTCGTACGATACCTACAGTGGGCACATGTCTAGTGATGCCCTAGATGACAGTGCTACTAACTACAGGGAGAATGATAAACATCAATGAACATTTCACACTTCGCACATTGGACATGCAACAGTTTTTTTTACTGGGTGTGCTACCTGCAAATGGTAAACATTTTCCCTCTACAAACATCGTAATTACAGTTATGATTTTAATTCTAAGTGCAGCCAGTATCCAGTATTCGGGAGATAGTGGGTTTGAACCCCACTGTTGGCAGCCCTGAAGGTGGTTCTCCCTGGTTTCCCATTTTCACACCAGGCATATGCTGGGGCTGTACCTCAGTTAAGGCCACGGCCGCTTTCTTCCAACTCCTAGGCATTTCCTATCCCATCGTTGCCATGAGACCTATCTGTGTCGGTGTGACATAAAGCCACTAAAAAAAAAAAAAAAAAGACCTGTAACATTAATGTGTATGAATTGGCAGTCTGAATTACAGAGGACTAACAGCAACATGGAAGAGAACTCATTTCAGTAAAAAAAAAAAAAAACTATGAAGGAGGGGAGCTCTTCAGTGTTGCACTTTCTTAATAAAATCACATTCACTGAGAAATTTTGTTAAAGGCCTGCAGGTAAAGCTGAATCAATGTGAGAATTACTTGAAGTTACAGTGAGGATTGTTATTGAAATTGAGAATATATACAGACGTGCCAAGTCTCCCGATTTTTCATCGTTCCTCCCGATCTCCCGATTTTCAGAGCAGTATCAGTAATTTTCGTATTATTTTAAACTCCCGCAGATTTCTTCATTTTATCGATATATGGCTGATCGATAGTAGTTCTAATAATGATACCAGATGGCAGTACGGGGCACGGTGGTCAGTCATGTGCTCCTCTTTGGTCTGTAATACAGTCATTCTCTTTGCAAGCGAGTAACATTCTCTTTGGAGTAACCTAACCTCAGAAGTAGCACACCATAGTCATTCTACCCGGGCCAAGACCTACAGAAGTGCTTGTGTTCTGTCCTAATATTTGTTTTGGCCAAAATGTCACAAAAGAAATATGATGCAGTGTTTAAAAGTGCTTATAGGGAAGAGTTTCTGTGTTTGAGTGAATCCAGAAAGGGACCAACATTCACATTCTGTGCTATATGTAGGTGTGATTTTTCAGTTACGCATGACAGGAAGTGCGATATACTCAAGCATATGCAAACGAAAAAACATAAGGAGTGTGTTCAGTGTGTAGAAAGAAACCAGAAACTGAACTTTTCATGTAAAAACCAAGATGTTAATCCTGTGACGAATGCTGAGGCGTTATTTACGTCATTTATTGTAGAACATAACCTGCCTGTAAATTGTGCCGATCACGCGGGACCTTTGTTTCGTAAAATGTTTCCTGATTCGGAAATCGCTAAACAATATGGGTGTGCTAGAACGAAAACAGCAGCTGTCATTACAGAAATGTGCATGGAAAAAAAGGACGAAAATTGTATCACATTTGCAGGTGAATGCATTTTCTGTTGCTACTGATGGTAGCAATGAAAGTGACTTCAAAATATATCCCATTGTTGTAACATTTCTTAGGCCTGAACTCAGTGAAATTCAGAGTTGTCTACTCTCTGTGCCTAATTTAGAAGGGGATGCTACTGGAGCTAACATTGCCAATCTTTTGCTCTCAACTTTTCGGGAATTCTGCACTCCATTAAAATACTGCCTAGCTGTTGGTGCTGATAATGCTCCAGTAACGGTAGGATGTTTGAAGCTGGAAAATAGTAACAAAATCATTGTAAGCTGCTCCTGTCACCTAATTAATCTTGCTGCGCAGAAGTGTGCGGCGTGCTTGCCCGTAAATATAGATGAAAGTATAATTGATATATTTTATTATCTAGAAAGGAGTGCAAAGAGGAAAGAAAAGTTCAGAAAATTTTGAAGCATGTACCTACTTAATGGTTATCACTAAGAAGGATTTTGCTGCAGTGGAACCCTTTGGTTACTTTATTCAGGAGCAAAATTGTGAGTAAGGATTCTCAGATGGGATCTTTGAAGACTTACAAAATTCCTAAGCACAGTTTAAGTGCAGATGTGTCTTGTTTGTCTGAAAATGTGAAGGATTGTCATAACATTTCACCTCACTCCTCAGTTAAAAGGAAAACCCAGTTATCAGTTTCACTAAAAAAAGAAACTGCTGATGACACTAAGAGCCATGCATTGTCATGTGAAGAACGACTGTTCATGTTCCTTTAATCAAATTTACATAAGTCTTTTTGCCTTTTTCTCTCAAGTTTTATGGGTATCTTTGAGAATCCAAACGTAGCTCTTCAGTCATGTATGCCACACATCCACTTATTGAGGTCAGTTTTGGAGGAACTATTGAAGAATGTGATGACAAGGTTTGTGAAACCACACGTTATTAAAAGCTCCTCTCCCCTTGAAGTAGATTATCATACTCCAGCAAATCAAAAGGATGATTGTGATCTGATGATAGGGAACTCTACGTTTGTTTTAGTGAACACGTTGAAGTCTGAGGAAAATTGCATATTCTTTAAGTCTGTTAGGAAGTGTTTCTCTTCATCGTGTGACTACATGGTACACAAATTTCCATTCAAAGATGAAGTTTTAATTGATGCAGAAGTTGCAAATATTTCTGCTATACCTTAAGCAAGGCATCATTTTCTAGCCTTAGATTTTTCATTAACAAGTGTCCGAACATTTTGACTAGTGAAACGGAACATTTGGATAAAGAAACTGATATTCTGCACTCCCAGTTCTGTAACTTTCAGCTTTTAGAAACAGACCTGGCAAAAGGAAGAATTGATGTTCAATGGGCATTGGTAGGTCAGATGAAATCAGCAGATGGTGTACTTAAATATGACAGACTCTCAATGGTGATGCTTGCTATTTTATCAGTTCCACATAGCAATGCAAGATACGAATATGACAAACTGATTAGAGCAGATGTAGGATGTAGTACCGTAGTTATGTAGAAATGAAAAGGTTAGCACAGGATAGGGTGGTATGGAGGGCTGTATCAAACCAATCTATGGACTGATGACTCAAACAGTAACAAAGATCATCACCTAATTGTGTATGTTACACCGTACGGTTGGCCTGTGAGAGGATTTTTAGCAGAGTAACAAGGACAAAAACACAGTTCAGATCCTTGCTGTCTGAACAAACTTTGGAGAAACTTTTAACCTTGAAATGAGTTCAACAAGGCAGGTGCTTTGAGCAAAAATTTAGTTCCGAGTTTCTGAATTCTAAGTCAGGTACTGTTGTGTTGAACAACAATTAGTCGTAATGTGATCACCATATTGAAGGATGAGAAGTCACATGTTCCTACAGTTCAGGTTATGTCTAGTATTTAGTATTCACATATAAATGATGAAAAAAAAATATATGTAGGCTCAATAGAATTGTTAATGTATTGAATTATAATGAATTAGTACATGTTTTGCCATCAGTGATGTGTCGTAATACGTCGCGATTTGCTGCCAATTTCTCCTCATTTTTTTACTTTTGAAAGTTAGCTTGTCTGTATATATATTGTAACACAGCACCAACAGAATAAGGGTAAATACCAGTATTCAGTTTGTTAGTAAAATTGCATTTGAGTTGTATCAAATTGTAAAATGAAGAATGACAAGGATAGTCCACCTGGTGTCCATGATTGTTAAGGCATGAGTTCTATGGGGTCTGATACAGTGGTTAGCCAGTTTGAGTCCTGTTGGTGGGAAAGAATTTCACCTTCAGAATGTTGGCCAGTAGAGTAGGAGGGAGTGGTAGTATACAATTTCTAATCGCTACATTGCATGCCAAAAGTGTAGGTTCAATTCCAAACCTTTCCACAGCATTCACATGGAGTCAGGGCATATGACATTGTTGAGCTGGTTGCCCATGGGCTTCAAATAGACAGACCTGCACCAGGCAAGCTGAATATGTCCTCGGGCACTCCAGCACTAAATTCCACGCATTTAATATTGATAATGTGATGCTGAAAAATATCACCCATAAAGAATATAGGGATACTTGCAATGTCCCTCTCATTGACATTAGAAGTTATAGCAATCACTGAAACATGTCTTTATGATGATGTATTTATGTGTGATAAGGTACTAAGCTAATGGTACAGTATTTTACACACTTGTCAGCACCTGCTTTTTCGGGTATAGGATTAGCAACATTCTTTTCAAAATCAGATAATACCAGTAGTGTCTCATACATTTTACATACTAATGAACTAATTTTGCTACTACTGCTTTCCCCAAGGCACCAGTAATTCCTGAGAGTATATGACCAGTTCCAGATGCCTTCCTTCGTCTTCAGTCCCCATTTCCAGTTCTTTCCTGGGTAGGGTTATGAATGAGGGAACTCTTATCGTCTCTCCACTACTCTTTACCTGCTTCCAATATTTCTTTTGTGTTTCCTCCTCTCTTCTCCATGCTCTACCCCACTGTATCCATCCACCTCTATCAAGGCCTTCCTTGAGGTCACTCTCCTATTGGTTGCTCTGTAAATACTTTCTTTGTGGCCGTGCGGTTAGGGGCATGCGGCTGTGAGCTTGCATCCGGGAGATAGTGGGTTCGAATCCCACTGTTGGCAGCCCTGAAGATGGTTTTCTGTGGTTTCCCATTTTCACACCAGGGAAATGCTGGGGCTGTACCTTAATTAAGGCCACGGCCGCTTTCTTCCAACTCCTAGGCCTTTCCTATCCCACCGTCGCCATAAGACCTATCTGTGTCGGTGCGACGTAAAGCCACTAGCAAAGAAAAATCTTTCTTTGGAACTTTGTCTTCTCCCCTTTGTATCATGTATCCTTACCATTTCAACTTGCTTGTTTCTATCCTGTTCTGTAGTTTTGGAACTTGAATCCTCTTTCTTTTCAAACTTCAATCCTCTTCCCATTTTCGTAATTTCCGATTCGATGTGTTCTTCTCTTCCCTGTAAGGAATTTCATCGAAGCCTTGTGAACTCTGTGGTCATCTCGTTTTGTTGTTGTCCATGTACCTGCTGCATATGACAAGATCAGTACTTAGTAGGTTGAATATAAAACTATTTTGCATTTCCTTGGAACTTTTTGGTTCGATTGTATATCCTTCATGCTCTGGTAAAAGCCACTTGCTTGTTGAACTCTAGTTTTCCAATCTGTTTAGTTATCTTTCTATTTTCTGTGATAACAGTACCCAAGTATTAGAAACTTCTCACAACTTCTATTGGCTATCCAGTTACCTTTGTCATCACTGCTGTTTCACTGTTCTCTATGCTTATTCTCATTCCAAACTCTTCCATCACATGATTCCATGATTGTTTTTGTACTTCCATTTTTTCTCCCCATATCACTGACATCTTCAAACAGTAGGGTGTTTGCTGTGTTTCTTCCTATCTTTGTTTTTTCACACTTAAGAATTTCATTCATGTCTGTGCTGAAGTGTATGGGGGACAGTATGCTTCTTTGCCAAATTCCTGTTTGTCCATCAAACGGTTTTCTTCCTCATGTCTTGGTCTTTACTCGAACACATATTTTGTGTGAAGATTTTATCATTTGCGTTTCTACTCTATCTGCTTGTTTCTTTCTTCAGTGTATTCCCAACCAAGTGCTTTGGTACACTGTCATAGACTCTCTCTCATTGTCTATAAATGTCATCAGCAAATCTTTCTCAAACTCCTGCCTTTTCTCCATCATGTCCCTTAATGTTAATATCAGGTCAAATGTCCATCTGTCTTTCCTAAAACCATATTGTTCTTCTCCAGTTTTCTTGTCAAATTTAATCCTCAATTTTTCTTCCAATATCCCTTTGAATATCCTGACTACATATGGAATAACAGTGATTCCTCTGTGGTTGTTACATTTCTTCTTGTCACCTTTCTTGTATAACAGGAGTTTAGACCCTTACCCCAACCTTCTGTATTTCTTTTTTCTTCTTCTTTTCCATTCTCTAAAAAATAATTTTAATTTTCTTACACCCATCATCTACCTCTCCTAAAATCATGCAGTCTTCAACATCTTAAGACTTCTCTTTCAATCTTTCCTCCTTAGCTCCCTACTTCATTCCTTAGTAAATTATACTCTTTTTCTGCCAGCTTCTAGTTTTCACATTTAGTTACTTACATAGTTCATCTGTCATGTCTAGTATCTCACAAGTTATACTTTGATTTTTGCTTGATCTTTCCTTCCTTCCTTTTTTTTTTTCAATAGCACTACTGATCACATACTTTAGGACTGTTCACTCTTCGTCTATTGTATTTCTTTCATCAGCTTCAGTCAGATTTTGTTCTTTTCCTTTCCTTTCTTGAATATAATTCAGTATTTATTCACAAACAAGTTGTGATCCCAGTTCATGTATGCTCCTTGGAAGTTCGTATAATTCAATGCCAGGTTTCTGAATCTTCCTAACCAATACAAAGGTACCTTCCATTGTCTCCAGATCATATCCGTATAGACAACTATCCTTTATGATTATTGAACTCAGTGTTAGGATTAATTTAAAAGTAGAGAATTCTACCAGCTGCTTTACCTTTCATTATTTTGTGTACCAAGCGAGTTGGCCGTGTGGTTAAGGGGGCGCAGCTGTGAGCTTGCATTCGGGAGATAGTCGGTTCAAATCCCACTGTTGGCAGCCCTGAGATTGGTTTTCCATGGTTTCCCATTTTTACACCAGGCAAATGCTGGGGCTGAACCTTAATTAAGGCCACGGCCGCTTCCTTCCAGCTCCTAGGCCTTTCCCAAGCCATCCTCGCCATAAGACCTGTCTGTGTCGGTGCGATGTAAAGCCACTTGTAATCATTGTTTAATTCCAGTTCATATCCTCCAGTCACATAACCTTCACTTCTTTGACCTAGATTTTGTAATAGGAATTGAATCATGGGTGAGAAATGATATTATGGATGCAGAAATATTGTTGAGGTGGGATTGAATCTGCCAACTTGAGTTCGGAAATCCAGCGCTGTTCTGCCTGAAATACTCAGCCTGGCACCAGGAAAAGAAGTAGAAAAGGATAGTACTGTGGCAAAACGGGTACCAGCATTTAAGAAGTGATGTGATGTGTGGCCTTTGGAGAAGCCTGGTACAGGTCTTTCTAGTTTACTGAATAACATCAAGGGGTCTGCTCAAAGCTCAAACCTTAACATAATCTAGTGATTCTTTTACCCTGCCAGCCAACCCTCTTATTGTGAACATTTTTTCCACCACCTGGCTAACCACAGTGTCAGCCCATAAAGACTTGACACCTTAAGTATAATGGCCAGCAGGCAGGCTGTTCAAGAAGTTAAAAATAGGGAAAGCTGTGGGAATAGATGAAATCTCATTGGAACTGACAAAGGCAACTGGGCCTTTGGGATTATAATGGATGTTACAAATTGTTCAAGGGTGTGTGGAAAGGGAAACATGTTCTTCAGTCTGTCGAAACTAATTTGGGATAAAATAAATTTAGAAGATATCTGAAAATGAAAACATTTAATAATGGATTATGCATGATTTTAGAAATAGCCTAGCAGTTCCTATTTTCAAGAAAGCAGATCAACCAAACTTCTTTAACTATCAGGGAATATTACTAATATCTTTTGTGGGTAAGCTAATTGCTCAAATTTTAGCAGATCATATTAGGCCGTTGTTGACGAAATACTTTCTGCTTCACACCGTCAGAAGCACTACAGATATGATCTTAACAAGCACAACAGCTGCAGGAAAAATGCAGAGAACAAAATAAACCTGTGTACATTGTCTTCATTGATCTCACTGTAAACCATGAAGCTTTGTAGGAATGTGCTACATTTTTATCAAATTTCACTATTATTTAGAATATATCTGACATTTCTTGTGTATCAAAATGTGATATTCTATGGATAAATAGAGAACTATTGAACTATTATTGAATCACTGTAACTCATAAAGTAGGGGACATAGAGAGTTACAATGACATATTTCTATAGTGTCTAAGCACCCACCAAATTTCATGGAAATCAAAAGAGGTCAATTTAAAAATTGCACTTAAATGCGTTGATTTGGCATGGAATGACTCTTTATAGAAGCTCTTGTCTTTATAGAGCGTTCCAACCTTAAATTGCAGTACAGCGTAGATGGAGCGCGCTGTTGCGAAATCGACTCGTGAAGATCACGCTCGAGTGTGACTCAAACAGGGCATCACACTTCCCCATTTTTCGTTTGTAATTTTGTAATTTTAAGTTCATTCGTTCATAAATTAATATTTGTAGGATGGTAAAATAAATACAACATACCTTAATCACTGGCGTTCGGGAGATGAACTTGAGGTTGATCCGGCGATGAAGAAAGTCGTATTAAAAACTTTTCATCGTCGACATCGTCCTGTAATTCGTCTGCTTTCCACAAAACTCTTTCATTTTTTTTTACTTCGTTCACGTAATTTGCCCAATTGTCTTATGTTTTTATGGCATAAAAATTTTAGTTCAGCATTTGGAACAAAACCATGTTCATTACCCGCGTGGACTAAGGCAAATCACGGTCCTCGACTTTTCGGTGGCCTAAGTCCCGAACTCACCCCTTCAAAAGCGGCCTGCCGTGCACTTTTCACTGCCGTATCCTTCCATTCTTTTGTCACTGTCTGCCCAATATTTACCCACGATTCATCTCTGTAAATTATAGCTTTATTTTGTGCCCTCAAACGTTTTATCTCCCTGAGATATCTGTGCCTCCAATTAATAATTTCATCGGTTTCAGTGACAGCTGTTTTATTACCCCGTCTTAAATAACGGAAGCCTATATCATGTAAGAAGCGATACAACGTCGTTTTGGAAAATCGTGGCAAAGAATCTTCTCCATTTACGCGACTCAAAATCACCTTCAATGTCGGTGGTATGTTAGCAAATAAAAGAGACTGAACCGCCCGACGAATCCACTTCTAACAATTTCATCATATTTAATTTTTCTGTCGTCCTCTCTTTTTTCCTTCTTTCGAAAGTTCGCAAAGGACTAGGTGTGTGTTCCTTCCTTATAGCATAGATTGTTCTTTCAGAACAACCTGTAGCTTTGGCTGTTTCACTGATTGCGCTGCTCATATTCATAGTCTTTAAAAAATAATCCAGGACACTCATTATAATATTGCGTTCTTTTCCCCTGAGTTTACCTACGGAACGTTTCTTTTTAATTTGACGATCCATTATACATCCTTCTGCACTTTTTCTTCGAACTAAGAACTATACATACGAGCACGAACTGACAACTACACAGACTACACAAATACAGTCCACTTGTCCTCAAGAACTATACATTTATCTTGTCCGGCTCCATGGCTAAATGGTTAGCGTGCTGGCCTTTGGTCCAGAGGGCCCCGGGTTCGATTCCCGACCGGGTCGGGGATTTTAACCTTCATTGGTTAATTCCAATGGCTCGGGGGCTGGGTGTGTGTGTGTCGTCTTCAGCATTAGAATTCACCACAGGTAAGGGGCCCTATTCTTATAGACGCGCAGGTCGCCTATGCGGCGTCAACACTGGAATGACCTGCACTCGGCCTCTTCGGAGGCCACACGCCATTAAATATTATATATATCACTGATATTTATTTAATCAATCTTATAATACTGATTAAATGAACACCACTGCACACGGCTGCCAGTATATTTAAAAGCTCAGCCAGCCGAGTCACTTGTGAAACGTAAACAAACGAGATGTTCTCCCTGTCATAAATTGAGATAACGAGATAGGGACTTGAGGTATGATTTAAAAATAACTTCCATATTCGAAGAGCGTTTACTTTGCTTTAGCCACGCCATGATCCTTCTGCACATTTTCTTCGAAATTAGATCCCCACGCACGAGCACGAACTCACGAACCACACAAACGAAATACACTTTCCCTCACTATTATACATACTACTGACGAAATGAGCACTGCACTGCATGCGACTGTCTGGAAATGTTAAAAGCACATGTTTGGGAGATCACTACCGGTACTTCAGCCAGCCAGACAGCCAGCCGAGTCACGCGCGAAACCAAAATTCAAGGAGATATTCTTCCTGTCACAAATTAATAACTAAGCAGGATAGGAACTTCGGGATTGTTTTAAAAATAACTTCCATATCTGAAGACCATTTGCCTCGCTTTGACCCCCCATGCAAATTCCATAGGATAGACGCTGGCCAGCGACTGACTTTTTCGTGCCTACACATAAAATTCCCTGAACATGACTGAAAATAAACGCATATACTGCATTTTGTTATCATTTAAATTTAAAAATAAACTTATCTACGTCGAGCTGAAATGTTTCTTTACCAGCAGTGAAAAAATTAGGAAAATAATGAATATAAAATAGGAGTTATGGCATGATAAGTTCTATGCAATGAAGATTTTGCATTTGGCGAAACTTTCAATTATATTACCATTTTCACACTAAATTATTTTTTTACATTTTTTTTGTTAACGGCATCAAATGCGCCTTGAAATTCTGTACATAACACAATATTCACCCAATTTAACCGATAACATTCTGATTCACGGATATTTGGCAAACCCGCTGCATTAGAGTAGGACAGCGCTACACGCAAAACATGGAAGAAGGAAAGAGACGGAATTATCCCATTACTGCTGTACTGCAATTTAAGGTTGGAACGCTCTATAGATAGCTTTTCACCCTAAATTCATCACTACATTGAGTTTGCTGTACTAAGATAGGACTGCAGCAGTCATCAGCAATAATTCTATGGGAAAACCATTCCACATTAACTCAGGAGTTAGGTAAGGTTATGTGATTGCTCCCACAGTAATGCAGATTGTCACTCAGGAATACAAGTGACAAGATCACCTACTGCAGCTTTAGTTGAACTGCAATATGCAGATGACAGTGTAACACAGTCAAAGGATGAACTGATGCTGATTTTCAATGCTTTTGACACTGCATACAGAAATATTGGTCTTTCAATTGATAAAAAATAGACCTCAGATCCTTCACTATTCCTTCCTAAGAGAAGAACAAGTAAGGCCCAATGTGAACATCAATGGAACAGGTCTGTATATATGTTGTATGTTGGGTATTCAGCCCGAAGGCTGGTTGGATCCTCAACAGGTTCACCATTAGCTGTCATAGACGGCATAGGTGTCACTGAATAGGCGTACTAGGGAAATGAGGAGTGAGGTAGTTTCCCGTTGCTTTCCTCACTGAGCCAGAAGTTGCTATTGCACATCAGTCTGCCAAGTCCACTGAAATCCGTGCACCAACCGACCCTATGAGCAACATTTTCACACCATTCATAGCAGGGACTGGCTGCATAAGGAATAGCATTACTAGCGTCACTCATACCTCAGCCACTTTCATATTGTCAAAGCCAAGTATAAGACTGAGACAGGTCATTGAAAGTAACAATTTTATTCTAGCCCATACCAGCAGACATAGTGCACTGTAAACACTACATTTTGCCAGCAAAGGCCTGGAACAGGTCTATGAGTTGTAAATACCTTTCCTTACCTTGGCAGTGTGCCCTCTTCAAGTGCAGACACTGACTTAGAATTTGAACATAGAATGATGATGATAATGCTTGTTGTTTAAAGGGGCCTAACATCTAGGTCATCAGCCCAACATAGAATTAACCATGCGGGTACATCTTTTAGCTGTTTGAGAACTATAGTCTTTGACAACCATATCAAAGCTGCGACTAAAATACTTGTGTACAATTCAGTTGTATTTCCCATCTTGTATAGGTATGAATGCTGGACAACCTATAGATGACATTTAAAAAGGCTAGAACTATATCACTAGTGATGTATGATATGGATATTTGGAATAAGACAAGACAGGAATACAAATATCAGTGGCTCAGTCCTCAAATATTAAATTTATGATTGTCCTTCCCAAACAAATGTTATATTCTGAGCTATCACTAGGTAAACACAGTATGGGAGCCCCAAGGAAATGCTTCAAGGATGTGATTAAAGCCCTTCCCAAACAAATGTTATATTCTGAGCTATCACTGGGTAAACACAGTATGGGAGCTCCAAGGAAATGCTTTAAGGATGTGATTAAAGCAAATATTCGAGGTGCAACATTGGTATTAATAACTGGGAGACATCAGCCCTCGGCTGTACATCTGGGGGCAGAGGTATGTAATATTTTGTAATATGTAATATTTGGAAGAAAGCCAGCAACAGACTGAGCATAATTATTGAGATACAAGAATGCATACAGTATTATTTACTGATGATGTGATTTTGGGGAAACAATGAGAGAGATTTTCAAGAACAGTTTGATGCATGAGTAGGTAGATTGAACAAGGGGAACTGAGAATCTGTATGTGTGGAGGAAAAAATACAGCAATAATGAGGAGAAAGAGGAACAATAAAACTCAGAGACAAATATAATGAAATACCAAGCTAATTGGCTACATAGTACATTAATGTAGGTGTAAGTTAGCATTCAGGAAATGGTAAGTTTTAATTCCACCATTGGCAGCCTTGAAAAATGTTTTTTTTTTTTGTAGGTTCCCTTTTTCACACCAGCCAAATGCTGGGGCCATGACCACAACCTTCGCAGTCTTAGTCCTTTGCCAAAAGCCCACCTGTGTTAGTGCAACATTAAACCACTAATGGAAGAAAAACTATTTCAGTTGTGAAGTACTTGTAAGTACTAAGTATTGATGGAGAATTCAAGACTGGATATAGAAATTAGTAGGAGAACACAGCTTTTCTATCAGAGTTTGTAGTCTGCCATGTTACAAAGATATACCATTAAAAGCTAAAGAAAACTGTATTTTCTACCCATTGTGGCATATACTTCTCAGTCTTGGGCAGTGGCAAAGAATTTTGGAAATCCAATACTGGTAGGAAAAATGGATTTTCTAAGAAGTAAATTACAGAATACAAGGAGATGCTAAGCAAGAAATGAAGACGTATGTAAAGGAACGAAAATAGGCTGAGATGATTTGGACATGTAAAAGAGATGGTGAAGAAAATATATACAAAAGCAAAGTATAAAATTACAAATGAAAAGAAAATGTGGCCAAGGTAGACCCAAGTTGCAGTGGGTGGACGTGGTTAAAAAGAGTAAAAGTCAATATGACTTAGTCCTGAACATTGTAATGTTTGAGAAGTGCTAGAAAAATAGAATATACCGAGCTCGATAGCTGCAGTCGCTTTAAGTGCGGCCAGTATCCAGTATTCGGGAGATAGTAGGTTCGAACCCCACTGTCGGCAGCCCTGAAAATGGTTTTCCATGGTTTCCCATTTTCACACCAGGCTGTACCTTAAATAAGGCCACGGCCGCTTCCTTCCCACTCCTAGCCCTATCCTGTTCCCCCGTCGCCATAAGACCTATCTGTGTCGGTGCGACATAAAGCAACTAGCAAAAAAAAAAAGAAAAAGAAAATTGAATAAAATGAAGAGGAACCATACTTGCTCCAACCTGGCTGCATCCGATTATGGGCAAATGAGTTCTTTGGAGGGGAGAGGGACACATCTTCGCTTAAACCATAGCCAGGTAGCTTTTTAGATACTTGATGAACAGTTTTGGTTATTGTTGATACTCTTATTGTGTAAGGGAAGGGAAACTCAATTAAATTACAGCTAGCTCCACTGTACCTGGAAAGAAATGTGATTTTTCCTTTGTTTTGTTACAGGCAGAAATTCACAAACAAAGTAGAAGAGCCTACAAGACATCCTTTGCAGGGGAATAAATCTTCAAAAAAAGAGAAGAAATGATGATCAGCAAGATTCCTCAACAGTAGAGGATGTGTTTACTTTGATCTGCTATTCTTTTTTGCAAATTTCAATCACAGTAAGAAATGCTAACTTCGATGAGCTTGAGGGAGACCTATGGACAGAGAGGTGTTAGAGTGAGGATCTGATAAACTTAAGTTAAGTCATATAAGAAAGAGAAGATAAAACCTCAGACAAGGACATTAATTTTAAGTCAAGTTATCAAGTAGCAAATAATAAGGCAGTGTTGGCTTTAGTTGCTCAGCCGAAGTAGAATTAGTGACTGGAATCACTCATTGGCTGTTGCATTGTTCCAGGTATGAACCATTACGCATGAACGGAAGTTGTATACAGAGATTTGAAGCTCATTCTAGATTGCATTCGGGAGCTGCATTTGAATCCTACCGCCAGCAGCCCTGTAGATGGTTTTCCTATGGCTTCCCACTTTCACACCGGGCAAATGCTGGGGCTGTGTCTTAGGTAATTAAGGCCACAGTGCTACCTTTCCAGTCCTACCTATTTCCCACCCTTCAGTCAGTGAAAACCTTTGTTTTGTATGTGTGACGTTAAGCCACCAGTAAAAGAAGCTTATTCTAGAGGAAGAAAATGTTATGGAAAATCAAAGCTAATGGTGGTATGATGAATGTAGAAAGCCTTCACTGGGTAAAGATACACATTTTATCAATCAGCAAAGGGTCGTTCTAACATCAAAGGATTGATGAAGAATTTCAAGGACATCAGTGTCACTCTTCAATTTTTCACCACAATTGGCACTATCCTTTACTGCTAATGAATGTTTACAAGGTCCTTGGTATTTCTCCATTGCAGATTACTGATAAGTAAGGAAAAAGGAAGAATGTTTTAAAATAATTTAAAATGTAAATCTACCAGATTGGAGTGAAATCAGAATTATAGTCCAAACATGGAGATGAGGAAGAAAGACAGGAATCTACATGAGGAAGAATGGAAACTTGCACAATCCTTAAGAATGAAGAACTACTGGGCAAGGAGGAAGGCCAAAAAAATTTTAATTCAGCGTGGTCCTGTGTGACCCATTCATGCAGAAGAAGAAGGCTGTTACATTTTTTAATTATATTAACCATATACCTATGATTAAGGAACTTGAGTACTGTAATAAGACTCGTGTAATGTGTGAAATAAAATGCTTTCTTTACAAATACTGAGTACGATATTCTATTCTTCCAAATGCACCAGAATAAAAATACCTTAACCAAAACTCCAGAATTAACAACAGTCATTTATTTACTTTCTAAAGAAATGAAATGAAACCTCAAAGCCTGTATGATTGTAATATTAAAAATAGAATAATGAAATTTAAAAGATACAATTAAATTATTGAGCTAGTTGGCTCTGCACTTAGGGGTGTGCAGCTGTGAGCTTGCATTCGGGAGATAGTTGGTTCAAACCCCAATCTTGGCAGTCCTGAAGATCATTTTTCATGGTTTCCCATTTTCACACCAGGCAAATTAATTAAGGCTATGGATGCTTCCTTCACACTCCCATCTCTTTCCTGTGCCATCACTGCTGTAAGACCTATTTGTTTTGGTGCAACATAAAGCAGCTTGTAAAAAAAATTAAATTCTTTAAGTACAATAAATAAATTCAAAATATTCTAATTGTAATGTGATGCACAATTAAATTTACAGATTAAGAGGGTAAATGCTTATATCCCTGTTATGTCATCTCATATGGCATTTTGCTGCTCATCAAATGAGTTGATGCTCATGCAAAGATATTGGAAGAATTTTTCCTTATATCTTCATGTAGCAAAACATATAGGCCTTATATTATGGGGGCCGATGACTTTCGATGTTAGACCCCTTAAAACAACAAGCAAGCTTTTGTTATGAACACATGCGTGCAATGAGAAGGGTCTGTCTTTCTTTCGGTGATACCATAGCTGCCATAATACACAAAGCAGCATCAGGAAATAGTGTTGTTTTAATGAGTATATCCACATTCAAACTGACAAAGGCAGAAGCAGGTCATGTCAAAGCATCATACTCCTGAGCCAGATATGTGAAATTGTGTGTGTGTGTCTCTCTCTCTCTCACACACACACACACATTGATGTTTTCCTCCTCTGTATCATCCTCATTATTTCCATTGAGTAACTTGTAAAATTAACCTTACCGTCTTTCGAGCACTTTGTTTTTGACGCCGATGAGGTTTCCATCCTAGTCCTTAAAAAACATTTGCCCTTGGTTGAAATCCTGTCTTTAGGTCTTTTCTTCTCTCACAAATTTTTTTCTTCTTCTTTTTGCTATTTGCTTTGCGTCGCACCAACACAGATAGGTCCTCTTGAATTCCAACTTTATCTTCATATTGTGATCATTCCCACTTGTAAAGACACCACTCAGATTTATTCATCTACTAATGTCATTCCACGCCACTTGTCCCCTGACAACTCAGAACATACCACTTAGTCGAGCTATGGTTATGAGGGAAGGGGTCTTCCCAGCTCAAGGCACTTCTCGTGAACAATGCAGTTATGCGCATGTGGTACCACCGCCACCACAAGCGAACACAGAAAACATTTTGAGTTACCCTAGTCGTAGAAACAAACTACCAATATTATCTCCATTATTTCTCAAGTTATAAAATTTTATATTATTATCCCTTTAATCCGGACACCTTGTATATAGATGTAAGCGATCTGTAAACATAAAGTTTTCTATTAGATGTAGTAATAATCTGTTAGATGATCAGAAAGAGATGGTAATACTTAAGAGTATTCCTTTGAACTGTGACTGAATGTGTCCCCTTCTTCAATCAATCACTACTGATCTGCATTTACGGCAGTCACCCAGATGGCAGATTCCTTATCTGTTGTTTTCTTAGCATTTTCTAAAATGATTTCAAAGAAATTGGACATTTATTGAACATCTCCCTTAGTAACTTATTCCAGTCCCTAACTCCCCTTCCTATAAATGAATATTTGTCCCAATTTGTCCTCTTGAATTCCAACTTAATCTTCATATTGTGATCTTTCCCACTTGTAAAGACACCACTCAAATTTATTTGTCTACTAATGTCATTCCACGCCACCTGTCCACTGACAGCTCAGAACATACCACTTAGTCAAGCAGCCCGTCTTCTTTCTCCCAAGTCTTCCCAGCCCAAAATTTGCAACATTTTTGTAACGCTACTCTTCTGTCAGATATCACCCCGAACGAATCAAGCTGCTTTTCTATGGATTTTTTGCAGTTCTTGAGTCAAGTAGTCCTGGTTAGGGTCCCAAACACTGGAACCATACTCTATTTGGGGAATTGCCAGAGACTTGGATGCCCTCTCCTTTACATCCTTACTCCCACCCCTTAACACCCTCATAACCATGTGCAGAGATCTGTACCCTTTATTTACAAATCCCATTTATGTGATTACCCCATTGAAGATCTTTCCTTATATTAACACCTACGTACTTACTATGATCCCCATAAGAAACTTTCACCCCATGAGTGCAGTAATTAAAGCTGAGAGGACTTTTCCTATTTCTAAAACTCACAACCTGACTTTTAACCCCGTTTATTATCATACCGTTGCTTGCTGTCCTTCTCACAACATTATCGAGGTCATTTTGCAGTTGCTCACAATCTTGTAATTTATTACTCTATACAGAATAACATCGTCTGCAAAAAGCCTTGTCTCTGATTCCACGTCGTTACTCATATCCAAGGTCCAATGATACTGCCTTAAGGAATTCCCCTCCTAATTATTACAGGGTCAGATAAAACTACGCATACTCTAATTCTCTGAGATCTATTTTCTAGAAATATAGCAACCCATTTAGTCACTCTTGTTTAGTCCAATTGCACTCATTTTTGCCAGCAGTCTCCCATGCATGATCCCCCCTACCAAATGCCTTAAACAGGTCAATCGCAATATGGTCCATTTGAACACCCGAATCCAAGATAGCTGCTGTATCTTGCTGGAATCCTACAAGTTGAGCTTCAATGGAATAACCTTTCCTAAACCCAAACTGCCTTCTATGGAACCAGTTATAAATTTTGCAAACATGTCTAATATAATCAGAAAGAATGCTTTCCCAAAACTTACATGCAATGCATGTCAAACTGACTGGCTTGTAATTTTCAGCTTTGTCTATCACCCTTTCCTTTATACACAGGAGCTAGTATAGCAACATTCCATTCATTTGGTTTAGCATCTTCATGCAAACAATAATCAAATAAGTACTTCAGATATGGTAATATATCTCAACCCATTGACTTTAGTATGTGTTGGATATTCAGCCTGAAGGCTGGTTTGATCCTCAACAGCTCTGCCAACAGCTGTCAAAGGAAGCCTAGGCATCACTAGGGAACTGAGGAGTGAGGTAGTTTCCTGTTGCTTTTCTCACCGAGCCAGAATTTGCTATTACATATCAGTCTGCCAAGCCCACTGAAATGCATAAACCAACTGACCCTATGAGCGACATTTTCACACCATTTATAACGGACTGGCTGCATAAGAAATGATATCACTAGCATCGCTCATACTTCGGTGGCTTTCATATTGTCAAAGCCAAGGATGAGACTGAGACAGATCAATGAAAGTAACAAATTTATTCTAGCAGCTGCCTCTGTGGATGAGTGGTAGAGTGTCGGCCTCCGGATCCCAATGTAGCAGTTTCAAACCCGGCAGAGGTAGTCGGATTTTTGAAGGGCAGATAAAAGTCCATTCGACACTCCATGTCGCACGATGTCGGCATGTAAAAGATATCTGGTGACACATTTGGTGCTCACCCGACAAAATTCATTCAATCTCAGCGTTTGACACCCAAGAGAGTTTCGGTTTATTCGGCCTGCCTAGAGTAAAACGGAATGTCGAAATTGACAAGCAGACAGCCAGATGGTGCCAAATTGAAATGTCTGCGCATGGTAGCTGAAGCCATATTATTATTATTATTATTTATATTATTATTATTATTATTATTATTATTATTATTATTATTATTATTATTTATTCTAGCCCATGCCAGAAGACATAGTGCACTGCAAACACATCTCGCCAGCAAGGGCAAGTATATCCCCAGAAATCTTCTGTTGCTGCTTCCCGATGTCTGGTAGAGATTGAGCTTCTGTCTCTCTGCTCATAGCTATAATCTTACTTTCTGCTTTACCAAAGAGTTAACTTATTCTCCTACACCCAATTGTAATCCTAAATCCACAGGGGATAACCAGTTACTGCTAGGGTAGTTAGGTTACAAAAACTGACAAGCAAAAGCATTCTGGATTATAAACCCCAGGTTAGGCTCCAAAAGCGGCTAGTAGGCACGATAGCAACCCCAGGGTAGGCCATTAAAAGGGCAGTTCAGTTACCTAACCAAAACAAACAATTGCTGTTAGGGAAGTTATGTTACGAATTCCAACAAGCAAAGTGTGTATGGGGCTTAAGTTCCAGGTTCGGCTACAAAGTGGCTGATGTCCACAACAGTGATCCTAGGGGGCATTAAGATCCATTGTATGGCTGCAATGATACTTTAAATTACACGATTTCCTTCAGCCTATTCGAATGCGTGATATCTGTCATGGCGGATCATCAGCACAACAATACAGTATTTCCTTCAGTCAATTACAATGCATATTATCTGTCATGGCGGCGGTGTTACCATCACGTCAATATGAACATTCAGCTACAAAAGTAACAGATATTTTTGGGGTGATATGGCAGAATAAAACCATTTAACAAGAACACATGCAAGTCTTTTACATGAAGCTACTGCAAGTGTTTCTTCAATGCATTAATATTGTACACTATCTTTTTCATCGGTGGTGGCCTCCAGATAAAGTAGTACTAGTACCCAATTTTTGATGATAAATGAAGTTTTCTTGTCCTTTTAGGTATTATTATTTCTAATTATTTACGTATTCCTACATCATTTGTTTATTCTTTATCATTGCAGGATGTCCAGTGAAAAAGGTTCAACTACTGGGAATAACCCCTTGGAGCAATTTGTGCTCTTGGCAAAATCAGCTAAAGGGGCTGCCGCTGTCGGTTTGGTTAAGCAAGTCCTTGCAGCTCCCGGAGTATATGTTTTTGGTGAATTATTGGATATGCCTAATATTAAAGAGGTTAGTTGTTCTCTCTCTCTCTCTTTTTTTTTTTTTTTTTCCCCTCGACTATTTCTGTTAACCTGTTGATAAACTTCATGGTTGGTCTGTATTGAAAATTGTATGTTAATTTGAAACAATTAAGTTTATTGAAGTGGTCAGCCTATTCAACACAATACATTAGTAAGAATGTTTATGACTTAAGTATGATACTTAAATTGGGACACGTTTCTCCCGTGTTGTGGGCATCGTCAGCCTATCTCTCAGCCTCAAAATCAGTTGTCATCGGGATCCCGATACATTCGTATTAAAACATCTTATAACTAAAATAGTAATATGAGTTAAAAATACAATGTGACGGTCCTTTATTGACAGGTAAACAAGATTTAGTGGAGTTCTTGAAAACGTCTTTGAAATAATTCGTAAGATATCTGGTGTTGGCACCTATTAAAATAATTATCATGTGGTTAGGCACTCTCTGTCTTATGAAACAATGTTTAACGTTTAAGGAATCATTAACACTTGATACAAAATAATTAAGTTATTGAACTTTGTACTAACTAATAACTATTTTACTTTTAATGGCAAAATATATCAGAAAGGCCTGGCAATGGGTGACCCCATTTCAGATATATTAGCAGATATATACATGGATTTCTTAGAAAAGAATAACATTTTGACTGAGAGAAAAGGCATCAAACTATGGTTACGTTATGTGGACGACACGTTTGTTATCGTGATACAAATTCTTATAATTTTGTAAATTACCACCTGTTGTATTGAATAGGTGGTAATTTACAAAATTATAAGAATTTGTATCACAAGTAGATCTTCAATACGGACAAAGAAGATGAAATTTATAACCTGCAACGTTTGTTATCATCGACAACAAAATAAAATAAAATCTTACAATTCTTCAACACCCTTGACAATCATATAAAATTTACAAAACCGGGCAAGTTGGCCGTGTGGTTAGTGGCGCGCAGCTGTGAGCTCGCATCTGAAAGATAGTGGGTTCGAATCCCACTGTTGGCAGCCCTGAACATGGTTTTCCATGGTTTTCCATGGTTTCCCATGTTCACACATGTTAATTAAGGCCACGGCCGCTTCATTACCATTCCTAGGCCTTTCCCATCCCATCGTAGCCATAAGACCTGTCTGTGTCGGTGCGACGTAAAGCAGATAGAAAAAAAATTTACAAAAGAAGACGAGAGTAACAGTTTATTGAACTTCTTAGACATAACTACAACACGCTCAAATAATAGTTTCAATTTTCAAATCTACAGAAAACCTACTAATTCCCCCATAACAATTAAAAATGATTCGCTGCACCCGACATCTCAAAAACAGGCCGCATACTACAGCTTGGTCTATCAAGCATTCAAGATTCCCCTGTCACCAGAAAGCCAAAAGAATGAATTAGAATACATTAGAAATTTAGCCAAATTTAATGGTTACAACACAGTATGGATTAACAGGATCATTAAAAAAGTAAAAGCAAAGTAATTGACAAACCTCACCCAGATAAACCAGATAGTCCAATTACGCATTTTTCACGTACATAATTCACGCATCCACCATGTTTCGAGCCCCCTTGGAGTACAAAATATTAAAATAAACATACAAAACTCGGAACAATAATTACAGTAAATTTTTAATCGCTACACTGTCAACCACAACAACAATCCTTTCACAAGCTCAGGAATTTACAGACTAACATCTGCACAATGTTTTTGTTCGTATATTGGTCAAACAGGCCGTGGCTTCTACACTAGATACCAGGAGCATTATAACGTGAGTAAACATCATAAATTTTCTGCAATGAGCATCCATATGAGAGATATAGGCCATCATTTTACAACCATAAATCACGATCTTACAATCCTCAAGAAATTGAACAGAGGAAGGTTAATGAACGAATATGAGAATATCTACATTTTTTTGGATCGGTACTTTAATAAAGACTGTAATTTAAACAACGTTTCAGATACCAAGAATCCCACTTACGAAACGTTACCTAAATTACTGCAATTATTAAATATAAAGGATTGCACGGTCAAGAATATCTTTAAACTTCCCCCATGAAATACTCTTACAGCTTCCAGTAACCTAACTTCCCCATGGTTGCCCCACACTAACACGCCTCCACTGACCAACCAGACACGTGACACTCCGCCCACCCCTCCTACCCCTACCCTCCCTCCACCTAAGACATCACACCGCTACAACACACAAAGTACGAGAACAGTAACTGTCAGTCGTGCTGGCAACAAGAATGACACGATCTTGCCACATACAACACGAGGAGGTAAGCAAAAAAGCTCCATAACTTAGCTCTTTAAGCGATTAATAACACCATCTTTCTATAAGACATCATTTTCAATTTTGTTATAGACATTCTAACAACTTCATTTTCTCAGTGGATATCATTCTTCGGTCTAAAAAGTTAGTATTTCGCGAGTCTCCCATTCAACCAACAAATAGATAGTGGTCGACACCACACCTCAAACACTTAAGAACTATCGTTGATCTACCTATCCTTATTATTCGCTTATTCTCTAAACCATTACAGTGTACAAATTAGATCACCAGTCAACATAGCCCGTTTTTTAAAATAGCATGAACCAAGGGCTTGGCTACAAAATAATTCACAGCTATTTCAATTCCACAATCTGTTGATGTGCCTTTTGTAAAGAAGACTTCAACTTGGAAAAACACGACTACTATTATAGAAACATCAAGAGGTTTTATAATATCCTTCGAGTACGATTAATAGATGTTATCAGACATCAAACATTTTAATTTGCATTCAGGTAACTTTCACTTCAATCTTTATCCTGTGACTACATAGTGTCTTAACAGGGTGTTTATATTTTATATAAAGTGTTAATGTATTGTAAATAGTGTCTTAATGTGGTGTTTATTTTGTATCAAGTGTTAATGTATACGTTAAACGTTAAACATTGTTTCATAAGACAGAGAATGCCTAACCACATGATAATTATTTTAATAGGTGCCAACACCAGATATCTTACAAATTATTTCAAGGACTTTTTCAAGAACTCCACTAAATCTTGTTTACCTGTCAGTAAAGGACCGTCACATTGTATTTTTAACTCACACTACTATTTTAGTTATAAGATGCTTTAATACGAATGTATCAGGATCCCGATGACAATTGATTTTGAGGCTGAGAGATAGGCTGACGATGCCCACAACAAGGGAGAAACATGTCCCAATTTAAGTATCATGCTTAAGTTATAAACATTATTACAAATGTATTGTATTGAATAGGTTGACCCCTTCAATAAACTTAATTGTTTCAAATTAACCTGTTGATGCTGACCTCCATGCATGGTATAGACCCCTTTTTCTTCATGTGCTGCCGAACTTTATGTATGGTATAGAACCTTTTTTCTTCACATGCTGCTGACTTCAATGCATGGTAAAGAACTCTGTAGGTCTAACGTCTTTTTGTTGTAGCCTGTTAAAGTTTTAATGTTGTCAAGGTCAAAATGGTATATCTTTAATGTTGATGGACTTTTCCTTTTACCTTTGCGTGAAAGAGCCTAAATCAGTGGATAGTTTTCTTTCTTTTTCTCTTTCTGCTTGAGTGCATATACACTTAACTTTCTGATGCATATAGCAAATATGTGGCTCGATGCATATTGACATGATCCAGCCAGGCTGAGTGGCTCAGACGGTTGAGATATTGGCCTTCTGACCCCTGCATGGTAGGTTCGGTCCTGGCTCATTCCAGTGGTATTTGAAGGTGCTCAAATACTTCAACCTCGTGTCGGTAGATGTAATGGCACGTGAAAGAATTCCTGCAGGACTAAATTCCGGCACCTCGGCGCCTCCGGAAACTGTAAAAAGTAGTTTATGGGACATAAAGCAAATAACATACTGACATGAACTGGTGAGTATTAGTTTTGTTCGTATGAAATTTCACAAAGTCACTGTTATTGCCAATGGAGTGTGCATAGCTTTAGCTTTTGATGCATTTTAGTGGACCTGTGATTAACTGCTCTAATTTTCAAATTTATGCACTAGCGGAAATGGAAAGTGTTACACCATGAAGTACTACTCCGATGTATATCAAACTATGTGGAGATGTTCATCACGTAAGAGGTATTAAATGATTAAACTTTCAGTCCATTTGAAACTGTCCATCTTCATCATCATCATCATCATCATCATCATCATCATTTGTATGAGGTATGACCTCCACAGGCACGAATACACTCTTGTATTGGATGTGGCATGGAAGCAAAGAGCCTCCGAATATCGTCTTCAGGGATTTCTTGCCATGCTTGAAACACATGCTGTGTCAGTTCACGAATATTGCTGGCTGGAGGCTGGTATAACCGTATATGTCTTCTCATCACATCCCAGACATGCTCTGTGGGTGGCAAATCAGGGGACCGAGCAGGCCAATTAATGATCCGTATACTCCTCAAGGCATTTCTGGTGTGAACTGTGGTGTGGGCTTTTTCATTATCCTGCTGGAATATTCCATTTGGCATCCTTGTCATGAAAGGTAGACAACGGGGTTTACCATTCTTGCCACATACTTGCGAGCATTTAGTCTTCTTCAACAAGTACCAAATCCTTCCTGTTGCCATATTGAATTGCTTACCACACCATTATTCCAGGAGTTGGAGAGGTATGCACCTCGATAATCGCTGCTTCTTGTGACCTTTCACCAGGTCATCTACGGACATGTTCACGTCAATCTGATCGCCGCAAACAGAAGCGAGACTTATCGCTGACACCACAGAATGCCACTCAATGTCCCAGTTGACTCTGGCTCTACACCATGCAAGTCCCTGCTGTCTGTGATTTGGTGTCAGCGGTAAACAACTCATGGCAACTCGAGATCAGAACCCAGCTTCCAGTAATCTGTTTCCTATGGTTCGTGGTGACAGTCTGCCTTTAACCTTTGCCCGGATTTCAGCTGTTGTCATCCGTCTGTTTGTCAGAGCCAGCCGACGAATCCTACGATCTTGTCGTGCTGTAGCCCTTCTGGAAGGGCCCTGACTGCTTTTTGTACCAAGCTGTTGTCCGGAGTCCATCTCGTCACTACTCGTTCTACAGTCATTATACTACAGCCTCTGCGCAATCTATCGGCATGATGCCCCCATATCCCTCATTCCACTTATTTGAACTTTCACAAAGTCCGAAAAATGGCGATAAACTGCCCGTGCACGTTCTCTAGGCATGCTATGTTGCGATCTCTACCTGAAAAGACACAGTAACGTTAGACACACCCAACAACCATCACGTACACACACCAGGCACCATCTTTAGGAATGCTGTTTTCCTGTACTAACAATTAGGTCTTATTAGGATGAAATTTTAATCAACATATCTCACAGTGATGGAAATACTGGGCTATCAGTTTGGTGGCATTCGGTCAAGGTGTTCATGGTGTAACACTTCCCATTTCCACTAGTGTATAATAGGATGATCAACAGCCTTTCGATTGATATATATATTTCAAATTTATTGAGGGATTTCCCCCCTAATTTTTCCAAAGCTTCAAAACCTCTTAATGACTCATACTTACTCGGCTCGCTCTCAGTTTGAGTGCAGCTCTGCACGGTGCAGAAATATTGCAGGTCTCAGTTTGCATAAAAGTGAATTACTTGAAGTTTTGAATAAATCAGATGAAAATTGCATCACACCATGATGCTTATGCTTGTTCTTTAAAGGGGCATAACAGTTAGGTCATCGGGCCACATCATACCAAACTGAATTACTAAGGTAATGTGATGTTTATCTTCACTAAGCAAGGTGAGATCTGATGCGTAGCGGAGAGAATGAGCGTGCACACTGCTGGAGAGACCAGGTGACGGACAATGAAACATAATAGAATAAATGGCTTCTTTTCAATGAACTAATCTTCCCATTAACCTGGGATATTATGCTTTTAAAAAATGCTGAACGAAGCTTTGAACTACTGTGTCCAACTTTTCTGCACAAAGTTTCTGAGGCAACATTAACACCAGCTTTTATTGCAGCATGAAACAACCCTTGCAAAGAAAAGAACCCCACTATCATTTTCTAAAATGTGATAGACATCAAGTCGATCTTAGTGTAGAGCTATAGAATGAAGTGAGAACAGTTCATAGTACATTATGGTAGTGCTGTTATACCATAGCAGAGACCTCTGGCATAGAATAATAGAACTATTTTCTAAATTTGTATGTTGTACAAACACATCTGTTGATTCAGTACATTTGTATACAATTTGCTATATTTTTGCTAGCTGATGATTAGGGCCCGGATTCATATGCACTAAAACCTCCTAAATTATGCATGCACATATGCACTAAAAATGTTGAAAATATGCACAAAAATATGCGCTAAAAGTAAAACAAAATACACTTAACAAACAAATTATTTAATTTTAACTCAGTGCTAAATTGACAAACATGTTTAATTCCTTGAAAAATAATGCATGGCAGTAGGTTATCTACAGTTTTTCAATGTTCTCAGGGGTCAATGACTTTCTGTTGTCTGACACAATTAATTTATACGCTGAAAATGATCATTCTACGTCGACGGACGTAACCCGTCCTGACTGCTTGGAACATTATTCTGGCAAAGACTGCCCGATTCCACTTATGTAATTGCTTCTTCAGTCCTGGGTTTGAGTCCAACACCACACTGAGTTTCCTTTTTTTTTTTAACTTTTTCTCCAGTTTCACCATGGACACCATTTAAAGAACCGATGGCGTTTTGAATTAACTGAAGGGATTTGTGTAGGAGTGCACCATGAGTTTCTAGGCCCTTAATCGCCTTTGAAATTGACGGATAATGCACATGGATTAAACTAATATCTTTACATACAGTTTCATATACAAATGCGCACTTTGCTTCACGAACACACGCAGTATGACTACCATCAATACTTTTGACTACATCTTTCACTTGATTAAAGTTCTCCTGGTAGAACGATACTGCGGATAACAAAGTTCCCTATCTTGTGAGAACAGGTTCCGGCGGAAGACAAACCTGAGACAGATGAGTGTTGTACAATTGTACACGAGCCGGTGCTCTTAGGAACAGTTGTTTCCCACTTGAAATTACTTTGTTGACAGATGGAAAGAGGGTACGTATTTATTCTGTAATACGATGCAATCCATGCGCCAGACATGTGACATGGATGACACTTGGTGAAAATATTCGAAGAGACTGACCAGCTTTCAACATATACGAAGCTGCATCTGTGACTAAAAGGTGCACTTTGTAACAATCACTCTCCGATTCGCTAGGCCACAGGAAGTCGCAGGAAATCCATAACAAATCTTGCAGCTGTAGCGTGGTTAGTTTTCTCTAACAGTTTTCATGAAAGTAAATGAGGTTTTTCCGGGTTCTTCCAGACATAATTTACCCACTGTGAAGTTCACAATGTATCGACCACATGAATTGGTTGTTTCATCTACCAATATCCAGACACAGTTCCCTCCTATGTCAGATCGTATCGAATCAACGACAGAAGCATGCAGTGAAAGTAACGAATAGTTCTTCGTAAGGGTAGTTTCATTGGGTATTCTTTGATTGACACAATCCTTTTCAAGAAACGAGCGCAGATGTGGATTAGTCAATTTATGTAGCAGAGTTTTGCTGGATACAAAAGCTTTACAAATATCAGCGGAAAATGTACTAAATTCACACCGTGTTTTCACGTCGGTTAAAAGTATCTGTTGCGTTATTCTTACTCTGTTTTTTTTTTTTTTTTTTTTTTTTGCTAGGGGCTTTACGTCGCGCCGACACAGGTCTTATGGCGACGATGGGATAGGAAAGGCCTAGGAGTTGGAAGGAAGCGGCCGTGGCCTTAATTAAGGTACAGCCCCAGCATTTGCCTGGTGTGAAAATGGGAAACCACGGAAAACCATTTTCAGGGCAGCCGATAGTGGGATTCGAACCTACTATCTCCCGGATGCAAGCTCACAGCCGCGCGCCTCTACGCGCACAGCCAACTCGCCCGGTACTCTGTTCTTTTAATCTGACATGTGAAGTTTTCGAATGCTGTTCAATTTGAAATTTTTTATTGCATTTTACACTCTTGTCACACACTTGACAGAACCTACATCACCGTTACTTGTATGGTCACTATTGCCTAATATCCACTGTTTAATTAAAAAAGACCTAGAGCTCTTATCTTTAGGCATTTTTACAATTTAATCCGGTGAAACACTGCAATAAACGAAGAACAGACGAACACACTTGTTTAAGCAAAGCTTGGGAGGCTACTGTAAGGAGAAAGAAATGTCAGAAAGAAGGAAACAGGTCATTATCCATCTACCTGCTTGTATTATGACACTGAAAGCCCTTTCTTTGATAAGGGAAGGCTTCTCATATTGACAAGGGATGTACAACATAAAGAGTTCATTAGATATTTCATTTCATTCAGAAATCGTACATAAAAGATCATACATAAGAGAAAAATGCCTGTATACACACTAAGGTTCAAAATATGCACTAACATACAAAATATGCATTTGCATATGCGCATATGCATTTTTAAAACATCCGGGCCCTACTGATGATATTTATGTATTCAATGCTTGCTTCAGTTCTGAAGGTGTGTAATGTACTGTCAGGTTTGTTGGTTTTGTGTGTTTGTAACAAAGAATATTACTGAACGCACAAAATTGTACTACAGTAGAAACTCTGTTAACCAAAACGAGGCTGGGATGGAGGGTTTGAATAATCAACACTTTGGATAATAATTGAAATGTCATTTTTAGAGGTTAAGAATAATTTTCTTGAAGGTTTAGACAAAAGCAAATGAAGACAATAGGCTACACATATAGTACATTGTTGACAAAGTATTTTAATACTGGAAACCCAAACTACTGTACTTAACTGTATATACAAAACAAAATGATGATCAATAGTGCATGTACTGTAAATATACAGTGGGCCCTACTTATTTTTTCTGAAAAAGTTTTCTATTTTCTTATGTTTTTCCTATCGCTTGGTTCATTAGCAGAACATCAGAAGGCTTTGCTTCGTCACATCTTTCGACAAATACAACTTGAAATTATAAAAATATTTTGTGAGAAAACTTGTATTCTATGCAGCCTAATTTTACCAACCCATACTGTACTTAAAAGTCTTACCTCAGAGGTATTGAATATCTTGTCTGCGGTGTCATGGCTGGTGTTTACATCGTCTTCTTCATCATCTGCTGCATTGTTTTCACATGATTCATGGAGTACCCTGTCAATAATGTCTTGGTCCTTGAAATCAAGTTCTGAATCATCACCATTTACCCATTCACTTATTTCACCTTTGTTGATCTCTTCTTCGTATCACGCTATTTGTACATTTTGGCCTGCGAGGTTTTGGATTTCTCAGTGTCGTCCTCGGTTAAAATCCTGTCAAAAAGTTTATTCCAACATTTTTCCAGGGCTGATGACTTTATTTTCTCCCAGGATTGAGCACTCTAGTATACCACATTTTTCATGTTGATGCTTTTCAGGATTTCAGGAACACTTTTTGATTTGCTTGTCTCACAACATGTATCTAAGAAATATCAACCGATAGTGCCTCTTACCCCTTGGTCTAGGGGTTGGATCAGACTTGTGACATTTGCAAGTAAAAACTGAAAATAATGTCACCATCATGCAGACTATGGGTGTGTAGGTGCATTATCGATTAACAACACTTCTTTTCCGGGAAGGTATACAGACTTCAAAAAAGAATCAACACTGGGGGAAATTCATCTCTAAACAGTTCAGTGAACAAGGTAGTGGACATCCAGGAACGTTTTGGTTTTGGTAAAAGACAGGAGGATCATTTACTGAAATACCTTTCAACGCCGTGGTTTTTTTTAGATTTTGCTATCCTCACAGACTGCAGTCGGAGAGTTCCAGAAGCATTACTGCAGAGCAAAGCTGTCACACTCTGTTAATTTTGTACCATTTACTGGGTTTCCGTGGAACAGAGAGGTGAAAGAAGGTGCTGGTTTGAATGGGTCTATCTACGACAGTCAAAAGATTCATTTAAAAATTTTAAAAATTTAAGGTTATATTTCGTTTCAGATATTAAGTTTTAACAAACTACAAGATTTCAGGTACAGAGCTAGTTTGGTACACAGTAGAAAAACAGGAAAACCTAGAAAAGGTCAGTTAGATAGGCAAGGAGACGAATCTCCCAATTTGTTTTACAGGAAATTTTAATCACAATTTTCAAGAGTGCTTTGCTCCAAAGGTTACAAGTTACAGCCTTCCAAAGGCACCATTCACTATCACACAAATATATTTTACATTTGAAGAAAAGAGCCTCAATGCTCTACAATTCTACCAAGGAGGCTACGGTCCCAAACCCTTACAGCCTACTCAAGGCAACCATTAACTTTTACAATTTGGATTAGAGCGTCTTTGCTCAATAAAAATACACTTTCAGGCTTCGTGAGACACAACCTACATTAATAGTTCAAACAGATAGCACTGTCTTCAACACTCAACAGTTTAAGCACATAACCGAAAAGTTTTACAGGAGTATAGAAATACTCATTCTACCGAGCTTGTGTAAAAAAAAAAAAAAAAAAAAAAAAAAAAAAAAAAATGAACAACTTTCAGAATACTGTAAAATTTAACATGTGCTGATAATGCTGTATGGTTGAAATGAATAGGAAAGTACAGTTGTATTTCCTGAGGACATGTAGCTTTTTCTGTGGGAAATGTTTATATCTTGATGATGACCTCCTTCCGCGTGAAATATTCTAGAACATTGGTGACCAGTTAAGAAGGCAAATTAAGAGTAACTGTAATAAAAATAAACTTTAAAAAATGACGTTGAAAGAAATAATAATAATAATAATAATAATAATATAATATTATTAAATAATAATATATTATTATTATAATATTATAATATATTATTATTATTATTATTATTATTATTATTATTATTATTATTATTATTATTATTATTATTATATTTTTATAATATTATTATTATTATTGTTATTATTACTGAAATATTACAACAAATGTTTAATCCACAATGAAAGAACAAGCATTGCTTTTTAATGGAAAATATGAGATTTGTTGAACAAATTTCCACAAGATTTAAAGTTCACTTCCATTTCTGATGTTGCAGTCTTAAGGAAGGATATGGGATAACACTGAAGCAGTTAATCTGATTTTGGACTTTGATTTCACTAGTTTCTTTCACATATTTAAGTACAGTAGAACCTCATTAATCCGGACCCCATGAGTCCGGACTTCGCTTAATCCGGACAGCTGTTTAATAACATTAATACATACATTCAGTTACAGTATAAAGCTGAGTTACAAGTGCAATACTGTAAACTATGCAGAGAAGGAAATCGTTGAAAGTTTGATCACTACAGAAAGCTCTGACGCAGATGAATATGGCCAGGATGAAGCAGGTGATATTATTAAACCTAATCCAAAACTTAGTGAATTAAATGTGTTGAAGACAGCGATGAAAACATGTCTGCATATTTCTAACATTTGAGGCATCTGCATGAGTTAATTATTAAAGAAATTAATGTCAAAGGAAGACAAGTAAAGATCAGCAGTTTCTTCAAACCAGTAAGTGTGTCAAGTATGATCAGTGAAGGTGTGCCTTGGTTGCCATGTTCTAATTCTGTACTGCACTAGTTATTCTGTACTTCGTAGAACCTAATACTGTATTGCATTATATCTTGTATACTAAATAACCTTTGTATTTATTAAATTTAAAATACTGTAGCGGTTAAGTACACATTCTGTTTACTGAACAGTGTGTTTAAATATGTACCTTGGCTCATTTCGTAAGTTGTTTTGTTTAATCTGAACTTTCATTAATTCGGACAACTTAGTGCTCCAATTAGTCCGGATTAATGAGGTTCTACTGTACTACCAAATATGGGAGTAAGTTTTGAAGTCTAATTTCTAAGATGTGGACGGAGTTCTTTTGAAATGAGTTCCCAGAAATTAACACCAGTTGACTCTGCTTGAAGAGAAGGTTCACACTGAAATTCACAGAGATGTAACTGTAGTTCCTCAGGCTGACACTCTGCTCTACATTTTTATGGCATTGCTAAAGAATTCCATGTGTGATTGAAATACTTCAAAACTTTGAAATCTACTATCAGATTTTAAAATGAGGTTTTCAATAGATTCAGTATACGTTATCAAACTTATTCTTCTTCATACAATTGTTTACAACTGGGAAAGTGGCAGAAATTTTCTGCCTTCAACACTTGGCAGAATGGTTTTAACTTCTTTTTGAAACCATCCGCATGTGCATTGAGTATGAAAATTGTCTGGTTTTTCCCTTTTAATTGTAAACTAAGTTTATTTAAATGCTGGGTAATACCTGTCAGAAATGCTTTAACCTAAAGAAATGCAATATTTTCCAGTTTGTTTTGAAGGTCAAGTGGATGTGGGAAGTTATCACTTAGGAAGTCAATGATTTCATTCTTCAGTTCAAAAAATTATATAAAGCCTTTTCCTTGACTGAGCCACCTAACTTTGGTATGTAAAAGTAGATCACCATATGCCAACTCCATTTCCTCCAAGAATTCAACAAACTTCTGATGTGTGAGAATTCGTAATTTTTACTAGAGTAGTCATGGCCTCGGGCAGTTTTATTGATTTTCCACATACAGGTTCTTGATGAGTTGTAAACTGTAAGCTAGGAAAATTAATATTTTGATTCAAATATTCAACAGAGCCATTTATAGTTGCAACCAGTGCTCTCGCCCCATCCTTACACAGAACAACTTCTCAAGCCCATCGTATTCTTCCATTGTGGCTTGAACAGCATTAAATATTTCCTCACTGCTGGTTGTACTGTATATAGAGCACACCTTCAATAACTCTCCTAGAGCAGTGAATTCGGGAGGGAATTCACAAAAAACATGACGTCTGTCTGTTATATCAGTACTTCCATCAAGAGCCAGTGGAAAATAAGAAGAAGAGTCGTGAGCAGATTTTAGGCTCTCAGATACGTACCTAATATCTACAGTTCTAGCCACAGTCTGCTTTGCTAAAGTTACTGACTGAAATTCTCTTCACTTTTGCTCATTAAAGACTTCATCAATTTTAATTGGACTGTGTTTTACAAATTCTCCATCTGACAAAGGCTTTTTAGCTTTCATTAATTCATAAGTAATTACACAAGAAGCCAAAAGGGATGATTCTTGTATTCTGCATATATTACCAGTTACATTTTTCTGCTGATTATGTTTCTTTTTTAGTTGTTCAATCACTATTTTGTTCACTCACATGTATGGTCGTCGTATTTCTTCTTCTAATTTGTGATGTAGTGCCATCATTCAATCAATCAATCAATCAGTCAGTCAGTCACCATTGATCTGCATTTGGGGCTGTCATCCAGTTGGCAGATTCCCTATCAGTTGTTTATCTAGTCTTTTCAGAAATGATTTCAAAGAAGTTGGAAAACATTATTCCACTGAGTTTAACCCTTCAGGCTGGTATTAAAAGCTGGCCAAGTTTTACACTACAGCGGTAATAAATTTTATAAAAATATCACTTTTTTTTTTTTTTTTTTGCTAGTGGCTTTACGATGTACCGACACAGATAGGTCTATGGCAAGAATGGGATAGGAAAGGGATAGGAATTGGAAGGAAGCAGACGTGGCCTTAATTAAGGTACAGTCCCAGCATTTGCCTGGTGTGAATATGGGGAAACCATGGAAAACCATCTTCAGGGCTGCCGACAGTTGGATTTGTTCCCACTATCTCCCGAATGCAATCTCACAGCTACGTGCTGTAACCCATCATGGGGGTTATATGCATATATATATCAATAATAATAATACTGCCGAGGGAAATCACAAAGTATCGGTGACACCGAGTACTTTCAATCGGTAGGTAGTAATATTACGCAGCGAGTTAAACGCTAAATTGGGAATGGAGGCGTGGTAAAAAAAAAAAAAAGATCTCCAATAAGCAATCCAGAGTAACAGCAGATAGCACAGTGGAAACCATGCTAGATAATATTAAAAAATTAAAAGAGAATTTGAGGAGAAATAAGGGACATGACGGGTGAAAATAGATGAGAAACCAAGATAAAATTTGAAAACATATATTAGAATAATAAATCAAAACTCTAACAATTTACATGAAAGGAGAACTGTACAAATATGAAATTTTCCCAACCACATATACAAAATACAGATTCATTATAGTAAAATAAGATATCCAAGAGAAAGAAAGCAAATGAGAGAGAATAGCACAGGAATGGAAAGGGACGAACAAGGAAAGGATAAATATAGCTGTAAAAAGAGAAACCCAGAACAACGAGAAAAAGAGGATGTTCACAGTTACCAAATTCGAGTATGCCAGCAGGAAATCTTCTGAGCAAAATCTAAATGCTATATGCAAGTCACAACCACTTCCGTTATCACTCGATTGACACAAAGTAACGTAGTTCTACAGGCGAATAATCACAATATACTTCAAGTCAACCAGTTTCACAACATTCAGAAACTCAAATGACGAAGCACTGAACGGGTAGAAGTGTGTGTACAGTAGGAGTCGCACAGTTGCCAATACACCACACGCACATTTAGAAAGAAAGTCGTTACTAGGTTCGTCAATGAAAAGTTTAAATACAAAAAAGACAAGTGAAATTTCAGCCTGGAAATGCCATCTTCCCAGTCAGAATTTGCAAGGAAAGTATCTCCCTATGCAACTAAAGGTATTTACAGAAAAGAAATCAGCTTGTCATACCTCATCATGAACCAAATTGCACCAACTGCCCGAAAATGGAGACTTCTGGGCACATGTCCCTAAGGACGGAGTTGACGTTGGATGTTGCTCCCTCCACACAGGCCAAAGTCCATCTCAATACATTCAGAGGAAGGCTGGGTATTTATAGTGTGGAATAATGAGAAATATGTCTGGAAGATTACAGAGGTTAGTGGAGCATGCGTGACAAACCAGGCGATGTCACATGACGTCAGGCGGCGAAAAGGAAGTTAGTTTATCGTAGATCGTAAAGGTGGATAAAGCAGAGTTCGTGCAAGGTATGATGTGTGCAAATTCACATAAGTATGTAAGTTCCAGTTGGAGAGAAAATGCGGTTTATATCATGATGAGGGTAAGTCCATATTAATAGTAGAAAAAGGTTATGTGCGTGGCGAAGTTCATGACAGTAGTTGCCGGTGAAGTGAGGAGTCCGTTACAGTGCCCCTAACCGTATGGCCACCTCGCCCGGTATCACAGTTTTACATGGTGTTACAAACATTGCTATAACTTCTAAATGACTTGTCCAATTTTGTTCAAATTAAGTGGATATGCAGTCCATATCATTTAGATGTAGTATCTTTATACAAAAAGGTGGCACATTGCATGCAAAGTAAAAGAATGACTAATTACCTTCTTAATCCAGTTTGGTGTGGAATTTTTTGAAACATGTTTAAAAATACAGCCCAACTTCACAATCTGGACACCATTAGATGCTCTCCTTTCTCTTGTTGTTCCTGGTACAACCAGACAACCCTCTTGGGTTTTGCCTTCTCCTCCGTTGGAGGGATTTTGTCAATGAAGTGCCTCTTGCCAGGAGATGGAGTTGTGGAAATTTGAGGCTGGTAGGTCAGAATGAGGACCTTCGCTAAATCTAGCCTGTTCAAAATAGGAATTCTGTGAATTGTAAATTATGTAGACATTGTGCACTGCTTTGTTTAAGAGTCGCTTGAAAAATTTTATGTACCACTTAGTGCCCCTCTTTCTTTCTAGCAAGTATGGGTGTAAGTTCTGATCTTTCAAATCTGTGCCTTCCATAGCCTTGTTGTAAACAACAACCGTCTTTGGCTTCATTTTCACAAACCTGTTTTCTACTGTTCTTGTTGCTGTTGGTTCATAGTCAATTCTAGGTACTGTGGAAATCTTGGCTACATCCCTTTTGTCTTTCCATTTCAGCACCCTGACATTGTTCGAATGTGCAGCAAGATATTCCCCTTTCTTCAGTTTAGCCTGCTTTATGGTGACTGGTACATTTTCCCTGTTTAATCTCAAGATCCCCTTAATATTAGTGCCATGTTTTAGCAGCAATAATGCTAAATATGGAAAATTGTAGTAGTTAATAATAATAATAAAAATAATAATTAATTTTTATTCTGTTGAAGTTAGGGATGCACTCCCTTTCTTGCACTTAACCTTGACCTAGAACACTGTTAATAATAAATACTGATGATAATAATATGAAAACAATATTAGCAATAATAACAGTAATAGTATTAATAAAAATAATCACATGTAAGAAAACAAATCATATCATCTATGTAATACACATAGTATGTAGAGTACATTAAAAATATATGAATCCATGAACAAAGGATTGACAAGTTTTACTACAATTTTGGTGTTCTTCAAATTGTTTTCAACAGAAATTGATGTTTCAACATCACTGCTAGCACCAGTGTACACAATGAAATGCCAAAAATAGCCCGACTGTGACTCACAGAGCTCAAACGATTTGATGCCAGATTTTGCTGCTTTCAAAGGAATGTACTGCTTGAAATGTACTCTACCTTTCCACAATGTAAGGGACTCATCAATACTGATATTCTCTCCTGGAAGGTATGAATGTTAAAATCATTCATTTAGCATGTCAATGATTGGTGCAATTTTGAAAAGTTTGGGTGGCCCTGTGAATGTGGTTTTTGTACTATTGTCAGCAAAATGAAGAACTTTCGTGATTAGTTCAAATCTATCCAATGTTATAGTTTGAGGGAAAATTGAGGTTTCAAGAATGGGGGGTCCCTACTAAAATACGATTTAGCATTGGCTTCTGAATTATATTCATAAGCATAAACAAGCTGAGAACTACAGATTTCTTCCCTTGTCACTTATTTCCACTGTCTCATTTGAGACCTTTTATTATTATTAAAGGGACTGCATTCCTGAATAAATTTTTCTGCATATCTGTTGGTCTCTAACAATAACGTCCGCTAACACTTCATCAAAATACAATAAAATAGATCCCAAAACACACGTAGCTACGCTAGTTGGGCCCTACTTATCCGTGAAAGGGAGTTTTGTTGGAAGAAAATTTGAATCATCAGGTGCCCGTGACCACTTGGGTGAACATTCACTGATATTACTTTATTTACATCACACATAATTCCCTGCTGTTGCATAATCATCATCACTAAAACTTTCATTATCATTCAAATCATTCTCATCACTACTTTTGCCTAATATCCGTTCGAGGGCTGCTTTAGATGAATACAGACCTTGCAAAGATGATGCCATGTTGCTTACACTGATCAATGTTGATGAAACAAATTCTTTTTTATGCCAACACAATGCCGTATTATGGTAGAAGATTCTCCCCTGCTTAGAAAAATACCCTGTGCTGCAAGCCGTGCTAAACGTTCATGTTGGCAACCAACGGATTGTACACAGAAGTACATCTCTAACATCGCTAGCCTAATCCGTACAGGTATACGTCAAACTGCTCCTGGCTTACATATCGTAGATCCGTACACGTATCCGTTGAATCAGTTTGAGCGGTTAATATTTCTTATGAACTGACAACACTTGTAGACAAATTGAGCATTGAGGTTTTTTTGTCCTTGTTAAGAATAAACAAATAATTTAATTCCCACACTGTCATGATACTACGATTTGCGGTGTCTACTTTCCAAAATGTAAGAAACATGTTACGAATAATCTCGTAGGAATGCAGAAGGGCAACTGATGGCTTGCTGTATTTCACATCACCTCACTGTTGGTACTGCCTGTTGGTGAAGGATGCAAGATCCACCTGGCTGTGACTGAGAAGGAATGTACACTGTGTTGCAAATCCAATTAGGAGAATTCTGCGTGATGAGTAGGTAGTAAAAATCTGCTAACTTAAACTGCAAATTATCTGCATCTGCAAATTTTGTTATCATTACAATTAATGAAAATATGTTTTTGTAATTAAAAGCCTACTACTGCTAACTACTACTACTACTACTACTACTACTACTACTACTACTACTACTACTACACATCAACTGACATCATTGTGATGTAAAATTAGGTGACAGCGCTCCTCACGAGAAAAAAACATTTTCTGCTCTACCACATACCTGGTGACATGATGAGGGAAGCAGTTTCTTTTAGTAATGTGAAAAAGAAATATTAATTGAATTGGTGGATGCTTGAGAATCTCTGTGAAATAGGCTCAATTAACTATAGAAACCGGTAAATGGGGCACGAGACATGGACAAAATAGGAAAGGAATTTAAGTTCACAGGTGAGTACTAAAATGAAATTATGAAATAATTTTTCTAGGCAGTCAGTTGGTGAAAACAGCCACCTTCATTTATAATAGTTATGGTAATAATAATAATAATAATAATAATAATAATAATAATAATAATAATAATAATAATCACTTACCTTATGCATACAGCTCAGCTAACTTCTGTTTCCTGCTTATATAATGAAATTGAAATGTATTTTTGCTAACAATTTTATCCTTTCTGAGATTATGCAAGTAAGTGAATTCTTGTTTTTTCAACTTGAAGTACCTTGAAATCTTCCTGGATGTCTATTTAGCTCCCTTATTAAATTGTGATATTCACCTTTCTCTTGCCTCTGCAAATTCATTTCATGTATCGTCCGTCTTTTGTGGCAGACAATATGTATGGCAGCAAAAACAGCACAGGCAATTAAAAGCTCATCTGAATTTGATGAAGTGGATGGGCTGTAGTAACTTGCCATCAGGAGCCTATGACCTTCAATGTTAGGCCCCTTAAAACAACAAGCATCATCAACTTGCCATCAGATGAAGCATGAGCATGAGGACAGTGTGTTTTCTGTCTTCATGCCACATGCAGTGACAACATGATGATTGAGCTCAGCATGAGTTCACGTGAGGTGGCAGTGGTGTGTTCCCACCTTAATTCTCTTCATCATAAAATAATCTTAAATTTGGTAAACTGATGTTTTAGTCATATGGAAAATTAAAATGAGGGATAAAACAATTACATATTCCAGTGTTTCATGGATGCCATATGAACACTATAGGTCTAGAGTATTGCTTTGGATAACAGAAATTAATGAACAGCATCACATGCCAATTCACATTTAGCCCTCATGCACTTATAATTCTGTAATTTATGATAGGCGAGAAACTGTAGCTGTCGTCTCTCTAATGACACTGGTGGTGATGAATTCATAGTGGCTGTGACTCCTCCCCAACTTTCTGCACCGATAGATTGACAAATTTGTTAGTGGTATGGTCTGTTCATGATCATGCTTCCTGTAAAAGTTATTGTTTTTCTTCACATGATGACTTGTTTACTTTCAATTTTCCATTGTGGTGGAGTTTATCACCTTGTCAGACACTTTCATCACATGTATGTCCCATTGTTAGCTTTGGTTTCCTCTTTCATATATAAGTTCTGTGAGGTTGGATTTACAGTGATATGGCGGTAAACAAATAACCACATGTCCATTTTCTTCAGCAATGTTGTCACCCTCGTATGTTTTAAACTGATTTTTATGATGCTTTATTATAGTAGAACTTTGTTATAGTGACATCAGTTTCAGTGACACCTCATCCATTGCATCAGGTATTCTGTTGTACCATTGTATTCCGCACAAGAAAAGTGGTTTTCAGCCTTAATACTATAAACATATATGCTTGCACCTCGTGTATAATGTCATTTTAAACCTCAGTTCGGGTTAGGATTTTCTAAGAACCAAAGTATTTTAATACCTCTATCTTCACCTGAACATTCTGAAGTTGAAGATCATGTGATGGCACTGATGATAATATGCTGTTATATGAATTGCTTCCAAAAATAGACTGTATCTGAATCAATGTAACTGTGAAACATATAGAACAATAGACGATGGTCTAGTTAGAATGGAGGCACAAATGGATGGTGATACTAAAAACAAAATAAGGTAAGATTCATTGAAATTGTGAAGCACTTTATGAACATAGAACATAATTTAAAATGTGTATATAGGGCAAGCAGAAGAAGGCAGACAAAAATTACTCATTATTCCTAAATGAAGAGGCTTGGTGAGTGCTGTACATCCTGTACTGTAGTTGTACAAATAAAACTCTTTTATAAAATTTAATACTCAGTTTTATGTTGTTTGAATTTTAATTTTGCACTTTTATATCAGACTTAAAAGTAAATATGCAAAGTCTAAAATAAGCTTAATTAAGTTTAGTTCAATATAGTTATCCACCTCACTCAACTGATAAAATAAATTTTGGTTATAACAACACAATTGATCAGGTACCTTGGTGTCATTATAACCATGTTCTTCTGTATTTTGTACAATGTTAGTTTTACTATGCATTCATCAAACTGCAACAGTGACTTGATTTCGGACTTATGGCTACTAAAAGCTGATGCCTTGCAGACTGTTCATAGGTGTGGTAACTTGCATTTTCCATGACAACAATAGAATTTCTTTGAATGTTAGGCAACAGTTATTCCTTAACCTCTGTAGCAAATATATCACTGTCCATTTCTTCATGAAATCCTTCAGTAATATTAGGCTTTAAAGCTAATAGAATGTGCTATTCGAAACCGTTTGGGGTACCAGAATGTACTGATGAGATACGGGCTCTCTTGGTAAGCAGCATTTTGTTACCTGGTTTCTCAACATCCACTGACCACATTTTTTGTCACATGTGATCTTTACATTCATCTCTGTTTCTTCAAGAAATATGATATTTTCCTGCCTTCTTTGCATCTCTTATTACACATAAGAGCATATTCCTTCTAGTTATGATGTCTGATTGTTCCATGGGCAATTACTTGCTACTGTCATTTTTCTTGTATTGAAATCCTATCTTTTTGAGAATTTTCCATATACTCCACTGGCAAATATCAAGGGCTAACTTGTTCTTAAAAGTAGTCACAGTGTCATTTAAACTTGGAATAGTATTTTTATTATATACATTTATTGCATTTTAAACCATACCTCCCTGTATATTTCCAAAGAATTGCTGCAGTCTTGCACTGGATGACCTACAGGAGGCTGTTGTACTAACCATTCTCTCTGGAACCGTTTCATAATTTATATGTTTCATTGCACGTTGCCTCTCATTGAGATTAGCTACTAAAATTTGATGTTAAACAGTGTCCTCAACAGTGTTTAATCACCAGCTTTAGACAGTGTCTAATTGTGAGACCAGTTGTTCAGCAAAATACCTTTATTTGCTGGATTGCTATATGGAAGAGTTATAAAGAGATGAACATGTTTTGGCTTATTTGGGAATTTACATGAAATGAATTTCATGGCTAAAATCCCATATTGGCAGTGAGTGATTATATTATATCTTACAAATATCTTGACAGAAGTCCACCTTTTTCCAGTATTGAAAACAATATATTGACTTATTAACACATTGGAGATAGCCATATTTAAAAATGTCATCCCCCAGAAATCGCAGGATTTCTAATGGTTTTTGAAATTTTTCCAATGCTGTGGTAAGCCATGATTATAACAACTTTTGGAATATTTAGAAAGATCGCACTTTCTTCTACACAAAAATTAGTTTTAATTATCATAACAGTGCCAAAACTTTTTAATATAAATTTATGAAGGTAATAGGTTTTACAAACGAAAAAAAAATCTGATGCAGCTATGGATGCCAGTTTGGTTAATATTTCAAAATCTGTCTAATATTGTGGACACATCTACTGAAACACACTAATACAGATTATAACCTAATTGGTCAATTGGTATCCTTGTTTACAACCAGGATTTTGCTTTCCCACTGTTCGTTGTTTGACGACTGGGTTGTATTGAGTTGCTGCAAGTTGTAGTCTGTACACGGGAAACACCTACATTTTTAGGAAGCGGTATAGAACAGGATTACCAAATCTACTTCAGGAAGCGGTATAAAACTACATTACAGTTCACACCAATTTGAAATTAGCTCATTATCTACATTTACTTGCCTGAAGCACCAGAATCATCATGTTTACTTAGTGTATAATTGTTATCCCCATCCTCATTTTCAGAACTAGTTTCTTCCATAAGAACATCCATTATGGATTCGTTGTCGAAATTTTGTACACATGAATTGGACATGCTAAATATTCACAAGGAATACAAAAACAAGCCTGCCTCTCACACACACACACTCCTCCTGTCAGCATGTACCGTACATATTTTCCAGCCCATTTCACAGCTCAGAGTCAAAGATGACGCAGCCCCAGGTTATGTAGGAATGTGGCTGTGTTTTCATTATCAATTTTTTTAAAGAATAGCTCCCGACTTATGCTCATAACTAGTATATTTTATGCTTATAGAAGCATTCAACAGTATACTAGTGAAGTCGCAGCTCGCTGAAATGGCAGCTACTATTTTTTAGCTATAGTGAAAACGTGTCCGTAGGTTCTCCGAGCTCCATCTGCAGCAATGAAATAGCGCGCGCGTAGTTTCTACGAGCGGCATCTCCAATGTGTTAAAATACAATTATGTCAAGTAGGACATGTTCATCCCTTCTTCTGGGACAATTTCAGCTGCTTAATGAGTAAGAACAATTCCAAAAACCACAGAAAAGATATGCATTAAATAAAATTATAAGACACAAGATGATGCACTGTCCGTCTTACAAACATATCACAATGATATAGGCTGTCTCACATTAAAAGTCCTTGAAAGCATAGGCTTGATGTGGAAGGACAGTCAAGTATGCCTATGTAAGGCAAATATATCAGCACAACTACACCTGAAGTACAATATTAATAATTAAAAACGTGTCTCCTCAAGAAGGTATGGTTACGTGTCTTGATGTTTTCTAAACTAGAGCAGAATGTTCTTAAGTAAGCGATGTGTTACATTTTTGTGTAGATGTTTGGACAAATTTTGAAAGATGATTTCTCAGTAACTGTTGATGAGAGGTCATCTACACTGGTTTTAAATACTCCTCCTCTATATCACTTTATGCAGAATGGTCTTCTTTATCAATGAGAATTATTTTATCTGGTAGGAGGCAGAGTTTGAACATTGAGAATTTGAAGAAATACCTTGTGGTAATGTGCAATAATATAAATTATTGATCTGTCCTGTTAGAACAATTGTACAATCTGTGAGTTAGAACACTGAGATTTAGAAGGAATAGCTTGTTGTAGTGTGTAATACATATAAGCGTACATGGTTATGTTCTTATATAAATACTGTATATATATAATTATTGATATGATTTTAAATAGCTTTTTTTTTCCTAAATCTGCTGTGCTTATGTTATGTAATTTGACTGTCTTTTTGCCAGCCTACTTTGACAACTTTAAGGCCGATGACCTTGGATGTTAAGCTCCTTAAAACAACAAGCATCATCATCAGCACTTTGACAACTTTAAGTGCTTTAACGCCTGGGCTCTTATGATAACTGGGACATAAAGCCAATAACATTTGAGACCCTATTTGCCACATAAGTTTTCCGTGAATTGGGTAAACTTGCTGAATAAGCAAGAAAATTGTGGAATTCATGCAGTAATAATGTGCATCAGTCTCTGTGCTAAGAGCTGTGGACACTTTATCTTATTTATTTATTTATTATTTATCATGTGATGCTTACTTTAAGAAATGGATGTGTAGATCAGCAGCTGCCCTTTAAATGGATGTCCAGTCCTGTCAATCGGAAGGAGTTCTCTCATTAAGCTGTTCCAAAGAGTCAGGAAATGATTGCAGGAACATTCAGTCATGCATTTTCCGAGGCCTCGATTCACCCGCACTCATTTTATAGGCGATGGGTTCACCACTTGCTTATTGCCCATGTAGCTAAGATATTTGAGAGAGTATTGGAAGGAAGACTGAGGAGGAAGCTAGACGGAGAAATGGAAAAAGAACAGTATGGTTTTAGGAAAGACAGATCAACGTTTGACCTGATCTTTACATTAAGACATATGATGGAGAAAAGATGTGAGTTTGGAAAAGACATAATTACATTTATTGACATTGAAAAAGCTTATGAGAGTGTGCCCAGACAGTTGGTATGGGACACATTAAGGAAAAAACAAGTTAACAGAGTGGAAGTACAAATGATAAAAGCTATGTACAAAAATTGTGTTAGGAGTATGAAGACTAGTATAGGAAAAACAAAGTGGTTTAAAGTTGAAACTGGTTTCCGACAGGGAAGTGTACTATCCCCCATACTATTCATCGTAGTCATGGATGAAATTCAGAAGAACATTAAACAAAGATTGCATCCGGGAGATAGTAGGTTCGAATCCCACTATCGGCAGCCCTGAAGATGGTTTTCCGTGGTTTCCCATTTTCACACCAGGCAAATGCTGGGGCTGTACCTTAATTAAGGCCACGGCCGCTTCCTTCCAACTCCTAGGCCTTTCCTATCCCATCGTCGCCATAAGACCTATCTGTGTCGGTGCGACGTAAAGCCCCTAGCAAAAAAAAAAAACAAAGATTGGGAAGACAGGCAACAAAAGCCATGTTATTTGCAGATGATATAGTGATATGGGATGAGGATGAAATGGAAGTGCAAAAACAAGTAGATGTATGATATCAAGAGCTAGAAAAATTTGGGATGAAAGTAAGCACAGAAAAAAGTAAAGCAATATTGTTGACAAGGGGAAGGAAGAGGAAAGATAAAACTTAATGGTAAAATCCTGGAAGTGGTTAAAAGTTTCAAGTATTTGGGAAGAGTGATCACAGAAGATGGAAAGATAACCAAGGAAATTGGGAAAAGAATACAACAAGCAAACAGCTTCTACCAGAGTGTAAGGGGTATTTTGTGGAACCAAGATGTCCAGAAGAAATGTAAGAAAGTATTATATTCAACCTATTATGAACCCATACTAACCTATGCAGCTATATGGTGTCAGAAAGTAAGTGAACAAAAAGTCGGCAGTAGATTGGATAGCCTACAGAGAATGGCATGCATAGCCATATCTAGGGCTATGAGAACTACGTTGACAGAAGCCTTGAATAATTTACTAGGCTGCTTATCACTATACAATTTCATAAAAAGACAGGCTAGAATGAGTTCATAAGATTGGCACAATCATAGTGCTGGAATGCACAAAGACCCAATCTAGGACATTGTAATATTAACAGAGTAAGTTGTACACATGCCTTCTAATCATATGATACCAAAGTACAACTTTGATAAACCGTTTGAGACCCAGATAAAAAAAAAAAAAAAAAAAAGGAAGACTGGGATATCAACAAATGGAATACTGAAAAATAAGATATAGTGTGGTGGACTGATGGCTCAAAGACTGTGGATAGCCTAGGAGGAGGGATCAATGGGGGAAGACCTGAGTGATCAATCCAGATGAGCCTGAGCAAACACTATAGTCTTTCAAGCGGAAGTGATACCTATCACAACATGTCTTGAAGAAAATCTGAAAATGAACTATAGGAATAAGAACATTTTCATTTTTACCGACAGCCACGTGGCCATTAAGGCACTAGAGGCAGAATTGTCTGGTATTGCCACTCACTACTCCTGAAGCTCTCCGAGTACAATATTGTAAAAATAATGTGGGTACCAAGGCATGCAGGTATAGAAGGAAATGAAAAGGCAGATAAACAGGCCAGGAAAGGGGCAGAAACACATTTTGTAGGCCCAGAACCTGTATGCGAGATTCCCTGTGGACAGGGCCGATACTACATAGGAAAATGGATACAAAAGAAACAAATGGAAAACTGGAAAAATACTCTAGGATGCAGGCTTGCAAAGGAACTGATAAGAGGATCAAACAAGAAGCATACTAAAGAACTGTTGAAACTCTGCAGAGAAAATATAAGGTGGGTAGCAGGACTGTTGACAGGACACAGCCATCTGAAAAAACATGTACATAGAATTGGAGTGATAAGAGACAACATGTGTAGGAAATACAATGAATTAGAGGAATCAGCCGAACACATACATTTTGAATGTGAGGCGCTGGGTAGAATAAGACTCTCCACTCTAGGACTACAATCAATCAATCAATCAATCAATCAATCAATCAATCAATCAATACTGATCTGCATTTAGGGCAGTCGCCCAGGTGGCAGATTCCCTATCTGTTGCTTTCCTAGCCTTTTCCTAAATGATTTCAAAGAAATTGGAAAGTTATTGAACATCTCCCTTGGTAAGTTATTCCAATCCCTAACTCCCCTTCCTATACATGAATATTTGCCCCAGTTTCTCCTCTTGAATTCCAACTTTATCTTCATATTGTGATCTTTCCTACTTTTATAAACGCCATTCAAACTTATTCGTCTACTAATGTCAATCCACGCCATCTCTCCGCTGACCCAGAACAAATCGAGCTGCTTTTCTTTGGATTTTTTCCAGTTCTTGAATCAGGTAATCCTGGTGAAGGACCCATACACTGGAACCATACTCTAGTTGGGGTCTTACCAGAGACTTATATGCACTCTCCTTTACATCCTTACTACAACCCCTAAACACCCTCATAACCATGTGCAGAGATCTGTACCCTTTATTTACAATCCCATTTATGTGATTACCCCAATGATGATCTTTCCTTATATTAACACCTAGATGCTTACAATGATCCCCAAAAGGAACCTTCACCCCATCAACACAGTAATTAAAAATGAGAGGACTTTTGCTATTTGTGAAACTCACAACCTGACTTTTAACCCCGTTTATCAACATACCATTGCCTGCTGTCCATCTCACAACATTTTTGAGGTCACGTTGCAGTTGCTCACAATCTTGTAACTTATTTATCACTCTATAGAGAATAACATCATCCGCAAAAAGCCTTACCTTCGATTCCACTCCTTTACTCATATCATTTATATATATAAGAAAACATAAAAGTCCGATAATACTGCCTTGAGGAATTCCCCTCTTAATTATTACAGGGTCAGATAAAGCTTCACCTACTCTAATTCTCTGAGATCTATTTTCTAGAAATATAGCAACCCATTCAGTCACTCTTTTGTCTAGTCCAGTTGCACTCATTTTTGCCAGTAGTCTCCCATGATCCACCCTATCAAATGCTTTAGACAGGTCAATTGCTATACAGTCCATTTGACCTCCAGAATCCAAGATATCTGCTATATCTTGCTGGAATCCTACAAGTTGAGCTTCAGTGGAATAACCTTTCCTAAAACTGAACTGCCTTCTATCGAACCAGTTATTAATTTCACAAACATGTCTAATATAATCAGAAAGAATGCATTCCCAAAGCTTACATACAATGCATGTCAAACTTACTGGCCTGTAATTTTTAGCTTTATGTCTATCACCCTTTCCTTTATACACAGGGGCTACTATAGCAACTCTCCATTTATCTTGTATAGCTCCTCCGACCAAACAATAATCAAATAAGTACTTCAGATATGGTACTATATCCCAACCCATTGTCTTTAGTATATCCCCAGAAATCTGATCAATTCCAGCCGCTTTTCTAGTTTTCAACTTTTGTATCTTATTGTAAATGTCATTGTTATCATATGTAAATTTTCTTACTTCTTTGGCCTTAGTCTCCTCCTCTATCTCGACATCATCCTTGTAACCAACAATCTTTACATACTGCTGACTGAATACTTCTGCCTTTTGAAGATCCTCACATACACACTCCCCTTGTTCATTAATTATTCCTGGAATGTCCTTCTTGGAACCCGTTTCTGCCTAAAAATACCTATACATACCCTTCCATTTTTCACTAAAATTTGTATGACTGCCAATTATGCTGGCCATCATGTTATCCTTAGCTGCCTTCTTTGTTAGATTCAATTTTCTAGTAAGTTCCTTCAATTTCTCCTTACTTCCACAGCCATTTCTAACTCTATTTCTTTCCAGTCTGCACCTCCTTCTTAGTCTCTTTATTTCTCTATTATAATAAGGTGGGTCTTTACCATTCCTTACCACTCTTAAAGGTACAAACCTGTTTTCGCATTCCTCAACAATTTCTTTAAACCCATCCCAGAGTCTGTTTACATTTTTATTTACCGTTTTCCACCGATCATACTTACTTTTTAGAAACTGCCTCATGCCTGCTTTTTTTTTTTGCTAGGGGCTTTACGTCGCACCGACACAGATAGGTGTTATGGCGACGATGGGATAGGAAAGGCCTAGGAGTTGGAAGGAAGCGGCCGTGGCCTTAATTAAGGTACAGCCCCAGCATTTGCCTGGTGTGAAAATGGGAAACCATGGAAAACCATCTTCAGAGCTGCCGATAGTGGGATTCGAACCTACTATCTCCCGGATGCAAGCTCACAGCCGCGCGCCTCTACGCGCACAGCCAACTCGCCCGGTCATGCCTGCTTTATCAGCCATATGGTACTGCCTAACAGTCCTACTTTTAAGACCTTCCTTTCTATCACATTTATTTTGAACTATGACAAAAAAACAGCTTCATGATCACTAATACCATCTATTACTTCAGTTTCCCTATAGAGCTCATCTGGTTTTATCAGCACGACATCCAGGATATTTTTCCCTCTGGTTGGTTCCATCACTTTCTGAATCAGCTGTCCTTCCCATATTAACTTATTTGCCATTTGTTTGTCATGCTACCTGTCGTTCGCATTTCCTTCCCAATTGACTTCTGGCAAATTCAGATCTCCTGCTACAATCACACTTCTTTCCACGTCGTTTCCCACATAGCTGACTATCCTATCAAGTAATTCCGAATCCGCGTCAGTGCTACCCTTTCCTGATCTGTACACTCCAAATATATCAAGTTGCCTATTATCTTTAGAAATGAGCCTTACACCTAGAATTTCATGTGTCTCATCTTTAACTTTTTCGTAGCTTACAAATTCTTCTTTCACCAGAATGAACACTCCCCCTCCCACCATCCCTATCCTATCTCTACGATACACACTCCAGTGCCTTGAGAAAATTTCTGCATCCATTATATCATTTCTCAACCATTATTCAACTCCTATTACAATATCTGGTAAATATATATCTATTAAATTACTTAATTCTATTCCTTTCTTTACAATACTTCTACATTTCAACACTAACAATTTTATGTCATCCCTACTTGATTTCCAGTTCCCTGTTCCCTTGTCACCGCTCCCTAGGCCATCCCGTTTCCCTGAATGTACCTCCCTATTACCCTTCCAAACAAATTTCCTAACTTATACGTACCACTACGGTTTAAATGAAGGCCATCCGAGTGCAGATCCCTATCTCCTACCCACCCATTAAGACCTAGAAATTTCACTCCCAGTTTCTCACATACCCACTCCATAGTCTCATTTAAATCCCCAATCACCCTCCAGTCAGTATCCCTCCTACACAGTATTCCACTAATAACAATCTCTGCTTTCTTAAACTTCACCCATGCTGCATTTACCAGATCCCACACATCTCCAACTATGTTGGTACTTATATCAGCTTGCCTGACGTTGTTGGTACCAACGTGAAACACTACCACCTTCTCCTTCCCCTCCTCCCTCTCTTCTACTTTCCTCAACATCTGCCTCAACCTAATTCCTGGATAACATTCTACCCTGGTTCCCTTTCCTCCACACACTTTCCCCACGTGTCTAACGATGGAATCCCCCATGACCAGAGCCTCAACCCTACCCACCTCATTTGATCCTCTCCCCTCCTGGTCAGCCCTATCTTTCCTGATAGCTGCAGAAGCTACTTCCTCCTCCCTTTTCTCTTTCCCATGACCCTGTTCCTACCTGGTGAAGAGAGAGAAAAAATCCAAGAAGACCAAATAAGAACAACCTGCAGCTTTGTGAAGGGTGCAGGTATATCTAGGTGGAAATGAGGGAAAAACATGGTAGCAAAAGGTCTTACGAGGTCAATGCTAATTCGGAACTAATATTTAGAGGCCCCATGAAGAAAAGAAGAAGAAGGAAGAACCTATGCAGCTGGATCGTGGACTACAAAAAAAAAAAAACGAGGGGAGAGTAGAATACAGGCAACAGAGATGAAATTCCCAAGAGGAATCGAGGGCAAGACCGGAAAGGATAGAAATAGAAATGGAGAGATAAGGAAAAGGACAGGAATCGTGAAACTTCAAGACAGCATAGAAACAACAAAGCTAAAGTGGTATGGCCATATGATGAGAATGGGAGAAGAGAGGGTGCAAAAAAAAAAAGCTTTTTCAGAGAAGTTGACAGGAAAGAGACCACGAGGAAGACCCCGAAAGAGGTAGACAGATTCAGTGTGGGAGTGCATAGAGAAGAGGGGAGGAAAACCAGAAGATGTACCTAAAAAACGGGAAGAGTGGTGGAGAGACAGGCTGTGGTGGAGATCCTTGATTCACAACCCGACCCGGGAAGCTGGAAACCGGAAATGAAGATGATGATGATGATGACATTCAGTCATGATGCCTCTGACAGTCTCTACATCAGTGCAGTCTCTGTGTGGAGAAATAGTTCAGCCGCATTGATGTACAGTAGAGCACGCTGGTCAGTATACTGCAGCAAGTTCTGTTGCACTTGAACCAGACTGGACGAAGTAGATGGAAGGACATGACATCTCTGAAAATCGGAGTATTTATAAGAGAATCCGAACTCCAATACTCTGCAATTCTATTGTTTACGTGGGCCATCAACATAGTTAGAGCCTACGAAATATTTATCTGTAAATCTCTATCTTTGGGCTGGATGATACATTTTCTCAATATCTTCAGGTTTGAAAAATTTAGAAAAATTGAACAAGAGCCAACTTGACTAGAGGCTACTGGATTGAGCCAGAATCGAACTTGCCAACTTGAGCTTGGAAAGGTAGTGTTATACCATCTTAGCCACTCAGTTTATAAAAGTAATTTTAGCGGATATAACTGTATGATGAAATAGGTAGTATAATCCTTGTTTTTGGTCTAGTGATTCATCTTCCTTTGTATGTTCCAGCAGGTGATATTCCTGCATGAAGATGATTTATTCCTTATTCAGTAAGGGCTGTTTCTTTGGTTTTTTTCTTCTTTTTTTTCCCCCGTAAGTATCTGAAACTTTTCATAACATTATCAAAGGTTCCTCTTAAGTTGCTCTGGTTAGAATGAAGGGGCAATTTCATGACAAAGCCTACTGTTTCATATTGTCTATTATGTCCTTTGAAGTGTTCTTCTCTCTGTTTTCCTCCCATTGTTAGGGGATGAGTTGTAAAATCTTTCTGTTCCTAGAAGCACTCTACCTACGCTAGCATACTTCCCTTGAAAAATAATTCAGTGCTTGTAGCATTTTGCCGTACTATAGAGTGGGTGGGTATGCAGCCTGTGAATATTGAAATAAGTGCAGTATCTTGAAGATGGAGATAGCCTTATGTGACTTAACAAAGCTGGAAAACTCTGTGGCATTACTTATCTTTCCTGCTTGTTTAGAGCTAATGATCTTATCAATGTCGGCAGTTAGTATCCAAACCTCGGTCCATAACAATACAGGCAAACCTCGCATCTGCTATTCAACCGAGGACATAAAACAAATAGTTTGTCCAAATATTTGACCTTTGATTAATAAGTCCATGAAAGCTGTCAGTTTCAAGCGAAATACATGTTATATAATGTTGTGGTGATCGTTGGTTTTAAACAAAATTTCTTCCCACTTTGGGTTCCTTGTACCTATAATGGAAAGGTCGGATCAGGAATATTTAAACATGTAACATATAGAGTTCATTCATGTAATTGTATATATCAAGGTTGTCTGGTGAAATTACTTGGAAAGAAAGCTCTCTAGTCCTGATTTATGATATCCCTCAGCCCTTTTCGTGAGTTCTTATGTACACTGACCTTACAGTCTCTACCTTCGCAAAAAATGTCTTCCCAGAACTGATCAGACAGTTGACAAAATAAATGCCAGTGGTTCATCTCGCCTCGCCCTAGCATAATTTGGTAAGAAAGAAAGGGACAGATGTTTTCTTTAGAAGAGTCTTTCGTTCTCTGGAAAGACTTGATTGTCACATTCCTTCCATGCCAGCAACACGACTATTATGTCCGTTCTTGACTAGTTATAGCGGTGCCGGGCTGAGTGGCTCAGACGGTTGAGGCGCTGGCCTTCTGACCCCAACTTGGCAGGTTTGATCCTGGCTCAGTCCGGTGGTATTTGAAGGTGCTCAAATACATCAGCCTCGTGTCGGTATATTTACTAGCACGTAAAAGAACTCCTGCGGGACTAAATTCTGATACCTCGCCATCTCCGAAAACCGTAAAAGAGTGGTTAGTGGGACGTAAAGCAAATAAAATTATTATTATTAGTTACAGCAGCCTCGGTGCCAATCTTCTGGATCAAGCATGACTTCCAGTCATATTCAACTCCTTCTCATGCGGGGAGCCAGTGATTTGGAATGTACAATTGTAAGATCTTACAGACTAATGGAAATGTTCAAAGTTGTCCTGTGTCCCTCTTGGTAGAGAAATTTTGAGATTTTAATGAATGAACCATGGGATCCACTTAATTTTGCCATAGGAGTAAGAAATTCCTTTTTATTCCTGCTTCCATTTGAGATCTATTTTGAGGTGCTGAAAGTAATATATGAGAGGGTTATACACTAATATACTTCACTGCCCTTCACTTCATGGAACAGTAAGATATCTAGCTTCACTTCAGGTTGAGCTTAATTTTCTAACAATTGCAAGTGTTGGTCTATCTCCTTCTAAGTATTTGTAATCTTCGTCAGTGGTTTCTGATCTGTTTACTGAGCTGGCCGTCTTTCGTATTTCTGTTGAGCCATCTGTATTTAGTTTGAAGCAAGGTAGAGGCAAGAAATTAAAGCAGGAAACAGAAGTTAAAGAGAAATACAGTAAAAATTATAGCAAATGCCAGAAAACGCACTACAGTGTGTAATAATGGGCTATACTCCACGGTACTGTTGAAATGTTAACAGCCACACTTAGTACTATTCGAAAACTATTGTAACCTCCAACAGTATTCCACAAATATCCCACAGAATGGCAGCTTGACATCTTTCTCGCCTCCTTTCAAACGAGCAACCACGAGTTTACAGGAATGATGACGAAAATGGCATTATACTGTATTATTTCCCTGCTGGCAAGCAGCCAGAGCCATTTCCTTGTTAACTGGTAGATTCATTATCATTCTGCAAGGGTGTCCGTCACTTGATGCAGAACATGAAACCCGTAGAAAATAGTAATTTTCACACGGCAGTCAGTTATATGGAAACAGTGCATCAAGATGGGTCAAAGCAGATATGACAGACTGTCAAAAGAAGTTATTGTGATTGGACGGGCCCATAACCACACAGAGCTTGAAGTTGCCCGATTTTTTGGTGGATCAATGCAGACTGTCTGGTGTATCTACCAGGAATGGTGTACCACTCTTGGCCATGAAACATGGCATAAGAACTGTGGTCATAAAAAGATCCTAACCGATAGGGACTGGAGACTAGTGTTATGCCTTGTCAATGATAATCGGTTTCAACAGGTGTTAGTTCTGCCAGTGAATGAAGGACTAACACAGTTTCCGAGCGAGCATCGTGAATTTAACTGCAGGCAATGGACATTTGGAGTCAGGTGCCTCATGAGACGTTATTGCTTACCGTGGCACATAATGTTTGACCGTCTTTCATGGGCCAAACAACACACATGGACGGTACCTCACTGGAGGCATGTAATGTGGTCCAGTGAGTCACGATTTTGTTTTCAATTGTCATAAGGCACCGAGTGCACTGATGGGCCAATGAGGCGTTTAACCTGCAATGTGTAGAGGGTGTAGTTCAGCTGTAGTTCTGTGATGATCTGGGGGTGTTTTCAGACTGACTTTGGCCCACTAATTCAAGTCGCTGTGAACATGAACCAGCATGTTTATTTCAATTTTCTCGGTAACCAAAGTTCTGCCCTTCATTCAACATGCTGTGGGCACTCCCATTTTTCAAGATGACAGTAGTTGTGTTCACAGGGCTGTATACATATGTAACTAGTTTGGCAAACACGACACCACCACACTGAATGGCGCACTAAGTCCTCCGATCGTAATCCCATAGAAAATCTGTGGGACTATTTGGAACAGTGAGTGAAACGCAGGCATCAGCATTCCCACAGTTAGATTACTCTTCGGGTTATCATCATGAGCAAAGAGCTACAGCTGGTTACAGCTTACATCCAGAAACTTGTGGACTCCCTTCCTTGCTGAATCAAGGCAGTTAACAAAGCTGGAGGTGATTTTACACAGTGTAAGAACATTATCTCCAGGGGGTGACGACTTTTTTCTCAAGTGAGCTTATTAACTTGCACCATACCTCGCACAAAATTGTGCATTAATCTATACAAAAATCAGTTATTTTAGACTGTTCGTTATTTCTTGCTGCTACAGCATAAACTATAAACTATAGCCTTAAATTACGATAACTCTTCTTTTATTCCATCATTCACCCATTCACAATAGCTGATCCAACTAATTTTGTAATTCGCAATAAATATTTCCCTAAAGTGCATTGTAGCACTCTTCAGAAAACCATACCATAAGTCACAGTTGCAAGATTGTACAGTACGATGAAAAGCGTGACGTGGGTGAAAAATATTGATTTTTCAATTTTGGCACCATCTGTTAGCCTCGTCCGTAAACTACATTATGGTAGCATCAACAGCACTGTCATGCCCTTGAAAGTCTCTAAATAGACCCTCAGTATAGGTTATGAATACTGATGAAACCATACCTTAGTCACAATAAGAATTTACTTAAGGTATAGTTTCTTTTATGAAGTTTTTGCAAAGACGTCTTACACTACAACTTTAAATATCATATGTAAACGGCAAGTTGCAGTTAATATGAAGCACTTTGTTATATAGGGTGCGTATTTTACTCACTATTTTAACTGAATCTGGCTCACTGTCTGTGCAGGAGGCCTGTCACACCGCTACAAGGCAGACACATCCTCTGTTTAGTTCATGCCTGACTAAAGATAAAGGCATGATAAAGCCTACAGGTGGCAGAAATGTGGAGTGAGAGGTAGGTGTTTGTAATTCTTTTGCTAGTGGTGCCAATATTCCTGACAATATTCAGGAAGTTTATTACGATTTCCTTTTCATCATATCTCAGTTCTGATAGTGAATATTATTCAGAAGACAACTCAAACATAATATCAGACATTCTTACAGAGACTATAATGATAATAACTGTGATAGTAAGAAGTAATTTGCAAACTCGTTTTCTAAATTTCCCCTTTAAAAAAAAAAATAATTGTTTTGGTCACTTAGGACCACAGTTAACACTTATCAGCCTTTCTGGATTTCCAGTACTCCTTCATCTTGGTGGAGAATGCTCTTGGAACACTTTGCACCAGTTCTCTTTTTCTCAGTCTTTCTGGAAGATCGTCTTATTCTTCTTATTCTTCCTTTTCTTCTTCAAATAACTAATAGAATACTCCCATCAGTGGCGTATGCTGCGATCAAGACATGGGCTATCACTAGACTTAGGTTACCCATTTTCGATAGTTGGTTTAGTGAACGTCAAGCCTTGAGGGTTTTGAGTTGCAGCTAATAGCCATCGGAGTAGCCTGCTGTGTTAAGGATGGTTCACAAACTATAGCCTCTGCTACTGCCAATACTCAACACCTAATCAATGTAGATGGTAGCTAAAGAATGAGCCTCCTCGTACTCTTTTAATTCCCGTAGCTCGGGGGCTGGGTGTTTATGATGTATTCACCATTCATTTCATCAGGTCACCATCAAGTCTTTCCAGAAGCTATGCATTATTATTATTATTATTATTATTATTATTATTATTATTATTATTGTTATTTTATATATATAATTCGCTGGGGCCATCAAGGACCATGTTAAGTCTTGTTGCATTTGACACTGAACTTGGCCTTCTTTAGAGCCCAAATTTCCCTCATTCTTTGTGAGTGGGCCTACTTACGCTCCTCTGTCCAAGGGGCACCGTGTCTTCTCTTCGGTCTTCTTTGGTATTTCTAAACCAGGGAATTGTGCTTTTGGGGTTTGAATCAAAAAAGTGAAAGATTTCTTTAGTTAACTTTTTTCAGTCCATTCTTTTCAGATGACCGTAAAATCGTGCCCGTCTTTTTCTGATTGTGTCGGTAATTTTCTCTGTTTTGCTGTAGACTTCCTTGTTGAATCTCTTTTGATGGATTCCATTTCTGTACTTTGATCCCAAGATTCCTCTCACAATTTTGCGTTCTCTTTTCTCCAGTTCTTCAAGGAGTCCTTTGTTGGCATTTAAGGACAGGGTTTCGGCTGCATATAGAACTACTGGCTTCAGAACTGTTTCATAGTGACGTATCTTGGTGTTTTGGGAAAGGCATTTTTTGTTGTAGATTGTGCGGGATGTTTGATAGGCTATTTCCAGTTTGCGTACTCGCTCCTGAAGTGCTTCTTTGTCCAGTCCATTTTTCATGATGATCTCACCCAGGTATTTGAATTTGTCTACTCGGGTGATATCCCCGTATTTTGTATGGAGTTTTGGTGGAGGCTCTTTGATGTTAGTCATTACTTCTGTTTTCTCAAACGATATCTGCAAACCAGTTTGTTCGGCAATTTCCTTTAAAATTTCAACTTGAGCTCTAGCGGTCTCAATGTCGTTTGAGAGAACAGCAATATCGTCGGCAAATGCTATGCAGTCTGTTGCGATCCCCTTGGATTTGGTTCCTATTCTCAATGGACTGTAGTTGGTTTCCTGTAATCTCACCCGCCAGGTTCTGGTGATCTTTTCAAGAACACAGTTGAAGAGTATCGGGGATAGCCCATCACCTTGTCGGACTCCTGTTTTGATGTCAAAGGAATGCGAGAGACATCCGTGGAACTTCACCTTGGATTTTGTATCGGTCAGGGTGGCTCTAATTAATGCCAGCAGTTTCAAATCAACTCCAAATTCATTTAAGATGTTTAGCAGGACTTCCCGGTCAATGGAGTCGTACGCTTTCTTAAAGTCCACAAAGACAGACACATACTGCTTGGACCTTAGCGTACAATATCTGATGATCGTTTTGAGATTTTGGATCTGTTCAGCTGTTGAGCGACCTTTTCTGAACCCTCCTTGGTATTCACCTATTTGATGTTCGACTTGTGCTTCCAAACGCTCCAGGATGGCAAGTGATAGAATTTTGTAAGTCACGGGTAGCAAAGATATTCCTCTGTAGTTGTTGATGTTCTTCATTATTATTATTATTATTATTATTATTATTATTATTATTATTATTATTATTATTATTATTATTATTATTATTATTATTTCTGTCCGACTCGTTGGCTGAATGGTCAGCGTACTGGCCTTCGGTTCAAAGGGTCCTGGGTTCGGTTCCCGTCTGGATCGGGGATTTAAATCTTCATTGGTTAAATCCAATGGGTGTTTGTGCTGTCTCCAACATCCCTGCAACTCACACACCACACATAACACTATCCTCCACCACAGTAACACGCAGTTACCTACACATGGCAGATGCCGCCCACCCTCATCAGAGGATCTGCCTTACAAGGGCTGCACTCGGCTTGAAATAGCCACACGAAATTAAAATTAATTATTATTTCTTTCTTAATCCGTTTTTCCTCCAGGGTTGGTTTTTCCCTCGGACTCAATGAGAGATCCCACCTTTACACTCAAGGCCAGTGTCCTGGAATGTGAGACTTTGGGTCGGGGATACAACTGGGAAGGGGGACCAGTACCTCGTCTAGGCGACCTTACTTGCTATGCTGAACAGGGACCTTGTGGGGGATGGGAAGATCAGAAGGGATAGACAAGGAAGAGGTAAGGAAGCGGTCGTGGCCTTAAGTTAGTTACCAAACCGGCATTTGCCTGGAGGAGAAGTGGGAAACCACAGGAAACCACTTCGAGGATGGCTGAGGTAGGAATCGAACCCTCCTCTACTTAGTTGACCTCCCGAGGCTGAGTGGACCCCGTTCCAGCCCTCGTACCACTTTTCAAATTTCGTTGCAGATTCGGAATTCGAACCCGGGTCTCCGGGCGTGGCAGCTAAACACACTAACCACTACACCACAGAGGTGGACATTATTATTATTATTATTATTATTATTATTATTATTATTATTATTATTATTATTATTATTATTATTATTATTATTATTATTTTCTCAGTTGCAAACAATAAGCATGGCCAACAATAAAGTTTGTAAAGTTTGCATGAGCCACATAACTAGCCTTTGTATGGATTATTGTTTTTCTCCTCCTGTTCACACTGTAACTGAGTAAGAGTTGGGGTAGGCTTACTATTTTTAATCATCAGCAATTTATCTTCACATTTCAGTTGCGAGAATGGTTTATCCAACAACTTACACACGGTTCAGCCATTTCACAAAAGTAACATCACAAAGTCACAGTCACGTTAAACACTATAACTTCAGATAAACTAAAATTGTTCTGAGATCAACTGAAATACACCAATAATTTCCAACTATAAGCAACCCATAGGATGTCCTGCACATGCAAAAACAAACTCGTGATACTGTAGCACACGGGTAAATCCCATCAATTGGGACACTTCCGGAGAACTTCGAGTCTTTGGGCCTTCTCTTTCCACCGCTGTCTCTCTCTCGTTAGCGGCGGCGATTTGACGGACCGAAGCCTAGCACCATTCCGACATTCGCCCACAAGCCTCGCGCGGCGGGTCGAGGGGAGTGGGCCAAAAGCCTGGGCTGCGATGTTAGTCTCCGATGCCTTGCTCTCAGAAATATGAGCAACGTTCTTTCTCAATGCTTTCAAGTTTTGTAAATGGAAGAATGTGTCAGATGTTTGCATTATAATAAGATTTAGATTTCCATCGTTCTCATTTGAGGCTTGGGCTTCACTGATAGCCTTGGTAACCCTCAGTATACGCCACTGACTCCCATCCCCTAGATTCTGGATCACCTGAAACAGGGGAAAGAATATTCATTTATTGCAATCCATTTTTTAAGAAATGCCCTTGAGATTTTCCTTGTTACAAATATTTTATCTATTACTTCATTAAATTATATTTAAACCTAACAGTGTTGAACATCTTCGCACTTTTTTTCGATTTCCTTCTTCTCTTCCCAGTATTTCTTCATCTTCTCGCTGTGTTCCATTTTACATTGTTCAGTCCATCCTTTACAGAAAATTTGTGTTTATGAATTAAGATTCTGTATTTTATTCTATCTTGAATGGTTTCTTCATTAATGCCAATTTCACTTAGGTCTTCTCTGATTTCTTTTAGCCAATTATTGTGATTTTTCATTGAGAAGGCTAAGTTAAAAATTTTATTTATGAGCCTGTTATTATCCATTCTATATAGGTTATCATAAAATTGTGATCATCGTTTCCTCATTGTATCTGTGATTTTTTTCTGTAACTTGATAGATTTCATTTGATTTCTTTTTCATCCAAATTCTATTTTCACACTTTGGTCCTAAAATTTTCCTGAGGATTTTTATTTCATGCTTTTTGATCATCTTTATTCAAATTCTGCCGCAGTAGTTTCAGGTGCATAAAGTGCTTCTGTTTTAACTACTGTGTTATAATGTTGTAATTTTGCCTTTCCTGATATAGTTCTTTTATTCTATCTGTTCCAAGTAATTTTGTATGCTCTTTGACGTTTTTCAGTTCTTTCTTAGCTTGCTGATTTTTTTTTTGCTAGGGGCTTTACGTCGGACCGACACAGATAGGTCTTATGGCGCTTGCTGATTTAACCCTGCTGGTTATTATTATTATTATTATTATTATTATTATTATTATTATTATTATTATTATTATTATTATTATTATTAGGGGCTGTCTGGCCAAGGCAGTAAAGGCGTGATCGGTTCTCCCAGAAGGATGTAGGTTCGAATCTCCGTTAGGAAGCTGTAAAATTTAAGAAACAAGATTTCCACTTCCGGAGGTGCACATGGTCGTGAGGTTCACTCAGCCTACACCAAAAATGAGTACCCCTTTAATTCCTGGGGGCAAAGGCGGCCGGGCATAGAGCTAACCGCTCTACCCCATCAAGTGCTGAGGTTACGGATAGTGGAAGCCTTTACCTTCCACCTCTCCAAGGACCTGCATGCCCTGTATGGAGTTGACTTTGCTTTTATTATTATTATTATTATTATTATTATTATTATTATTATTATTATTATTATTATTATTATTATTATTATTATTAATAATTAAACTTTTCTGTTTCATTTTGTTCCTTTTCCTTTATGAATTTATTATGAATAAAAAACTGAATATTGAAAATTATTTTAATACTTTATTATGGTAGCCCTCTACCCAATGAAATAGTCAAACTGTCTTAAATATTAAAATGTTGTTGCATTGAAATATCAAAGGTTTTGATTTTCTCGAAATTCGTTAAATTCTGTCTAACAACATTCAGCTTGGGGCAACTGCATGATTTTCTAGCTAGTTTTATATATTCTACCAAAGTATAAAATAAACTTAAAATTATATTTTCCAACTTAAGTTGTAATTTCCTGGTGACTGAAAATTAGTGATGAAATGGTAGGAAGTGAACTGTCAGTTGTTCATCAATACTCCGAGAAAGATGAAGCTAAACGATACCTTGTCACACTATTATGCAGGAAAGAAGCTAGCAAGCTTGTCATTTTACGTGATTGTTGATGTCGTGATTGTAGCCTTACCATCTACAATTTTTTTGTGGAATTCACTGGACAGTGACCTGACTTTTCATTTCAAAAATCCCATGTCATTGGGCAGGATTGAACTGCGGTCACCTTGGTGAGAAGCCAGTGACTACACAACGTGGGTTTCAGGACATCCTTCAGAAAAGATTGCACTTTCTCTCTATGTAAACAAAGGAGTACTTTGCTAGAATACCAAACTTCAATCGGAGAATGATAAATTTGTCTATCAGAAGAATAGTAGAACATGGATACCCAAATACCGTACTTTACTATATTATTTGGGGTGTAGCAGATTCCTCCACATGATGCCCCTCCGTAGGTACTAGGATTCAATTTCCAGTACTGAACTGAATATCAACACTGGCAGCCAGGTATCCTTGTCATCTCTTGACTAAAACACATCAAGAATGAAAATCCAAACCAAGGGTCCTTTCAAGGACCCAGCTATTAGACTCCTTGGACCTAGTATACAATTATGTTAACTAAATATTAAAGGCATAAGTAGGTCACAGTATTAGTTTCTGTTCAAGTTTCTAACAGACAAGAAAGTTGACATAGTTATTCTCCAGGAAACATGTGTAGCAAATGAAGGCCAGCTTTGCTCTAGGGGTAAAATACCAGGCTATGCCATCATTGCAGCAGCATATCATCATGCATATGGGATAATTACTTACATCAAGAACACTCTAGAGAATGTTTTGCTGCTCACAATCAGTGTTGATTACGATGTACAATGTGTCTGTAGGAGATATCATGTTTACGAACATGTATAAACCACCAGTGACTTCTTGGCTCCTTCATGTTCTCCAGTCGCAACTTAATTGTGCTTTCTATATCTGTGCTTTCAACAGCCACTATACTGAATGGAAGTACGAGAACAGTGATGTAAATGGTGGAGATCTGCTGAATTGGGCTGAAGAACACAACATTAATCTTGTCTTTGATGGCAAAGATAGAGGAACATTTTAGTCAGCAGCTTGGAAATAAGATTACCATCATGATGTATCTTAAGGATGATAATGGCCAGCCACTTCCTGCAGAACGGATGGTGTTTGTACATTTACTTCACAGTCATCATTGTCCACTGCTCCGTGAAATCTGAGTCCAAATCCCAGTGGCAGTGAGTGACAATTTAGCTGGTGGTGACAACAGCATAAGAATAATAGAAGTAATTTGTACCAGTTGAATTATAATTCATTGTGCTAACACCAATGGTGGTCGACCGATCATATTAATAAAGTGATACCCTCCTTCATATTTCAGTCATCGACCAATTGGTCACACATTGAGAAAATAAGTTCTCGCTATTAGACCTGGTGTTCACAATATTCAGTTAACCAATTTTCTTGTTTGTATGATATACACATGCACAGGTCTATACTATGTACTAACATCATACATCTTCATTATAGACTGTTATGCATTTCAGCGTTCAGTCTGCAAGCCTCTGTGATTTTACTAAACTCTGCCACGATTCTCTATTTGCTACTAGTTTGTGATCTCGTTCAGTTCTATGCCTCTTATCTTAAAATCATCAGAATCATTAGAAAATGAGTCTAATCATTATTGTCTTGGTCTCCCTCTATTTCTTGTACCCTCCATGACTGAGTGCATTATTCTCCAAAGTAATCTATCTTCCCCCGGTGTAGAGAGCCAAGAACAACGGCTTAGAGGATTCGTTGTGCTGACCAGACAACATCTCATAATCTGCAGTCCTTAGGGCTGAGCAGCGCTCGCTTGATAGGCCATGGGCCTTCGGGGCTGTTGCGCCATAGGGGAAAAAGCCCTATCTTCCTCCATATGTCCCACATGACCGCACCACCAAAGCCGGTTTATGCATACAGCTTCATCAGTTGAGTTCATTCCTAACTCAGCTTTTATCTCCTTATTCCGAGCACCTTCTTGCCATTGTTCCCACCTGTTTGTACCAGCAATCATTCTCGCCAATTTCATGTCTGTTACTTCTAACTTATGCATAAGATGTCCTGAGTCCACCCAGTTTCCACTTCTGTGAAACAAAGTTGCTCTGAAAACAGACTGGTGTATAGATTGCTTTGTATGGGAGATGACTTCTTTCTACTGTTGATTGCAACTGTGAGCTCACTGCATTAGCTTTGCTGCTCCTTGTTTTGATATCACTTACTATACTATCATCCTGGGAGAATATACATCCTAATAATGGAAATGATCTGTCTGTTCCAGCTTTGTATTCCCAACCTGACATTCAGTTCTCGTAGGTTTCTTACCTGCTGACATCACTTTACTCTTGGAAATGCTAATTTTCATATCATGCTCATTGCACCTATTTTCAGCATAATCTGCCATTAACCCATTGAAGCAGACATTGTTGGCGCAATGAATATGCCCTGGAGCAGGAATTATTTTAAAGGGAATTTCTGTCTACAACTTTCTGTGAAGAAAATTATAATTGGGGAACTTTCTAACTTTCAAAACATCAATAACAGTAGGATTATTTCCTGGCCTCCACAACACACTAACATTCACTCCACGAACTGCAGAATATGGAATATGTTTTGTTTTGTTATTGTCCTGCACCCATATCCTGTCCGTTGGCGTATGTACGTCACATTTATCTTCTCTTTGCCCCTCCTATTCTTCATTTACGGCACTATTCAATTGGTCATCATCAGAACTAGAACTGATACTACTCACTTCACTGTTACTTTCATTGAAAGAATTATAATTATCATCACTTTCAAGCAAAGATTCGATTTCTTTTTCTTTCAGCCGCCGATGAGCTGCCGTGTTCGTTTACTTGTGTCAAAGTCGAAGAAAAATATCAAATGACACCAAACTATCATCGATTATTGATATATGTATCCAAAGAATATGGAAAGAGATGTCACACATACACGGAATCACAACAATCTCCATCTATTGTGGAATCAGTTAAATTGCATGCGTAAACATGGAACGGTTTCATGGTTCTGCCTCACGTCTATAGTAGTGGAGCACGGAACGGTTCTGTGACTCTGCGCCAATGGGTTAAGACCAAGTCGTCTGCATAGGCCAAACTGCTTACTACATTTCCACATAACTGAATCACTCCCTGCCACTTTATACCTTTCAGTAGACGATCCATGTAAACCATGAACAACAAAGGTGAAAGATTACAGCCTTGTACAACGCCTGTAAGTACCTTGAACCAAGAAGTCGTCCTATCATCAATTCTCACTACAGCACAATTGTCAACATAAATAAATTTGATTGCTCTTAATCATCTACACTTAATTCCATAGTCCCCCAATAGAGCTAGCATTTTTTCCCTCAGTACTCTGTCACATGGCTTCTCTAGATCTACAAAACCTAAATGTAATTTTTTAGTTACCTGGTGTATGCTGAAAATCTGATCCTGACTGCCTCTCTGTGGTCTGGACTCATACTGGTTTTCATCCAACTTACTCCCAACCACTGATCGCACCTTCCATTCCAAATTGCCAGTGAACACCTTGCCTGGTATACTGCACCCTACCTTGTCCTAATTGCACCAAGCTAGCTCATCAGGTGGGGGGGGGGGGGTATGTCTGGAAATGTGGTTTCCATATAAAAATCATACACATAACTGGATAGGAGAAGAAAGTACATAATTCTATGAAATGAGAACCTAGAATAGGAAGTATAAACATAATGTATTTACCAAAAGGCAAAATACTATTAGAGAAACTAGGATGACCACAAATATATGAACATAAAAAGAAAGAAAGAAAAAAAAAAGAATTTGTGGAAGCAATCGGAAACTCGCCACATCACTTAAGTTCATGTTCATGACTCAGTTAACACTCGTAAATTACAAAAAGTTTGTAATGTGGATGAATATTGTTCAAAATTCCTCACAGTTTGTTATTTCGGAAGGACCTATTAAGCTAGGTCCCCTGATTTAATTTCTAAATATTTTAGCACGTACAATTAATGGTACACAGCATATAATTAACTACCATCCCATACATCCAGGCCAAAAGAAACAGTAATACACACACAAATGTTAAGTGAGACCCTATGGAACTAACGACCAATACAGTGAGACAGAACTCACGGACAGTATGAACAAAATAATAAGACAACATAGACACAAAGTTGTGGTAAACCCATAATACACAGAACAATATACACAAACAATACACATGTTTCTGTATGCTAATAAAAACATGGCAGAAAGCCTGGAAGGATTACAGGTACAAGAAATGCTGGGTAATGATCCTCCTCCAAGGCGTAGGGCTCAAACTGCTGCTCTGTCAGAACATCTTCCATAGTGTGATATCTCTAATGCTATTAGACAACGTGGCTCAGGGTTTAATGATCTTAACTCCATTCCTCTCTTTGTTACGTCAACCGTAATAGATGTGCTACTGATGACCATGACATAACTATCTACTACAAATAGTAGCTTGTAGTGTGGGGGCTAATTCCTTAATGGGACTTAAAGATCATTCATAAGGATACTAATGGTTTCTCTCCTCTCTCTGTCTGCCATTGTAGGCATTCCCTCCTGTGGTGTGGCTCGGGGCTTGCTCGGCCAATTTTACTGCTGGTAACCATCCACCTGATAGTAGCAGCCTTCACTGGGTCACCACTTCTAGGAAACATTCCATCCCTCTTCACATACAACTCTGCCACTAATCTTCATAAATTTTATGCAAGCCACAGTTTATCACCCGCCAGGAATATCTAATTTGTTACTCACTCTCATAAATGTCCCATAACTTTCATAGTTCTGAGCCCTCACGACACTTAAGGCTACTCTAACATTGCTTTGGGTAGCAAACAAATACTATTACTTAAGAAGACACTCACAAGGTAAACGATCTCAAGCATGGCCTGTTAGGCCTCGGTCTCCATGAAATACTATGTGGGGAGTCACGGATTTGCAGTAGAAGGCATCTTCACACAATTCTGAAATTAATGCGCATGCATAAAAACTGATATCCCCTTAACCATTACATGTCTGTCTTTCTACTACCTCTAGCTTGAATGAGGTTAAACATTTACAGATTCTAAAGTACATATATGACTGTGCTAATAGTCATTCTTACATAACGCTCAGGAACATGAAAATACTGAACTAAGTATAACTAAAACTGTGCAGTTACTAACCGAAAGAAAACCTACAACCTGTTTTCCAGTCATTCGACAATGAATGAAGCCCCCATGTTGCGGTAAGGATAGGAATTGTGCCAGCTGCCGAAGCCTGTCGCACTCCTCTGGGGCAATGATTAATGACTGATGATTAAAATGAAATGATAGTGGAGAGTGTTGCTGGAATGAAAGATGACAAGGAAAACCAGAGTACCCAGAGAAAAACCTGGCCCACCTCCGCTTTGCCCAGCACAAATCTCGCATGGAGTGACGGATTTGAACCACGGAACCCAGCAGTGAGAGGCTGGTGCCTGAACCACGGAGGCTGCAAATACTAACTATTTACCCATAACAAATTAAAAAAAAAAAAAAAACAAGCTTGCACACTCCTGGTGGTTTAAATCAAACAAAGATGAGCTGCAATCCAACATTTAACTGTAATGTGATGCACACTTATGTACAAGGCAGAGAGGTCACTATTCTACATGCTAAATTAGATAAGAACTTAGCTGTTACATTCTGATGTTTCACAGCCTGCATAAATTTATGTCCAACGCTGCATGGACATAGATCATCTTGACTGCTGTGGATAGTACTGGCTCTCGAATATGAAACTTATGACGTTCCAACTTTACTGCACAGGCTTTATGGTTAGCCCACGAGTTTGCTATGCTGTAGTGACTGTCCACGCGTCTGTTATTTAATATTTATTTAGCGTATGGCCCATACAATCAAGTTGAGTACAGAAATAAATTATATACATATTTACATACAAGAAAACAATGAACAAGCAAAGACTCCTTACAACTGAATGTCAAGATCATTGATCCACTGTATTGCTTCTGGAGTTGCCATCAGAAAATCTACTTTGCTGCCTACGTATGCCTGCGTTTCACACACTCTGACAATATGGTGTATGGATTGTCGTGCAACTCAGCAGTCGCACGCGGGTGTCGGCAACTTGTTCCGTTTAAACAACATGTCTCTGCATCTGCCATGGTCTGTTCTTATTCTGTTCAGAGCAGACCATGTTTTACGTGGTAGCTGGAATCCATTTGGAGATTTTGCATTCAAGAACATACCTTGCTGGTGCATCTCCATTGCTGCTTCCCACCGTCTTTTCCACTCTGTAGTTGGATTGTAGCCTCTAGCAGCCATGTCTAAGGCGTTACGTACAGTTGGATGGCGTGAACGTAATCTGTTTTGGTTTATAATTCGTAGATATTCACGTACAGGTAGATTGGGGTTCCTTAAGATTTTATTAAATTCCTTGATGAGAGCAGTGGATCTGTGTAAATCACATGGCATTACTCCAGATAAAAGCGGGAGCCAATGAGTTGGGGTAAATGGAATTGTGCCAGTTGTTATGCTCATAGTGGAATTCAATTCATTATCAATAAGTCTTGTGTGATGACTGTTCATCCATACTGGAGCACAGTACTCAGCACTTGAATACACCAAGCCTAAAGCTGAGGACCGTAAAACGCTTGCCGAAGAACCCCAGGTAGTTCCACAAAGCTTATGAATGATGTTATGTGTTTTTAGTTTCTGTGCGGAGTTCAGCAGATGTTGCTTGTAGGTTAGTGTTCGATCCAAGGTTACTCCAAGATATTTTGGGTTCCAGTTGTGGTGAAGTATCCTGTAAGTGTTAGGCACCGATTAGCTGACCACTTAAACAGCGTCCTTAATAAACTTAATAATTTTTTTTTTTTTTTTTTTTGCTAGGGGCTTTACGTCGCACCGACACAGATAGGTCTTATGGCCTTAATAAATTTAAATGATCGCTGGTGACAGTGTGTGACCCCACACTCTATCGATTGAAGTATTTAGGAAACTCTTCCTTAATATTGATAACTCCCCATCAAATTCCATTTCATTTACCAAGTTGTTTCCAAGGAGTCCCTCACCTGTCAAATGTAAGTGGGACGCCATTACTGTCATAGGTCCAAGGCTTGCTTAAAAGGTTTTGAGCGTGCTCGGTAAAACTTCTGTGAAGCAGGATGCTACTGTACTTACACATAGTGAGAATCTCTCCTCTTACAGATTACAGACCACCAGTGGATTGCGTACTCCTAGACACCTTAGCATAAGGACGGCCAGGATTCATAATATGTCTGAGATGCCCATTCCCATCCCATAGTACCTGGTATCCTGACTCTCAGGTCCACTTCCTAGGCCACTCAACCATTCCCCATGATATGTGAACTAGTATGTGACTACAGTAATCCATACCATATACTGAATGTACAAAAATTTAATTTAAATAAGCCTACTGTATTTCAGGTTAAAATGATTATCTGAATTTAGCCTTCTTACAAAATTGTACAAAAAAATACTTTAATCCTCCTAGTGCATACTATATATTTTTTATGTCCAATTAAGAGTAAAGTTCACACATAAATAGACATGTTTCGACCCGGCATTAGGTCATCCTCAGTAAGACATGTATGGTGTATTAAAAAACATATGAGACACACAAAATGAAATGTTAGTTAAAAAGTTTTTTTAAAAAGCATGATGAAAGTTAAACTGTGAAATGTTGTTCGTTAAAACAGTCTTGAGCTGGAAGTCTTTCTGTTTCAATGCTTTTTGTTGTCCTTCGGTGTGGATCAACTGGTATCTGTATAATGTTGGCTTAGTTTTTGTGTTCTGACATGGCTTGATGTACATAAACATTATTGAAGTTGAACCGTCTGATTTTAGTCTGTAAAATGGATAATACAAATCAAATTAAGGTTGAAAAATGGTGACTAACAGGAACGATGTTTAGATTAAGTTATGAAGAACGAAAATTAACTTACGTTACATGGCCTGCTTGTATCATATTAAAGTTGTATCACCCGTGTTCTCTGATTATGGAGTGGGGAAATGGGCCGGAGCTTGCATGTGAATAGGAGTAGATTCACAATTAAGTATTTATTATTTTCCACCTAGTCGATACAATGATTGCTTAAGGCAATTTAATGGTTAAAAGTGGTACATGTTTCGTATTTTATCAACATCTTCAGCCACTTAACACTGTTTAGATGAAAAATATATAAAATTGACAAAGTAATGCTTAAGAGGAAGTGTCCTTAAAAAATAAATAATTGTGAGTTCTTATGTTCCTGTTTTTTACTACAAATGATCGGAATAAAAGTTTCCCATATTACATTCCTTTTTTCATTTGCCTCATTTAAGTTGAGGGCTGGGTCTTATATTGATCCATACTGATGTAAAAATTCTATTAAATATTGAGTAGTGGACCTTTTTGTTTGCGTTGTAGAATTTTTAGATTTTGATCTATTGTAGTATAATTGTGATTATAGTCTTTGTGATGGTTACTCGTGGCAGAGAAACGATTATATTTTAAAGCGTTGCAATGTACTGTACATCTTATGAGGAAGTTCCTACCAGTTTGTCCGATGTAACTTGACCCGCATCCCCGACATTCCAGTCTATATATCCCAGAATTTGTGTATTTATTGTTAGTGTTTACTGTGTGAGAGTTAAATAATGTTCTTTCTTTAGTGTTCCCGATTTTGAAAGCAATTTTTAGGTTCTGTTTTCTTAGGACGTTGGTAATTATGTGTATAGCTAAATGTGAATGTGGCATATTTTTCTTTAGTTTTTGACTCTAAAAGTAGCTGTGGGCTTGTTAGTATGTTTATTGATTAGCTTAATTATATATTTTGTGCTGAATCCTTGGTTCAAAACTATTTATTTTTCAAATTTTTCTTTGAGAGCGGAATTTTTAAAGCTCTTTCTAACATGTTTTTGTAGGCAGCTTTTTTGTGAGCTTCAGGATGTATTGAATTTTGTTTAATGGTGTTAGCAGTGTAAATTGGTTTCCGGTAAATGCTAAATGCCAGATTATTATTCTTACGACATGATAATGTTATGTCTAAATAATTGAGCGAGTTATTGTTCTCCATTTCCATAATGAATTTAATATTCTGATCTAAACTGTTGAGTAGTTCTAAAATTTCATCTTCTTAGTTAACACTGCTTTCTATGATGGCTAGCACATCGTCGATGTAACGTGACCAATATTTTATAGCTTTGATCTTATCTATGACGTTTGTGTGTTCTTAGTGGTCCATATATATGTTCGCCAAAATACTCGAGGACGGTGCTCCCATAGGTAAACCTGTCTGTTGGTAGATTTTATTCTCAAAAATGAAATAATTATTACTTAAAGAGAATTTTAATAGGCCTATGAAATCATCTATTTCACCAATGCTTAATTTACTGAATTTGGTTAAATTATTCCATATCAAATTTATAGTGGTTTTAACGAGGATATTGGCGTACATATTGACATCATCAATGAAAGGATCTTGTGGTGATCTGGTACCTTTATATGTTTTATTCTTTAACAAAATTCTATGAAGTTTTTGATCGTTGTGTTCGCTTGTACCTTTATATGTTTTATTCTTTCGCAAAATTCTGTGAAGTTCTTTATCATTATGTTCTCTTGGTAGTGATAATGTGTACTAAGGAAATTTTGAATGAATTGAGATAGTTTGTATGTCGGGCTACCTCTGATAGTGATAATAGGTCGTATAGGGGTGTTAGCCTTATGAATTTTTGGTAACGATTTTGCTACGGGTAACGTAGGGTTCATGGCAATGAGTTTTTTCTTTTCAAATTCGTTGAAAAGGAAAATACTATTATTGACTATTGATTTTAATTCCTTTTGCAGGTTATTTAAGGGATTCTTCTTGATTATGTCAAATTTGTTTTCCGTGAAAAACAAATGCGTTTTATTAATATAATCGTTCCTCTCCATGGTTACTATTGCATTCCCTTTATCAGATTTAGTTGCTATTAGGTCATTAACCTTGAAATTATCTTTGAGGTTTTTAATTTTCTTATTAATGGATCGGTCTGTGTTATGATTAAATACGTGTTTACAATAAGATAAAAGTTTGTTTTTCTTAACGTATTTTTATCTCTTCCTGCTTGTCTAAGGGTAATTTGTTGACTGCCATTTCTATTTCTACTAAAGTGGTAATTAAACTATCATGTTTGGATGTGGTGGGCCACTTATGTTTGGGTCCACTACTCAGAATTTCATGGTCATCCTTGCTAAGACTTACTGTACTCAAGTTCATAGTTGTTGGATGACCGAGCTCGATAGCTGCAGTCGCTTAAATGCGGCCAGTATCCAGTATTCGGGAGATAGTAGGTTCGAACCCCACTGTCGGCAGCCCTGAAAATGGTTTTCCGTGGTTTCCCATTTTCACACTAGGCAAATGCTGGGGCTGTACCTTAATTAAGGCCACGGCCGCTTCCTTCCCACTCCTAGCCCTCCCATCGTCGCCATAAGACCTATCTGTGTCGGTGCGACGTAAAGCAACTAGCAAAAATAAAAGTTGTTGGATGAAAACCTTTGGATTTGATGTTGGTTTCAGTTGTGTTGGTTATATTGACAAAGTTTTTTGTACCCCAACTTGGCAGGTTCTATCCTAGCTCAGTCCGGTGGTATTTGAAGGTGCTCAAATACTTCAGCCTCGTGTCAGTAGATTTACTGGCACGTAAAAGATCTCCTTCGGGACTAAATTCCGGCACCTCAGCGTCTCCGAAAACCCTAAGATTAGTTAGTGGGATGTAAAGCAAATAACATTATTATTATTATTATTATTATTATTATTATTATTATTATTATTATTATTATTATTAATGTTTTTTGTGTTCTGTTTTTTCGAGGTTATGAGCGAGTTCCATTTTGTTTACTGGATAGTGTGTTCTCTAGTTTATTTGTGATGTGTATTTGTAGTGAATTCCATTCTAATGGAGTTTCAGTCACCGCTCCTATTATTCTGCACACTCCTATTCTCCTGCAAGCCCTGCCCCATTTCCCCACTCCACTTCCTTGCAGCAACATGTCTTGCGTCTCGACTGAGGGAGCAAGTCAGTCAAGAGCTGGACTCCATAATCAGAGAACACGGGTGATACAAGCGGGCCACGTAACGTAAGTTAACTTTTGTTCTTCATAACTTAATCTAATTGTTGTTCCTGTTAGTCACCACTTTTCAACCTTAATTTGATTTGTATTATCCATTTTACAGACTAAAATCAGACAGTTCAGCTTCAATAATGCTTATGTACATCAAGCCATGTCGGAACACAAAAACTAAGCCAACGGTATACAGATACCAGTTGATCCACACCGAAGGACAACAAAAAGCATTGAAACAGAAAGACTTCCAGCTCAAGACTGTTTTAACGATCAACATTTCACAGTTTAACTTTCATCATGCTTTTTAAAAAACTTTTTAACTAACATTTCATTTTGTGTGTCTCATATGTTTTTTAATACACCATACATGTCTTGCTGAGGATGACCCAATGCTGGGTCGAAACATGTCTATTTATGTGTGAACTTTAGTCTTAATTGGACATAAAAAATATATAGTATTCACCAGGAGGATTAACATTTTTTTGTACAATTTTGTAAGAAGTTCAACCATCAGTACGGATTCAACAATGAGATTCATAGTCTGTAATGAATTTAGCCTACCAGGTGAACATTTATGATGGCTGATTAAAATGTACAGTATTTGAAATTCCTTGCACTGCTCTTCCTTGCTAGCAAATATGTTGATAATTTTAATGTTAAAGTTGTCTATTTCATTAACAAATGCCTTTTCACAAGATATCATACCCAATGCCATCAGTCCTTCTTCTCCTTTAATGTATAATTTTGGTATGGGCCTTCTTAATTTATTCACCTTAAGTTTATTGATCATTATATGATAATGTAGAAAACGGACTCCTGAGAAGAGTGCCTACCAAATTCATAATGTGAAAAACATTAGAAAAGCATACGAGTCGCATTGCCATGACAAGGATGCTCTGTCACACACTCGACTTTCCAGGCACCCGGGCTCTACAAGCAAGGGCACATGTTCACCAACACTTTCTTGCCAGCCCAGAGCTGCCAGACAGTGGATCTACACGACAGTCACTTGAGTGTGAACTGTTGCAGCGGGAATTTGTTACTGAAGTTTTCTCTGCTGTTTAACAATGTCATATAAATTTTAACAACAAATGACTATTTTCTTCACTTTTTCATGAATCTGAGGAGTGATATATCTCCATGTCACTATCCTCAGAGCTGCCCCTGCCTGTCACCAGTGCCGAAGGATACATGAAATTTCAGGTATGTTTAGGAAGGGCTAAGACTTCAAGATGGCATTGATTCGGAGTTGGTGGCATGAACACTACAGGACATCTGTACAGGACTTCCTGTCCTCACCTGTATTGGAAATTAAAGAAAGCTGACTGGAAATGTTTATCATTTAACTCGGACAAATATGTTCTTTTCATCCCTCCTGCAAGCGATAATTTTGAGCACTTCATTGGTTCAGTTACAGCAGTTGCCAGAAAGCATCGCACATGGCCTGAGATAAGCTATAATCTCGACTTGCAGTTCCTCAGTATTGGAGATCATGAAAGAGCCGATGAACTGCTGGGCAGCTTAGATGATGCTCGAAATAAAAAATGGATAGAAGCTGTTAAATCAGTGGATTTCAAACACTGAAGTTACCAGGCTTTGAAGAGCCTAGCACAGCTCGAAACAAAAGAGCCCAGGACAACTCCAAACAAGGTAGACTTCAAGATGGCATTGATTCGAAGTTGGTGGCATGAACACTACAGGACATCTGGGTTGGAGCTTTCCCCCAAGAATCGATTTGTTACAGTTTGTTGTGTCTCTCTGGTGCCATCTGAAGCTCTAATATCTGCTGCTGATGCACTATGATCCACCACAGCCTGGCAGGGAATACGGTGGTCTTCCCTCTTCGTAGGGGCCCATGTGCAGCTGCACCCCGGTCTTTTTGAGACAGTACCTTCCTGTGACCATTGTTGACAAAACTGATGCGCTGTGGATATATCCCTGCCGAGTCTTTCTGAAATATAGCAGAAAGGACATCCACCTTCTCATAGCTATATTACACAACCTCATTCAAAGTCAGTAACCCCCTGTGTGTGGGGGACGTAGACAAAGAATACACCCATGGTATCCCACACCTGTCGTAAGAGGTGACTCAAAGGGGCCCCAAGGGCTCCCAACTTGGGAGCGTGGGTTGGCGACCACGGGGCCCTTAGCTGAATTCTCGCATTGCTTCCACTTACTTGTGCGAGGCTCCTCACTTTCATTTATCCTGTCTGACCTCTCCTGGTCAACTCTTGTTCTTTTCTGACCCCAGTGATATTAGAGCATTCGTTTTCACGCCCTTCATGGCCCTTGCCGTTCTTCGTCCATCACTTCATTTTTGGAAGTTATGGTCCCCTTCTTTCTTCTTCTTTTTTCTCTCTGTTTACCCTTTGTGGGTGGGAGAGCGCAGATGAAGAGTACATCCACGGTACTCCCTGCCTGTTGTAAGAGGCGACTAAAAGGGGCAACAAAGGGATGATTGTATTAAAACCATGAAACTTCTTGTGATTAGTACCATCACATGGGGAACACCGTGGGTTGCCTTTACTTGCGAGTAGTACCACTATGTTAGGTACACAATAGGTTTGTGATTGGTAGCAACAGAGGATGAATCTGTATGGGTTTTCCAGTACGCGTGATTAGTACCATTGTGAGAAACACCACGGGTCTGGGCGTTGCCTGTGATTAGTACCGCTATATGAGTGACTACGTGGGTCTGTGTTATCTATGATTAATACCCACATTGTGAGGAACACCATGGGAATACCGGCGCCCGTGATTAGTACACCTAGGTGAGGAACACCGTAGGTCTGCTTTACCTGTGCGACGTACAATACTTTTGAGTAGTACCATAATGTGTGGAACACCGTGAGTCTACGCTACTTTTGATTAGTACCGCAACATGACAATTACCATGGTTGTACTTTACTAGTGATAAGTGCCATTATGAGGGGCCATTGACCTGGATTTTGGACCCCTTCGATTCAGGATTGTGCTTTAGAAGCAGTCCCTTGGTCAGTAATACTATCATTTATAATAGTTTCTGAGAGGGTAGGGCATTGTGGGTTGGATACACTGACTGTTTTACATTCATATGCATCAATTCGTTCTTTGTCACCACGTTTTTATTCTGGTCAGTGGATGATTTTGAACTTTTAAATTGTCATTACATTTCGTCTCATTTTGTACCATTGGGCCCGACGACCTACATGTTAGGTCTCCTTAAACAACAAGAATCATCATCATCATCAAGGTCAATAAGGTGCTGATACTGACTTTGTCTCCTTGAAGGCATGTTTGACTCAAAACTACCTCGGAACGTAACACAGGACGATGACTAATGCTTACACTGGGGGAGTTGGCCATGCGGTTAGGAGTCCACAGCTGTGAGCTTGCATCTGGAAGATGGTGGATTCAATCCCCACTGTCGGTAGCCCTGAAGATGGCTTTCCATGGTTTCCCATTTTCACACCAGACAAATGCCGGAGCTGTACCTTAATCAAGGCCGCGGCCACTCCCTTCCTGCTCCTAGACCTATCCCATCATCGCCATAAGACCTATCTGTGTTGGTGCAATGTAAAGCAAAATTTAAAAAATGTAACGCATATGAAGTGTGCAGGGTGTATTAAAGCAAACTTGCTTTGCAAGGTCATAGGGGTGCTAATAGCACTACTCTTCATTTTCTAGTGCACAAATTTGAATAGGTGTCATCTTTCAGATGTGCAAACATGCCTCCTGAATTTCATTTATCTAGCACAACTCCTTCTTAGTCTAGGGATTTCATTTTCCACCAGCGTATATCTTGGACTTTATGAATGTGTGAATGAACGAACAAACAAACAAACAAACAAACAAACAAGTAGTTGTCTGCTCGTGGTGTAGAAACTATGAAACAAACCAAATCATTGCTGCGGTACAACACTGAACATGCACTGGCTGACTGTCTCTGGTAGCATAGACTCAAAGAAGCTACCGCCAGACGCTCACATGTGGCAGTAATAAGTTCAAGCTGGCATAACAGCTGATTTCGTCTTATAACTTGATACAAATATGCAGAGTTTGAGCAAATTTGGATAATTATCTACGTTTAAAGGAGAGTTGCTTTTAAGTCGGTTAACACTAGAATGGCTAGAGCAGTCATTTTGATCGTTAGCCAATTTCAAGGTATTCCCATGCTCATACATTTTTACGCACAAGGTTGTGCTTTTATGACTTTTAATCTTTTAGTTTTATATACATTTACGCCAAAAATTACATCCGTAGATGATACGGAAACACCGATATTGTCTGTTATACCTAGAAAGGCCATAAGCAGTCATTTTGACCGCTTCACTTCCTTGATACGGAGAGCTTTATTGTGCTCACTGCTTGCTTCCTGTGATATATTTACAAGTGGCCTTATAGGGGCGTATGATGTAACTAAATAGTATGGCTCTAGCGGTGGTCGCGAGTGGGTGAGTTAGTGCTTGTTTCTTGTGGGTAATAATGACTCGGCAGCTAAAACTTACTTCTGTTCAGTTATTAGCAGAACTTGAAAAGCTAGCAGAAGACGAATCAGGTGATGATGATACAATATCAGATATAGATGCAATGAGTGACGATGTGGATTTTATACCTCAACAGTGTGGTAATACGAGGGTCGAGGCATAAGTCATGGCAACTATTTTTTTTCTCGCGAACAGGAGGCAACATGAAAAATCTATGATATGCATTTGGAAATATAGGGCATGTACTTATGCATAGTGCCTGAAGACAAATTCTGATTTCAGCAGATTCTCGTAGGAAAGTGACAGAACAGAGGCCATTGGTAAACATTGTTTTATTATGGTATAGACAGCAAATACACAAGATTACGTACAAAGGACAGGTCTCCACTGGTTACAGACCTTCGAAATAATCACCCAAGGTTTCCACTGTGCGTTGCCAGCAGTGGGGCAGGCGCTGAATACCATTCGCTGCATGTGTATCGCTAACGTGCGACACCTCTCTCCCACCTCGCCACAGTTCTGTAGGGCATGCCATACACACCTGAAGCTTCCCGCAGCTCTGCATGGTATTGGTGTGCATTTCTGCTATGGAGAACTGCTATTTTAATATACGATCATTGCTCCTGTTATTTGACTTCCATTTTGTGATGCTCTCACTCACACACTGAACTTGAGGGCATGCTTAGACCCACACTGTTGTTTACATACACCGTCTAGTGGCATTATACGCACATACATACCGCACGTTTCCAAATGCATATCTTAGATTTTCCGTGTTGTTTCCTGTTCGCGAGAAAAAAATAGTTGCCATGACTTAAGACTCGACCTACATATGTTAGATAGTGCTTCAGCTAATGAAAATATGCACACAGTGGACTTTGCACCTACAATAGATGCAGTTACTCCTTCAACCAGCCGTGATCAATCTTGCAGCAGAGGATGGTCTCTTAGCAGGGGGCAACATGTTCGAAGAGGAAGGGGATGAGGTGGGAAAGGTCATGAACTTGTAAAGTCTCCTTCATTTGCATCAGGGGATCAGTTATGTGGTAAGAATGGAATAACTATTTATCGACAGTAGTCGGTGCCCCCCTCGAAGTATGGCTGCTCAGAATATACTGAAAGAGGCAGCAGGGCCTACTTCTCATGCTAAGCGTAACGTAGAGACTAATAGCAAGGTTAGTGCATGGCGTTTATTCATTGACACATCCATGTTGAAGCATATAAAGATGTGCACAGAGTCCGAAGCTCATGAGCTGGGAATTTAACATTGGCGATTTAAGGTATGGTTTCTTAAATTAAGTTCCTTCATTGTCTTCTTGTACCAAAATATGAAATAACCAGCTTATGCATCAAAATAATGTATAGTTACAGTTATAGACATTTACTTGGCTGCATGTTTTATAACTGATAATTTTAACAAAGTTGGGACTGCCTGCACAGTAGCCCAGTCATTGTGCTCTGATTTGTTTCTTCATGCTGACAACTGCATTGCACAAAATAAAAATAACTTTATTATGTGGAGAGTTATGTCAGGTTTACATGAATAAATAACTATTTCTTTTCTGCCATTGGGTCAAACAAATTTTTTTGTGACTAGAATTTTGATTTCATGATAAAGAAGTACCGCGTGACAGATATTGTCCCGGTCATTTAAGATACCACTGCTGAGTCAAAACTTAATAAAGCTGTTGTCATTGGAAAAGAAACTGGTGAGCTGTTAATAAATATGCATGACTGGCAACATGGTCAGTAAAGAGTTCCTTAGATCACATCTTTCAGCCATTTTGCTGTGAAAAAGAATATACCTGGGCTCAATACATGTCAACAAAAATTGGACTGTCCAACTGTAATTGTGAAGATTTGGGAGGCAGATAATCTTCCTCAGAACATATCTAAGAAGTTGGAAGTAAAAGGCATGACTTCAGAAAGGACGAAATATCTGTTCGACAAAGAGTACTGCACAGCAGAATTGGGGAATTCGTTGTGTCAACGGCCAGGCGACATTAAGGCCGCTGAACCTGGGCCAAGTAGCAAGACGTGTTATGTTCGCAAAAGGGAAAGCAATACGTAATTAATAACATTCCAGAAAAATGAGCAACAATTCAGTTTTGTAGTTACAGGATACTAGATTAGTAATATAAACCATTAATTGGATACCAACTGTGTGAAGTTTCAGAAAGATCTTTTAAAATATCCATTATTATTATTATTATTATTATTATTATTATTATTATTGTATCCTTATCTTAATTGTACGTCTTAAGATAGAACTTTTGCATATATGAGTGCCACAAGACTAAAACTTCATTTATCACTTTTTTTTTTTTCAAATTTTGAACATGTTTACTTATTTAATTTCTGGAGAGTAAAACTCCTAAATGTTTATGAAGATTATTTTGAAATGCAAGGCTTATATTCCTTTATCCAGTGAAACAGTCAGATTTTCTTAAATTCGTAATATATTATTTGATTACTATACCCCATTTTCCGATCGATTTTCTCGAAATTCAGTCATACAACTTTGAAGTTTCATAAAGTGATCAGTTATTTTAAGCTAGAGACTTCTGGTTTTCATGAAAATGATCACAAATTTATCTAGTGTCAAAACGTGAAATAAACCAAAAATGTTATTTTCCGATTTAAGGTATGGTTTTCTGGAGAGCGTCAGAAATACATTTCCGGTTTTGCAGAGTAAAACTTTTTCTTTTACTTCTCAAAATATTCTTATAGCAGGAAAATGTACGCTCCACACAACAAGAAGTCATTGTAGCAAACTTCATTGAGGCAGTAACTTTCAGTCCCATGGTACCTCGTCAGTAACTTCTCCCCGAAGAATTGCAGACACATTCTTCATAGTTGAAAATCCAGGTTTCCGCTGTAGTATTTTAGCGAGCTTGAGTAAATAGGCTGCACCCACTAGTCCTGGTATTTCCTTCTTTGAAATGGAGTCCACAACTTCTATTACATCTTTTAATGGTAAAGATGCAGACTCAACACGCTCAATAGCTGCAGGAAGATCAGCAAAGCATGCCTTAATGAAGGCAAGCAAAACAGTGTTCTTGTTAGTGAGAGCTATTTTAGCCTTCGCTGTGCAGAGTGCCTCATCAACATCAAAATAATGCATAACATTTTTAATGTCTTCAAAGTGATTGGCATAGTATACAGGTGCATTGAGCCATGTCCCCCAACGAGTGATGATGGGTTCGGGAAGAAGGGGAGTTTGAGGCAACATTCCCTTGAATGTGAGAATGCAGCTAGGAGCTTTAAGAAACACTTTTTTTCATAGATGAAACAATACTGTTTACTCCTGGAAAATTATTTCTAACCTCTTCTGCCAATTTTTCTTAGCCATGGGCTAGGCAAGTTACATGCAGCATGTTAGAATAGAAACTATTCAATACTTCACCAGTTTTGATCATATATGCCAAACTGTCACTCAAAAGAAGTAAGAACTTGTCATCCTGTTTTTCTCTCGGCCAAAGAATGTGAAGAGCATCTCAGACAGTGCAAGCTATGGTGCTATGTTTCCTTTTCTCCAGCTTCTTGCACAGTATAATATGAAGTTTACCAGGCTCTCTGGCATCTAATTTACCTACCACAACGTTTGCGATATAACGACCTCAACTATCTGTGGTCTCATCCACTGAAAGCCAGATGTAACGATCACGTATATCACCTTGTATGTCTTGGATAGTTTTCTTGTACAATTATTCCAAATAATTTTTTCTCAACGTAGACTCATCTGGTATCTTACAGCAACTGATGTCCTCAAGAAATTTCTTCAACACAGGATTATGTAGTGCATTCCAAGGCATGTTTGCTGAAATCAGTACTTCACATAAACGGATATTAAAATTATCCTCCGTTGAAGTGCCAGGAAAACTGGAATTTAGTGGTTGGTGCGATGGAAAATAGCTCCTTATTTTATAGCAATGTTGCTGATATGTCCTGTAGATCCCTTGTGCTGCACAAAATGTGTTTTTGTTGGTCACATGCCACCTGGAAAAATATGTAAATAATATAATTATAATTTATTGTAGATACAAGGTATGTTCTATTTCGATGGCCTAGATTGAATACCTCGTATCTCAAAAAGTTCTTCCTATCCAATATTTCCCTTAAGACTGGTCACGCCTCCCAGCCACATTTGGATATGCAGTCCATCAGAACAATGTTCGTTGGGTTTATTTTCCTATGCTAACGCGTAAAGCAAAATTAACCTTATAAAAATTATACTCTAGGAGTTAGCAAATACTTCACGTAAACATACTTTCCTATAGCACGGTACGGTAAGGTTCATTTTCCTTCACACGTCGGCATAGGAATAAAGAACACAACGAACATTGTTCTGACGGACTGCATATTCATGTGTGGCTGGGAGGCGTAACCAGTCTTAAGGGAAATAATGGATAGGAAGAACTTTGTGAGATACGAGGTTTTCATTCTAGGCCATCGATTTGCTTAACTTTTCATTTTTTGGACTCCCCAGTACTATTACTCATCCAAGGTTTGCTTTGTAGCATTCGTCTTATGAGCTATTTCTTCCGTTACTTTCAACCATAATATTGTATTTATGTTAACTCATTTATAATTTTCTATAAAACTTGCTTTTCATTACAGTAATGGAGATTACTTTACTTCTTTTATTAGAAGGTATGTTAAATAATTCCTTACCTGCTTTTGGCAGATTTGATAAAATATAATTTTGCCATCTGTAGTGAAGTCCAGATTGTTATGAATCCACTGGCGAATCAATCAGCTTCGAGATGACTTGCCTTTAGGCATCGCTACTTCTGAGATGTGCAAGCTTCTTAAATTGCCTTCAATAATTGATTTATAGGGAAAATTAATTTTAGTCTGTTGCGCAGTAATGTGTGTAGAACTAAACCGTGAACAGCGCATTAGCTGATGGTAGTCGACTGAACACAATGAGAGTTGCACTGAAGCTGGTAAGTTGGGCATGCTTATACCTGATAGATACAGGTCAGTGAACACCAGGGGGCCTCTTGATTTGTGCTGTACCCTGGTGGAATAGTATTCAAGTAGTTTCACTTGCACAAGTTATACTTACAAACCACTTCTAAACCATGAAGTTGTTTTGAAAAGTCATTCATAATTTTTATAAAATCATTCACTTTCATGAATATTTGGTACTTCTATTTTAAAATAATGTAATATTGTCTTGAATAGCCCATTTAGTTTTTTTAGGTTTTAACGTCTTATTCAGCCATTTTTAGGTTTTATAAGTTTGGAGTAATTTACTCCAATGGTAATAAAATGGATAAGTAAGTTAAAATACTGCAGTTAGCTAGCAAGGAATAAAATAGTTTAAAACCTAAAAATCTGGACCCTAGTTATTAGAGAATGCCAATATGCCAGTAATACAGGTCCAGCTATTTTTTGCTTGTTAACAGTTAGTTTTCTTCTCTAAATATTCCTTGAGAAAATTGTATAGCTGTTGCTTCTGACAATGCCAACATAATGATTGGCAGGAATAGAGGCTTCATAAAAAAATATCTGAGACATAACAGTCTTCTGTTTTTGTACAGAGATGTTCCTGCCATCATATCCATTTACCTGCTCGAAAAACCTATGATCTTATAAGCCAGTCAATATTGAACATGTTCTGCTTCAAGTTTTCTATTATCCAGAAAAAAGTTTCGAAGGGCTTAGCACTTTGAAAGTGTATCAAGAGATGTGTGGTACTAAACCTAACAAGCCCCATAGCAGGCCATCCTCTTACCCTCCTACATCTAGTACCATGCTGACTGGCCTGCAGTTTGTCATGCCGTAGAATGTCTTCCCCAGAGCCTTCTCGAAATAGCTGACACTACATTATTTTAATGCTAACATACACACACACACACATATATATATATATATATATATATACCCATACATAATAAATTAAATACAATGAAGCAATCGATAATTAATTAATTAATTAATACATACTGAAATTAGATTATAGAATTGAATCAAATAATATTGTGGATTACTGTAGTCACGTCCTAGTTCGTGAACCATGGGCAACGGCTGAGTGGCCTGGTAAGTGGTCCTGAGAGTCGGGATACCAGTTGCTATGGAATGGGAGTGGGCATCTCGGACATATTCTGAGTCCTGGCCCTCCTTGTGCTCAGGCGGCTAGGACTATACAATCCACCGGTGGTCCATAACCCGTTAGAGGAGAGATCCTCACTTGGACTATGTGCAAGTAGGGTAGCATCCTGCTTCATGAATCGACCGAGCTCAGAACATTTTAAGCAAGCCTCGGACCTATGGGAGTAACGGAGTCCCACTCCCATTTGACAGGCGAGAGACTCCTTGGAAACAACTTGGCGAACAAAATGGAATTCGATGGGGAGCTATCAATATTAATGGGGCTTATGGAAGAAAGAAAGTAGAACTGGCTGAGTCAGCAAAGAGGATGCATCTGGATGTGCTAGGAGTAAGTGATATTCGGGTAAGGGGAGATAACGAGGAAGAGATAGGAGATTATAAAGTGTACTTGACGGGAGTTAGAAAGGGAAGGGCTGAGTCTGGGGTAGGGCTCTTTATCAGGAATACCATTGCACGGAACATAGTTTCTGTTAGGCACGTAAATGAGCGAATGATGTGGGTAGATTTGTCAGTTGGAGGAATTAGGACTAGAATTGTGTCCGTGTATTCACCATGTGAGAGTGCAGATGAGGATGAAGTTGACAAGTTTTATGAAGCATTGAGTGACATCGTGGTCAGGGTCAACAGCAAGGATAGAATAGTGCTAATGGGCGATTTCAATGCGAGAGTTGGGAATAGAACTGAAGGATACGAAAGGGTGATTGGTAAATGTGGGGAAGATATGGAAGCTAATGGGAATGGGAAGCGTTTGCTGGACTTCTGTGCTAGTATGGGTTTAGCTGTTACGAATACATTCTTCAAGCATAAGGCTATTCACCGCTACACATGGGAGGCTAGGGGTACCAGATCCATAAGAGACTATATCTTAACAGACTTCGAATTCAGGAAATCTGTTAGGAATGTACGAGTTTTCCGGGGATTTTTCGATGATACAGACCACTATCTGATCTGTAGTGAACTAAGTATCTCTAGGCCTAAGGTAGAGAAAGTGAAATCTGTCTGCAAACGAATAAGGGTAGAAAATCTCCAGGACGAGGAAATTAGACAGAAGTACATGGATATGATTAGTGAAAAGTTTCGAACAGTAGACAGTAAGCAGGTTCAGGATATAGAAAGTGAATGGATGACATACAGGGATGCTGTAGTAGAAACAGCAAGGGAATGCCTAGGAACAACTGTGTGTAAAGATGGGAATAGGCAAACATCTTGGTGGAATGATGAAGTGAGAGCAGCTTGTAAACGTAAAAAGAAGGCTTATCAGAAATGGCTCCAAACAAGGGCTGAGGCAGACAGGGAGTTGTATGTAGATGAAAGAAACAGAGCGAAACAAATAGTTGTTGAATCCAAAAAGAAGTCATGGGAAGATTTTGGTAACAACCTGGAAAGGCTAGGTCAAGCAGCAGGGAAACCTTTCTGGACAGTAATAAAGAATCTTAGGAAGGGAGGGAAAAAGGAAATGAAGAGTGTTTTGAGTAATTCAGGTGAACTCATAATAGATCCCAGGGAATCACTGGAGAGGTGGAGGGAATATTTTGAACATCTTCTCAATGTAAAAGGAAATCATCCTGGTGGTGTTGCAAACAGCCAAGCTCATGGGGAGGAGGAAAATGATGTTGGTGAAATTATGCTTGAGGAAGTGGAAAGGATGGTAAATAAACTCCATTGTCATAAGGCAGCAGGAATAGATGAAATTAGACCTGAGATGGTGAAGTATAGTGGGAAGGCAGGGATGAAATGGCTTCATAGAGTAGTAAAATTAGCATGGAGTGTTGGTAAGGTAACTTCAGATTGGGCAAAAGCAGTAATCGCACCTATCTATAAGCAAGGGAACAGGAAGGATTGCAACAACTATCGAGGTATCTCACTGATTAGTATACCAGGCAAAGTATTCACTGGCATCCTGGAAGGGAGGGTGCGATCAGTCGTTGAGAGTAAGCTGGATGAAAACCAGTGTGGTTTCAGACCACAGAGAGGCTGTCAGGATCAGATTTTCAGTATGCGCCAGGTAATTGAAAAATGTTACGAGAGGAATAGGCCGTTGTGTTTATGTTTCGTAGATCTAGAGAAAGCATATGACAGGGTACCGAGGGAAAAGATGTTCGCCATACTGGGGGACTATGGAATTAAAGGCAGATTATTAAAAGCAATCAAAGGCATTAATGTTGACAATTGGGCTTCTGTGAGAATTGATGGTAGAATGAGTTCTTGGTTCAGGGTACTTACAGGGGTTAGACAAGGCTGTAATCTTTCACCTTCGGTGTTTGTAGTTTTCATGGATCATCTGCTGAAAGGTATAAAATGGCAGGGAGGGATTCAGTTAGGTGGAAATGTAGTAAGCAGTCTGGCCTATGCTGACGACTTGGTCTTAATGGCAGATTGTGCCGAAAGCCTACAGTCTAATGCCGTGGAACTTGAAAATAGGTGCAATGAGTATGGTATGAAAATTAGCCTCTCGAAGACTAAATTGATGTCAGTAGGTAAGAAATTCAACAGAATTGAATGTCAGATTGGTGATACAAAGCTAGAACAGGTCGATAATTTCAAGTATTTAGGTTGTGTGTTCTCCCAGGATGGTAATATAGTAAGTGAGATTGAATCAAGGTGTCGTAAAGCTAATGCAGTGAGCTCGCAGCTGTGATCAACAGTATTCTGTAAGAAGGAAGTCAGCTCCCAGATGAAACTATCTTTACATCGGTCTGTTTTCAGACCAACTTTGCTTTACGGGAGCGAAAGCTGGGTGGACTCAGGATATCTTATTCATAAGTTAGAAGTAACAGACATGAAAGTAGCGAGAATGATTGCTGGAACAAACAGGTGGGAACAATGGCAGGAGGGTACTCTGAATGAGGAGATAAAGGCTAATTTAGGAATGAACTCGATGGATGAAGCTGTACGCACAAACCAGCTTTGGTGGTGGGGTCATGTGAGGCGAATGGAGGAGGATAGGTTACCTAGGAGAATAATGGACTCTGCTATGGAGGGTAAGAGAAGTAGAGGGAGACCAAGACGACGATGGCTAGACTCGGTTTCTAACGATTTAAAGATAAGAGTCATAGAACTAAATGAGGCCACAACGCTAGTTGCAAATCGAGGATTGTGGCGGCATTTAGTAAATTCACAGAGGCTTGCAGACTGAACGCTGAAAGGCATAACAGTCTATAATGATAATGTATGTATGTATGTATGTAATAATAATACAGATAAAAGTTTGTAACGGTATTCAAACCGTTTCAATTCGCCTCCCTCATAAATAAATCAGAGAAAAAGAATCTATTGATTTATGAACAACTTAATATATAACACTGAAATTAACACATACAAACACTTTTAAATGAGTATACAACAATCTCTCTTTTTTTACAACAATTTATAAAATACTGGTATCACTTATATGAGAACATTTCTCGCACATTGTCATCATCGATGACTGTTAAGTGTCCTATTCTCTCCTTATCATACAATTCACAACAATATAGCACTTATTTTTCCATGTACTTTAGTTCAGTGCACCAATACGACACTTGATTCACACGCAAATTCAGAGAGGTTACAGTTTTTTTAATGCCAGCTTCTCACAAAAATAAATCATTTTACTAATATCTCAACAAATCTCATGTGACATACTGCTTTAAATTTCTGATATTATAAGTACCGACAATATTCTCTTCCTGATATTGTAATGTATATGCACACTTCCCGATACGGTTAACAATTGTGAAATATCCCTGATACAAAAGAAAGAATTTAGACATATTTCCCGCCTCGGCTGTTGATCGAAATGGAACCCCGAGTAGCACCTTGTCACCCAAACTGAATTCGTCCAATTTAGCAATTTTTAACTTGCATATCTTAATAGATCACTTCTTACATCTCACTTACTACTACCGTTAATTACTTTCTTAACTCTGACTATGTCATTACTTAACAGTTTCAACACTACCATATTTTAACATGGATCTTGGCTGTGAACTGGGTCTTTTTGCTAATTTCTAACACTTTTTTATGGAACAGCGAAACATATTACATGCCAGATTTTTGTACCGTATGAAGGTGTCAACCATCCAAAATGAAGATGTTAATCAACAAGTGAATATATGAAGTAATTTAATTATACTAGTCTTATGAAAAACATGAAAAAAATATTACGGAAAATTTTTTTACATTGAGGTTATACCAGTAAGCTTGCTCAAACAATAAAAAATTATCATTTAATGCGACTACTTAGGCCACAAATAAACACAAATGCAGTGGAATAAAATATTTACCTATTTAGGAATAGTTTGTATTCATATGGTAGTCCTGAAAACATTGGACTATACACAGTCCTACTTTGCACTCCTTGCACCACATCTACTCTCTTTTCTGATGCGCTTACCACTTTCCTTCTTGCCCCTGCCTGAGCATATCTTGCAATAATGAGTAGCATTCACTTTATTGTTCGTTGGAGGAACCTTTTCTGGAAAATGCCAAGCAAAAGTCCTGTCAACACTAGGGGAGGGAGTAGGTTCCAGCCTTGAGATGTCTCCTCCTCCTCTAGCTGCTAAGCGCGAACTGATCACTCTCATGTAATCCACAAGAGATATCTTTGATTTTGAGATCTCTTTATATAGAATGAAACCATTCACAACAGACATAAGGAACAAATGGAAGAAGAGCTTTTTCCACCATTTCATTGTCTTCTGTGCAAATGGGCAATAACTGTTCAGTTGATCTGCTCTATCAACACCAGTTTTATTTATATTGTAATCGATGACTATGTCAGGCTTTAGTTTCTGTACGACACCACCCTTCGATCTACCAGAAATATGTGTAGTGGAAGCCTTATGTTTTGTTGAAAGGCATAAAACATCCCGCTTGCACTTCTGCTTCACAGCAAGAAGATGCCCTTTCCTCAGAAATATCATCTCGTCCTCTTTCAATTTCTTTGTCTTGAATGTTGGTGGCAAACCGTTCCTGACAGTTCCAACAGCCAGGGTTTTCTTTTGCCACAGCATATTCAGTAGGGAGGGGCTAGTATAGTACCTGTCCATATAAATACAGTGGCCCTTACTGAAAAACTGTGAGCATAATCTATCTACAAGAGCCTGAATGCTGTTGTCAACGTTCCCTCCGGATCCCGTATATATTTCACAATTCAGTACGTAGCCTGTTGCCACATCGCAAAGTACATACATTTTCATACCGTACTTATTGGGTTTATTCTTCATATAAACCCTAAACTCTACTCGACCATGGAAGGGACATATTGTTAGGTTTTCATACGGCTGAAAGCTGGCAATGCATTTGTGCACAGAAAATCAAAGAAAGGCCTGAGTTTATGTAGTGAGTCATGATTAGGTTCCCCCTTCTTGATGAAGGTGGCATTGTCATTTAGGTGCAACATAAATAACATTCCGGAAAATCTGTCACGACTCAACAATCGACTGGCAAATCCTGTCTGATAAAAGGGGTCAGTAGACCAATAACCAATAATCACTAAGTTTGGGTAGCTTCACCACACACATATGCAAAATTGTTGCAAAGTACCTGCATATCTGTTAGTTTCTGTTTTTATATTTTTTGTCACATCGTCACTAAAAAAGTTACTGAAACAATCCATTTCGTCACTCCCCGCGCAAAACTGAGTAGAACCAGATGCCAACTGGAAGACAGGTATAGTCCTCTCCGTGTAAGGACGTACCCTAAGGGTGCAACCTTATCCTTTCTCCCCTGTAATATTAAGGTACTGATTTATAGTTACTTTTCTTGCTGTTGGGTCTTTTTCAGTGTCGGTAACCATACAGTTTAGGGACTCTACTTGCCGATACGACGTCTTACATTTACCGTTAATCTGGCACGTTGGCAATGTTCAATCACTGCTCTAGCGTGAATTGCGTGTTGCCACCGCATCGCCGTTAAAGTCACTAGTGATATATTTGCGAGAATATTTAAAGTATATTTTCTTTTTCTGTGGGATTGTAAATATATTTGGCTAATACCAGGTAAGTAGAATTGTGGCATGTTCGGATGATGCATTTAATAACATTGTTTGTGTGAACTGATGAAAGTGCTCAAATACGCCAGTCTCATGTCTAGATCTACCGGTACATGAAATAACTCTTGCGGGACGAAATTTTGGCCGTAGAACTTGTAACATTATTATTTTCAAATCCGCAGTGAACTTGAAAGCTGACCTAAATTCCGTTCACGGAGCTTGGCACATTAGTATTCCTATATGTTTCCTGATAAGCTTGAAGATATAACCAGCCTGCAGGCTGAAATATGCCCAATAATCTCTCTCCTTACTGGTTACCGATATTGAAGAGAGAAGGAAATGTTCGCGCAAAAGAAAGGGAAGTCATTGGATGTCTGGAACTTTCGAAAATCACACTGCAAAGACTTATTAAATAAACTGCATCGTTTAACATGCCCCGCTTTTCAAGAATATGGTTATAGTACGCCTACTGTATATCAAAATAAAGACAGATAATTTGAGTGAGAAAGTGTGTTTATTTCCTTAATTCCTCATTGAGTGTGGAAATCGACGAGATATTCATAATTATCTTGATTTATTTCATCTTATCTTTTATCATTTACCAGGGTAGGGAAACATTCATTATCGGTTAGTTGAGGTTAGTTTTTTATGGTATGTCTGGTGATTTTAATTTGTAACCAGGCAGGTTGGCAGCAGTGATCAGCCATTACAAAAAAGAGAAAAGAAGAGCATCGGGCGGCGATATTTACTTTCTGGGGTATTTCCTTACGTGGTGATTACTATAGCTGTGGTTGGTCATCTGTTTCTGACTGTTCATCATCAGGTTCAGATGATCTAGCAGATGTTCCTGGCACAGGTGAATCATCAGCCTGCGTCTCTTCGTCTAAACGAAAAAGAAAAAAAACCCAAATTTCTGTAGGCGAAGTATTTCTATCGTTTGTATTCGGAGTAAAATAATACAGCTAAACACTTACGTTCCAAAGTGACGTAATAAATAAAAATCTTACCTGAACTATCGCTTGATACGTTATCCGGTTCATAAGCAGGGTCGTCATCACTTTCATCCATCTCTGAACCCGCTTCTTCCGATAAAATATCCAAAATATCACTATCATTGAACCGGCGTGAAGACATGTTTACACAGTAACACAGCTGACAGCGTGACAGATTTGGCGCGCGCAGCACACGGCACACTGAGTGCTTCAGTAGAGGTCACGGCAAGGAGAAAATACCCTATTTATCGTTTCAGTTCAAAATTCCCGATAACTGCTGCATTCCAGTGGTCACTAGATGAACTATTACCTCCAACCAAAGGACAGGAACCGTACGTGATACGTGCAGCTGGATATAAACACACAAGAAAATCATGCCTGTATCACATACGGGTGCCGTCCAGAAGCAGGAACGCAGCGCGCCCATATCCCGTACGGGCATAGTGTTGAAAGTGTTAAAATATCTCGCTTAATATTACTTAGGTCACAATCACACTCTTCTCTTAAATCTACTTTCACTACACAATTATTTATTCTACTTAACCTGTTCAACTTCTACCTTCGGCCTGTGCATGTGACCTACTTTATCTGATCCCCCTGAGAGTTATCTCTCTGATAACTCAACTTCTCATGCCTCCCATCTTCGGATTGTGTCTGGTAACTCTGCTGACCCCTATCACTATTGAAATTACTGTTAACCCTCTGTTGATCATAATGACTACCCCTCCTCTGATAATTATACAGCATGTTGCCCCCTTCCTGTACTGTTCTATTTTTACCAAACATAATATGCTCTCTCTCGCGACCCTGTACACATTCATCCGAAAACCTGTCGATGAACTTCTCTTTAAATTCTCCTAAATTAGACATATTATTCTTGTACACATGAAACCATATTTTACTTTTACCAATAATATCATTCGACAAGATCTCCAACATGTATTCCCATTCAGTAATATTATTCCTTAACTTACTTGCGAATCTTTTTTCATCTAGCTTTATAAATTCCATAGGATTGAACTGTTTTCCAGAAAACTTAGGTAAATCTTGATCCCTACTAAACAAACCACTCGTTACTACCACTTCTCTTGCCGTCTGACCTCTAAATTCTTGCCGTTGCACTCTCTGGCAATTCAAAACTCTTTCTTCCGCCACTCTATCAGCATTCTCCTTCATTACTCTCGATTCTTCCTGTAATTTTTCTTCTTTCTCTATTGCCTCTTGTGACAACATTCCCTGTTTGTTCCATAGTTCACTGACCTCCCCAAGCTTCACTTCCACCTGTGCAACTCTACTGACACATTCCCTTGTCTCTTGCCCAACTGCATTGTAAATCTTGTCCAATCTTTTCTCGAACAATGAATTTCTTCCCGATCACTAGAAATCTTATTACTTAACGGTACGATATTGTTACTGTTCTCTGTACATGTTTCCTTGACTTTCTCGGTCTGAGTATGACGATTGCCCCGATTCAACTTCATTTCACCTCCAGTTTCAATACACTCTTTGACATATTTACTAACTTAGATATTTTATCAGTTACCTCTAATATTTTAGTATCTATCTTACAATTTAATAATTTGCTTAACCCATCTATTTTATTATTGATCACATAGGATACTCCTCTATATATAGACACAACTGTCACGTGGTATAACACCCACATCAGAGTTAAAAGAGTACTCCCACCGAGCTCCAAAGTATTGCAGGTTGTGTTGAAATAGCCTCAGGCAAAGTAGGAACTCCCTGAATTATCTCTTGGTTCTAAATGCATACAACAACAGAGCGATGACTCAACAGTTACTGTAACAGTATTAAACCATATGTTGCAATGTTTTAAAGTTATTTCAAAAAATATATCCATATCTGATATTAGGCAGCAACTCTCACTCTGCATTATTTTATTGCTAACATACACACATGTATATATACTCATGCATAATAAATTAAATACAGTGAAACAAGCAATAATTAATTTATACATAGCAAAATCAGATTATAGAATTGAATCAGGTAATATAATAATAATAATAATAATAATAATAATAATAATAATAATAATAATAATAATGCCAATGATATAGATAAAATAATAATACAGATACAATAATAATAATAATAATAATAATAATAATAATAATAATAATAATAATAATAATAATAATAATAATAATAAAAGCTTGTAACGGGATTTGAACCGTTACAACAAGAAGCAGTGATGCATAAAAACTTGAGATAAAATACAATCAACAAACGCAATGGAAATCTCTGTTTAAAATGTACATAGCTTCAAACTTGGATGAATATAGTTGCATGTGTGGGTCCAACCATATTTAATACAACTATTGATTGGCTTGAGGAAATACTTAAAACTTGTGAAGACTGTTAAATGTTGTTCTATTTGTCATGCTTCTGGAAACGGAGTGAAGTTTTGTAAAATCCGTTACATTTCTTCATTGAGAATACAGGTATAGTGAGGGTCTAAAAGTGAAAACAAAAAGCCGAGTATGAGAACGAAAAATGTAGAGGTAAAAGATAATATTATGAATTGCAGAATATGACTCATGTCCTCTTTCCTCCAGCCCTGTGCTTGTATAGTTCAGGTTGGCTCAGTGTTGACCTCCACACTGACTGGCGCCTGTTCTGATGTTGTGTTGATGGGGGATTTGGCGGGTAAGAGGAGGGAGAGCGAGTGGAAGGATGGGAGGACGGGCCAGTAATGCTTGTTGTGACAGACTTAATTGAGCTATACTTAAGATTTTTCTCGATTATTGTGTCAACGAGGATGTTTGTTTTTTTTCTTGGATTTCGTTAAGATTATGGATGGGATTGAATTTTTGATCGAGGTTTATATAAATATTTTCTAAAATGGTTAATAAAGTTCCCTTTTTGGTTATATGTAGGATATCTAGATCTTTATCTATGGTGGAGAATGAGTTATTGTAATCTTTCATGTGTTCACTCATAGCGGAAAATCTTTTGTATTTAGCTGCATTAAAATGTTCTTTGTAGCAGATTTGAAAGTTTCTCCCAGTCTGTCCGATATAGCTGGCATCGCATTGGTTACACGTCAACTTGTACACTCCTGATTGCAAATGTTTGTCGGATTTGTTAATTGTGTTTGTGTTGTAGAAAAGTTTAGAAGTAGTGTTGTTAGTTCTAAAGCCGACATTGAGATTCTGTTTTATAAAGATGTTTGAGATTTGGTATAGGTTATTGCTGTTGAAAGTGAAGGTGACAAACATCAGTATTCTCTTTCTTTTGTTTTTTAAGTGTGGTGGTGGGTTTATTTTATATCTTATTGAGAATTCTGCAAACAAAATTGCTGTCAAACCCATTAAGGTGTGCTAAAGTGTGGATGGTGTTAATTTCTTTCTTATAAGCTTTCTTGGACATAGGAATGTTCATGGGTCTATATGAAATGAAAACCTACAACCTGTTTTCCAGTCATTGACCGGGTCAGGGATGTAATGAATGAAGCATATATAGGCTGTTAGTTCGATGGGGTCGCCCCTCCCAAAGTGATTTTTTAATGACTGATAGATGCTATGAAATGAGAATGGAGAGTGTTGCTGGAATGAAAGATGACAGGGAAAACCGGAGTACCCGGAGAAAAACCTGTCTCGCCTCTGCTTTGTCCAGCACAAATCTCACATGGAGTGACCGGGATTTGAACCACGGTATCCAGCGGTGAGAGGCCGACGCGCTGCCGCCTGAGCCACGGAGGCTCCTCATGGGTCTATATATCATACTATAAAAAGAGGCCTTTTTGTGAGAGCCAGGGTGCAGTGAATCTTGTCTGATCATGTTGGTTGTCTGGGTGGGTTTTCTGAAGATTTCGTATTTTAGATGGTTTCACACATATATATATTTTAGATGGTTGTCGCTTCTCCTAATGTTAAGATCTGGAAAATTTAAAGATCTATCTGTTTCAGATTTAACTGTGAAATTTATGTAGGGGTCACAAGTAGTTAGCTTATTAAGGAGGGTTGTAGTGTCAGTGATACGTTGATAAATAATGGTGAAAATGTAATCTACATATCTTGACCAGTGGAATATACCTGGTGAATTATTGAGTATCTTGGTTTTTTCCAGATTGTCTATATACATTTCCGCCAAAATTCCAGAAATAGGGGATCCCATAGGGAGTCCTTTCTGCAGATAAATTGTATTATTAAATGTAAAATAATTATTGTTGAGAACAAACTTCAGAATATGTCAATACGGAGCCAGAATGAAGTTCATTACTTGTAATTATACTGCCATTACCACTTGGCTATTAACATGGGCATTCTCATGGTTTTTGAATTGTACAGTTATTATTAGTAGGCTATGTACATGATCTTGTTATTAATTTGTTATGCTAGTTATATATTTTATTACCGTATTTGCCCGCATATAACTCGCCACCACGTATAACTCACACCCAATTTATAACATTTGAAATTGCAGGAAAAAATCCCCACACTTAACTCGCGTTAATTTCTGACATTGTCATGAAGACATACGGAACATACATGAAATAAAGTTTGGGTATTCCACGGATGTGCCTACATTAAATATCGGAACTGCACCAATTGCTGTTACGGTACTTTGTACATGACAGTACAAGAAGAAGCTGCATTTCTTTCTACCTCCAGAACAGTTGAGGCTAGTTGTTGTAACAAAAATACCTAACTCTCAAACCCCCGACCCAAGGCCGCATTCCTAGCCTGTCAGTCACACTCGGCGATCCCTCTCACTCTTCCGTCTTTGTCAATATCCTTATCGCTACCTGTCTGGCAGGGCTGATCGCGTGAACTGGAAGTGTTTTCATGTCCAGGCAGTCAAGTGATTATGATATTAGGTATCGTCCATTTGTTGTATTATCGAAAAGTCCCAGTATTCTGTCTTCACTTTTCGTTCTTGTTTCTCAGTTTAGTTTTCTTGTGTAGGTCGATTTTTAGGTTACGGAAAAACGTGGGAGTTATACGGCTGGGTTTAAACTCAAAACTGATAAAATATGCTGAAGAACAGAGTAACAGAGCTGCTGATCAAGAATTCAGTGTGACTGAGTTTAATGCTCGCTACTGGCGTAAACAGAAAGCTGCACTAGAAACCACCAACTGAACACGTAAGGCATTCAGAGGGCAAAAAACTGGTATCTTGAGCTGGAAGACGAGTTGCTTCATTATGTTAAAGAGCTGCGAAATGATGGCTTTAGTATCTCGCACGAGATGCTACATTTCAAAGCTCGCAAACTAGCGATTAAAGGAGGAATAGCTGTTCAGATTTGAAATTGAGCCAGGGTTGGATCCGTAGATTCATGACATGAAAGGGATTGTGTCTGCAAAGGCAAATGTCTCTGTCAGAGAATGCCAAACGATTTCAAAGACAAAATTATGGATTTTCATCGCCATGTGATAGAAATGCAGAAGAAAAACAGTTACCTTTTATGTCAAATTGGCAATGCAAATCAAACCCCAATAAACTTCGACATGCCATGCAATTACATGTAATTAATCTCATAATAGAACCGTACTGAGGACAATATATTAAAATTATAAAATCCTTTTAATAACAACCACCTACTCAATACAATATATTACTCATTGAATTATAAAATAATCATGAGGTGTCTTAAATAAAGGAACATGTTTCGTTCGACATAGCGAACATCATCAGCCTTAATTTACAAAGATTAGGTCAGGGCCCTGAGCTGAATGATAAAAATTGTTAAAAGAGTGACAATGCCATAATAAAAAGTAAAATGATAACATTAGACTTGAAATTGTAACAATATGTACTGATTAACAGCAAGTATTTGTAGAGGAATACTTTGAACGATGGTAGTCTATAAAGTTAAAACAAACATGAGGTTATTAAAGTAAAAAGATATAGATATAGTGGATCTTAAAATATATGTCAATGCGTGAAGCGTGGATTAATTATTGACTATGGAGTTCTTAAATTGAGCAAAACAAAAGTTGAAATAGAGTTTATTGAATAGTACGAGTCAAACTGAGTCAGTTAAAAGGCGCATGGCGACGAAACTAAGGTTGAAATGATGTGAACTTCAGTAGTTAGGAATTCTGTAGGAGAGCCAACACAATGCCAGAAGGAAATACAAGTTGAACTAGTCTGTATTTACACGCTAGCAGTAAAATTAATCTTATACAACGTAGGACACCAATGTGGACTCGTTAAAAAGTAACTATAAACTTGAAAGTAGGTAGAGTTCCAGCAAACCAGAGATGGATGGAGCAGATTATGCCACAATTGGAGTTAGAAATCTGGAATGAAAGAAAAGGGAGGAAAAATAAAGTTATGTTATAATGAAAAAAAAAAAGAAGAAGAAGAAGAAGAAGAAGAAGAAGGAGGCTTACCCTTGGGACTAGTGTGAGGTGTTCGCTAACGTTGGCTGCGCGAATCAAACTGGCGAGTAACCTTATTGCTGCTTCTAGTGTTGTATGTATGCATACGTAGAGGCAGGGAGTGAGTCATGTGAGGAGGAGGGGTGACCGATTCCTTAGGCGGGTCGGGTATTCGTGGAGGGGGTGTCGCATGAGAGGGCAGTAGAGTAGTAGTTGTTGTATTATTAACAGTTGTATAATTAAAGATTCTCGTAAAGTTATTATTATTTGTATTGAAAAGAGAGAGTAGTTCTGGAATTTTCTCGATTACTGGACTTTTAATTTCTGAAGTATCATTTAAATTTTGATGTCTGTTAAAATGCTGGTCTAGGAATATGTAAATGTTCTCAAACTCTGTCATAAGTTTACTTTTATTGACGTATTTCAAGATTTGAAGGTCTTTTTCAATTGTAGTAAAACTGTGGCCAGTCTCTTCCATATGGGTGCTCATGGCGGAATACGTTTTATGTTTCGAAGCGTTGTAGTGTTCAAGGTATCTGGTCAAAAAGCTACGTCCAGTCTGTCCGATGTAGGAAAATCCACAATGGGTGCATTTAAGCCTATAGATACCAGAGTTCGAGAATTTATTGTGATTAATGTTAACTATATTTGAATTGAAGAATATATTATGGTTCGTATATCGGGTTCTATAAGCGATATTAATATCGTATTTCTTTAGAGGGTTAGTAACTTGAAATAGGCCTGGATTTGTGTAGGTGAAGGGAGCATATTTCGTTTTTTTAGGCTTGTCCGGAATCAATTTCGTTGCGGTTTTTAATTTTATCTTGTTAATGATTTTATTAATCATTAAGGGGTTATAGCCGTTAATTCTGGCCAAATCCTTAATATAGTTTAGTTCTTTTTTGCGATTTTCAGTTGTCAGCGGGATTTTTAATGCTCTATAGACAAGACTACAAAATGCAGCCTGTTTATGAGATTGCGGATGTAAGGAATCGTTTCTTATAGTGATGGGGGCACAAGAAGGCTTTCTAAATATTTGAAAAATGAACTTATTATTCTCTCTTGAAACGTTTAAATCCAAAAAGTTTAGAGAACCATTGATCTCGTCTTCCTTAGTGAATTTGACATCATTGTCAAGCTCATTAAGGGATGTTAGCACACTATGACTATCGTTTTTCTGTGTATCTATAATGGCAAAAGTGTCATCAACATACCTTAACCATAATTGAAGACCATTAATATTATTGATTATTTTGTTATTTTCCAAATCATCCATAAAGATATTAGCTAGAATGCCCGAGATCGGGTCACCCATTGCTAGGCCCTTTTGATGATATATTCTATTATTGAAGGTGAAATAGTTGTTATTAAGTACAAATTCTAACAGACTGATGAAATTATCTATTTTGCATTTGCTAAGGTTACTGTGTTTTAAAAGGTTTGATTTAATAATCTTGACAGTTTTGCTTACCGGAATATTGGAATACATATTGGTAATATCATAGGATACCATTATATGATTATGCTCAAGATTGAATTTCGATAATTTTTCACAAAATTCAACGGAATTTCTTATATAGGCTGTATTATTGAATTTAAAATGTTTACTGAGAAAATTATGCAAAAATTTTGAAACTTTGTAAGAAGGGCTGTTCATGCAGTTGATAATAGGGCGTATAGGTACGTCTTTTTTATGGATTTTTGGCAAAGCTTTTGCAGTTGGAAGTTTCCTTTATTTAAGACACCTCATGATTATTTTATAATTCAATGAGTAATATATTGTATTGAGTAGGTGGTTGTTATTAAAAGGTTTTTATAATTTTAATGCCATGCAATACCACCATCAACAAGAAGTAAGAATCTAGTGTGCTTGTACATACAACTGGGTGTGAAAAACTGTTGCACTGTCATGCTAGCAATAACCGCAGGCAGAAGAAAATTGCCACTGTACGTTACTTTCAAAAAAAGAAAAACAGTGCCTAAAGCAAAGATTCCTCATTCATGTACGGAAGAGAAAGGAAGGAAGGATGGGTGGGTGGGTGGGTGGGTGGGTGGGTGGGTGGATGGACAGACAGACGGATCCGTACGGTGTGGGGAGCACGGCCAGGTGCACTGCTTCGACACCCAGCAATGCTAGTGTGGGACAGTTTCCATGGACACGTGGTGGAAGACATGAAGAAACGTCTTCAGGAAATGAAAACTGATCTTGTAATTCCTGGTGGACTCGCACATTGTCTACACCCCTTAGATGTTTCCGCCAACAAGTTCTTCAAGGACAACATACGTAAATTTTATGCCGAATGGATGGCAGGAGGGGAGCATGAACCGACGCCAGTAGACAAAATAAAGAGGCTGTCAGTTGAACTAGTGTGTGATTGGGTTATGCGGGCATGGGTTATGGTGTTGACAGACATTATTGTGAAGAGTTTCTTGAAGACGGGCATCGCAAATGCCTTGGACGGAAGTCAGGATGATGCAGTCTGGGATGGTGACCAGAATGATGTATGCGAGAATAGTTCAAAGACTGAAGGCAGTAACAGTGAATAGGTTAAGTATGCCAGTTGTCTTGTTTCAATAGCCTAATGCAAATTTTACATTTTTTTTTTTTTCAGGAATACATTCATTTGCACATAAATCCCTGCATATATCATGCACCAAAACTGTTCACACACATATTTTTTGTCAAAAAAGTAAGAGTTATATGCGAGCAAATACGGTATGATAGTTTATATTTAAGAGTTATATGCGAGCAAATACGGTATGATAGTTTACATTTGTTACTTAGTCTATTGACAGTACAAGTGAAATCCACACACTGTTGTTGTATCTTGTGCTTTGTGAATAAATATATAAATTAAATAAATAAATAAATAAATAAATAAATAAATAAGTAAATAAATAAATAAATAAATACATGTTGGCTTTCTCTTCTTGAATGTATCAATAGGATTCTGGATCAGTGGGAGACCTTAACCCTAATGTTTTGCAGGGGACAAAAAATAAAAAGAAGTGTTCCCAAAAAATTTAAACAGAGAGGGCTTTCTTTCTTGATCCTGTGGTAATGTTATACTGTTATTTTCTTCAGTGTGTAATGCCCATTTTTAATAATGTAAATTTGTTTTTACAACAAGATGCTCCAGTTGTACTTGTTTTGGGAAGTAAACTTAATGGTCTTTTAACAGACTTGCTGGTAAGGTTTAATGAACAATCTTGTGTAAAGCAGTGGTTGCTTCAATTACTGGGGTGGAATTTAAAGAAAGGAAAGCACCAAAAAGGAGGAGAGCTTTTGATGATTGGTGCTAAATGTAGGGTTTATTTGAAAGAAGAAGAATTAAGTTGTTGTGATGAGCAAGAGTTTCATTCCTGTGTTTGAGAGTTTTACATTGCAGCTTGTAATAACATTGTGACAAAACATTCACTTGGTCATGAATTTTTGAAACATGCAGTGATTGCTAAAGTAATTTATCTTTGAGACAAGGTGTTTCATTTTCTTATATAGAATATTTGAACAATAGATTTTGCAGAGTTATAGTAGATTCAGAACATAAACTTGAATCATAATTTTGCATCTTACCAGTGGGACATGTTATCTCATGACATTTAAATTGTACTAGGACTAATGTTGCTTGGAGTAAAGTTGAAACTTAAAGAATGAAAGTGGTCAAATGAAGTAGAACACTGTCAGTAAGGTTATGCATGCTGTTTTATCAATGTCACACAGTAATGCACAAACAGCAAGAATCTTCAGCATTGTAAAGAAAAATGAAACTTGATTTAGGTCCTTACTAAGTATAAGTACACTGTCATCACTCCTCATTGAGAAACTTAAAGTTGGCATCAGACGGTGCTGTATGTTTCAAGAAAAGATTCACTGAGGAGCTGTTACAAGAGGTAAAGCATGCTACAACATATTATAATAATTTTATTCTGCTTTACGTGCCACTAACTACTTTTTAGGGTTTTTGGAGACGCCGAGGTGCCAGAATTTCGTTCCGCAGGAGTTATTTTACGTGCCAGTAAATCTACACAACATATTATATACACCAGAGTAACTGAAGCAGTTACAAGAGGTGAAGCATGCTACAGTACAATATGTACACCAGAATAACTAAACAGGTATTTAAACATCAACGTATCTTTCAGGTTAGACGTGTTTTAAAAGTGAAAATTCTAGGCGCCAGTGTCGATACTTCCCTTTATTCTGCGATTACCCTTAGTACTGATTCCCGATTCCAAAGATTGGCAAATCTGCATATGCTGTATGTCTAGGGCTTCACATATGTTTCCAGCCCCCTGAATATAGCTAGCAGTATTTTTTTTTTTTTTTTTTGCTAATTGTTTTACGTCGCACCGACACAGATAGGTCTTACGGCGACGATGGGACAGGAAAGGGTTAGGAGTGGGAAGGAAGCGGCTGTGGCCTTAATTAAGGTACAGCCCCAGCATTTGCCTGGTGTGAAAATGGGAAACCACGGAAAACCATTTTCAGGGCTGCCGACAGTGGGGTTCGAACCTACTATCTCCCGAATACTGGATACTGGCCGCACTTAAGCGACTGCAGCTATCGAGCTCGGTACTAGCAGTATTTACCAGAAGGGTCTGTGAAAGAAGTGTGGTTTCAAGAAGTGTTCCATGCTAATCACCACCTAGTAAAAAACCATCACAGTTGAGAGAAAGTGTGCATGATACGAGATACATCAGAAGGATCCCAGTATAACCACCTGTCATTTCTCCTGTTCATGTCCAGGTAGTTCTCTTTCTTTTTTTTTTTTTTTCTTTTCATTGAAATTAAACAGCAGGCCAGATTCTTCCTGGTGTTTTAACTTGTTCACTAACCACTTTGCTCAGAACAAGCCATTGTTCTTGTGTATGCAAATCAACTGCCATTTCCTCATAACATGTGGCTTATGTCGAATGTCCTCAAGCACCTCAGTGTGGATTGCTCCCTTGTACACCAGAAGATCTCTACCCCCCATGGTGCAACAGCCCTGAAGGACCATAGCCTACCAAGCGACCACTGCTCAGCCCGAAGACCTGCAGATTATGAGGTGTCATGTGGTCAGCACGACGAATCCTCTTGGCCGTTATTCTTGGCTTTCTAGACCGGGGCCGCCATCTCACTGTCAGATAGCTCCTCAATTGTAATCACGTAGGCTCAGTGGACCTCGAACCAACCCTCAGATCCAGGTAAAAATCCCTGACCTGGCCAGGAATTGAACCCGGGGCCTCGGGGTAAGAGGCAGGCACGCTACCCCTACACCGCGGGGCCGGCAGAAGATCTCTGGAAATAGCTTTTATGGATGTTCTGGGATCCTCATTGATGGTGTTCTGGACCTCTTGTACAACTGTGGTGTTCTCGTACTGTTCGATTGCTGTGAATGCTTTTTGCACATTGCTACATTCAACACATCCTCACTGGAGGCTTCCTTCTCCTTTTGAACTTTGTGCCTTAAAGCCTTAGTTACTTTAAAAAAAAAAAAAACAGACACTGCTTGGGAAAAAAAACATGCAACGTCCTCAAGGACAAGATCATTTTATTCACAGGCAGTGTGACAGGTAGTTTGTCATTGCAGGAGCATATGATTACAAATTCAGACCACATGAAACACACGTGTAACAATAAAGGATACCCAAACAGTTGCATCAATACACAGTGTACCCCTCTCTGGCGGGAATACAGGCACGTACAGTATTTGTACGTGCAAACAATCATAAAGGTGCCTAATGGCATCCTGCGATAGATTGTCCCAAGCATTTTGAACCTTTTGGTGCAATTTTGCAATCGTTCTTGCAGGCTCTACAGAACACATAAGTTCACACTTCATCATGTCCCATATGTGTTTAGTCGGTGAGAGATCCGGTGATCTTGCTGGCCAGGGCAGTTTTTGTACACCACATAGAGTATGTTGCGTCGCAGCAGCTAATGGACTCAATAACTACTCTCTGTTTGGTACGCGCCTCCTTTACAGGCGTCATTTTGAAGGCTAGTTATAGCACTGCCACCTATCGAAAATTAATGAAACTGTACGAGACGAAGTGGGAATATTTAAAGATGTCCCAAGCAGAATTCCATATTTTTAAATCAGAAATAAAATGTGTTGTGTTATATATTGAACGCCCCTCGTATTTTTGGCAATTTTACGGAACTTACTTCGAATTAATTTTTTCGAATAATTTTTATAGTTTTTGCGAAATTAATTTTCTCTTTGTCTCTGTTTCTTGTTTATGTGTGTGAGTTTCTAGAACACTGTGGAGAAAACAAGTTAGTCTAAAACAGTGAAAGAGTTAGAGACTTTACAGGCTAGCCTTCTTTCAAAAACATTATATGTAAAATACTTGCGAAGTCAGAAAGTTCAAGTATGTCAGTTAATATGGAAGTCTACTCCCATTGAGTGGTAAAGTTTCTAAGGTATTTTGCTCATTTAGTGTAATTTATCCTGAGCTACTGAACTCCCTTTGAAAATTATTCAGAGTTGATGAGCTCTCTTATTTTGTGATCTCAAACTACTTTATTGTAATATTTCTGAGCAGGGCCGATGACCTTAGATTTCATTTCATCATCATATTTCTGAGCTTTTATGCTCCTCTCTTTTCTACTCTGTTAATTTATCCTTTTGAAATTAAAGAAAAATACAACTTTCTCACTAAACTTTAACTATACTTAAACTTTGATTTATGCTTCGTCCAGTCATTCACCCTTCATGCTTCCTTCCCTCAGCGAACAATGGAAATAACTATAACAATAATAAAAAGAGTAATACATGAGGTGAAGGGTCTTCTGGAAAGAGTGGGAAGACACCTTGGTGCAAAGTCGCCCAAAGAACTACATTCTCCATCAAGCGGTAATTTCCGACAAAATAGTAGCATTACAAAAATGTTGCAATGTTTGGGCTGGGAAGACTTGGGAGAAAGGAAACAGGCTGCTCGACTAAGTGGTATGTTGCATAAAACTATTTTCATGTTTCTTACCCATGTTGAACTTACTAGTAATAGTTACAATTCTTGTTTTATTTTTGACCTAATTCAATACATAAAAATGTTTATTGTCTCTAGAAGGACATTTTATTACAATACAAACATTAACAGGGACATGTTTCGCTCGTATCGAGCATCTTCAGCCGTTTTAAATGATTATCTCAAGGTTGAGTCTTTACATTGAACCTTCTTATAAATAACTTGTTCATTAAAATTGTTTTACATCCATAAAATAATATGACTAAATAACATATAATTAAAAAGAATTAACAATTAAAATATACCTGTGATGGACTAGACATTGATCATAAAATACTGATGTCCATAAAATACTGATGTAAGATTTGGTTAAAAATTATTATTATAATATTTTATTTTTTCCGTAGGTTCCCAGTTTTTCCTAACACTATTTAGTGCTAAGTTATTTTTCTAAGTTAAATGTGCTATTTGAAATTAGTGATGTTAGAAGATTAAACTTGCGATGATTTCCTTTTTTGTTGTATTTTCATTTTAGTTGAGAAACCACAACATTATTAAAAGATTGCACATTGAAGGTTTGCTGGATACGTCATATTAGTAGTTTTCGCTGATCTTCATCTGATTCGAGTCAGCCTATTTTTACGCTGATGTGTTTGTTATTGAAGCGTGGTTAAAAGGCACACTAAATAAATGATGGTTAGTTGTTGGTGTATTGATTTTACTGCAACATTTGTGAATGAATGTATCCCTTTTTTTCACGCTTTAATGCCTAGCTGTGTCTGTTGCAGTACTGAGACTATTTGTTCATTCATTTATACGAAGGGGAGTTAGGAATTGGAATAACTTACCAAGGGATATGTTCAATAAATTTCCTATTTCTTTGCAGTCCTTTAAGATAAGGCTAGAAAAGCAACGGGGGAGGGAATCTGCCACCTGGGCGACTGCCCTAAAAGCAGATCAGTAGTGATTGATTGATTGATTGATTGATTGATTGATTGATTGATTGATTGATTGATTGATTGATTGATTGATTGATTGATACTATTTGTTCTCAGTACTGGAACAGACACAGCTGGGCATTAAAGCAGGGCCTCTCAAACACCCAAAATCTCATGCGTGCAAATCAACGCACAAGAGCTCCGTGCACTGTGCATCGGTCCCGCTCGGCTTGCCTCGGACCATCTCTTTGTCTCTGGGCTACTTGGCTAAGCTCGGCTAAACTCGGCTCGGATGTGGAGCGCTACGGAGCAAGTGAGGAAGAGGGAGACAGGCGGAGCGATGGAGACAGGCGTGGGGAAAGAGAGAGACAGCGCTATTGCTCCAAATCGAGGAGTGGGGGTCTGCACTGTGGTCAACCAAGTGAAGTCGTGTTTTGCACCGTGCACAGTGCATGCACTCTGAGAGGCGCTGGATTAAAGTGTGAAAAAAAGTGATACATTCATCCGCTAATGTTGCAGTAAAATCTATACACCAACAACTAACCATCATTTATTTAGTGTCCCTTTTAACCACGCTTCAATAACAAACACATCAGCGTAAAAATAGGCTGACTCAAATCAGATGAAAATCGGCGAAAACTACTAATATGCTGTATCCTGCAAACCTTCAATGCGCAATCTTTTAATAATGTTGTGGCTTCTCAACTAAAATGAAAATACAATGAAAGAGGAAAACATCGCAAGTTTAATCTTCTAACATCACTAATTTCAAATAGCACATTTAACTTAGAAAAATAACTTAGCACTAAATAGAGTTAGGAAAAAACTGGGAACCTACGGAAAAAATAAAAAATAATAATAATTTTTAGCCAAATCTTACATCAGTATTTTATGATCAATGTCTAGTCCATCACAGATATATTTTAATTGTTAATTCTTTTTAATTATGTGTTATTTAGTCGTAATATTTTATGGATGTAAAACCATTTTAATGAACAAATTCATTATAAGGAGGTTCAATGTAAAGACTCAACCTTGAAATAATCGTTTAAAAAGGCTGAAGATGCTCGATACGAGCAAAACATGTCCCTGTTTATGTTTGTATTGTAATAAAATGTCCTTCTAGAGACAATAAAATTTTTTATGTATTAGGTCAAAAATAAAACAAGAATTATAACTATAAGTGGTATGTTCCGAGCTGTCAATAGAGAAATGGCGTGGAATGACACCAGTAGATGAATAAGTTTGAGTGGTGTCTTTAAAAGTAGGAAAGATCACGATATGAAGATAAAGCTGGAATTCAAGAGGACAAATTGGGGCAAATATTCATTTATAGGAAGGGGGGTTACGGATTGGAATAACTTACCAAGGGAGATGTTCAATAACTTTCCAATTTCTTTGAAATCATTTAGGAAAAGGCTAGGAAAGCAACAGATAGGGAATCTGCCACCTGGGCGACTGCCCTAAATGCAGATCAGTATTGATTGATTGATTGATTGATTGATTAATATGGACATGCATTGTCCTGCTGAGAAAAGCACATCACCTTCCTGTCGAAGAAATGACAGTAGTACGGGGACACCAACCTGTGCATTGTAGTGGGCATTGGTTACATTACCTTGCAGAAACACCAACTGTGACTACAAATTGTAACTGATGCCCCCCACCCACACCTGGGACCTGGGTGCCGTGGGCGATTGCACTCTGGAATAGGCCGCTTGCGCCGTACACATGTACGTCCATTACTTGCATACAGACAGAACCTACTCTCGTCACTGAAGGCAACAAGCGCCATTCCTCTCTCCAGTCGACACTTGCACGACACTAGATTAGCCGTGCTTGGCAGTGTCATTGTGTCCTTGGTAGCCTGGTCAGAGGCACACATGATCCTAATGCTACTGCAAGCAGACGGCTCTCAGTGGTCCTTGGTGACTCAGCAGGTGCAACACATGACCGCATTTCGTTCCTGACTGATGTTAGGTCAGCCACCGCTGCTCTCAAAGTGCTCTACTACGTGGATGTCTGGAGCCTGGTCTGTGAGTGTGGGAATTTTCCACAGACCACTGCTGAAAGCAGCAATACACCACTGAAACTTTCTGCACAACATGTGCAGCAATCCGTCGATACATCCATCCAGCTTCTCGCAGGCCCACAATGCTACTCCGTTCAAATGGCTGCAGTTGTTTAACAGAAGGACATACCCTAGTAGGAATGTTGCAAACACTGTTCGCTTCTAATTTTTTTTTTTGCTAGTGTCGTTACGTCGCACCGATACAGATAGGTCTTATGGCGACGATGGGATAGGAAAGGCTTAGGAGTTGGAAGGAAGCAGCCGTGGCCTTAATTAAGGTACAGCCCCAGCATTTGCCTGGTGTGAAAATGGGAAACCACGGAAAACCATCTGCAGGGCTGCCGATAGTGGGATTCAAACCCACTATCTCCCGGATGCAAGCTGACAGCCGCGCGCCCCTAACCGCACGGCCAACTCGCCATGTGTTCGCCTCTAACCTCAGCGTAGTTACTGCCTGCAGAGTCAAAAACGAGTGCACACGCCTCGTGAGCTGCACTTGATCACTGATGTCCGTGACAAATAACTCGCTAACACAACAACCCCTCAGCATGTACATATTATATGCTGGTGCCACTGAACACAGTCCTTCAGGATGCTGCATGTTTTTTCCGGCAGTGTACTCTGCAAGTCATAGCATGCCTTTTCAACTTTTGTGTTAGGTGATAACCTCATAGACGTTCTGAAAACATAAAAATACAGCAATTAATTCACACATAACTACAGGCACTCTATTACATGTACTGAAATACCTGCTGCATCCTGTACACAGTTGTTTGGAAAGAAATCAAGAGAGGCTCCACTTGCCACTCGTGTTAAAACGCACACACTCAGTATGTGGTAGATTAAGACATCTCTTTTCTTAAGTTTTTGCTGACACTGTGTAGTGTGTTAAAAGTTGAAGAGAGATTAGTGAAAATATTAAATCAGGCTTTCATTTTTGTGAGATTTGAAGGAATGAACTATGAGTGAACAATCTGCTTTCTTAGTACACTACCACTCATTAATTTCAGTATACCTAATAATTTACATAGAATTTGATTGTTTATGTTTGAGTAAGTAAAGGAATAGCAAAACATTTGTAGCGGTGTCAGGTTTATGTGTCTGTTTCCCTCTAGATGGAATGTTGAACGAAACTTATGTTCCTAAACAATAGCAAACTGAGCTGGTATGTTTGTTTACCTAGTTGAAGGCACATTAGGCACACTTCTGTTGCCCCCTGTAGTCTTTTGAATTCCACGGTAAACATCAAGCATTGCTAGGATGCATTTTACTTTGTTGATTGCATTTGAGTCTCTTAGTGACAGCTGCAGGGTGTGCACTGTTAGTATAGCTCCAGGAATGGTGATATCCACAGAAAAACGTGTTGCAGTTGTAGCACTCAGAGAAGCTGGTTTATCAATTGTCAAATTGCAGAACAATGTGGTGTGCCTGTAGGGGAAGTGAAATATGCCCTTCACCACCAGAAGATAACAGGCAGCAAGAAGGACTTGCCAAGGCCAGGACAACCTTGCGAAACAACTAACAGTGGTGATAAATTCATCAGCATAACTAGTAAGAGGAAAAGGTTCAAAACTGTGCCACAAATACGTGCAGAATTAGTAGAAATGAAGAAGAAGAAGAAGAACATATCTGTTGCAACACTAAAAAAAGGAGATTGCTGAAACTGGCATGAAAGGACGTGGGGCAATAAATAAAAAGCAGAAACTCGAGTGGGCTAGTAAACACTGTAATTGGAGACATGAAATTAGAAGAAATTGCTATTCGAAGGTGAATCGAAGTTCTAAGTCTTTCGTGCCAGAAGGAGATATATGCTTGCCAACGTTGTAACGTTGGTTCGATACAACGCGTACACAATAATAATAATAATAATAATAATAATAATAATAATAATAATAATGTGAATAAAACCACAGAATAATAAATAAAAATAATAAATGTTGACATAAAATGTGAATAAAGAAATAGTTGAATGACATAGTGGAGGAGATTACACATCAAAGCATGGAAACACGACGGAAAATTTCTAAATACGCAAAATTAAATCATATACAAGGGAACACTTATAGGCCTAAAAATGACAAGTAAGACAGGATTGAGGAACGTGCGGGGGCCCTATTAGGTCCATGGGAACGTATGACGTTATGGGGGAGAAAAGACTTACAATAATACACCCAACAGACAAATAATTATAGAGAAAATGAACATATAATTATAAATGAACTGCGGATTAACTGATACTTGAGACAAAAAACAAAAGACGTATAAGGGAAACAATTAAGCTCTTCAGTCACGAGCAAACTTTGACATAGAGATTCACAGTAAAGTTAAATGTACGGAATGAAAGGAGGCAACCTCAAAAGAATCAAAAATTTAATTACGCTATTCAAGAAAGAGTGTTATAGTTACTTTCAATTACAACTAGAGTTAGAAAAGGTCTGCCTCCGAAAACAACACGTTGTGGACTAGCATAATAGCTAAGTCATACGAATGCTCTATTTTGGAAAATGTGGAAAACTAGAGGAAACACCGGCACACAAGACGAAAGAAATTCTACATAATTACTGAAGTTACATTAAGTGGGAATAGTCCTAAACACAAGAATGCATTTAAATAACGTAAGACCGAGCTCGATAGCTGCAGTCGCTTAATTGCGGCCAGTATCCAGTATTCGGGAGATAGTAGGTTCGAACCCCACTATCGGCAGCCCTGAAAATGGTTTTCCGTGGTTTCCCATTTTCACACCAGGCAAATGCTGGGGCTGTACATTAATTAAGGCCACGGCCGATTCCTTCCCATTCCTAGCCATTTCCTGTCCCATCGTCGCCATAAGACCTATCTGTGTCGGTGCGACGTAAAGCAACTAGCAAAAAAAAAAAAAAAAAAATAACGTAAGGCAATAACATAGCGCTTACCTTGGTCGGCTGAAGACCCATTGCGGGACGGACGCTAAACGGTCCGCCCGCTGTAGTGATCCAAATTCAGAGACGTGGACAAATTAACTCGCACACGCGAGGAGCCGCAAACAGGATATTGAGTGATTACAAATAACCAAAAGCAACACTCCAGTTTGCCACATTCACCAATTAAAAATCCTAATATACTGGCCAATAAAAACACTAGTATTTTGGCCAATGACAGTGATCTAGAATAATCCTTTCTGCTGAATTAGCATATTAGCGGATATGACAAAACGACAGGAAAGGGCGACTTACACGTGGCACACCCTGCCTCACAAGTCATGTATAAAAGTCTCTTTGAACATAAATCTTCTTCATAGGCCTAAATATGTAATAATTTTAAAATAAGAAACCTACATACAATAATTTGCTTTGCATAAATACTTCAGTTTTTTAAAAATTTTTTGTTTACCCAATATGATGACAAGACACAATTTACATAACATTACATAATAAGGACTACTGTTGCTTCACTGATTTCTTTTCACTGCTCTCCAACAACGGCCACAAATGTGAAGGAGAAAGGGTGGCCCAGCAATGCACTCTACCGACAGTTAAACATGGCAGGATTTCTATTATGGTTTAGTGATGCTTTGCAGGAGACATACTTGGAGGCATTGTGAAAATAGGATGCATGGACCAGAAGTCATACCTTTAAATACTACAGCATCTTACAGTAGCATGTGGATTGTGCCTAATACAGAAAGGGTTTACCTTGCAACGGGATAATGACCCAAGACATCGGTCAGCTTATTGTATGAAGTACATTGCATCAAATGAAAATCAGAAGGTTCATAAAGATATGGGCTGACCATCCCAAAGTCCTAATTGTTATTTCATTGAAATTGGTCGAGGATAAAATGAACATATGTATGAATATCTCTGGAAATTTGTTACGGATGTGTGGAATTGTAGAGACTCAAAATACCTACAAGAACTGAGAGTCCGCATGCCTTGAGTTTGTGAGGCAGTCATTGAAATCAAAGAGAGGAAACTTTGATGGAAGCAGAATATAATTTTTCTGTTCGTATTTATTTCTCCAAAAATATAATCGGTAAATTTTCATATTCATATTTGAAATACCAGATAACTGTTATGGTGTATTGAAATTAATGAGCGGTAGTATAAATGAACCTGCTCCATGTATTGAACATTTCCAACATTGATGATCTTAACCCATTGGCATACGAATTTTCTAGCTATTCGCATTCCCAGAATAAGTAGAGTGAAGCTTATCTTAAGCCATCATGAGTCATTCTTCGAGAAAATATTAATTAGAACAGGGGGTTTTATATTAAGGCATTGTTATACTGTATGTCTTTTTCAGCAAGCACTCAAGCCAGCCATTGTTTGCTTGGAAGTCTTTAATATTTAGTTCTTTTGATTTCTGTCATGTTTTTTCTGCAACTTTAGCCTCCTAACCATCTGCTTCTTAGTGCACACACGCTTAAACCACTCGTATACAAACTCATTCACTTCTCCGGATATCAGTTCTCTTTTCCCCTCTAAACTCCCTAATGCTTGTTTCTTTTCCACTCTTTTCAAATGCTTTGTTCATTTTTTAGAATATTATTGACTTGAGTTCTACCATATTTGAACGTTTCAGTTAGTTTCCTTGCAGAAATCCTTGCAGAAATTCCTTTCTCACTTTTGATTATCACTTTCCTTCCCTGGAATATTAAAACCATAGTTGACTTATCATGCACTGTTGAATGGTAATTCCACTGCTTATACACGACCAAGCTCTAAACCAAAAACTGAGAGTCTTTTTCTCCAGCTCAAATGGTGTTGTCCATCCCATTTAAAACAGTGCTAAATCAAAGCCATAAGATATTAATGTTGCTCCATTCTTTGTTGACATACACAGACTGGTAAAAGAAGTGGAACATTTTAATTCTGTAATTTATTCTACTAAAATATATTGGTTTTCCAATATTCCTTTATATTTTTTTATAAATAGATATTTGGCTGTAGAAAATATCAAAACATGTTTTACAACACACATTAACTCGCAATTTTCCATTTTGGAATTCTTGAAAAAATTCAGTTTTTATATTTTTATTTTCAGCTGGGTGGTTTTGTCAATTCTTATTTAATTTATGGCCAAACAAAATAAATTTAATGTTTGTACTGCACTTCTTGTGGGCGCTGGTAACTGAAGACGGGTGTTTCAGCCTGTAGCATCTATGACAGCCTGTAAATGCTCAGGAATACTGTTCACAAATTGTTGGATTGCCTCTGCTGGGATGCAGTCCCACTCCTCCAGCAATGATATTCTAAGTTGTGCCAAGGTGGTGGTGTCATCCTTATGCAGTGCAGTACAAATATCAACTTTGGTTTTGTTTGGCCATAAATTTAACAGCAATTGACAAAAACCACCAAAATAAAAAGAAAACTTAAATGAACTGAAAATTTTCAATAATTGCAAAATGTAAGAAAAATTGAGACTTGATGTGTGTTGTAAAACATTTTGGTATTTACTGTAACCAAACATCTAGCTTTTGTAAAATTTAAATAAATATTGGAAATCCAATACATTTTACTAGTATAAATTAAGATTTTACATAAGATATTAATGTGTTCACTTTTTTTTTTTTTTTTTTTTTTTTTTTTTGCTGGTCAGTGGATTTAAATGCTTGGTTTGTTGATTGGCAACCAAATAGAGAGGTTGAGGAAAATGTACTTATTGTGCCCCACAAAAGTGGAAGTTCTATTGCATGAATTTGGTTAGCTGCAAACGATGAGCACAGTGTTACATGCCAGCTCTCTGTCTGTAGCACCCTTCAGTATTTCCTGGAAGGAACTAGTGATTCAGCTGGAGGGCATAGTGATGGCCTCTCTCTTCTGTTGTTCTCTTTCTCTTGGATTTTCTTCTGGAGGACATAATCAGAATGTTCTCATTCTGGCTGCACCTTGAAAGGTCTGGAACTTCATCATCATGGAAATAAAAGAGGCCGTCGTCGTTGGTGTGCTGGGTGTCCCACCAGAGTCAGTGTGTGGAACATTCTGTGTATGTAGAGTTGGAGCCGTATTAATTGTTGTCGCCATGAGGAGTACTGTAGTGCTGGTTAGCACTGTTGAGTTTTTGCTGTTACATGACCATTGTTTGGTTGTCATTGTTGAGTAGTTCATTGTGTGAAGCAGTTGCATTGACTGTGAGTCGATTGAGTTACCGGACTCAGTGAACAGTCGTCCGTCATGATTGCTAGCAGACTGCGTTCGAACCTTTCTGTATGCAGCTGTTGCGTGAAGCGACTGTGTGTGTGTGAAATGAAGTGAAAGTGAGGCCTGTCAATCAGAATTATCACCCGGACTACCTTCCATGTGACTCCTGGAGACTAGTAAATAGACTGCAGTTAGGAAACTGTTGTCACTCTTTCTCAAATATAATTGTGTGTATACTAATTGGGTCACCCTACATTAAATTTTAGATTGATAAAACAAGCAGTGTTTTATTCATAACATAAGGGGTGTCAGAAGTCAGAATAAGCCCATTGTGTGACGTCATTGTAATTGACGTGAACCAGAGGACCTGTCGTCGTATTAAGACAGGCATTGTGCCTGATACACATTCTGTCTAGCTTCTCCATAGATGAGAAACATATCCACATACTCATCACTGGAATACATTATGAGGCAGTGAATAAGCTTAGTGCTGTGTTGTGTTGTCACTTGCGTGAAAGGAGGGGAGTTCACAAAGCTACATACCTACCTGCCATCACATGTTGTTATCATTCCAATGGGGCAAACTTTACCCTACCTGTGTCCTACGAACCTTGGAATATGTACAACATAGCTAACTGGTTGCTTGTGTCTTAACCACAGACCATCTCCAAGTAAAGTATCCTGATAAATGGATAGGAAATGTAGGGCCTATCCCCTGGTTGGCCAGATCACCCGATCTTATGCCCCTGGATTATTTCCTGTGGGTTCTTGTAAAACAATTGGTCTATGTACAGCAGCCAGCCAATCCTGGTCACCTTAGACAGCTCATCACTGAGGCATGCTAATCCATTATGCCGGAGATGTTGCATCTTGCCAGACAGTGCTTACGATGTCACACAGAACTCTAAATCGACCACGGAGGTCGTCAGTTGGAGCAAGTCCTGAGTTAAATGACGTAGGTAACTGAAATCCTGTTGCATATTTTCTAGCCTCTTCCAACCCAGCTCTGTACTGTATGCCATGATACCATTGGCCCAGGGCCAGATAAACAAATCAGTCTATGGAAACTCTTAAGTATGTAACCTTGCCACATCCCAGGCAATAGGCAGTAAAAAAAAAAAAAAAAAAAAGTGTGTGTGGGATTTGGATCTCTTTACCCTTGAGCACTGTCCACTATGAATGGCGCCGCCAAGTGAGCTATTGCGAGGCTTGACATGAAACCGACATTTCCCACCCTATACAATACCTATTCCTGGCCTACGTGCACCTCCTCTTGGAACCGTGTTGCAATGAGTCAGAGTGACGTTTCCAGAGTCTGAAAAAAGTTGATACTTATCTGCCTGCCATCACATGTTTTTGCTGTTCCAGTTGGGCACATTTTCCCCTCCCTGTGTCCTACGAAGCTTGGAACATGTCTACGACATTGCTAACTGGTTGTCTGTGTCCTCTCCACAGACCATCACCACCTGATCCTTGTCCAACCCAGCTCCGTCCCTATCCCACAATACCAACAGCACTTTTCAGGACCAAAAAAACAAATCATTCTGTTGAAATTATTAAGTAAACTACCTTGCCACTTCCCAGGCACTTGGCTGTAAAAAAATGCATGGGATTTGAACCTCTGTACCCTCAAGCACTGTCCTCTATCATATCCAACCGCGCCCCTGCCAAGTGAGATTTCGTGAGGCTTGACTGTGGTGGGCAGTTCCCAGCCTGTACAAAATCTGTTCTTGATCTTTGTTTCCACCTCCAAAGGTACGTGTTCTTTGTATCTATGCTCATTTTACTGGTTCATTCGAGGTATCCATAATGAATTAATAGTGGTGCTCATGATTCTTGCTGTGTTCAAGCCCATAACCACACATCCCATTATATTATTCTTGTTTAGGGAGAGGAGCCGATGTATTTCAGAATTATAAAACACGGCGGGTTGCATAATGACACAGGTGTAGAATATATTGGAAGTGGATAGTGTTTGTAGTGGATTTTATTTGTAAACCTTTTTTAAGTAGTACTTACTGTATGATCTGGTGTGTTGTGATAAAATATTTTATTTGTATTCCATGTAACTACCTAACCTCTACAGTGTAAATATTTTTGTAACATAGTGTAATGGTCATAGCGTCCGCCATGCCAACCGGCAGTAGGCCCGGCCCGGTACCGTATAGGCTCACCCGTTACACTTCAGCTGCGCCAATCACAAGCAGCGCTCAAGTGCTAGGCCGCCCCACTCGCTTCCACTCGCGGTCCCGTAGCAGAGGAGTATGGAAATTACTCCACGATTAATCTGGAGTGTTCCATCTCACGATGTTCCTGAATCCATCCAGCATCTGGACGATTTTAGAAGGGCCAGTGCAGGTATATAAGAGAGGAATGACCTGCCTTCAGTCAGTGAGAGTTAGAGTGAGTTAGAAGTTGGTGTGGTTCATTCGTGAGCGACTGCCAGTATAGTGAAGTATGTGAGCTGCCGTGATTATCGGACTAGTGTGCTACAGTGTGGACTGTCGGCGGAGAGAACGTGAAGCCGTGCGACGCGGGACCTTGTGTGTGAGTATAAACTGTGTAGTGTGAGAACAAGTGAGAAATGAAGGGAGAGAGAGCGCGCGAACTGCGTAAGTGTGTGTTATGAGCAAAAGTTGTGTGTAGTCTTGTGTAGTTTTAGTGCCTAGTTAATAAATCTTATTGAAGCTACCTTATTGAAGTCTAGTGTTAATTGATCCTACTACCCCGCCAACTCGTTACAACTGGTGTCAGAATCGGGATCAACTGGTAGCAGTAATTTCGTAACTAGGAATTTCTAGTGAATCGTAAAATGGATAGCGAACAGTTTCAGGCTCTCCTCACTAAGTTCACCGAACTCTCATCCAAACAGGACGAAATCAAGAGCGAACTGAAACTGGAATTAAATGAACTTAAGAGTGGACAAGGTAAATTAGAACACGAAATGCGCGCTCTCGAAAGAAAATTAAAGAGTGACATTATGCAGGACGTACAGGAACTGTTTAAAAAACAGATCAAAGAAATACCGCAGGTTGTGGAATCAGGGGTTCGAGACCTGAAAGAAGAAGAAGAAGTAAGTGCTCTGCGTACAAGAGTGACAGCCATGGAGGCTCGTGCTAGGGCCACCCGCAGCGACAGCGTCTCCAGTGCCGGGAGAGTAAAACCCCCGCGCTTCGACGGAACAACATCTTGGCGGACCTTCCGGGCCCAATTCGATACCGTGTGCGGGCACAAGGGATGGACATCGGAGGAAAGGGCCGTGTACATAATCGCCGCACTGCAAGGACCAGCAGCGGAAGTACTACACAGCCTTCAGCCGGGTGCCACTTACGACGAGATCGTTAGAGCGCTCGACAGCCGGTACGGTGACCACTAGCTGGCAGCCGCCTACTGAGTCCAGCTAAGGAAGAGGACCCAGCACGCTAATGAGACGCTGCAAGAATTCGCGCAGAATGTGGAGCAGCTAGTCCACAAGGTTCTGGATGGGCTGCCTCTGGACCACATTCAGCAGGAGGCAGCCTATACATTCATTGATGGGCTCCGCGACGCTGAGATCTGTCAAAAGGTGATGCTCAGCGGGGAGCATGACCTCAGAGAGGCCCTGACGTTAGCCTTGAGAGTGGAGGCAGTGAAGGGAACAGCGGCACCGTCACCAAGAATACGAGCCGTGAGAAGCGAAGACGCGCCGGAGACCCGCGCCGTTACGGGAGAACGACGCACGCCGACGCACCAACGAGATTACCTGTTGGAATCGCGGCAAGCATGGCCACCTGCGGAGGAACTGCCGTATGGAGGCGGCCCCTGATCAGGGAAACGAGTAAGCGCCGACAAGGACAGTGGCTCGTTGGCACCGTCACTACCGTCCCCTCGTTTCACGCTAAATGTGGTCACCGAGCGGAGCGACGACAGCTTGATCGCCGACGGGTGGCTCGGAGACGGGCCGTGCCAAGTCACGATAGACACGGGGGCGGCATTGACCATCACCAGGCCGGACATCGCTGAGGGACAGCCAGAGAGGGAACCCCACCTCCCTTATCTGCTGCAAACGGCCTCAGGAGACACCATCCCTGTCTTAAAGGAGGCGCTACTTCAACTGACGCTGGGACGACGCCTACGAGTCTGGGCCTTCCTTGCCGCCATCATGGATGTGGTCATCCTGGGCCTAGACGCGCTACGGAAATATGAGGCGGCTGTCGACGTGGGACGACGTGTATTGTGGCTCGGCAAACAAGAGGTAATGCTGCGACGCCCAGGGACGCAACCTCGAGTAGCGCGGTTAACGTTGGCCCACGAGGAAGTGATACCAGCCAACATCGAGGTGATGGTTACGGCAGCGTTAGAGGAACCATACAAGGGGACAGCGTGCTTGTGGAACCCGGTTCGCCGACCACCGATCAAGGACTCTAGCTGGCCAGGACGCTCGTTCCGGCACGAAGGTACGGAAACGTCCGGAAACATTTAGAGGCGAGACAGCTCAGGGAGGTTAAGGAACTAATCCATGAGTTTCAGGACATTTTCGCTGCTACCGGAGGTAACTACGGAAAGACGGACATCGCATTAACACTCCAATCCGACAGCCACCTCGTAGAGTACCCCTGGCGAAGAAGGTGGAAATCGACCAGATGCTAGATGACATGAAGCAGCGGGGAGTCATCGAGGAGTCGAACAACCCCGTGGTCATAGCCAGTCGTCCTGGTGAAGAAAAAGAACGGTGAACTCCGTTTTTGCGTCGATTACCAGAAGTTGAAAGACGTCATGAAGAAGGACTGTTTCCCGTTACCTGGACACATTATCTGGAGCCCAATGGTTTTCGACTTTGGACCTGAAGTCTGGATACTGGCATGTAGCGCTCCATCCGGAAGACAAGGAGAAGACTACGTTCTCAACCGGCCAAGGGCTCTACCAGTTCACCGTGATGCCTGTCAGCCTCTGCAACGCGCCGGTGACTTTCGAGCGACTGATGGAGGCCGTGCTGAGAGGGCTAACTCACGACGCTTGCCTCGTGTACCTGGACGACATAATTATTGTGGGACGCACGTTCAGAGAGCACGTGGATAACCTGCGGAAAGTGTTCGAGAGGCTACGTGGGGCTCACCTAAAGTTAAATCCCGGAAAATGCCAGCTGTTCCAGAAGGAGGTCCGCTACCTGGGCCACATCGTGTCATCAGAAGGAGTAGCCACGTATCTGGAGAAGTTAGAACCTGTCAGGTATTGGCCGGTGCCAAAGGACAAGCGAGAACTAAGGAGTTTTCTCGGCCTTTGCACGTATTACCGCAGATTTATAGCTGGCTACGCAGACATCTCAAAGCCTCTTACACGGCTCACCGAGGAGAGGAGGTCTTTCCAATGGGCAAGCGAGGCGTAGGCTGCCTTCCAGAAGCTGAAGGAGTCGCTGTGTACTGCACTTATCCTCAGATATTCCAAGCCTGGGGAAAAGTTCATCGTCGATACCGACGCTAGCGACGTTGGGAATTGGTGGGGTACTGTCGCAAGCGCAAGACAGCCAGGAGAAGATGATCGCCTATTTCAGCAAGACGTTGTCAAAAGCTGAGAGAAATTACTGCGTGACGCGTCAGGAATTGCTGGCCATCGTGAAGACCTTGGAGCACTTCCACAAGTATCTGTATGGGCAGCCTTTCCGCTTGCGCACCGACCACTCCTCATTGACCTGGCTCCTAAGCGTCAGAAACCTCGAAGATCAGACAGCTCGCTGGGTGCAACGCCCTCAGGAGTACGACTTCACCACCGAGCACCGACAAGGAAAGAAGCACTGCAACGCCGATGCTCTATCGAGAAGACTGTGCCCTGTGAACTGTACACACTGCCGGAAAGTGGAGAGACAGGCAGGCATCGTGGACGTCCGGGCCGTGAGGGCCACTGCTGCTGAAGGATGGGATCGAGACGCCCTTAGGAGGGAGCAGCTGAAGGACGACGACATCGGGCTGATCTTACGAGAAGTAGAGTCGGGGCAGAGGCCGGAATGGAAAGACATCGCCAAACGCAGTCCAACCTATAAGGCATACTGAGCCCAGTGGTCATCTCTCGTGGTTAGTGACAGGGTACTTACCCGCACGTGCGAATCAACCGACGGAAAGAAGCACATTGCACAGCTGATAATCCACAGGAGCATGAAAAAAGAGGTGCTGACCGAGTTGCATGCGGGCGCTACTGCCGGCCACTTGGGAGTAAATAAGACACTAGATCATGCCCGACAGCGTTACTACTGGGTACACTTGAGGAACGATGTTGAGAGGATGTGCCAGCTGTGTGGCACCTGCACGGTGAGCCGGGGTCCACGTACCAGGAGTAGGAGCCAAATGATGCAGTACAACATTGGAGCACCATTCGAGAGGATCGCCATTGATGTCGCTGGACCATTCCCCGAATCTGACGCTGGGAACCGTTACCTACTCCTGGCTATGGACTACTACTCAAAGTGGCCGGAGGTCTACGCCATCCCGAACTAAGAGGCATCGACAGTGGCCGACGTCTTGGTCAAGAACTTCTTCTGTCGATTCGGTGTCCCGAGGGAACTTCATAGCGACCAAGGCAGAAACTTTGAGTCCAGGTTGATGCAAGAGGTTCTGCAACGCTTAGGAGTGCGGAAGACATGTACGACGCCTCTCCACCCTCAGTCAGATGGTATGGTGGAGCGTTTTGTGAAAACCATCGAAGAGCTCCTCAGGAAGGTGGTTTCGGTGCACCAGAAGGACTGGGACGAGACGGTCCCCTTCTTCTTGATGGCCTATCGAGTGTCCACCCATGAGACGACGGGCACGACACCTGCCCACATGGTCTTCGGAAGGGAGCTCCGCCTGCAATGCGATCTAATGTTCGGGTCTGCACCAGACCAGCAGCAACCAGCGACAGACTATGCATGGGAGTTGGTGGATCGGCTCAACGACATCCACGATTATGCCCGACATCATTTAAGGGTAGCCAGCGACAGGATGAAAGCCAGCTACGACATGCTCGCAAACTCTCCGGGTTTCCAGGAAGGTGGCAGAGTGTGGCTGTACCGTCCAGTACGGACAAAAGGGAAGTCACCAAAACTGCAGGCGCAATGGGAAGGCCCATATACAATCGTCACCAGGATCAACGACGTCGTCTACTGGATCCGGCGGCCTCCGCAAGGGAAGATGATGGTTGTTCACCTGGATCGCTTGGCACCGTATCGTGGAGCAGCTCGGGATGAGCAGCCTTGAGGTGGGGGCAGTGTAATGGTCATAGCGTCCGCCACGCCAACTGGCAGTAGGCCCGGCCCAGCACCGTATAGGCCCATCCCTTTCGCTTCAGCTGCGCCAATTACAAGCAGCGCTTAAGTGCTAGGCCAGCCCCACTCGCTTCCGCTCGCAGTCTGGTAGCAGAGGAGTATGGAAATGACTCCACGATTAATCTGGAGTGTTCCATCTCGCGATGTTCCTGAATCCATCCAGCATCCGGACGATTCTAGAAGGGCCAGCGCAGGTATATAAGAGAGGAACGACCTGCCTGCAGTCAGTGAGAGACTGAGTTAGAAGTTGGTGTGGTTCAGTCGTGAGCAACTGCCAGTATAGTGAAGTATGTGAACTGCCGTGATTACCGGACTAGTGTGCTACAGTGCGGACTGTCGGCAAAGGAGAGAACGTGAAGCCGTGCGACGCGGGACCATGTGTGTGAGTATAAAACTGTGCAGTGTGAGAACAAGTGTGAAACGAAGGGAGGGAGAGCGCGCGAACTGCATAAGTGTGTGTTATGAGCAAAAGTTGTGTGTAGTCTTGTGTAGTTTTAGTGCCTAGCTAATAAATCTTAGTATTGAAGATACCCGTCTAGTGTTAATTGATCCTGCTGCCCCACCAACTTGTTACAATATTGTATTTGTAACTATATTTACTGGAACAGTCCAGAAAGTTTGTGACATGAATTTTTGAACAGAGTGTGTTGGCCTTTGTTACTTACGCATTCGAGAAATAGTTCTTACTATTCTGGAAATGGAAGAATCGCGATCGTTTGTGTTCGAGAAAATGGTTCAAAGATCGTGACCGCTGAAAGAGTTGTGATTGGTCGATCCGGGCAAGCTCCTGTGTTCTGATTGGCTACTCTAAAGACAGAGTTCCCTTTAAAAGGGGCTAGGCAGCATTTCGTGAGAGGTCTTAAGTCTCTGAGCTGTCTTGGTCTTCCGACCCTGCTGAAGTTTTTGACGTCGTGAACGTCTCCTCGGTACCAGCATGGGCTGCCTTGGGTTAAGCGCTATTGCTTTCTGTCTGGTTTTAAGTTCCATTTAGTTCTCATTTGTGTATCACAGGAGTTTACCCTAATCGCTCCTTTTTTGATCAGATGTGAAAAGCAAGTTTTGATATCACTCTAAAATGTAATAGTATTTTGTGCTTCCTCTTACCTTCAATATTGTATTTGTGGAATTTGTTTTGTACTGAGATGTATTTGCTTAACTCTTTGAACTTAGGCAGAGCTCTTGTCTAGGAACATCTAAAACTGTATTTGTCAAAGAACGTGTATGTCGTGTGTAGTGTGTGTCTAGATTTGGTGTACACCTGAATTTGTTTCGGAAGTGAATTTGTATTGCCAATTTGTAAATAATATTTTGAAAACAAGAGATCACTGTTGGCTTTTCGGAAAACCGCAACCTTCGCACCTCCATGGCCCTTGGTAAGGTTTCCTAGTTTCTTTTCCATGTTCCTGGTTTATTATCATCAAGTTGCCCCTACTGATATTTACCAGTGTTGTTATCGGCGGAGTTCCGCGTAGTTCATCAGATGTTTTATTGTGTGTGTAGTGTCTTAGGTACCGTGTAATTGCACTTACTTTCCTCCCTTTAACTGTGTTTGGTGTAGCCGCTGTAGTGCCAGTTACACATAAAACTAGATCGCAAGGGGGTAAGTGGAGCACCCGGTATTTCACAGTTTAAAATGTTTCTTGCCTTGCTTCAGTTTATTCTTAGCTGCAGAATATTGGCATGGGGAGGGGCTAATAAAAACTTCATCAATATTTTGTTTATTTATCAACAGAGTTATTAATTCTCCAATTACAGATGATATAATATGTTAAAATAATAATAATATTAACAGCACTTACTACTACTACTACTAATAACTAAGCAATACAGTATATAATATATACATATTTACTAAACACATACAGAAGGGAAAAACATGAAAACAGGAAAGTGTTTATATATTTGTAATGACCGAAGGAAAGAAGTATAACTTTCAGTTACCAAATGCACAGAACAGGATACAAGGAACTCTCTGTCTATGAAGCGTCCATAAGATGTTGGCGAATTTCACTAACTGACGAGTGGAACACATCCACCATCCCGCTAATTTCATTCAGGGATCTTAGGGCCTGCATAAACCAAGAGTTCCTGTGTGATTTCGTTCTGCACCTGAGTAAGTAAGTGAAAGGTGACAGCAAGTTGGGTGTTGCGGGTTGGAACATGAATTGGTAGCAACTGGAGTAAATTGGGACAATCAAGGAAATTACTGATACATTTGTGTTTGAAACGTGCGTTAACATACCTGCACCTGTTCTAAGAGACTCAATATGCATCTTTGTACAAAATAAATCATAATCTATCAATGACAGCTTGATACCCAAACACTTTTTACTGATCCATTTTGAGAATCTGATCTGTACTCGCTCTAAGCCATTAACGAAGTATTGCTGTGAAGGGATCCACATTTCAGAGCAGTACTCTAGACTAGATTGTATAAGTGAGAAATACAGGGTTTACAATGGGACAAAGGATTTAAAAACTCTTGATTGCAATTTCTTTTGAGGAAGCCTAACATTTTAAATATTTAACACGTGCTTATTGAAGGATAGACTATTTTGATTACTAAAAAATAATACCGAGATTGTTCATTTTATTAACACGTTTCACTTCTTGATCCTTTATATGTTAAATGAATACGGTACATTAACTTGTGATTTTCTTGTGAAGGATATTGCACTGCACTTTGAAATATTTAGGGTTAAATGCCACTTTTTGCACCAATCACTAATGTTATTTATATCAGACTGTAACAATTCATAGTCACTCATCTTTTCAATTACCCTGTAGAGTTTAAGGTCATCACCATAGAGCAGGTAGTTGCTCGAATGGATTTGTGATGGCAGATCATTGACAAATAGAAGGGAACACAAAGGTCCCAGTAGTGAACCTTGCGGAATTCCAGACATAGGCTGATAAGGTCGAGAAATTAAACCCTCATATTTTACTGAATACATCCTGTCGTATAGATAGCATTTAAACCATTCAAACAAGCTTCCATGAATGCCGTATGCTGACAACTTCGTAAGAAGAGAGTTGTGTTGCACAGAGTCAAAGCTTTGGGCAAGTCTGTGTACATGGCATCAACCTGCTTGCAATTGTTCAGTGCACTAGACATGAAGTGGGAGAACACAGCAAGATTTGTGGTTGTTGAGCATTTCTGGACAAAACCATGCTGGTTAATGTTAATTAAACCACTGACTGCTCTGTACAAGGCTTTGTACATGACTCTTTCCGCTACTTTGGAAATGAGTGAAAGAAGAACTACTGGTCTGTAATTGACAAATAAAAATCTGTCACCTTTCTTGAAGACTGGAATAATATATCCCTTCTTCCATTCGGATGGTAAATTGTCTTTACAAAGAGACCAGTTGATTATCGTGGCTAGTGGGGTTGCCAGCTCCTCAGCACACTCACGTAACACAATTCCTGGAATGTGATCTGAACCACGTGACTTCTTCATATCCATAGACTTCAAGATGTTGCAGACGTCCGATGCTGAAGTTACCACTGATGATAAGTTAATTTCCCCAAACTGTTCGGTGTGAGAATTACAGGGTACACAGGGTGGATGAAATTTTTTGAAAGTGTCGGCAAAATTATCCAGAATTTCCTTCAATTTCCTTGTCTTCACTAATCGCCATAGAGGGTAGCTGCCTAGATTTGATTTATAATTAATACATTTACAAAATCTTTGTGGATGTCCGATAATATCTTCCTCAACAGGCCTGACATAATCCCTGTACTTTCTCCGCTTCTCTTGTTTGTATTCTTTTCTTAGCGCCATGAATTCGATGTAATCCGAGGGAAGTGAAGACCTCACAGCTCGTTTCTTTGCTCTTTCCTTTGCCCACATTTTGTCTGAAAGTTCTTACCAACAGGTAAGATGTCTAATCTTCATTATGCAGGAAGGTAAGGCGTCCTTACGAACGCTATGCAGTAAATCATAAAACAAGTCAACTGTGGCATCAAGAAATGGACAGGATTTTAGCAAGTTCTATGGACAGCGGGATAAGACATTTTGTAGATGAGGAAAGTCTGCTTTTGTCCATATGAATAATATTTTGTACTCTGTGGTAAACTAGGAACATGGGAAATATGAAGTCAAGCGCAGAGTGATCTGATGGTACTAACTGTTCTGTTGCTTCACACAGGGTATTATTAAGGACCTTTCAGACACCAAAGCAAGGTCCAGGAAGATATTTCCTCATGTTGGAACCACAAACTTGGCGAAGGTTAAATTCATTGGTGATCTCTAAAGAAAGCAGGCTTCCTCATTAACATGGATGAGGATAGGATTAATAGATCCCGAATCGTCTTGAGGCCCAGGCTAATTGGCTTATATTGAAATCACCACTCACGATACTAGTGTCATTTTGTTTTGCTACGCGATTGATTCGAGCTAGGGTATCTCGGAAGTCTGTGAGCCTTACTCTCACTTTGTCCAGGGGCAGGTAACAGCAGGTAATGAACACCGCTCGGCCAGGGGATGGGGTGGCTTTCACAACAACACATTCCCAGTTTCCCATTAGGTTGGGCTGTTGCACTGGGCTGTAAGCAGAGTTCACAACTATTAAAACTCCACCTCCCTTGTTCTTAGAAGTAATGATATTTTGCCTTTCTTGGCAGAAAATAACATAATTATCGTGCAGTATTTCACTGTTGTTGATTGAAGAGTCGAGCCAGGACTCCGCTAAATTTACGCAGTCATAATGCATGTTACTCAGAGCGACGTTGAAGTCCACGAGTGATTTCTTAAGACTACAAACATTCTGGTAGTAGATGCTAAGGCTGGTATTTACCTCTGGTCCTGGGTTCAGCTACACATCGCTGGCAACTACTAGTAGTAGAATACTCAGTTGTTCAAAACATTATCTTACGGATAATATACCAGAAATGTATAAAAGTTTATGATCAAACAAGTGGCCATGCAGTTAGGGTCAAACAGCTGTGAGCTTGCATTTGGCAGATGGTGGGTTCGAACACCACTATCAGCAGCCCGGAAGATGGTTTTCTGTGGTTTCCCATTTTTACACCAAGCAAATGCTGGGGCTGTACCTTCATTAAGGATACACTTGTTTCCTTCCCAATCGTAGCCCTTACCTATCCCATTGTCACCATAAGACCTCCCTGTTTGGGTGTGATGTAAAGCAGATTGTAAAAGAAAAAGTTTAAAGTTTGTTTAAATTCTTTAAAACTAGAAATTTGGAACTTATGTTAATGAAGTCCTCACTTTTCTCCACTAAAGCATTCAGAATTAACACATTGAGGTCGTGCTTACTTTCATACATTTTAGTCCTCTGAACTGGCCATGTTTCACTAATTTCGGTTTTTAAAATTAAATATTAGTTTTGTACTTCAGTATTTTTTATTTCACTGTATTTGATTTCATACTTTCTGCTTCATATCTGTAAAAACTATGTATGTTGGGTATTCAGCCCAAAGGCGGTTGGATCCTCAACAGGTTCACCATTAGCTGTCATAAATGGCCAAGTGTCACTGAAGAAGCGTACTAGGGAATGAGGAGTGAGGTAGTTTCCCGTTGCTGTCCTCACTGAGCCAGACGCTGCTATTGCACGTCAGTCTGCCAAGCCCACTGAAATGCATGCGCCAACCAACCCTATGAGCAACATTTTCACACCATTCATAGCAGGGACTGGCTGCATAAGGAATGGCATTACTAGCGTCACTCATACACTCATACCTCGGTCACTTACATATTGTCAAAGCTGAGTATAAGACTGAGACAGGTCAATGACAGTAACAGTTTTATTCTAGCCCATACCAGAAGACATAGTGCACTGTAAACACTACATCTTGCCAGCAAAGGTCTGGATTGGAATTAGCAGGTTTTTCATTTTTGTTAAAAAGTTCAATGTATAACATTAACTTATAAAATATGTCTCATATTAAGTGTTACGGAGATATCCGTGGTAGGTAGAGGTGAAAGAAGGTGCGGGTGTGAATGGGTTTCAAGCTACGAAATTAACGTGCAATGTAAAATTAATTTAAAATTTAACTAGGTTATATTTTCTTTTCAAAAACAAGAGATAACAATCATAACAGGTACAGAGTAGCAAAAAAGTAGGTACAATATTACTGGATTCGGGCTCAGTGCCCTTACTTCATAACTCTTGGGCAATCAGCCCCGCCTTACTCCAAAAAAAAAAATTAGCCAAGGGGCAGAAAACCACATTCATGCCCAGGAGCACTGGCTCTAAACATTACACATAAAGCCTGCACGAGGCATACAGAAACAAATTTCAAAGAGCGATCCGCTCTCAAAATTGTAAGCCTATCACAAGGCCACACCAAACTCTACCTTCAAGCTGTCCTCTAAGGACGTATTCACAGGGGTAAAATACCCAACCTACGGAGGTCTATTACATGAAAAGAAGGTTGATTACATGACCTCTAAAATAACAATTTGAGAGGAGGCGATCTTGCACTCCTAATACACTTTGTTTTTAAAACCTAATCTGGCTCTGGGCCGCTAACGCAAGGGCTAATCCCATACTACAGAGGTGACTTAGAGAAGAACACTTTACATTACATAAACGAAGAATAGTTTGAGAAAATAAGTTCACCTCAAAACAAATGTGAGTGGGAGCTCGAGAGGGTTAGCACTCTCTATCCCAATATGTAGCTTTACAAGAAAAAGATGAAAAGAGTAATTACATTTTGGGAAAAGGTTACATGATGGAAATGCTTCGAACCCGCCGCGAGTGTTAAACTGCCGACCTAGCAAGAAAAGAAGTTATTAATAGGCCATTACCTGGTGTTGAACGGCTGAAGAAGAAAGAGGCGCGTCCCGCCTCCTGCTATGTACTTAATACACTGAAAGATGGAACAGAAGTGGCCCGGAGACCCCAAAATCAGCAGTTTATATACTCTCGCGGAAGTTTCTAGGCGTTAGGGGAATGAAAACACCCGCCCACAATGTTTTTATTGGATAGGACCCCGCAACAGATACAAGTTGGGGGAAGATACACCAGATTGGTCAGAAATTACTAAAAGAAATTCGGGATTGGATAAATCTAAAACAAGGGGAAAAAGAGGGGTATACAGCCAACTTAAACAATAACAGAAAGAAATTTAACAAGAAACAAACTTTTGAAATAAAAATTTCTCCAACAAAATAGTTCTTTGACTCCGCACTAGGGTGCGCTATTGTTGATCTTCAGTAGTGTCCTCTAGAAGAGAAAGTTCACACTTCTTACTTCAAGCGAAACAAAAACACATCAAAAGTGACACAGTTCAAAAACTCAAAATTTTCCACGTGGTGACATCTTCTGAGAAAGTAGAGAATTAATAGAATAGATAAAGTTCAACCTTCCTCCAGAAGAGGAGTTTCAACTGGCGCAACTTTTAAATAAACGGTGTAGAGGTGTACCGCCCGGTACATTAAGTTTATTTGGTTTTTAGGCCATTCGTAATTGTTTGTACAAGCGATAAATCTATGTAATAATTAGTACATAAATATTATGTGTTAGGGCTGTTCAGTTGGTTATTGTTCAGTCTTTATTTCCACATAGCATCCATTACTTGCACACTGCTGTCGAGTCGACACAAGACTATGATGTGTAGAGCTGTAGTTTGCTGCCAACTATATTTTCTTCAAGAACTATATGAACCAAATCTTGCACTGTAGTACCGATCAATGCACATAGTACGTTTGTTTTGCAGTAACAGCGATGAAAACCAGAAAACTTACACCATGCGGGCTTTGTTCTCCACAATGAATAATGCAGCCCTTGCAGCATATGGCCTTTGACCTCAATGTGTTAAACATATTTATACATTTCTAAATATTTTAGGGTGTGATTGATTGAACCTGAAGAATTATAATTTTTGGGTCCACCTTTCAATACTTCATAGACAAAAACTCACAGTTTATGAGATAAAGGTAGTCATATTTTCTCAGGTACAGGTTTCAACCTATTTTGGTCATCATCAACGAAATTACAATTAACAAAACATCTGATCTTAAATTATTTCTTTGTAATTGTATTTCAATAACTGTACCACCTTTTTGTGCACCAGTAAAGGAATTATTCACTATACTTTAATGGAAGGTTGGGACATACAACATTTGGCACTAACAGTGTGAAGGAGAACTTCAAGGCACAAACATTGTATTTCTCAAAGGAATTGATTTCAACATTCTTTTTTCATCATTTATTACTGAATGATTTTATTTTCTTAATAACATCACAAGGTATGAATAATAAGTGGTCAAGTAAGGTTGATTAATCATTGTTCAGTTATAAATGTGTCTCATATCTTTCAAAACAGTGCTATTCTTCCTCATCATTAGTCACAGTACTTTTCTTCCTCATCACTACTCACCCTGGGTACAAAATCTCTTGACTTCTTACCAGTAGGGGTGTCTTCAATGAAGTGCCTGTATTCAGAAGGGATGACTCCATTGTTGAGTAAATTCTTCTTCTTTGCTTCTGACATGCTTAGTCCCTTTGAATATTTTGGGAAGAGATTGATGGTGTTCCACCTAATCAGTTACTTGTTTCTCTTTTTTTTTTGTGACATCAATTTTCTTATATATGGAATGGTTAAGATCATACTTGAATTAAATAGTGAATAGAAGACACTTTTGAAACCTCAGCCACTTGATCTTCAGCCAGTTTACCCTTTCACCACCGTTGTCTATTTCCATGTTTAGCATTATTACGGGTGCTTGTTTTTGCAGATCTTTGAAGTCTGAATACATCAAATGCTTCACATTGTAAGGTGAAGGGTTCTTAGGGCCATTTGAATAAGAACACCCCATTTTCTGGTCGTGTATATACTTTTGTGCTTCCTTGCACATTCTGTTCTTGCATGCATTGAATCTGCTTCTAGGTAGGTGTGCCCACTTTCCCTGAATTTCATGTCAAACACCTGTAAATGTTGACACTTGTTGACAGCGAAAAGTAAAACTGCAGAAGTGAACTGATTTTGGTTTTGCCCACCACATCTGTCAGTAAAACTGGAAACATGTGTGACACTTTCTGGCAGATTAGAAAGGTAGTCCAGAAGACAAGTCCCTATTTCTGATGAACCTTTACCACCATTTGTCTTGTCCCATATGTAGCAGTGTCAATCACCTCCTTGTGAATTGTAGCAATCGCATGTAGTAAAATGAAACACTGATAGTTTTCTTCTGTAATAAAGACTAGGTCAGGCAGCTGGGAAACCTTTCTGGACAGTAATAAAGAATCTTAGGAAGGGAGAGGAAAAAGGAAACGAACAGTGTTTTGAGTAATCCAGGTGAACTCATAATAGATCCCAGGGAATCTCTGGAGAGGTGGAGGGAATATTTTGAACATCATCTCAACGTAAAAGGAAATCTTCCTGGTAGTGTTACGAACAGCCAAGCTCATGGGGAGGAGGAAAATGGTGTTGGTGAAATTACGCTGGAGGAAGTGGAAAGGATGGTAAATAAACTCCATTGTCATAAAGCAGCAGGAATAGATGAAATTAGACCAGGGGCCTCTTCCACGAACAAACTTTGCAACTTTTCACTTTGCACTTTGCACTTTTTAGTTCAAATTTTGTTCCACCATCACTTTTCAGATTTAGCTTGCAAAGTGAAAAGTTAGGAATCTTTCTTTTCACTTTTCCCACAAACCTACTACGCTGGCATAGCAGGGGGAGAGGTGATACTCCTACGTGGCGCGTCCCAAATGGCGGATAGGGGGGTCCTAACCGGCTTTCCGGCGGACTAGAGGGAAATAAAATACCTCTCGCGGACCAAACACACAGCCCCCTGTGGGTGGGGGAGCAGACGGAGAATTCACCCTCTGCCTGTCGTAAGAGGCGATTAAAAGGGGCGACCAAGGGATGATCAAATTAGAACCGTGAAACTACTTGTGATTAGTACCACCATGAGGGGAACATTTTATTTGCGCGTAGTACCACTATGTTGGGTACCAAATAGGTTTATGATTAGTAGCAAATGAGAGCGCGATGGCTTTTACACTACCTGCGATTCGTACCACTATATGAGCGACACCATGGGATGAGGGAACCCATGGTTCTGGCTTGCCTATGATTAGTACCCACTATATGAGAAACAGCACGGGATTGTACAAGTCCCTGTGGTTAGTGCACTTATGTGATGAACACCATAGGTTTGCATTGCCTGTAAATGGCGCCGCAATGTGCGAAACACCACAGGTCTGTAATACATGTGCGAATTTCATTACCTGTGAGTAGTACCATAATGTGTGGAATACCGCGAGTCTATGCTACTCTTGATTAGTACCGCAACATGACAAATACCATGGTTGTACTTTCCTAGCGATAAGTACCATTGTGAGGGGCTGCTGAATTGGATTTTGGATCCCTTTCGACTACAAGTATCATCGATTCAGTATTGTGCTATAGAAGCAGTCCCTTGGTCAGTAATACTATTGTTCTACGCCAGATTCTGTGCTTGTGAGGCACTGTGGGTCGGTTCCTCTGATCGCCCACCCACCCACCCACGCATCCATCCATCCATCCATCCATCCATCCATCCATCCATCCATCCATCCATCCATCCATCCATCCATCCATCCATCCATCCATCCATCCATCCATCCTTCCATCCATCCATCCATTAGGGGCCGATGACCTAGATGTTAGGCCCCTTTAAACAACAAGGATCATCATCATCATTTTCACTTTTCCTCCATTGGTACAGAAATGCAAAGTGCAAAGAAATGAAGTGAAATGTTTTCATAAATCTTGCAAAGAGATGATTCCCTTTTCATCTGTTCGGCGTAGAATTTGGTTTAGTGATATAAACACGTTATGACGTGAGCTTTTGTTAGCATCAAGTGAGGACAGTGATGAAGAATCCAATAAGAGAACATACAAAGACAGGATTAATTTTTGTAACCTCACTTCGACGGAATTTCGTGAGTGATTTCGTGTTACCCCAACACAGGCTGACTATATTTTTGAAATGATCGATCATTTATTTAAACATGCAACAAAAAGAAGTCAATTCCTTTCCGAAAAAGAACAAATTCTTATATGCTTACGTTGGTTAGTAAATGGTGCCCAGCTGCACAGTGTAGCAGCAATGCATGGGACATCAAAATCAATTATTTGCAGAACTGTTACCAAAGTCGTAGATGTTATAGTAAATGTAATATTTCCTAATGGTATGTTGGCCTGATAATACACTTAATATAGCGACAGGATTTCTAATGACGGGTAAATTTCCTTCTGTATGTGGATGTGTTGATGGTACTCTCGTTAACATTGATTGGTGTCATAATTTGAGAGGTTATTTTTTAAGTTGCCAAAAAGAATGTCACGTTTCTCCTTGATAACTTCCAGCACAGCCAGCTTCTTGTAATAACCTTTCTTTCCCATGATAAAAACTTTAACGGTACGACAATTATACCGTCAAGTTTGCCGCGAAAAGTAAAGCTTTAAAATCATAGAGTATTGGGCCTATACAGTTTGCTCATGGAATAAACTCAATTGGATCACTCATTCACAAAGACTTTTCACTTTGTGAAGAAATTGAAAAGTACAACCTAGTTCATGGTGGAACAGAAAGACTTTGCACTTTGCAAGAATTAAAAAGTGAAAAGTGCAAAGCTGAAAAGTTCCTAAGTTTGTTTGTGGAACAGGCCCCTGAAATTATGAAATATAGTGGGAAGGCAGGGATGAAATGGCTTCATAGAGTAGTAAGATTAGCATGGAGTGTTGGTAAGGTACCTTCAGATTGGACAAAAGCAGTAGTTGCACCTATCTATAAGCAAGGGAACAGGAGGGATTGCAACAGCTATCAAGGTATCTCATTGATTAGTGTACCAGGCAAAGTATTCACTGGCATTTTGGAAGAGAGGATGCAATCAGTAGTTGAGAGGAAGTTGTATGAAAACCAGTGTGGTTTCAGACCACAGAGGAGCTGTAAGGATCAGATTTTCAGTATGCGCCAGGTAATTGAAAAATGCTACGAGAGGAATAGTCAGTTGTGTTTATGTTTCGTAGATCTAAAGAAAGCATATGGCAGGGTACCGAGGGAAAGGATGTTCGCCATACTGGGGGATTATGGAATTAAAGGAAGATTATTAAAATCAATCGAAGGCATTTATGTTGACAATTGGGCTTAAGTGAGAATTGATGGTAAAATGAGTTCTTAGTTGAGGGTATTTACAGGGGTTAGACTAGGCTGTAATCTTTCACTTTGGTTGTTCATAGTTTACATGGATCATCTGCTGAAAGGTATAAAATGGCTATGAAGGATTCAGTTAGGTGGACATGTAGTAAGCAGTCTGGCCTATGCTGACAACTTGGTCTGAATGGCAGATTGTGCCGAAAGCCTGCAATCTAATATCTTGGAACTTGAAAATAGGTGCAATGAGTATGGTACGAAAATTAGACTTTCGAAGACTAAATTGATGTCAGTAGGTAAGAAATTCAACAAAATTGAATGCCGGATTGGTGATACAAAGCTAGAACAGGTCAATAATTTAAGTATTTAGGTTGTTGTTCTCCCAGGATGGTAATATAGTAAGTGAGATTGAATCAAGGTGTAGTAAAGCTAATGCAGTGAGCTCGCAGTTGCAATCAACAGTATTCTGTAAGGAGGAAGTCAGCTCCCAGGCGAAACTATCGTTACATCGGTCTTTTTTTAGGGCAACTTTGCTTTACGGGAGCGAAAGCTGGGTGGACTCAGGATATCTTATTCATAAGGTAGAAGTAACAGACATGAATGTAGCGAGAATGATTACGGGTATGAACAGGTGGGAACAATGGCTGGAGGGTACTCAAAATGAGGAGATAAAGGCTAAGTTAGGAATGAACTTGATGGATGGTACACAAAAACCGGCTTCGGTGGTGGGGTCATGTGAGGCGAATGGAGGAGGATAGGTTACCTAGGAAAATAATGGACTCTGGTATGGAAGGTAAGAGAAGTAGAGGGAGACCAAGACGACGATGGTTAGATTCAGTTTCTAATGATTTAAAGATAAGAGGTATAAAAGTAAATGAGGCCACAGCACTAGTTGCAAATAGACGATTGTAGCAAAGTTTAGTAAATGTATGTATGTATGTATGTATGTATGTATGTATGTATGTATGTATGTATAAATTTGAGCATCATCTGCGAATGGTATGGACAATGTCACCTGTAGATCAAATGTTATTGCCCTCTGTGAAATGCCTTTGTCTTTGATCGCTCTGCATTTGTCTTCTTTTTTCATTTTCATGGATGCTAATTCACGTTCCTGATGAACTTTCCATTCATTCTCTAGCAGAGCTTTATCAGCAGCACTATAATACTGGTTTTGTCTTGAACACTGATCCTTCTTAGGTATGTGAAAGTATAGCTCTGAATCATAGCTCTTGAATTTAGCCCTGTACACTCCTCGAGACAGGTTTGATATTTGTATTTGGACAGAATGTATCACGGTACAATCTATACAGCTTTGCCACATTCATTTCTGGAGTCAAGTACAGTTTTTTGAATCTTTTCAGCAATAATGTGATTTACATTCTTGGAAAACTATGTGCATCTTGACATGATCTGTATCTTCATCACTTGTTTTATTTCTTGCACATTTTCCTGATCTTCTGTCAGTTCCCATGTAAGACACCTTCATCTTTGTATTTCAAGGCCAAGTCTATTACTTGAAATTATATTGTAAAGATATTACAAAAAAATTCAAGCATACCCTTCAAAGTCAGGTCTATTACTTGAAATTATATTGTAAAGGTATTACAAAAAAGTTCAAGCATACCCTGTAATTTTCCAATATATCTTCAGAAGGTAAGGTATACGTTTGAGATTTACTCTTCCCCTTTGAACTCTCTGGAATTTGCTTCCTTTTACTCTGTGTAGGTTTCTCAGTAACAAATGAACAAATTTGTGATTTCTATCTATTTGCATCTGCAAGAGACCACTGCTCATGGCACAAAATCTTCTGTATTTCAACAGAAACCTTTTCTGAACAAGGGAACCTGCACTTATGACATTCAGTCTTCTTAGGCTCTCTCTCACCAACAAATCTACCTTTTCTGTCAATGTATGATTTTCCTGATACACGCTGTCTTTTAATTACATTTCTCTTCCACAAAGCTGGGTCTGCTTTCCGCTTCTTTTTCAGCTGGTCTCCATTAGTGCTTAAGAGAATTTTCTGTTTCTAGTTCATTTACAGTTTTGCTTGGTGTACTGCTTTCATCATTGAAAACATTCACTGCAGGACCTTTTTGCCTGTTCCATACTATGAGCTATAAAAATATTTGACCATTGTTCATAAACTTCTGAATCATTCTCAACCTCAAGCGGAAAGAGGTCTGCATAATCAGAACCAACCATATCAGTATTAATCCCTGGAGCTAAGAGGTCACTTTCTGGAGAGAGAGTTACTATGCTCTTAGATGTAAGTGGAAGCTCTAGGCCTTGTTGCACTTCAGTGATAATTCCAGTATTTCCTAGAAGATATTATATAACAAATTAGATTTAAATAATGTTCAATTCAACAAGTTACTTCTTCCTATTGTTTTAATAACAATACCGTATGCCAGTTTTAAAATTAGTGTTAAGCTAAACAATAATAATATGGCATACCATGAGGTGTAATGGTTTCCATGTTTACTTCTGATGCCACCCTGTTGATTTGAGTGGATGACCGCACTGCGTTTGTTGAGAGAGCACACTCTGTAACAAATTATTCATATACACTGCTCTGTATCATGAAATTATTAGAAACATAACCACTCTTTCTTTTGTATTGTGAATGATGGTAATCATAACCATGTAACATTGTATATAAATTCATTAAGTAAATGATTTGCAAAATTAACACCCAATATTTAATCTTGGAATTAACTAGTTACATGCCCAGGGCAATGATATGTGCTGCTTACCTGCTAAGTTATTCATTTCTTGATTTGCATTAATGTTGTGTAGAACTGCATCTACATGTACATTTTTTTCTCCAAATTATCATCTAATTCAATCCTTAGAAGTTGTAATATCTTCTTTCCCCTGTTAGCCATTGCTAAGGTTAAAATATTTCCAAGAAATACGTACGAATTATAACATTCTAGGAGAAATGCCACACATCAGAACCACAATTCGCTGACATTTTTCATTTTCATTTGTCTACAAGTAAAGGAATTAAATATGTACTTATACATACAAGAATCTTGCACCCATTAATCTAAAGGGAAAAATGGAAGAGGTTCCACACTTTGAAAAATGAAGGTATCGGCCAAAGAAAGACAGGCCATGAAGGGCGTGAAAATGAAAAACTCACTAGGTCTCGCAACCTAATACCATCGGCATCTTAAAAGAAAAAGGGTTGACTAAGGGAGGTCGGATAGGATAAATGAAAGTCCAGGACATAGTATATTTATGCTCCATCAAGGGGTAAGAACTTAAAATTTTCAACAGCAAAATAGTACATCTGGACATACGCTTTCAAGCGAAATGAAAACCAATTGGACATACCTAGGCTAAAGTTATTATACGGGATATACAATATTTGTGAAGTAGAGTTGTTGATTTAACTAGGACATGCAATATTTGCACCTTGCAAATCCACATCTTCCCTATTATTTGGACATACTATAATTGTGAATTATGTAGATATGTTTGAGACACATCCAAATATGGTATTAACTTCAAATTGGTCATAAACGGACATACAATATTTGTGCACTAAGCCATCGATATATAAAAGTAGGTATGCTAATAGAAAAGAAGAACCAAGCATGTGGTTGCACAGCTTCGGTCACGTAGCTATCAGCTTACATTCGGGAGATAGTGGGTTCGAATTCCACTGTCAGCAGTCCTGAAGATGGTTTTCTGTGGTTTCCCATTTTCACAAAAGGCAAACGCTGTTGCTGTATGTTATTTAAGGCCATGGTCGCTTCCTTCCCACTCCTAGGTCATTCCTATCCCATTACCGCCATAAGACCTATATGTCGGTGCGACATGAAGTAAATTCTTTAAAAAAAGGTGAGTTTAAAGAAAAACGAATTGTGTAATTCGACATTAAAAACCAATAAAGCAATTATAACACTGGTTAAGTTCTAGGAAATGCCTCGGAAGGCTAAAGTTGTATAATATTTATTGTGTATGTAACATAAATTTCAAATGTTATTGTAATATTTCACTAATTAGAATAATTTTGCTATTTTGTAGTACTATTAAAACTAACTCCATGTAATAATTTGGATTGTAGTAAACGAATACTCTCTCCTCAGTTGGTGGTTATCCATGACTGGGAGAGAAGTTAATCAATTCATTCATTCATTCATTCATTCATTCAGTTACAACATGGGACCAGTTATCCATTGTTCCCCTCCCTTTCCCGTCTTGGCCACCTCCCCTCATTAACAACAGTTCCCAGCCGCTGCCTGCCAGTGATTGTTCTAGCGTCAATGGAACGTGATCAGACAGACCACATCTGATGGGACCGAGGGAAAGGTGACCAATCAGGGGAACCCGCCAAGTGTAACAGCCCTATTTCCCAGAAAATTTGCTCAATGAAAGGGGGCTGGAATGAAGCGAACACATGTTTCTGGTTATGCGTAGACACTAGACTGTTTCTGAGAAAATGACGGTCAAAGTTTCCGATGTGCTTTATGTGCCCACATAGCAAATTTAACCAATGTGTTGGCACAGTAGCATTCACTGCAGCTTCATACTTTTTTGCCCCATGTTCAAATCCTGATGAATTGTTGTTGTTTTTTTTTTTTGTTGTTTTTTTTTTTTGTTTGTTTCATTTATTTACTTTTGTCCATTGACAATTACTACAAAACATTGTAACCCCTGAAACATAATGCACATATAATAGGCTATATATATTAAATGCATAACACTATTTGTGAAACCCAGTTGTAATTTTACAATCAGCATAACGCCCTTGTATCCACTAACTTGATAAGAAACATTCATGTTTTCCGTGGTTTCCCATTTTCACACCAGGCAAATGCTGGGGCTGTACCTTAATTAAGGCCACGGCCGCTTCCTTCCAACTCCTAGGCCTTTCCTATCCCATCGTCGCCATAAGACCTATCTGTGTCGGTGCGACGTAAAGCCCCTAGCAAAAAAAAAAAAATTGTACCAACTGATGAGCCTAACTTAGCACACAGGGGCGAAATGCTGGCAACCAGGAATGAGTTAGCTGGAAAATTTATAATGTCCAGTAACGGACCATTTATATTGGTATTATAAATTTACTCATTCGGGACAAATATTTCAGGTTCCCTTTGGGAATCAACATTTGTATCATTGTAGTTCCTGTCATGTCATGATTGTTGGCTATAGGTACAGGACTTAAATGGCTTGAAGTTGTTGCGACACTTTGCAGATGAGAACAATCTGATTCCGATAACATTTCATGGCCTTTTGTCCCTAGTTTCTTCAATGGAGACTCCTGTTCGGTAATAGCTGATCCCCATCTCTTTCCTATCAAAAGTTCAGCAATTCGTCGCTTAGCTAAGTCTGATTTATGTTTATGCATCTTGTTTATTCCCTTGGTTGCAAGCTATCAATTATTACAGCACGCTATCTTTCAATAATAATAGTATCTTGATACGCAACTAGAAGAGGTTACTTGCACGTTTAATTTACAAAAGTAAACAGACTGGCCACCATCACAGAATTCAAAAAAAAAAAAATTAAACAGACAAGAATAACAAAACTTATAGTTGTCAGCACTATTGTAGTACCATAAGAAATACCAATACAAGCATACAGTGTTACTTAGTGGCAGTCGAGTACTGAAATATTAGTCCGTAACAGGCTTTATAAATTCATTCAGAAATATGGTAGATCTTACAGCTGGATTCTTTATAAATATATCAGGGGCTCTTGGCCCATCCCATGAATGCATAATTCCAAAAAACCAAACCAAACCCCAGGGCCTTGGCCTACCAAGCGACCGCTGCTCAGCCCGAAGGCCTGCAGATTACGAGATGTCGTGTGGTCACCACGACGGATCCTCTCAGCCATTATTCTTGACTTTCTAGACCGGGGCCGCCATCTCACCGTCAGATAGCTCCTCAATTCTAATCACGTAGGCTGAGTGAACCTCGTACCAGCCCTCAGGTCCAGGTAAAAATCCCTGGCCTGGCCGGGAATCGAACCCGGGGCCTCCGGGTAAGAGGCAGGTACGCTTCCCCTACACCACGGGGCCGGACGCATAATTCCAAAGAACAGGCATATTTGATTGAATGGAAACATGACAATGACATCATTACCTAACAAAGCAGTTCAGCAGATGCCACGCCAATTTCTGCTGTGTGCACACCGGCAAACAAAGCATTATTAAAGTGATAAATTGTTTGAATTCAACGGAATAACTTTGTGACGAGAAAGAAGAAACTCAGTCATTAAAAAACAAAATTTGCCAAAATGACCAAAATATGCATTTTTATCTCCGAAGTGTCCCCTTAATCACATCATTGTACAGAAAAATTGTGGAGAATATTAAATATTTTAATAGAAACTAATTTTTAATGTAAATTTTTAAAAAAAATGCAACATAATAATTATACCAATATGAATATATAATTTGTCAAACTACTAAATGAAATTTAATGAAAAGTAAGTTTAAAATAATTTAAAGAAAATTAACTAAATTACACACACGCATGTGCGCGCGTGCACGCACACACACACATCAAGATTTGCACTGTTGGTTTAAGCTTCTTAGAGGTACTTTCTGTAGAAAGACTGAAAGACTCTAGTGAGTTACTGCTGCCGATGTTGTTTTGAACAGAGTTCCATAATCTATTTCCTGTGGCAATAAATGAGCGATTATAGGCAGCTGACCTGCTAAAGGGAATGGCAAGTGTAGTAACAGAGCGTGTATTATGCTGGTGAAAAGAGGAAAGGTATGTAAACTTTTATGACTGGTACTGGGAAGTTCCCTCAGTTAGTGATCTGAACACCAACACGGCTGCTTGAAGATTTCTGAGTTCTTCAAATTTCAGGAGGGAAAGTTGCTTGTAATAAGGTGTGACGTGTGTCATAATGTAACGAAAATATAAATCTGAGGAAGGAATTCATAGTCCTTTGTATCTTTCTAATTTGTTCATTCATTGCATCTATGAATAAAGCTTCACAGTAAGAGAATAAAGGGAGAACTAATGTTTTTATAAGCCTGACTTTCATATTTAACGGTAAAATGTTATGTTGGTTTTTCAGAGGATGGAGTGACACCTATACTCTATTACAGATACGTGTGACGTATTCATTCCAATTTAGGTTTTCATTTATAACAACACCTAGATTATTTGCCGAACTTTCATACAGAATTTTGGTACCAGATAGAGTGAGTGAAGGGATGTCTAAAGTCTTTGTCGTGTTTATAAATTTTGATTGTCCAGCTATAATATATTTTGTTTTGGAGGGATTTATTTGTATAGAGTTTTCACAAGCATATGATGATATATATCAGTTGCTATAAGAATATCTCCCAGTTTTGTGCCATAATATATTTGGAGGTCATCCGCATATATATGATAATTGCAATATTTCTGTTGAGATGCTATGTCGTTTATGTACAAAATAAAAAACAGTGGTCCAAGTACAGAACCTTCGAGTACTCCTGTGTGTTGCATTGCCCATTGGGAGGTTGTACTCTTTATAACAACTCATCTGTGGTTTGTGAGGTAAGAGCTAGAGAGTTCAATCAATCAATCAATCAATCAATCAATCAATCAATCAATCAGTCAATACTGATCTGCATTCAGATCAGTAGCCCAGGTGGAAGATTCCCTATCTGTTGTTTACTTAGTCTCTTTTTAAATAATTGCAAAGAATTTGGAAATTTATTGAACATCTCCCTTGGTAAATTATTCCAATCCCTATCTCCCATTCCTATAAACGAATATTTGCCCCAGTTTGTCCTCTTGAATTCCAACTTTATCTTCATATTGTGATCTTTCCTACTTTTAAAGACACCACTCAAACTTATTCGTCTACTAATGTCATTACATGCCATCTCTCCATTGACAGCTCAGAACATACCACTCATATCACAATGAGAATAGTTACTTGTAACATACCACTTAGTCGAGGAGCTCGTCTTCTTTCTCCCAAATCTTCCCAGCTGAAACTTTGCAACATTTTTGTTACACAACTCTCTTATTGGACATTATAAATTTTCCAGCTAACTCATTCCTGGTTGCCAGGATTTTGCCACCGTGTGCTAAGTTGGGCTCATCAGTTGGTAAATAGCACACCTACCAAGACACATGGCTAGTGCATACCGTGGGGGCCACTGTGTAGGCTACTTGGAGCCACCAGCAGTGCTAATGCACTATGAGAGACTTTGTCTCATTTTCAAAAATTTTTGAATTCGTCAAAATGACCAAAATATCAATCCTTATCTCCGGAGTGTCGCCTTAACCACATCATTGTACAGAAAAATTGTGGAGAATGTTAACTATTTTAAAAGAAACTAATTTTTAACATAAATTCAAAAAATGCAACATATTAATTATACCAATATGAACATATTTTCGGATTTTTCAAAATGAGGCAAAGTTTCTCATAGTACATTTGCACTGCCAGTGGCACGAAATAGCCTACGCAGTGGCCTCCACGATATGCACTAGCCATGCGTCTTCGTATTTGTGCTATTTACCAACTGATGAGCCCAACTTAGCACACCGTGGCGAAACGCTGGCAACCAGGAATGAGTCAGCTGGAAAATTTCTAATGTCCAATAACGGACAAACTATATTGGTATTATAAATTTACTCATTCGGAACAAATATTTCAGGTTTCATATGGGAATCAACATCTCTATCAACTACTCTTTTGTTGGAAATCATCCAGAACAAATTGAGCTGCTTTACTTTTGATTTTTTCCTATTCTTGAATCAAGTAATCCTGGTGAGGATCCCATGCACTCGAACCATACTCCAGTTGGGGTCTTATCAGAGACTTATATAGCCTCTTCTTTACATCATTACTACAACCCATAAGCACATTCATAACCATGAGCAGAGATCTGTACCCTTTATTTACAATCATATTTCTGTGATTACCCCGATGAAGATCTTTCCTTATATTAACACCTAGGTACTTACAGTGATCCCCATAAGGAACTTTCACCCCATCAACATAGTAATTAAAACTGAGAGGACTTCTATTTGTGAAACTCACAACCTGACTTTTAACCCTATTTATCAACATACCATTGCCTGCTGTCCATCTCACAACATAATCCAGGTCATTTTGCAGTTGCTCACAATCTTGTAACTTATTTATTACTCTATACAGAATAACATCATCTGCAAAAAGCCTTATCTCTGATTCCACTTCATTACTCATATGCAAGGTCCAATAATACTGCCTTGAGGAATTCCCCTCTTAATTATTACCGGGTCAGATAAAGCTCCACCCACACTAATTTTCTGACATCTATTTTCTAGAAATATAGCAACCCATTCAGTCACTCTTTTGTCTAGTCCAGTTGGACTCATTTTTGCCAGTAGTCTCCCATGATTCACCCTATCAAATACTTTAGACAGGTCAATCACGGTACAGTCCATTTGACCTCCTGAATCTAAGATATCTGCTATATCTTGCTGGAATCCTACAAGTTGAGCTTCAGTGCAATAACCTTTCCTAAACCCGAACTTCTTTCCATCAAACCAGTTATTAATTTTTCTAACATGTCTAATATAATCAAAAAAGAATGCTTTCTCAAAGCTTACATGCAACACATGTCAAATTTACAAGCCTGTAATTTTCAGCTTTATGTCTATGAGCCTTTCCTTTATACAAAGGGGCTACTATAGCATCTCTACATTCATTTGGTATAGCTCCTTCATGCAAACTATTATCAGATAAGTACTTCAGATATAGTACTGTATCCCAACCCATTGTCTTTAGTATATCCCCAGAAATCTTAATCAATTCCAGCTGCTTTTCTAGTTTTCAAATTTTGTATCCTATTGTAAACATCGTTGTTATCATATGTAAATTTTAATACTTCTTTAGCATTAGTCACATCCTCTATCTGGACATTCTCCTTGTAACCAACAATCTTTACATACTGCTGACTGAATACTTCTGCCTTTTGAAGATCCTCACATACGTACTCCCCTTGTTCATTAATGATTCCTGGAATGTTCTTCTTGGAACTTGTTTCTGTCTTAATGTACCTATACATACCCTTCCATTTTTTACTAAAATTTGTATGACTGCCGGAAATGCTTAGTCATCTCCATACAGGCCATGAAGGCCCTTGGACGGGTGGAAGGTAAAGGCTTCCATTATCCAGAACCTCAGCACTTGATGGGGTAGAGTGGTTAGCTCTGCCATCATGTTATCCTTAGCTGACTTCTTTGCTAGATTGAGTTTCCTAGTCAGTTCCTTCAATATATCCTTACTTCCATAGCCATTTCTAATTCTATTTCTTTCCAGTCTGCACCTCCTTCTTAGTCTCTTTATTTCTCTATTATAATATGGTGGGTCTTTACCATTCCTTACCACCTTGAAAGGTACAAACCTGTTTTCACATTCCTCAACAATTGCTTTGAACCCATCCCAGAGTCGTTTTACATTTTTATTTACTGTTTTCCAATGATCATAGTTACTTTTTAAAACTCCCTCATGCCTGCTTTATCAGCCGTATGGTACTGCATAATAGTCCTACCTTTAAGACCTTTCCTTTCTATCACATTTATTTTTAACTACAACAAAATCAGCTTTGTGTTCACTAATAACATCTATTACTTCGGTTTCTCTATAGAGCTCATCCATTTTTACCAGCACCGCGTCCAGGATATTCATCCCTGTAGTTGGTTCCATCACTTTCTGAACCAGCTGTCCTTCCCATATTAACTTACTAGCAGGATACCCGTGCTTCGCTACAGTATTATACTGAACTTTATAATTGAATGCTTAACGTTTTATATGTAATCCTCCAAAATTCGCGAACTGACTCGTTTTCTGAGATAATCCGTCAAAATTCGCGATCTGACTCGTTTTCTGAGAGATTACGGCATAGTTCCTCACATTTTTCAATCTTTTCTTCCAGCAATCGATTTCGTACTTCCTGGGCTAGGTCCAGGTATTCCACGCGGTCAGTTAGGTCCCTAAATCTTTGCCATCTTTTCTTATAAGCATTTTTAGTATGGATCAATTCCTGAAGGAGATCCGGCGTTGTGTCGTCTTGGGTGCTTTGGCGGTACTGAACCCGCGGCCGGACTGTATTCGTAGACATTACCAGGCCAGGACCCATTTCCAGCGTGGTCCGCACAATTTGACGACGGTCCAGAACATTATTATTATTATTATTATTATTATTATTATTATTATTATTATTATTATTAGATGTTCTGGACCCCGCAGAAAGATGCAAGACCGTTACCTGGTGGTAAATTACATATGCTGCCATTGTCATTGTTGAGAATGTGACCAGCACCATTGTCGCGCGTAGGTAAGTGTGCGGGATTTCTGGCGATACGAATGACATACTTCCGTGCATTATTGAACTTATTATAGAGGTGAACAATTTGACGGTCAATCTCATTCCTATCGCTTATTTCAAATGTGTTTAAATTTTCATTTATATGCCAGGAGAGTCTACTGTAATCTAAGAACGTTCTCCGAAGGAAAAGATGGCTGTTGAGATCGAACCCAGGAAAGATTAAAAATGATCGGTTTATGATCAGAATAAGTACATCAAAAAACTACAGCCTGTTTCCAGTTATACGACACGGTCAGAAATGGAATGAATAAAGCCTCATCTAGCGGCGACAATAGGAAATGTGCCGGCTGCCGAAGCACTCCTCTGGGGCAATGATCGATGAGTGACAAATGAAATGAAATATTGGACAATGTTGCTGGAATGAATGATGATAGGGAAAACCGGAGTATCCGGGGGAAAACCTGTCCCGCCTCTGTTTTGTCCAGCACGAATGCCACATGGAGTGACCGGGATTTGAACCACGGAACCCAGCTGTGAGAGGCCGGCGTGCTGCCTCCTGAGCAACGGAGGCTCCTAATAGTGCATTATGAACAGTAATATCAATTGGTCTCACCTCCTTTTATATCTCACCGCCATTAAGTTTATTTACCCCCCCCCCCAAAGAATTAAAAGAAGGCATGTTTCTTTATGTTTAAAAGAGATTCCAAACACCAGTGTTCACGGCTATTACCTTCAGTTTTGAGATATAAGTATCCTCATAAGAATAATCTTTTTTTTTTTTCACTTCTTTTCAGCCCCCCCCCCCCCCTGAAGTGAATTTTCCAGCAAAAAATACTTGTTTCTTTAATAGTAAAGGATCTTCTAAATACCAACTATCACGACTCTAACGTCTTCAGTTTCTGATTTGTGTCCTCTTGAAAGGAATTCAACTCCTTTTCACTCCCGCTCCGCAAGATGGTCCCCCCCCCCCACCAAAAAAACGTGTTTTTCTTTGTTTTTAAAGGAAATCCAAATATCAATTTTCACGTCTGTAACAACCTTATTTTTATTAGATGTATGTATTCTCATACAATTAAGTCAATTAATTTTTCAATTATTTCACTCCCCCCCTCCATCATTGGATTTTCCGAAAATGCGTGTTTCTTTATTTTCAAAGCAGATTTCAAATATCAAATTTCACGTCTGTAACATCTTCATTTTTAAGATATCAGTAGCCTAATTAAAAGAAATCAACACCATTTTCAGTCACTTTTACCCCCCCCCTTCCACCCAAGTGGTATTTCCTAAAACTAAAAATACATGTTTCTTTATTTTTAATAGAGGTAAAAATACCATTTTTCACTTCTGTAACATGTTACGTTTTTTGAGATATACTGTAGAAATTCTCATTTTATAATTTCACCCCTTTTTACTTCCCCTTAAAGGGAGTTTCCAAAAACAAATCACCAATGTTTCTTCACATTTACAGGAAATTCCAAATACCCACTTTTTACGCCTGTAACATTTTACGTTTCTCTGATATTCTGTAGATATAGTCTTTCGAAAAATTCACCCCAATTTGTCACTCCTGTTTAACTGCCATTAATTGGATTTTCCAAAAACGAAAAAATACCTGCTTCTTTATTTTTAAAGTAGATCCCGAATACCAATTTTCAGCTCTGTAATATCTTCAGGTTCTGAAATATAAGTAGCCTCATTAAAGGCATTCAACCCCTTTTTCACCCTTTTCCACCCTTCCCATTGGGATTTTCCGAAAACAAAAAATACGTGTTTCTTTATTTTTAAAGGAGATTCTAAAATACCAATTTTTACATCTATAAACTTTAAAAGTTTTGGGATATAATACACTAATTTCAAAAATTCACCCCTTTTCACCCCCCCCATTAAATGGATTTTCAAAAAACAAAAAATACGTGTTTCTTTATTTTTAAAGGAGATCCCAAACACCAATTTTCAGGTCTGTAATATCTTCAGTTTCTGAGATATAAGTATCTGCAGTAAAAACATTCACCCCATTCCCCCCGCCCCCTTTTCCCCCCTCCTATTGAGATTTTCCGAAAATAAAAAAATATGTGTTTCCTTATTTTTAAAGAAGATTCTAAATACCAATTTTTACATCTGTAAACTGTAAAACTTTTGAGATATAGATGCAATCATTTTAAAAATTCACCCCCCTTTTCACCCTCCCATTAATTGGATTATCCAAAAAGAAAAAAATACGTGATTCCTTATTTTTAAAGGAGATCCTAAATACCAATTTACAGGTCTGTAATATATTCAGTTTCTGAGATATACGTATCCTCATTCAAGGCATCCAACCCATTTTTCACCCTTTTTCACCCCTCCTATTGGGATTTTCCGAAAACAAAAAAATACGTGTTTCCTTATTTTTCCTTTAAAAATTCTAAATTCTAATTTTTACATCTGTAAACTTTTTAAGTTTCGAGATATAGATACACACATTTTTAAATTTCACCCCCCTTTTTCACCCCCTTAGCGATGGAATATCCAAAAATCCTCTCTTAGCGAGCACTTACATCTTAATATGAATGTATTCCCAAAATTTCATTTCATTATGTCCAGTAGTTTTGGCTCGGCGATGATGAATCAGTCAGTCAGGACAAGCTATTTTATATATATAGATTTGCCATTTGTTGGTCATGCTTCCTGTCATTCGCATTACCTTCCCAATTTACAGTCTGTAAATTCAGATCTTGCATAACAATTACATTCCTTTTATTGTCGTTTCTCACATAGCTGATTATCATATCAAATCATTCTGAATCAGCATCAGCGCTACCCTTTGCTGGTCTGTACACTCCGTAGACATCAAGTTGACTATTATCTTTAGGAATGGGCCTTACACCTAGAATTTCATGTTTGTCATCTTTAATTTTTTCGTAGCTTACAAATTCTTCTTTCACCAGAATGAATACTCACCCTCCTACCATTCATATCCTATCTCTACGATACACACTCCAGTTTTGTGAGAAAATTTCTGCATCCATTACATCATTTCTCAGCCATGATTCAACTCCTGTTACAATATCTGGTAAGCATCATCATCATCATCATCATCATCATCATCATCATCATCATCATCAATATCCCACTCCAGCTCTCCGGGTGTGGTTCTGGTAAGTTAAGTTACTTAATTCTATTATTCCTTTCTTTACAATACTTCTGCAGTTCAGCACTAACATTTTTAGGTCATCTCGACTTGACTTCCAGATCCCTGTACCCTTATGACCACTCTCTAGACCACCCCGTTTCCCTGAATGTACCTCCCTATAACCCTTCCAAACAAATTTTCTAACTTATACGTACCACTGCGGTTTAAGTTAAGGCCATCTGTGCGCAGATCCCTATCTCCTACCCACCCATTAGGATCTAGAAATCTCACTCCCAGTTTCCCACATACTCACTCTATACTCTCATTTAAATCCCCAATCACCCTCCAGTCATCCCTCCTACACACTATTCCACTGATAACAATCTCCACTTCCTTAAACTTCATCCGTGCTGCATTTATCAGATCCCACACATCGCCAACTATGTTGGTACTTATACCAGCTTGCCTTACGTTGTTGGTACCAACGTGAAACACTAACACCTTCTCCTTCCCCTCCTCCTTCTCTTCTACTTTGTTCAACATCTGCCTCAACCTAATTCCTAGATAACACTGTACTCTTGTTCCCTTTCCTTCACACACTTTCCCCACATTTCTAACAGTGGAATCCCCCCTGACTAGAGCTTCAACCCTACCCACCTCATTTGTTCCCCTCCCCTCCTGGTCAGCTCTATCTTTACTGACAGCTGCAGAAGCTATTTCCTCCTCCCTTTTCTCCCTCCCATGACCCTGTTCCACCTGACTTTTCCTATCCTCTACTCTACATTTCCCTTTACTACCTTTTCCCTTCTTCTTACTTCCACACTTCTCAACAACAGTTCCCTGTTCCTCATCTTCCCTCTGTTGTTCTACCTGCAGTGACTTGTACCGATGTCTTACAGACACCTGTCTTGAATTCTGATCCTGAAGAGAGCCCTTAGCCTGCAATCTCCTTCCCCATAGAACATCAGACCACCTATCTTCTACAATTCCCCTCTTTCCTTCCCATCCCTCTTTTACACGTACTGTATCCTGGAGGCCTACCTTCCTTCCTCTCTTCTGAGAGAATCCTAATTACCTCCCTCAAACTCTCCAGCTCCTCCCTCATAATCGTTAATGCCTGGCCACACCCGCAGTTCCTACACTTGCACTCCTTAGCCATTCTTTATGGAAAAATGAAAAGAAAAGGAAAATAAAATAATTATTCTTGAACTCCTTAGCCATTCTTCATGGAAAAATGAAAAGAAAAGGAAAAAGGAAAAATGAAAAATAAAATAATTATTATGTGCAAAAAAATGAAAGGAAAGAGATATTGTCTAGAATAGTACACAAAGATCCCATGAGAGTAAGGTAATTAATATAGTACTACACTACAATGTTACTTAGTTCTAAAACAGTCTGATTTAGATGAAAGGATTTTACTTTGGCCAGCAGTATGTCTATGTTTACAGTGTCAAACGCACTACTAAAATCAAGAAGAGTAAGTAATGTGACCTGTTTACTTATTGTGTATCTAATGTCATCTGTTACCTTCAATAGAGAGGTGGTCATGCTGTGTCCCTTTTTAAAGCCTGACTGTAATGGGCCGAGCAACGGGGATTTGTTAAGATATTCGGTTAGTTGCCGATGGGTTATCTGTTTGAAGGGTTCGGAGAGAGATGAAAGTATACACACTGGTTGATAGTCTGATTGGGAGACAGCTGGAGATTTTTTTGGTTACAAGTAACAACTCTCATCATTGTTCCGTATTGAAGACGATGTTAGGCATAAAATCTCAAGGATAATTTAATAAAACCACTTATTCAATACTTTCCACGTTTAATATGGTTTGGTACCGGATTTTGTGATTGCATATTTCCATAACCTCGGATATGTTCCAGAACTGAGCCAGAAATTATATATGTGAGTAATTACTGGACTAATAATATCTAGAATGCATTTAATGATGATGATGGGGAGATCATCAACTCCAGTGACATTTGACTTGATCGAAGGCAGTTCGCGCTCCATCTCAGTTTCATTAACTAGTATGTAAATTTGAACATTGGTCTATTTGGTGGTGGTTTAGTCAGTAATTTGTTAATTCTATGAGTTATAATCTGTGGTTGGTGCTTAATTTTAACGTCAGAGAAGTTTTTATTTTAATCATCAAGTGATATATCTGTGTTACAGTGGTTAGGTTCAAGTTTCCCTATTCTCATGGAGCGAAGATCTCGCTATGTGCTTCGTGCATTCAAATTATTATTGACTAGCTGTTGGTTGTGAAATAATTTATTTCTGATCACTACTTTAAGTTTGTTGCGAGGAGACCGATACTGTTCAAGAACATCAGGAGAGCTGGTTCGTCCATATAGGCAATGTAATGAATTTTGATGGGACATCATGCATTGAACGTCATCAGTTAGCTATGGGGAAGGAGGTTTAGATACTTTAACTCTACATTTTGGAGCGTGCTTATCGAGGAGACCAAGTAAGAGGGAATTGAACTTTTGTAGTTTCATATCAATATCGTCTATGTTAATTATGTCCTCCCAAGGAGAATTAAAAGTATCCAGTCTAAAGTCACTCATATTTATATGTTTAATTTCCCTGTAAGTGATATACTGTACTTCGTTTTATATTTTGATACTTTAAGAGAATATGACAGGTATATCAAGTCATGCTTAGAAATGCATCAAACAGGAATCTGACCATGAGACAAAATTTTATGAGGATTATTCGTAGCCATTAAATCAGGAAAAGTATGAGATGATGAGATGGTTCCAATAGTGTGGTTAGTCGGTTGTAGTGGTAATAATGTCCTGTTAAATGACTGCAATAGGTTAAGTAGTTGCTTCGTTTCACTTGTCTGCTGTAATGTGTCAGTATTGATGTCCCTCAATATTAATACGTGTTCATAAGTTGGTAATAGTCGATATAGAATATCTTCAAAGTCAGTCATATGCCCTACTCTGGGGGGCCAATAGACAACACCAATTAATACCTTTACTGGGGAAATAATTGTCTCCACAAACATGAACTCATTTCTCGGCTCGGCGGAGTGGCCAGATGTGTAAACTAATTTACAACGGATATAATCTCTACAGTATAAGGGTATAAAGCTGCTACTCGTCCTCTCCTTTCATCTCTGTCATGCCTGTATAGACGATATCCGTTTATATTTACCATGTTACTAAGAATGGACTTCCTCAACCATGTTTCACTCACTCCAGCAATATGCACATTGCTGTCTTGAAGTAGAGCTCTAAGCTCATCAAATGGGCTGGGATAGACTGGGAATTTGTATTAATGCAGTTCAAAGAATCCTTTAGTCACAAATACTTTCTCTAGCTTGTTACAAAGCGATTGGGGAGAAGGGTGCAGGTGCTGGGAGGGTGGGGAAGGGGAAGGAGCAGGCCCTTTATCTAGCTGAAGGTCATTGCCACACTTAGTGGAAGGCATAATGGTACTCTGTAATAAAGGCATTACCCAGGAGAGAAACCATGCTTCTTATCTTCGTATCTCTACAGATGTATTGCCAACTTATACTTGCACTCAAACACACACACACACACAAAACATAAAAATTGACTGAATTAAGGCACACGCACTATAATATAAACCTATCCTTCGATTGGGTGGACTAATCAGTTCATCTCTGCACCAAGCCTTTGTGGAACAGGATCTAGTTCAGCAGGTGTATTTACCAAATATTTTTTGCCGTCCACTGCCCATTAAAATGATGCATCCTTCTTGTGACCAAGCTCGCCTGCCCTCACATTCCCTGGCTTTGTGGAGCATCTCCTTCCTCTTCTGAGTAAGGGACTCTGTTATTGACAACTGAGTACCCTTTAAAGGACATTTAGCATGCCACACTCACACTGCTTCATGCTCATGGTACCTAACAAATTTCGCTATCATGAGCCTTTTCCCATTAGCCACTGCACCTGCCACTGTCCTCCTACTACCTCCAAGTCTGTGACACCTGCCAATGCTGGCCATTGTCAGTTCTCCTTCACAGTGTTTAGTACCTTTACAGCTGTATCATCATTAGGACACTCACTAACACCATGAAGAAGACGACAATTCCTCCTCGAGTATTGCTTCTGAGCATCCAGTATATCATCTTGCTTGTCAGCTCTCAGCTGAAGTGCTGAGAGTTCTTGCTTGATGGATTCAAGCTCAGCACTTATAGATGCCTTAAATTAATGGAAGTCCGGGTGCAGAGCGTCCAGTTGTTTCGTGCGGTTGGTGTCCCTGCCTGCAGCCAGGGTTGCTTGTTCCAGTCGTATCTGAAACTCATTCATTCGTTCTTCGAATGAAGATACCTTGGATTGTACTGCCTTTAGATTCATGATGTTCACTCAAGACAGTGACATTACACTTAGGGCCATTTTCTCCAAATCGAGTTAAACCTGGTATAAATTAAACCCATTTAACTTTAGTACCTAGTTTAAAGTTGCGTCCATTTTCTCCACCAATTTCTGACACTCGTTTAGTTTAAACGGGCGAGCTGTCGTTGGCGCTAACGTTGGCTGCACTGAAGGAATAGTCGAAGGCATGGTCGATTGGAATTGGCCAATCAGAGCCAAGTAATTCAATGACCGACATTTTTGTAATAATATCAGCTGTTTGTGGCGAATTAATGCTATCGTACGTAGTGAATAAAGAACAAATTCGGCGGGATATTAGCTTTACTGATAAATAAATTGTTTACATTTGTGCGAAGTGTTGTGTCATATAATTCTACCTATTGCTGTCTACAATTTATAGGAACGCACTTTTATTTCTTATTTTTCTCTGTCATGCTTTACCATAAACAAATACCGTGGGCCTAATACGTGTCTTTTGATGTCTGTACTGTCTTACGGAACACACGGGAACGTTGAAATATTAAAATCCTGGTCTTTCAGCAATAGGCCTACGGTATTCCTTTCCTCAGAAAATCAACATTTATGTGAATTTCAAGTAAACAAATTCCAAGCATGCTCGGGATCTATCTCCTATCAAAATCCATCGCCCTCGGCCGGGATCAATCTCACAAACCTTGGATCCAGCAGACAGACCACTGAGGATGTATTATTTGGAGATGTATTACTTGATTCCATATTCGTTTATAACATAACCAAGTTCGCGATATGTCGTACTGTATGCATAATACTCTTCTCCCTATAGCATTAATATTTCTATTGCTGGTATGCTGGCAATAGATACGATGAAACATTCTTAACTATAATCTATTCTATTACAAGTTTACTAGCAAGCATGAAATACTTTGGTTTTCTGATTCTATAAATATATAATCTAGCGATTAGAAATTGTATACCACCACCTCTCCTACCGTGCCGGTCAACATTCTGATGGTAAAAATATTTTCGACAAATTAGATTCGAACCGCCTTGTCGCGGATTCGGACGATGCTGACTTCACGCTTTAGCGACCACAGCCACCAGGTGTCGCATGAAGAGCGGACGTATTACACGACTTATGTAGGAATATTTTTATGCTTCACATTACAGTATTCATACCACGAACAGTATTTTACAGTATATAATATTATAAGGAGACTGCAATTTAAGGTCTGTGGTCCCCGTTGTTAATGAAAAAAATGCCTGCTGCATCATATCTTAAAGCAACCAGAATCATTGCTTCTAGCGAAATAGCATTATTTCGTGCAGTTGACGTTTTAAATGAATCCTTCTTCGATACTAGACAATCCTTGCTATTCGCTTATGAATTATAAATCCATCAAAGAACTCCGTTACATCCGATTTTCCAAGATTGTAAACTTTTGTTGGAACGCGGCTTCTTAACCTCTCTTGCACATCAAAATTATTTCCTATTTAACCAAAGACTTCAATAAATTCTCCCATTTTTCTAATGCTAATACTAGGTTATAATTTTAGTACGTTTTTCATTAAAGTGCTGCAGTACTGGTAGTCAAAACTAACCCTTCTATTAGGAAAATCACAGATACGTTAATAAAATGTCAAGAAAGTTGAATATAAACAGCAGTTTAAACCAACAATATAGAAGGTTTAACTCTGAGCCAGGTTTAAACTTGATACAAAGTTTAAACCAATATGGGGAAAATGAATGTTAGTTTAAACTCAGACTTAAACCAGATTAAAATAAACTTAGTTTAAACTCATTTGGGGAAAATGGCCCTTACTCAACAGTTACTATCACTTGCAATAACTAATTGATAGTTTACATGAGGATGCAGCTGGTGTTAAGTGGAGTGACTTCACAAGTAAATTACACTATGTGCCATCTTGGGCCAACGTTGTATTGTGCTCGCTACCGCATGGCTAGGAGCCATGAGTACATGCCACTGAGTTTAGAGATGCTAGGGATAAGAGTGCTGGAATTTTGGTCTGAAAGAAATTCTTTAATGTATCTGTAAATCTTCCAGCAGAAACCTTTTGTATTTAAACTATGGTATCCTTAAATGCTCACACTGATTAAATTTCCTCCCACAGCCATGAAGATGAGAGACAAATGCCTAATACACTGTTCTAAATAGCCAGTAGAGGTCATTTTGTGTAAATTGTATTCATTCACAGTGATTGGCCCAAATTGTCTCAGTTTTCTTTTAAGAATAATATTATAGTATCATAGGTTAAGAACTTCATGTTTTATCCGTATTGACATGTAATCAGGAGAATACAGTAGGTATGAGGTTATCCACCTTTCAGTACACTATAAATAAAATGAAAAAGAGATTTTAGATCATTTCCACTATTTAAGCCTTATAATTCTAAGTTGGAGAATGTATATATAATCATTAAAATCCCTTACCTTATACATTATAACAAGACATAAAACACATGTTAAAATATGTAACAACAAAATTAAAAGCACTTAAAATACCACATGTGAAATTCAAATAAAAGTTTTGGTAAATTGACCACTTGTAAACAAGTTCTGTTGGACTGGAAGTCTGAAGTATGTCACTCAGTTCACATTTATTCCTTGTGTGTCTCCCATTTGTTGATAGTGCCAGTTTACACAAAGTTAAAACTTTATCTTCTTAAATAATGTTTTAAAATGTTGGCCGAAGTTATGTGGTTCATTAGAAGTCATCAACAGTTATAAAAGAGTACCATTTAATATATGGGTACTGTCCTGTGACCAAGTTTCCTTAAAAAAAAAAAAAAAAAAAAAAAAAAAAAAAAAAAAAAAAAAAAAAAAAAGTTGCAGGGCTGAGTGGTGCAGATGGTTGAAGTGCTGGTCTGTGCTGACCCCATGGTCTGTGCTGACCCCAACTTGGCAAGTTCAATCCTGGCTCAGCATGGTGGTATTTTGAAGATGCTCGAATACGTCAGCTTCATGTTGGTAGATTTACTGGCACATAAAAGAACTCCTTCAGACAAAATTTCGGCACCTCGGCGTCTTCAAAAAATAAAATAGTAGTTAGTGGGAGGTAAAAAGCCAATAACATTATAAAATATAATTTGTAGCCCAACCGGTGGATTAGGCTCAAGAGTATCCTCCTGACTGTGTCAATGTAGGAAAATGTTTAAATGACTGCAAGGGAAGAGAGAAATGAAAAGAATGTTAAAAATGATAAAAATGTGTCAGAAAGTAAACCATAGCAAAATTGTAAGAGACATACCCTTCATCCATATTCCCCACATGTCGAATTGTCGGCTGTCTGAGGGACACTGTGCTCAAGTTAGTGCCGAACTGCTGGTTGAGCTTCTAGTAGAGGGGAGGGGGGCAAGTGAACGGTCATAGGTGGGGGAAGTAGGGAGAGCGCTGTACTCTTGTGTGGGGGAAAATCTCTTATTTACCGAGCTCGATAGCTGCAGTCACTTAAGTGCAGTCGGTATCCAGTATTCGGGGGATAGTGGGTTTGAACCCCACTGTTGGCAGCCCTGAAGATGGTTTTCCATGGTTTCCCATTTCCACACCAGACAAATGCTGGGGCTGTACCTTAATTAAGGCCCCGGCCGCTTCCTTCCCACTCCTAGCCCATTCCTGTCCCATCGCCACCATAAGACCTATCTGTGTCGGTGCAACGTAAAATAAATTGTAAAAAAAAATCTCTTATTTACGCTTAATAAATGTTCTAGATATATGGGATTGGTGAAGTTGAACAGTCAATTTGGTTTCTCTGATCCTTCTTTCACATTGTAGTTTGGGTTGGAGAATTGTTCTAAATACACTCACGTTCATAAACAACAGAACACCTTGAAAGACTAGAGATAGGAAGTTCGTATTCACAGGACATGTTCATTAATATGTTCTGCAGAAATGATTAGCATTTCAGTCAGCTAGGTTCAGCATGTGTCTTGTTACCTAGTAGGCGCTGGGTCCTCCATGGGCACTGATAACTTGTCCATGCGTGATGGCATCGATGCGTTTAAAGCACAAATGGCATCCTGGGGTAGTATAAACATCTTTATTGGTTGGCATTGGGTCACAGCGCCGCATCATTGTTTCACCATATCCCACACATTTTCAATTGGCAACAACAAGTCCGTTGATCGGGTGGGCTAGGGCAACAGTCTGACATCCTGTGACAGCAAGAAGGCACTTGTTCGTGCAGCAACATGTGGTCACGCTTTATCCTGCTGAAATATGGCGTCTGGGGTGTCGTGCAGAAAGGTTATGGCTGCGGGTCGCAGGATGTCATTCACGTAGGTCAAACTGGTCAGAGTGCCCTTGACATGCACCAACTGTGATTTGCGGTTGTACCCAATAGCACCCCACACGATAAGGTCTTGAGTTGGTGCTGTATGTCTTGTGCAAATGCAGTCAGTGTGATTCTTCTCCCCCTGTCTGAACCGAACCAAAATGCGGTCATCATTTTCAAACAAACAGAATCTGGATTCGTCCGAAAACACTATCTGCTGCCATTCCTGTCCTCAGTGACGTCGTAACATACACCACTGCAGTCTAGCATGTTTATGCACAGTAGTCAAAGCTAGGCGAAGAAGTGGACGACATGCTGGTAACCCAGACCATAATAAACGGCGACAGACTGTCACTCCTGATAGTGTACGATGTGTTACACTGTTCCACTGTTGCGCCAGAGCCGAGGAGGACGCAGATCTGTCCTGTAATGCCATTCAGATGAGGTGTTGATCTTCTGGGGGGCGGGTGTGTGTAGATCTGGGTGGTACAACCAGATACAACTCGTCGTGTTCTATGGCCTTTTGCGAACCATTCTGTATGCACGCATTGCACTCTGACACACTTCATCCTACACGAGCAGCAATTTACCGGATGGATGTACCACATTCTCTCATGCCAATAATGCACCCTCTTTCAAACTCACTCATTTGATGGTACGGTTCTTGCATATGTCTCCGAGGCATCCTGCACGTCTGCTGAAGGCACACTGATCCATTACCTTCGGTTTATAGCTAACGAGAGCCATAGGTACATTTTACCAGTCAGTGGTGGTGTGCCGAGATATCGATATGGACGTTGAACCTGAGGGCCGACATGGTCCAGATGCTAATCATTTCTTCAGAACTTACTAATGCACATGTTCTGTGAATATGAACTTCCTATCTAGTCTTTCAAGGTGTTTTGGTTTTTATGAACATGAATATATTTGTACAGTAATTATCCTGTGTGATATAGGGGTCCGTTTCATTACACTATTTTTTGCTTTGTTTGTAAGATACCCACTCCACTTCAGTACTGTTCATTCGATTCTCTTTCAGAGTAAATGAAGACACCACCCTCTTCTGTCCTCACCTCTCCGTAGCTTGTCGATCTCGTTTCACTCAACTCAGTTATCTCCAGTTTATACCTTTTCACTTCTGCCATTACTTCTTTCAGTCTGCCAGTTTCATACATAGTTTTCACATTCCAGAATCCAATTCGTGTCCTGTATTTCATTGCAAAAGTCATCTCTATAAAATCTGGTTTCTGTAATAAGTTTGTTTCAGATGTGCGAGTTATTGGTCCACAGCACCCTAGTCCAGTGGAGGTGCTGCCTTCTAGCCTTTAAAAGTCCCTCTTTACTACAAGGCAATAGTTTCTTCCTTCTTTAACCGAGCAAGTGGTCATGTGGTTAGGGTCACGCAGCTGTGAGTTTGCATTCGGGAGATGGTGAGTTCGAACCCCACTATCGGCAGCCCTGAAGATGGTTTTCCGCGGTTTCCTATTTCCACACCTGTACCTTAATTAAGGACACGGCCACTTCCTTACCACTCCTAGCCTTTTTGTATTCTAATGTCACCATAAGACGTATCTGTGTTGGAGCAAGGTAAAGCAAATTGTAAAAAAAATAAAATCTTCCTTCTTTAACCCGAAGAAGAAGGGTTACCACCTTCGACATACCAAAGGACTCCTCGTCCACCATTGCTGCCATGAGGTCTTCACCAGAGCCCTGTTAGCCATCACTTTTCAGGGTTCCTGTAGGGCCTTCACAGCTACCGTAGTGGTCAGGGAGCATACGTAGTCCACGCTGTACATCACCCCTACAGGCAATCCCCTACGTCACGCTGTTGCCCGCCTCCCACGGTGTGGACAAAGAGTTTGTCTTATAGGAGACTTGCGATCCATAGCAGCATGTAAAAGAACTGTGATGTATGCACTAGGTGTCTAAATTATTGCTGCATTGTAGTCCATCTACATAGATTTTTGGTTTCCTGATAAGGGTCCTGATTCTAATTAGCTACTGTGGCATTTCATGATGCAACGAATATAAACCTCAGAAATGATTAGGTAGAATAAATCTTGTGGATGTGAATTAAAGATGTGCATGTTTGTTTAGTTGTTCAGTTTGTGAACAAAGCTTTTTCTTCCCTGAATATTTCCAAAATTAAGGACCTTCTCCTAGTTCACTTTCTTTTCTTTTATTTCTGACTTCAAATTGTTCATGTGTGTATGTGTGTGTTTAATTTGGAATAACAGTATTGTAACATATTAAATTGTTACATTTGTTTATAATTTCTTTCTTTCAGTTGGAAAATGGATCTTACAGCAATTACTATAACTTGCTGTGTATGTTTGCTTATGGAACTTATCGCCAGTACTTGGAAAAGAGTGAACAGCTACTGGAACTGAGTCCTGTACAAAAGAAGAAGCTACAACACCTAACTATTGTTACATTAGCAACTAAGTCTAAGGTATGTCATTAACTTCACTTTCTACCTCAAGTCATATTCTATTCTATACTTGTTGTACCCATCTTGAACAATTTAGTATTAGTGCAATTCCAGAAGACATATCTTTGTATCACCATAGCAGAGTGCACCCCAATCAAAGCCAAGATACATCTTTCAATTGTGATCAAGCTGTAAGGAGAGAATGGGAACAGCTATTCAAAAAAGTTGGCCAACCATATTGGTGGACATTGACGGTAATGTCATCTAGCAGAAATAAGTGGCAGTAGATGAGAGAGAGCACATCTCCATCAACCACAGTTATACATTGTAATAGTAGTGGTGATTAGTTTTAGCGGATTAGGAAACTGTACTTGATTGTGTCTTCATGTCTGTTGTTATGACACGCACCTTTTTCTTGAAAAATTAACCCCCTGTAAACCCTGCTCTTCTTGGGAATACCATCATCATTTGTAGCCTAGTTATCCTTCCAGTATACCTTCTACTCAAAATGCTAATTTTCATGAAAATCATTCCTGTAGATTTGACGTGATACTTCCACATATTGACAAACCAACAGATATAAATGGAACAGTTGGGTGAAATGAATCATTACACACTTCGTCTAAGATTTTAAAAATTATTTAAAATACACCGGGCGAGTTGATCGTGCGGTCAGGGGCATGCGGCTGTGAGCTTACATCCGGGAGATGCAACATATTCCACTGTCGGCAGCCCTGTGGTTTCCCGTTTTCATACCAGGCAAATGCTGGGGCTGTATCTTAAATAAGGCCACGGCCGCTTCCTTCCAACTCCTAGCCCTTTCCTATCCTATCGTCGCCATAAGACCTATCTGTGTCGGTGTGACGTAAAGCCAGTAGCAAAAAATAAAAAAGGTATTAGTTGAAAATTCACATTAAATGGACAAGAAACTGCCATAATGGTTAAATAAATATGTAAAGTGAGGGACACGCCTACCAAGTGAAGCTCTATGTGAAGCACTTCATGGCATGTCGGTATTTGTGTAAGGGAAGGGTCCTTGGTTATCAATCTGGAGATCTGGGTTTTGAATACTGTTATCAGCAGTCCTTTTTTTTTGTAATGGACTTCATTACTGTATTGTGTAACTGCACCATACTAACAGTCTTTGCATTTCCACTCCGAATACTTGAAGTGAGCGCATAGTTTACTATCACTGGCCCCTCGAAAGACTGTTATAGAGGTGCGAATATGCTGGATGCCATGCACAGAGGGGAATAGCGTTACAGTAGTCAGCGTGTTCATATGAGTGCCAGTTAGCCTCAAGGAAGCATACCTACCTCTCAAGGTAGTAACCAGGATTCAAGTTTTATTGTACACATAACATTTATTAAAACTTTTTAGAGTGTTGTGTTAACCAAATTCAAGTGTATTTCTATTCATTGCAAAATTTGGCATTGCACTTTTAATTATGTTAGTCCTGAATAGGACTGTTTCAGACATGACTTAATACCTTGTCTGGTATCCATCAGCTTCAGCGACTTGTCAGAGCCGATGTGGAATTGTGTGTTTCTTTATGTGGCCTTTCCACCTTGCTTATGACATGTTCAGTGGTGTTCAAGTCTTGAGCTCGAGGGACTCAATGGATCAGTTTGATGGAGTCCTGCTCGGAAAACCAGCCCTGAACATATCTGCTCATGTGGATTTCAGGGTTATCTTGCATGAGCTGTATAATCTTATCTGGATAGTTCTCTCTCACACTTGGAACCATAATATTTTTGCAGATAGTCCAAATGTTGGTCTGACGTGAGACAGTCATCTATCCAGTGAAGCACTCCAGCTCCATCAGGTGATATCCACCCCCAAAATGGCACAAATATGCAGCCACTGTTTGAACACTTGACTATGTATCTTTTGTCATATTGGGCTGCCCGTGGCCCATAAACATGAACCAACTCGACCTCCACCGAACTGAAAGAAGTCTCGTCAGAGAGGATCATGTGATCCCAGTTAAACTCATCTCGCCAAAGGCAAACCAGTCAACATCTGTTCATCGAAGGGAGACTGTTTGGTGGCATTTTTCTGCAGTGGAGTTCTCGTATTGGTTTACGGACTGTGTATGGACATCCAGACAAATTAGTCGCATGCATGAGCTTTGCCGAGTTTAAGGGTGGGTTCTCCTGTGAAGTTTCAAGTAACATGTTGTCCTCTTCCCTAGTAGAAACCTACTTTAAACCAGTGCTGGTTGACGTCCAAAGACCACTGACAACGCACACCAAATAGCTTCCTCACGAATGCTAAAATTGCTGTTGCTCTGTTGTTGCTCTGTTTACGTGTGTAAATAATGTGCCAATTTTGAAATGGCTGGAAGCATTTAGCTTCAAAGTTAACTGAGACAAACTTGGTGTGTTCATTTCCTGGCATCATCACGGTATATTCATTTGAGACTAAAAGAAATTTGTTCACAGTGGGATTCAAACTGTAGTTTTCATGTTAGGCAGGTGTTTTGAAGCCTACAGCTCACCCATTGTGCTACATGGTAGCATGTTATTTGCTTATGATTTCATAGTGCAGTTTGCAAGAGCATGTCATGAGGAGGGAAGAGAACGTAGAAGGTAGAGTGTATAACGATGTTACTTGCCCCTCACTGCCTGCCACCACATCAAACAGCTACAGCACGCCATCTCACTCCATGACGTACACCATTCCGCACTCTCATGGTACGATGTTTCAACTGAATGCTGGATCTATTACCTTTGGCCTCTCTGATGTCACGTCATGTGCAACTCGACAAGATTTGAGAACTCTCAAACCTGTTCTCCTCTCATTTCCATCCTACTTGACTGCTATAAATTGGGCTTCCTCTCAGCCAAACATTTAGTTTGTGTTCGAGCATGGTCATTCGAGTGTCAAGGTGGAGCCCGGTGTTTTAATTAGGGAACTGGTTCACTCTTCCATGTGAAGTAAAAGGATGGAAAGAGAACATTTTAGTATTTCAAAATGGGAGACTTCCACACTCTAATGCTACAACGTTTCAACTAAACGCTGGATCTAGTGCTTTCTTGCTATCCTGCCTTACTATGGAACTTAAATATGGGCTTTCATATACCAAAATTCAGATTTGAATGAAACAAGTTGGCACTTCACTTTATGAGAAAAGAAAGTGTTGATCACAGCAATTATAATAAGAAGTATTTCTTATCCACCTATTCAGTACAAATCACTTTTAATTGTGTTTACATTTTTATACAATTAATTCTTCTAAGGGACATGTTTCGCTCTTATAAAGAGCATCTTCAGCCATTAATTTTAATCTTAAAATGATGTTCGTGAACAATTGTAAACATATTAAAAAAGACAATAGTCAAATTTAAAATTACAGTAGTCTAAAAATCTAATTACATCACATCTAAAAAACAACTTTAAAACACTTCAAAAACGTGATAATATGAACATTTAAAATTATCACAATGTCCATTCAAAACCTTGTGTCTGAAACTATTATTGAATCTTCATCTTATAAACAGTAGTATATGTTTTTCTATAAAAAAACAGCACCAAGGTGAATATCATTTTTACGGAAAAAGGAAAATTAAAATGCGACTTATGTGACGTAGTATTTCCAGAATGTAAGTTAAAATAGAGTGTCCACAAGCTAAATTGTGAGAATACATTGATCCATATTGCTTTAAACATAACAGGCAGGACATCGAACGAATGCAGGAGTCAAATGTGGGCTCTAGTTGAAAATAATGTTTAACTTGTTTACAAATGTAGGTCGTAAGCATGCGTCATGTTATGCAAATTTGCGAGGTATAGAACGTCGTACTTGACCTCCGACCAGTTTTGTACAGATAGTGGAATCTGTAAAGAAGAAAGGGGGAAATTTAATATTATGAGTGTGTGTGACTTTCCTAACTGATCACATTTAAATGGGAACTTACTTGTTATTATTGAGATGATAGGTATGTCCTGCTGATTTGGAGTTGCTAACTTGTCTGCCAGTTTGGCTCCTTGTATTGTATTCATGTGATAGAGGTGGTGGAGAACCTAGAGTGGGAGAGGGGATGGGCGGATCTTTCTGCGTCATTGCCGGTATAGGAGAGGCTCTTTTACGAATGACGGGAACTTGTTTAACGTTTGGAGAGGGGATAAAAGGTATTGGTGAATCTGGCAGGGGAGAGGAGATAGGCGGACCCTTATACGTCATTGGCGGTATAGGCGGGGCATTCTTGCGAGTGACGGGAACATGCTTAACGTTTGGAGGAGGGGTATAAGCCTTTGTATTTAACAACTTAAACATCTGTTGGATTCCTTTCTGATCTGATTTAACAGTAGCCTATTGAGTAACTTGGGTGTTAATTCGTGTAAGGAACTTTTGACTTCCGTAACATCATTGAGATTTTTATCCTTATTATAATTCTGATCCAAAAATATATAAAGGCTTTCCAGTTCGTTCAATAGCTTACCTTTTTCCATACTCCTAATTATCGTCAAATCTTTTTCTATGGAAGTAAAATGGTGCGTGTCTCTTTCATGTGCTTCCTATGGTTGAGTATTTATTATGTTTTTCTGCATTAAAATGCTCCATGTACCTCGTAAAAAAGTTTCTCCCAGTTTGTCCAATATAAGAAAACCCGCATTCTGAGCATTTCAGTCTATAAACTCCTGATTTCGAGTAACGATGGTTTACCTGATTAATTTTGCCGGTGATTGAAAAATATACTTTGATTCGTATTAGAAGTTCTAAAAGCTATGTTCACACCGTGTTTCTTGAACGTATTCGTCGGGTTAGTATACGTAAACATCATTCAATACAGAACAAACATGAGGATAATGACCTGTAATTAAAAAAAAAAAAAAGAAATTGTTGCGGCCATGTTCTCTGTTCTTCAACTTTGATAACGCTGACTCCTTCCACCTGCGAAAAGTGTAATTTTCTCCTTTATAAATCAGTAAAGGAATGAAAGGGAGTAAGATGTTCTTTTTTAAACAGTGTAAAATTGCAGGTGTTTTAACTTTACATTGCATCGAATTAATTGCAGTCCACAGTGAATCCGTAACCTGCCTAATTGTAATGACATAAACAAGAAATGCCCCAGTAGTAAAGGCAATTATTAGAATAAGTGGATAAACATTTATTTTGCAAGTGATGTTCAGTTTACTTTCCAGGAACTCTATGTAGGTTCTGCAAATTATTTTTTTAAATTAACGTATTTAATCCATATTTTTTGGGACAATTGAGTCCTAATAATTTCATCTACATTCTCCTTGCATTCTGAGAGAGAATTCTTAGGAACCTAATTCCCTTCCTTTGCCTAATATAGAAAGAACTCTGTTCCATATATATATATATAAAGAGTTTAAATATTGGTGTAACTATTATTGTTAAAATCTATTAATATATAGCATTTCAGCATAAACATGTCCATGGAAAATTCCTTTTAGATTTCAGGCAGAAAACAAAGAATAGTTCTTTTTTATATAAGTAAACAATGTAATGTATCAAGACTCCATTTATCAGAGCTGGGTAATTAAATTACTCTTCAGAAATGTTATAGTTCATGTATTTACTGTCATCCAATTACATTATTCTGATATTTGTCATAAATTTCCAAGTTTTTAAAACTTGGTGTAGAAATTGGGCTTTACATAATAGGCCTATGAAGTCATGGTGATTTACTATTAGATATTTTGTTTAAATAATATGCTAATCTGAGATTAGATTCAAACCTTAGAAGAAATTAATTTTACGATTGTTAATTATGTATAAATTGTTCAGTTATCTTACCCCCTTTTCACTTCAACTACTCTTTATTTACCTGTTAACATATACTGTGACTGTATTTATTCCTGAACTTGTCACTTCCTTTTATGGTCCACAGAAAACTCTGCAATAATGGTTCAGTTGTTTCCCGGGCACTTGTCTATTATTTGCTCTGGTGAACCATAACTTAGTGTGCTATCTCTTGAACATGAATCTAGGTGATAAAGAAGTACATCTTCATATTATTCAGATACTTCCATGTTGGTTGTAAATGCATTTGTGTTAATGAGAATTCAATCTTCTTGCAAAATACAACTATCAGTAAAAAGTTGAGAACATAAATACTGTGTGCTGGGATCATGGTAGAGAATAATAACTTAACCACCTTATTCTCGTGTAAATTTTCCATCTTCCTTACTATTTTTGTTAATAATTGCCAAGTTATCCATGCCACAGTGATTGAGTAAAACACTGGTGCCAGTGGTGATGATTTGTGATATCTGAAGCCATCTCTTTTCAGTTTTGACTCAATTAATTTATAAGTGTTTGGTTTTTTGGTCTACCAAAACTAATTTTGAATAAATATGTTTATAAACTACCTGAAAAAGAAAACATATGGTAACAGAGTTATACCTGAAAAAGGAACAGCTTGAAATTAATTTCGGCAGAATGAAGAACCAAACAGTTATAAAAATAAAATATATAAAAATACTTGATGAGTCTTAACACCATGTCACAAGGGTACCTTGTATCTATATTCATGTTGTAGTTGTCTTTCGGATTTGAGAAGTGTTCGGATAGTAGTGTGAAGATGTTATGTGTATTGTCTCTTTGAATCGTCACATATTGTACTTTTAGTTATCACATGATATTGTTCTTAAATCGTCACCTTATGTCTATCGTTCATGATCAAGGTTGTCACAAGAAGAATGACTGACAGTGAGTGGGAACTAACGGATATAATGTAATTATTAAATTAATGTAGTAATGGTCCACCTTTCAATACTATAATATGTAATATTCTAAATTACATTAATTAGGGACTAGTTTCGGCCGGGGCTGGCCATCTTCAGCCTTAATGTAAAACACCTAATAACTAAACAAATGTACATGCACACAATTGACATAAAACAAATGAAAACAAATATATACAAAGTGACATTAAAAACTGGGATGGAATTATGAATAAATCTGAAAATGAACTAGGTTCTAACATCTTGAGTATGTTCATCATTGAGAATAATTTCAAGTATTAATTTATATACACAGAACTGTTAGTTCTAATACTGCTGGGAACTAGTAAATGTTGATCCTGTAGTTTGTCATCAAATCTATTTGTGTGGTGTTAGCTATATGTAATCCATTGGACACTGCTGTAAATAACCACTAGCTGATGGGGAACTGTTAGATGTTGTTTCATCCTCAATCAAAATAATAAATGAGATGCTCTCATGGTGCTTGTTAAATCTTGCTGAAAATGTTGTTGGACATTGTCAGGACAGCACATGAAGATGTGGTTAACACAGCTGATACATTGTGTCTGGTATAAAAAAAAATTTGCGATTCATTGCGGTGCCCATGAAGTTAACCTGATAAATTAGATAAAATTAAATTAATGAATTGAATGAGAGAATGTGTTAGTTAGATGGCATAGGTTATATGAGACTTACCTCTCAATACAGCATGAGGTGTGTGGTCTATTGTTGAGTGTGCTTCAGACTAACTGTTGTGAGATTCAAATGAAAAGGAAGGAGCAGGGAGGGGAAGGTCAGAAGGAGAGGGGGTTGGGGAAGGGGGTGGGGTGGGGAGGGGGATTAAAGTGGGGCTGAAGGATGTGGGAAAAAGGATGGCTGTTGAGGAAATGTGCTGTGAATATTATGAAAAACTGAATTATGACTTGTTGGTTTGACATTGCTGAAAATGGGAATTAGAAGGTCAAAAAGGATATTAGGTTTTTCTGAAATTTCATTAAGATTATGATTTGGGTTGAAATATTGATCCAAATGTATGAAGCAGCTTTCGGTAATGTTAAGGAGGGGTCCTTTATTGATGATTTTGAGAATTTCCATATCTTGTTTTATGCCTGTGAATTTGTGCTTATAGTCATGCATATGCTGTCCTACAGCCGAAAATTTATTGTATTTCAGGGCATTGACGTGTTCTGAGTACCTTATCTTAAAATTTCATTATAGACTGTTATGCCTTTCAGCGTTCAGTCTGCAAGCCTCTGAGAATTTACTAAACGTCGCCACAATCCTCGATTTGCAACTAGTGTTGTGGCCTCATTTAGTTCTATACCTCTTATCTTTAAATCGTTAGAAACTGAGTCTAACCATCATCGTCTTGGTCTCCCTCTACTTCTCTTACCCTCCATAACAGAGTCCATTATTCTCCTAGGTAACCTATCCTCCTCCATTCGCCTCACATGACCCCACCACCGAAGCCGGTTTATGCATACAGCTTCATCCATCGAGTTCATTCCTAAATTAGACTTTATCTCCTCATTCCGAGTACCCTCCTGCCATTGTTCCCACCTGTCTGTACCAGCAATCATTCTTGCTACTTTCATGTCTGTTACTTCTGACTTATGAATAAGATATCCTGAGTCCACCCAGCTTTCGCTCCCGTAAAGCAAAGTTGGTCTGAAAACAGACCGATGTAAAGATACTTTCTTCTTGGAGCTGACTTCCTTCTTACAGAATACTGTTGATCGCAACTGCGAGCTCACTGCATTAGCTTTACTACACCTTGATTCAATCTCACTTACTATATTACCATCCTGGGAGAACACACAGCCTAAATACTTGAAATTATCGACCTGTTCTAGCTTTGTATCACAAATCTGACCTTCAGTTCTGTTGAATTTCTTACCTACTGACATCAATTTAGTCTTCGAGAGGCTAATTTTCATACCATACTCATTGCACCTATTTTCAAGTTCCAAGATATTAGACTGCAGGCTTTCGGCATAGTCTGCCATTAAGACCAAGTCGTCAGCATAGGCCAAACTGCTTACTACATTTCCACCTAACCGAATCCCTCCCTGCCATTTTATACCTTTCAGCAGATGATCCATGTAAACTACAAACAGCAAAGGTGAAAGGTTACAGCCTTGTCTAACTCCAGTAAGTACCCTGAACCAAGAACTCATTCTACCATCAGTTCTCACTGAAGCCCAATTGTCAACATAAATGCCTTTGATTGATTTCAAATCAAATCAAATCAAAATCTCTTTATTTGCAAATGAGGTGTCTACCTCGGTGGCAAATGGTACACTAAAATACATTATTGTCAAGCACTAAATATTAAATTAACAAGAGAAAAAAAATGTTCCTATAATACAATATTATACAATTTACGCTAACAATGTTTTCTATTAAACACACAGCTCATCCTTAATAAATTTATATTGTTTACAAAATTCTACTTATAATATCTCCTGTACTACTTACAAATATAGTCAACTGATATACAGTATGTGGAATTACTTCAAATGATACTATACAACTGGTATAACATTAATATTTACATTGCATTTATTTATTTACTTTTTTTTTTTTTTTTTTTTTTTTTTTTTTTTTTTTTTTTTTTTTTTTTTACCCCTTCTGGATCCTAAGTAGCATAACGACCTGCTGCGTCTTAACCAGAGCCCCTTTTGCCACCACTTTTCAGAGTTCCTGAAGGGCCTTCACAGCTACCGTAGCGGTCCCAGGGCCCTCGAAGTCCCCACTGTACTTCACCCCTACAGGCAGTCCCCTACTTTGGCTGTCCAAACTCCTTAGACCAGGGGATGGAATTAATTTATTCACACACATTTTTTTATTTATGATAACCTGCACTGGTCGAATGCCCTCTAACACTTCATTTATTTTCTCTGTTGCTGTTTATTCTCTTCTTGAATATCTGTACAGATTTTGGAAAAGGATCAAACACTACCCCTGGTAAACTGTTCCACTCCTTTTAATAATCTACCTTTAATTCCATAGTCCCCCAGTATGGCGAACATCTTTTCCCTCGGTACCCTGTCATATGCTTTCTCTAGATCTACGAAACATAAACACAACTGCCTATTCCTCTCGTAGCATTTTTCAATTACCTGGCGCATACTGAAAATCTGATCCTGACAGCCTCTCTGTGGTCTGAAACCACACTGGTTTTCATCCAACTTCCTCTCAACGACTGATCGCACCCTACCTTCCAAGATGCCAATGAATACTTTGCCTGGTATACTAATCAATGAGATACCTCGATAGTTGTTGCAATCCTTCCTGTTCCCTTGCTTATAGATAGGTGCAATTACTGCTTTTGTCCAATCTAAAGGTACCTTACCAACACTCCACGCTAATTTTACTACTCTATGAAGCCATTTCATTCCTGCCTTCCCACTATACTTCACCATTTCTGGTCTAATTTCATCTATTCCTGCTGCCTTATGACAATGGAGTTTATTTACTATCCTTTCCACTTCCTCAAGCATAATTTCACAAACATCATTTTCCTCCTCCCCATGAGCTTGGCTGTTTGCAACACCACCAGGATGATTTCCTTTTACATTATATTTATTGATTATTTTATCTATAAAGAATCTGCTGTATCCATTGGATTTAGCTATATGGCGAATAGTGTTCAACTCATTTTTGAGGTCTCTTTTAGACATTGGAACATTGAAGGCTCGGTATACCATGCTGTTGTATGCTGCTCGTTTGTGAATTTGAGGGTGTGAAGAATCTTGACGGATTGTGGTGACTGTTTGGGTGGGTTTTCTGAAAATCTTATATCTTAAGTAACTTGGGTGTCTGGTAATAGTTAGGTCTAGAAAATTTATTTTCTGGGATCACAAAAAATTTTATACCAGACACAATGTATCTGTGTTAACCACATCTTCATGTGCTGTCCTGACTATGTCCAACAACATTTTCAGCAAGATTTAACAAGCACCATGAGAGCATCTCATTTATTATTTTGATTGAGGATGAAACAACATCTAACAGTACCCCATCAGCTAGTGGTTATTTACAGCAGTGTCCAATGGATTACATATAGCTAACACCACACAAATAGATTTGATGACAAACTACAGGATCAACATTTACCAGTTCCCAGCAGTATTAGAACTAACAGTTCTTTGTATATAAATTAATACTTGAAATTATTCTCAATGATGAACATACTCAAGATGTTAGAACCTAGTTCATTTTCAGATTTATTCATAATTCCATCCCAGTTTTTAAAGTCACTTTGTATATATTTGTTTTCATTTGTTTTATGTCAATTGTGTGCATGTACATTTGTTTAGTTATTAGGTGTTTTACATTAAGGCTGAAGATGGCCAGCCCCGGCCGAAACTAGTCCCTAATTAATGTAATTTAGAATATTACATATTATAGTATTGAAAGGTGGACCATTACTACATTAATTTAATAATTACATTGTTCTTGCAATTCAATACGGATCAGAACCATGAAGTTTATAACCTATGAACTAAGGGATATGTTTTCAAAATGCATCCAGCTGAGTGTACAAAGCCAGACTTAGCCAAAGTGGACTTTCGTATACTTCATGTCTCCAGAGATGTGACAATCAAGATTGTTCATATGTACAGGCAGGCAACATATTATACAGTTTGAGTATCTTCTCTGCATGGCAGAATACAGGGAGTTGACTGGGGCAGTGATAGGGAGTATAGGAACTCAAGAAGTATCATATTTGTGTACATTTTAGCCCATTGTATCCATGGAAGGTAAACTACTCTCTGCACTTCTGGTTGTCTTAGATGAACCAAGTGGCACAATTGGCCCCCTTGTGCAACAAAATATGATCTGTGTCATAAAACACTGATCTTGTTCAAAATCATGCAAAGTAGACAAGAGTATTCTTCAGCAATGGCGAGATAACTGTCTCTCTCCCAATGTTGTAACAAAATGTGGTTTGGTTCTAGATGTATTTTCACTCATCAACAAAATCTGTTCATAATTCCAAATAAACACATGCAGGTAACAATCATTCCACCTGGTGCAACTTCTCTTGTTCAACCTTTGGATGTACCGTCAAACGGGGTGATTTCAGACAGTTTTGAGGTTATATTCATCTTAACTCATGAAGGGAATTTTAAATTGTGTTGTTTATCAACCTAATAATGAGGAATACATCCAATTAATACATACCTACAAATGAAAAATACACGCCAACATATGTGTTCCTGAGAAAACAAAAAGTAGTGTCCAAATTCACCCTGTGCATCACGGCGATTTTGGACACGCATGTTTTTTAAACTGTTGCCCTAAGTTTCAAAGTGTATTAGGTGATTTCGGACACAAATAGTTCTTTATTTTAATTCTACGTTCTTTCTGCTTTAGTGTTGTGATATTTAAAGTGTTCTAAGGATGTCCAAAATATGACTAGCTGGTTAAAATCATTGTAATGATAAATTTAATGTTTTACTGATCACATTTTATTTTCTGGCAAGCTAAATGTAAAATTTTCCCATCTAAATTGAAATATTAATAATATTATAAACTGCACAGAAATACTACTGAAAGATCTTGATAATTTTTCTTACAAACAATACAAATCATAATGCAAAAAAATCAGTACAATGAACATGTAGCCTATAAATCTAAAATACATTTCCTCTGAAAATAAACATTCCTTTCTTCTCAGCTTGGGCTGAAAGTATTTTCAAAATTTGTTCTTTAGCTATTGTATCCTCATCAGGGATGTTAGGGAACACAAACACTTTTCTGCTGTTTTTATGTGGGCGCAAATATTTGACATCCACATTACTTGAATGAATATTTGAGGCCACGCGAAAATACTTCCTTGTATGCTCTTTGTTCCTCAACTTGTATTTATAATCTGCAACAAGGAAAGCCTCTTTTTGCAACACCACAACTTCATTATCTTGGTCATTACATTCATTGCGTGTTTCATCGCATTCATTTTCACAACTGCTGCAATCATTTATAAACACTTGAGTCTGTTTGCCTCACTAAGAACCATAGTTATAATGCATTCCTTCCGGTCGCGACAATTGAAAGTATCCACTTAATGATAATGCATGAACATTCAACAATGCCAGTGCACACTGGAAATTTTCCGAAGTATGAAGTTGACTCATAATAAAAATCATCGAACGTGGGAAACATAACCTCAATGCCAAACTAAAACGCGTGCGGAAGTGCAAAGCAGCGGTGACTCATTGCTACCCAACAACAACAACAACAAAAAAAAAAAAAAAAAGGCAAAATCTACCATACTGTCTAAAACCACCTCTGTATCCGAAATCACTGAATTGATGGTATAATTTTTTCATCAATGGAAGAAATTCGCCAAACATTTTTGTGACAGAATTTTACTCTACAACTTTGATATTGACCTCCAGAGCTGTAATGGTATCATCAACCCTCATGTGCTTATCTGTAACCAGTTCATTGCCCCCATATTCAATATATGAAAGTTACATTTCCAGTTGAATGTGATGCCTTTGATGCTCCTGACAATGCTATTTGGGACACTGATGATTCGAGTTGTTCAGCTCCCAACTGCATCATTAACCCAATATGCTTATTGACGTTTGCACTTGTGTTTAACAGATTTTTACATCAAGACCCACAAAAATGTTTAATTATATGTAAAGACAGTAAAAATTAATAGGATAATCATTGCTTATGGCTGAGTTTCCTGTTGTATTGGTTATTATACCAATGTCTATCCAATATCTACCTATGCTCTTAAACATGTACTTGCTGAAACCAGTCAAGACATGACGGTCAATGGAATAGATCACTGATCTCTATACCTGGATGGCTGGTAGCTTGGGTAGCAGTAAGCCGAATAGAAGATGACTGGCGTGGTAAGATGGCAGCGAGCGCACGGTGCAGTAGACCACGAGGAGCGCGCTTGCTTTGTTTATGCTTAGTTCAGTGACGCCAGGCCTCTTGATTGTAGTTCCACGAGTGTTCTGTGCTGTGTTATTGCAAAGTAAATAGTAGTGTATTTTACGAATTTAGGTTCGTTGCCTTATAGTATACTTGTGGATTACAAAATTCAATTTAAATATGTATGTGTTTATCTGAAATATGAATGAAGAAACATTCTACGGGGTATTAACATACCGCAGTATTCAGCTTATGGATGTACAAACAGAACCGATCAGCAGAAGGAGAAATCATTTCATCGGGGAGTTTTAATAATAATGTTATTTGCTTTACGTCCCACTAACTATTTTTAAGGTCTTCGGAGATGCCGAGGTGCCGGAATTTAGTCCCGCAGGAGTTCTTTTATGTGCCAGTAAATCTTCCTAGGGTAGTGTTTTGAGTTTTAGGTTTATTGTATCTTATTTCGCATATTCCGGGAGCAAAATGGCAATTAATTTTTGTAGGTTTCCTTTCTCGAGACCCGAACATCTACGATCATCGATTAGGAGTATCAGGCGGGAGAATTGGGAGCCTTCTAAAACAGCTGTTCTCTGCTCGGATCACTTAGAGGAAGACTGTTTTGATAGAAATGGACAAACTGTACACCTTAGAAGTGATGTACAGCCAACTGTTTTCAATTTTACTGAACATTAACTGCAAGTAAAGATTTACTTATATTTTTTTTTTATTTCTCATAATTAAACTGACGGTTTCGATTAAATAATTGACGTGACCTTATAACAATCTTAGAAAATGAAGTCTGGAGGAATTCTAGACCTTATTTACATCAGTAATAATTATGGGTTTCAGACACTGGAGTGGTGGGAGAAGGGAAAGTGTGGTGGGTGTTTGGGGCTATCCCATTATACTATTCGTGGTATTTGGGACTCTTTTAACTGGTGTTACATATTTCTGATGATGACTATCAATATCTCTTTGCTAGCTGAATTTAATTAAAGAGGTCTGTAATAGTAAATTAAGCTGCAGGTAATGTGATATATTGACAAGTTTTGAATATTTGCTGGTTTTATAAATGTGTACATTTGCTTCAATGATATTTTAATTTGATCATATGCGCGTTATTTCATGGAAACAGGAAACAGAAATTCATTATCAAGCACCGATTATGATATGTCGAATCTAGGCCTGTATATTGAGCTACGTTTATAGGTACATCATTTTAAGAATGCATAATTTCGTGGCATACATGTATACAATTTACAGCAATGTTTCCAGAAACTGGTTTTCACTCGTATTGTGTTACCGATCGCTAATTGCATGTATTCAGCACCTAAGTTAATATTTGTCGGCCGTTATTATACACTCATGTTTATTGCTATCCCGGAGATTTACTGACCTCGGAATGACGTGTCAGTGATCCCAATGTCCTTATGGTTTGAGTGAACATGTCTCTATATTTTTAATTATTCCAATGCGCCATTAATTGCGACTTAAAATTGACTCTATTATCATTGCTTCCCCATAAGGAGAGCTCTGGGTTGGGTACGCCAACATGGCGAACCGCGCGCTCAACTTGGCGTACTTTCTCCTGCAGCGGAGACCTGCCATCAGCGATCCATGTATAGAGATCAGTGGAATAGATATTTATTGAAGGATTTTCTTATATATGACATTCCTTGTACTTTATATTTTAAATGATTTCCTTTAAGTCACACCGACACAGATAGATCTTACGGCGACGATGGGATAGGAAATGGCTAGAAGTGGGTAGGAAGCAACTGTGGTTTTAGTTAAGGTACAACTCTAGCATTTGCCTGAGTTGAAAATGGGAAAACACTGTGAACCATCTTCAGGGCTGCTGACAATGGGGTTTGAATCCATTAATCTCCCAAATGCAAACTGATAGCTACATGATCCAAATCGCGCAGCCACTTGCTTAGTGCATTCCTTGTACAATTACCTTTTGGCACCACTGAAATTTTAAAATATCACACTCTACTCTCTTGAGACTGCAACATTTAACTGGCCATGACTGAAAACTGGCTGAGGTAAATAGAGACTGTCATATCTCTTGAGGTTTGTTAATGGTAATACAAAATGCCAAAAATATTGGAAACTGGCACCTCTTGACAAAAATGGAAGTGTTTTATTGGATGTTGTTAAAACAATTCAAGGGATTGGAGCTCTCATTCCAACTTTATCTCCACTTACTATTTCCAAATCTAAACACTTTTCGTACATACTTCTTAAAATTAGACCCTGGTTTGGTTCCGTTTAGGAGCGGTTGAGAAACGTGCAGTTTTCTGAGGAGCATAAATATGGCTCCAATTTTTAGAATAAGAATATGTGGAGGCAAATTATTAATTCCAAGAAATTCAAAAATTATGTAGGAAATTGAAGTAGCTAGCTTTCATCTTCAGTATTAATCTATTAATGCTAGTGTATGGTTTTGAACTACCCAATGACTTTCAAATTAATTTCTTAATTAAGAATGCCAACTTTAGAGAAAATCATGATTTCATCATGTGCTAAAATTCTGGCTGGTAGTTCAATAACTTTTGATCTGTCACCATGTACAGAGGGGTAATCATCATTACCAATTTCTTGCAAAAAAATTAGGTAATTCCATCTTTTGTGGTTTTGCCCATGTATTTGTATGTTACTAGTGTATTTTAAAGAAGGGTCAAAGAGGAGAATATTTCATACAGTTATAAATAAATAATTGTTTGGCGATAAGCTTGTAGCTAAACAGGCAAAACATTTATGAAATCTCCTCCCAAGAACAATAATTTTCCGACCAGAAGGAGTGGAATGTCATTACCTATGATATATTTTAGAAGACGATTCATGCACATTAATGAATTACTATTTGCCATGGGGGCTTTATCCCATTTTGAGCCATGCAAATGAAATATCGTCAGCTGCTTTGGAACTTAATTTTAATCCAGACACTGAACTCTCATTTAAATTTAAAGGAACTTTGAATGTAATGTGCACTGTTCAACTGCTTGAGCAGCAAAACAGCACCTATTCCTGTCCACGTTACTGGTATAACATGAAACCCTAAATTGAAGCACTTTTGTATTATATATCCTAAATGTTTTTCTAGTGCCCCAGGACCATAGATAAAATGCATTCTTGACATTTGTGTTGTTTTGTTGGAGCACGTCAATGATTTTATTAATAGTAATTGAAAATTACAACATGAAAAAAGTAAAAACTTTCTCCAAAATCACTCAAGCTATCAAATATAGGAAAAGATGACATGGAGAAGGAAATGTTTAAACTTATCTGAAATCGCTTCAAGCTAGCAAATATAGGGAGAACCACAGAAGAGACAGTAAAATTGTGCTCAATAGCTTCTTCACGGCCAAGCGACTCACTGCAGCTCAGGCTGGAAGAAGCAAAAGTACAGCTGATCAGCAAGACGTCTGACTGTGCATGCATGCTCACCCCCTTCTACTTCCTTTATTGTGCTAGATGTGTCAGCACTCTAATGGTTCAGGCAGCCTTGAAATACTGGCAAGGGCTTTGGCCAATCAGAATGCTACATTTTCCTTTAATAATTAAAAAATAACTTTCTTCTTTCTTTCTTTCTTTCTTTCTTTCTTTCTTTCTTTCTTAATCCGTTTACCCTCCAGGGTTGGTTTTTCCCTCGGACTCAATGAGGGATCCCACCTCTACCGCCTCAAGGGTAGTGTCCTGGAGCGTGAGACTGTGAGTCGGGGATACAAATGGGAAGGAGGACCAGTACCTCACCCAGGCGGCCTCACATGATGTGCTGAACAGGGGCCTTGTGAGGGATGGGAAGAGCAGAAGGGATAGACAAGGAGGAGGGAAGGAAGCGCCTGTGGCCTTAGTTAATTACTATCCCGGCATTTTATAATCTGTCAGTTTCATGTCTGTATTGATATTTGTTATTCACAATTACAAAGAATGGGTACCTTCCACCTAATCAATACTTTATTATATCTTGTTACAATACAGTACCGGTTTCGACCTTGACAGAGGTCATCCTCAGCTGGTCATAAGATCTAAAGTTAACCTAACACATAATTTAAAAACATTACTAATTTTAATGAAGAATGTCATATGATATGAGTGATGATATTAAAATATACAATGATATTAAGTGTCCTCTGGTTTGAAAAATTAAGCATCGATGTTTATGTGACATGTATATGCTACTTGAAATTCTGGTGAACTGTTCATGAGTAACACATAATTTGTTAAAATACAATTTCTATAACTTAAAATGTTCACAGTATGTTTGTCCCAAGCATTCTAGAATATTCAATGATGTGAATTGTTTGTCTTGTGCATTCATACAGTTGTGATGTTGAATGATTTACATCAAAATATTGTAGTGTGTTATTAGTTTCTTCAATACTAATCTCGTTATATGATATTAAATAGGTGCATATGCTCCCTCTTTGTAGTTGTGTTGTTGGACATGCACAACGTGCTCCCTAACAGTACACATCGACTAGTCAACTGCACTATATTACTAGCATGTCCAACAACACAACTACAAAGAGGGAGCATCTGCACCTATTTAATATCATGTAACAAGATTAATATTAAAGAAACTAATAACACACTACAATATTTTGATGTAAATAATTCAACATCACAACTGTATGAATGCACAAGACGAACAATTCACGTCATTGAATATTCTAGAATGCTTGGTACAAACATACCTGTGAACGTAATGCTTCACCAACATTAATTAAACTCCAGAGTGTACCTCAAGAATACTGTGAACATTTTAAGTTATAGACATTTGTATTTTAAGGAATTAAGTGTTACTAGCTTTCATCACAATCCATATCTTTTGAATATTCTAGAATGCTTGGTACAAACATACCCATGAATGTATGCAGCGATTTACCAACATTAATTAAACTCCAAAGAGTACCTCAAGAATACTATGAACATTTTAAGTTATAGAAATTGTATTTTAAAACATGGTGTGTTACGAACAGTACACCAGAATTTTGAGTAGCATATACATGTCACATAAACATCAACGCTTGTTTTCTAAAACCAGAGGACACTTAATATCATCAGTCATATCATATGACATTCTTAAGAATTAATAATGTTTTTAAATTATATGTTAAGTTAACTTTAGATCTTATGACCAGCTGAGGATGACCTCTGTGAAGGTCGAAACCGGTACTGTGTAGTAACAAGATATAATAAAGTATTGATTAGGTGGAAGGTACCAATTCTGTAGAATTGTGAATCCTGGCATTTGCCTGGAGGAGAACTGGGAAACCACAGAACACCACTTTGAGAATGGCTGAGGTGGGAATCGAACCCCCTCTACTCAGTTGACCTCATGAGGCTGAGTGGAACCCGTTCCAGCCCTCGTACCACTTTGCTAATTTCATGCCAGAGACGGAAATCGAACCAGGGCCTCCAGGGATGGCAGCTAATCACACTAACCACTACACGACAGATGTGGACCAATTAAAAAAATATGTAGCAAGAAATGTTTATGCTTTTATGATTTTAAAGACACACTGCAAATCTACAGGCCAAGAGCTTTCATTAGAATGCTTTATGATGTCAGTCGGTTCAGCTGTTCTCTCAAATTCACCAGGCACTCACCAGGAAGGGAGGCACACACGGTTACAGAATTTCGTAGGTGTATCGCTGCACCATCTGGGTTCGTTCAGTTACCATCAGTGGGAACAGGAATCATAGGAAATGGCATCCTACACCGTGACCCATTTCATTGGGGGAGTGTGCTGGTGTATAATGAAAAGTGGATCACTGCACTGGCCAGGATATCTCCAAACTCGAATTGAATGGTCATCTCCATACAGACAGAATCGTGATTTGTCATTCATCACCAATCTGCAAGCTGCCATGCTGCCCATTCCTGGCAGAAGTTCAGATGTGCTTGGCGATGGTCAGGTCGTAATGGGAGATGTCCTAAGGGACACTCCAATGACAGATCCTGCTCTGATGGCCATCTGGATATGGTCCTGCTGGACACAGGCATAATCCCCAGCTGTCGTGAATTATTTCTGGATGTTGCACAGTGATGCTCCTGGAATTCATACAGTCTGTCATGCGATGAAATGATCCTCCCTGCTGGTGATCCTCCAGGGTGAACCCAAGCCTTTTTGCCATGTGTGTATACCCTCACATTCCCACTGCATCCAACACCAAAGCACAGTGTAGTCGGAACTGTTCAAGTAGTGAACAGTGTGCAGAAACTCCCAGCCTGCTTGTCTTAGTCCAACGGTGCGGCCTCTCTCAAACCTGTCTAGCTTGTCGAATCCTTGTTGAGTGTGTAGCTCTGAGGCTCACACTGCTACTAAAGCCTTATTCAGTGTCTTGTATCTATTAATCACAGAGGGACATGTATGCCTCTTAATGGCACTTCCACAAAAGCAATCAGAATTGAGTTAAACACAAATGGAACGCATGTCAGCCAATGACTACTGTTTGGCAACCTTTGTTGTACTTGTTTGAGTCATTCATGGCTTGCGATTTTTTGTGTGGAAATTAGTGTATATCCAAATTGACTGTGAGCAGATGGCAGCAAACCCCAAGATAGTTGAAGGTCAAGCACTCTTTTGGCTATAAAGCTTTTGTCCTGTTCCTCCACTTTCTCCAACTATATAGCCCACTTGCCCTGAACCACCACCTTGATGTGCAATGTGCTTCGAATGTGCTCATTTCGGATTTGATCCTTCTTTAAAATTCCTTGCTCACACCTAAGCATCTCCACCTCTGTGGCATTTAGATGATACTGAGCAAATAGCTGCATGTTTTGGGTCACATAACTAGCATCTTGCATTCAGGAGATAGTGGGTTCGAACCCTACTGTTGGCAGCCCTGAAGATGCTTTTCCATTGTTTCCCATTTTTACACCAGGCAAATGTTGGGGGCTGTACCATAATTAAAGCTTCCTTCCCACTCATAGTCCTTTCCTATCCCATCACCATAAAACCTTTCTGTGTCAGTGCAATGTAAAGCAAATTGTAAAAATAAAAAACATAATAATAATAATAATAATAATAATAATGTTATTTGTTTTACGTCCCACTAACTACTCTTTTACGGTTTTCGGAGACACCGAGGTGCCGGAATTTAGACCCGCAGGAGTTCTTTTACGTGCCAGTAAATCTACCGATACGAGGCTGGCGTATTTGAGCACCTTCAAATACCACCGGACTGAGCCAGGATCGAACCTGCCAAGTTGGGGTCAGAAGGCAAGCGCCTTAACCGTCTGAACCACTCAGCCCGGTAATAAAAACATTTGCATGACACTCGGTGTTCATACAATATCCACCATCATAGGTCAGTGCAGGCTTCATCATCATCATCATGTAGAGCTGTTTTGTTTGAGTCATCAGTCCATAGACTGGTTTGATGCAGCCCTCCATGCCACCCTATCCTGTGCTAACCTTTTCATTTCTACGTAACTATTGCATCCTACATCTGCTTTAATCTGTTTGTCATATTCATACCTTGGTCTACCCCTACCGTTCTTGCCACCTACACTTCCTTCAAAAACCAACTGAACAAGTCCTGGGTGTCTTAAGATGTGTCCTATCATTCTATCTCTTCTTCTCGTCAAATTTAGCCAAATCGATCTCCTCTCACCAATTCGATTCAGTATCTCTTCATTCGTGATTCGATCTATCCATCTCACCTTCAGCATTCTTCTATAACACCACATTTCAAAAGCTTCTATTCTCTTTCTTTCTGAGCTAGTTATCGTCCATGTTTCACTTCCATACAATGCCACGCTCCACACGAAGGTCTTCAAAAACATCTTTCTAATTCCGATATCAATGTTTGAAGTGAGCAAATTTCTTTTCTTAAGAAAGCTCTTCCTTGCTTGTGCTAGTCTGCATTTTATGTCCTCCTTACTTCTGCCATCGTTGGTTATTTTACTACCCAAGTAACAATATTCATCTACTTCCTTTAAGACTTCGTTTCCTAATCTAATATTTCCTATATCACCTGCCTTCGTTCGACTGCACTCCATTACTTTTGTTTTGGACTTATTTATTTTCATCTTGTACTCCTTACCTAAGACTTCATCCATACCATTCAGCAACTTCTCGAGATCTTCTGCAGTCTCAGATAAAATAACAATATCATCGGCAAATCTCAAGGTTTTGATTTCCTCTCCTTGGACTGTGATTCCATTTCCAAATTTCTCTTTGATTTCCTTTACTGCCTGTTCTATGTAAACATTGAAAAGGAGAGGGGACAAACTGCAGCCTTGCCTCACTCCTTTCTGGATTGCTGCTTCTTTTTCAAAGCCCTCGATTCTTATCACTGCAGACTGATTTTTATACAGGTTGTAGATAATTCTTCATTCTCGGTATCTGATCCCTATCATCTTCAGAATCATAAATAGCCTGGTCCAATCAACTTTATCGAATGCCTTTTCTAGATCTACGAATGCCATGTACGTGGGCTTGTCCTTCTTGATTCGATCCTCTAAGATCAGACGTAAAGTCAGGATTGCTTCACGTGTTCCTACATTTCTTCTGAAGCCAAATTGATCTTCCCCCAACTCATCTTCAACTTGTTTTTCCATTCTTCTGTAAATAATACGTGTTAAAATTTTGCAGGCATGAGATACTAAACTAATAGTGCGGTAGTTTTCACACCTGTCAGCACCGGCTTTCTTGGGAATAGGTATAACAACATTCTGCCGAAAATCGGATGGGACTTCTCCTGTCTCATACATCTTGCACACTAAATGAAATAACCTTACCATGCTGGTTTCTCCTAAGGCAGTCAGTAATTCAGAGGGAATATCATCAATTCCAGGTGCCTTGTTCCTATTTAGGTCACTCACAGCTCTGTCAAACTCTGACCTCAAAATTGGGTCTCCCATTTCATCAGCATCAACAGCCTCTTCATGTTCCAGAATGAAATTATCTACATCGTTACCTTGATACAACTGTTGGATATGCTCCTGCCATCTTTCTGCTTTGTCTTCTTTCCCTAGAAGTGGCTTTCCATCTGAGCTCTTAATATTCATGCACCTAGATTTCCTTTCTCCAAAGGTTTCCTTGATTTTCCTGTATGCAGCATCTACCTTTCCCAGGACCATACAGCCTTCGACATCCTTGCACTTCTCCTTCAGCCATTCTTCCTTAGCTACCTTGCACTTTCTATCCACTTGATTCTTTAATCGCCTGTATTCTTTTCTGCCCTCTTCATTTCTAGCATTCTTGTATTTTCGTCGTTCATCAATCAGGTCTAGTATCTCCTGAGTTATCCACTGATTCTTAGTTGATCTTTTCTTCCTTCCTAACATTTCTTCAGCAGCCCTACTGACTTCATTTTTCATGACTCTCCACTCTTCCTCTACTGTGTTTCTTTTGGCCTTTTCATTTAGTCCTTGTGCAACATGTTCCTTGAAACGATCCATCACACTCTTTTCTTTCAACTTGTCTAGATCCCATCTTTTTTGCATTCTTTCCTTTCTTCAATTTCTTCAACTTCAGATGGCATTTCATGACCAACAAGTTGTGGTCAGAGTCCACGTCTGCTCCTGGGAAAGTTTTGCAATCCAACACCTGGTTTCTGAATCTCTGCCTAATCATAATGAAGTCTATTTGATACCTTCCAGTGTCTCCAGGTCTCGTCCACGTATACAGCCGTCGTTTGTGGTGTTTGAACCAAGTATTGGCGAGGACTAAATTATGGTCGGTGCAGAATTCAACCAGCCGACTTCCTCTTTCGTTCCTTTGTCCCAATCCAAATTCTCCTACTGTGCTACCTTCTCTTCCTTGGCCTACCACTGCGTTCCAGTCTCCCATCACAATTAGATTCTCGTCACCTTTGACATATTGTATTAAATCTTCTATCTCCTCATATATTCTTTCAATTTCTTCATCATCCGCTGAACTAGTAGGCATATAGACCTGCACTATTGTGGTGGGCATTGGTTTGGTGTCTATCTTGGCGACAATAATTCTTTCACTATGCTGGTCGTAGTAGCTTATCCGCTGCCCTATTTTCTTATTCATTATTAAACCAACTCCTGCATTACCCCTGTTTGATTTCGTGTTGATAATTCGGTAGTCGCCTGACCAAAAATCCTGTTCTTCCTGCCAACGTACTTCACTTATACCAACTACATCTAACTTTAGCCTATCCATCTCCCTTTTCAGATTCTCTAACCTACCACAACGATTCAAACTCCTAACATTCCACGCTCCGACTCGCAGAATGTCAGTATCCATCTTCCTGATGATCGCCCCCTCTCGTGTAGTCCCCACCCGGAGATCCGAATGGGGGACTAGTTTACCTCCGGAATATTTTACCCGGGAGGAAGCCATCATCAGTACATCTTTCATACAGAGAGAGCTGCATGTCCTCGGGAGGTGGTTACGGCTGTAGTTTCCCGTTGCTTTCAGCCGTGTAGCAGTATCAACACAGCTAAGCCATGTTGAGTATTATTACAAGGCCGTATCAGTCAATCATCTAGACTGCCGCCCTTGCAACAACCGAAAGGCTGCTACCCCCCTTTCGATGAACCATTCGTTAGTCTGGTCTCTCAACAGATACCCATCCGATATGGTTGCACCTGCGGCTCGGCTATCTGCATCATTGGGACACGCAAGCCTCCCCACCGCAGCAAGGTCACATGGTTCGCAGAGGAGGCATGTAGAGCTATCCTTTAGGATTCAGTGGCATCCTCTTATCTCAGTACACAGGTGAATGTTGTTTTCACTTCTGCCACTCTACTCTGATTCTGTGATTTATGTCCTCATCACATCCACCCAGTTTTTCCACCATGGAGCCAGGTTATTTAAAACTGCCACATTTTGGCAGTGTGGGAGTCCAGCAAAATATCACCCATTGGAACCATGGGATCTTTCAAAGTGCAGTGAAAATGGTTGGTCTTTGAGTCGCTCACTTTCAGTCTTCTAGCACTTTTTGTCATTTTTCAAATACTTACTGAGCCTAGCACTTTTTGCCATTTTTCAAATACTTCCTGAGGCAATACCACGCTGTTGCTGATCAGTGCAACATTGTCACCAACAGTTTTTTTATGTTTTAACAATTGGCTTTACGTTGCACTGACACAGATAGGTCTTATGGCGATGATGGTATAGGAAAGGGCTAGGAGTTGGAAGGAGCAGTCATGTCCTTAATTAAAGTACAGCCCCAGCATTTGCCTGGAGTGAAAATGGGAAACTATGGACAACCATCTTCAGCGCTGCCAACAGTGGGGTTCGAACCCGCTATCTCCAGAATGCAAGTTCACAGCTGCACGCCTCTAATCGCACAGCCAACTCACTCGGTGTCACTAACAGTAATGTCTCAAGAAGGGCATTTGTGATTTCTGATATCAAGAAATTCATGGCAACAATATAAAGGAGCAGGCTAAAAACACTGCCCTGGTGGACTCCATCTTTGATTGGAAAAGGTTTTATTATATCTAGGGTATATCTCACATATCCTGGATCAGAATCACGTAAGATTCTGGAATGCCATGAGCTCGTAAGTCTGCCCAAATCAGATCTTGTGGCACTCTGTTGAATGTCTTCCCAAGATCAATGAAAACTGTGTGCAGGTCTGTTTTGAATTGCATCTACAGTGGAATTTAATAGTATAAATCCACACCGGTTGGCATGTATCTTTGTCTGGATAAACTTCTCACACAATTTTTGATCACTTGTTCTCAAATCGTGTTGTTTCTTGAAGCGGTTATTCAAGATCACCAAATCATGATCTCTTTCCTTCCCGATTTGTTTCCCCAAAACTATAGCCACCATGCCACCTCTTATCTCCAGGATTTGATCGCCCTACATGGCCATTCAGATCACCTCTGAGGAAGATCTGTTTTCTCTGTGGTATTCCCTTATAACAGCATCTTCAGTTCTATCCATAATGCTACCTTCTCAACAACGTCCTGTCCAATTTCAGATGTGTATTCAGTGAAGATGTTCCATACTTCTTGGTGTATCACTAGTTTGTTTGATGATGCTTGTTGTTTAAAGGGACCTAACATTGAGGTCATCGGCCCTATCACTAGTTTGATACACATTAACTGGTCACTCAGTTTGTGAATGCTGATGATGTTCTTCTGTATTTCACTTGAAACAATTAGGCCTAAGCCAAAATTTCCATTTTCAACACTATGGTAGTGGAGTTTGAAAGCCTCAGTCTTACAAGGGAACATCCACAATGGTGAAGTCGCCAATCGCGATGAAACTTAGCAAACACATTGAGGTACATGTAAAAACAATGCCAGCATCAATTTTAGGTGCCAGCATTCATTAGCGCGTTAACTAAGAAGCCTAAAAGTTGCGACATTTCAAGTTCCACGCGATCAGCGATGAATACCTGCTGGCCAATGCTAAGCCGGCACACACACTTCCTGTCTGGAGACACACCCTCTGCACCGCCTTTTACCCTCCAAGTGGTTCTCCCCGGCACGTTCCCCTCCCTTCTCCTCGCACTTGCCGGCTGCTTGGCTGTGGAACGAGACCGGCGCTATATTTTGCTTCTTTACGTACTATAATTATTGAAATCCTTTAAATCACGTTCCGTTTCACACATAATGATAATAAATAACCTAAACGTATTTACTCATTTTATGCAAATGTTATATTTTCATTCCTGCTAATTCCGGTGGGTTGTCAATTCGTGGGTACAACCCCGAGTTAAGCACCATTGGGCGTGGACAAACGTGTTATAAGGTACCGCGTCCGACCTAGGCTTAAATTATTATTTACGTCTGAAACACCTTGAAGCTGTCGGTAGTGTCATTTAGAGTGGACATACATATGAAATTTATTAAAATAAATCACCCACCTTGAAACAACATTAAATATCCTTTTATTTAAAGAAATTACGTGCCCGGGTAGATGATCTCAATGAATGTAATGAGATGTTGTACCTCGGGATATCAAAATATGGTTACAGGTCCAGCCCTTCTTTTCATGTCCACTCCCCTACCCCCATTTTGTGTACGCTATCAGTTGTGTCATAACGAAACGAAATTGCGAACAACAGCAATTATAAACTCCGAGTTAGAAACTGCTGGTATTTCCCGTATTACATACTCTGGTATAAGGGAATCTAGATAGAATGTTTTTATTTGTGCTTGTATTGAATGATGTATTTATGTTTTGCAGTGAAAGGCACAACACATTTCAGTTGCAGCCATGGTTGTCGAACATAAATCAATTAAATGCATAGACAACATTGCTATGAGTATGACATGGAATGATTGACGTAATAAGCAAAGTCTTTAAAAAGAAATAAAGATGTGCATTTATATATGCAGTAGATATACCGTAATCACAGGCAGAGCTGTAGTCCTGCTTACTCGTACTTTTGCGCTATAGCTGACAGAGGTCTATGTATTCAACAAGTAGCCATATTAAAGTATCACACTACAGTCTTCTGGGTACAATGGCAGTTACATACGTAAAAGTGTACATGGCTATTGTACGAACTGGTACAACAATGTAAACTGCCTATACAATGTGGAAATTCCAAGGGAGAGCTATGAGGAAGGCTGATAGCGTACGCAGTGTAGCACAGGCTCTGTTCGACAGCTAAGCAGACGGCAGCGCGGGGAGAGGGAAACGAGTGGTGCTGAACCAGGCGGGGCGGAGGGGAGGAGGAGCAGAGGTGTGGCACAAAAGCAGTGTTCCGGCTAAGCATTGGTCAGGAGGAATTCATCGCTGTTCGCGTGGAACTTGAAATGTCGCAACTTTTAGGCCCCTTAGTTAACGCTCTAATGAATGTTGGCGCCTAAAATTGATGCTGGCATTGTTTTTACATGTACCTCAATGTGTTTGCTAAGTTTTATCGCGATCGGCGACTTCACCATTGTGGATGTTCCCTTTTTAGAACCCATTAATCTTGCTTTGCTACTATGATTTTACCATTTTGTTTCCTGGACATACGTGATACCAGTTTGTGTGCATCTCATGGCTTTCTCCAGCTCCAGACTCGTACCAGTCATTGATCTGATATTCAATGAGGCAATTCTGATTGTTTTGGTTGTTGTTTGCTTCATTTTACCAGCCGCCAGAAATCACCTGGGTCTGATGCAGATATTGTCAGCTCTGAGATCACTAAATGGCAATACGAGTTTGATTTTCATTTCTATCAAGCTAAGGGTATGAGGAAGACGGTCTTTAACAATGATGTTGTTTGGCACCTGTGCATGGATTCTATCTTACTTTACTTTTAGTCCCACTAGGGGTCTCCAGATGTGGGAACCTGCTATACACGCACTAGCTTATGGGAAGATGTTACCTTGAATGCCAAGATCCATAAATTCCACCCAATAATTTTCATGTGATACTTTAACATGTAATCAGTTAGAAATGAAACTGAACCCAGCACAGTCAGAAATGAAACTGAACCCAGTGTTGGCCATTACTTACCCTGTCTGATATAAAAATCAAGTATCAGGTTGCATACAGGAACTGCATTGGCTGAAAAACCTGGCATCTGGCTATCCACGCTGCATGGGAGTTGGTGATAGGAATGGTGGAGTGACATTGTAAAGAATTTTAATACACTTAAAAAATTACTCAGCCATATCAAGCAAGGAGACTTTAGAATTTCCTCCTTTCATTTTACACACATTTCTGGCATCTGTGTATGGAATTATCCATTATGTATCTAATTGTTCTTTAAGAAGTTAATCTGTGAGCAATGTTGTCATTCACTTCAGCTAAAGTGTGCAGATTTGTCCTATAAGCTTTATCTTTTAATGTTCCCCAGATAAAATAATTTCAGGTGATAATAATAACTCCATCATTAAAAACACATTATGAATTACCCACAAGGATTCCTTGTCTGCTATGAACCCTTGCAGAGTCCTTCAATCACATTGATTCGGAATATCACAGTCCATTTTTTTGCATTAGTTCTGATAGTGGCAGCTGAAAAAAAACCTAAGCTATTTACCCCTCTCTGTTAATTCATCAAAATGTGATAGCAAAGTATTTTGCACATATCTTCCACTGCTAATTGTTTAGTAAAACATTTTTTGAAATGGGCCTATTATTTTGCCGTTGGTAACTGTGCACCATACTCCCATTTTCTGATCATGAAGGGCATTCCTCATGATGCAGATATGGTTTTTCAGCCCTTCAATGCCATTAGTTCTACAAATTAACAGATCCATATAAAGTGAGCCAAGCCTCATCCAAAAACAGATTGAGATATGGATCAATATTCAAAATCCATTTCCAAAATCTAAGTTCGTACACCTCAGTAACTTTATAGGGCTTTAGCAGCACTTTGTACAGAACTGCAAGAAATTCCTGCTTGCTGAGAAAGAGGAACGTAATCGTACAAAAGTACGATCCACCCAATTTTAGGTAAGGAAATTGTCGTAAAGTTATTTGCAATATAAAATAGTGAAAATCATGTGATTTGTTAAGTTAAGATATAAGAACATAGGGTTAGAAGAAGAACTTGTAGTTAGGGATTATTAAACATGTATATCATTATTTTTGTATAACTTTTAATTTGGGTAAGAATCTGTACATATGGCATAGCAGTGAAGATTGCTCAAGATTGTGCAGCATGGGAAACGGTGACTATATTGGTCAAGACGGTTGAAGTCCTTTGAAAGTGTTGCAACAAGTAGCTAGATGTTAGTCCCCTTTAAACAACAAGCAAGGCTGAAGATTGTAATTCATTAGTGTGGATGAACATGAAAGAGCATTAATTTTCATATCGGTTGCTCGATAGCCAATCCGAAAGCTCCGATTTTGAGCTAGGTTGTGTTGAGTGAGAGACGTTTGGAGATGTGTCAAGAAAATCGTTGCTACCAGTGAACTTTTGGATATGCAACAGCCACGTGGAGCAAGACTATATACATATGTGTGCACCCGTGACAATATTCATTACGGGGTCATTACAAACTTATTTTCTGTGTTCATTCTGTGGAAGACACTACATGGTGTTCATTTGTTCGTTCATTCTCTGGGAGAATGTACAGTGCATGGTGGTTTATATGTGTAATCTGGAGCTAATGTGTTTTGGCAAAGAACTGATTATTGCTTGATGAAACATTGGTCATTCTCTGATTGTTTCGACATGACATTCGTTGTTCATTGATTCTACATCATGAAGTTGTTTGGATAGATTCACATAGTATAGTGAAGTGACTGGGATTTTTACCTCATGTAGTGGTAATGTTATTCCACAGTGATGGTGTTATTTTGTTCATGCAAAGGAGGTCAAGAAGGGGACAGCAATATCATCCATATGAAATCATCGCTCTGAAGACTGGCCTGTAATTTATGTACATACATTTCTGAACCAAGGAGGCAATTCATGTATATTAATGTCTTGGAGCGAAGCAAGGGGCCAGACCAACCTTTGGAAATACGGTAGTTGTTGGCAGCTGGAGGACTCAAGGCATCAGTTTGAAGAGGATGTGTCTGTGATCAAGGTTGGGGATGACCTTAGCAAATAAGGGGCATCCAAGTGTATGGAAGGTCATCGTACCTGTCCTTACTAGATAAAGTGGAATTCTACTAGCATCAGGCAGTGCCTGTCGGACTATTACCTAGAGGTATGTAATAAGTATGAATATATCAGAATTGATCGTGGTTGAATTGTGGGCATATTGCACATCTGTGGTTTGTCGATTTTGGAGACATAATTTATTAGTTTATTTAAGTAGCAAGACGAGTTGGTATCATCGATTGATGATTGTGGTTGTCATTTTTGTTTCAGGAGTAAATTTGCATGGTTAAACTTACGGTAAAACCTGACATGCTACCCAGATACATTTTCGGGATTTAAATGGAAGCAGGTGAGGTAATGAAACAAATTTGGAGCCTCGTCACACTATGATGGTTGCCTTGGGAGAAAGTGTTCTTTCATGCTAAACAGAGTTGTTTATTTCTGCAAGTATTTTGCAGATGGCACCCATTTTGTCGATTATATTTTATTCAAGCTAAAACATTTTAGGGAAATCTTCCACACATTGTGCAATTTTCTCTGGATTTTTTTCTACGATCATTCTATATTGTCTGTTCACTTTTCATTCTGAACATTTCCCATTTTGTGGGATTTGTGAATCACATTATGATTTAGAATATGAACACCTGGGATTTCTCTTCAAATAGTCCCTTGAGAGCGCGAGCAGAGTCCATGCAGACATATTAATGATATAAATAGTCACTGTCGAGAAGAATAATTTAACTTATCTGCCGTTTTGTATTCTTAGCAAACGCCAGCCCTGCGGTGTAGGGGTAGCATGCCTGCCTCTTACCCGGAGGCCGTAGGTTCAGTTCCCGGCTAGGTCAGGGATTTTTATCTGACTCTGAGGGATGGTTCGAGGTGCACTCAGCCTGTGTGATTACAATTGAGGAGCCATCTGACGGTGAGGTGATAGCGCCAATCTAGAAAACCAAGAATAGTGGTCGAGAGAATTCGTCGTGCCAACCACACAACGCCTCGTAATCTGCAGGTCTTCGGGCTAAGCAGCGGTCGCTTGGTAGGCCGTGGCCCATCAGGGCTGTTATGCCATGGGGTTTGGTATTCTTAGCAGACTTTACTCTAGGATTAGGCACATGATGCTTCTTTCACAGTTCAGACAACACTTAAGGAGCAGGAGGCTAAATGCCAGCATAGCAGCTTGGTAACTGCTTTCCACTCCTCATTTGGCCTTGAGCAAATGTGTATTGGCTGACACAGTAACTGCAGCTGCAGCTCCTTGGTCATCAGGTATTAGGACAATCTGGCACGAAAAATGCAAAATTATTTTATTCATTTTTCAAACTGGAGATTTATTTTAAGTTCTTGCTAACTTCAAGAGACTGAAATATTAATTTATAATCTAATACCATGATTTACAAATTTTGGAACCTGAAAATGAAAAGGAAGATGACTTTTACTAAACAATTTAATTGAACTGTTCAAGAAAGACAGAAGTAACACGTAGTCAGTATGTATAGTTTCTACTATTTATGGCTAATTGCACAATATCTGTCTACTGTGATACTTCACTGACACGGTTTTATTGTTCTCAATGCAATTTTATTTGTGTAAATAAATATCACACAAGATACGTCCACTTCTTGATTGTAAAACAACTTTATTGTCACTGAGTCTATTCTTTACAACACACAATTTCCACTCAGTTAGCTTAATTACTACTCAGTGATACACAATATTATACACAACACTGCAACACGATCAAGGGAAACGCACTGAAGCAATTTACTGTTGATTCTGACAAGTACAGATATCAACAAGTCCTCACACTCAGCTCGCTCACCGGCCTCTCGGCCTCTCAGCTCGATATATATGCCATTTGGCAAACAGTCTTGAAATCTCCAACTTCTAGAAATGTTCGTGCACAGGGTGAATGGAACGCACCCAAACAATCTATCGACCGGGCAGTCAATTGGGATGCTCTGTATAGATTGAACACCAACGTTTCATTACAATATACAAATCCACAGTGAGAGATCTACAATATTCCTAAAGCTTCCACCCGTGTCTGGATAATAAAACATCACAGTAAGTTTCCAGAAATCTCCATATGCATCAGAATTATAGTCAAATATATATTGAACCCAACTGGTTCATGTCATTGGCTTATAAATATTGTAGATGGACAAAAGTAATATTATATGAGGTAGAGTTCATATGTGAAGCAGGATGTATGTTGCAATCCAGCTTGCTAAATTATATCTTCAACAGCACACGAGGGAAGAAATAGCGGATATTGCATCAGAAAGAGGGTGATGGAACTTTCCACTCTGAAGAGAGGGAAACGTGAGATCGGTGTGCGACAGAGATACTGAATTAGGTTGGCAGAACTTTCAAATCATCGAATCACAAGGCGAGGGAAGAAATGAGGCAGTAGCAAAAATACCAATGTGAAAGCGCTGTGACATAAGTCTAAATCCAGAAGAGGTGATTATTAATGGCAAATAAGACTTCCATGTATTTATAAAAATGCGTATTTTGATCATCGCCGAAAAAACGTGTAGACTAAGCATTTCTCAGTGTAAAGGAACAATAACTTTTCTAATCCTGGACTTAATCCGCAGGGATTTTTCCCATATGGGAATTAACTATATTAAATCATCAACGATTGAATTATATCATGTAAAGTGCCAATAGACTTGTTCGTCAAGCAGTATTAAACTTAATGATGAAGTTGCGGGGCACATTGGAGCTTGAATTACCATTGAATAACGGACTCTGGTGGAAATAGTTTACTAATCAGACTGTTTTGCGAATGAAGTGCTATTGAGAAGAATGTATTTATTGTGTTTGTAATTTGTATCATAATTAATTTGTACTTTTGTATGCTCAGTGATCATAGGGTGTGTGCAGACACGTGTGTACCAATTATGCCGTACGTAAAATTGTGACAGGAACATGGACCTTAAAAGGGGAATTCTGGAGGAGAACCTTAAAGACGGTTGTATTTCCGTCATGATGGAGTTAGCACCGCATCGATGGGCCGACCCGATGACTGAGATAGTGCGTGGCTGAATCATGGAGCGAACCGGACAGGGATGAGTACATCTGATTTTATTTAACTTCACACTATGCATGAATAGCTGTTTGTGTAAATTTGTAAATAATAACTTCTTGCATGTAATGTTTTTGTTTGATTTAAATATGTAGCAAGGGTCAGCTAGATTTAGATAGTTCATTTTGTGGTACTAATGCCTTGGGGGTGTGTCTTTTATATATAATCTGCGTCTAATAATGTTAATTTGATCCTTAGAATATATTCCTAAGCGAATGTTGTATGATCTTCTGAAATGATATTAGCGTGTGGTAATGATCTTCTGAAATAATATCAGTGTGTGTTAATGTTTTAATAAGGTTAGATGGCATTTAGTACATTTAAGTAATTCGTGGGGCATGTTAGCAGTACTGGCATGTTGCATGATTATTTCTACTCTTCGAGAGAAATTCATCTATATTGTGCTACGGATTTGAACCAGTGACCATCAGTGAACATTACAGTGTATATTTAGAGTCTTTGTTCATCAATAAGTGATTTGATTTTTGTCAGCTTAATGAAATGTGCTGTGAATTAGTTTGTGTTTTTCAGTATTTCTTTATTGAGTTAATTTTTGTTCCTTGTTTGAGGTATAATACTTTAACACTCAGAACGCTAGTGAGAGGAAGAGAACCAATGATAATGTGGAATGAAATATATCATTGATATTTAAATGCAAAGAGATTAAGTATTCTCGAGGAATAATAGTTGTGAATCCTGGTGAGGTTTCAATCTGTGGACGTTATAATTGAAGACAAGATATTGTGTACTCCTGAATGTAGATTGCGAGTAATATTTTGTTAGAAGCCCAGTGGAGGCTGGATTATATGAAGCATTTGGAAGAGACTGAATGAGCTTAAGTACAGACATATCGTCAAGTGATGACAGTTATATAGCTGAGGCGCAAAGAAAACAGGTGTGTTTAATTTCAAGTCAAGATTTCTCCACAGCACAGCGTTCTAATGTTAAAGATTAAACACCGTCGAGATAGGGTCATCAAAGACTAATTACGATGTCATTTTTATATAATTACATTTGATCAAGTAAACCGCAGCACAAAGATATTAACATCATTTGAGTATCACTTTAGTTAAAGGTAGGGAATTTCAGGTTACTGTAATGGAACGTCTTGAGGGACATCACTTCGACTCTCGAACAGGTCAATGGACTTGTAGTTCACTGATGACTATTATTGCTGAATTTATTTGTTGTTATATGTGAATTATGTTTATTGTGTTTTGGCAGCAGAAATTTTGATTTGTGGTTGTAGTGAATTTATTGATTTGTGGATTCAATTCCATATGGTTGCTACGTTTGAGGCAAGGGTTCTATTCCCACTGCAATAGAGTCAGTGTAGATGTAAGTGTTTGGGGGATTTTGTGTTATTCATATTACGTAGGGCCCTTCGCTACAGATTTTGTTTTATTCAGTGTGATTTTATTGAGACAGCTGGTTATGTATGTGTGAAGTTAGAATATTCTATTCAAAAATCATATTTTCTCATGTTGTAGTCATATCCAGTGTACTCGTCAGTCCGCGTTTGTTTCATGATAGTTATTGTAGATGAGATGTAGTGAGCCATGATAGATAATGAATTAATGAACAATGAAATGTAACTCAAATTAATTGATAAAGATAGCACAGGTCAACTATATTTTAGAAATAATGTTCAATAAATTAATAATGAAACCCAGTAAGAGGTAATTAAAATAAAATTAATTAATAACGCCGGCAAAATTTCATTGTAACGAAGTCATAAATACGGATCTATCAAATGATGTAATGAAGTTTCAACCACTCAATATGTATTTCTTAGGAGTTTGAGTTTAAGAAAGAAAGTGTTTTCTGTCAATGATTTAATGAGTGGAATTGAATTAAATTTGAAACAGGCCAATTTATTAAACTTCAGAAATAAAGCATTGGTGCTTTATTCACAGAATATAACCGATTTGTAACACTGATGAATAATACGGGTTTCAGTTGACCTAGTGAGAGTTGAGTAATAATTTTTATTTTTCAAGTGTCGTCATTTATGTTTCGTATCCCTTTGCCAAAGTTTTTCTTTTAAATAAATTTATTTGCAAAAGATTCTCATTCATAATCTTTTATATTTTTTTTCTCTTTATCCTTCCTGCTTATTAATTTAAGATTAGTTTATATTTTTGAAAATATCACAGGGGATCACCCGTGTACGACCCTGGGATTATAACCGGTGCCCCAAATCATAGGTTGGAAGGGTAGAATATATTACAGACTTACTTATTACCTGTATCTTCTAAGTAGAGCAGAGGGCATCAATGAACTTCCGCCACCGGACTCTGTTCTGCGCCATCACCTTGATCTCGATCCAGGTCATCCCTCCTTTCTCCATCCCTTCTGCTATTACACTCATCCTCCATGTGTTCCTTGGTCTGCCTCTTCCCCTGCTACTTTGTGGGTTCCATTCCAGGGCTTGTCTTGCTATGTTGTCTGTATCTCACCGTAATGTATGCCCAATCCACTTTCATTCCTGCGACGCATCTCAATATTAATGGGAGTTTGATGGGTTCTTCTCCATAGCTCTTCATTGGAGATTACTTGTGGCCACCATATCCTCAGGATTTTCCTCAAACTTCTGTTCACAAATGTTTGAAGTCTGCTAATCAGTTGTTTGTTAGTCTTCCATGTTTCACACCCATAGAGCAGTACTGACTTGACATTTGTATTGAAGATGCGTAGTTTGGTATTGGTGTTAAGTTCCCTTGATTTCCAGATTGGTCTCAGCATTGCAAATGCTCCTTTAGCCTTATTTATTCTATTTCCTATATCCTCTATAGATCCTCCCTCAGGGGTGATTATACTTCTCAGGTAGCAAAACTGCTATGTCCGTGGTTTTCTTTCCATTTATTTTCAATCCCACCTCTGATGCTTCGGTTTTTAAATCCTTCAGCTTTGCTTCCATATCCTTAAAACTGCTGGCTAGCAAACACAAGTCATCCGCGAAGTCCAAGTCCTCCAACCTGCCTGTCAGTCCCCATTGAATTCCTCTTTGGCGATTCATTGCCTTCTTCATCATAAGATCCAGCACAATCAGAAATGTTATAGGTGATAGCAAACATCCTTGCTTAACTCCTGTGTTTGCTGCGATGGGCTCAGACAACATCCCCTGATGTAAAATTTGACATGTGTAGTTCTCATACATTTCTTGGGTTATCTTTATAATTTTCCTTGGAATCCCAAACTCTTTCATGGCTTTCCACATCTTCTTCCTTATTACACTATCAAACGCCTTTTCGAAGTCTACAAATAGTAGATACAGTGACGATTGCAGCTCTGTGGATTGTTCTATAATTATGCGCAGTGTGTTGAACTGGTCTGTACAGGACATGGGCGCCCATATGACAGTTTCTAGAGGGGGGCCCAGACCTTGGGGTACGTAGTAAATTTAATATTTTGGAAGATAAATGGCGATTTGTATTCTGCGGTAGAATAACCCACGGTATCCCCTGCCTGTTGGTGGAGAACGGTACTACCGCTTTCACGTAATACTGACTTTTAAAGCATTTTCTTGAAAGGAAAACACGTGACTACATTAGACTTTTGCCTTTCCCTGAAAGCTAGAGGGGGGCCGCGGCCCCACCTTGCCCCCGGGTATGGGCGCCCTTGGTACAGGAATAACCTTCTCTAAATCCTGCTTGTACTTTCCTCAGCCTAGAGTTAACTCGCTTTTTCATCCTTTTTAAAATTACTCATGAGAGTACCTTACTTGGTATCGAAAGTAGGATAATCCCTCTCCAGTTATCACATTCTAATAAATCTCCTTTCTTTGCAAGCTTAATCAACAGTCCTTTCTTCCAATCTGTGGGGATCTTCTCTTCTTCCCAAATCTTCTTGAAAAGTAGGAACAGAATCTCGACTGAAGTACCCACATCCATTGTCAAGGCGTCTGGTGCGATATTGTCCATCCCTGCTGCTTTGCCATTCTTTAGTTGTTTAATGGCCCTTTGGATCTCTGTTCTTGATGGTGATTCTCTACTTCCTGCTCTTCTTCTGTCATCACCTCTGTCTGCTCTTCCTTGATTGTTTCACGATTCAAGATCTCCAGAAATTGTCCTCTCCATCTTTCTAGCTGTTCCTTTTGTGTGGACAATAATCTCCCATTTTTGCCTTTCACTGGCTTGTCAGATCTAGATAACTTTCCTGTTGGTCTCTTGGTAATGTGGTAAAGGGTCTTACTATCATTGTTTTGTGCTGCCGTCTCAGCTTGTGTTGCAAGATTATTGATAAATGCTCGTTTGTCACGTCGAAATGTCCTCTTCAGTATTTTGTTAAATTCATTAAAGTCAGTTCTAGCTTGTACCTTCTCTTCTTGTGTTCTTGCAGTATTGAGTCTTTTCTTACATTCCTTCCCTCGATTCATGGCTTCCCATGTCTCAGAAGTAATCCATTCCTCTCTTCCTCTCTCCCTTTTGCCTAAGACCTTTTCACAAGTATTAATGTAGGTACTCCCTATGCTCTTCCAATTATGTTCAATATCTTGTCCTTTTTCCTCTCTTAGCTGTTGGAATCGGTTACTCAATTCTAGTGAAAAATATTGTTGCACCTCCTTATCCTTCAGTTTAACCCAGTTATACTTTATCCTCCTCTTCTAATGTATGTGCCTAGTACTTGCAATCTTCAGTCGGAGCGTAGCTACTACTAAGTGATGTTCACTTCCCACATCTGCCCCCCCTTCCCCCCTCTTCCTCCCCTTCCCCCCTCTTGTTCCTCACACCCAACAAGGAGGTTCGCCATGTCTTGCTGATAGTAAAATGGTCGATCTGATTCTCCGTTCTATGGTCTGGGGAAACCCACGTCACTTTATGTCAGTTTTTATGAGGGAAGATAGTGCCTCCTATCACCAGCCTGTGGTTACTACAAAATTCAATAAGTCTTTCTCCATTCTCATTTCCATTACCTATACCATGTTTTCCCATTATATTTTCTACTACTTGGTTATCATTGCCAACTTTTGCATTCAGGTCTCCCATCACGACCATAGTATCCCTTTTCTTTGCCTTTAGCAGAGTTTGATGTAGCTGACCATAAAATTGTTCTTTTTCTTCTTCTTCTCCTCCTGACTCTGTTGGTGCATAACACTGCACCACTGTAACTGGTCTAATTCTTGATGCAAATTGAGCTACTACAATCCTTTCTAAGACTGGGTACCATTCTATCAAACTCTTCCTTGTCTTTTGAGTGATCAGTAATCCAACACCCTCTCTATGTTCTTCTTCTCTTCCCGAGTACAGCAGCGTGTCCCCTTCCTGGGTTTTTATCTCACCGAACCCAGTCCATCTCGTCTCACTCAAGCCTAGTATGTCCAACCTGTATTGCTTCATCTCCCTAGATACTTCAGCCAATCTTCCTGCCTGCCACATTGTCTCTACATTCCACATTCCAATTCTTGTGTCCGATTTCATGCTAAAGGTCAAATCCATTTTATCCATCCGGCTTCTGTTCATTGATGTTTCTGTAATAGGTTAATCTCGGGCATGTAGGTTATTGGCCTTCAGCACCCAAGGCCTGGTTAAGGGGCTGCCTTCCAAGTAGCCAGGAGTACTGTATTTCTTACAAGTGATAAAAATCATTTTTCGTCCGTATTGAAAGTTTCATAAACTGTATATAGGATAATATTTTTTGTTTATTTCCACCTATTCAATACATTATAAGATGTTGGCATTTACTTTAAAACATTATTCAGATGAGACATGTTTCGCCTCCTACTGTGAGGCATCCTCAGTCATTATCAAAAACCTTATTATTTTACCAGGCATCTGGTTAAAGATATTCAAAAATGTGTTTGATGATTATAAGAGAGGTAAGATTTACGTTTGTTATAAATATGTTCATGAAGTAACTAAAAATCTAATATATTGATAAAAACATATGTAGTTCTATGTTGAATAGGACTTGTTTGATTGTACTATAGTAAAATAAGGTGGCTTGAAGCCGTAGTCATTAATAGATGTCTAATACATAGTGGAAGGCATATGAAATCAGTTCAATGAGAATATATAATTCAATCAATTGATACATAAAAACTGGTAGATTCATAAGCAGTACATTTAAAAATGAAGGCGTCATGTGACTATAAATGACAGTTGATGGCTTAAAGCCGTAGTCAAAGTTTAAAGTATAGGTCAATAACTGCTAATATATGGTAAAAAGATATAAGTCAAAATATAAAGCTTAGTATAAAAAATATGAAGGAAAAACATTCCAATTGTTTGACAAAAGTTACTTGACGTTGGCATGCATTTGTCCGTGATATTTATTGGTCATCAGTTTGTAGGTTATTTTAGATTTATTCGGCAAGATTATGTTGACAAGAAGTTCACCAGATGTTTATAGTTGGCCTAATTTGTATTAAGTCATCAAGAAAATGATCCAATAGACAATAGAAGCCCTTTATATGACCAAATAGTAACATTATTCAATAATGTAAACCTTCAGGACAAAAAAGTTTTTAATATTTTCAAAACAGTATCAACAAACACCCCTACGTCAACAAATACATCATACCCCCCTCCCCCTCCCATCTTACGTAATTCCCCTCCACGTGCCATTCATAAACCAATAAATGATACACGCCCCTCCGCTTCCCCTACTATTCACAACTCCCTCCCGTTCACGAATCACAAGCCTACAACTCCGCCCCCTCCTACCCATCCCCCTCTGGCCAGACGACATACGTACAACACAAGGAGTAAAAACCGTTAGTGACCATTATTATCCTAATAGCGCCTCACACAGCTTGTCAAACGGGCCTACAACGCCATAGGTAAGCACCAACATTTTCTCACTAACAACACTTAAACAAAACCTTCCCGTGTTTTCTTTCATTCTCGTCAAAATTAACTACAGTTTTTTCTTCATTTCAGAACCAATCTATAACAACAATAATTCAACAGCCTCTTCAAACTTCCATAATACTCTTCAATAGTATAAATTATTAAAATCAACGTTTTATAAAATATATTGTCATCGAAGAAGAACACAACAGCTCTCCAACCTTCACGTCAAAAAACCAAATCAACGTTGAGAATTTCCACCCATCATCATCTCTGCAACTTTCTTGATGACTTAATACAAATTAGGCCAACTATAAACATCTGGTGAACTTCTTGTCAACGTAATCTTGCCGAATAAATCTAAAATAACCTACGAACTGTTGACCAATAAATATCACGGACAAATGCATGCCAACGTCAAGTAACTTTTGTCAAACAATTGGAATGTTTTTCCTTCATATTTTTTATACTAAGCTTTATATTTTGACTTATATCTTTTTACCATATATTAGCAGTTATTGACCTATACTTTAAACTTTGACTACGGCTTTAAGCCATCAACTGTCATTTATAGTCACATGACGCCTTCATTTTTAAATGTACTGCTTATGAATCTACCAGTTTTTATGTATCAATTGATTGTATTATATATTCTCATTGAACTGATTTCATATGCCTTCCACTATGTATTAGACATCTATTAATGACTACGGCTTTAAGCCGTACAATCATACGACGTCCTAATCAACAAAGAACTACATATGTGTTTATCATTTTATTAGATCTTTAGTTATTTCATTGAACATTTTATATGTACTACCTATGAATCCACTAGTTTTTAGTATCAATTGAATGTAATGTATATTCTCATAGAACTGATATTTTATGCCTTCCACTATGTATTAGACATCTATTAATGACTACGGCTTCAAGCCACCTTCTTTTACTATAGTACAATCAAACAAGTCCTATTCAACATAGAACTACATATGTTTTTATCAATATATTAGATTTTTAGTTACTTCATGAACATGTTTATAACAAACGTAAATCTTACCTCTCTTATAATCATCAAACACATTTTTGAATATCTTTAACCAGATGCCTGGTAAAATAATAAGGTTTTTGATAATGACTGACCGAGCTCGATAGCTGCAGTCGCTTAAGTGCGGCCAGTATCCAGTATTCGGGAGATAGTAGGTTCGAACCCCACTGTCGGCAGCCCTGAAAATGGTTTTCCGTGGTTTCCCATTTTCACACCAGGCAAATGCTGGGGCTGTACCTTAATTAAGGCCACGGCCGCTTCCTTTCCACTCCTAGCCCTTTCCTGTCCCATCGTCGCCGTAAGACCTATCTGTGTCGGTGCGACGTAAAACAACTAGCAAAAAAAAAAAAAAAAAAGATAATGACTGAGGATGCCTCACAGTAGGAGGCGAAACATGTCTCATCTGAATAATGTTTTAAAGTAAATGCCAACATCTTGTAATGTATTGAATAGGTGGAAATAAACAAAAAATATTATCCTATATACAGTTTACTGTATTTCTGTCGGGGTTTCTTCCCTTAGCCTTTGTAGTTCCCAATTCTAACTATAAGGCAACAGTTCCTGTTCTGTTTTCCCCGAATTGGACAGTTGCCTCTTCTGTCAGTTTCACCGTTCCGAAGTATCTCTTCTCCGCCTCTACTGCCGTCGAGTTCTTCACCGTAACCCTGGCAAGGGACCCTTACATGGGACTACCAGCCAGGTCAGCTGGACCAAGGTTTTTTAAAGAGGTGTTACTCCTCCATCACTCACCCTTTGTCCTGACTTGTGACAGGCAGAGTCCGGCTTCCCAAACATTGGGCCCAGGTTGGTGGGTTTAGAATATATTACAGAGTTTTCTACAATTTTTGACTGAGCAGATTTTGAGGTTATATGAATTTACAATATAGGGAGATCATGTGTTAGTTAACAAATTTTGAGGTTATATGAATTCACAATACATATTTACAGGGAAATCACATGTTAGCCATACTTAACATTTAATAAAAGATAATTAAAATGTATTCAACATAATAATAATTGAAGGTTTTACAAGGTTTATGTTTGGTGTAGGATGGCGTACATACAACAGTTTTTATTGTGTTAATTCATTTTTGCTTAATCCTTTTCATTCACTATACTTCAACTGATGCCTTTACTCACATTTGGGAGAATGTATTGCCATCTCTTGCTTTAGTCACTACCTCCAACCTCTCAGATACTGTATGCTCTTGATTAAGCCTGACCTTTAAAACCTGCTCTCATTCTTCTTCAAGAGCATCCTGCAAGTCCTGTAGTACTTAGAGTTAATGCTGGCAGACCCTTCTTCCCAATTCATCTTACAGATAATCAATTGGATTCAGATCCATACTGTGAGCTGGTGATACCATTACCTGAATCCTATCATCCAAGTATTGTTGAGAGAAACATCATCATCATCATCATCATCATCATCATCATCATCATCATCATCATCGTTTTCCAACTCTAGGTTCCCGGGTGTGGAGTACAAGCGCTCACCATCTCTTCCTGTCTGCAAACATCTTCTGTTCCAAGACATCTTCCCATTTGAGACCTCTCTCCTCCACATCTGATTTCACTGTGTTTGTCTATCATTTCCTTGGCCTTCCCTTTGGTCGTTTTCCTTGGACAGTAAGGTCAAAGTATTTTCTGGCAGGTCTCTCCCTCTTCATTCTCATAATGTGCCCCTACCACTGAACTCTATGTTTCCCTATTACATTGGTAATAGGGAGCTCAATGCCAGCTACCTTCCTGTTTACTTCATTCCTGATTTTGTCCTTTTGAGTAGTTTGATTCATAGTTCAAATGTATCTCATTTCTGTTGCCTGAATTCTGCTGTACTCATTATTTAGTAGAGTACGGTACATGCCTCTAAACTATATGTGACAATTTGGTATGAAGTAGTGTGGTACAGGGTTGTTCGTGCTATTTGCAGTATTTTGCAATCCCAGAGTAGAGTTCTGACATGATTGTAAAAGTTTGATGCTTTCTGTGTCCTGCTGAACATTTCCTGCTTGACAGTGTTGTCTTCGGAGATTGTGCATTTGGTCTGTCGCCCATTTTCTTGATAGACTTTATGACCTTGTCCATTACTATTATGAAAAGAGTGCTGATGAGGAACTTCCTTGTTGGACACCTTTCTTTGTCACAAACCATTTTGATCTTCAATTGCCTATCTGAACACAGCTGTAGTAATTTTGGTAGAGCATCTTCACTTTGTCAATCAAGTACTTTGGCACCTTGAGTTCTTCCAGGCATTCCCCAGATCTTGTTCTAAGGGACACTGTCATAGGCCTTTTCAGTGTCCAAACATGTAATCACAAGATTCTTTCCATGTTCCTAGTACTTCTCTGTAAGCACTCTTACGGCAAAAATGAGATTCATCATACCTTTGTAATTCGATCATTCTTGAATTTGTATTGTTCTTCCTCAAACAAAGGTTCCACTATCTTCCTAATTCTCATTTCAGTGATCTTTTCCAACAGTTTCAGGTTGTGTGTCAACAACTTTATGCCCCTATAGTTTCCACATTTGTGTCTGTTGCCTTTTTTGAACACTGGAATGATGATTCCTTTTTCTCCAATCTTCTGGGATTTTGTTTTAGTCCCATATTACTGAGAGCACTCTATATACCCAATTTAAGCTTGATATTCCAGCTGCCTTTATCATATTGAGGCGAGATCATCGAAGCCCTACGACTTCCCATTTTCCATGTTCTTTAGTGCTGTTTTGACTTCAAGCCATGTTAATGGGGTTGGTTTTTCTGGATTGTCTGGTTGTCTCCATCTCCATCTAACACCATGCTGAAGTACTTTTTCATTTCATCTCTGATCCCTTCCTCTGTTCTTATCAAACTATTATTTGTTTCCAGTGCAAGGATGTTTCCATATTCACTTCTTTCACTTTTTTAGTACTTTATATAGTAGCTTCCTACTTCCTTGACAGTCTTCCTCTATCCTGGTAGTAAAGTCATCCCAGCACTTCTTCTTTTTTTCTTGGATTAGTCATTTTACAGCCAACTTCTTGGTCCAATATTCCTGTGTTCTCTTCAATTTCTACCTCATTTCTTCTATTGCCCATTTTTTTTTACTAGATCTAATTTTCTTTTCAGCATATTTCTTTCTTTTACTGCTGTCTTCACCTAGTCATTACACTAAGACATTTCCTTCTCTATCGGTTCTGCACTTGTTTTCCCCACAGATTTCCTCAGCTTGCTTTATAGTTCCTTTGAACGAGGTCCATTCTTCTTCTACCCCTCTGCTCTTAAGTAATGTAGTTTAAATAATAATGAACAAGAATAACTACATTAATTTTTCACATATAATACTTTTTCTCTAATAAACAAGGATCCCACAGCACAAATCCAACACAATCTCAAGACTTTGCTAAAAAAATGAATCCTTTTTACTAAATGAACAGGAATCACAAAAATTAATAAACATAAACCCCAATATACCAACAGTCAGAGCACTACCAAAAATACCCAAAACAGAAATTCCCATCAGACCATTCATCAACAGTAAAACGTCACAGTTCATACACAGTTTTCTTAAAAAACTTTATAGATTCCATAATAATTCTCCATTAAAAAGTTCCATTGATTTCTGTGAGAAGTTACAAAAATTTAAAGTACAACCAAATCACGTCGTGCTCTTTTGACGTTTCCAATATGTACTCGAACATTCCAACAAGAGAAACAGTTAACATCATTAAAGACAATTTAACTAAACAGGGCCATCTCAGTGTAATAGAAATCGATGAATTTATTAACATCTTAAATTTTTTTCTTCGACAACAAGTTTTTCACCTTCAATGAGAAAATATATCATCAGAAAGGTTTAACATTGGCAGATCCAGCATCAGGCATCTTAGCAGACATCTACTTGGACCACTTAGAATACACAAAAATCAAAATGAAAATACCAGATTTAAGTCTATGGATGCTCTATGTCGACAACACCATCATCATAGACCAACATATCAACAACTGTAAAAATATTTTGCAATACCTTAACTTATTAGATCAAAATATAAAATTCACAGTGGAAGATGAAATCAGTAAGTCCATAAATTTTTTAGACATTACCATCACACGAAAAGATGATAGCTTCAAATACTACTTTTTTTTTTGGGTCACACCGACACAGTACTACATTTATAGGAAGCCAACCTTTTCACCAAACACAATCAAGAACATCTCATTACATCCCAACACTAAAAAAACAGGCAACCTACTATAGTTTAATACATCGAGCATTTAAAATACCCTTCACCCCTAAGACCTCAACAAAGAATTACAATATATAAGGAACATAGCCAAGTTCAATGGGTTTTTCATAGAAATGGTCAGTTAAATAAAAAAAGAAAAGAAAGAAAAAGGAAAAATTAGAAATAGACACATTTCAAAATTAATTCTGGAAAAACAAAAAAGGTCTAAATTTGCCACATTTACTTACAGTAATCCCAACATATATCAAATTTCTAATCCATTCAAGATGCATGATTTCAAATTTTTTTTAAAAACACAAAACACTAACCAAAGCATGTTCCTAAATCACAATAGCGTCAACTCCAACAAAGACCGATACTCAGGATAGGGCAAACAGGATGAAGTTTCTCTACGAGATACTTAAAACACTATAATGCAAACAAACATCACAAATTCTCGACAATAAGCATAAATATGATAGAAACTGGACATGCCTACACGACCATAGAACAAGATTTAACTATAATAAAGAGAATTAAAAAAGGCAAATTGGTGAATGAATATGAAAACATCTATATTTTCATAGGCCAGTTCTTCAATAGAAACTGCAATTTAATTGACATTATAATGTAGAGACTAAAAATCCTTTATACGATCAAATCCCACAATATTAAAAATAAAAGAAGATATGTTCCAAAACATCAATAAATTTCCACACGTAAATGCCCCATCCACAGAAAAATAACCTCCTCTGAGAACAGCCAATACCTCATCCGCCCACCCCTCTCCAACCCATACCCCTCCATGAAACGCACACAAATAAAACATGAGGCGCACAGAATTAGCCATCACCAGTCGGACAGCAGGTGTCACGAGCAAGCCAGCCACAAGCGAGGCGAGGGGGTGAGTAAGAGCCCGCTTAACATCCCCATTTTATACTTCAGTTCACACAAACTTCACAACTAAGACATATTTTTTTCGTTACAGACTCTTAATCCACCAATATCAACCTTTAAAAGACGCAACAAGACCACAAAAAATGTCAACAACCTTGAGAAATTTCAAGTCAAGTGAACCGAAGAGAAGTGCAGCTAAACAAGTGTAAACGAAAACTGTTCTCATACTTAGTCCATGCATTAAAAATGACTGAATCTGAATGCACAATGGACAATAAATAAAGAAGAATGAGTGCTGCTTCAAGAAGAATGAATCCTGCAGAATGAACACTGTTATACGCTCGCGCAAGTTTATACAGGCCGTCTCCCCGTGGTGATAGCATCACCAAACGTCGACTGGTACCCACACTCTCCCCAATATATCTCCTAGTGTCTACCAGTCAATGAAGTCTCATTCAAAATTCCAATCTTCTCCCTGTCCATATTGGCCATCGAACAGCCAATACATAAGATTAGTGCTGACATGGTTTCTCCATATTGATGCATCACGATCTTTAACTTGTATGTTCCTACGGCACCCCGGGTTTACAAGCTGCTTGTTGCAATACTATCAATCGACTTCAACCGTCTCTCTTGATTTAGCCACTGTTTCCCATGTTATATAGATTCTCACTCAAAGAAAAGTTATACAAAATATAATAACATGCGTGTTCCCTTATTCCCTAATTATAAGTGCTTCTGTCTGACTCGTTGGCTGAACGGTCAGCGTACTGGCCTTCAGTTCAGGGGGTCCTGGGTTTGATTCCCGGCCGGGTTGGGGATTTTAACCTTAATTGGTTAATTCCAATGGCACGGGGGCTGGGTGTATGTGTTGTCTTCATCATCATTTCATCCTCATCATGACGCGCAGGTCGCCTACAGGCGTCAAATAGAAAGACCTGCACCTGGCGAGCCGAACCCGTCCTGGGATATCCCAGCACTAAAAGCCATACGACATTTCATTTCATTTCATAAGCGCTTCTTATGGTACTATATTGTTTAACTTAATAAAATCACATGATTTTCACTACTTTACATAACAAATTAATTTACGAAAATTTCCTAACCAGCAGATCCGAGGTTCATACACTTGTACGGTTACATCCTTTTTGTTGATAATTTCAGCCTTGTGCTCATCTAATGTAATGCAATAACCATTGTCAATAATTCTCCCGACCGACAGAAAATTGGTTCGTAAATCCAGCATGTGCAGATCTTCAATCAAGTTGATTGACTGACTGTCTTATCACTTTTGTTCACTCGTGTCACCAACTGTACCTTTGGTACTGATTTTTGTGGAGCTGGAGTTCACCTAGTTCAGCGTTTCGCAAATGTCTGATGGAATGCACCTATAACTACTAATATTCTTGGCCATGTGTGCAGTACACCCACTATCCAAACGCTACCGTTTCTTGTCTGTTGAATGAGCCAGCAAGACATATACTTCGTGATATGCATTCGAAACAGGTGCAGTACAATGAGTGATTTCTGTCTTATTTATGTTTTGATCACTTTCATTTTCGATCAAAAATTTGGCTGCTTTGTGACCTGGCTATTTGTACTTGAAACACCTGAATGTGTCACCATTATTCTTATTTGATTTACCTGATTTCCCATACTTCCAACTGGTGGTGTTATTCTGTTTCTGCACTAATATCACGTTCTGCATGAGTATCTGGATTACTCGATTGTGCCTCATATTCTTTATTTATTTTTATGCGAAATGTATCAGTATTCGGGAGTTTGTCACGTTACTCGATCGTGATACAAAAACGATCAAAACTTGACGGTAAACTGTAGATTATCAACTTTGCCAGGCCATTGTTTAACGGTACTTCCATATCACTGAGTCGGTCAATAACATCAAAAAATCTTCGCACATGATCATGAATGTCATCACCCTCATTCATACGTTGAAGCACTATTTGTTTCAGCAGGTTAGCTTTTCTTGAAGGGCCTTTGGACTGGTACTCATTTTCCAAACTTTGCCAAAGTTATCTCGACTTTGCAAAATTCTTTACCTTTTCCAACTTGGTTGAAGGGATTCCCAGAAGTATGTCTGACATGGGCTTATTATCTCCTGATTCCAACATCATCACTGCGGCCATGTTCTCTGCATTTGTTTATTTATTTTTGTCTTTATTTATTGCGAAGTTAGGGCTCTTGGCCCTCTCTTACACTTGCCCTGGGCTTTACTTTTGCAACATTTACATAGGTCCAAGCATCAATTTTTTATGAGTAATGCTTTCACATGGATTTTGCACGTATCAAAATTGCCTTTTGAAACCATTTTGATGTGGTTTATTGCAGACGCCGCCATTCCTTGTTCTTTCTTGCCACGTTATGGGATGTTCCAGAACAGTGCAACCACACTTTAGCGTCTGTCTATAATTTCACTTCCTCACACGCGACTCTGGGCCCATAACCTATTAATAAAGTTGTGGGTTATGAAATGAAATAAGATGCCCATTACTTCAGAATGCAGGTTTATTGAATACAAAAAGGAACAAGTTTAATACAATGAATCCATCTGAACAAGTCAAGTGGCTGGCGTGAACTGAGAAAAAGATGGCTGCTTGTAACCAAGGAGAAAACACCAAAGACTGTTAGATGGTGGCACTAAAGGGTGGCTCGATATGAATCATATTTAACAAATGTATACTGGGATAATATTGCAGGGCTTGAAAATGAAAGTCAATTATAATGAAGTATAAAACCTTAAGTAATGTTGTATTTGCAGTATTAAGTATACCTCAAAGTAACTCTACAACAGAAAGAGGTTTCACTGCTGTTAGGAAAATATCAGACCAATTCAGGCCTACATTACGCACATCTATACTGGAATTGCGTATAGTTCAGAAGACAAAAATGTCATCACAGGGGGAAAGTATGCTGCATGTAAACTTAAACCAAAAACCAGCTGCTGGGTGCAAAAAAAGCTACAAGGAATGAATGAGGTGTATGAATGGATCAGTGTAGTTACTTCATTTAAGTGTACTCTGGGTAGTTATTATTTTAAAATTAAAGATTCTGTTTTCTTTTTCTTATCTCTCTTTCTTCTTCTTCTTCTTCTTATTATTATTATTATTATTATTATTATTATTATTATTATTATTATTATTATTATTATTTCAATCAGCCAGTTGCCACTGATCTCCATTTAAGGCAGTTACCTAGGTTGCAAGTTCTCTATCAATTGTTTATCTAGTTTTTCTTAAATAATTTCACAGAAGCTGGAAATTTATCAAACATCTCCCTCAGTAAATTATTCCAATCCCTAACTCCTCTTCCCATAAATAAAAATTTACTCCAATTTGTCCTTCTGAATTCCAATTTTATCTTCATACTGTGATCTTTCGTACATTTAAGAACACCACTCAACCTTATTCGTCTATTAATGTCTTTCTATGACATGTTTCCAGTTGATATAGATGTTGATCCCCATAGGGAACCTGAAATATTTGTCCCGAATGAGTAAATTTATAATACCAATACAGTCGGTCCGTCATTAGACATTATATAAATTTTCCAGCGAACTCATTCCTGGTTGCCAACGTTTCGCCCCAGTGTGCTAAGTTGGGCTCATCAGTTGGTAAATAGCACACCTACCAAGACGCATGGCTAGTGCATACCGTGGAGGCCACTGCCAAGGCTGCTTTGACCCACGGGCAGTGCCAGTGCACTATGAGAGATTTTGTCTCACTGCCAAAAATTGATGCCTGCCTGGCCATCAGATGATATAGATGTTGATTCCCATAGGGAACCTGAAATATTTGTCCCGAATGAGTAAATTTATAATACCAGTACAGTCGGTCCGCCATTGGACATTATAAATTTTCCAGCTAACTCATTCTGGTTGCCAACATTTCGCCCCAGTGTGCTAAGTTGGGCTCATCAGTTGGTAAATAGCACGCCTACCAAGACGCATGGCTAGTGCATACCGTGGAGGCCACTGCGTAGGCTGCTTTGACCCAGCGGCAGTGCCAGTGCACCATGAGAGACTTTGTCTCATTACCAAAAATTGATCCCTGCCTGGCCATCAGGTGATATAGATGTTGATTCCCATAGGGAACCTGAAATATTTGTCCCAAATGAGTAAATTTAAAATACCTATGAGAGACTTTGTCTCATTATCAAAAATTGATGCCTGCCTGGTCATCAGATGATATAGATGTTGATTCCCATAGGAAACCTGAAATATTTGTCCCAAATGAGTAAATTTATAATACCAATACAGCCATTGGACATTATAAATTTTCCAGCTAACTCATTCCTGGTTGCCAGCATTTCGCCCCAGTGGGGGCTCATCAGTGGCCTCCACGGTATGCACTATCCATGCATCTTTGTAGGTGTGCTATTTACCAACTGATGAGCCCAACTTAGCACACTGGGGCAAATCACTGGCAACCAGGAATGAGTTACCTAGAAAATTTATTATGTCCACTGGTGGACTGTCTGTATTGCTATTACATCTCTAGTGACAGCTCAGGACATACTCTACTTAGTCAAGCAGCTTGTCTCCTTACTCCAAAGTCTTCCCGGCCTGAAGTTTGCAACATTTTTATAATGATAATCTTTTGTTGGAAATCGCTTAGAACAACTTGTGCTGATTTTCTTTGGATTGGCAGTGAAACTTTCCAGATCTTCTTCTTAATCTTCTTCATTTCCTGTTTCCAGTCTTCTGGTTCCGGTTGTGAATTAAGGAACTCCACAGTTTTCTATCTCTCCACCACTCCCTTCCTTCCTTCCTTCCTTCCTTCCTTCCTTCCTTCCTTCCTTCCTTCCTTCCTTCCTTCCTTCCTTCAATATTTCTTCTACTTTTATTCTTCTCTTCTCTTTACTCTCCTTCACCTTATCCATCTGCCTCTTTCTGGGCCTTTCTTGTTGTCTTCCTCCTATTACTTTCTCCGTAAATACTCACTTTGGAACTCTATCCTCTTTCATTCTCATCATGTGTCTGTACCATTTCAGCTTACTGGTCTTTATCTTCACTTGCAGTTTAGGGAATCCAGTTCTCTCTCTGATTTCCATTTTTCTGATTTCATCCCTTCACTAGCTGATGTACCCGTGCTTTGCTATGGAATTCTACAGTTTATACAGAATTCTAGGTCAGGTAGTGTACAAGATTGTATTAAACGCAATGGCGGCAGTGAAGAAGTGCATGTGAGAGAGCTCCGTAAATCACCTAGCAAATCAGCAAGTTTAACTGCAATTCGTGTGTACTAGGTCAAGTTCCATAACTAAATAACACTCAGTGGCTACATACATTCATTCACAATGTCTCTAAAGTCATTGAACAAGCGGATTTCTTCATTCGAAGAAAAGCTAAACGACATCCAAGCTCGCTTCGAGAAAGCAACGCGCGCCGCCAACAGCAGCGCTACCAACCCCGGCGATGTTTCCCTAGACGCACTCGCCCTGGAGTTCCAGTCTTTCAGAGCTGCTGTCGCCGAGGAGCTCAAGGAGGTGAAGTCCGAACTTACCCATATGCACAACCAGATCTCCAAACAGGACGACCTAATCGACGAAGCAGAGCAGTACAGCAGGAGAAACTGCTTATTACTCCACGGGGTGGCTGAAGCTCCGAACGAGGACGTCTATGACAAGGTGTTCGGTGTTGTGAAATCCCACCTAGGAATAGACTTGACATTGGACAATTTAGATCGCTGTCACAGGATTGGGAAACCAAGGAGAACAACTGCTGAGGTAGTGACGGGGGGGAAGAGGCCCATCATAATAAAGTTCACGCGATATCACGAACGTGACCGTATCTGGCGTGCAAAGAAATCGCTGAAGGGATCGGGTATGCTGATAACAGAATCGCTGACAGCAACGAGAAAGGACATACTAAACGCCGCGCGTGACCACTTCGGTCAGAAATCTGTATGGACTAAGGATGGACGTATCATTATTCTAAGCTCTGATGGGAAGAAAATTCAAGTGACCACACGAGCTGACCTTAACATTGTTATTCAAGCAGCTAGGGGGTGAAACAGTGTGAAGTAACGACAATGTGGATTAGTTTAAGTTTGTATTATAATGTTTTATTATTGAGTGTGAATGTGATTGAGTGCATGAAAAGCCGGCGCGATATCAGAGGAAATACGCAGGTAAGAAGCATGTATTCTTCTTGGTATTCTGTTTTGTGTGATGAATACTGTTATAACCACTACCAGCTGTGGACCTGACTGTCCCGCTACCCCTAACCTCTCCTACCCGAGAACGGAGACACCCCGCTGCCAAGGCTCATTAGCGAAAGTATTTCAGGCCAACGCACGTTCACTGAACTGCATTCACTTAAATTCTCAATCCCTACCTGCTCACCATGAGGAGCTAACAACTCTCCTTGAAAACAGTAATGTACACGTAGCTTGTATCAGTGAGAGTTGGTTACGCGCAACTATCCCTAGTAGTATGGTACACATAACGGGCTATAATATTTACAGGCATGACCGAATAGATAAAAGAGGTGGAGGAGTAGCCTTGTACTGTAGAGATGATATTAAATGTAAAATCGTATGCAAATCTGCCCACTGTCCTGACCCGAGACCTGAGTTCATTTTTGCCGAGATAACTGTGACAACAGTTAAAGCCCTAATAGGAGTTGTTTATCGGCCACCACGGGTAGGTCACCTCTCAGACATTGAAGACATCCTGCAGAGACTATTACCTGCTTATGAACATATTTTAATATTTGGAGACTTCAATACTAATTTACTGGAACAGACTGGAGATACAAAGCAACTCTTAAGTATTTTCCAGACGTGTGACATGACAATACTTCCACTAAAACCGACAAATCATACCTCATCTTCACATACACTAATTGACTTAATGGTCACTAACAACCCACAGAAAATAGTATCACATGGACAAATTCCTACCCCTAGTATATCGACACATGACTTAATATACTTATCTTACTCACTCAAAGTACCGAAGTATAAGTCCAGATACATCACATTCAGGGACATTAAACATATAAACTTAGATCATCTGAGAGTTGACGCCTTGAATAGACCTTGGGATGACGTAAAAAATATAAACGGTATCGATAAGAAAGTTGAAACTTTAAGTTCACTTATACTTGGTCTCCTTGATAAACATGCACCTAAGCGTACGGCCAAAGTCTCCCGACCTCCTTCTCCATGGCTGACCGATGACATTAAACAAATGATGTCTCACCGTGACGCGTTACACCGGCTCTACAGACGCACACACTCTTCCAGTGCGCTTGAACAGTATCGACAACTTCGGAATAGAATTAAAGTAATAATTCGAAATAAGAAATTTTCTTTTTACAATCACCTGGCTGGAAATTTAAATGTGTCAAACACTTGGAAACAACTTCGTTCCATTGGAATTGGGAAAGCTTTGCCCCAGCCATGTAATCCAGACATCTCTCTGGAGACATTGAATGCTCATTTTTCTGAAGTAAAAATTAAACCGGAAATACGCACAATATCACAGACTATAAAATCTCTTCTGAACCAGCCACCACCAAATACGCCATTCTTTGAATTTCGCGAAGTCACAGAGATTGACGTAAAACGCGAGGTATTATCAATTACATCATCTGCTGTAGGACCTGATGAAATACCCATACTCATAATACAACACATCATTGACATTATTCTTCCTGCCATTACTCATATATACAACACGTGCCTCACAAGTGGCCACTTTCCAAAAATGTGGAAAAATGCCATTATAAATCCTGTTCCCAAAACTTCCTCACCTGTACTTATAACAGATTATCGACCTGTTTGCATACTTTCATCTCTCTCCAAGCCTCTTGAACGCATAGTACACGTGCAATTAACCGACTATTTAAATAAATACAAACTACTTGACCCTTTACAATCGGGTTTCAAAAAGGGACACAGTACGGCCACTGCCCTGCTGAAAGTTACAGACGACATGAGACGCGCTATGGACGAAAGGCAGGTGACGTTACTTACACTTCTTGATTTTAGCAGCGCTTTTGACACAGTAAATATAGACGTACTGGTTGCTAAATTGAAATCGCTTCACCTTGGACAGACAGCCCTAGAATTCTTTCTCTCATATCTTACGGAACGAAAACAACGCGTAATTATTCAGAATAGGTCATCCGAATGGGTAATGAAATTTTCAGGAGTACCACAAGGCTCTGTACTTGGACCACTTCTCTTTGTTATCTATATTAACGATATATCGACACGGCTAAGACACTGTAAATACCACTTGTATGCTGACGATCTGCAGATCTATTACCATTCCAAAATTTCAGACATCAATCAAGCAATAGGTTATATGAACTCTGACTTAAATAATATCTGTGCATACGCTCATGAAAACTGTATTTTAATTAATCCATCAAAATCTAAAGCTATTATTGTTGGGCAAACGAAACAAATCAGTGCGGCAAAAAACAAAAACATTCCTCCACTAACTTTATCTGGTAAAATTATTCCGTACGAAAACTCGGTAAGAAATCTTGGGGTAATTATAAACGAGAATCTTAACTGGGGAGAGCACATTACAAATATCTGTAGAAAAGTGTACGCGTCCCTTCACCCACTAAAATATCATCAAAATATGCTGCCACTAAACATGAGAATTAGGCTTATAAATACTCTTATCCTCCCTATATTTTCCTACTGTGACGTAGTACTAATTGATGCCACGAGAGAACAACTAAACCGATTACAACGTGCTATGAATTCGTGTATTAGATTTATCTTTTCCTTACGCTATGATGTTCATGTTACCCCTTATTATCGACAACTTTCCCTTCTAAAATTTGAACAATATAGAAACCTCCACGTGGCAGTATTAATCTTTCGAGTATTAAAAGAGAATATCCCATACTACTTATCTTCACAACTCAATTTCCTATCCTCTTTCCACCAGCATAATACACGCTCTGGCAGTACACTTGCTATCCCTCTCAGCAGGTCAGCAGCATTCAGCCGTTCCTTTGTTGCAAATGGAGCTAGAATATGGAATTCTCTCCCCCACAACATTAGAGCCATACAATCCTTAAATTCCTTCAAGTTGTCTTGCCGTGAGCATCTCCTCGATATGTGCCGCCAGGCTGAATGAATCTGGCAGAGTGAATGTGTGTATGAATGTACGTTTACTGTGCTTAGGGTATTTAGTGTCAATCAACTTTTAATTTGTAACGATAGTTTAAGACATGACTAAGAATATTTATAGAGTTTATGTTATTATGTTTCATATTTTGTTTCTAGTTTGTAATGGCAGTTTTAAGATAAGATTATGAATATTGCTCTCAGATGTACTATGTTAATGAAGTGTGGTTAAGTGTAAGAGAGGACCATGAGTCCTAACTTCGCCACTACAAATAAAGGCAAATATAATAATATATAATAATATATAAATTGCATAGCTGTTAACGTTACCGTAGAAACGCGACAGGGAAGTCACCAAACGTCTTTTCTCATATGAAGACTGGGTTAGGGAATTTTCATTGTAGAGGTAGGCTCCTTGCCTACAATCAGTCACAATCAGATTGGTGAGTTTTCATTATAATGGCAGAAAGTCACTCTCCACCTGCCTCTTTACATCCTCAGAAAGTAGTTTCCCCAACTGAAATGAACATAGGTTATTACAATGATGTCAGTAGGAATGGCATGATTAAAAGCAATGGTTTCATATGAAATACTCGATCAAATGAAAAACCACACATTTTCTCACTTTTAACAAACAGTACTACGCTGCCGATCTAAGAGTCCAAAGTTCCAGAGCTGGAATGACCAAACCGCAGACAGTCGTGATCCGCGAACACACTTCACTTTATTTTGGCAGTGGGTGAGGGTCGAATAGTGGAGACTCCCAGGGCAAAAACTATGCCCATTTACTAATCTTTTTCCTAGGAGTACCCGATGAGTCAGAAAATCTCAGTTCACTATGCAGGCGACGGAAAAAATTTTCCTCCAAGCCAGAGGAGAAACCCCCTCTTCACTGTTAATTTGGAATAAAATGAATGTAGAATTTAATAAAAGTGAAGAGGCAGAAGCTTTTCTTAAGAAACGGCTCTTCTCAGGGTTGAATTTTGAGTTATTTAGTGAATTGTGGTGCTATAATTTGGAATAGGCCTAGATTGTAATTCTAGACCAGGTCATACTACTACTACTACTACTACTACTACTACTACTAAGTGGGCCTCTGTCCTACGTATGCACATTGCTCATTCAAACCAGCGTGTCAGAGTAGGGATCGAATAGGTGGAATACTATGATGAACCAGTCTGTTACGTACCGGCAGTATCAGAAAATATATGAACCAGAGGAATGGCATGCTAAAGAAGAAAGTTTTGCAACTCCCCAGTTATTTCCCACCAATATTCAGTCAGGCTGTTATACTCGGTACGCAGCAGTAAACCCATCTATCGGAGTTGAGCGGCAGCATAAGAGACAAAGAATATCACAACAAACCATGGTCATTGTAATGTTATTGTTGATTAATGTTGTGCTCTTTCACTATTGTAGGCCTTCGCATTTAGTTTCCTTCCGACTCTGAAATACCACTTTTATCGTAGTCGGTACGGTAAAACTGAATAAAACATAAATGGTCGGAAAATGTATTCTCTATAACTTTCGTTATGTAGTACTTTTCGATAGGACAAATAACATAGGTATTTAAAAATTAAATTTTAGGCGCCTTCCCCTAAACTACAATTTCATCCAGGGTGAATAAAAATGTTTATAACTTAGACAGTAGTTTCTTATTCCCCGACTCTATATGCTGACTTTCATTAAATTCTATTAACCCATTTTCGCGTGGGTAGGCGTTGATATGGACTTAGCAACAAAAATACAAATTCATGAATATCTGTGTTATCAAAGCCGGTACGGTAACAAAGTGTGGCAAAAATGATCGGAAATTTATTTCTATATAAGTTTCGTTATGTAGTATTTATCGAGAGGACCACTAATAATATAAATATTTGAGAATTCAATTTTAGGCCTACCATTTCACTCAGCGCGAGTAAAATGATTTATAGCCTAGATTGTAGTGGTTCATCCCTTGACTTTACATACCGATTTTCATTAAATTCTCTTCAGCTGTTTTCTCGTGATGCGTGTACATACAGACAGACAGACAGACAGAAATTACGGAAAAGTAAAAATTGCATTTACTTGTTACTATGCACATGACCGATACAGAAATACCATTCTTTTCAAATTCTGAGCAATGTACAGACAAAACTCTTATTTTATGTATATAGATGTCTTCCCAGTTATTCCTCTAAGGAATTTCATCTCGGCTGCTTGGATTCTGCTTTCATCATGTTTTGTTGTTCATGTGTCCGCTCTGTATGTCAGAACTGGGTGTGTAATACATTGAATACAGTATTTTCTTGCATTTCTCTGGAACATCCTGGTTCCACACTATACCTCTCACACATTGGTAAAACCTATTGACATCTTATCTCTCGTCATCACTACTGCCTTACTCTTCTCCACTTATTTTCATTTCATTTTTCATTCCTCTACCTCCTGATTCTGTACAGTAACTTGTTCTTGTACTTCCCATTTCATCTTCTCCTCCATATTACTATGATATCTGATATATGCTTCTTTTTTTTTTTTTTCCAATCTTGTGGATTTCATCCGTGATTGTAATGAACTGGAGAGGGGATAATATACTTCCTTGTCGATGTTGTGTTTCTATATTGAACCAGTTTGTTTGTCCTGTCTTAGTCTTCACAGTACTTACACACTTTTCATACATGGCTTTTTTAATCATTTGTAGTTCTGCTGTTCCTACCTTCTTTTTATCAGTGCATCTCAGATCATTTGCCATGATACTCTGTCATACATGACTTCTCCATATCTATAAATGTCATCACAAAATCCTTCCTGAACACTCATCTTTTGTCCATCATGTTCCTTAATACAAAAATTAGATCAAAAGTTGATCTAAATCCATATTGCTTTTCCTCCTTTTCCTTTTCTACTTTCATCCACAGTATTCCCTCTAATATCCCCTCAAAGTTCTTTGCTACATGTGAAATGAGCAGTAGCGGCGATTATGGGGGGCGAGGGGGGGGGCAGTCGCCCCCCTACTTTGTGGAGAAAACTTTGCATTTGTATTCCATTTTTGCTGGATGAAACAAGGAATTATAGGAATTATTAAAACAAGCAATTTGTACAAGCCCTGTTGTTTTATCAGCTAATTATTTGCTTTAATTAATTAATAACGAAATTATTAGCGGAAATACGCAACAAAGTCGTTCACACGGTTAACCGATTTGTATAGCGCCAGTGGAGACTTTTTATGTGCTGTGAGGAAGGGTACGTGCGCATTCGTTAGTCTGGCAGTCTCTTTAGTGTCCGTTAGTTTGTTTTAGTTTTTGGTCAAATACTAAATGATTTTTAATTATATAATCACGCCGTACGTCTATTTAATTGTAATACATGTGTAATATTGTTCCTCTCGTGAAAGTATTATTGTGTAGTATTGAATCAAAATCTCAAATAAATATTATCAACACAGTTAAGTTGTTAGGCTGAGAATCTTTACCTCTCTGTCAAAATTCCATTTAGTAGCTTTCTTTTCCAGTTGTAATGTATAACGTATATACCCCCCTCCCGCGCTATATCCCACAAACTCGGGTACTTTGTTGTGTTTACATTTTTTGCCCCCCTACTTCTAATTCCCAATCGCCGTTACTGGAAATTAGGGTGATTCCCCTATTATTTCTTATAATCCTTCTTGAATATTGGGATTATCAGACCCTTCCTTCAATCTTCTGGTACTTCTTTTTTCTTCCATATCACTCAAAATAATCTATGCATCCAATGTTACCCTACTGGTTCTGCTGCCTTTTACCATCTCTGTAGCCAACTCATCTACACCTGATGATTTGCCACTTTTTGTCTTTTTTATAGCTCCTCCTATTTCCAACATTGTTTTATCTTAATATTGGTCTTCTTCCACCTGTTCTTCATGTTCCCCCTCTTCCTCCAGTTCTTTAAATTTGATATTTATTTAGTAAAATACTCCTCCGATCGCTGGAGAATATCCCCTCTTTGTCTCAAAATTTGTCCTGTAACTCACCTTACAAATTTTATATCTTCTCTTCTGTTTACTTTGCTTTTAACCAATCCATACAACACTTTCTTCATTCCTTTAGCTCCCTCTCACAAGGTTTCTGTGAAGTTTTCCCAGCTCTTCTGCTTCTCTCCCTTCCTGTACAATCTTCTGACATGCTTTCCTTGCTTCATGATACTTTTGCCTACTCCCTGTATTTTGCCTCCTATCCAGCTCCGCCATGCCTTTTGTTTTTCTTTCACTGTGTCCCTTACTTTGTTCTTCCACCAGGGTGTCTCCTTTTCCTTCTTTTTTCCTGATACTCTACCACATGTATCATCTGCACATTTTACCATTTCTTGTTTGAACTTGGCTCATTCCTCTTCAACACTGCCAATCTCTGTTAGGAATTTGTTTGTTCAGTTCTTCTTGGAGCAACTCTTGTGCTCCCTTTTTCCTTAATTTCCGTACCTTTACTTTTCTTTCTCTTGTCTTTCTTAATTTCACTACTTTACCAAATCTTAATTTAGCTACTACAATTTTATAGTCTCCTTCAAAATCTTCTCTTGGCATAGCTGTCACATCTTCCAATTGTCTGTATTTCCCTCTCTCAACTAAAATCAGATCAGTCTTTTTTTTTTTTTTTTTTTTTTTGCTTCTCAACCATGTACTGCCTACTATTAATCCATTCCTCTCACAAAAATCTAGTAGTAGCTATTCTTCTGTATCTTTATTTCTGTAACTGAAAGGACAAATTATTTCTTCTTTATCTTGCCTGTCTGTTCCTATGTGGGCATTCATGTCTCCCATTATCACCACTTTTTTACCTTCGATGCACCTCTGCAGTTCCTCCAAGAACTCCTCTAGACTCTCTTCAACATTACCTTCAGAGGTCCATACACTAGGATAAAAGCTTGCACTCCACTCTCCAAACCAAATCTGATTTTCATGATTCTGTCATTTACTTGGTAGACCATCTCTGTGTACTGTACCAGGTCTTCCCTCACAATAAACCATTGTTGCAGTTTACCGAGCTCAATAGCTGCATTCGCTTAAGTGCGGCGAGTATCCAGTATTTGGGACATAGTGGGTTCGAACCCCACTGTCGGCAGCCCTGAAAATGGTTTTCCGTGAATTCCCATTTTCACACCAGGCAAATGCTGGGGCTGTACCTTAATTAAGGCGACGGCTGCTTCCTTCCCACTCCTAGCCCTTTCTTGTCCCATTGTCGCCATAAGACCTATCTGTGTCGGTGTGGCATAAAAGCAACTTGCAAAAAAAATTATTGCAGTTTGCACCTCCACTCCAAAACAACTGAAACCCCTTCCTCAATCTCTTCTATCCCTTTCCTTTCCACTTGGTTTCACTCAATCCCAACAATGCAATGCCCTTCTTTTCCATGTATTCTACTAGTTCTTCTGTCTTGTCGTTAAACGTCAGTACATTTATGGTTTCAATCTTCATCGCTGGTTGCGCACTTTTCCTAGTTCCCCTGGGACGAGAACACAGGAACTGCGTGTTGCTTTTCGGAGATGCCCTAACTTTCTGATGCCTCGACCCACTCTCAATCATTTTATAGGCTATTAGTACAATGGGCTTGCCACACCCAAAGGCATTTTATACCTACTGTCAGGATTTTTTCAGGCCACCCCTATCATGGGGAGACAGACTCCTTTTGCAGCCGGCTCAAATATGGAGTGCAGACGCTGCTAGATAGACTTTTGTGATATTACCTTCACCAAGGGACCACCAGCCCTTCTAAAGAGCCTCATTTGCCTGAAGCCATTGGTCTCTTTAGATTGTACTTGTATTTATCCCCGAGTCCAGGGCTGCCTCTTCCGTCATCTCCACCGTGCCAAAGTCCACCTTCTCCACCATAGCTGCTGTTGAGCTCTTCGCTCGTAACCCTAAGCTGGGACCCGTACCAGATGTTACAAACCGAGTCAGTGTGCTCTGGGACTCACATAGGTAAGGGGACCACTCCATGGATAGGGCTGCCTCCGAATAAGCTCTCTACCTCCTACTTGTGAAACTTCCCAGATATTCTTTAAATTCAGTTGTCTTCCGATTCTTCCTGCACCTGTCTAGTGTTCATCAGCGGTCGTGCTTTCTGTCTTCCTTTGACGGCTACGTGCGTTGATGAAAGTTGGTTTTCTGAGAGATCGCCTATTTCAATATCTCTCCTCGTGCACCCGATAAGCTACAGAAGCACCCCTTTTAGCTTCCTCATGACACATCAGCAAGTTTCGTGAGTCAAGTTGCTTTTAAATTGTTAAAGACTGAATGGAGTACAACTCTAGCATGATAAACAGACCACTGCTCAGTGACAGCAGTGGTATTCCAGGTGCCATCAACCCATTGAATAGAAAGATATCTATCACAAAAGCCAGACGCTGGGTTCTGGAAACAAGTGGTAACTTGCACACAGCCATAATCTTGTCCCTCAATTTCGCTCAGTTTGCACTTTGCTTGACTTTACCAGTCAGCACAAAGCACCAACTTCAGTACAGTGCTAATTACGTGTTGAATGAATATTTCAGTATTCATGCCATGGTATATTTCATCAGATGACTTATATGGAGGAAATGCTCTGTAGTTCATAAATAAGTTTATTTTGAATTTTCATAGAAAGAGGATTAAGTTTTATTTTTTTAAAGTGATTTTTAGTGGTATTCTTTAAATTGGATTTTTTAAACAGCAAACATGGAAATAAATCAGAAAGTTTGTTACTTTGGCATACGTAGTAACATTTCACTATATTGCTCTCATCTTGTTACCAGAGATAATAGAAATGTACTCCATATCTCTGTAATCTAGGTATAATATCTGAAAACTGGTATCGGAAATTGACAACAAGTCACCTTGCACCTTTTCTTTCTTATTGTCACACCAGCAAGTTACACATTACATGTTAAACCTAGGCTGAGTTACTTGTGATACATAGCATGTTATGGTGTTGTAAGGATACATTTCATTGTAATTTAGTTATGTTGACTTCTGTACAGTACTTCTAATGAATAAATGTGCACGTTTGTTTCAGTGTATCCCATATGCAGTACTTTTGCAGGAACTGGACATAAAAAATGTAAGAGATCTTGAAGATCTTATTATAGAAGCTATTTATGCAGGTAAGATATACCATGAAGTAATAATCTAGTTTTATTTATCTTTCATTGCTTCTCTATCAGCAATATGTCAACAGTACAGATTGTAATAACAGCTCTGGTGACAACATATTGTCAGCATTGTGATTTACTGAAGTATGCTGTCATCTCTTGGTTTACTTATGAATTTTACAAGGACCATCCTCCTCAGTACCAGGAATTTCCATTACAGACCACATCGTGACATATGCACCTTTGGTTGCTAACCATCTTGCAAGCCATTTCAATTATCAAGATGACGAGATCTTAGAATGTTACAGACTCTTATCCTCAAAGGATAAGCCTCCATGGCTCAGGCGGCAGCGCGCCGGCCTCTCACTGCTGGGTTCCGTGGTTCAAATCCCGGTCACTCCGTGTGAGATTTGTGCTGGACAAAGCGGAGGCGGGACAGGTTTCTCCGGGTACTCCGGTTTTCCTTGTCCTATTTCATTCCAGCAACACTCTCCAATATCATTTCATTTCATCTGTCATTCATAAATCATTGCCCCAAAGGAGTGTGACAGGCCTCGGCAGCCAGCACAATTCCTATCCTGGCTGCTAGATGGAGGCTTCATTCATTCCATTCCTGACCCGGTCGAATGACTGGAAACAGGCTGTGGATTTTCATTGCATCCTCAAAGCATAACATAAACTTTTAGTCTGATCTCATTTTCAAATTTCAAATGACTATAACCTAATTATTAGTTCTTAAGATTGAATCACAAGTCATTATTGAAGATTTTAGACATATTAATTGTTTGTAAATATTTCAGTGCAGACTTATTGTACCATAATTTTAAATGGATGTATTTTTATCAGCTTTTTCACTATTATGTCCTTGTTAATAAGGCACGCCATCGATGATTCTGCCTTCTGTGATATTTTAGTAACATAAGTTTAAGACTGTAAAATGTACAAATAGTTTTTAAGTCATTAGTTATGAACATAAACCAACCTTTGAGATTCTAGATTGGCTGATGATGTTTTATAAAGGAGCAAAATATGTCCCACACATAACTTCATATTAATGAGGAAACTCTAAATATAATAACATTTTGATAGGTGGTTTATAATAAAACATAGTTTGTTGTAATTTCTTTTTTCAGCCACAAAGACCTCTGTTGTACACTTTTGGTGGAAGCACGCTTTTCACTCACATCCTGAGCTTTATTTAGGGAATGTTGTTCTTCCTGTAGTTGACACCGATTTCTTGGGCTCCTTTTTGATATCAAATTATCGCGGGAGCCACACGTGCGGCAGTTAAATGCAAAATGCGCTAAGAAGTTTAATATATTGAAGTTTCTTAGAGGCACTACTTGGGGGGGCAGACCGCATGGTGCTCCTACGATTTGATAGGGCACATATTTTATCCAGATTAGACTGTGGTAGTGCAGCATATGGATCAGCAAGGCAAAGTGTCCTAGCCAAACTGAATAGCATTCACCACAGCAGAGTTGGGTTGGCAACGGTAGCTTTTCGTTCAAGTCCCATTGCTAGCCTGCTCGCTGAATCTGGTGTGACCGAGCTCGATAGCTGCAGTTGCTTAAGTGCGGCCAGTATCCAGTATTCGGGAGAAAGTAGGTTCGAACCCCACTGTCGGCAGCCCTGAAAATCGTTTTCCGTGGTTTCCCATTTTCACACCAGGCAAATGCTGGGGCTGTACCTTAATTAAGGCCACGGCCGCTTCCTTCCCACTCCTAGCCCTTCCCTGTCCCATCATCGCCATAAGACCTATCTGTGTCGGTGCGACGTAAAGCAAAAAAAAGAATCTGGTGTGCTTCTGTCCTATGCTGCAAATTTTCGACAGATGCCACTTCACCCAAGCTATGCTTGCATTTTCGACAATGAAAATCGTCGGCTGTACGCTGCTTACCCTCGAGCATCGTAGCCGGTTGGAATACGCTTGGATAGCAGTCACAGATTATTTGATGTACCTTAGGTTCCTTGTCTTGATAGACAACCAGGTAGGGTACCTCCTTGGATAATACAACGACCTGAAGTTATTCTAGATTTGCACACCGATCCGAAGGAGAACACGGATTTATCAATCTTTTCCTGTCCATTGTTGGCCGGTACCCCGACACGGTCATTGTTTTCATGGGTGGTTCCAGGGCAGAAGCAGGAGTAGGCTGTGCGTTCATTGTCAACAATAACAGGTTTCTTTTTCCTCTACCGAAAGTCTGTAGTGTGTACACAGCAGAGCTCTATGCCATCTGCAAAGCTCTGTGGGACACACTGTCCAATGATTGCCGGCAATTTCTGCTGTGTACCAACTCCTTGAGAGCGCTACAATCTACAGATACATGCTTCCCTCGGTACCCTCTGGTGCAGCGGATCCACGACCTGCTGGCCGGGTGTCCGGATGCCGGCACCAGAATTACGTTTATGTGGCTTCCAAGCCACATGGGTGTAGAGGGAAACGAGTTAGGTAATAAGTCTGCCAAGGAGGCTGTTATATTGCCCTCGTTGCCTTACAGGGTTCCAGCCAGGGAAATTCACTCTCAGCAGAGACATTTGGTTATGTCCCATTGGGAGATGGAGTGGCAGGCCACACCTCTCCCAAACAAGCTAAGAGCGATAACAGGAACTATGAAAGTATAGAAGACTTCGCTTCAGGCTTCTCGGACAGAAGCATAGGTATTATGTGTCTTCGGATTGGTCACGACATAGTAATGCACTCCTACGTACTGAAGGGTGAACGCCCCCCAGTGTGTACTTGCGGTGGTCATCAGTCTGTGGTACACATCCTTACGGAATGCGTGGACCTGACCGATCTGCGCCATAGTCTAAAACTCCCAAGTACCATCTCCCTCATCCTATGAGATGATGAGCAGTCAGCAGACCTCGTCATCCATTTTATGAGGGATAGATTGGCCTTTTTTTTTATCGTGTGTAAAAGTGTATTTTGTATTAGAGTATTTTTGTTGACTAAGTTTTTACCCCATTAACTCTGTTGTAGTTCGTGTTTGTGTATTTTAATGTGTTGTTTTATCTTTTAACGTGAATTGTATATATCTCTGTACTTCAAGGCAATGCCTTATTCCATTGTAATTTATATTTTCTATAATTTTATGAGAAAATAAGGCATTGTGAATTAGGTTCACTGATTATTTTAATCTCATAATCATATTTCATCATCATTTGTTTTAAATTATAGTCAGTGGATATACTTTAAAATTTTAATTATCATGCCTTCTCATTCCATCTCGTACAATTAGAGGCCGATGACATCATCATCATCATCATCATCATCATCATCATTATCACTTATGAATTTGTAATGACTAAATTCTTGCTGTATAATTTTCCTTGGATTGAAATGGCCTGCATTCCTTTTGGAGTATGTTTTTACTCCCAATCACACTGTTTTTCCCATCAGTTGAACGTGCCATTTGCTCCAATCGTCATGTTTTTGAATGTCCATCATTGAAGTGCCGTGCATGCCTTGTGTTATATTATGTTCTTTCAGTTATGTTTTTAGTTCGAAAAGTATGAGTGTGGAATTGGCGGAACAAGACACACAGAAGTGTTTGGATGAATAGAATTTGTCTGATGACAATCTGTCTTGCTCTTAATGATGAATTGCAGCATATATGTAGCGACATTGAAGTCGGAAGTGACTGGTAATGAGCTTCAATTTGCATGTGTTCCCGCTCCCCCCTCACCCCCTCAAAAAAAAAGGAAAAGACATTGCATACCAGGCTCATCTAAATTACATAACAATGATTCTGACAGTGCCAATGATGTTCAGTCCTTCTGCATGTAAATAATAGTGGCAGTGAAGATAAAGGTTCCAACAGTAATAAAGGGAACAATAATATAGAGAAATAGTGGTTTGGATACAATGGGTGGAGGTGATGCAGCTATAGGGTTCATGTACCAATGGAGGCATGTCACAGTGAAGGGTACAAGGATGACTGAAAGCCTGCATTGCACATTGGTGAATAATTTGAGAAATACCGTGCCTTGCTGATTTATTGTTCATAAATGGCCAAGCTGAGTTAAAAGTCTCAATACTTTAAATTCACTTTTATCTTGGAAACTACATCAGTTCCCAGTGAAAACTTCTTTCAGTCAGTAATTTTGATCAGCCAAGTTCATCAAAATTATGTTGGTTATGGTGGTTCAAACACTGCTTTATTGACTAAATTACACATTAATTTCAACATTCAAAGAGTTGTGTGGGGCAAATCCATGATGTTACAAATTAGGCAATTTTCTGATGAAAGTGCTGAAATAAATCAAATTAGCAATACAGTGCAACCACAATTCTCTATTTTTGGAGAGACCACAGAAAAAAACATACAATACGGAAAAATAGAAAATTTGGGAACGGATTAAAATCATTAGCAATTTAGCTAAACATCACAATAATGAAATATGTGTAATTATAATCTTACAAAAAATTCCAAGATAAATTACACGAGTTACAGATCTCAATACTTTAAATTCACTTTTACCGTGGAAACTACATCAGTTTCCTATGAAAACTTCTTTCAGGTCAGTAATTTTGATCAGCCAAGTTCGTCAAAATTATGCTGCTAATTAATGCCAAGCAAAGCAACAATCAATCACAAGTTGTTTTTAATTTTCCAGTCCTGAACAATAAAATGGGAATTAAGGCACTAGAGAAGAAAAGAAGAAAGAAAGAAACATTCTAAGCAAAATCCTAGGACCAGTTAAGGGAAAGCACCATAGTGAAAGAGGAAAAATGAAGATCTATGTAGGCATGCAGAGAAGATCAGACACAATACACAAGAGAAGATTCAAATTTTATGGACACCTTCTGAGAATGAGTGAGAGTAGGCTGAGAAAAAGAATTTTCAACCACATCACCGAAGTAAAGATGACCACAAAATGGGTTAAGAAAAGATTTGGAAAAGTTGGGACACATACAGATGTGATCTGGAATCGAGTAGAGTTTCAAACTAAGATTGATAAATTCAGGAAGTTCTAGGAATAACATACAAAGGCCAAGACCACCTTGTCGAAAGAAAGGAGGGGAAACCTCAGTGAAAGAATAAAAAGTTCTGGGGACAGAAGAAACAACGAACAAGTAAACCACCTGTTTCCTACGCTTCAAAGTAGCCCAGAATCAGAAGAAGAAGGAAATAAAGCATGTCCTATGCAAAAGCATTAAACATGATGGTGAAATATGTTCTTTTATTAAAGCCTTTCTTTTTTATTTGGTCACCAGTATATGTTATAAATTTTTGTAAGTCTTGTATCTCATAAATTACCATTTGCCTCCTCAAATTTTAAATGTTATATTCTACTGCAGAATATGATTTCAAATGCAAGTATTGATTCTTAAAAGTTCTGAAATGCATTATATTTGATTCTGCCCATCACTAATAATCACAGGCCACAGATTGGAAGAAAAAAAAAAATCTTTAAAACTCAATAAATTTCAGTTTATTTGTGACCTTCAGCTTGGATGCGAAGTGCGATGAGATGCACATTGCTCAAGCCAGTACAAATGGATAATGTTAGGCTGTGCATATGAAATGAGTGTTATTTTTATAAGGACATTTAACATAAAAATGTAAACTTCGATATCCACGTCATATTCAGGCCAATACAGTAATATCCCAGGATCTCCCATGACTTTGTATAAAGGTCTGTTCAGGTCATGAGAACACAATCTTATATAATGCCTAATGGTGCCAGAAGATTGAGTGTATCATGAAAACTACAGGAACTGTAAAATGTTACCCTTATGTAACACATCAAAATGAGTAAAAGTGCAAACTATATTTTGTGAAGACATTGTCCAACTTTCTCAGAAGTGAGCCATGACCAACCACAGCAATAAGAATATCTGAAGTCATGAGACATGAAAAAGCTTCCAAGCATATTGCAAAATCTCAAGGATGAGTTTTCCACCTAATCAGTACTTTATTATACAAAGTGTCTAATAATTTAAATTACATTAAAACACAGTACCAGTTTCGACCTGTTAAATAGGTCATCGTCAGCTGTTGATGATACCAATATAAATGGTCTGTTATTGGACATTATAAATTTTCCAGCTAACTCATTCCTGGTTGCCAGCGTTTCACCCCCGTGTGCTAGGTTGGGCTCGTCAGTTGGTACCTAGCACACCTACCAAGACGCATCGCTAGTGCATACTGTGGAGGCCACTGCGTAGGCTACTTGAAGCCACCGGCAGTGCCAATGCACTATGAGAACTTTGTCTCACTACCAAAAATTGATGCCTGCTTGGCCATCAGATTTCAGGTTCCCTATGGGAATCAACATCTATATAAGCTGTTGATGAACCTGGTTATTCAATAGCGACTGTATAGAATAAAACATCACTAAGATTAAACAAGAATGCCACTATTCTAATAAAATGTAATGCTTAATGTCTAAATATATACATATGGTACAGTTTTTTGAAGTTAAAAGGCTTTAACTTCCTGGAGTCCCATGAACACCACATATTCCAAAAAAAATGTATATAATGCTATAATGTTAAAAACAGGAAACAATTCTTAAAGTTTAAAGAGTCGCTGATATCATTGTGTCAAGTTCAAATATCTTATGCTGCAAATATATTATGTCCAACCAACGGTTGTGCAGGGTAGATGCAAAAGTGCATTGTTGGGACGCAAATATGCGAGGAACATTACGTTCCAGCTGTTGATGAACCTGCTTATTCAGTAGCAACTGTACATTATAAAACATTACTAAGATTTAACAAGAATGCCACTCATCATCATTCTAAACCATCTCCAGTTTCCCGGGTGTGGTATATGAGCCTCCTCTATCTCATCCTGTCCTTGTACCATTTTTCCTCCACCAACTTGTCCCAATCATGACCTCTCAGCAGTACATCGCTCTTAACTAAATCTATCCATTTCCTTCGTGGCCTTCCCACGGGTCGTCTTCCTTCTACCTTTCTGTCAAATTCCTTCCTTGCAGTTCTGTTTACTGGCATCCTCTTCATGTTACCAAACCACTTCAGTCTTGATATCTGAATCTTATTGAGGAGAGAATCATCTATTCCTACTTCTTCCCTAATTTTCTCATTCCTAATCTTGTCTTTCCTGGTTTTCTGGATCATAGTGCGTAGGAATTTCATTTCAGCTGCCTGAAGTTTGGAATTATCTCTATTGGTCAGTGTTGTGGTTTCGAGACTGTATGTAAGAATTGGTGTATAATAGGACTTGTACAATGTCATTTTTGTTTTCATGGGTATTTGCTCATCCCACAGCAGGTGCCTTACCTGCTGGTAAAATTGTGTTGCCTTATTGATTCGATTGTTCACCTCATGTTTTGCTAGGTTGTCATTTGATATAACGCTACCCAAGTATTTGAAAACTGGAACGCTGTCCAGTTGAGCTTCATTTAACATGACTATTGGTTCTGCTCCTTCCCCATACACTTTCATCACCACCGTCTTGGTCTTGCTGATGTTTAAACCATATTTCTTAAACTCCTCATTCCAGCTTTGTATTCTCTCTCCCAATTCCTCTTCTGAGTCACTCCAGATCGCAACATCATCTGCAAATGTGAAGGCTTTGATATCTCCATGTTCTTTCCTTTTAATAGATTTCATTACTACATCCATTACGATAATAAATAGAAGTGACAATGAGCTGCCCTGCTGCACTCCTCTCTTTGTTTCAAACCAGTCTGACAAACCACATCCTACTTGAATACAGCTTCTGTTCCCACTATACAACATTTTCACTTTGTCTATGAGGCTGTCTCGCACTTGAAGTTCTTTCATGCATTGCCAAATTCTTTCCCTTGGTACACTATCGTATGCTTTCTCAATTTGTTAAAAATGAAGCCATGTTTTCCAGTGTTGACTTAGTTAAATGTAACAAAGGCTTTTCAGTCTGTCAAACACACAGCAAATACAATGTAAATTAAAACACTATAAACATATCTGTAAAACACACACTAACGTACAAAGAATGACATATATATATATATATATATATAAAAGCTTGTTTTTAAGTGATTTGATAGAATCTGAGGATGTTCATGTAGAACGAAACATGTCATTCTTTGTATGTTAGTGTGTGTTTTACAGATATGTTTATAGTGTTTTAATTTACATTGTATTTGCTGTGTGTTTGACAGACTGAAAAGCCTTTGTTACATTTATGCTTTCTCAATGTCCAAAAATATTAGAAATAAAGGCTTGTTCTTCTCCCAGTATTTTTCCATTAGCATCCTAATTGCAAATATATGGTCTGTAGTTGACCTTCCTGATCTGAAACCATACTGCTCTTCTTCCAAAATTGCTTCAACAATATCTCTGATTCTGGTCTCTATTATTTTTTCCAATATTTTCAGGATATGAGACAGTAGTGTGATACCACGGTAATTAGTACATTTTCGTCGGCTTCCTTTCATGAACAGAGGTACAATGATGCCCATCTTCCAGTCCTCAGGAATAGTATTTTCCTCCCATATCTTGTTGAGCAGTCTGTAGAGTCATTGGATTCCTGGAACTCCCGCTGCTTTCAGCATATCTGCACTTAGTTCATCTATGCCCACTGCCTTTCCTTTCTTCATGCTCTTGAGCGCATTTTCAACCTCAAGCCATGTAATTGGTGGTTCAGTTGTGGTTCCTCGACTTGGCTCTCCTCTATCTGTTGTTATGTTTTCTGTATCTCCATTCAGCAGCTTTTCGAAATAGATCTTGAGTTCTTGTTTAATTTCTCCCTCTTCTTGTGCCAGAGTTCCATCATCACGTTCTATTGCTTTTATGGTCTCTTGATCCCTTCGCTTGTTTTTCACTACTCTGTATAGCAATTTCATATTTCCTCTACTGTCCTCTTCCAGTTTGTCTGCAAACTCATTCCATTTCTTCTCTTTTTCTTCCCTTACAATGTTCTTGACAGCAAGTTTCTTGTTCCTGTATACTCCTTGAAGTCTTTGTATTTCTTGTTCATTTCGTTCTTGTCCCTGTTTTTGTTTTTCCTTTTCCAGTGCCTTCTTTATTTGGTTTCTTTCTTTCACCGCTGTTTTCACTCTATCATTCCACCATGGTGTCTCCTTTTTTCTTTTGATAGAACTTGTAACTCCACATAGGTGTTTGGCTTCTCCCACAAAGGTGTCTTTGAAGGCCTTCCATTCTTCATTAACGCTGGTTACGTCACACTTCGGCAAACTCTGTTGAATTCTTAGTTTGTATTCTTCCTTTATTTGGACTTCTTGCAACTTCCAAGTTTTAACCCTTGGTTTTTTCGTAATAAGTTTCTGCGTTTCATTTGCCTTATGTTTGAAGTCTACTACCAACAATCTGTGGTCACTCTCCATGCTTTCACTAGGGATGACCTTTACATCTGTGATGTACCTGCCACTATTCTACTAAAATGCAATGCTTAATGTCAAAATATATACTTATGGTACAGTTTTTGAAGTTAAGGCTTTATCTTCCTGGAGTCCCACGAATGCCACATATTCCAAAAAGATTTTATATTATGCTATAATGTAAAAAAATAGGATACAATTCTTAAAGTTTAAAGAGACACTGATATCATTGTGTCAAGTTCAAATATCTTATGCTACAATGCCAGCATTATGTCCAATGGTTGTGCAGGGTAGATACAAAAGTGTATTGTTGGGCCGCAAATATGCAGGGAACGTTATGTACAGTAGAATATTAGGTTTTGTACTTGTTTTACAGGCACTATGCTCTTCTCAGTCCATATCATTGCTGATAAACATGCTAATTTATACTAAGACATCTTGTGAGGCATAAGTTGCTGTGCATTACGTATTGAAATCAGTAAAAGTAAGTGTGAGAGCTCCCCTCTTCATACTTTTATTCCACCCAGATAAAGTCAAAATATCTGAGAAATAAGAAAAGGAAGGTAGAAATTAGAATAACAAACAGACAGTACCTGCTAAATGGGTTGTGAACTATTGTGTGTATGTTACTTACATGCGAGCTGGATATGTCATTGAGCATGGTCGGGAGCATGCTGCGAACTGTTGTGTGTACGTCGTGTAGCTGTTTTAGCATTAAGATTGAGAAGTAGTGGGGAGGGGGAAGCAGCTTGAGGAGGGGGTGAGGTGGGGTTGGATGTGTCTTTTGGGGGTGTGCGTAGATTTGTATTTGCTGATTCCTTTTGGATATGTGTCTTTTAGAATAGGAATGGCTGTGTTGTAAAGAATGTTTGTTTTATCTGTGATTTTGTTTAAGTTGAAGTTAGGATTAGCGTACTGGTCCATACTGATCTAGAAATCTTCCATTATATTGAGCAAAGGGCCTCTGGGGTTCATATTTAGAATATCCAAGTCGTTCTCGATATTAGTGAACTTAGGCCCATCGAGGAAGGAAAATAATGATGCAAGAGAGAAAGTAAAGTGCACCAAATTGTAAAAGAATGTAAATAAGAAATGCAACGTAAATATTGAATAACTTGAAGATTTGAAGAAAGTTAAGAAACAACAAAGTGAGAAAAGAACAAGTAGTGGCAAGTTTTTTGAGGAAGTAAAATTTAAGTTAGCCGGCCCCGTGGTGTAGGGGTAGCGTGCCTGCCTCTCGCCCGGAGGCCCCGGATTTGATTCCCGGCCAGGTCAGGGATTTTCCTCTCAACCTGAGGGCTGGTTCGAGGTCCATTCAGTCTACGTGATTAGAATTGAGGAGCTATCCGATGGTGAGATGGCGGCCCCGGTCTCGAAAGCCCAGAATAACGGCCGAGAGGATTTGTCATGCTGACCACACGGTCCCTCGTAATCTGCAGGCCTTCAGGCTGAGCAGCAGTCACTGGTCAGGCCAAGGCCCTTTCAAGGGTGTTAAGTGCCGTGGGGTTTGGTTTGTTTGGTTTGGTTTTCAAAATTAAAGTTAAAGAAAGGAAAATAAATGATCTTGGGGAAACAAAGTTTGCTCAGTGAATGCTTCATTGATTGATAATTTTAAAACAAGAGGAAAAACTCATACATAAACAAGCAGAATGTGTGAAGAAGAACTTAGACAGATGTCTTGTCTTATTAGCAACATTTTCCATAAAAAATAACGATTTAATGATTCAATGTAAACTTTTTTCAGTTATTTAAGCTAATGTTCAAATTATAGCATTTTTTGTTTTGTATTATGGCAGTATTAAGTACTTCCGATAAACATTAGAAATAAAGGGCAAATGGTAGATTGCTATAAGAAATTATGTGTAGATTGCTTTGTAAGGAAAATATGCAATGTGTTAGTTTTTGTTTTATTATTTTAGAAAAATTTTACTTCCTTAGTTTAGCAATACTGAGTGGCAGCCCTGTGTTCTGTACAGATTATCATCTACTTCCAGAGGCAGAACCAACAGCAAGTCGCTGATATGTTTTTCCTACCCCTGCCAAGTATGACTGCTGTATTGATCAAGTGACTCAAATTGTTCTGTTTCCTGAATTTCCTCTAGTATGAATTTGATGCAGTTCCTTGTATGATTCTTTCAGCAAATGTAAACATCCCTCATTTTTTTCTTAACTAGCAGTACCTATTCTAAAATACTTAGGTATTCATAATAGGACATTGGATATATATTGCAGTTGATTTTCATGAGAAAACTTGGGAAGAAGAAAGTGGTGCACTAGTGTACTACTGCACCCACAAGATAATCTCTTGCTCTAATGAGACAGTGGTACATCCCATGAGTCTATTGTAAAAGGTCAAATCATATGAAATTTACAAATGCAATATTTTATGTGTGTTCTCTCTTAAGTAGATCTCACAATAAAGATTTACCTACTTTTCAGCTCCCAACCTTTTGTCCTATAAAGGGTTAACTATAAAGCAAGTAAGTTAAAACTAATTATACACCCCAAGTAATGCACCACCTCCATCGTAATGTCTTGTGATTGTTCAGAACAATACTCTGAGGAGTTCAGTTCAGGAGGAAATAATGCCAAAATGCGTTTATTCATGATTAAATAAAGAAAGGAAATTTAAGAGATGTGAACAATTACCATGGAATTTCTCTTTTGTCAGTAGCCTACAAGATCCTGTCACTATCTATCCATGAAAGACTAGAACAGCAAGTTGAACACAAACTCGGGGAATACCAAGCAGGTTTTCGGAAAGGCCGATCAAGTGCAGAACAAATACTAAACCTAAAAACCATAATAAGATACCATATGCTGAGAGGTCGGACCTATGTATCTACATTTTTAGACTTCAGGAAAGCATACGACTCCATCGACCATGATGTGTTGCTTAACATCTTTGCAGAAATGGGAGTCGATGAGAAACTGCTGGCGATAATTAGGGCAACACTAACTAATACCAAATCCAAAGTAAAATTCCAAAGATGTCTCTCTGAACCCTTTGAGATCAAGACAGCCATTCGACAGGGAGATGGGCTCTCACCTCTTTTGTTCAACTGTGTACTTGAGAAGATAATACAGGAGTGGCAAAAGACGTTAAAAGAGAGAAACCTTTACAAACACGTAAGGATTGGGACAAAGAAAAACGGAGTGGAAATAGATTGCTTAGCGTTCGCTGATGATATAGCCCTTATGACAGAAAATTTTGAAAGTGCAACAGAACAGATCAATGTGTTGAAGGAAGTAGCAGAACAAACAAGTTTACAAATTTTCTTTCAAAAGACAGAAGTAGTGTCAAATATCAAAGATGATACGGCACAACTAAACACCAAATGTGGAACGATAAACCATGTTAGTAAATTTAAATACCTTGGGGAATGGATTCAGCAAAATGAACTTGACAAAGAGGCCATAGCAGCAAGAATAAAGAAAATTGAAGTCACTTTCCAAACCACTCGCAACATATACAACAAAAAGTGCTTTTCCCTGAACACAAAAATTCGTCACTACAACACTGTCATCATACCAGTATTGCTGTATGCATCTGAATTCCTTATCCTGTCCGAGAAATGTTTGCTTGCGGATTTAGAGAGGAGAGAAAGAAAGATCCTACACACCATACTTGGCCCAAACTACAAAAATGGCATCTACATTAGAAAATCCAGGCAAGAAGTATACTCTAAGATAGAGAAGATCATGGACACAATGTGTAAAGGCAGAATTCGCTTCTACGGTCATATACGACGGATGACCGACTCTCGATGCACGAAACGTATCTTCTGTATATTTGACTCATAACCAAAAACGGCAATGCCATGGTACGTTAATGTCGAGAAAGATCTTAAAGAACTGGGCCTACAAGCAGAAGATGCCCAAGACCAAAATCTTTTCAGAGCAGCCATCAAGACTTTTAGGACTTTCCGGGACGAAAAACGGGCAACTGGTGCTAAATGGACAGAAGAACATCATGCTAAACACAGTGAGCTAATGAAGACGATGTGGATCAAGCGAAAAATAAACAAATGCCAGAATGTAAAGCGAGGCTTATCGTGGTCCCTAGTTGGCCGATTAGCGAAGTTGAATGAATTAATATATTTATTTATTTATTTATTTATTTATTTATTTATTTATTTATTTATTTATTTATTTATTTATTTATTTATTTATTTATTTATTTATTTATTTATTTATTTATTTATTTATTTATTTATTTATTTATTTATTTATTTATTTATTTATTTATTTATTTATTTATTTTGCTTCCTTGTGATCAGACGCAAATGAAGACGTTGTCCTCCATTTAATATTTTAGCAGTTAGTGTTAATAATAATAATAATTATTATATATATATATATATATAGTTTTTTAAACAATCTACCTAGTATTTGATGTTCTTTTCATTCACTGCCTTAGCGTTCATGCTCTCTTTTCCCGAGTTCGGCCCCCTGTGAACTTCCGAATCACAGTTCGCTTTACATAAATTTAGTCTTGTGTAATCTATTCATTTAACTCAGCGAATTTTTTTAACGAGACAGAAAATGCAGTGGCACAATCTCATGTAAGAGAGAGAGAGTGAGTGTGTGTGTGTGGGGGGGGGGGGGGGGGTTGCAGACAACAGTTTTACAGTAATATTTCAACTTCCTATTCTTTGCATTAAAATCCTGAAAACAGTGATTGCTTAACTCTGTGTAATTATTTAGCAACATATTGATTATTTATATTTAAAAACATTCTAAACCATTTTCTTTACTTCACAACAGGCCACAAACACATACCTTATCTAACACACTACCATTGATATCACAGCATTCCAAACTAGTCATTACTAACCGAAATAACAACTGCTTTTGATTTGAAACATTCAATCCAGAATGTTCATAGTCAATTTAAATCAAATTTTGCATGATTCTATACACATATTGACCTAGCTACTAAGTGTGCAAGACTACACCTATTTAATTCACAAAAATCTGAATATTGTAAGTTTGAATGAATGAACTCCAGAATATTGGTGAGTAAAATATGGAATACCTTGTGAAGAAAATTATCACCATCAAATTCTGTATCTCTTATATGCAGCATAACACATCAACACACTTGCACATCAGATTCTGTTCTGTGTTGTGGCATTCATCTCTAGCCGTGTTTTCTGTCCCTCCTTACTCACTACTTTCATACTGCTTCTCATCCATATGGTCTTCGATATGCCTCTGCATCTGGTGCCCTGGGGATTTAATCCTACCACTTGTTTGGTAAAGAGATCTGTGTTGCGCCTTAGTGTGTGCCTGATCCACTTTCATTTCTGCGTCCCACTTCAGTGTTGATACGAGTTTGCCTCGTCTTGCTCCACAGACCTGCATTCAAAATAAACTGCGGCCACCATATCATCAGGATGTTCCTCAGACATCTGTTTACAAAAGTCAGGGGTTTCCTGGCTTGCCCCTGGTTAGTCTCCATGTTTCACAACCATACAGTCAGAAAGACTTTTATGTTCACAACCTTGTATTAATATGAACCTTCCTTGGTTTCCATACAGATTGCAGCTTTGCAAATGTACCTTTTGCCTAACTGATTTAATTCCTAACATCATATGTAGTTTAAATCTTCTAACTGATCTGTTGGTCCTTACTGTGTAACTCCGTTTTCTTTCAGTGTCTTTTTATCACAAGATCAAGCACCATTAGGAGCAGAATCTGTGACAACAAACATACTTATTGTACACCAGTTGACTGAGATGGATTCAGACAGCAATTCTTGATTCTGGATCTGACAAGTGCAATGGCATACATGTTTCTTAAAACATTGCTAATTTCCTGCGGGATTTCAAACGTTTCTACAGTTCTCCACATTTTTATTTTCATAGTGCTGTCAAAAGCCTTCTCAAATTGAGGAATGTGAGGAGTGGAGTTCTGTGGATTTTTCCATGACGATAAGTGGCCTTCTCTGCAACCTCCTTGATCCCTTGTCATTGTTTGGTACACATGCTGCTTGATGCATTTTATGACCACTCATGAGAGGACCTTACTTTTTCAGTCGGTACCGGGCTGAGTGTCTCAGATGGTTCAGGCGCTGGCCTTCCAAACCCAACTTGGCAGGTTCGATCCCGGCTCAGTCCAGTGGTATTTGAAGGTGCTCAAATATGTCAGCCTCATGTTGGTCGATTTACTGGCACATAAAAGAACTCCTGTGGGACCAAATTCCAGCACCTTGGCATCTCCGAAAACTGTAAAAGTAGTTAGTAGGACGTAAAGCCAATATTATTATTATTTTTATTATTATTATTTCCTCGTGTTTTCAGCATTGAATTATGCCTTACACTCTTCCCATTTCCATTGCTTGCCCTGTTTTCTGGTTGACCCACTCTTCCTTCCCATACTCCCTCTTGCCCAGTACCTTTTCACATGTGCCAAACTTCCATATTCTTCCATTGCTGATTCACATCCTTTTCCCCTTCTTCTCCCGACAGCTGCCCATATCTGTTCTTTAGATCAACTGAGAATTCCTGCCAGACCACCTTATTATTGAGTTTGGAGAGTTGTAGTTTGTCCTTCTCTGCTGGCATAGGGCCCAGGTTCCAACAATCTTAAGTCGGATAGTAGTTGCCACTAGTTAATGATTGCTCCCCACATCTGCTCCTCTCTTGTTTCTTGCATCTAACAAGGTACACCAGCTTTTACTGATGTTATATGGTTTGATTCTCCTTACAGTGGTTTGGAGAAACCCAAGTTGCTTTTTGGCAATTCTTGTGAGGAAAAGTGGTGCCAACAATCCATTGCTGCATAGTTTGACAAATCGTTTGTCATTTTTTTTTTAAATTTTATAACTGTTAGGCTCTTCAGTCTGTCGAAACTAACTTTGAGTAAATAAATTTATAAACTACCTGAAAGAGAAAACATATGATATTATTATTATACCTGTAAAAGAAACAGCTTAATTAAAATAGAATGACATGTTTCATTCTTGAAAGAACATCATCAGATTATATCCAATCACACTCAAATATTTTGTTAAAAATGTTTATGTTTAAATACTTACGAACTTGAAATCTGGAACTTATCTTAATGAAATCTTCCTTTGTCTCTACTGCAGCATTTACTGTCAGGTTTTTGAAAAGCCATTGTTATGTCATTGGCATGGGTCCAAATGGCTGCAGTTGTTGACCTACTTTTGCCATGTCGTGCCCCTCTCCTTGGCTAGGTCAATGAAATGCGTTATTTAATTTTTATTTTTAATGTTTCCTTCAATAGTACAGTTGTGTTGTTGTTACTATCATCATCATCATTATTTATTTTATTATTATTGTTGTTATTATTATTTTCCTAATATTACAGTTCTTTTTGTAAACTATGCAAGGGGTCTTAATGAGCATCTAATGGGCTGTCTATTATACCGATAATTTTCGTTATTTGATTTTCGTTTACTTCAACTCTTTTGGAACAGTACGTTTGAGTTCAGCTTGAGTGCAGCTTGCTGTAGAACTGATTTTATTTCCTCTCTTCTATCGTTTCTGTTGGTGCATAGCACTTCACCATGATCACCAGTCTAACTTTGAATGAAAACCAAACCACTATGATTGTTGCTGAGACTGGATACCACTCTAGGAGACACTTTCTTGTTTTGAGTGTGTGCAAAATTCAAACTCCCTCGCTGTGCTGCTCACATTTCTCTCTCCCAGAGAATAGCAGCATTTTCCTATCCTCAGTCCTCACTTCAGCGAATTCATTGCATCTAGTCTTACCTAGGCCCAGAATGACTAGCTCAAGCCTCATCCCTCTTGTTACCTCCATGAGTTTTCCTGGATGCCACATTGTCTGCATATTCCATTTTCTAACTTGAGTTTCCATTTCCATGTTAAAGATTATCTCCTTATTATATGTCCAGTTTCTGTCTGTTGGTCTTTTAGTAATAATGTTTTCTCAATGGTGCATGTTATTAAGCCATAGCTCCCGAAGCCAGATGGAGGGGTTGCCTCCTGTAGCATCAAAACCTCCTGATTTTCTTTCATATTCCTTCCTGAAGTCTGTGAAAATCTCTCTTCCTCCCACCAGATAGTGGGCATCCTGCCTACTCCCTGGCTAGGAGGGTTGCCTCATCCATCATCTCCACCATTCTGAAGTCTGTCTACTTCACCTCCACTGCACAGATACACTCACTAAACCTTTTACTTTATCTGAACTGAACAGAGCAATAAATGAGTGTAAGAATGGTAAGGCTGCCGGACTAGATGAAATATGTGTTGAGCAAATTAAGCAATTTGGACCTGTTGCTAAACAATGGTTAATAGAACTGTACAACAACTGTATAAACACCTGCAAGTTACCACGTGTGTGGAGGAAAGCCAGAGTAATCGCAATTCTCAAACCAGGAAAAGACCCAAATGATCTGAAAAATTACAGACCTATCTCACTGTTGTCATCTGTACAAGATCCTAGAGTGGATGATCCTGGAAAGACTTACTGTGATCATTGAACCACTTCTTATCCCAGAGCAAGCAGGATTCCCTGAAGGGAAAAGTTATACTTCACAGGTCCTCCATCTGACACAGTATATCGAAGATGGATATGAAAATAATAAAATCACAGGGGTGGCTTTTATCGACTTATCTGTTGCATATGATACAGTTAATCATCGTATACTGTTGCGCAAATTATACAACATGACAAAAGATTACAAGATGACTCAAGTAATTTGCCATCTTCCCCAAAATCGTAGGTTCTTCGTTGAATTTCAGGATCAGAATAGTCGATACAGGAAACAAAAGAATGGTTTGCCTCAAGGCAGTGTTCTTGCCCCTATGCTCTTCAATATCTATTCGAATGACCAACCTCTTCCAGTTGGCACCAGAAGCTTCATATATGTGGATGATCAAGATATTGTTACTCAAGCAAACTGCTTTGAGGTTGTAGAAAAAAAGTTATCAGAGGCTCTTTCTGAACTATCCTACTACTACAGAGGAAACCAGTTGAAGCCTAACCCATCTAAAACTCAGGTATGTGCCTTCCATTTAAAGAACAGACAGGCATCAAGGAAATTGCAGGTAGTATGGCAAGATACTCAACTAGATCACTGCCCAACACCTAAATATCTAGGTGTAACATTGGATCGTGCTCTCACCTACAAACAACACTGCATGAACATCAAGCAGAAAGTGTCGGCTAGAAACAACATCCTTCGCAAGTTGTCTGGAATCAATAGGGGTACACATCCAAAGACGTTGAGAACCTCTGTGTTACTCCGCTGCAGAGTACGCTTGCCCTGTTTGGTACAGATAAAGTCATGCTAAACAAGTTGACATTTCTTTAAATGAAACATGTTGACTCATTACTGGCTGCTTGAGACCAACTCCACGAGATAGAATCTACTGTTTGGCTGGAATTGCCCCACCAGATATAAGAAGAGAAGTTGCATCCATGAATGAGAGAACTAAAGCACTTGGCGCATGTGCACACCCATTGCATGGATATGAACCTGCCCACTGAAGATTGAGGTCTAGGAGGAGTTTCCTGAATACAACCGAAGATTTAAACGAATCTGCTCAATCCACAAGGTTGAGATTATGGAGAACTAGAAATCCGCAACTTGCTGGTTGGATGCTACCAATTGAACATCTCCCTTCAGGACATGAGGAACATTGGTCTACGTGGAAATCGTTGAACAGGCTTCGCACTGGGGTTGGTAGTTCAAGAATCAATATGGTAAAGTGGGGCTTTCCTGGCACATCCAGGCAATGTGAATGTGGTGAAGACAAAACCACAGCCCATTTCATGAACTGTAGTAAGTGTCCTTTAAGTTGCGCAATAGAGGACTCGATGGCTGCGACACGTAATGCCCGTGATTTGGCAAAATTCTGGGCAGACACTATTTGATATGTATGTCATTAAGTACCATTATGCTATGTAAAATGTATACTTCTGATACGAATAAATAAATAAATAAATAAATAAATAAATAAAACTTCACTGCCATTCTCTGTCTCCAATTTTGATAGCTCATTTTCCTTCTTTACTTCTTCTACTCATCACCATTGTCTTGCTCTTCTCTACATTGATTTGTACTTCCTCTTAAAACAAAAATCGCCACTGCTGCCCACCACCAACACCACCACCACCACCACCAATTCCCGTTGTTCATTCCTTGTATTTAGTATATTCATCTGTAGCTGTACCTCCTCATCTCCCCAGATCTCAACATCATCCCCCTTGTTCATTCCTTGTATTTAGTACATTCATCTGTAGCTGTACCTCCTCATCTCCCCAGATCTCAACATCATCCCCCTTGTTCATTCCTTGTATTTAGTACATTCATCTGTAGCTGTACCTCCTCATCTCCCCAGATCTCAACATCAACTACAAACATTATCGTATTCATTATTTCCCCTCTATATTCTTTACTTGCTGTCTGTACGATGTCATCCATCGCCTATATGAACAGTAAAGGTGACAACACACTCCCTTGTTTCAGCCTATTGTCAATTCCGAACCATTCTGTCCTACCCACTGTTTGTCTTCACATGGCTGTAACAGTTACCATATATTGCTTTTATCATTGTTTCTTTGCAGTGCATCAGTACTTACACTTATTATCAGCTAATACATAATTTCTCCATGTGGTTGGTATTTATATTCAGTTAATAATAAGAACTTGTGGACAGTGGTTATTTTCTCTCATTTTGTGTGCCCATATATAGTGTCTACTTAGTTTCGTGCTGGGTGTTTAGTTAGTTGGGTTTGAACCCCACTGTTGGCAGCACCTTAATGAAGGCCATGGCCACTTCCTTCCCACTCCTCGCCCTTTCCTATCTCACCGTCGCCATAAGACCTATCTGTGTCGCTGCAACGTAAAGCAACTTGAAAATAAATAAAATCTTTAGTATAGGTACTTACGTAGTTATAATGAGCCACGTCAAGTGATATTTGTGTTCTGAATGTTGTAAAAGCTATGAATATAATAAAAATCTTAGGCAAAATATTTCTAAATCTCATGCAGAGAAGGTTGATAAAATTGCGCTATATTTATGGGACGAGATATCTCTTCTGCACCAATGTAAAAATTTTTATAAACAATTCATGCACATTTACAATTTAAAATGGCGTGAGCGTCATTACCACACAAGCTTAAATGGAGGACTCAAGACTTGAAGTAGTATGGCAGAGGATAAACAATTTCCTTCTTTCTCAAGCTTTCTAGAGTGAAAACGATACATTGAAAGTGAAACATGTTCACAATATGTAAAGAAAAGGGGTTCTTATATTGCAACGAATAACATGAAGAGACATTGCTGTATGTGTCATCGATCAGGCTTTTCTGTGTCTGAAAATAAAGGCATCAGGCATTTGAAGCTTCAGGGAATTGATGAGATGTGTCCTGGTAATATTCAAATAATTAAACGTAAGAATGGAACGTGTAAAATAAAATATGTTACCATTCACATGGGTCATCAAAATGATCTAAGCCATCTTGCCCTCATAGACATAGAAAGAACAATTTTAGTGATAGGTATTGCCAACCAGATTCCCTTTCAAGCTAATCTGGACAAAATTTGCAAATCTGCAACTGACTCAAAGCTTGAAAGAATGAATTTACTTCAAGACAAGATTTATATAATATGGAGCGTGGCTTTAACTTGTGCTGTAAATCTGTCAGAGATCAAAAAGGTGGTACAAGTATTGATTCCTGGGTCAGTGAAGTCAATTCAGGTAACAGCCCCTGTGTATAATTCTATAAACCTCAGGGTACCACCAGTGTAAAGCATCCAAATCTCAAAAGTGATGACTTTATTTTAATTATTATGAACAGTGCTCAAACTGAAATATTAAAGAAGTTCAGTAGTGACCGTATATGCATTGATGGAACATTTGTGCCCAATAGCTATGGATTTACCAGGTGAGTTGGCCGTGCGGTTAGGGTTGCGCAGCTGTGAGCTTGCATCCGGGAGATAGTGGGCTCGAACCGCACTGTCGGCAGCCTTAAGATGGTTTTCCATGGTTTCCCATTTTCACACCAGGCAAATGCTGGGGCTGTACCTTAATTAAGGCCACGGCCACTTCCTTCCCACTCCTAGGCCTTTCCCGTCCCATCGTTGCTATAAGACCTATCTGTGTCGATGCGACGTAAAGCAAATAGCATATTTCTGGCTAACTAAATGGAGTGTCATTTCAAACTTTAGTGAAAGCATTGCATAGTTCACAATTATGTCTTCCTGCTGTCACTGGTGTTCTCTTTCCTGTTGCAGAAACAGTGCTTGTTAATGAGCTCAGAATCTTGATTGATAGATAGATAGATAGATAGATAGATAGATAGATAGATAGATAGATAGATAGATAGATAGATAGATGTCTTTATTGGCATAATAAATGCAATTAGGCCTTCTCTTACACTAAATGAATCTTGGTTTGTCATTAAAATGGATATTTACAAATACTGCAGAATGTTTGAAAACAAAGTTGGGACTGCACCAAGAAGCAATACAGCTCCCTTTTGAGAATAAGTCCATAACAAACAGCATTATTAACTCAAACTCGTAGCCATTGAGCCATGTGTTCCATCAGTGCATACAGTGTCACTACCATATTTCTTTAATATTTCACTTCTAGCACTGTTCATAATAGTCATCGCTCCTGAACCAAGCCTCAATACTTGTATCTTCTTGATCTCTGACAGATCGAGCTCGATAGCTGCAGATGCTTAATTGTGGCCAGTATCCAGTAATCGGGAGATAGTGGGTTCAAGCCCCACTGTCGGCAGCCCTGAAGATGGTTTTCCGTGGTTTCCTATTTTCACACCAAGCAAATGCCGGGGCTGTACCTTAATTAAGACCACGGCCGCTTCCAATTCCTAGGCCTTTCCTATCCCATCGTTGCCATAAGACCTATCTATGTGCGACGTAAAGCAAAATAGCAACCACACAGCAAGCTTCCAAACACAATGCTACACGTCCTCAACAACAGTAACAGCAATATCTACGACACGAACACAGACGAGAGAGGTGTTGCTACCAACAGCTCCTTTAATCAAAATTGTTAAAACTCAAGACTTTGCAGTCTGTCACAAAACTTACTGAAGTATATCAACGGTTGAATCACAACAGTACTTGAAAAATTTTTACGACAAGGGTTTTCACTACGAATTAACATGACACATATCAGCCAGATAGAATATTCTTGAAGATCACTTTATGCAACTAAATTAACATAGACATAGAAGTGCAAGAACTATAAGGAAGCTTGAAGAAGGAACTCCACACAACACGAACTCTCAAATTTTAACAAGTGTTTTAACATACATGTACCTTATATTTTAGTGTGTTTAAACTTATCAAGTGTTTTATACTGTGCTTTATGTATTTTAATATATTTAATGTGCTCAATATGTCTAATGTACACTCAATAAGTTTTAGTTTACTGTAGCTTTCACTGCGATATTGATCATAGATACTACTGTATTTTAACCCCACATAGACAAACCATTACTACAATATATTTTATTTTTAACCCCATTAGACATCCGGATGATCTAATCATAATAACATCTTTGTGACATATGTCTAATGGCTACAGTACTGTAATATACCAGCTGTTGATGGCCGTGGAAGGTGTAAACCGGTACTGATGTAAATCCGTTTATAATAAATAAAGTATTGATAGGTGGAACACATTTCTTGTCTGTATACTCACCACGAGAGTGACACGAATTTGTGAGCCATCAAATATCCAGGAGGAGATGGACACACTCATAATAATGTTATTTACTTTTGTCCCACTAACTACTTTCACGGTTTTCAGAGATGCCAAGGTGCCGGAATTTAGTCCTGCAGGAGTTATTTATGTGCTAGTAAATCTACCGATACAACTCTTGACGTATTTCAGCACCTTCAAATACCACCGGACTGAGCCAGGATCGAACCTGCCAAGTTGGAATCAGAAGGCCAATGCATTAACCGTCTGAACTACTCAGCCCAGCAGGACACACTAAAAGTCACGTTCAAAGGTAATGGTTACAACGATGTACAGATTCATAGAGTCCTGCATCCCAGAGGGACAACTAAACAAAGTTCACAGAAAGAAGTAGTGAAGGGAACTGCGTACCTACCTTATATCCATAAGACCTCACAGACCATATTGCCAAGGCCCTATGCAAACACAATATAAAAACCGTGTCCGGCTCCATGGCTAAATGGTTAGCGTGCTGGCCTTTGGTCACAGGGGTCCCGGGTTTGATTCCCGAAAGGGTCGGGAATTTTAACCATCATTGGTTAATTTCGCTGGCACGGGGGCTGGGTGTATGTATCGTATACATCATCATTTCATCCTCATCATGACGTGCAGGTCGCCTACAGGAGTCAATTCAGAAGACCTGTAACTGGCGAGCCGAACATGTCCTTGGACACTCCCGGCACTAAAAGTCATATGCCATTTCATAAAAACCTTGTTTGGCACCATCACCGAAATTGTTCACAGATTAGGTAAAACCAAGGACATATTGTCCCCGCCGTTACACCCTAAGGTGTACAAAATTCCCTGTACTTGCAGCAAGGTATACACCAGCCAAGCATGCCGGTCCATTGGGATTCGCATCAAGGAAGACCAAAGAAATATCTGTCTCAACCAGCCAGACAAATCGGCTATAGCTGAGTGCACCCCAGCCTCGGGTCATGATGTCATGTTCCAAGATGTTCGAGCTCTTACCCATGCTAGGCACTGCAGGTCCAGGATTATACGGGAAGCTGTGGAAATACGTAGAAATCCTCACAATTTCAACAGAGACACTGGCTATCGGTTATGTAGGTTTCACTATCGTTATTTCGTTTTGGTGTTTTCCGTTTTCAAAATTCGTACGTTCCTCATCACCAGATGTTTCATTCCATGTTTGTGTCGGTGTCATGTTTTCATATGTGTGTACACAAGTTGTATCCCCCCCACACACACACACACATATGCGCGCGTGCAAACCCCCCCTCGCTCGCTCTCCCAGACTGATTCTGATGGTGTTGTCAGCTTCCGCTTTGAATGCTAGCGCTGTACCGTGTACGGTAAGCAATCTGGTGAGGAATGAACATACCACTTTCACTTCTATTACTAAAGTCTAAATTCAAACCTTCATTATTGTAGAAGCCTTCCTCGTGAACAGTCCAGATTTTCTTTTGAAGATGTGGAGCAAAGTTCTCTGCTATATGTAAAGAGTTTCACCTTGTTTTCTTGACACAGCATGAGGGCAAAAGCCTGTATCATGTCTACAAGTACGGGCTGTGAAAGCATCAAGATTAACATTCCCATACTGGTTTCTCTTAAGGTAGTCAGTAATTCTGAGGGTATGTCATTAATTCCAGGTGTCTTGTTCCTATTTAGCACGGCACGGTTGAATCCTGACCTCAGAATTGGGTCTTCGATTTCATCAGCATCAACAGTTTCTTCTTGTTCCAGAACCTTATCATCTATTTCTTTTTCCTGCTTTAATTGTTCAATATGTTTCTGCCTCTTTCTGCCTTGTCTTCTTTCCCTAGCAGTGGTTTTCCATCTGAGCTCTTAATATTCATACAGCTAGTGTTCCTTTCTCCCAAGGTTTTCTCTATTTTCCTGTATGCAGCATCTACCTTTCCTATAACCATACAACCTTCAACATCCTTGCACTTCTCTTTTGGCCATTCTTCCTTGGCTATCCTGCACTTTCTATCTATTTCATTCTTTAATCGCCTGTATTCTTTTCTGCCCTCTGTATCTTTTTGCATTCTTGTATTTTTGCCGTTCATCAATCAGATCTAATATCATCGGAGTTATCCATTGATTCTTACTTGATCTTACCTTTCTTCCTAACTTTTCCTCAGCAGCCCTACTAATCTCATTCTTCATGGCTATCCACTCTTCATCTGTTGTGTTTCCTTCAGCCTTTTCATTTAGTCCTTGTGCAACGTTACATGAAACAATCCCTCACACTCTTTTCTTATCTAGCTCCCATCTTGCATTCTTTCCTTTCTTCAATTTCTTCAACTTCAGATAACATTTCATGACCACCACGTAAGTGGTCAGAGTCCACATCTGCTTCTAGGAATGTCTTGCAATACAGCACCTGGTTTCTGAATCTCTGCCTAATCATAATGAAGTCTATTTGATACCTTCCTGTGTCTCTAGGTCTCGTCCACATGTACAGCCGTCGTTTGTGGTGTTTGAACCAAATATTAGCAAGGACTAAATTATGATCAATGCACAATTCAACCAGTCTATTTCCTCTTTCATTCCTTCGTTCCAGTCCAAATTCTCCTATGGCATTACCTTCCCTTCCTTGGCCTATCACTGCATTGCAGGCTCCCTATCACAAATAGATTCTCACATTTCCTTTTACATATTGTATCAAAACTTCTATCTCTTCATATATTCTTTGTATTTCTTCATCATCTGCTGAAGTAGAAGGCATATAGACCTGCACTATTGTGGTGGGCATTGGTTTGGTGTATATCTTGTCAACAATAATTTGTTCACTATGCTTGTGTGGTTCATGTTTGTGGGTTACTGTAGTCACGTCCTAGTTCGTGAACCATGGGCAACGGTTGAGTGGCCTAGTAAGTGGTCCTGAGAGTCGGGATACGAGTTGCTATGCAATAGGAGTGGGCATCTCGGACATATTCTGAGTCCTGGCCCTCCTTGTGCTCAGGCGGCTAGGACTATACAATCCACCGGTGGTCCATAACCCGTTAGAGGAGAGATCCTCACTGTGACTATGTGCAAGTAGGGTAGCATCCTGCTTCATGAATTTACCAAGCTCAGAACATTTTAAAGTCGCTTAAGTGCAGCCAGTATCCAGTAATAGGGAGATAGTGTTTTCGAGTCCCACTGTCGGCAACCTTGAAGATGGTTTTCCGTGGTTTCCCATTTTCACACCAGGCAAATGCAGGGGCTGTACCATAATTAAGGCCATGGCCCCTTCCTTCCAACTCCTAGGCCTTTCCTATCCCATTGTCGCCATAAGACCTATCTGTAACTGTGCGTCGTAAAGCAAAAAAAAAAGAAAAGAACATTTGAAGCAAGCCTCGGACCTATGTGAGTAATGGAGTCCCACTCCCATTTGACAGGCGAGGGAGTCCTTGGAAACAACTTGGCGTACGAAATGGAATTCAATGGGGAGCTATCAATATTAATGGGGCTTATGGAAGAAAGAAGGTAGAACTGGCTGAGTCAGCAAAGAGGATGCATCTGGATGTGCTAGGAGTAAGTGATATTCGGGTAAGGGGAGATAACGAGGAAGAGATAGGAGATTATAAAGTGTACTTGGCGGGTGTTAGAAAGGGAAGGGCAGAGTCTGGGGTAAGGCTCTTTATCAGGAATACCATTGCATGTAATGTAGTTTCTGTTAGGCACGTAAATGAGCAAATGATGTGGGTAGATTTGTCAGTTGGAGGAATTAGGACTAGAATTGTGTCCGTGTATTCATCATGTGAGGGTGCAGATGAGGATGAAGTTGACAAGTTTTATGAAGCATTGAGTGACATCGTGGTTAGGGTCAACAGCAAGGATATAATAGTGCTAATAGGCGATTTCAATGTGAGAGTTGGGAATAGAACTGAAGGATACGAAAGGGTGATTGGTAAATGTGGGGAAGATATGGAAGTTAATGGGAATGGGAAGCGTTTGCTGGACTTCTGTGCTAGTATGGGTTTAGCTGTTATGAATACATTCTTCAAGCATAAGGCTATTCACCGCTACATGTGGGAGGCTAGGGGTACCAGATCCATAATAGACTATATCTTAACAGACTTCGAATTCAGGAAATCTGTTAGGAATGTACGAGTTTTCTGGGGATTTTTCGATGATACAGACCACTATCTGATTTGTAGTGAACTAAGTATCTCTAGGCCCAGGGTAGAGAAAGTGAAATCTGTCTGCAAACGAATAAGGGTAGAAAATCTCCAGGACGAAGAAATTAGACAGAAGTACATGGATATCATTAGTGAGAAGTTTCGAACAGTAGACAGTAAACAGGTTCAGGATATAGAAAGTGAATGGGTGGCATACAGGGATGCTGTAGTAGAAGATGGGAAAAGGCAAACAGCTTGGTGGAATGATGAAGTGTGAGCAGCTTGTAAACGTAAAAAGAAGGCTTATCAGAAATGGCTATAAACAAGGGCCGAGGCAGACAGGGATTTGTATGTAGATGAAAGAAACAGAGCGAAACAAATACTTGTTGAATCCAAAAAGAAGTCATGGGAAGATTTTGGTAACAACCTGGAAAGGCTAGGTCAAGCAGCAGGGAAACCTTTCTGGACAGTAATAAAGAATCTTAGGAAGGGAGGGAAAAAGGAAATGAACAGTGTTTTGAGTAATTCAGGTGAACTCATAATAGATCCCAGGGAATCACTGGAGAGGTGGAGGGAATATTTTGAACATCTTCTCAATGTAAAAGGTAATCATCCTGGTGGTGTTGTGAACAGCCAAGCTCATGGGGAGGAGGAAAATGATGTTGGTGAAATTATGCTTGAGGAAGTGGAAAGGATGGTAAATAAACTCCATTGTCATAAGGCAGCAGGAATAGATGAAATTAGACCTGAAATGATGAAGTATAGTGGGAAGGCAGGGATGAAATGGCTTCATAGAGTAGTAAAATTAGCATGGAGTGTTTGTAAGGTACCTTCAGATTGGGCAAAAGCAGTAATTGCACCTATCTACAAGCAAGGGAACAGGAAGGATTGCAACAACTATTGAGGTATCTCATTGATTAATATTCCAGGCAAAGTATTCACTGGCATCTTGGAAGGGAGGGTGCGTTCAGTCGTTGAGAGGAAGTTGGATGAAAACCAGTGTGGTTTCAGACCACAGGGAAGCTGTCAGGATCAGATTTTCAGTATGTGCCACGTAATTGAAAAATGCTACGAGAGGAATAGGCATTTGTGTTTATGTTTCGTAGATCTAGAGAAAGCATATGACAGGGTACCGAGGGAATAGATGTTCGCCATACTGGGGGAATTAAAGGTAGATTGTTAAAAGCAATCAAAGGCATTTATGTTGACAATTGGGCTTCAGTGAGAATTGATGGTAGAATGAGTTCTTGGTTCAGGGTACTTACAGGGGTTAGACAAGGCTGTAATCTTTCGCCTTTGCTGTTCGTAGTTTACATGGATCATCTGTTGAAGGTATAAAATGGCAGGGAGGGATTCAGTTAGATGGAAATGTAGTAAGCAGTCTGGCTTATGCTGATGACTTGGTCTTAATGGCAGATTGTGCCGAAAGCCTGCAGTCTAATATCTTGGAACTTGAAAATAGGTGCAATGAGTAAGGTATGAAAATTAGCCTCTCGAAGACTAAATTGATGTCAGTAGGTAAGAAATTCAACAGAATTGAATGTCAGATTGGTGATACAAAGCTAGAACAGGTCGATAATTTCAAGTATTTAGGTTGTGTGTTCTCCCAGGATGATAATATAGTAAGCGAGATTGAATCAAGGTGTCGTAAAGCTAATGCAGTGAGCTCACAGTTGCGATCAACAGTATTCTGTAGGAAGGAAGTCAGCTCCCAGACGAAACTATCTTTACATCGGTCTGTTTTCAGACCAACTTTGGTTTACGGGAGCGAAAGCTGGGTGGACTCAGGATATCTTATTCATAAGTTAGAAGTAACAGACATGAAAGTAGCAAGAATGATTGCTGGTACAAACAGGTGGGAACAATGGCAGAGGGTACCCAGAATGAGGAGATAAAGGCTAATTTAGGAATGAACTTGATGGATGAAGCTGTATGCATAAACCGGCTTCAGTGGTGGGGTCATGTGAGGCGAATGGAGGAGGATAGGTCACCTAGGAGAATAATGGACTCTGCTATGGAGGGTAAGAGAAGTAGAGGTAGACCAAGACGAGGATGTTTAGACTTGGTTTCTAACGATTTAAAGATAAGAGGTATAGAACTAAATGAGGCTACAACACTAGTTGCAAATCGAGGATTGTGGCGACGTTTAGTAAATTCACCGAGGCTTGCAGACTGAACGCTGAAAGGCATAACAGTCTATAATGATAATGTATGTATGTATGTATGTATGTATGTATGTATGTATGTATGTATGTTGTAGTAGCTTACCCGCTGCCCTCTTTTCTTATTCATTATTAACCCTTTTGTATTCACGCTATATTCACCGGTTAAGCCCAAAATCTCAGGCCATTTTTCATGATTATGCATGTTAAAAAAATCACTGTATAAAGAAATCTACAGATACAAAATTGAAAAAAATCACACTAATAGTACATATAATGTAGTTTTTGGAAATATATATCCCAAAATTGTTAATGGCATGTTTTACCACAAACAAATTATAAAATTATAAATTATAAAATTAAAAATTACATTTCAAATACTAAAGAAATAATTTGTTGAATAATTTTCTTCTTGACCAGTCATTCTGAAAACAAGTACATTCAATTCTGTATAAGGGGCCGATGACCTTCAAAGTCAGGCCCCTTTAAACAACAAGTATAATAATCATCATCATCAATTCTGTATAATATGATATAATTTTTTTCTGTACTCTTATCCAGTCAAGATTTATAGCACCTAATGTACAGAACTGTACACTTACCTTCTGGAGTCAGCATTTGTGCTATGGAAAACACTCTCCATGCAGACCCTTGTTACTCCTAGTGCAGACTGTTCTGGCCCTCCTCCTCTTTTTTTTAGTGCTGCATACAATACAGTTAGACTCTTTCTTCTCAGAAAGCTTTCCCACCCCCCTTCGGTCCTCTTGGACCAAGTGTGGCACTTAATTTTGTGGTAATCCATTTTTTCCCTGGGCTCTCTATTATTGATACGGTATAGTGCAGTCTAGATTTTATTTTCCGTGATACCTTATTGTTTTCCTTGTAAAGAATGTAGCTGTTCAATACCATTTTAGCAATGATATTGAAAGTCACGTTCCTCCAGTATCGTGCTGTCTGCCTCTCATCAAGGTAGCTGTACAACATCATGTCAGAAGTGTCAATCCCACCCATAAATTTATTATAGGATGTTATTATTGTTGGTTTACTATTGCTGTTGCCACTGTTGTGGGTTACTGGAATTTCCTGTTCTTGGGCTATTATATGGCTAGATAGGAAAATTACTGGGTTTTTCTGAGACTTTCTTTTTTTTTCACGAATGTACATGTCAACATTGCACCTGACCTAAAATACTGTTTCTGTCCAACAAAAAATTTATGTTAAAGCTTCTGGGGCAAGTATGTCCTATTTCTCGTAACAGTTCCTTTTATATATGTGCCCGACTAATAGAGATGGCATACAAGTGGTACAGTCATGAAATAATAATTATCAACAAAGACATGGTAAGGCTTATTGAGGTAACCACCCATAACTAGAAGTTTTCTAACAACGATGTATCTCAAACCATGTTTTATAATATTGTCTCTATCTTCTTGAGATCTGGCACCTCTACAGATAAATAAAAAAATAAAAAACAGGCAGTAATTGGAAACAGATTCACACAGCATCCAAACTTTGATCCCCCAGTGGTAGTGGTATTTGTTGGTCAGGTATTGGAGAAGGCTGGTTTTATTTTTATTTCCTACAAGAGACTCATCAATGTTAATCTCCTGATGTGGTGTATGATGGGACCTAAATAACCTTTTGACATGATCCACCAATATGTATAGACAAGAAAGGGTTCCACCTTATCAATGCAGTTTTTATTTTTATTGTAAGAATTAGCTTACAGGATCGGTTTCGACTTTAAATAGTCATCATCAGCTGAACATGAATACCTTTACATATGTGTCAAGCATTAATTGGTAGTACCCTTTCTAAAGTGAGATGCCGTAGGAAAGCATCATGTCTGAGCGTTCAAATTGGGCATATTAAGTTTAAAATGATTAAATGTTATAATTTTGGCATTCAGGTACTTGCTTAAATCTAAGTTACAAATACATTAATCACATTAAAATACACAGTACATCCATTAAAATCCAGTAAAATCCATTAAAATAATAAGTATAAGACATTTCATGGAATTGAATGCGTGTGTCCTGCGTGTATCTTCATTCTTGTTTTTGAGTCCAATGTTGTAAATAATTCAGTACTTACTTTCGTAGGCAATGCTGTAGTTCTCTTAAGAAGTCTTAATATTTACTTAAATGATGTCTTCACTTGTATGTGTGGTGGAAAGCTTCTATTGTTAACAAAATCTGATTGTATAGACAGAGGTAAGTATGTGCAGCTGTGAGTGGAATCTTATTCTTTAAGTATCGGAAGCAGATGTGGTCATGGTCATACATAAGTATTTCTTGATGCAATGGTGGCTCCTTCCTCATCTATATTTGTGTGCTGATATATATTATTATTGTTGTCGTGGCTGGGTCGCGTTTGACCTGAGAGCTTGGCGTGTATTGATAAGGTGGAACACTTTATTGTCTATACATATGTAAACTATCAATACGGAAATGAAACTAGTAAATCAAGATGATCCACTGATGGCTAATATTTTGCACAGGGGTCATATCCTGTTTCTCCTGGCCCTGGCAATCCCTCATTGTTGACAACATGAAAGAACCGCAACGAGTGGAAGAACCTGTGTTTAGTAAACATTTTGGGGAGCCATGGATTGAACTGAGAAGGCAGTGTGCACCAATAAGAGGCTACGGTTGGTTTCGTATTGATACCCATGTTGAGAAGACATTCCCTTCATTGCAGACACTGTGATCCTGACCCAATTTTTTAAAGAGATGGGAACATTCTCTCTCATTACTTGTAATGAACTGATGGACATATCGATTAGATTCTGTCACCATATGAGAAAGAATAAAATCTGTGAAAAACGAAAGGAAGTAGGCTATTGGAAGAGAATTAGGAGGTGGCATGTGTTCGGGCCCAGATAATTCATGATATTGAAATGAGAGAGGGAGTGGATTTTCAGGCAACAGAATCTCCCTGTAGTCTTCATCATTCATCACATCATCATCACTCCCAGATATATTGTGAACCTCCATGGCTAAATGGTTGGCATGCTGGCCTTTGATCACAGGGGACCCGGGTTCGATTGCCGACAGGGTCGGGAATTTTAACCATCATTGGTTAATTTCGCTGGCACGGGGGCTGGGTGTATGTGTCGTCATCATCATTGTTTCATCCTCATCACGACGCACATGTCGCCTATGGGTGTCATATAAAAAGACCTGCACCTGGCGAGCCGAACGTGTCCTCCGACACTCCCGGCATTAAAAGCCATACGCCATTTCATTTCATATTGTGAACATCTATTTTGGTTATTTCTGGGGCACTATCATCACTTTCTGTAAAATCTGAAGCACTCTTGGCAATAAAGTCAGTCATCGTCTAAAGCATCTAAATAATACAAGACTTCAGAATTATTTAGTCCAGAACTCGGCCCAGCCAATGAGAAAATTAGGCCTACTCATGTCATGAAAAACTCATAATACAAAATAATAAAATATACTTCACTTGAAAACACCAATAAATGTTGAATATAATCAAAATGTAACAAAGAATAAACTAATATTGAAATGGAAACAATATAATAAAGGAAAACATGTGTTTTGCAGCTTTCATAAGACTATACTTCCACACACCTCTTTTCAACTCTCCATGCGGTAAACATACACGGTTTGCTAATTTCATTTGCTCCAAAAAAAATTGCACCTAGTGTCTCTATCTGTTGAGTAAAGTGTAAACCAAATCCAAAAGCTACTATCTCAATCTTCTCCTGACATCTGGAATTCCACCAAGTCACTAATAAGCCATCCCGACACACAGCCGATAGATCGGCACGCTAAGCTTTCTTGCCAAAACCACTTGAGCCGATATATCAGCTTGCTTAGCATATAAGAGTTAAACCAACTCCTGCATTTCCCATGTTTGATTTTGTGTTGATTGTACCGTGCGTAGGTTTACAAACATCCCCACAGGGGAAGGAATGAAGGGACAAGCGCACGGGCCTGGGCCTGTTTCAAGCTAACATTCCTTTTAGCAAATAACCACATTTATTTTCAATACCAATCCCCTTAGTGGGTTTTCCTTTTAGCGTGTTAACACGTACAATATAGTTTAAATCTCAAGACAGCCTCAGGCTGTGAACTAAGTACGTTCATACTGGGCATTGAGCCAGAACATTAAAAACAAAATTCAACCATTCAAACTGCCCTCCGTTCAAAAGCACTCAGTACATACAATAGCAAAGAATCTATTATCCTTAACCAATGACATTGGAGGTGGCAGCTAATTTTCAAGGTGCCTGTCCGTATACAATAACATTAAAAGGCACTGGGTTACACTCACGTCGTAGGACTGAATATTTCGCAATCCCAATAGTGAGATCCTCCCTTCGTTCTACTCCGCGCTAGTACATCAGTTTTATCTAGTAGAAGAGCTTACCTCCACACCATGGACAAGACAGGGTTCGAAACCCAAACAGACTACCCGCCGCAACTCAAGGCACCAAGTACATCTGCCGCTGCTGGCTATCAGGCAAGTCAAGTTCCTCACCTCCGTCCGTAGCTCGACAAGCGAGCGGTGGACCGGAGGGAGGGGAGGAAGGCCAGCCCAATTGGCTGGAAGAGCGGGGAGGCATGTTGCCATAGTAGTGCGGCGGCAGGACGAAGGGAGAAAATCAACGTCGAAAGAAGGTGCTAATTAGTGACATTTATAAATCATAACCCATAAAAGGCCGTACACAGCTAGTAATAATAATAATAAATAAGGGGAATTGTCTAAAACACATGGCACATTGATAATTCTGTAGTTGCCTGACCAAAAATCCTGCTATTCTTGCCAAAGTACTTCACTTATACCAACTACATCTAATTTTAGTCCATCCATTTCCCTCTTCAGATTCTCTAATAATTTTTTAATGTTATTTGTTTTACGTCCCACTAACTACTTTTTAAGGTCTTCGGAGACGCCGAGGTGCCAGAATTTAGTCCCGCAGGAGTTCTTTTACGTGCCAGTAAATCTACCGACACGGGGCTGTCGTATTTGAGCACCTTCAAATACCACCGGACTGAGCCAGGATCGAACCTGCCAAGTTGGGGTTAGAAGGCCAGCGCCTTAACCGTCTGAGCCACTCAGCCCGGCTTCAGATTCTCTAACCTACCACAATAATTCAAATAACATTCCACACTCTGACTCGCAGAATGTCACTATTCCTGATGAGTGTCCCTCCTGTGTAGTCCCCACCCAGAGATACGAATGGGGAACTATTTTACCTCTGGAATATTTTACACAGGAGGAAGCCATCATCTGTACATCATTCATTCATTCATACAGAGAGAGCTGGATGTCCATGGGAGATAGTTACGGCTGTAGTTTCCCGTTGCTTTCAGCCGTGTAGCAGAATCAACACAGCTAAGCCACATTAAATATTATTGCAAGGCTGTATCAGACAATCATCCAGCCTGCCGCCCTTGCCATTTCGGAAAGGCTGCTACTCCCCTTTCAATGAACCTTTCATTAGTCTGGTATCTCAGCAGATACCCCTCTGATATGGTTGCACCTACGATTCAGCTGTCTGCTTCATTGGGACGTCACTTCCACAATTACACTTCCATGCAGGTTTCTATCATATGGTGAAAGTAGTGGCAAAAGACCTGCAGAGGTCGACGCCGTGAACAAATATTTTTTTAAAAATATATCAATTTATATAATGCATTGGGACATGCAAAACTTCCCACCGCGGCAAGGTCACGTGCTTCACAGGGGAGGACTTGGGTACACCAAATGAAATACACAAAATTCACAGGTACAATACACACAAAATGACAGAAAATAATCACTGCTTGCAAGTAGAAATTATCAACTGAACAAAAACACTATTCACATGTTGGTATTATTATCAGAAAATAAACATAAACATAATTTTCCTTGCAAGATGGCCACTCGTAAAATCAAATACACTTTCCCGCTAAAAACTGATAATTGCGGACAGTATAATAATGTGGAAATCAACATGAAATTGTCATTGCCCAGTTCTCTTTATATGTGCACCGGTAATTGTCGGTGGTAAGCAAAGAAGGTCGGGCCAAAGGATCAGAGCATTTTACCAGTAGGGAAACGAACATAATAGATAAATTAGCGCGGACCAGGGCTAATTGCTATGCCAAAAATGTATTCATTCGAACAAGCCAAACATATTTTAGTTATAAGTAAAATACACTCAGTTACAATAGCCAGAGATACTGACTCTATTTAGGTACATAGACTCTCAAAGGGGGACCAGCCCCATAACCAACCAACAAGTTTTCCAAAATTTTAAGGAGGAGAGCCTCCAAACATTCGCTTAACCCATTAGCAAGATTAAGTAAGGACATGAGTTACATAAGTATTACATAAATATTCTCCCTCTGATACAAAGTTCGCTAAACGCATAGCACTGAAGGTCGAACCGAGGAAGCAGAAGGCTTCCTGTCAAGGAAAGTTAACAGACTTCAACCACGACCTTCTAAGAATTCTCAGTCCTTTATAAGCTTTGTGCATTCCAAGCACATAAAATATTCAGCTACATTACTTCACTTCGAAGAGGGCAAAATCACATACTGTGCCCAATATCCATGAAAACTTAAATACAACATAGCAAACGGGGGCTCAGCCACCTAGGAAACATTATAAAATTTACTGGAACAATCTAGAAATGACCCAGTTAAATCTGGCTTATACAACAATAATTTACAACCAAGTGCTCAATTTGAAGGAATTTTTGCCCATAGGCAACCCAAAATATCATTCCAAAGTAATGATACAATTTGCAAAAAATCTGAAAAGTCCCTCTCTTTGTCTTTAAAGCATTTTGACAAGCCAGCTTCCTACCTCCCACACCTGTAGCAGTCCGGGGGTCGAGCGCGTCCAGCCCGCACTAATGGCCAAGTCCAGTTAAGTGTCTTGCACTCTGCGATATAAGGAACCAGCCTCAGCGAGGCAGACACCCCAGTATATACGTAGCATGCGCCGACTCTGATTGGGCAAGCCAAGAGAGCCGGGGCGTGTCAGCATACGCATGAAAGGAAGAAGCAGGCCAGCCAATATAAATGGACAGGGGCGCTGCGAGGCGGAAGAAAACTTCCTTTACCCGGCAGCCATAAGGAGGGGAAAGGGGCAAGAAATACAATTTATTGAGAAAAGATAACACACACAAATAATAGAAAAATTAATTCAGAGCGACCGGCAGTAGCTCATAAAATGCGAAATAGAAAAGGCGAACAGTGAGGGGGTGAGTTTCATGGCTCAGACCTCCCTCCCGAAACCCCAACCAGGTTGGGAAAGTTTGTTTTTCTTTTTACACATGAATCTTCTTGAGGTAGAGTTCTCTTCTTCAGATAGATAAATATCATCTTGCCTTACAGCAAATAAAATAACAGTCACATATTCTTACTTCACAATTTGTTTGAGAATAAATCGATAAGAAAGGAGGCTGTCAGTATTCATATCCCGTGATAAAAGACAAACCAATTTTTCATAAATGATGAAAGGAGTTCCAACACAATCACCAGGCAAAAACTTCAGCCGTCAAGGCCAGACAAGACATGGGCCAAAGAAAACCCAAAGTTCGTAATCATGCAAAACTTGTGGCAGACAGCCACAAGAAGACTTGGAGAGAGCAATCAGAGCATGCATCCCCATAATAGGTAGTGGAGACTGGCCAACATAGTCCATCAAGTAACAGGGGCCAGAAGAGACGGCCTGAGGAGTCGATGTACGCCAGATAGTAGCTCGCATGAGGGACCCTTCCCATGGGCTCTGGGTGAAGATAGACACTCCATAACACTGGAACACAAAACAAAAAGGCCAGCAATTGTCCAACACAAGCCGATTAGGTAGAAGGAGGGGGACAGCAAAGACGACCCGGACCGCTAAACCGGGCGTGGAAGGGAAAAGCAAAGATAGGACTCTGGGAGGGCTCACATATCAGTCAAACCAAACACCTACAAGATAAGAGGGATATGAGACCTCCAAATAAGCAAATTACAAGGTCCCTCACCAACAGGGTGACTGGAGTTAGAAAGTCAACAACCTGGGAGGGGCCGTGAAACCAAGGAGCCAACTTCCCATAGGGAATGAAATTCTCAATAAATACATTATCCCCGACAGCCAGGCTGGTAGGCTGACGTCCCTTATCATAGTGCTCCTTTTTCCTTTGATAAAAAGCCTTAAGGTTCTCCTTAGCTTTCTTCCAATTAGTCCGGATGTTAAGGGGATCCCCACCCCCCTTTCCGACAAAAAGTCATTAATATGCCACAAATTAGAAAGCAGGGAGTTAGGAACAAACGAAAACATGAGGGGAAGGGGGAAAACTGGTGCGTCTCATGCACAGTGGAGTTGAATGCATAAGCGAGCCACGGCAAGGAAGTGTCCCACCTCTGAACATCGTGATGATGGAAGGCGATGAGGGCAGAACGTAAATTCCTGTTAACTCTCTCAGCGTACGAATGCTGAGGATAATAAGGGGATGTCGTGACGTGATAAACCGAAAGGCTAAAACAGAAATTCTTGAATAGGTTGGACGTGAAAGCTCTAGCATTGTCTGAAACCAAATACTGACTAGGATCAAATGATGAAAATATAGTCTTCAAACACCTAAAAGTTGTCTCAGCGTTGGCCATCCTCGTCGGAAATAACCACGATAAACGAGTGAAACCATCAACGTATACCAAAATGAACCTATTCGATTCAGTCTTCGATTTCAGGAGGCGACCTACAAAATCGATGTACAGACATTCCATCGGATGGGTAGTTTGCATGGAAGACAACAACCTAACTTGGGAATTAATAGATTGCTTATTAACTCTACAAATCTTACACGCCTTGACAAGTTCTCGAAATTCTCCGTCCATTCCCTTCCAAATAAAATGTTCTCTGATCTTTTCCCTGGTTTTAAATAGTCCTTGATGACCTGCAAGGGGAGTTTCATGGAAGTACTTAAAGATCGTAGGTACCAACACTGATGGAATTACCACCTTCATCTTACAATCATGACGGGAGGGACAAAAAAGAACCCCGTTCTTCAATACGTAAGGATCAACAATTTTCCCATCCTTCCAGTCTTGAATGATAGGTGCCAAGACCGGATCTTCTAATTGGAATTTACCTATGTCGTGATACAAGAGAGGGGTATCAGATAAAATAGCTCCAACCAAAGGTAATGAGGGTGAGGTCTCAGAGAGGCAGGGCTCCTCATCAAGAGTGGGTTGGTCAGAAAACACACGGCTGAGGGAATCAGCTACAACATTTTTGGAACCACGAATATGACGGACGTGAAATTGGAAGGCAGAAGGCCTTATGGCCCAACAGGCCAGACAACCAGTTTTCCGTGGTTTCCCAAGCACCCAACTTAACATGCCTGGTTGTCAGTCTCAAGCTCAAACTTAGTGTGCTCTGTATACATACGAAAGCATTCTAGAGCAAAAAGAACAGCCAACCCCTCAAACTTGTACACGGAGTATTTAGCTTCGAGTGGAGTAAGAGCGCGCGAAGCATATGCAATAGGGCGTCTCCCTAACTCAGAATCCTGGAGCAAGACGGTCGCGACAGCTGCCAAAGAAGCATCGGTTTGAACAATGAAGACCTTAGTAAAATCCGGCATGGCCAAAACTGGGGTGTTGGAAATTGCTTGCTTGAGACCGTCGAAAGCAGCCCGCTGAGAAGCTCCCCACTGAAACCGTACTCCCTTATGCCGTAGTGCGTTCAGAGGCAAAATTTGGCACGAATTTTCGTAAGAAGTTAACCATTCCGACAAAGCGAGCAACACCTTTCACGTCCTTCGGAGGAGGAAAATCCTGAATCGCCCGAGTCCGGGACTGATCAACAGAGATGCCACTTGAAGATACAATATGCCCTAAAAAGGACATCTGGGGCTTAGCAAACGACACCTTGGATAGTTTGACTGTCAAGCCGGCCTTCCTCAGATGCGACAATACTTCATTGAGGTGCTAGAGATGATCCTCAAACATCTCAGAATAGACGACCACGTCATCAAGATAGTGATAGATATAGTCAAACTTAATATCAGAAAACAACAGATCAAGGAGCCTAGTGAGGATGGCAGCACCCATCGAAACGCTGAAAGGGAGGCAGAAAAATTCATAAAAATTCCAGTCCGTCGCGTAGGCTGTTAGATGACGAGACTCTTCCGCTAGTGAAATCTGGTAATAAGCTAACAGATCTAACATGGTGAAGTACCTAGCTCTCCTAAACCACGAGAAACACTTATGTAAATCCGGGAGCAGGACCGACTGCAAGACCACCTTACAATTGAGAGCCCTGTAATCCAGCACAGGCTTGTAACCTCCCTGTGGAAGTGTGCTGGGCCCATAACCCAGAGGTCCGTGGATCGTAACCATGCTCTGCTACCAAAATAATGCACCGGTAATTGTCAGTGGTAGCAAAGAAGGTGCGGGCCAAAGGATTAGAGCATTTTACCAGTAGGGCGACAAACATAATAGATAAATTAGCGCTGACCAGGGCTAATTGCTATACCAAAAATGTATTAATTCGAACAAGCCAAACATATTGTAGTTACTAGCTGATGTGTGCTTCGCTACAGAATTCTAGGTTAAGTAGTGTACTTGTTGTGAGCCAGATTGCATTAAGTTGCAAGGCTCTTGACGTTACCCTAGAAATGTGATGGGGAAGTCTCTCATGAAGACTGATTTATTGAATCTTTATTGTAATGGTAGGCCCTCTTGCCCACCATCAGTCACAATCAAGTCTGGGAGTTTTCATTATACTTACTGTCAACCTGCCTTTTTACATCCTTAGAAAGGCTGTCTTAGTGGTTTTCCCAACTGAAATCAACATAGATCGGTACAATGATGCCAGTAGGAATGTTGCAATTTAAAGCAATGCTATCATATGAAATACTCAATCAAATTAAAAACCACACATTTTCTCACTTTTAAAGAACAGTACTACGCAGCCGATCTAATAGTCCAAAGTTCCAGAGCTGGAATGACCAGGCCGTAGACAACCGTGATCCATGAACACTCTTTAATTTCGGGAGGCAGGGGGTGTGAAGATGGCGGAGGGGAGGGGGTGAATAATGTAGAGTCCCAGGACCCAAACTATGCCCTCTTACTCATCTGTTTAATAGGAGTTCCCAAGGAGTCGGAAAATCTCAATTCACTACACTGGCGGCGGAAAAATCTAGCTTGACTTGGAGGGAAATTTTTCCTCCAAGCCAGAGGAGAAACCCCCTCTTCACTGCTAACTTGGAATAAAATTAATGAAGAACTTAATAAAATGAAGAGGAAGAAGCTTTTCTTAAGAAACGGCTCTTTTCAGTGTTTAATTTTGAGTTATTTAGTGAATTGTGGTGCTATAATTTGGAATAGGCCGAAATTGTAATTCTAGACCAGGTTATACTACTACTACTACTACTACTACTAAGTGAGCCTATGCCTTAAGTGTGTACACGGCGAGTGACACAGCTCAGTCAAAACAGCGCGTCAGAGTAGGGATTGAATAGCTCGAATACTATGATGAACCAATGTGTTACGTGCTAGTAGTATCAGAAAATGTATGAACCAGAGGAATGGCATACTAAAAAAGAAAGTTACCTAACTCCCCACCTATTTCCTGCCAATATTCAGGCAGGCTATTATACTCGGTATGCAGCAGTGATCCCATCTATAGGGGAGGAGTGGCAGCATAAGAGACAAAGAACATCACAACAAACAATGGGCAATGTAATGTTATTTTTTATCACTGTTACGCGCTTTCGATATTGTAGGCCTTCACATTTAGTTTTCTTCCAACTCTGAAATAGGCCCCTTCCACTCTTATCATAGACGGTACGATAAAACTGAATAAAACATAAATGATCGGAAATAACTTTTGTTATGTAGTACTTATCGATAGGACCAATAACAAAGGCATTTAAAAATTAAGAAACTGTAGTGTCTTATTCCCCGCCTCTCTATACCGATTTTACCGGGCGAGTTGGCCGTGCGCGTAGAGACGCGCGGCTGTGAGCTTGCATCCGGGAGATAGTAAGTTCGAATCCCACTATCGGCAGCCCTGAAAATGGTTTTCCGTGGTTTCCCATTTTCACACCAGGCAAATGCTGGGACTGTACCTTAATTAAGGCAATGGCCGCTTCCCTCCAACTCCTAGGCCTTTGCTATCCCATTGTCGCCCTAAGACCTATCTGTGTCGGTGCGACGTAAAACCCCTAGCAAAAAAAAAAAAATCTATACAGATTTTCATTAACTTCTGTTAACCCATTTTCTCGTGGATTGGCATTCATATGGACTTAGTAACAAAAATACAAATTCATGAATATCTGTGTTATCATAGCTGGTACTGTAAAAATGTATAAGACATAAATGATCGGAAATTTTATTCTATATAACTTTAGTTATGTAGTATTTATCGATAGGACCACTAATAATGAAAATATTTGAGAATTAAATTTTAGGCCTTCCCCTAAACTACCATTTCACTCAGCATGAATAAAATGATTTATAGCCTAGATTGTAGTGGCTCATCCCCCGACCTTAGATACCGATTTTCATTCAATTCTCTTCAGCCGTTTTCTCGTGATGGGTGTACATACATACAGACAGACAGACAGAAATTACGGAAAAGTAAAAAGTACATTTCCTGGTTACTGTGGACATGACCGATACAGAAATACAATTATTTTCAAATTCTGAGCAATGTACAGACAAAACTCTTATTTTATATATGTAGATCAGTAAAATACACTCAGTTACAATAGTCAGAGATACTGACTCTATTTAGGTACATAGACTCTCAAAGGGGGACCAGCCCCATAACCAACCAACAAGTTTTCCAAAATTTTAAGGAGGAGAGCCTCCAAACATTTGCTTAACCCATTAGAAAGATTAAGTAAGGACATGAGTTACATAAGTATTACATAAATATTCTCCTTCTGATACAAAGTTTGCTAAACGCATAGCACTGAAGGTCGAACCGAGGAAGCAGAAGGCTTCCTGTCAAGGAAAGTTAACAGACTTCAACCACGACCTTCTAAGAATTCTCAGTCCTTTATAAGCTTTGTGCATTCCAAGCGCATAAAATATTCAGCTACATTACTTCACTTCGAAGAGGGCAAAATCACATACTGTGCCCAATATCCATGAAAACTTAAATACAACGTAGCAAACGGGGGCTCAGCCACCCAGGAAACATTATAAAATTTACTGGAACAATCTAGAAATGACCCAGTTAAATCTGGCATATACAACAATAATTTACAACCAAGTGCTCAATTTGAAGGAATTTTTGCCCATAGGCAACCCAAAATATCATTCCAACATGATACAATTTGCAAAAAATCTGAAAAGTCCCTCTCTTTGTCTTTAAAGCATTTTGACAAGCCAGCTTCCTACCTCCCACGCCTGTAGCAGTCCGGGGATCAAGCGGGTCCAGCCCGCACTAACGGCAAGTCCAGTTAAGTGTCTCGCACTCTGCGATATACGGAACCAGCCTCAGCGAGGCAGACACCCCAGTATATACGTAGCATGCGCCGACTCTGATTGGGCAAGCCAAGAGAGCCGGGGCGTGTCAGCATACGCATGAAAGGAAGAAGCAGGCCAGCCAATATAAATGGACAGGGGCGCTGCGAGGCGGAAGAAAACTTCCTTTACCCTGTAGCCATAAAGAGGGGAAAGGGGCAAGAAATACAATTTATTGAGAAAAGATAACACACACAAATAATAGAAAAATTAATTCAGAGCGACCTGCAGGAGCTCATAAAATGCGAAATAGAAAAGGCGAACATTGAGGGGGTGAAATTCATGGCACAGTATGGTACGTATTCATAGTACACGTCCACTAAAGAAAAGAAAATAAATGCTACTAGTTCAGTTCGTTCGTTTGTTCATTCATTCCACAGATCTCCAATAGTTCGTTTGTTTGTATTCTCAATTCAAAGCCGTAGTACGCCATTTGGAAATATTCGGCTTGCTCCATGAGGGTTCGGCCATGAAGTCGTAGTTCACCAGTCAGGGGCTAATGTTCAGTGCAAAAAACCTTGTCTGGAATGAGGATGTACCCAGGAAGTGTAGAGAGATAATGTACAAAATGTATTATGCACCCGTATTGACTTATACAGCTGAGAGCTGGACAGAGGAGAGTAGAATTCAGGCCAGTGAAATTAAATACCTATGAAATATGATAGGGAAGACAAAGAAAGACAGATTGAGAAAGCGTGTGAGAAAGGAGGTTGGAATGCAAAATCTGAATGAGATAATTGGTAGGAGTAAACTAAGATGGTTTTTTTTTTTTTTTGATAGGGGCTTTACGTCGCACCGACACAGATAAGTCTTATGGCGACGATGGGATGGGAAAGGGCTAGGAGTTGGAAGGAAGCGGCCGTGGCCTTAATTAAGGTACAGCCCCAGCATTTGCCTGGTGTGAAAATGGGAAACCACGGAAAACCATCTTCAGCGCTGCCGACAGTGGGGTTCAAACCCGCTATCTCACGAATACCGGATACTGGCCGCACTTAAGCGACTGCAGCTATCGAGCTCGGTTTTTAAAATTTATTATGCAAGCATGTGAATGACCAAAACTCTTTAACTCCAACTAACACTGCAGCTCCATCTGCCCCCCACCGATATCATTATAAACTATCTCCTAGGTCTCTCTCTGTTCCCATACTTTCATGGCCAAGTTCAATATTCTCCTGACAAACCTATCCAGCCCAATTTGTCAAATCTAATTTGCTACAGTTAGATTTTATTTAATGTGATTTATTAAATGACCTTCTAAGTACTTGTCATGGTCCACGTTTCAATTTTGTACCCCCTGCCTAGCATTCAATCTTCTTCGGCATACCTGGCCAAATGGTGTTCCAGCGCAGGTGTGGCTCCGTGTTGAGGAAAGATGAGGTGTGAAAGGTAAGCAGCCTGGCCACGTGACAGCAACACAGGCACCTAGCCAGCCTGTCAACTTGTTTGTTTTCAAAGAGGTTTCATGACTTAGATTTATTTACCAGGCCTTTCTCATTTTGGCTGGGAATGTTCCCCATTGCTTCAAGCTTGAGCTGATCAATCTGCTGAGAAGCAGCCTTCCTTCCCACTCCTAGTCCTTTCCTGTCCTGTAGTCACCATAAGACCTATCTGAGTCGGTGCGACGTTAAGCAACTTGTAAAAAAAAAAAAAAGCTTCTAAGACTTCTAACACATGACTGATTATTATGATGTATGTGAGCCAATCCCGTGATGTAGGGATAGTGTGCCTGCCTTTTACCCGGAGGCCCCAGGTTCAATTCCCAGCCTCATGAGACCCTACTGAGAAGTTATTTGATCTGATATGAGAGGCAGTGGTTGCAGTCAAAAGAAACAAGCAATATGGCAGAGGATATCATCGTGTTGATCACCTGGCACTCCAGTATCTGCAGGCCATCCTGCTAGGCACCAGTGGCAGGCCAAGCCACTAAATACGCTGTTACACAATGGGTTTTTTATTTGTTTCATGTATGTTTGTACAGATAAGTAAATAAATAAATAAAAATGTCAATTACCAAAAACTTCAATACAGGACAAGACAAACAAAGGGAAAATGTTGCTTGCAGGTGGACCCATATGACTGCAGTGGTGCATTTTTCTATGAGGAGAAATTCAAAGCTTTCACAGTCTTCTTGTATACACTTCAGATATCCTTCATAGTTTCTGTCAGTCAGTTGAGACCTTAAGTGTACTCGGGTACACTTTCTGTTTTAGGCCACATTCTTTGGGCTCCCCAAATAAGTCATTCCAACAATATTGCTTCCATGAAACAGTGAATTGTTTTAGGAAACATTTCAAAGAAGGAAAAAAGGAGGTGATGGCAATGAGGATGAATCTGAAATTGATGAATTGAAAAAAATAGAATTTGCATTTAAACATTAAGGGATTGCAAACTCCAAGCTCTTGCAGTTAATTTTACGTTAACTTTAAGAACCAGCCAATCAGAGCAGAGGTAAACATTGTATTTTGTGCATGATATAATGACTTCTTTCGACGAAACACTTGTAATTCTCTTTCAAAACAATCTTTGGAGAAAGAATTACAAACACGCTGTACCGAAAAATTATAGGTGGAAATAAATATCCTGTAGCAATGAAATCTGATGGTAAATGGCGGGAGACAAGCTCGCAGCGCTGGCGAACGGACGAAAGACAATCCCTGTCATAAATAAAACAGTGTCCCTGTATATTTCTTAACATTATACGGACTACTAATTTACGAAAACGATATCATCCAAACAAATAGATCCAAACATCTCATCGGGGTGTGATGGATAGGGGCATAGATGTCGGTAAAGGAGACCTTACATTTCTTTTTATTAGAAAAGGGGAAGTAAATCGTAAGAAAGGCAAACAGTTCAGGTTTCATCCGCATGTCCAAAACGAACTGATGAGGGTCATTTCTTACATTAGATTACCGAAATCGCACTGAGGTAACCTTCTTTGATTCAAGGGATGAATCCATTTTCTGCACCGTTGTTTAGATCGCCTTTTTCCAGGAGCAAAGCAATAGATGTTGGAAGTAATATGAATTCTGCTACCACGTTGTTTGATTCCATCGAGGTATTGAAATATAAAACGGCGAGATAGTCCAAAACCCGACTTCCGTGCTAAATAACATGGCAGTGTTTTGATTGGCTGCTGTGTACACTCTACGTTAATGTTACGTTCCTCCATTTTGAATACCACAAATTTTACGTTAATTTTACGGTTACGTTACGTCGTTAAGTTTACGGTTACGTTTGCATTGTGAATGGGGCCTTACAGCTTGTTCAGCGTTACTAAATTTTGTAAATGTTGGATACATGCGACCTAAGAAACGGTGTCTTACTGTATTACAGTATGTAATGTCCGATGGAAATTAGCAAATAAAAAATGCGCTTCAACACAGGATAGAACCCTCGACCTCCTGCATGCTAACCCAAAACTCTATCCACTGCACCAACCGTACAGCACGGCTAATACGTGGTGACAGAGGTAGTTACCCTACATGTGGTTACAGTGTTGCCAGATTGCCACTTTCAACGTTCTTTTTCTGCCGGATATACTCGCAGGACGAACTTTTGTGAGACATTTTTTTATTGATGGCATGTGAGGAGTCGCGCTGCAACGCCCGAGTGCGTGAATTTCGCTTCACCCTGTATAAATGAATTGTAAATATCTGAATATCTTGAATAATATATGCATCCGAAGTTTTCGTCAAAAAAGTGCGTTAATTACGCGAGAAAATACGGTATTATGCATTTTGTTGCGTGTGTCGGTGTGACATAAATAGTATTCGTTTAAGTGTCATAAATGAGAATGATTAGGTGCATTTTCTTGTAACCATTTTTATGTTTTGGTAGTTTAAGATTTTAAATTTAATGGTCAATTCGCATTGTAACTGTAGATATGTATGCCTTTTATCTTGATATTTTTTTACCTAGACCGTGGTGGAATATATGTGATGAAATCCAAGAATTCAAAAAATCTTTCTATTTTTGGTTTCTAAAAGTTGGCAGGTATGCATGTGCAGTTCCTATGATTTGGAGGGAACAGAAGCACCCTTATGTTTAATTAGCATAAGAGGAATCACATCTAAAACATAATATAGGGGAGAGTCCTACAGTACCGGCCACCTTAAATTTTTCCCTTATAAAAAATAAAATGCTGTACGGTATGAGATTTTAATACAATAATCTTGTACTTAAGTAAATGCTTTTGCAATGTCAGGGTGTGATTTCCATAAAATCTTATCAAAAGTTCATAATATTTAAAAATAAAACAAAGCTTAATTTCCAAGGACCTCAAAAATCTTCTTCCAGTACCGGCCAGTTACTGTTTTCTAAGATATACATGCCTAATAAATTACCAACATCAAACAAACACACAATTAACTCGACAACACACAATTATTGGACTTAACATTCACTAACTTCAATTTTGGTTTAATTTTTGCAATGATTACAAATAAAATACAAAATATTCCCTTGATCTACAAATCCAACATGCGCCCAGTCTTTGCATTTCGTACACTGCACCCATTCTTCATCCAGTGACTCACAACAAATAATGCATAATATGTTTTCTTCCATTTCCTTAGTATTTACATAATAATCATAATAAAACTGCTTTCCGGCAAGAAATATTTTCTCGGTCATTTCACTCTGGAAAGTGGTAAGAAGAGGATATAATTTTTTAAAGTCCTATTGGCCGGTACCGGAAGACATATGGTTGGCCGGTACTGTACGACACTCACATGAAGGGACTTCCCCAACTGGATATTGTTTAATAGACGATGTCGCGAAACTTTTACCAGCTATAGCATCCTCAAAGAATGTATATCATATATAAGTAAAAAAAGAAAATCAACAGGTTACCTGGAAATGGAGTACTTGAGGCTTGAAAATAAATTTTCGCGCGCGCTCGTAAGCCGGCCAGTGTACAACACTCACATCTCACCCAAGACTTAACGCTAAACGAAACCCCCAAAGTATGACACGCGGGAATGTAGCATCCTTCATATGCCACCAGTAAGCTACTGCCATATAGCACCTAAAACGAGAACCAGGAATGGCCGGTACTGCAAGCCGGCCGGTACTGTAGGACTCTCCCCTACACTTTTTTTAAATGTTATTTGTTCGGGGCGTCATATTGTTTGAACTTGCGTGTAATTGGAATGGCAGTAATGTGGAATGTTGTGTGTGAGGAAAGGAAGATTAACCTCGTAACATACCAATTATTTACAAAATTGTGATCTTTTTTTACCTAACTTTTTATTGTTAAAATGGGCTATTTATTGAAAACTAATAACAGTGGTAACAATGAAAATACATTTTTCGAACTTAACAATGAAATATAAGCCACCGAAAAGTTCCTGTTTTAAAATCCCGAGTATACTCGTGATACATTTTACGGGTCCTAAAATAAATAACACAGCACTAAACATCCTCACAACACGGCTGGAAATGTATTTTTGGATTAGCCTTGAAAGGAAAACGTGGTGGGGCAGGTGGTAGTGTTCCGGAAGTATCAATTTCACACCACTGTCTGGCACTTGCAATATCACAATCAGATGAACTAGAACTACCACTTTCTTCTCCTGAACTGTCTTCAGAAACTTCTTCAGAACTATCAGACTCACTAAACTCAAAGTCAAACTATTATTCACTCTCCATTTTCACCTAACAGACAAAGTACACTTAGATAGCAACAAATACGGGAAAGCCGCGAAAACGAACTGCCTGAGTCACCGACATCCACTACGGTTGAGTCAGAGACATCTGTTGGCAAAAATAGGACCATAAAGTAATAATTTCATAAACATCTGTCGGAATTATTGAGAAATAACAAGAAACGAGTATATTCGGGCTTTTAAATTAGGTACCGATCAATGAGCGACATTCCCGAGTATACTCGGGATTTTATTTTATATAAATATGTAAAACCCCGTGTATACTCGGGCTTTCATGTTAAGAGGTGAAGGACGTCACAAACACCCAGTCCCCAGGCCAGAGATATTGATCATTACAATTAAAAACCCCTGACCCAGCCGGGAATCGAACCCGTGGCAGCCGGGTGACAGGACTAATATACACTTAACTATCTCAATTTGTCATGAACAATGAGGCCTGTTTTACCTAATGAAGAATCTTCTTTTCCCAAACCTGTGGGGTCGTGGGTGCGAACTGCATCGCACATGTGGATTTGGCCCTGTTTTACGGCTGGATGCCCTTCCTAACGCCAACCCTATATGGAGGGATGTAATCGCTATTGTGTGTTTCTGTAATGGTTGGTAGTGTGGTATGTTATCTGAATATGATGAAGAGAGTGTTGGGATGGACACATACACCCTGTCCCCGAGCTAGAAGAATTAATCAGAAGCGATTAAAATCACCGACCCGACTGGGAATCGAACCCGGGACCCTCTGGCCCGAAGGCCAGTGCGCTGACCATGCAGCCAACAAGTCGAACTATTACCTAATGAGGAATATCCTGTACCAAAGTATCCAGTTTTCATCACCTTCAGTAATAGCTCGGACTCCGACCCAACTGATACTGAAGAATGAAGAGACAAGGGAAGTAATCCTACAGTACATTCGAAGCAAGTTGTTTTAACATAAGCAGATCTTAATTATGTTATTCGGGATTTAAAGTTGCCTAACGAACTAGTTGAAGTTCCAGGCCTAATGGTTGGAATCTACACAACAAACATACAAGGATATGCATTTATCATAGTCATCATAGTGGGTTCGAACCCCAGCGTCAACAGTACTGAAGATTTATGTTTTGTGCTTTTCTATTTTTACAACAGGCAAATTCTGAGGGTGTACATTAAAGCCTTTGCCACTTTCTTTGTATTATTAGCCATCCCCTACCTCATCGTCACCAGAAGTATTTATATGGTAGTGCAGTATTAAATGGTTAGAACCAAATGAGCTGACTATGCGGTTTGGGTCGCATAGCTGTCAGCTTGCATTCGGGAGATATACTGTTCGATACCCACTGTCAGCAGCCGCTGAAGATGGCTTTCTGTTTTCCATTTTTATATCAGGCTGATGGTAGGACTGTACTTTAAATAAGATCACAGTTGCTTCCTCCCCAGTCCTAGCCCCCCTATCCCATTGCCACTATAAGACATGTCTGTGTCACTGTAACATATTACAAATGGGAAAAAAAAATTGATAGTAAAGTAAGACTCATAAAAACATGCAAAAAGAAAATGGAACCTGCAGTAGAAGATGAAATATGTGTAGATACAAAGAAATCTGAAGATTGCCAACAAAACAAAAGGCAAAGAATGTGAAAAAACAATTCTAAACAACTCTTTTGACGTTGATGAATATTGTAATGATCAAACCACATGTAATACAGAAATGCCACACAATGGAATGTGATGAATTATTGTCCTCTGGAGAAGTATATGCATGAGTGGTGCCAGTTCATGGATGGGGAATTTGGCGATATGAACTAGATTTAGAGAAGTATTCTAATTAATTAAAATTATGACAAATGAATAGTGAAGTGAGTGTGTATTGAGAAAAAATTGATACCACATGATAGTATGTTAATAAATAGCAATAGTAAGAGATAAATTACTAGTAGTTCTGTTAGAAATAAATAAGTCATCCTAATGCTGAACATGGCAGATCTGACTTCAGAATAATGCAGAAATAGCAAAATTCATAGTCCTGAATGTTGCCAATAAATAGTAGACAGACATTTGTAAGATTCATTAGACCCTCTGTGAGTCTGATCCAAACATAGCTCACTACCAGAATGCGCTGAAGTATTATAGCAAATCACAAATACATACAGTGAAAATTGATTAATGGAGATGCTGCCGGTATGTAAACTAGAAAAGTAATCTGAAGTTGCCTGAAATATTTCAGCCCTTGGCAGTTTGTTTGAGGAATAGCAGACACTGAAACTTTATCGGAAGCTGTCTAGAGATCGGGCCAGCTAGGAAGACAGCCGATGAGGGGAAGTGTGCGAGTGAGAAAGCAGAGCCGTGGGAGCGAGAACGCCGACTTCCCCTGCTCGCCCGGTGTTGTGGCGATGTACAGTTGACCTGAAATATTTGTTATGAGTGAGATGTTCCACAGATTTTCAGTTAGTGAAATTCCCTTCCAGCTGTAAATTACAGACTACCTAGCCGAAATCAATTTATTTAGAAGTGTTACAGTTGATAAATAGATTTAAGGAATTAGAACATAATTTAACCTCGTATTATTGTAGCTGACAAGTCTTTTTCATGTATCAATTTGCATAGCCATTGTTTTAAATTATAATTAGATGTAAAATTAACTTTACGATGCTGTAGATGTACCGTGGAGAATATCGTTTTGGTATGACAGCAGGCTTCATAACCTGAGCCACGTCATGTAAAATAAGTCGCTGATAATAATAGTGATAATAATAATAATAATAATAATAATAATAATAATGAGAAGAAGAAGAAGATAATATACATCAACAATGAAATGCACTACAAAAAAATTGAAAAACTCTCAGGTACTATGCGAAAAAGGAGGATTTTTTACGGTCATCTTCTCGGAATGAACTCCAATAGATTAACCAAACAAATCTTCCACTTCTTCCGTAACCGCAAAACTAACCCAACTGGTTTAAATAAACTGAAAAAGACGTCGTAGAATTAAAAATTACAGAAAATTCACTATTTGATCGAACAGCTAAAGTAATAACTAAAGACGAAAATACAAGGTTTCAAGATGAGAAATGAAGGTCAGAAACAATGAAGAAATACTGGGTGCTAAGGAAAGAACAAAACACGGAGAAAGATTAATTCAGCGTACCCCAAAGAAGGCGAAACCAAATAATAATAATAATAATAATAATAATAATAATAATAACAATAACAACAACTTTTGCCTCAAGACGAGAAAGCAGGGTTAGACTATATGATCGTTTGTCCCTAGCTCTCTTGCTCTCTTGTAAAATGAGAAATGTGAGTTAATGATATGATATATATGTAACGATATAATGGTTTTCAGGTACAGAAATAAAATAGAATTCATAAAAGGAAACACCTAAAGGGTCTACATATGCTCGATACATGGGACGTATGTATGTAGGTTTTATCCTCCCGATACTGAGCAATTTTTGTTTCAAATAAACAAATCTTTTGTATTTTATGTCATGTTTTTCCATTAGGATATGATTGTTAGTGTTAGTTTTTTCCAACGATGTCCTAATGATCGAAGCGAGCGAACTTTATATCTAACTTTGCATGAATTTTTGAAACAGTAGGTAAACATTTTTCAACTAAATAAAATTTGTTAACAATACGACGTGTGACACCTTCATCAAAGTCGTCCAGTCCGGTAACATTCTTTGTGCGCATTTTTTGTTTGTTTGTTTGTTTGTTTGTTTGTTTGTTTGTTTGTTTGGTGTTTCAAACTGACTATCCATAGGTTTTCCTAACTCCATTGCTTTTCGTTTTTCGCTCTTAATCCGTGCCAGAGAACTTTCTGAGTCTCCAGCAGCTTGACTTTCCTGGACTTCCTTACAATCTATCACGAACTGTTCTTCTATTGCCTCCCTTCCCATAAAGTCTATAACGTTTAAGATTGCTGCACGAGTTTCACTCTTTAGCATCTTACAATGCAGGCTACTTTTAACGCCTTCCATACTGTCACAGACAGGCCTAATGTACACCACCACTAACCACTGTTACTACAGAATGAGAAATTTGAAAGCAGCACGTGACAGCTGAGTGTAAACTTATGCACTGAACTGTCCTTATAGCAGGAGCTCTCTTAGGAGGAGATGCGCCACGCTGGATCATCCAAAGTGCGCGTGCACGACCAGGCATCTTTCTAGCTGGCCCAATCTCTAATCTCTTTCAGCCATGGCAGAGTGTTTTAGGAATAGCTGACCCAAAACAACCTTAAGTTGCAGAGGATAGACGTGAATGAATGGTAGAAAAGTAGTTGTGTTGCAGAGGACAGAAAAGATATCACTTGATAGATGAATGCAATGATAGAGGTTATAATTAGAAAATCACCCATGTAAGTAGACATAACAGGCAGGTGTGAAGAGAACTGAGACCTGAAAAATATTGTGAACATACCTTTTGCGAAGGCCACATACTAGACGCCATGAGGGACTAGTATATGTAGAAGATACTAGAACAAACAAGTTAAATCGTATCTAAAGAGAAGTATGGAAGCAGAAATAATAGAACATTACCTAACAATATTTCAATAGTGAATGATTAATAATGTAACAGTCGCACACTGACCGACAAAAAAAGTGAGTAACTTTGTAAAAATTAAGGCGGAAACAAACTTCTGTAAACTGATTTGAGTTCAGAAGTCCTGCCACTATTGTGCAGCTTACTCCCCAGTACACAGCAGTCAAATTAGAATTTGTGCATCAATACTGGAACTGGACCGTGGCCCAGTGGTCAATGGCACTTACAATTTTCCTTTTGTCTCACCAATGCGGATAGGTCTTATGGCGATGGAGGGATGGGAAAGGCCTAGGAGTTGGAAGGAAGCGGCCGTGGCCTTAATTAAGGTACAGCCCCAATATTTGTATGGTGTGAAAATGGGAAGCTGTGGAAAACCATCTTCATGAATGCCGACAGGGGGTTCGAACCCACTATCTCCCGAAAAGGTGATTATTATTTTAAGAGGAAGAACAACTGGGCAACCGTCTTCTCTTGAAACTAATATAACCGAAAAGAGAAATGGAAAAAGTAAAGACATTTCAAAGAATGAAGATATTGGCAATGGGAAGGGAAATTTAAAGAAGGGTGTTGGCTGGTTTGGTTGCCTTATTTTAAAAGGTCGGGAGGGCCGCGACAAAAATTGAGAAACTGTATTAAAAATGACAGATGCATGGTAAACTGTAAGTGACCAGCCAACATTGTGTTGCTGTTGATTTAGGTTAAGAGAAACATCCCCATTGTGCTATCATTGAAGCTTCTTGGAGTTTATCCTATGAATTATGAATGCAGAGTGAGGGGTTGTCTTTATACACAACTAATCTCACTGGGTTTACTTTTCTTCAAAATGTAGTCATTAAAAAGTATGGCACATTCATGACATAAAATAAACACAAACAAAGTTGTTTTCAGTTACATCGCTGGTGAATTATCAAATGATATATTACACTTGGTCAGTCAAATGTACGTTGAAAAAAACATTGTTGACACCAATGACAATCGTTATATTGAAGAAAAGTGCCAGTGGAGCTTTATGAGAGGGAGAGTATCCTTACATCAGAATGGAACCCGAGTGAAATTGGGAAATCAAGGTGTCTGATCCCAAAGTTCCAGGCAGTATTGACAGCAAAGGAAACTGCTCTCCTTCTCGCCCTTGATCACCTAACAAGTGCCCTGTGTGGGCATAGATGACATTGTAAAGAATGTTCACAAACTAATTTTTAGATTTTGTATGTCATATTATTGTTTATGTGTGTTATCTTTAGTTTTTAAGTCACTTTACATAATATATATATATATTCTGTAACTGAAGATGGTCACACAGTGACCGAAACCAAAACTGTTACTACTACTTATGAGATAGTAAAAATCGTGTGTACAGTGTTATGTAGTGATGATTAGGTGGATTCTTAATAAAAGTCCTTTTCTACTGAAATTGGGAAATCAGTACGGATCGTGAAAATTATAAACTGTGATGTTTAAAAGATACCAATAAAAAAAATTCCTAAAATTGTTATATTATGCAAATTTACAGAAAAAAAAAAAAGATCACATACAAAAATATTGCCAGCCATAACAATTGGTGGAATACATACTATTATGACTTACTATCTGGAAAAAAAAAAAATACTATGGGGTTAAGGCATCCCTAGGTGAAAGTAAAATACACCTCGAATGTTATATTGTATTGGATTGATTGAATCCCTGTGGAAACTTTATAGTGTATAACACAATAAAAAATAGAAAAAATCAAACCTATGCATAGAATATTTTCGTGAAACAAAACACCCTTTGCACACTCAGCTCTTTATCTTTGGCTGGCCATGTATTTAAAATTCTCGGAGGGTTGGGTGATTTGACAACACAAGACCAGCACAGTGAAGAGAAGTAATAAACCTGTCAGCATTGATAGCACTGAAGAGAAGATTACCAAAACATGTTAGCTCATAAACATATCTGAGAAAAGAAAGGATAAGATAAACACAGCCCCTATAAAAATATATCTTAGCATAGTACCACCATTGTCTTCAGTTGGCTTATTTTTCTCATTGTCGGAGTGTAATTTTCGCTGGTTTTTAAGTGTTCGTTAGTGTTGTGTATAGTGATATGTTAATATAATACGGCTTAGGTCTCTGCAGCACCAAGAAGGCAGTGTGTAAACAACCCGAACAATTTCTATTATGTACTCTGTGTGATTCATACTTATTATAGAGACAGAAACGTTACATTACACCCTTTATTAAGAAAGTGTACCTTGAATATTTCGAAGTTTAGCTTGGAGATCAAGACAAAAAGTGGGCACCGCATACTACGCCCTTCCTGCGTCCAGGGTGCGAACGTAAAAGAAATCCATGCTGGCTTAATCTCCGGGTTTGATGCTTTTATATATATATTTCTTTTTTCTTTTTTTAACGTGGGTTCCGAACAGAAGACGGCATCTTAATAAGTGTCTTATTTGTCAGTAATAATGATGGATGTCTCCATCCTATGAATCATTGGCTATACAAGAATATGATCTATTTGACACCTTAATTCTAAACCTATCTAATATCCTTAACCAAATTGATAAATAGCTTTTCCAGTATACCCTAACTATAATCATTTATTCAAATTTGAAAGTTGAGAAAAAGAAAATGAAATAAAGGAAAAATTAATAAATTGAATTAATTGAATCTGCTTTGATAGCATAAACTATCAACATTGATGATTGATATGTTGGTTATGTATTGTAAAAATTATTAAGATCTGAAGTGAACTTGTAAGTCACTTTCATATCATCATTCAGATTCATCATCATATCATCATTTCTTTAAATAAATACAATTCCACTTGGGAAGTCAAGGATCAAGTTAAGTTGTTTGAATTACATAAAATACATCATTTTATCAGCACCATAATTCATCTCCTTTCTTCTGATATCTTAGGATAAGGATTTCATTTCATGCTTATCTTTCTTTGGATTATCATAACACATCTGTGTGCGTCGGGAAAAAAGATAACTATTTCTTGTCAGCAAAAACATATGCTAATATTCACTTTAAAAATCTAACATTACTCATCATTGTATCATTTATCAAATTAATCTTCAATCCAAATTAACCATAAAACAACTAATCAACCATATCCTCACATGAGTGTCCGAACTTTAATGTATGACCTAGTGTGATTTATTTAGTTATGCAAGGAATATCTTTCATGAAGATACTAGAAACCATCTATCCTTCTGAAATTATTTATAGAAAATAATATTGCCTATCCATGTGATTTAATGTATGCCATCCTTAACATTCAGGAAAAATACACAAGTGTCCAAAAGTTAAGCATAAGTTACGAGTAAGCGGGGCAACAGGAAATAGACCGCAAATCGCACGACATATGTACCTACCAACTTTACGTGTTCACTCTGTATAGGAAAGGAGTGTTCTCTGCTTTGACTAGCGGCGTAACCGCAAGGTAAACACAGCCATTGCCTGCACCCCATATTCCCTCAGTCGTGTTTGCCCTGTTATAGTGTGCGGAGTGTAGCCTTGTGGTTAACATGACAACATAATGGCACGACGACGCCATTTGGACCCCGTTTTTCAGGGTAGAATACTCGGCCATCTGGAAGCAGGCTAGACACAGACTAAAGTCGCTGTATCCTTCGATGTGCCACAAAGTGTCATTTCCAGGCTTTGGAGATGATTTCAAGACACTGGAGAAATTAGCCGTAGGCCAGTACCAGGTTGACCATGGGTAACCACCCCACAGCAAGACCAATATCTGGCCTTAACCGCCCGACGAAATCGGAGTGCACCTGCAAGAAAATTGTCGGCGGAGCTTGCAGCCGCATCAAGGTTCAGAACAGCAGGGCTGTTTGTCCAACGTCCAGCAGTGTGCATCCCGCTCACTCCAGCACAGAGACGGGCCTGTTTACTGTGGAGCCGTCAGCATCGAAACTGGACCATGAATGAATGGAGGCATGTGCTCTTCACAGATGAATCCCGCTTCAGTTTGCAGAACGATTCCCATCGCACATTAATCTGGAGAGAACCGGGTAGCCGATACAACCACAGGAACATCGTGGAACGGGACCTGTATTGTGGTGGTGGCGTCATGTTTAATGACCGTACGGACCTGCACATCTTCATGGGTGGTCCGAGGAACACTGTTAATGCTAGGAGATACAGGGATGAGGTACTGAGACCACATGTTTGACTCTGCATAGGTGCGGTTGGTCCAGACTTCCTCTTAATGGACTGACCAGCGAGGTTTGCAGATATGAATACTATAGAACATGCATGGGATGCGTTGGGGAGGCGAATTGCATCCTGTCAGCCTCCATCAAGGACCCTAGACTGCCACAAGAGCTCTTGGACCATCTGATAGAGAGCGTGCCACGTCGCTGCGAAGCATGTGTGGCCATTAGGGGTAACCATACACCCTATTAACAGCATATTTTGTTGTGGAAGACATTGCCAAGTTTTGTTAATTGTTTGCAAAGGACGAGTTGTGTGACATATGGTGTGTGAGTCAGCTACCATTTGTTCAGCAATCCGTCTGACATTCCTGTCAGGCAGTATGGCCTTGTTTAGTGATTATGCTTAACTTTTACACACTAGTGTATAACTTAATGGTAGAAATACTAGGTTGAAATTTATCAAATTAATGACAGACACTTCCTATAAGGATTCATTGTGATGAACTAATCCTGCCATAATATATTATAACTACCACAACACATCACTATCGTAGGATATTGACTCTCTATCAATGAAATATAATCATGGTATCACGAACATAAATGATCCTAGCTTGTGTCAAATAACATCATCTTTCTCTTCAAACAAAAAATCAATAATCTTCTCCTTTTATCATCGTAGTAATATATATTCTATCTCTCCATTCTTCATTATACTAATATAACATCACAACATTACCTTCATTTCACATATCATATCATATCTCTTCCATTTCTTTCCAATAACTTATCTTGACACTTAAAATCATTTAATTCCCAATTATTCACTTCGTTGGATCAATATCTTCATATCTATTCTCAACATGTCTTTGGTTTATTCTCATATGCATATATATATAACCCTACTCTGATTTCCTATGGCAATATCTAACCTTCATATTTCAATATATCAATCATCACTTCACATATAACCTTAAAGTGTTCTACCACTCTGCACTTCAAATTTCACATGGCATAACCTGCCAATATTCTTTGGTTTCATTGCAATGGTATTATCATATTATTCATAACACACTCCCTAATTAGAATTTGTCTTGTCTTTTAGGAAGAATACATATCTCCATGTATGTCGACACAAATGTATAACTATTACGCGAGAATCTAATATAATTGAATCATTTCAAAGATATTAACGATCTATCATCTACTTATAAACAATCGGCTCCGGGATTGGTTTATGTCTGCATCGTCATCTGCGGCTCTGGTTTGACGTTCGCACTCCGCCACTGGCCATCAAGATGTCCTCGGAAATGTGGACACTCTTTGCCGTCATCTCAGCTCGGCCTCATCCAGACAATCTGCCCCATAGTCTTCTTAAAAATGTATGGCGGTCTCTTCTTGCGCAATAGGAAGGTAAAAATATATATATGAAGTTAGCTGCAACATTATGTTGCATTCAAGGCCTTCTAACATAACAATTTCAATGAGAATCCATTTAGATTGAATTTTTATCGTTTTAATCTTGCAGATCTCCAATATGTCTGCTGTTGTTTCAGCTTTTTAGGTATATTGTACAATATTGTTTAAAGACTCAATATGTTATCGTTGCGTTACAAGGAATTCTTTCTCTTTTGTTAGAATCAAGGCCTTGTCTTTTCCGTGATTAACTACTGTATATCGATTATTTTTATGATATTCCCCTTATATCACATAGATTATACAATTGCTATCCTATTTATGCGTTATTCTGTTAATTTAATGCTGTAAATCTTTCTTCTTCCAAGGATTTTCTTCTAACCTATCAATTTAAAGATGCGTCTCTAGTCTCTTGAATGTAATGCGTTCGCTCTCTACGATGGTTTGTTCATTTATCAATTTACAATAGAGATGTCTTTAACAATTCTAAGTCTTTTTTGTCTTAGCCACTGCCATGTTGATTTTGACTATTTCAACTTCGCGCTATACCGTATCTCCTTGATATATTAGCGAGTTTGTGCATTCTGTTTAAAATCGGTAATTGCGACCATCTTAACTCCACTGAATTCTATTCTCAGAACAGTGAAATGGCAGAATACTATATGTAAAACATGTTTTGAAGGATTAAGACAGTGGTTTAATGGTAAATAGAAATCCATGCCGTTTGGAATTCTTATGATTTGGTGTGAACCAAAAGATCATTATGATGATTGCTACTTCTATCTGTGCAATATATCGGGGTACAACAAAGGATGTGGAGCAGTTGAATTCATCTAACTAACCCCCGCACCAATGGCACTACAGCACTGAAGGGCTTTGGCCCACCAGGCGACCACTGCTCAGCCTGAAGGCCTGCAGGTTATGAGATTGAGTTCATCTGCATCGACAAAACATTTTGAAGTGGATGAGGATTTCTCTCCACTCTCTTCAGAAGACAAAACCACAGCTTTTTACTCAGGCAGAGCTGAACGATTTTGTGCAGGACTTAGAAATTGCAGGATCGATATTGAAAGAAAAGAAAATACTGGCACCGGGAGTGGTGTTTAGTTTATGTTCATGCAGTATTCGCCAGACGGATGACAGGCTGGTGTTCACCTGTTGTGCAATCGCCATTTTACTTATGTGTGGATTGTTGCGAGCTGCCTCTTCTGTTTCATTCGATATAACGGGCCTATCACGGACTGGTGGCTGCTTGGAAATCATGCTTGTTGTCCTTAGGTGTCTTTCAACTCGGCGGAATGTTGTAGCAGCTGGGTGTCGCCTTTCAGGATACCGTTCCTGGTACAAACGTAGTGCCTCACACGTATTTTGTCTTGCTTCCCCATAAATGAGGAGCATGTTAACGTATTCCTCTGTGGAAAACGTGCCGAATGACAGCAGATTACATTCAGGCCCTAACCAGTGGAGTATGCGCAAGTTGCAAGATGATTAACAGTGTCGTTCTACTGTTGGAATGTGGCAAACATGGGCCTGTGAAGACTTCCGTAAGGTTTTCAAAATGGAAAAACAGGTAGTTTATTGCTGGGGCATATAAGGTTTAATTCTTCACTTCGGTGGTGAAAATTATAATAGTAATGACTCTCATTTATTTATCGTTGCATTGAAGAGAAGCCCAATTATCAGTGTTACTACATTATAGAAGCAAATTTCCTTCAATTCCCATTGAGTATTCTGTTTTTCTCAAAGAAACTTACAAAAATTTTCAGTTGATTCTAGAAAAAATGAACCACCAGGAACATCAGTGGCTATTGTTTGGAGACCTAAAGGTAGGTGCTATTTTGCTGGGCCAACAAGCAGTTTACAGAAAATTTCCTTGCTTTTAGTGTCATTAGGATAGTACAAGTAGAGACAAACATTGGACAACAAGAGAGCAGCCTAATAGGAAAAGTGGGTCGATGACCTTCGATATTAGGTCCATTTAAACAACAAGCATCATCATCATCAATAAGGAAAGTGTAACTCATGGAAAGAAACATATAATTTGTGCTAGTCTGGTTGATCCTAAAACAATACTGCTTCCTCCTTTGCATATCAAACTTGGGGTCAGTAAGCAATTTGTAAAACCACTGGACAAAAATGGTATGTACTGTACTTTGAGTATTTAAACCAAAGATTTCCACTCTTGTCAGAAGCTAAGAAGAGAGAGTATTTAATGGACCACAGATTAGGCTCCTTATGAAAGACACTGCATTTTTGGGCACTATGAATGATGCTGAACGTCAGGCATGGTGTGTTTTCAGAGAAGTATCGATAAATTTTTGGGAATCGTAAAAAAGACATGAACTATAAGACAATTGTGAAAAATATGTTGAAATGATTTCAAGCTTTCGGCTGCAACTTGATTGTAAAACTCCATTTCTTGAACAATCATCTGGACTAGTTTCCTGCTGGGCTGAGTGGCTCAGACGGTTGAGGCACGGCCTGCTGACCCCAACTTGGCAGGTTCGATCCTGGCTCAGTCCGGTGGTATTTAAAGGTGCTCAAATACATCAGCCTCATGTTGGTAGATTTACTGGCACAGAATAAAACTCCTGTAGGTCTAGTTTCCTGCATCTCGGCATCTCCGAATACCGTAAAAATAGTTAGTGGGGACTTAAAGCCAATAACATTATTATTGACTAGTTCCCTGACAATTTGAGAGCCCTAGCTGATGAGCAGGGTGAAAAGATTCTACCAACAAATAAAGATACCAGGGACAGTGGAATGTAGCGATGTTGGCTGGCTACTGCTGGTGCTTGAAGAGGGGAAACTGTGCAGCACATTTATGAACGTCAGTCAACATAACCCTCCTTTCAGGTAAGGAAAAAGAGTTTTTCTTCAAGTTGTGCGTTGTAAAGGTATGTAGGTATAGTCTGTTTAATTTTGTACAAGGTTTTGCATCTATTTTAGAGTGCACTTTAATTAGGTAAAATTTAAGTGACATCTTTCTTAATACCATGATGAAAAGTTCCAAAGTGTCAGACATAACACCCTTTTTCTCAAGCCTTTCGTGAAAAATCAGAATCGTAGCGCATAATTACAGAGTCTGTGCAATTCCAGAAGGTCTGGAATCATGCTGGTTAAAAATAGAGACCGTCATTAACAGAAAAAAGTGCTTGAAGAATATGAAAATTACTAATATCTGTTTTCATCTCTCTTAATCTCACTTCGTTTTGATATCAGCGGGATGCCACAGAGAATCGGCTCACTCATTGAATCCAGTCGGGTACTTTGACAACCACAAATTGACTAAGGTAAAACGATGCAAGCTTATATATTTCGGCAAAAGTTCCAGAAAGGCCTGAATTGTAAGGCACAGAATGCCGATCAAGTGATGACGTCATGTCAGAAGAAGAGGAGGCAGAGATAGAGACACAGTCATGTAGGGTAAGTATGCAAAGTCGGTCATAGTAATAAATCCCAAGAAATATTAATAGGAAGCAGAAACACCAAACTAGGCAAGAAGATGAGATGAAAATCCACAGCCTGTGTCCAGTCATTCGACCGGATCAGGAATGGAATGAATGAAGCCCCCATCTAGCGGCAAGGATAGTAATTGTGCCTGCTGCTGAAGCCTGTCGCACTCCTGGGACAATGATTAATGAATGACAGATGAAATGAAATGATATTGGAGAGTGTTGCTGGAATGAAATATGACAGGAAAATCCAGAGTACCTGGAGAAAAACCTGTCGCACCTCTGCTTTGTCCAGCACAAATCTCACATGGAGTGACCAGGATTTGAACCACCGATCCCAGTGGTGAGAGGCCGGCGCGCTGCCTTCTTGAGGTTCAGAGGCTCTCAGAAGATAATCGAGATAGGTATCTCGCACAATGTAGACGGAGGTTTTCACAATATAAATTGAAAAAACACATTTCCAGAACTCAGGTAGAGAGTGTGGAAGTGGAAGGGGACATGTTTCAGAAAGCATTTATAAGCTGAGCTATGAAAAAATGAAATGGCGTATGGCTTTTTGTGCCGGGAGATCCCAGGATAGGTTTAGTTTGCCAGCTGCAGGTCTTTTGATGTGATGCCCGTAGGCGATCTGCGCATCGTGATGAGGATGAAATGATGATGAAGACAACACATACACCCAGCCCCCGTGCCAGGGAAATTAACCAATGATGGTTAAAATTCCCAACCCTGCCGGGAATCGAACCTGGGACCCCTGTGGCCAAAGGCCAGCACGCTAACCATTTACCCATGGAGCCAGCTGAGCTATGAGTACTTTTGGTAGTATAAAAGATAAGACAAACAGAAGAAATAAGGGAAGGATTGAAGAATTACTTTCATGATCTCTTGTATGTGAGAAGGGGTGTAGATGAGATGATAGAGGTAGAGAGTATGAGGACACAGTATCCGAGAGTGAAATCGCGATGGAAGAGGTGGAAACTGCTGTCAAAGGAATGAAATCAGGAAGAGCAGTAGGATTAGATAAATTGTGTGTGGAAATTTTTTTTACTATTTTCTTTACTTCACACCGGCACGGACAGGTCTTATGATGACAGTGGGATTGGAAAGGGCTACAAGCAGGAAGGAAATAACCATGACCTTAATTATGGTACAGCCTGGTGTGAAAATTGGAAACCACAGAAAACGATATTCAGTGTTGTTGACAGTGGGGTTCGAAACCACTATCTCTTGAATGCAAGCTGACGGAAAGCAAATGATAGAATATGTGCAAGCAATGTACAAAAACTCTTGCAGCATTGCCCAGATACAGAGGAGGGAGGAAAATCACAATGGACAGAGTGGTTTAGGAATGAAACTTGATTACGACAAGGAAGTGTGTTGTCACCACCGTTATTTATGATGGTTATGGATGAAATTTTAAGGAGGCGAAGGTGAAATATGGGGTCTGGGAGCTGAAGGTAATGCTGTATGCAGATGATACTGTGGTGCTGGGTGCAGAGAGGAAATACAAGGGTAACTCAACATTTTGAGTGAGATTATTGAAAATTATGGAATGAAAATCAGCATGGAAAAAGTAAGACAGTGCTGTTGACTAGAGGGGAAAGGGAAGAGAATTATAAAAATAATGGGACAAAACCTTGAAATTATGGAGAGCTTCAAATACTTGGGAAGCAGACTGATGTAGGATGCAGGGCTGGACATGGAGATCAGTAAAAGGATTCAACAGGGAAATGCATTCTACCATTGTGAGAAACCTGGTGTTGAGGAATGAAGTACCAATGAGGTGCAAGGAGATGATGTATGAGGTGTACTACTGCCCAATACTGACTTCTGCAGCAGAGACCTGGACAATGACAAAAAGACAGGAGAATTAAATTCAGGCCAGGGAAATGAAACTTTGAAGAAGTATGATAGGAAAAATAAGAAATGATAGAGAAGAAATGAGGACGTCAGGAAGGAAATCGGAGTGGAAAAGCTTTACGACAGAAGAAACAGTGATAAATTTTGATGGTTTAGGTATGTTAAGGGGACGGAACAGGGAAGGATGGAGAAGTGGACAAAGGAGACCTATTATCGGCACACTTTATCTTGGTGCATTTGTGTATGGGGGTGAGGAGTAAGGAGGAAGTTGTCCCCGTTCCGATTGTGCTGCCTACTGAATGAAAATGAAATATGAATTGAATCGAGAATGTGATCGATCGATATGAAGTTTCTAAACCATTATTATCTTAAGCCAACAACTATGTCACATACACATTATATAACATTTCTCGATGCGAATCTTGTTCCTAGCATGAATTCTATAGTTTGACTTTGCTGTGTAAACAACAGTACTAGTACGTAAAGTGTACGCCAGATGTCGCACAACGATGCTCAAGCGATTCATGGTTTGTGTTTCAAAGGTTGCCAGTACGAATCACGAAGATTGCCGAGGTCGACCGATTCAGCACTAGGGTGTAAATGCACCAAGATAAAATGTGCCAATAATAGATAGAAAGAGGGAGACCCTACTACTGTAGTTGAAAATGATTGAGAATTGTAGAAGAAAGCTGGTTTGGAACACAGGTAAGGAGGAGCAATGGAAGTAGGATAGAGGAAGATGGAAGGGTGTCATAAACTTCTGAACCTGGCAGGAGTTGGATGAGGGGAAATGAATGATGATGACTTATCATGTAATGAAATAAAATGAAAAAGAACGATGAAGATTTGTACCCGAGAAGTTGACATTCTTCCAACTGAGCTGTACGGGATTTACTTCGTACTGATGCAATTCAGCACTTTTACAGGACCACTATAATTTTACATTCATTTAGATTATATTCTGATTATTTAACATTGCTATGCAAATAGATTTATTTTATGACAATAATATTATTTTGTGCTTGTAGTTGCAGTTGTAGCATTTCTTAACTTAAAACCAAAGCAATGATTAAGGAATTATTTTTTGAATACAGTTATTCTCAATGCAGGTCGTTAGAAAATAAATTACAACTCTGAAGTCAATATTATGAACTGCATTTTCTTTTAAATCTTTGAAATTTATGTCTGCAAATAATATAGTAATTAATAAGACTCTAATATATTTATGTTATTCATTTTCAATTCTAAAATTTATATTTTTACCATTATGAATACTTTGCCATTATTTTAAGACGTAGTTAGAGGCTAACACACTACCAGATAACCAATGACACCATTTCTGCCTGAGACTTTGCAGTTGACTGACATGGCTCCACTAAGTGGTAAAGGAACGAAAGAAGGTATAATATGGGCTGTGATTAAACTTGGTTTTTCGGCATCCAAAACAGCTAGGCGTTTCCACATTTTAGAAAGGACAGCTCAGAGATGGGTGCAAGACTATCGATGTTCAGGTATTTTTCCCAAGAAGCTGGCAGTGATAGAAGGAAAATTTCAACATCACAACAGGATGCCAGATTAGTGGCAGAGGCTGAAATGAATCCCTTTCATTCTGCTGTTACCTTGAAAGCAGTAGTTAATTTTGCTGGCCACAGCCACAATATAAGAAATAGTATAAGGCTGCCAATTTGAGATCTCAATGTACCATTCCTAGGGAAGTTCTTTAGGAAACGATCGTTTAGTCTTTGCAGTGGGAATTTGTAATCAGAACTGAAATAGAGCAAATTTTTCTGGTGGATGTTACCTTTTCTTCTACAAAGGAAGGACCCACTTTAGTTTATCATCCTCCTGGCACTCAGTTCTACCATAGATAAGCCACCATTGGTGCTCACAGTGGTCGAGTGTTTGTATCGTGTTGAGAGTGGATTTCTCGTCGTGGAATGGGCAAAATCCATCGCATTCACAGAAAACTGAAACCAACATAACATAAATATAAACAGTTGCTAGAATGTTACATGTTTCTTTGTACTAGGTTGTTGTATCTTGATGGAATTCTTCAATTTCAACAGGATAATCACCCAGTTCACACATCTCAATTGATTAGAGACCGATTTGCGAACAGACAGGATATTGAATTGATAGGCTGGCCTCATCATTCTCCGTATTTTAACCCAATTGAGAATATGTGGGCCCAAGTGAAAAGCACATATGGGAAAATTAGCCCTATCCCCCAAGCTCATCCAGAATGCCTGGGATGCTGTGGGCTGAAAATAGTCATTATTTGAGACTACATGCTCACTTGACTGCAAGATGTGATCAAGTTGGGAGGAAGATGGACTAAATATTGAAACATCGCTTTGTTTCTTGTTTTTATATTTTTTACTTTTAAATGTTTGGATTTTCTAAGGTAGACGCCACCAAGTTTTTTGTTGATGTCACATTTTTTTTAGAATAAAATCTTTCTTTCTATCTGAAGCCAAAATGTCATAATAAATAACTATAAAGTCATGTCATAATAAATAATTATAAAGTCATTTCATAATGAATTCATGAACATGGTGTTAATTACTAAAACAGTTATAAAAGAAACAGGAGCATTTATATTTTCTCTCTCTTAAAAAAAATATAAGCAGTAGGTTGTGTTTGAACATACAATCTCATGAATACCAGTCCAACTTGTTACCACCACACCACAATAGTAGCATGCAGAACTAGTCCAGTATAACTATAGATACCAAGCCAGGTCAGACCGTGGCCCAACAACATGTAAGATTGCCCATCTCCAAACAGTAGCAGAGGGACCCGTAGAGGACTTAAATTCAAGAGAATGGCCACTATTTTTTTTTATAGCAGTACTTATAAGTACATCATTTTTTCTCATATTCCTTGTGCAGAGATTATAGAATACATTATAATTTTGAATGTTTTTATTTTCAGACATTATACATGGTAAATTGGACCAGAAAAACAACCAACTGGAAGTGGATTATGCAATAGGACGAGATATAAAACCAGAAGACCTTGGTTCAATTATATCTACTTTGCAAGAATGGTGTGACTCCTGTGAAGCTGTATTGAGTTGTGTAGAAACTCAAATTAACCGTGCTAATCTGGAAAAGAATCGTCGCCTGAAACATAAAGAAGCCATTGAACAGGAGGTAATGGCTAAATATGAATCTCTATGTATTGTATTGCTCTTTTGTTTTGTAGAGGAATATTACAGATTTTTTGTGTGAATTTTAAAATTTTATCTGACATTTTAAATTTAGGGGAAAATTGGGGGGGGGGGTGGTGGTGGTACAAAAAGTCCTTTGAGGGAAGTTCTTCCCCGGTATTAAATTGTTGTGCAAAACATTTATCAGTCTCACTTGTATTTCTTCAGCCTCTCCTTTCCTCTCATTGTACAGCTGTGAAACAGTTTTTAAGCAACATGCATGTCATTAATTGGCACTTTTATAAAACAATTTGAGTGTTGGAGCAACTTGTCACATCTAGCATTACTAAAGAGTGTAGAAAGGTTGTTTCAAATGTCAAAAATTGATCAACCGGGCGAGTTAGCCATGCAGTTAGGGGCACGTGGCTGTGAGCTCGCATCCGGGAGATAGTGATTTCGAGCCCCACTGTTGACAGCCCTTTTTCGTGATTTCCCATTTTCACACCAAGCAAATGCTGGGGCTGTACCTTAATTAAGGCCACGGCTGATTCCTTCTCATTCCTAGGCCTTTCCTATCCCATCGTTGCCATAAACCTATCCGTGTCAGTGCAACATAAAGCCAATTCTAAAAATTTTTAAAATCTGCTAAGTAGTTGCATGATTATGTCAGTTTTGCTGTCTCCTCAAAATATTTACTTTCGATCATTGACCTCACCATGAGAGCTATGATAAGGCTGTGTGCAGTCCAGTGTTTAAGAGAGGTTTGAATTCTATTAAAGCTGAATATTTTAGCCAATTTTCTCAGTGTTCATGGAAAATCAGCAGGTGGTTTTGAGACCTTAGAATCTTCTAATAACATTCCTTCGAAGGAATCTCTCTTGTAACTTCTTTCTTATTCGTTTCTTTATGAGTATATTTTTTATTTGGTTGAAGAGTTCACAGTTTGTTTGAAATTGCTCAAAATTCAGGATATTTTATACATTACCCAGTATCTCATTCAGAATTCATTGGCTTTAACAGTATGTGTGAAAGAATGTTGCAAACGAGGAAGAGAGTGAGGTAACTTTTCCTTCAAGTGATATTTCCATGTAGTCCATACATTTTGTATAGGGTTGAAGTCTGAAATTCAAGGAACTCAAGCCGTTTGAGTGTCCTTGACTGCTGATGTGGAAGGGCGAATGGCCATGTTGGAAATACATTACTTCATTTGGATAGTGCTCTCTCACACTCACAGGCATAAATTCACAAGTATGTGCAAACATTGGTCTGTTGTGATATGATCACCTGTCTGATATCAAACTCCTGCCTTGCCTAGTTGTACTTCCTCTTAAAACAGTAATCACCACCACCCCATGAGACCACATCCACCCTAACTGGACACATAGAGTAACAGCTGCTACATGAATTGTAACATATCTCAGGTTGTGTTGGGTTACCTGTGACCAGTAGAAAAGTTGTTGCCATGAACCTACTATGCTTGTGTAGCAGGGGGGGGAGAGATGATATTCCCACTTGGCGCGTCCCAGGTGGCGGATAGGGGGGGTCCTAACCGGCTTGCCGGCGGACTTGAGGGAAATAAAATACCTCTCGCGGACCAAACACACAACCCCCTGTCGGTGGGGGATGCAAAGAATACACCCACAGTATCCCCTGCCTGTTGTAAGAGGCGATTAAAAGGGGCGACCAAGGTGATGATTGTATTAGAACCATGAAACTACTTATGCATAGTACCACCGTGTGGGGAACACCATGCATCACTTTTACTTGCGCTTAGTAGCACTATGTTAGGTACCAAATAGGTTTGTGATTAGTAGCATGCAGGAGCACCATGTGGTCAGACTTTTACAGTACCTGTGATTAGTACCACTATATTAGCGACACTGTGCGTGAGCGACACCATGGTTCTGGCTTGCCTATGATTAGTACCCACTATATAAGGAACACCACGGGATAGTACGAGTCCCTGTGGTAGTACCCTTATGTGATGAAAACCATAGGTTTGCGTTGCCTGTAAATCAAATCAATCAATCAATCAATACTGATCTGCATTTAGGGCGTCGCCCAGATGGCAGATTCCCTATCTGTTGCTTTCCTAGCCTTTACCTAAATGATTTCAAAGAAATTGGAAATTTATTGAACATCTCCCTTGGTAAGTTATTCCAATCCCTAACTCCCCTTCCTATAAATGAATATTTGCCCCAGTTTGTCCTCTTGAATTTATCCTCATATTGTGATCTTTCCTACTTTTATAAACGCCATTCAAACTTATTCGTCTGCTAATGTCATTCCACGCCATCTCTCCGCTGACAGCTCGGAACATACCACTTATTTTACAAGTCATTAATCTCATATTTGGTTCGTATTGACGACAGTAATTACATATAATTTAAAAAAAATATTTGTGTAATGTCAACCTAGTCAATACCACTTAGTCGAGCAGCTCTTCTTCTTTCTCTCAGTTCTTCCCAACCCAACATCTTTGTAACGCTACTCTTTTGTCGGAAATCACCCAGAACAAATTGAGCTGCTTTTCTTTGGATTTTTTCCAGTTCTTGAATCAGGTAATCCTGCTGAGGGTCCCATACACTGGAACCATACTCCAGTTGGGGTCTTACCAGAGACTTATATGCACTCTCCTTTACATCCTTACTACAACCCCTAAACACCCTCATAATCATGTGCAGAGATCTGTACCCTTTATTTACAATCCCATTTATGTGATTACCCCAATGAAGATCTTTCCTTATATTAACACCTAGATACTTACAATGATCCCCAAAAGGAACTTTCACCCCATTAACGCAGTAATTAAAACTGAGAGGAATTTTCCTATTTGTGAAACTCACAACCTGACTTTTAACCCCGTTTATCAACATACCATTGCCTGCTGTCCATCTCACAACATTTTCGAGGTCACGTTGCAGTTGCTCACAATCTTGTAACTTATTTATCACTCTATAGAGAATAACATCATCCGCAAAAAGCCTTACCTCTGATTCCACTCCTTTACTCATATCATTTATATATATAAGAAAACATAAAGGTCCGATAATACTGCCTTGAGGAATTCCCCTCTTAATTATTACAGGGTCAGATAAAGCTTCACCTACTCTAATTCTCTGAGATCTATTTTCTAGAAATATAGCAACCCATTCAGTCACTCTTTTGTCTAGTCCAATTGCACTCATTTTTGCCAGTAGTCTCCCATGATCCACCCTATCGAATGCTTTAGACAGGTCAATCGCGATACAGTCCATTTGATCTCCAGAATCCAAGATATCTGCTATATCTTGCTGGAATCCTACAAGTTGAGCTTCAGTGGAATAACCTTTCCTAAAACCGAATTGCCTTCTATCGAACCAGTTATTAATTTCACAAACATGTCTAATATAATCAGAAAGAATGCATTCCCAAAGCTTACATACAATGCATGTCAAACTTACTGGCCTGTAATTTTCAGCTTTATGTCTATCACCCTTTCCTTTATATACAGGGGCTACTATAGCAACTCTCCATTCATCTGGTATAGCTCCTCCGACCAAACAATAATCAAATAAGTACTTCAGATATGGTACTATATCCCAACCCATTGTCTTTAGTATATCCCCAGAAATCTGATCAATTCCAGCCGCTTTTCTAGTTTTCAACTTTTGTATCTTATTGTAAATGTCATTGTTATCATATGTAAATTTTATTACTTCTTTGGCCTTAGTCTCCTCCATCTCGACATCATCCTTGTAACCAACAATCTTTACATACTGCTGACTGAATACCTCTGCCTTTTGAAGATCCTCACATACACACTCCCCTTGTTCATTAATTATTCCTTGAATGTCCTTCTTGGAACCTGTTTCTGCCTTAAAATACCTATACATACCCTTCCATTTCTCACTAAAATTTGTATGACTGCCAATTATGCTTGCCATCATGTTATCCTTAGCTGCCTTCTTTGCTAGATTCAATTTTCTAGTAAGTCCCTTCAATTTCTCCTTACTTCCACAGCCATTTCTAACTCTATTTCTTTCCAGTCTGCACCTCCTTCTTAGTCTCTTTATTTCTCTATTATAATAAGGTGGGTCTTTACCATTCCTTACCACCCTTAAAGGTACAAACCTGTTTTCACATTCCTCAACAATTTCTTTAAACCCATCCCAAAGTCTGTTTACATTTTTATTTTCCGTTTTCCACCGATCATAGTTACTTTTTAGAAACTGCCTCATGCCTGCTTTATCAGCCATATGGTACTGCCTAACAGTCCTACTTTTAAGACCTTCCTTTCTATCACATTTATTTTGAACTACGACAAAAACAGCTTCATGATCACTAATACCATCTATTACTTCAGTTTCCCTATAGAGCTCATCTGGTTTTATCAGCACGACATCCAGGATATTTTTCCCTCAGGTTGGTTCCATCACTTTCTGAATCAGCTGTCCTTCCCATATTAACTTATTTGCCATTTGTTGGTCATGCTTCCTGTCGTTCGCATTTCCTTCCCATTTGACATCTGGCAAATTCAGATCTCCTGCTACAATCACATTTCTTTTCTTGTCGTTTCCCACATAGCTGACTATCCTATCAAATAATTCCGAATCCGCGTCAGTGCTACCCTTTCCTGATCTGTACACTCCAAAAATATCAAGTTGCCTATTATCTTTAGAAATGAGCCTTACACCTAGAATTTCATGTGTCTCATCTTTAACTTTTTCGTAGCTTACAAATTCTTCTTTCACCAGAATGAACACTCCCCTTCCGCACCATTCCTATCCTATCTCTACGATACACACTCCAGTGGCTTGAGAAAATTTCTGTATCCATTATATCATTTCTCAGCCATGATTCAACTCCTATTACAATATCTGGTAAATATATATCTATTAAATTTCTTAATTCTATTCCTTTCTTTACAATACTTCTACAGTTCAACACTAACAATTTTATGTCATCCCTACTTGATTTCCAGTTCCCTGTTCCCTTATCACCGCTCCCTAGGCCATCCCGTTTCCCTGAATGTACCTCCCTATTACCCTTCCAAACAAATTTCCTAACTTATACGTACCACTGCGGTTTAAATGAAATCCATCCGAGCGCAGATCCCTATCTCCTACCCACCCATTAGGATCTAGAAATTTCACTCCCAGTTTCCCACATACCCACTCCATAGTCTCATTTAAATCCCCAATCACCCTCCAGTCAGTATCCCTCCTACACAGTATTCCACTAATAACAATCTCCGCTTTCTTAAACTTCACCCGTGCTGCATTTACCAGATCCCACTCATCTCCAACTATGTTGGTACTTATATCAGCTTGCCTTACGTTGTTGGTACCAACGTGAAACACTACCACCTTTTCCTTCCCCTCCTCCCTCTCTTCTACTTTCCTCAACATCTGCCTCAACCTAATTCCTGGATAACATTCTACCCTGGTTCCCTTTCCTCCACACACTTTCCCCACGTGTCTAACGATGGAATCCCCCATGACCAGAGCCTCAACCCTACCCACCTCATTTGATCCTCTCCCCTCCTGGTCAGCCCTATCTTTCCTGATAGCTGAAGAAGCTACTTCCTCCTCCCTTTTCTCCTTCCGATGACCCTGTTCCACCTGTCTTTTCCTATCCTCTACTCTACATTTCCTTTTCCTACCTTTTCCCTTCCTCCTACTTCCACACATCTCAGCAACAGTTCCCTGTCCCTCATCTTCCCTCTGTTGTTCTACCTGGAGTGACTTGTACCGATTTCTAACAGACACCTGGCCTGAATTCTGATCCTGAATAGAGCCCTTAGCCTGCAATCTCCTTCCCCTTAGAACATTAGACCACCTGTCTTCTACAACTCCTCCCTTTCCTTCGCCTCCCTCTTGTACACCACAATGTGCGAAACACCATTGGTCTGTATTACATGTGCGAATTTCATTAGCTGTGAGTAGTACCATAATGTGTGGAATACCGTGAGTCTACGCTGCTTATGATAAGTACTGCACCATGACAAGTACCATGGTTCTACTTTCCTACTGATAAGTACTATTATGAGGGGCCGATGACCTGGATTCTGGACCCCTTTAGACTGCAAGCATCATCGATTCAGTATTGTGTTATAGAAGCAGTCCCTTGGCCAGTAATACCATTGTTTTATGTCAGTTTCTGTGACTGAGGCATTGCGGGTCAGCTCCACTGATTGTTTTAAATTCATATCCATCCATTCATTCTTCGTCCTCATGTTTTGAATTCTGGTCAGTGGAGAATTTTGGACTTTTAATTTGTCATTACAGTACATTTTGTCTCATTTTGTACCATTAGGGGCCGATGACCTAGATGTTAGGCCCCTTTAAACAATAAGCATCATCATCATCATCATCATCATCATCATCATCATCATCAGAAGTTTTCGCCAGTCATTTGATGGAATGAATGAACTCTTGGAGAGCACATAATCCCAGTTATGATCAGAGTTTAAACTGCAAGTATGCGCGAGCAGCTTTGTGCTCAGCAAAGAATCTCTTAGATGGCAACTTTATTGCAATAGAGTCAGCTTCATGTATTCAACTGTGGTACAAGCACACCAGAAATGGTGACTTCCCAGAGTTCCACTAACATCAAGAACATGAGTTTGGTGTTAAGCTTGAACTAAACAGTTATCTGTCTTGTCAACACTCACTTTAAACCAGTGCATCTTGCTGTCCAATTCCCCTGATGCACATCACTGTCTTATCCATCTCTGAGCACAGCTAGCTGCTCAGTGAATCAGTCTGGGACCAATGATCCACATTTAGGGCTATTCCCAGGTGGCAGATTTCCTATCAATTGTTTACCTAATCTTTTCTTAAATGATTTCAAACAAGTTGGAAATTATCGAACATCTACTTTTGTAAATTATTCCAATCCCTAATTCCTCTTCATATAAATTAATAATTGCCCCAACTTGTCCTCTTGAATTCCATCTTTATCTTGATATTATGATCATTCCTACTTTTAAAAACTCCATTCAAGCTTATTCGTCTACTAATGTCATCTCCCCAGTGACAGCTCGGATATACTGATTAGTCAAGCAGCTTGTCTCCATACTCTGAACACTTCCTAGCCCAAAGTTTGCAATGTTTTGTACCACTACCTTCTGTTGTTAGAAGTCATCCAGAACAAATCATGCTACTTTCCTTTGGATCTTTTCCAATTCTTAAATCAAATAATCCTGGTGAGAGTCCCATATACTGGAACCATCCTCTAATTGAGGTCATACCAGTGACTTATATGCCCTCTCATTTACATCCTTACTGCAACCTTTAAATATCCTCATAACCATTGCACGTTATAAATTTCATATAAACAGGAAGGTCTTCCTATGAGGGCCCCAGCTTCGGGAATTATGGCGGAAATTTATATGGATTTTCTTGAAAATAGCAAAATTAACAACATTAAAGGAATAATAAGCTGGTGGAGATATGTAGATGATACGTTTACAATAATTGACCATAGCATTACTAATGGACAGGAGGTATTAGAACAATTAAACAATATGGATTCACAGATTAAATGTTCTTTCGAAAGTGAAAATAATAAAACATTAAACTTTCTTGACATTGCAATTATTAATGACTCTAATAAACTTAGGTTTAAAATATTTAGGAAACCTACTCAAACGGCAAACGTAATTAAACAAAATTCCGTACACCCAGCAGCACATAAGAGGGCCTCCTTTTACAGTATGATTTATAGAGCTTATAATATACCCATGTCAGAAGCAGATCGTAAAAATGAATTGGATACTATTTATTTTATAGCAAAAAGAAACGGGTTCAACAGGAAGTTTGTAGATAAAATTATTAGCAAAATTGAGAAAAAATCATTTTCCACATTAACCAAGGATACCAAAAAGAAAGAAGATAGTTACGCCCTTTTTACTTATAGTCACAGTAAAATATACGAAATCACGAATGTTTTCAAAAAACTTAATATGAAAGTTTCTTTTAAAACAACCAATAACAACACTCATCTTTTCTTCAATCAGCTCACTATCAATAACGGCAATAGCAAATTTCAGAAATCAGGTGTTTACAAATTAAAGTGCCAGCAGTGTCCCGCCAGTTATATTGGACAGACAGGCCGCAATTTTAACATAAGGTATAATGAACATGTTAATGCGTCAAAGTACGGCAGATTCTCAGCATTCGGTTCTCATATGGACGATACCAATCATACATTCACGGGTATACAACAAGACCTTCAAATTCTCCATTTATGTAAGAAAGGAAAATCTATTGAACATTTTAGAAAACATCTTTATAAATATTGATAAAAAATGCAACCCGATTTATAATCTTAATGAGATATCGGAGGATATCAATATACTTTTCGAGGAGTTAATCAATAAATTCTTTTCACGAAGGCGCGCGAATAATACGTCACCTCACGCCTCTCCCCTTACGTCAAACTTCTCTCAACCTCCCCTCATAATCGGTCCTCAACGACCTTCGAGGACGTCACTCAGTTAGCCTTAGCACTTGAGGTGGAGTGGTCGATGTGGGACGGGCAAGGAGGTGAGTGACTGGATGGGCACTTAGTTCACATTTTAATGGCATTTTATTCTTCAGTTCATTCATATTTTCTTTTTTCTTTTTTAGGCCCCTATTGTCAACACACAATCAGGTTCAACTAGCATCAGTATAACTCCACCTCCTAATCAAGAAATCTATTATAATGTGGCATCACCACATACAATATGCACATAATTTTATTTGCATAGCCACTTACGGTGTTTTATAATTGACAATACGTTGTTTTGAACAACAGTTTTAACATATGATTTTAATTGGACTTCATGCTTCATATCATGTTCACACTGCACCATTTTAACATTGAAGATTGACAAGACGCTATCACGCCGCGTTACAGCATACAAAGACTTTGCATTCACTTATTTTAATGTGTCCTCGCCTTATTTTTAATGTTATGTATTTGTATTTGTGACTGAAGATGTCCTATAAGAGGACGAAACATGTTTCACGAGTGTAATGTAATGTAGTCTTTGTAGTAAAGTCAATTACAGTATTGTAAAGGTGGAATTATAAAATCTAAATTTTCACAAGTTCCTGTAACCTTTATTTACAGCCTTCAGTGAAGATCTGTTCTTATATTAACACGAAATACACTATAGAGAATACTTGCCACTTTGCGACATCCCAGAAAATAAGGCATAGTGAATCGGATCCACTGATTGTTTTGGATTCATTGTAATTTTTTCATCATCATTCGTTTAGATTCTAGTCAGTGGTTACATTTTGAACTATTAATTATCATTTCATTTCGTTGCTCTGCATATCATTAGGGGCTGATGGCCTACCTGTTAGGAGCCTTTAAACAACAATCATCATCATCATCATCATCTTCATTATCATCGTCCACTTTGCAAGATACCACATCACATTGATTGCCAGTGATACTGATCAGCTGGTGTTGTATGAAATTTTGTTCTTGGATTTGTGTTAAGATGAAGCTCTTTTTGAAAATGTCATTTATCCGCAGGCAAAAAGTTTTTGAAATTACAAACAGACTAGCAGTGAACAATATCTTACTAGGTTTGTGCTGTTTTATGCTGCAGTTAGGGCCTACTTTGAACTAGTGAAATTATCAAAATCTTTCTTTCCGCTTTCCTCCAGACAAAAGAATGTAAGTGTAGGTAAATTTGGTTATTATAAAATATTAATGTATACAATACATTTGGTTTAACATTTAGTTGTTCAAAAATATTCTTGTCTTAGATTATGTATATAAATTGAAAGTAACCAGGTGAGTTGGCTGTGCAGTTAGGGGCATGCAGCTGTGAGCTTGTATCCGGGAGATAGTGGGTTTGAACCTCACTGTCGGCAGCCCTGAAAATGGTTTTCCATGGTTTCCCATTTTCACACCAGGCAGATGCTGGGGCTGTACCTTAACCCACCTCTAGCCCTTTCCCATCCCATCGTCACCATAAGACCTATCTGTGATGGTGTGACGTAAAACAACTAGCAAAAAAAAAAAAAAAAATTGAAAGTAGATCATGGCCTACAAGTTGCAATAATAAATAATATTATTGATTTTATGCCCCACTAACTACTTTTATGGTTTTTAGAGACGCCAGGGTGCTGGAATTTTGTCCCGCAGGAGTTCGTTAACATGCCAGTAAATCTACAGACACAAGACTGACATATTTGAGCACCTTCAAATATCACTGGACTGAGCCTTGATCAAACCAGCCAAGTTGGGCTCAGAAGACGAGCACCCCCTGTGGGTGGGGGACGCACATGTAGAATACACCCGCGGTATCCTCTGCCTGTCGTAAGAGGCGACTAAAAGGGGCGACCTAGGCACGGACATGGATTGCGGCTTGGTATAATGTGTTGGACCTCCTGTGAATGGGAGAGGCTGAATACATCCACAGGTAATCCCTGCCTGTCGTAGAAGGCGACTAAAAGGATCATGTGGCCATTGTCCCCTCTTTATTTCTTATTGTTTTTTCGAGGGTCAGTTGTAGATCATTTCAAAATTTTTGATGTGCGTGCTGCTCGGAGATGGGCCTCTTACGTGTGCGATTACGCCCAAAAGCCCGCATTTGACCACCCAGGAATCTTGCAGTTGGGAGCGCCATGTATCCTGGCAGTAGTATCCGCCTGACAACACAGGTCCCCGCACAGCCGAATGCCAGAAGGACATATTCATTATTTATTCTTTTTTTCCGCTATATTTAGTGCTCTGTACATGCTATGGGGTACATGCTATTGCGAGTGACTGGAGGATGGGAGTCCTAGTGCTCATTGCCTCAGTCATCCCGTATTAGGCGTCGTCCAACATCGGACCCCAGGCAGTACCTGCTATGACCAGGTGTGTATTGCCTTGGCTGCTTGGTTCGGCTAGAGAGACCCCTGATAGGAGTGGGTGCTATTCGGGGAGGATGATTTCAGGCATGGCTTCGAAACGAAGTCACCCATCCCAAGGTGGCCCCCACCGAAGTCTTTAACTTTTGCTTCCCTGAGAGGGTCAACTCCCTGGGAACATGCGCAGCGTGAAGGAATGGGATCCAGCTTCCCTAGGTTTCTGGTCGCTACCAGAACTGATGGGCATGATTTTAAGCTGGTAATGTCGATCCTTTTTAGTAGACACATTGAAGGCGTCTATAGTGAACTTGAGGATCTCAAGAAAATGTGCAACGGTAGTTTGCTATTGAAGACTCATACAGCACTGCAAGCTGATCAGTTGCTTAAGTGCAACCACTTTGGCGAAATCCCCATCAAAGTGGAGGAACACAAATCCTTGAATCTGGTTTGTGGAGTCATCTTTCACCGCAACCTTATTTTGAACACTGATAACGAGTTCATGGACGACATGAAGAACTGTGGCATGACACACGTCCGGCGCATTATGCGCAAGGTTAATGGTGAAGACTTTGCCACTGGTGCCTTCATTGTCTCTTTCAAGTTGTCAGTGTTACCAGAGAAAGTCAAGGTAACAACTTATCTTTGCGATGTGAGGCTGTACATCCCGCCTCCTATGCGATGCTATCAATGCCAGCGTTTCGGACCTATGGTATCTCGTTGTTCAAATCCGTCTGTATAAGGCACATGTGGACGAGTAGCTCATGGCGCGGAGGAGTGCACAACTCTGTACAAGTGCACTAACTGCTCTGGTTTCCATTCCCCTTGGGATCGGAACTGTCCAACGTATCTGAGTGAAAAGAAGATCCAGGAGATCAAGACCGTGGATGGTCTTTCCTACCAGGAAGCGCGCCGTAAGTTCAACTCCACGAATACCCCTGCCCGTACAATCGACTATAGCATGATAGCTCAGAGTCTTCCAGGTTTGTCATTTACAACATCGTCACTTGTGCTCCTCAGAGCAACGTTGCAAAGAGTAAAAGCTCGAAGGGGGCACCACCCCACCTTTGACCAACCAGAAGTCTGTGCCGGCTGGCAGTACTAAGCCGGCACAGCAAGGGGGAAGGCTAAGCCTACCCCCGTAAGAGGTCGGCGAAAGCCGTGCCCCAGCCGGCGGAGGCGGCATCATCGGCCAGGGCTGGGAAACCAACTCCCAGCCCATCTAAACTAGAAAAGAAGGCGGCGAAGAAGAAATCATGCCCTCTATCTGGAGGGTATGAGTCTGCGCCAGCAGGTTCTCCTGTTCCCAAACTTGCGCGCTCCCCTCGTAGGAGAACTTCCCGCCCCCGAAAAGCGTCGAAGTTCTGGGCGTCATCCCTGCCGTCTGTCGATGATGGGATGGACATCGCGCTGTCATCTTCATCTACGGATGTGAATGTTGATAGTGTTCAGGCTTACGAGCATCTTGTCGCTCATAACCTGACACTCCTTTCATAGTCCACAGTGGAATTGTAATGGTTATGACAGGCATCTTGCTGAGCTACGTCATCTCATTAGTGAGTACACAGCGAGTATAGTCTGTATTCAGGAGACAAACTTCAGACCAGGTCATCATACGGTCTTGCGAAATTTCAGACTATACTCGACAGAACGATATTATGCCCACCGGGCGTCTGGTGGCATGGGTATTTTTGTCCGTTCTGATACTTATAGCGAAGAGGTTCCTCTAAGGACCCCATTGGAAGCAATTGCAGTGCAGGTACCTCTGCCTGTCATAGCAACAGTGTGTAACGTATATTTTCCACCAGGCCAGCCTCATAACATAAATGATGTCACTGATCTTATAGATCAGCTTCCACCTCTCTTCATCTTGTTGGACGATTTTAACACCCATCACCCCATATGGGGCTTAGAGACGCCTGGCCCCCTGGGACGAGAGCTGGAAAGATTAGTAACAGAGCTGGATTTATGTGTTTTGAACACAGGGGAACCAACTCACTTTAGTGTACGTTACGGCACATATTCTCGCATAGACGTAAATCTATGCGGCCGAACGTTGGTTCCGCTGTTTCGGTGGAATACACACGATGATCTCTGTGACAGTGACAATTTTCCCATCATCCTTACTTTGTTGATACAAAAATCTGTCAAAGCTCCTCCTCGATGGATTCTTAAACATGCTGATTGGCTAAAGTACACTTCACTAGCTGTCTTTAACGACGATATCAGGTGGACCATCGGCGAGGAAATAACTTACATCACCCAAGTTATTCTTGCTGCTGCTGAGGAGTCCATTCCGTCCTTCTCGGGGACTCCTCGTCGAAAACTTGTTCCTTGGTGGAACGAAGAAATAGCAGCAGCTATCAAAGAACGCCGTCGAGTTCATAAACGTTACTGTAAACAGCCTACTGTGGCCAACTTGGTAACATTTAAACAACTCGGTGCTAAGGCGCGAGTTCTTATTCACCAAAGTAAGAAAGCTTCGTGGGAGAGATATGTGTCATTATTTATAAGTTTCATTTCCGTATTGATTTGCTCTGAAGACGTCCACCAACTTCAATGCTTTGGAGGAGTGGAAAGGCCGCTGGAATAACTCTCCCAACGTGCCCCTGCATAACATCTTCAGAGGGGAAAATATTGCAAATGGATCCCAACTACCATGTGCAACTTGGTCCAGACTGAACAGGATCAGGACAGGTCATGGAAGGTGCAGGGATTCTCTCTACAAGTGGAACTTTGTACCATCTCCAGAATGTGACTGTGGAGCCCCTCGCCAGACTATTCCTCACATTGTAAGCGAGTGTCAACTGCGGGCTTATCCAGGTAGTTTGGAAGACTTCCTATCTCCAACAGCGGAAGCACTACAGTGGATTGAAAAGTTGGACATTCAGATACAACACTAATGCCTGAAGTGAATCAATGTTTTTGTTATTATGTATATATTGTATATTATGTATATAATTTCCTTGCCATACACTAATAATAATAATCCGTATTGATTGGCTGCACGTATATAGACAAGAAAGATGTTCCACCTATCTATACTATTTATTATGAACAGATTCACATTGGTACCGGTTTCGACTATTTATAGTCATCATCAGCTGATATATTACAATATTACAACCATTAGACATTGATATGTGTCACAAACATGTTATTGTTCATTAGAGCATCTGGATGTCTAATGGGGTTGTAGATATGTTTGTCATATTGTTAGTGACTGTATGGGGTTAAAACTGTGTCTAAGACCAATCAATATAGCAGTGGAAAGCTTAAGTAAATTAAAGACAATTTGTACGTATACATTAAACACATTAAAAATACATGAGACATATATATGAAACACTTGATGAGTTTGAACACGTTAAAATATAAAACATGTCTATAAAAAACACTTGGTAATTTTTTTTTTTTTTTTTAAGTTCATGCTTTGTGAAGTTCTTTCTTCAGGCTTCTAGTTGGTTCTTGTACGTCTGTGTTTACGTTGTTTGGTTGCATGAAACAATCCTTGAGAAGATCTATTTGACTAGTATATGTCATATGTGTTTGTAGCGAAACCCATTTCGTAAGATGGTCAAGTATTTTTGTAGCTCAGCTATTGATGTATTTTGGTGAGCTTTTGAAGCAGACTGTAGTGTCTTGGATTCTAAATTCGACCGAGCTCGATAGCTGCAGTCGCTTAAGTGTGGCCAGTATCCAGTATTCGGGAGATAGTAGGTTCGAACCCCACTGTCGGCAGCCCTGAAGATGGTTTTCCATGGTTTCCCATTTTCACACCAGGCAAATGCTGGGGCTGTACCTTAATTAAGGCCACGGCTGCTTCCTTCCCACTCCTAGCCCCTCCCTGTCCCATCGTCGCCATAAGACCTATCTGTGTCAGTGCGACGTAAAGCAACTAGCAAAATTCTAAATTTGATTAATATAAGTTGTTGGTAGTGACCTCCCTTTTGTCTGTATTTGTGTTTTAGAGCTGCTTTTGTCTGTAAAGATAAGCTAGTATGAGTACAGTTGGAGTTTGAAGGAATGCCTGAAATTATGTGTGGAAGTGAAATAGGTATCTACTGCTGTTGTTGTTGTGGTGGTGGTGGTGGCGGCGGCGGCGGCGGCGGTGGTGGTGGTGCGTTATGTTTAGGAGCTTGTTGCGTACTGCTATGAGTACGTCTGTGACTTGTGATTGCTATAGTGAGGGGTATGGATGGAGGGGTAAGGGGAGTGGCTATTGTAGGGGTGGGGGTGGGGCTAGGCTTGTGATTCGTCGGTCTTTTGAGGTGTGCTTTGTTCTGTTTGTTTATTATTTTAAGATAGTCATTTTTAAGGCCGGAATGACTTTATTGAAGATGATACTGGTTTTCTCTGTAATATCATTAATGTTGTAATAGGATTGGCATATTGGTCCGGGGAAATATAGAAATCTTCAGTTATGTTAAGCAGGGGGCCTTTAGAATTTATGTTTAATATTTTCATATCGTTTTCAATGTCCATGAACCTATGTTTGAATTCTTCTACATGCTGGCCTATTGATGAAAAATGGTTATGTTTTACTGCATTTATGTGTTCATTGTAGCGGATTGCGAAGTTTCTGCCTGTATGTCCAATACAGCTTGTCTCACAATTGTTGCATTTAATACGGTAAACTCCTGATTGGTTGTATTTATTGTTATTGATGACTTTCCTGGTGTTGTGTATAGTGTTGGTGCTGTTGTGTGTGGTTTGACTTAGATAAGGCATACGACACCACATGGGAATATGGTATCCTTTCAGTCCTGCATCAGTGGAGATTCGGAGGTAACTTGCCGGCATTTATTGCGAATTTTTTGTCCCTCCGTCTATTCCATGTCCGAGTAGGGAGGACATATTCGCAATACCACGTTCAAGAAAATGGAATCCCACAGGGATTGGTTCTTAGTGTCGCTCTGTTCGCGATTGCCATAAACGGTATTACATAAAATCAGCTTCATGGTCCGTATCGCACTTCAATAGATTCACAATTAAGTATTTATTTTCCACCTAGTCGATACAATGATTGCTTAAGGCAATTTTTAATGGTCAAAAGTGGTACATGTTTCGTATATTATCAACATCTTCAGCCACATAACACTGTTTAGATGAAAAATGTATAAAATTGACAAAGTAATGCTTTAGAGGAAGTGTCCTTAAAATTAACATAAGATTGACAAGATTAAAACAAACAAATAACTCAAGAGAAAATATATAAATTATTTCTACAATAGAAAGCAGTCGTCAAGGAAACACTTGTACAATATTCCATAGAGAAATTGTCCTAATAAATATTCTTTTCTTAATAATTCATGAAAAAAGATCAATTTATAAATTAAAAATTATACAATTTATAAGTAATTATGGAAATGAAGAAATCCTGATATCACAGTGCGGCTCTTATTATTAATGTAGATGAAGATATAACTAATTCCTAGTTGTCAAATCTTATTAAGCCTGCTTTCCTTTGGAACAGTAACTCCTGTCATTCTTTCACAGTTTTGCGCCGGGTGTAATATTGATGATGCGTTCTTCCTTGCTCTTGCACCTGAGGAGGTGGAGGAGCGGCGGATATAGGTGTGTCAAGAACTTCCTTGCTGTCACCTATAGCTTCAACTGAGGAGGAATAAGTTGTAGGGCTATCTGTAGGAGGAGAAATTCCAATTCTTTTTTCGTGATCCTTCTCAAGCGTTTTCAAATATACTAGAATTTGATAATATAATGGATTCTTATATTCTACAGCCTCATTAAGGTTATCATTTTTCTTTACAAGTTGGTCTAGATGAATGTACAGGTCTTCATATGTGTTCATTAAGCTGCCCTTTTTTAACTTTTTTATGATGGTCAGGTCTTGTTCTATGTTGGTAAATTTATGACCTGTGGCAGTCATGTGTGATCCCATTGCTGAGAATCTTCTATGTTTTTCAGCATTCACATGTTCCAAATATCTAACTTTAAAATTGCGGCCAGATTGTCCTATGTATGTATTCTTACATTCAAAGCATGTGAGTTTATATATTCCGGAATCAAAAAATTTATCTTTCTCCGAGAGATTTATTGTATCATGGTTGAAAATACTATGTTTCATGTTGTTATTGGTGGAAAATGCAATTTTAAAATTTTTTCTCTTAAATAAATTTGTTATTACATGAATGTTTGGATTATTATATGTGAACTTGATATATTTTTCAGTTTTACTAGGTTCGACTGCTAATTTAGATTGTTGCTTCTCCGAAAATTTATTAATTATTTTATCAATCATGTTATTGTTGAAACCATTCAAGAGGGCTTGTTGTCGGATAAACAACAGTTCTTTATTCCTTTCAGATTTGGATAAAGGAATACTAAACGCTCTGTTAACGTAACTATAATATGCTGATCTTTTTTGTGCCTCAGGGTGTAACGAGTTGTTCTTGATAGTGGTCAGTGTGAAAGTGGATTTTCTGTGTATTTTGAAAGAAAATCCTTTTTCTTCTCTTGTTGTGACTATGTCCAGAAAATTCAGTGATCTTTCAACTTCTTCTTCTACAGTGAATTTTATATTGGAATCCAAATTATTCAGTATATTTAAAACTTTATTGCTATCGGTGAGTCTGTTATCTATTATAGCGTAAACATCGTCCACATAACGTGTCCAGAAATCCAAACCCTCTATTTGATTAATAATTTTTGTGTGTTCCAAATAGTCTAAGTATATATTAGCCAATATTCCTGATGCTGGGGCTCCCATTGAGAGTCCTTTTTGTCGGTAAATTTTATTATTAAACGTAAAATAATTTTGATTTAACACGAATTTTAAAACATTAATAAAATCTTCAATTTCTGGTATGCTTACTAATTTGTTCTTCATTAAATTCTTCTTAATGATTCTGATAGTGTCTTCTATTGGAATGTTTGTATACATGTTGGTTATGTCAAACGAACATGTCGTGTGAGATGATCCAAGTTTAAAATCTTTAACTAGATTGCAAAAATCCACTGAGTTTTTGATGGGTGTTTTACAATGAAATACGTATTTACTTGATAAGAAATTATGTATAAATCTAGAAGTTTTGAAAATGGGGCTATTTTTGAAATTTATGATAGGTCTAATCGGTTCTCCCTGTTTATGTAATTTCGGTAGTGCTCTCGCAGTCGGGAGTCTAGGGTTCATATTTATTAATGTTTGCACATCATGTTCATTAAACAAGAAAGACGTGCTTTTTAATAGTTTTTTAAGATCCCTCCGAATACGTGATGTCGGGTCTTTATCAACTGTACTAAACGAATTGTTATTAAAAAATGTTTCTGTTTTTTCAGGGCTACAACTGTTCCTCCTTTATCTGCTTTTGTGATAATTAAGTTATTTAGTTTGATTTTTTGTTTCAAGTTATTAATCACCTTGTTGGTGCCTCGAAGTGATTGTAAACCTTTTACTAAAATAGGAATTTTCTTCTTAGCTTCATACCTTATGTCATTCTGTAAGTCTACAGGCAGATTCTGTATTGCTGTTTCTGTTTCAGCTAATGTGGTGATTAAATCATAACTTTTGTTTGAACTTGGCCAATTGAAATTAGGGCCTTGACTTAAAATAGATGTTTCTTCTTCATTAAATTCTATCTCAGACAAGTTTTTAATTGGAGGTGGATAAACACTATCATCAAACGTAACATTAGGAACTAACCTTCTTTCTTCTCTATTAGATGCTAAATTTTTCAACTTAAATAATTTATTATCCAAAATTTCTTGTTTCATTTTAAGTGTGTTCTCCATTTTCTCATTGATATGTTTCTGGAAAGAATCCCATTCCAGAGGAAGCAAGTTCAGTGGTGCTGAGAGGTGCGCGAAGTACATTTTCTCATTAAGAAGTTTCTTTCTTTTATACATAAATTGAATTTCTCTTTTTAACCATATTTTATTGACCTTCATTTGAGTAAACTTATGATGATTAGAATATATAGTTTTTCTTTGGGCACTTTTTAGAAAACTGGGAGTCAAATTATTTTTAAGGCATTCCTTCAAAAACACTATATCTTTTGTCACTTTAGCTATTTTCATCTTTAAGTTGAGGTAGGTGTTAGCTTCTTTGCTTGCCTGGTTGGCATTAGGATTACATAAAATCAGCTTCATGGTCCGTATCGCACTTCAATAGATTCACAATTAAGTATTTATTTTCCACCTGGTCGATACAATGATTGCTTAAGGCAATTTTTAATGGTCAAAAACACCTACCTCAACTTAAAGATGAAAATAGCTAAAGTGACAAAAGATATAGTGTTTTTGAAGGAATGCCTTAAAAATAATTTGACTCCCAGTTTTCTGAAAAGTGCCCAAAGAAAAACTATATATTCTAATCATCATAAGTTTACTCAAATGAAGGTCAATAAAATATGGTTAAAAAGAGAAATTCAATTTATGTATAAAAGAAAGAAACTTCTTAATGAGAAAATGTACTTCGCGCACCTCTCAGCACCACTGAACTTGCTTCCTCTGGAATGGGATTCTTTCCAGAAACATATCAATGAGAAAATGGAGAACACACTTAAAATGAAACAAGAAATTTTGGATAATAAATTATTTAAGTTGAAAAATTTAGCATCTAATAGAGAAGAAAGAAGGTTAGTTCCTAATGTTACGTTTGATGATAGTGTTTATCCACCTCCAATTAAAAACTTGTCTGAGATAGAATTTAATGAAGAAGAAACATCTATTTTAAGTCAAGGCCCTAATTTCAATTGGCCAAGTTCAAACAAAAGTTATGATTTAATCACCACATTAGCTGAAACAGAAACAGCAATACAGAATCTGCCTGTAGACTTACAGAATGACATAAGGTATGAAGCTAAGAAGAAAATTCCTATTTTAGTAAAAGGTTTACAATCACTTCGAGGCACCAACAAGGTGGTTAATAACTTGAAACAAAAAATCAAACTAAATAACTTAATTATCACAAAAGCAGATAAAGGAGGAACAGTTGTAGCCCTGAAAAAACAGAAACATTTTTTAATAACAATTCGTTTAGTACAGTTGATAAAGACCCGACATCACGTATTCGGAGGGATCTTAAAAAACTATTAAAAAGCACGTCTTTCTTGTTTAATGAACATGATGTGCAAACATTAATAAATATGAACCCTAGACTCCCGACTGCGAGAGCACTACCGAAATTACATAAACAGGGAGAACCGATTAGACCTATCATAAATTTCAAAAATAGCCCCATTTTCAAAACTTCTAGATTTATACATAATTTCTTATCAAGTAAATACGTATTTCATTGTAAAACACCCATCAAAAACTCAGTGGATTTTTGCAATCTAGTTAAAGATTTTAAACTTGGATCATCTCACACGACATGTTCGTTTGACATAACCAACATGTATACAAACATTCCAATAGAAGACACTATCAGAATCATTAAGAAGAATTTAACGAAGAACAAATTAGTAAGCATACCAGAAATTGAAGATTTTATTAATGTTTTAAAATTCGTGTTAAATCAAAATTATTTTACGTTTAATAATAAAATTTACCGACAAAAAGGACTCTCAATGGGAGCCCCAGCATCAGGAATATTGGCTAATATATACTTAGACTATTTGGAACACACAAAAATTATTAATCAAATAGAGGGTTTGGATTTCTGGACACGTTATGTGGACGATGTTTACGCTATAATAGATAACAGACTCACCGATAGCAATAAAGTTTTAAATATACTGAATAATTTGGATTCCAATATAAAATTCACTGTAGAAGAAGAAGTTGAAAGATCACTGAATTTTCTGGACATAGTCACAACAAGAGAAGAAAAAGGATTTTCTTTCAAAATACACAGAAAATCCACTTTCACACTGACCACTATCAAGAACAACTCGTTACACCCTGAGGCACAAAAAAGATCAGCATATTATAGTTACGTTAACAGAGCGTTTAGTATTCCTTTATCCAAATCTGAAAGGAATAAAGAACTGTTGTTTATCCGACAACAAGCCCTCTTGAATGGTTTCAACAATAACATGATTGATAAAATAATTAATAAATTTTCGGAGAAGCAACAATCTAAATTAGCAGTCGAACCTAGTAAAACTGAAAAATATATCAAGTTCACATATAATAATCCAAACATTCATGTAATAACAAATTTATTTAAGAGAAAAAATTTTAAAATTGCATTTTCCACCAATAACAACATGAAACATAGTATTTTCAACCATGATACAATAAATCTCTCGGAGAAAGATAAATTTTTTGATTCCGGAATATATAAACTCACATGCTTTGAATGTAAGAATACATACATAGGACAATCTGGCCGCAATTTTAAAGTTAGATATTTGGAACATGTGAATGCTGAAAAACATAGAAGATTCTCAGCAATGGGATCACACATGACTGCCACAGGTCATAAATTTACCAACATAGAACAAGACCTGACCATCATAAAAAAGTTAAAAAAGGGCAGCTTAATGAACACATATGAAGACCTGTACATTCATCTAGACCAACTTGTAAAGAAAAATGATAACCTTAATGAGGCTGTAGAATATAAGAATCCATTATATTATCAAATTCTAGTATATTTGAAAACGCTTGAGAAGGATCACGAAAAAAGAATTGGAATTTCTCCTCCTACAGATAGCCCTACAACTTATTCCTCCTCAGTTGAAGCTATAGGTGACAGCAAGGAAGTTCTTGACACACCTATATCCGCCACTCCTCCACCTCCTCAGGTGCAAGAGCAAGGAAGAACGCATCATCAATATTACACCCGGCGCAAAACTGTGAAAGAATGACAGGAGTTACTGTTCCAAAGGAAAGCAGGCTTAATAAGATTTGACAACTAGGAATTAGTTATATCTTCATCTACATTAATAATAAGAGCTGCACTGTGATATCAGGATTTCTTCATTTCCATAATTACTTATAAATTGTATAATTTTTAATTTATAAATTGATCTTTTTTCATGAATTATTAAGAAAAGAATATTTATTAGGACAATTTCTCTATGGAATATTGTACAAGTGTTTCCTTGACGACTGCTTTCTATTGTAGAAATAATTTATATATTTTCTCTTGAGTTATTTGTTTGTTTTAATCTTGTCAATCTTATGTTAATTTTAAGGACACTTCCTCTAAAGCATTACTTTGTCAATTTTATACATTTTTCATCTAAACAGTGTTATGTGGCTGAAGATGTTGATAATATACGAAACATGTACCACTTTTGACCATTAAAAATTGCCTTAAGCAATCATTGTATCGACTAGGTGGAAAATAAATACTTAATTGTGAATAAACGGTATTGTCGCTGCTGCTGGTTCAGCAGTAATGCCGTCGCTATATGTGGACGATTTTTCTTTGCACTATAGCTTACGTAATGTGGCAGTTGCAGAGCGACATTTACAGCAAGCTATTAGGAGAGTGAAGCAATGGACCTTAGAACATAGCTTTCGGTTATCCACCGCAAAGACCTCTGTTGTCCACTTTTGTCGTCAACGTACTCTTCACCTACCTCCTAAACTTTATCTAGGAAATGTCGCTCTTCCCGTAGTTGACACTTACCGATTTCTTGGGCTCCTTTTCGATAGTAAATTATCGTGGGAGCCACACGTGCGGGAGCTAAATGTGCATTGCACCAAGAGGCTTAATCTCTTGAAGTTTCTTAGCAGCACTAATTGGGGAGCTGACCGTGTGGTGCTCCTATGATTCTATAGGGCCCATATTTTATCCAGGTTAAACTACGGCAGTGCAGCAAATGGCTCAGCAAGACCAAGCGTCCTTGCGAAGCTGAACAACATCCACCACGGCGGGGTTAGGTTGGCAACGGGTGCTTTTCGTACAAGCCCCTTGGCTAGCCTGCTCGCTGAATGTGGTGTGCCACCTTTACACTTGAGGCGCCAGCAGCTCCTTCTGTCGTATGCTGCAAATTTGCGACAGATGCCACTCCACCCAAGCTATCCTTGCGTATTCAACAATGGACACGGTCTGCTGTACGCTGCTTGTCCTCGAGCAACGCAGCCGGTTGGAATATGCTTGGATAGCAGTTACAGATTGTTTAACGTACCTTCGGTTCCTTGCCTTGTCAGACAGCCAAGTGGGGTACCTCCGTGGGTAGAACGAGGACCTGAAATAATCCTGGATCTGCACACTGGCCCGAAGGAAAACACGGACCCTTCGATTTATCGGAGACTCTTCCTGTCCGTTGTTGGCCGATATCCAGGTTCAGTCGTCGTCTACATGGATGGTTCAAGGACTGAAGTGAAGGTGAGCTTTGCGTTCATTGTCGACAATGATATGTTTCTTTTTGCTCTCCTGGAAACCTGTAGTATGTACACAGCAAAGCTCTATGCTTTCTGTGAAGCTCTGCGGTACGCACTGTCCGATGAATGCTTATACTTTCTTCTTCTCCTTGAGCTCGCTACTGTCTATTGATACTTGTTTCCCTCAGCACCCTCTGGTGCAGCGGGTCCAGGACCTGCTGGCTGGGTGTTCGGATGCCAGCACCAGAATCACGTGTATGTGGCTCCCAAGCCACATGGGTATAGAGGGAAATGAGCTAGCAGATAAGGCTGCCAAGGAGGCAGTTACACTGCCCCCATTGCCTTACAAGGTTCCAACAAGTGATATTCGCACTCAGCTGAGAAATCCGGTTATGTCCCATTGGGATATGGAGTGGCAGGGCATTCCACTTCCAAATAAGTTGAGAGCAATAAAAGGAACAACGAAGGTATGGAGGACTTCCCTTTGCGCTTTGCGGAGTGAAGCTATGATATTATGTCGTCTTCGGATCGGCCACGGTATCCTGACTCACTCCCATCTATTAAAAGCAGAACCCCCTTCGGTGTGTACTTGCGGCGATCATCTTAACGTGGTACACATCCTTACGGAGTGTATGGACCTGGTCGATCTGCGCCGTAGTCTTAACCTCCCGAGTACAATCTCTCTTATCTTGCGAGATGACGAGCAATCAGCAGACCTCGTCATCTGCTTTATGAGGGATAGTGGTCTGCTTTATCGTGTGTAATGATGTCCTTTGTCCTAGTGTATTTGTGTCAATTGCGCTTTTATCCCATTGACTTCATTTTAGTTTGTGGTGCGTATTTTAATGTGTTATTTTAACATCTAACGTAAATTATGTATATATATCTGTACTACCAGGCAATGCCTTATTCCTTTGTTTACTATATTTTCTCTTATTTTATTAGAAAATAAGGCATTGCGAATTAGATCCAATGATTGTGTTAATCTCATTTTTCTTCACCATTTTTTAAACTCTAGTCAGTAGATACATTTAAAAAATTTTACTGTCATACAACATGTCGTCCATCTCGTTCCATTAGGGGCTGATGACCTTCGATATTAGGCCCCTTAAAACAACCATCATCATCAGAAGAAGAAGAAGACCAAGACCAGCTCTCTACCGTTTGAGCTACTCAGTCTGGCTACAAGTTGCACTCGTAGTTTGTATGTTAGATATGTTGTTTTCTTTCGTCGAAAGTTTTTAGTTGTACAGTCTGATTTACAGAATCTTCAGTACATCTTCAATAATTAATCTAGTACAGGAAGGTGATGATATTCCTGTAAATATTGTTCAGCAATATGCAGATTCATATGTATGCAGCTGGATTTGTGCAGAATTGCCTCACGAGGAATGTGGAAATAGATTGGTAGACTTTGATGGATTTATTTATTTATCATGCGGCTTTTAGTGGCGGGAGTGTCTGAGGGTAAGTTCGGCTCGCCTAGTGCAGCTCTTGTAAAGCAGACCCTCCAGTGGGGGTGGGTGGCATCTTCCGTGTACGGAAACTGCGTGATTTTGTAGTGGAGGATTGTATTGTATGTGAGTTGGAGGAATTTGAGGGACAGTATGAACATCGAGTCCCCGAGCCAGGAGAAATGACCATTTAAGGTTAAAATCTCTGACTCAGCCGGGAATCAAACCTGGGGCCCTCTGACCCGAAGGCGACTACACTCGCCGTTCAGCCAAGGAACTGGAAAGAGTGATAAATGGAATGCTGTGCATGTTGTCATGAAGCAATATGAAAAGACTGCATTTCTTTTTCACAGTGAATCTGCTCATATGATGTATAACAGAATGAATAATTTGTTTATTTACTATATTTTGGAGAGTAGACTCACAATAGGACATCGCCATGTATTTTTTCTAGAAAAATGTCCAAATTATTAAAAAACATTTCAGCCCTGTTCGAGCGATTTTGCCAGTGGGGTTTATTTTGTCCAGAAATTAACATTTGAAATCTATCCTCAAATTTTAGAGTCTTATTTCCGCAGAGTCTTGCGACTTGTCACCGTGGCATAGTCGCTGGAGCATTGGCATTGGGAATTCAAGTTTCTGAGTTCGAATCCAACCTTGATCTTTTTTTTAAATATATTTTTTCATTTTTTCTTTTAATAGCATGTTTTTGATACAATATTTAATTTTTCAGATTACATCAAATACTATATTATTTGTTTTTTCTGTGTACATATTAATAAATATTGTCATCATTGTTTACATTATTTACAATATTTTTCACATTTTGACTTTTCGCCTGACAGTGAATTGCTTGAACTTGACTCATTATTACACTTATATTGGTAGTATTTTTCATAGAAGCTTTGGAAATAAAGCATTTCGCGACAACAAGCAGATTTATTAAAAGGAGGTGCAAATCAAGAATAACACTGTGACCTCATTACTTCACGCAGAAAGCAGATGCTGTTCACATTTCCGAACACTATTCTTTCGTCTGTTAACTTTGCTTCAAAGGAAGAATATTTTGTCATGTCTACAAAAGCATTTGATGAAAGTTGGTGATGAATGAGTGAATGGATTTGATTGCATCTTCTCTCATAGACAGATCTTTGTCCTCATGTACAGCATAGACTGTGTTTCGTAGTTTTTTAATGAGGCCTTTTACCTGCAAAAACTAAACAGAGTATGCTTACACTGTTATTTCATATGATAAGCAAAGTATTCAATAGACGCACCTGTTTCTTATTACTTGTCGAAAAATGTAATTATTGCATGGTTGGCAAAACGGGGTGAAATGTGGTGGGATGATTTCTACATCTGCTATGCACCTGCCATCTTTTATCGTAAAGCCATTCAGTAGGTACGGATCTGTTTGACCTCCCCATGAATTCAAATTCATTAAAAATTCTTTTTTTCCCATGAATGGCATTACTACATTTATAAAAAAAACTTCTAAATTGATCTTCTACCAACTTTTCCAATTTTGAAGTGGTTATGAAAACATTGCCATATTCTACGGATAATTTCTCTACATTGACGGCTCCACGAGGGCCGAACATGCTCTTTGGTTCTTGCATGCAGAGAGAAACACCTTAGGAAGAAGTTTCGAGGATAGTTACATCATACTGTGCATTATAGCTGTGTGAATCCTTTTTAAAATCTCGTAACTAAATTTATTTTATTGTTTCTCCTTGGATAGATAATGTCCTTTGTTCTCACAACCTAGCTGATCAGTATTAATCACAAAATCTTTGTTAGCAGTTGTGAGCTTGCATCCGGGAGATAGTAGGTTCGAATCCCACTATCGGCAGCCCCGAAAATGGTTTTCCGTGGTTTCCCATTTTCACACCAGGCAAATGCTGGGGCTGTACCTTAATTAAGGCCACGGCCGCTTCCTTCCAACTCCTAGGCCTTTCCTATCCCATCGTCGCCATAAGACTTATTTGTGTCGGTGCGACATAACGCCCCTAGCAAAAAAAAAAATCTTTGTTATATTTTCCAAAGTTTTGAACAAAAAATGTCTTTTCTTTCAAAATTGAATCCAAATTCAAATCTCGTTTTGATGTGATGTAACGCATTACTTTACGTTGTCAGATTCTTTATTTCACCTTGAATTTCTTAACCCACATATCAGATGCTGTGAAGCAAAATTTTTGGCTTTGATGCTGGATTGCAGCTTGTAATGCCCATGTCTGTAGCATTGTGGTAGTAACTGGCTTTTTTTGCTCACGTGCCTTGTGAAATCGATCGAGAGGCCATTTCTTGATCATTACATAGTTTTCTCTGCAGCTCCCCCATGCCAATGAATAGTTTTTTTAGACCAGCTACGATGCTCTTTGACCATGTTGATTATTTTGATTTTTACATCTAGAGGAATGAAAGTACGTGATTTCTGATTGTCTGCCTGCACTTCAGAGTCTTCTGTATCAATTTTGCTAGATGATGGGTCTGCTCCTAGGCTATTGCCATTTGTTAGAATATCCATGTTTTCCAAATGTTCTTCTCCTTGGAAATCATCATTTCCTCAAACAGTTCGTTATCTTCCACAAAATCCAACTTTTGCAATACCTTGATAATGGCCTCTCTAAAATTTTTTCCGATAAGCATTGCTTTACGTGTGATATTTGAGCTAAACTCTTCACGGATAAGCTTGCACAATTTTAGAGTCTGCGTGCGTATCTGCAGGGCATCTGTAATACCCTGCCTTGAATGAACTCCAAGCACACCAAATTCGTCGTCTTCGTCATTTGTAAATATTATAGAATTTGGTGGCGTTGATTCCATTTTACTGTCAATGAATGTGCTGATCGCGTTCCAGATACTGTTGATTGTAGACAACTGCACACACATAATATTGAATCCGCATAAGCGTAAATCAAGGCCTCTGACTTATTGAACCTGGTTATACGGCATTTGCGCGACGAAGAGTGTACCACGATATTACTCCACACGTTCCTGATCGAGTTTAGGGTACAGAAAGTTTAGCTTGATGGTGGAGCACAGTGGGAACAGAGGGAAGGGCTCCTCCATTGCTGCATTCAACTCAACGTAGTGTGCATGAACATAGCATCGCTGGCCGCGCTGCATTTAGATTCTAAAAAAATATACCTTATGACATGTTCAAGCGACAAGGATGAATAATGATTTAAATTATTGCATATAGCTCTAAAACGAAAGAGACCACAGCAAATAAATTATTGAAAAAAGGAAAAGAAAATAAGGGATGTGTCAGTAAAACCAAAAAAGTGCTGTCTAAGGTCGGATTCAAACTCAAAACATTCGGTTCCCAACGTCAGTGCGCTAGTGACTACGCCACAGAAACAAGTCGGAAAACAAGCGGAAAAGACTACAAAAGTTTGAGGAAAGATTTTAAACATTAATTTTTTTGAACAAAATAAGGCCCATTGGCAAAAATGCTCAAACAGAGCAAAAATATATTTCAATGAAGGGGAAATCTTCAAATTTTGAACACTTTTCTACCATATGGCAACCTCCCCTTGTCAATGTAAAGTTAAGACTAAAGAATTCTGTAAATTGTGGTGTGTTACTCTCTCACGTACATGAAAATTGTAGATATGTGTGTATTCACAAAGAATTCAGTGTTTTAATAAAATGTTACTTGAATGAAGAAAATTTTTTAAAAATAATGGGAATCGAGGAAGAATCATTCATGCATATGCAAACAATTGCATTGGAATAATCGGCTCGGCGATGATGACTCAGTCAAGACATGCTATTTTATATATATATATACATAGAGAGAGATAGATTGTTACAGATTTCATCATGGAAAAAGCATAGTGGGTTAATATATTGTTATTTGATGTAGAAAATAAGGAAACAACAGTATATAAAAAAATCATTATTGAGTTTCATTATTTCTATCAGTATTAACATTCAACCTTCATAGTTTCAGATCTGCCGCCTCTTTTACAAGGTCTGGCCACCAGCTGTGCCAATATCAACATGTCTCTCAGTTTAGTACAGGAAAATAAGGAACTGTCCAGTATTGTCTATAGTGTATGTGTTAACACCTAGGTACATCCAGTGGTCCCACTGAGGGACAGGACAGTCATTCAGTTCATCAACACAGTAATTAAAACTGAGAGGATTTTTCCTCATGATGAAACTAACAACCTCTTCAAACATTATAGTCACCTCTCTGAACAAGATCCAGTACACCCTCCTATATTTGAGTATGCTCCATGTCAAAATGGAATGATTATTGTATGTGTTCTCATAGATGAAATAGCTTGAGTAAATTCAGGTGAGTTCGATGCCTGAATAGCAAAGTAATAAATTGAATCATGTGCAGAAATGTTTTGCCTAGGTCGCATTCAAACGTACTTTGCAGAAGCATATCCCTCATAGTCTTATTTACCCTGTATTTGCTATGTAGGGGTCAGTCAGTTGTTTCTATATACAAGACTAGAAGTAAGTAATGGCTCATCTCTTGTAGTCGCAAACGTTTAGTCCTATAGTGCATGTTACACTAGGCTTTACCCATCACGTGGAAGTTTGTGGGATGAATCCACACTAATGCTATGGGCAATTTTGGTATACACATTGCAAAATTACATGAAGAATGTATAATACATGTTACCCATTTCCTCAGGGTTAATATTAGGCCGGGCCAATGTTTTTGTCCATTGTGTCCCCGTAGCTCAAGCATCTGAGCGTGTGTCTTTCATGTACAAGCATACAAGTTTGAAACCCACTCTCTCCTTTTATAATTTTAGTACGATTACAGGTGATATGGTTTCTGTCATATGGGCGTCCTTATAATAACGTACACAAGAAGAGGATAAGTATTTGTGCCCAGTAACCTCACCAGCCTTATGTGGACCATGGCACAGGTGATTTCAGTACAAAAGAACATTAATATATGGAAGATAAACTTGTATTCCTTATTGAAAGTGAAGACTAAGAAAGCATATAGCGTAACAAATAGGCATGCAGGCGTAAAACTTCGTCCATCTACCCTGGGTTTCCCAATTTTTGTTTTCTTATTCTTCGCGGCATTGAGTCCACAAATTGCGGAAATAGTCCTTGTCCTGGGTGAGAACTTCCTAGACTCTAAGAACTGGATCTCACAACTGGTCTGCATTCCTTGCTGGGTTGTCTGTATACATGCCGAGTCTCCTTTGTTTTAAGTATGTCCACACTTACACTCTGATGTTCATATTCAGTAACTTCAGGGGCCAATCTAAAAATGCAGTCTCCAGGCTCCTCTGGAACTATGTACACTGACTGACAGAGCAAATGCAACACCAAGAAGGAGTGGTCAGAACTTTATGCCAATTGCAGGGTAGACTGACGTCGCTGAGGTATGCTCATGATGTGAAATGCGCCGTTGTGCTGCGCACGTAGCGAACGATAAATGGGACACGGTGTTGGCGAATGGCCCACTTCGTACCGTGATTTCTCAGCCGACAGTCATTGTAGAACGTGTTGTCGTGTGCCACAGGACACGTGTATAGCTAAGAATGCCAGGCCGCCGTCAACGGAGGCATTTCCAGCAGACATACGACTTTACGAGGGGTATGGTGATTGGGCTGAGAAGGGCAGGTTGGTCGCTTCGTCAAATCGCAGCCGATACCCATAGGGATGTGTCCACGGTGCAGCGCCTGTGGCGAAGATGGTTGGCGCAGGGACATGTGGCACGTGCAAGGGGTCCAGGCGCAGCCCGAGTGACGTCAGCACGCGAGGATCGGCGCATCCGCCGCCAAGCGGTGGCAGCCCCGCACGCCACGTCAACCGCCATTCTTCAGCATGTGCAAGACACCCTGGCTGTTCCAATATCGACCAGAACAATTTCCCGTCGATTGGTTGAAGGAGGCCTGCACTCCCGGCGTCCGCTCAGAAGACTACCATTGACTCCACAGCATAGACGTGCACGCCTGGCATGGTGCCGGGCTAGAGCGACTTGGATGAGGGAATGGTGGAACGTCGTGTTCTCCAATGAGTCACGCTTCTGTTCTGTCAGTGATAGTCACCGCAGACGAGTGTGGCGTCGGCGTGGAGAAAGGTCAAATCCGGCAGTAACTGTGGAGCGCCCTACCGCTAGACAACGCGGCATCATGGTTTGGGGCGCTATTGCGTATGATTCCACGTCACCTCTAGTGCGTATTCAAGGCACGTTAAATGCCCACCGCTACGTGCAGCATGTGCTGCGGCCGGTGGCACTCCCGTACCTTCAGGGGCTGCCCAATGCTCTGTTTCAGCAGGATAATGCCCGCCCACACACTGCTCGCATCTCCCAACCTCTACGAGGTGTACAGATGCTTCCGTGGCCAGCGTACTCTCCGGATCTCTCACCAATCGAACACGTGTGGGATCTCATTGGACGCCGTTTGCAAACTCTGCCCCAGCCTCGTACGGACGACCAACTGTGGCAAATGGTTGACAGAGAATGGAGAACCATCCCTCAGGACACCATCCGCACTCTTATTGACTCTGTACCTCGACGTGTTTCTGCGTGCATCGCCGCTCGCGGTGGTCCTACATCCTACTGAGTCGATGCCGTGCGCATTGTGTAACCTGCATATCGGTTTGAAATAAACATCAATTATTCATCCGTGCCGTCTCTGTTTTTTCCCCAACTTTCATCCCTTTCGAACCACTCCTTCTTGGTGTTGCATTTGCTCTGTCAGTTAGTGTATGAACGACTTCAGCTTGGTGCACCAGGTGGTTATCCTGCTGGAAATCAAATTCTTGGGGGTTACAGTCTGGAGGAAAAAAGGAAGCAACACGTTCTCTGAAGTTTCAATGTATTTACAAGCCGTTAACCAGTCGTGGATGAGCGCCAACATGTCAGCACCATTGCAAGAGATCCTGCCCCAGCATGACATGCTAAAACATCCCTAAATTTGATGCAGGTTCACATAGCAAGAGTCATATCTGGTAAATTCTGACAGGACACTGCAATAATTCGAGAAGTTAACGTTTCCCCAATCTACATTCTCCGGACTGACTACAGAGGCTTCCTGATCTACAGCATGCTCCTTTGTCATGGGCATCTTCCCAATGTCCCTCTGACGATGAAGATTATGACTCCGTGTAGTGTCCCGCGAAGCTTACCATCAATATGGGCACCTTAGGGGAGCCTGAGGTGCCCAGGTTGGCTAGAGAAAGACAAACCAGGTCAGGGGAAGAACCCAGCAGCCAAAAGTCGCCATTGCAACCGGTAGTGGGATGGCACTGAGGAGTGAGAGCTGAGTGTCAGCCCATCCTAGGCATCCTTTGATATCGGACTCCGGGCAATACCTGCTATGACAAGGTGGGTATTGCCGTGGCTGCATTATCACCTACAAAGGGCCCTGATCGGAGTCAATGGCATTCGGGGAGGATGTTTTCAGACATGGCTCATAAACATCAAAGTGCTGTATAGGGTGGTTCCCCACCAGTGTCTTTAACCTCTGATTCCCTACAGGATGCTAACACGCACGAACATGCGCAGCGCGAAATGGTAGCATCCAGCTTCCCTGGGTTGCTACCAGGACCAATTGGCATGACTTCAAGCTGGTCAAGTCTTTTTTTTTTTTTCAGTACACACATCAAAGTTGACTACAGCAAACTTGAAGACCTTAAGAAGATTTGATGGTAGTTTCTTGCTCAAGACGCACCCTGCAGTTCAGGCTGATGGGTCGCTCAAGAGCAACAGCTTTGGCTAAATCCCCATCAGAGTGGAAGAGCATGAATACTTCAGTCTGGTTCGCAGAGTCATGAGCTGGTGGTATACATGAAGAACCGAGGGTGACACACGTCCGGCATATTGCGCGCAAACTCAGTGGTGAAGATGTTGCCACCATTGCTTTCATTGTCTCCTTCAAGTTGTCAGTGTTACTAGAGAAAATCATGGTAACAATGTATTGTTGCGATGTGAGGCCATACATCCCACCTCACCTGCAGTGCTATAACTGCCAAAGATTTGGATACCTGGTATCTTATTGTTGGAATCTGTCTGTGTGAACTAAATGTGGAAAAGAAGCTCACGACACAGAACACTGCACACCTCTGAATAGGTGCACTAACTGCCCTGGTCTTCATTCTCCTTGAGATAGAAACTGTTCTATCTGTCTCAGTGAGGAGAAGATCCAAGAAATCAAGATACTGGATGGTCTTTCATACCAGGAAATGTGGCGTAAGTTAAATTCCTTGAATGCACCTGCCAAGCCACTAGACTTTAGCATTATACCACAAAGTCTGCCATGTTTGTCATTTCTTCCAACAGCACCTGTGACGATCACTCCATCCCAGTAGCAGTTGCTCCTGCGATCATTGCCACTAAGAGTAAAAGCCTGAAGGTGGTGACCACCCAACCTCCGGCAAATAAGAAGCCTGTGCTGGCGAAGGCAAGCTAAGCCAAAACAGCAGGGGAGGAAGGCCAAGTCTCCCCCAAGAGGTCGTCAAAGCCCCTCTGAAGCCAGTGGAGGCCACATCTTCTACCAGTGCTGGGAATTCTCCTTCCAGCCTGCCTAAGCATGAACAAAAGACAGGGAAGAAGGGTGCCCTTGTTACATGCTCCATTAACTTACCCCTCTTATGAAAGGGAAAACATCTGTCCAACCAGTGGATATGAATCAGCGCCAACAGGAGGAGTTGCTACATAACCTGCACGCTTCCCTCATAGAGGGACCCCTGCCGCTGAAAAGTATTGAGGGTTCATCTCCATCCTCAGATGGAGATTTAATATTTAGATTAGGAAACATCTCACCGCTTACAAACTAAAACTTTTTTTTTAAGTTCACACTATGGCACTGGTGAAATGCAGTGGCCTTTGCTAATGATGTTATGATCTGGGGAAAAACTGAGGAACAAGTACAGTTGAGACTCAATAAATGGAAGGTTAAGTTCCAGGAGTTCAATCTCAAGATAAGTGAACTCAAAACAGTAGTGATGGCAATAAACAGAGAGGGATGACCAGCGAACATCATGCTAGGAAACCATCCACTAGAAAGTGTGGAAAGCTTTACATACATTTGATATTGTCTGATTAGTAGCTGTTTAACATATGTATTGTATATATTATGATCTGGTATTGTAATAGTATTCTCGTATTAAGGATTATACATATCATACTTTTATCTTTCCATTTCTGTTCATGTCTTTCGCTGTTTATGTATTGAATTTTATCAGTGAAATTGTATATTTTGTATAAACTACAACCCTAACATACCTTATGGTAATATAGGATTCACAGCACTTTGGAGATAGGGGCCGATGACCTTCGATGTTAGGCCCCTTAAAACAACAAGCATCATCATCATCAGCAGCAGCAGCAGCAGCACTTTGGAGATTAAATAATAATAATAATAATAATAATAATAATAATAATAATAATAATAATAATAATAATAACTTGGCAGTGTAATATCTCGAGATACACTAGCCACAAAGGAGGTGGCAAATAAAGTGCAGAAGTGCTCTCACTTTTACCAGCAAGTACGAACACTCCTCTGGGATCCAAAAGTACCAACAAAATCAAAGCTGGTGATATTCAATCAGTACTTCATACCAGTCTTAACCTATGGTATTGAAACCTGCACCCACACTAAGAAAAACTCATCAAGGTTGCAGGCATCCGAGATGAAGTTCCTTAGGTCCAAAATTCAAAAAACCAAACTGTACAAGTTGAGGAATGATGTGGTTCGGAAGGAAGGTGGGATTGTTACATCATTGTACGATCAGATCAGCATGTCCAGACTGAGGCGGTTTGGGCATGTAATGAGGATGGAGCCAACAAGGACAGCATATGTTAACTTGGAGTGACATGTGGCAGGGAAACGGATGGTGGGAAGACCAAGAACCCACGGGATGGATATCGTAAAGATGGACATTGCAGATCGGGGAAGGACACTGGAGGACATCATTAACAACAGAACGTATCTCAGTAAGACAATTGAAGAGGATCACCAGCAGTACCTGGGAAACTGGAACTGTAAAATGATGATGATGATGATGATGATGATGATGACGACTATGGCACTGCTACAGTGGACTTGTAAGGGTTGTGACATATCTTACTGAGTTGTGCCATCTAATCAGTCAGTTCACGGTGAGTAGAGTCTGTATTCAACAAACTAATCTCTTACCAGATCATAATACGATCTTGGGAAATTTTGGGCTATATTCAAGAGAACGGGATTATGTAAACTGGGCTTCCAGATGCCTTTATATTTTTACGTGTTGTGACGCCTACATTGAAGCAGTTCAACAAAGAACCCAGTGGGAGGCAGCATGTTCCATTGCCTGTCATAACTACAGTTTGTAATATTTATTTCCTACCAGACCAGCCTCTGAATATCAATTGTGTGTTTGACTTCATTAATCATCTCCCACCTCCATTCCTCCAATTAGGTGATTTTAATGCCATCACCCATTATGGTGATCTGAAATGCCTTGCCCCAGAGGAATAGAGTTAGAGGAATTTATAGGAGAGCTAGATCTGTGGATTTTGAATACAGGGGAACCAACACACTTCCATGTGAGCCTCCCACATACCAATAATACGGCCTCGATTCACTTGTGATAAGATAAGAGCCATCTTACAGTGTTACAGTATAACCAAAAGTAGGTTGCCACGGAATACACACACTGTGCCTTCAGCCCTACCCGTTCACTCCCTTCTCCTCTTTTTTGGTACTAGAGTGGCCTTCAACACTACTCCTTCACTCCTTACCCTCCTTTTCAGTCCTGGAGTGGAGCAGTTTTTGATTGTTTGTGTCGGGCACCATTAATGTGCACACCTGTTCCATCAGGGCCTGATGACATAGATGTTAGCCCCCTTTAAACAACAATAATCATCATCATCATCATCATCATCATCATCATCATCATTCCTTGCATGGTTGATCCTTCTCTGGATCATTCGGCCTCCAGATCCCAACATCGTGGTTTCAAATCCGGCCGAAGTAGTTGGCTATTTTAGAAGCGGGTTAAGTTCATTCTACGCTCCATATCGTATGATGGTGACACTTTTGGATTTTACCCGACAAAATTAATTAAATCCCGTCCATGGGTCACCCGAAAGTGATCCAGTTTACTCTTGTCATCTGCTAGAGTAAAACAGAACATCAAAATAGATGTGCAGGCAGCCTAGATGGCATCAAATCAAAATGCCTGCACATGTAGCAGAGACTACATTATTATTATTATTATTATTATTATTATTATTATTATTATTATTATTATTATCATCATCATCGTCATCATCATCGTCATCATAAATCGTATCCAGATGCACGTGAGAAGAGCAATGAAAAGTTATTTCACATCATTAGTAGTGAAATCAAATGATTGTAAGTGAAATTAAGCAATATATACAGGGTGATTCAGCTAAGTAGTCTCTAAATTGTATTAAGGGGCTTATAAGATATTGCCCTATTCCTCTTGATCACATACGTTATTACCTAGAAACCGGTAGCGACTTTGCTTTTTTTTTAGTGGGACTAATTTCACCCAATAAAACAATTGAAAATCGAGCGACAAATTCAGCGATGTGGTTATTTTGCAAATGTAACAGGTGCTTTTTGGAGATATTAAAGGGTTTCAAATGTGTAGGCATTAGGCAGAAAGAGAAGCGCCACTCACCTTAATGTCAGGTGTGTAGTTCTCGTGCTTGACACACGCCTTGTTGGTAAACACATATACCTCGCCATTATCTTGTGGGGGGTGGGGGCGGAGGAAAAAACCCTGTATGATGTAAGCCTACAGTATTTTGGAGTTACAAAGCTTTTCTTTCATTGCCGTTGAATCAGTAAAAGACCAGATATCACAGTGAAATTGTAATAACTTATGTATTTCATTGTCCTTCTCATGAGATGAAATCAACAATTTCAAAATCCAATGAATGACATGGTCATTGGAAAGAATGAATGCAATTTTAACGGACAAAATTATTGTTGGACTATCTGGACTTTTTTAATGCCAAAATGTAAGATTGATGTACATGTGCAACAGGCAGTGATTGAGTTGGGAATAAATTACTGTTGGTATGCTAGCATACACCGCTGTTCAGACAAAATGTGCAGGTAGTTTTATGATCATTGTTTCATGATACCAGTAAGAAAGAGAAGGGCCATGCAAAGCAGAAAAAGGGAGGACAATGTATGCAACCCACGTTTTACAATTTGTGAGCTGTAGAGAGTAAATTCCTTCTCAAGTAAGGAACACAGTTTCATTGAAAAGATTTTTTAAAATGATTATTGTCAATATGCCTTTTGACATCCTAATTTGCTATCTCTATTTTAGACTAGTATGCCATACTGGCCCAATTCAGCCACTGCTATAGGTGAATTTTGAACACTAATTGTGAACATGTACCTTTTCAGTGGTAATGTATAGGAAAGGCTCCAGAAATGTGTTTGTGTAGTACTGTTGCTCCTGGAAATGGACAGGTGATGCTCGTTTTGCATGTCCTCGTTCACTTGCTTACGATTCGAGTTAAACTCACTAGTTTAGCATTTGCTCGAAAACATCACAATCAAGTAACTAATCTCATTTTGTTCTGTATTGAAGATACAATAAGTAAAACTCTATCAAGATTAAAATTATTGTGTCCACCTTTTCAATACAAATATGTTAGTGATTAAATTCTACATGAATTATAAACACCAGTTAGGGACATGTTTCGCCCTAGTTATGGGCATCTTCGGCCTAATACTAATCTTAAGGTCAAGAATTAAAACTATAAAAATTGGAACTTAATAGTAAACTTAACCCTTAAATGCACAGCATTGCATATGTGCAAAGAAGAATATACTTGATTGTTATATCTGCTTTATGATTTTACAAGTGTCCATTTACTTCTGCCTTGCAGACGAACTCGCTAGTGGTCGCTAGTGTATTAAAAATGAACAATCTTTTACTTTATGAGATTTCTTGCTAATCAGCTGGAGTGGTGTAAACTTTAAACAGTTAAGGTAAAACAAGTAAAATGTTGTTTACCTCAGAGAATTCGTGAGCCACGACATCCTTAAGACTCAATGTGGCAGTAATCGTACAGTTTTGCATAACGATGCTTAAAAAAACATTCAGAACTCTTAACATTTTGACTGATACAAATAAAAATATATTAATTTTGACAAATAATATTTTAAATATTTTTCTGGTAACAGTCTATTATTTTTATAATGAAAAACCATCATATTTTAAAGAAATATTAAATTGCGCATTTAAGGGTTAATACTAAATACAATGGTCTTATGCTTTTTACATAGTTTACAATATGTACAGTATGTAAGGTAGGTGAGGCAAAAAAAGGTCCACTTACAGATTGATTGCCGTTTGCTCTTAAAGTAACAGAGATCCAAGAATTTGTTTCAAATAAAAAATGTTGCTTGATGTATCTTTTCACCAGATATCACAAATAAATAATTGTAAATGTATCCATGGTTCCCACATAGCACAAATATGTAATTAATGTAATTGGGCCTTATTTCCTGCTCTAACGTGTAATAAGGCCCGCAGTTGAAGAGTACCTTAACCTCATCTCTATGGGCAATTACGATGTCAAATTGGAAGAGGAAATGGCATGTATTGTAGATAAGAAGTGTTAAAGGACATGTTCATTAATTCAAAAATATTTATGTTGAAAGTTTAAAATTGAAAATATAATATGAAACATTTCACCATGCTAAGTTAAGGAGACCTGAATTTTCTTCGTTAAAAGTTAACAGGAAGCATAATTTCCTCTCATCTTACTTTAAAAAAACCAAGCTAATGTGCTTTAAAAAATTAATCATAACCACTAAATATAAAATTATTGAAATTTAAATTTAAATCACACAAACATGCAAAAAACACTTAATTTTCAGACAGTCATTTTTAACTTTTCCTTTCCCTTATTTAAAAAACTAAGTTAATTTACTTTAAGATAACATTTAATTCTGTATGAAATAAGAGTCTTTGATATTTTGAAAACACAAAAACTTATGAGCAGTCAGGACAAAAATAATCTTCCTTGTCGTTTATAGTCAGTCCAACACACATTTCATGCACCCAAACTCGGCAAGTTTTGCAAGCTCGCATGTCCACCACGTATTCCTCCTGGCATGCAGCACAAAACCAGCTTATATCTGGGGTTGTTTTTAATATAAAACTGAAAGCTTCCAAGAGAACTGCTGCTCAGCTTGTAGCCTACAGATGGAGAGGTCACGTGGTCAGCATAACGCTTCCCTTGGTTTCTTGACCGATGCCGCCACTTACAATTGTTCTCACGACACTGGGATAACACCATTCCAGATTTCCTGGCCTCCTGGCTTTTATAATTTACGTGCCAATACTGGGAATCGAATCCAGGCCAAGGAACTAGCATGCTACCCTGAGATCACCGCAGTAGTCTGTAATACAAAAGTCATGTGTAAGAACATGTCTTCGACTTCAAATTCAGATCAGTACCAATGTGTACACTGGATAAAAAATATAAAATTGTTCGCTTATTTAAAATAATGTTAGTCTATTTAGTATATTTGTGAAACTTTATGACCTAAAATAACATTGGGTTAGCATATTTTTGTATTAAATTGAAACTAAATCTTTCATAGCAGCTGCAGGAAATAAGGCCCACATGTTGCAAAGCGTGGGCCTTATTTCCTGCATCGTGACCTTGAGGGTTTTTCGATTGCACCATCTTGTGTTCTTAACCAAATTCAATAAAATATACACCATTTCATTACTTATGTAATGCACTAGTAGATACATATTTTATTTTAACGCTATTCTTGCGCTAACATTCCCTTTTTTTAATTCCCTTTCCAAAGAAAAGTTATAAAAATGAGATCAATTCACCTTCCCACGTCTTGACTCTGGCCTAGCAACCAAATACTGAGGAGGGCCGAGTTCTCACTTTCTCCAACAGGTAGCAGGCATAGACAGTAAGCAGACGTATATGTTCACTACCGACTGAAGAAGCGGCAAATACGAAAATCAAACAGTGGGCCTTAATACCTGCTGGGCCTTATTACCGCAACCTACTTTACAATATGTACATTAACTTTGCCAGAATTTATGAACAATGAATTAATTTATTTTATAATGACTAGACATCCAAATTGTTGATTGGATTGATCACAGCGTGAATTGGGGTTTCTCACATTGTATTGACTAGAGATTTATCACAGCGTGAGTTGGGGTTTCTTCAACTGTTATGGTCGCCTGAGTCGTAAGAATTGTTACAAAACCGGAACCTTGGTTAAAGTCGATCGTGTTAGGATTTGAAACTGTTTGAATATTCCTTTAGAAAGAAGCATGGTTATGTTTTAAGGTTGAAGCATGTATGTTGGAAACATATTGTTGATATTGTTAGTGCTCATCGGATAAAAATTTGGAATATTACGTCATTCTTGTTGATTAACTTCCCATTGGTGCATTGTTCAACCTTGGGAGGAATATGAGTTGTCTGTAACTGGATAAGAGAAAAAAAGGGGGAATTAGAATGATGAATGTAGAACCCAATATGATAATCATTGCAAAGTGAAAGTGTTTATCCCATGAACTTACTTGTCTTGTCGACGTTAGCTGGGACCACTTGTTCCGCGTGTGTCTGAACGACTCAGCTTGCTACTCCTAGTGTAGTACTGATACTGTAACGGAGGGGTGGATGGTAAGGGGGAGTGAGTTTCAAATTGTGCGTCCGTGTTGTTGCTTCAGAGGTGTTACTCAAATTGGATTGGACGGGCCTGGCATTAGGCGTGGCTATTGGAGTGCATGCGTGCTGTGATTTAAACATACTGGGAACTTTATTCTGATTTACGGCCTGGATTAACCTTGGAGTTATCTCATATGACAGATTTTTGTTGTCAATGACATCGTTAAGATTATTATTTTTATTATAAGTTTGTTCCAAATAAATGTACAAGTTTTCCGTTTCATTCAATAATTTCCCCTTACCTAGCCTTTTAACGATCGTCAAATCATTCTCTATTGAGGTGAATTTATGGCCTGTTTCACTCATATGCAGGCTCATGGCCGAATACTTGTTATGCTTGGAAGCATTGTAATGTTCCAGATACCTTGTGTAAAAGCTCCTCCCTGTTTGACCAAAATACGTGAACTCACATTGGGCACATTTTAACCTATAAACACCAGATCCTGAGTAAATGTTGTTATTATTGACTCTATTGTGGTTGAGGAATATGTTCCGATTATTATTTATTGTCCTGAATGCTATGTTGATGCTGTGTTTTTTTTTAAATAATTAGTGATCTGATGGATAGCCGGGCTATTCCACATTTATGTATAATATAATTTGGTATAGCTCCTTCATGCAAACAATAATCAAATAAGTACATCAGATATGGTACTATATCCCAACTCATTGTCTTTAGTATATCCCCTGAGACCTTATCAATTCCAGCTGCTTTTCTAGTTTTTAACTTTTGTGTCATACTGTATAAGACTTTGTTGTCATATATAAATTTTAATACTTCTTTAGTATTAGTAAACTCCTCTATCTGGACATTATCCTTGTAACCAACAATCTTTACATATTGCTGACTGAATACTTCTGCCTTTTGAAGATCAGCGCATACACACTCCCCTTGTTCATTAATGATTCCTGGAATGGCCTTCTTGGAACCTGTTTCTGCCTTAAAGTACCGGTACCTATATATACTCTTCCATTTTTTACTAAAATTTGCATGACCGCGAATTATGCTTGCCATCATGGTTTTTTTTTTTTTTTTTTTTTTTTTTTTTTTTTTTTTTTTTTTTTTTTTTTTTTTTTGCTTTACGTCGCACCGACACAGATAGGTCTTATGGCGACGATGGGATAGGAAAGGCCTAGGAGTTGGAAGGAAGCGGCCGTGGCCTTAATTAAGGTACAGCCCCAGCATTTGCCTAGTGTGAAAATGGGAAACCACGGAAAACCATTTTCAGGGCTGCCGATAGTGGGATTCGAACCTACTATCTCCCGGATGCAAGCTTCACAGTCGCGCGCCTCTACGCGCACGGCCAACTCGCCCGGTCATGTTATCCTTAGCTGACTTCTTTGCTATATTCAAGTGCCTTCAATTTCTCTTTACTTCCACAGCTATTTCTAACTCTATTTCTTTATAATCTGCACCTCCTTCTTAGTCTCTTTTCTTCCCTGTTATAATATAGTGGATCTACATCATTCCTTACCACATTGAAAGGTACAAACCTATTTTCACATTTCTCAACAATTGCTTTAAACCCATCTCAGAGTCTGTGTACATTTTGACTTACTGTTTTCCACTGATCACAGTTACTTTTTACAAACAACTCCCTCATGCCTGTTTTATCAGACATTTGGTACTGCCAATATTCCTAATTTTAATACCTTCCTTTCTTTCATATTTATTTTTAACTACCATAAAAACAGTTTCATGATCACTAATGCCATCTATTACTTCGGTTTTTCTATAGAGCTCGTCTGGTTTTACCAGCACCACATCCAGAATCTTCTTCCCTCTAGTTGGTTCCATCACTTTCTGAATCAGATGCCCTTCCCATATTAATTTATTTGCCATTAGTTTGTCATGCTTTTTGTCGTTTGCATTACCTTCCCAATTATTATTTGTTAAATTGAGATCACCCGCTACAATCACGTTCCTTTCCATATCGTATCCCAGACAGTTGATTTCTGAATCTGCGTCAGCGCTACCATTTCCCGGTTTGTACACTCCAAAGACATCAAGTTGCCTATTATCTTTAGAGATGATCCTTACACCTAGAATTTCATGTTTGTCATACATACATACATACATACATACATACATACATACATACATACATACATACATTATCATTATAGACTGTTATGCCTTTCAGCGTTCAGTCTGCAAGCCTCTGAGAATTTACTAAACGTCGCCACAATCCTCGATTTGCAACTAGTGTTGTGGCCTCATTTAGTTCTATACCTTTTATCTTTAAATCGTTAGAAACCGAGTCTAACCATCGTCGTCTTGGTCTCCCTCTACTTCTCTTACCCTCCATAACAGAGTCTATTATTCTCCTAGGTAACCTATCCTCCTCCATTCGCCTCACATGAGCCCACCACCGAAGCCGGTTTATGCGTACAGCTTCATCCATCGAGTTCATTCCTAAATTAGCCTGTATCTCCTCATTCCGAGTACCCTCCTGCCATTGTTCCCACCTGTTTGTACCAGCAATCATTCTCGTTACTTTCATGTCTGTTACTTCTAACTTATGAATAAGATATCCTCAGTCCACCCAGCTTTCGCTTCCGTAAAGCAAAGTTGCCCTGAAAAAAGACCGATGTAATGATAGTTTCGTCTGGGAGCTGACTTTCTTCTTACAGAATACTGTTGATCGCAACTGCGAGCTCACTGCATTAGCTTTACTACACCTTGATTCAATCTCACTTACTATATTACCATCCTGGGAGAACAACAACCTAAATACTTAAATTATTGACCTGTTCTAGCTTTGTATCACCAATCCGGAATTCAATTTTGTTGAATTTCTTACCTACTGACATCAATTTAGTCTTCGAAAGGCTAATTTTCATACCATACTCATTGCACCTATTTTCAAGTTCCAAGATATTAGATTGCAGGCTTTCGGCACAATCTGCCATTCAGACCAAGTTGTCAGCATAGGCCGGACTGCTTACTACATTTCCACCTAACTGAATCCTTCATAGCCATTTTATACCTTTCAGCAGATGATCCATGTAAACTACGAACAACCAAGGTGAAAGATTACAGCCTTGTCTAACCCCTGTAAGTACCCTCAACCAAGAACTCATTTTACCATCAATTCTCACTTAAGTCCAATTGTCAACATAAATGCCTTCGATTGATTTTAATAATCTTCCTTTAATTCCATAGTTCCCCATGGCGAACATCCTTTCCCTCGGTACCCTGCCATATGCTTTCTCTAGATCTACGAAACATAAACGTAACTGCCTATTCCTCTCGTAGCATTTTTCAATTACCTGGCGCATACTGAAAATCTGATCCTGACAGCCTCTCTGTGGTCTGAAACCATACTGGTTTTCATCCAACTTCCTCTCAACGACTGAACGCACCCTCCCTTCCAGGATGCCAGCGAATACTTTGCCTTGTATACTAATCAATGAGATACCTCGATAGTTGTTGCAATCCTTCCTGTTCCCTTGCTTATAGATAGGTGCAATTACTGCTTTTGTCCAATCTGAAGGTACCTTACCAACACTCCACGCTAATTTTACTACTCTATGAAGCCATTTCATCCCTGCCTTCCCACTGTACTTCACCATTTCAGGTCTAATTTCATCTATTCCTGCTGCCTTATGACAATGGAGTTTATTTACTATCCTTTCCACTTCCTCAAGCATAATTTCAACAACATCCTTTTCCTCCTCCCCATGAGCTTGGCTGTTTGCAACACCACCATGATGATTTCCTTTTACATTGAGAAGATGTTCAAAATATTCCCTCCACCTCTCCATTGATTCCCTGGGATCTATTATGAGTTCACCTGAATTACTCAAAACACTGTTCATTTCCTTTTTCCCTCCCTTCCTAAGATTCTTTATTACTGTCCAGAAAGGTTTCGCTGCTGCTTGACCTAGCCTTTCCAGGTTATTACCAAAATCTTCCCATGACTTCTTTTTGGATTCAACAACTATTTGTTTCGCTCTGTTTCTTCTTTCATCTACGTACCAATCTCTGTCTGCCTCGGCCCTTGTTTGGAGCCATTTCTGATAAGCCTTCTTTTTACATTTACAGGCTGCTCTCACTTCATCATTCCACCAAGATATTCGCCTTTTCCCACCTTTACACACAGTTGTTCCTAGGCATTCCCTTGCTGTTTCTATTACAGCATCCCTGTATGCCACCCATTCACTTTCTATATCCTGAACCTGCTTACTGTCTACTGTTCGAAACTTCTCACTAATCATATCCATGTACTTCTGTCTAATTTCCTCGTTCTGAAGATTTTCTATACTTAGTCGTTTGCAGACAGATTTCACTTTCTCTATCCTAGGCCTAGAGATACTTAGTTCACTACAGATCGGATAGTGGTCTGTATCATCGAAAAATCCGCGAAAAACTCGTACATTCCTAACAGATTTCCTGAATTCGAAGTCTGTTAAGATATAGTCTCTTATGGATCTGGTACCCCTAGCCTCCCATGTGTAGCGGTGAATAGCCTTATGCTTGAAGAATGTATTCGTAACAGCTAAACCCATACTAGCACAGAAGTCCAGCAAACGCTTCCCATTCCCATTAGCTTCCATATCTTCCCCACATTTACCAATCACCCTTTCATATCCTTCAGTTCTATTCCCAACTCTCGCATTGAAATCACCCATTAGCACTATTCTATCCTTGCTGTTGACCCTGACCACGATGTCACTCAATGCTTCATAAAACTTGTCAACTTCATCCTCATCTGCACCCTCACATGGTGAATACATGGACACAATTCTTGTCCTAATTCTTCCCACTGACAAATCTACCCACATCATTCGCTCATTTACGTGCCTAACAGAAACTATGTTCCGTGCAATGGTATTCCTGATAAAGAGCCCTATCCCAGACTCTGCCCTTCCCTTTCTAACACCCGTCAAGTACACTTTATAATCTCCTATCTCTTCCTCGTTATCTCCCCTTACCCGAATATCACTTACTCCTAGCACATCCAGATGCATCCTCTTTGCTGACTCAGCCAGTTCTACCTTCTTTCTTCCATAAGCCCCATTAATATTGATAGCTCCCCATCGAATTCCATTTCGTTCGCCAAGTTGTTTCCAAGGAGCCCCTCGCCTGTCAAATGGGAGTGGGACTCTATTACTCCCATAGATCCGAGGCTTGCTTAAAGTGTTCTGAGCTCGGTAAATTCATGAAGTAGGATGCTGCCCTACTTGCACATAGTCCAAGTGAGGATCTCTCCTCTAACGGGTTATGGACCACCGGTGAATTGTATAGTCCTAGCCGCCTGAGCACAAGGAGGGCCACGACTCAGAGTATGTCCGAGATTCCCACTCCCATTCCATAGCAACTGGTATCCTGTCTCTCAGGACCACTTACTAGGCCACTCAGCCGTTGCCCATGGTTCACGAACTAGGACGTGACTACTGTAACCCACAAACATGAACCATATTTGTCATCTTTAACTTTTTCGTAGCTTACAAATTCTTCTTTCACAAGAATGAATACTCCCCCTCCTACCATTCCTATCCTATCTTTACAATAAAAGTCAGTCGAACCAGCTCTGTCAGAACAACTAGTCTTCTTCACAATATCTGAGGGGACATTATCAGCATGCTTTCTCACAAATTAGAATCAAGACTCATGCATCAACTAATATCAAGAATGAGTGTCCTTTTCGACCAGTAGCATAACAAGAGGCAGCAACCATAATTTCAATTAAAGGATACAACTACTTTTGCTCTGTTGAATATCCATTCTTCACTTTTACAATGGAAATTAAGAAGAAAGCCGGATTTGAATAATATTTGCTTTAATAATTATAATTATGTCAACATATCGTCTTTTAGATTTTAAACACCCTTATATTTGAAAACAAATACTCATTCATTGGGCGGCTACAAGAGACAGTTTAGCATCAATGATTTGTACGCAGGATTGCAAAAAGTGTCGATAAGGCAACAGTTTATTACGACCACAACCAGTTTGAAAAGTTTTTAACCAGATTTTATTCAGTGTCCTAAACAAAAACAAATGTTCTATAGTATTTTTTAAAAATCAATATAGGAATAGAATTTTAGCCATAGACATTCAGACTAAACTTGAAAAATGGACAGGATAGTCAATAAATTGTAATTTTTATTCGTACGATCTCTTTAACAGTAAATAACCATTTCAGCCAAGGTGATTTCTTAGAAATTTTTATTACACAAATTCTCAGGCTATTAATTAAGAACATGTAATATGGACTTTTTAAACTCTGTATAATATAGTATCTATGTAACATTTTGTACAAAATCAGGATCCTGATTAATGATCAAGAGGTACGAGATAAGGCTGATGATGCCCAACTAGAGGGTGAAACATGTCCCAATAATGTTATTATGAGAAGAAACTTAATTATAAGAACTTTACATTGTACTGAATAGATGGTTTTTAATGAATACACATGCTATTTGGACTTAACGTAAAATTCAATATGGACCAACAATGAGAATGATTACATGTAACACACTCCAGTTCTGTGAGAAAATTTCTGCATCCATTACATCATTTCTCAGCCATGAATCAACTCCTATTACAATATCTAGTAAGTATATATCTATTAAATTACTTAATTCTAACAGTTCAGCACTAACATTTTTATGTTATCCCTACTTGACTTCCAGTTCCCTGTACCCTTATCACCGCTCCCTGGGCCACCCTGTTTCTCTCAATGTACCACCCTATAACCCTTCTAAAGAAATTTCCTAACTTATATGTACCACTGCAGTTTATGATCTAGAAATCCAACTCCCAGTTCCCAACATACCCACTCCATAGTCTCATTTAAATCCCCAATCACCTTCCAGTCGGTATGCCTCCTACACACTATTCCACTAATAACAATCTCCGCTTCCTTAAACTTACCCATGCTGCATTTACCAGATCCCACACATCCCCAACTATGTTGGTACTTGTACCTGCTTGTCTTATGTTGTTAGTACCAACATGAAACACTACCACCTTTAGGTTTAGAATCGCCATTAAGGAAAGTATTAAACTTGGCATGAAAACGTTGGTCATACATAACATTGAAAATGGAAGAATGTTGACGTGCCTGGTCTGGTGACATGTGAACATATTCTACAAAGCTAGAGGAGGGTGCAATGAAATTGTGATGCAAATAATGATCATGGAACATAATTTAGAGTATGTTTATGGGCAAGCAGGAGAAGATAAGGAAAAAAGTACTTATGTTATTTCTAAATAAACTTTTGTGAGTTGTTACTGTACAAGCAACACTCTAGTTATAAGTTTAACTGTACAAGCTAAAACACTTTTATAATAGTAATAAGTATAGTGTACAAATGTGCAAAGTACATTTTGAGATCAAAAAGTTCTGTACAAAAAAAAAAAACTTTGCACTGGTACATTTTCTCCACTTCACAGAGAAGCATAAGATCATGGATATGTTTTAGACTTAGAAGATGAGAGCAAGTTCATTTCCACAATTCTGTGATCTTTTGTGTAGCTAAGAAAATGTATTAGTGAAAAGTGCGCTTGTCTGTAATGGAGCACACGAGTGTAGAGGTGTGATTCTTTTTTCATGAAGAAAAAATACAATACTAATGGAATGAAACAAAGATTTGTTTACAAATTTAATTACAGTCATAAGTTGGGGTACATTAGTTATACTCGGTGTAATGGAGAATGATAGGGAAAGTACAAAATGTGCTGTTGAGTTGTTATCTGGTTTACATGGCGTCTGAACACAGCATCGGCACAAGTACTACTCCTTGTAGTGGAAATGGCTGGGTCATCATTTAATTCGAGGACCAGTCTATCACACTTGAAGGAGAGAAACTCTTGACCAAGTGCTGACTTCACATCGATATTCAGATCGCTACCAAGTACGATGCGTAATAAATTATAATCATTCTCACAAAGCTTGAGTTCTTATAGGAATGTATAGATGATGCTGCTGACCTAGTATACTTACATGATGAAACTTTTTGCCTCAGTTACAGTAGTTTCAGGAAATTTTGATGCTAATTCCAGATAGATCTCCAGCCCAAAAACATACCTAAGTTAAGTGTGTCACTTCTCGCACATCATGACATGATATCTATCAAATTATTTTTTCCATAACCAACAATTCCCTGTCTGCATCAGTCCTTGCTTAGAGCCATTTCTGACAAGCCTTCTTTTTATGTTTACAAGCTGCTCTCACTTCATCATTCCACCAAGATGGTTGTTTTTTCCCATTTTTACATACAATTGTTCCTAGCCATTGCCTTGCTGTTTCTACTACAGTGTGTATGCCACCCATTCTCTTTCTATATCCTCAACCTGCTCACTATCCACTGTTTGAAACTTCTCATTAATCATATCCATGTACTCCTGTCTAATTTCCACGTCCTGGAAATTTTCTATTCATTTGTAGACAGATTTCACCTTCTCTATCTTAAGCCTAGAGATACTTGGATCACTACAGATCAGATAGTGGTCTGTATCATTGAAAAATCCCTGAAAATCCCACACATTCCTAACATTTCCTGAAGTGGTCCTGATATAGTCTGATATGGACCTGGTAGTGGTCCTTATATAGTCTATTATGGAGTAGCAGCCTTTCGGTAGTTGCAAGGGCGGCAGTCTAGATGATTGACTGATACGGCCGTGTAATAATACTCAACATGGCTTAGCTGTGTTGATACTGCTACACGGCTGAAAGCAACGGGAAACTACAGCCGTAACCACCTCCCGAGGACATGCAGCTCTCTCTGTATGAATGATGTACTGATGATGGCTTCCTCCCGGGTAAAATATTCCGGAGGTAAACTAGTCCCCCATTCGGATCTCCGGGTGGGGACTACACGAGAGGGGGCGATCATCAGGAAGATGGATACTGACATTCTGCGAGTCGGAGCGTGGAATGTTAGAAGTTTGAATCGTTGTGGTAGGTTAGAGAATCTGAAAAGGGAGATGGATAGGCTAAAGTTAGATGTAGTTGGTATAAGTGAAGTACGTTGGCAGGAAGAACAGGATTTTTGGTCAGGCGACTACCGAATTATCAACACGAAATCAAACAGGGGTAATGCAGGAGTTGGTTTAATAATGAATTAGAAAATAGGGCAGCGGATAAGCTACTACGACCAGCATAGTGAAAGAATTATTGTCGCCAAGATAGACACCAAACCAATGCCCACCACAATAGTGCAGGTCTATATGCCTACTAGTTCAGCGGATGATGAAGAAATTGAAAGAATATATGAGGAGATAGAAGATTTAATACAACATGTGAAAGGTGACGAGAATCTAATTTTGATGGGAGACTGGAACGCAGTGGTAGGCCAAGGAAGAGAAGGTAGCACAGTAGGAGAATTTGGATTGGGACAAAGGAACGAAAGAGGAAGTCGGCTGGTTGAATTCTGCACTGACCATAATTTAGTCCTCGCCAATACTTGGTTCAAACACCACAAACGACAGCTGTATACGTGGACGAGACCTGGAGACACTGGAAGGTATCAAATAGACTTCATTATGATTAGGCAGAGATTCAGAAACCAGGTGTTGGATTGCAAAACTTTCCCAGGAGCAGATATGGACTCTGACCACAACTTGTTGGTCATGAAATGCCATCTGAAATTGAAGAAATTGAAGAAAGGAAAGAATGCAAAAAGATGGGATCTAGACAAGTTGAAAGAAAAGAGTGTGATGGATTGTTTCAAGGAACATGTTGCACAAGAACTAAATGAAAAGGCCGAAGGAAACACAATAGAGGAAGAGTGGAGAGTCATGAAAAATGAAGTCAGTAGGGCTGCTGAAGAAATGTTAGGAAGGAAGAAAAGATCAACTAAGAATCAGTGGATAACTCAGGAGATACTAGACCTGATTGATGAACGACGAAAATACAAGAATGCTAGAAATGAAGAGGGCAGAAAAGAATACAGGCGATTAAAGAATGAAGTGGATAGAAAGTGCAAGGTAGCTAAGGAAGAATGGCTGAAGGAGAAGTGCAAGGATGTCGAAGGCTATATGGTCCTGGGAAAGATAGATGCTGCATACAGGAAAATCAAGGAAACCTTTGGAGAAAGGAAATCTAGGTGCATGAATATTAAGAGCTCAGATGGAAAGCCACTTCTAGGGAAAGAAGACAAAGCAGAAAGATGGCAGGAGCATATCCAACAGTTGTATCAAGGTAACGATGTAGATAATTTCGTTTTGGAACATGAAGAGGCTGTTGATGCTGATGAAATGGGAGACCCAATTTTGAGGTCAGAGTTTGACAGAGCTGTGAGTGACCTAAATAGGAACAAGGCACCTGGAATTGATGATATTCCCGCTGAATTACTGACTGCCTTAGGAGAAACCAGCATGGTAAGGTTATTTCATTTAGTGTACAAGATGTATGAGACAGGAGAAGTCCCATCCGATTTTCGGCAGAATATTGTTATACCTATTCCCAAGAAAGCCGGTGCTGACAGGTGTGAAAACTACCGCACCGTTAGTTTAGTATCTCATGCCTGCAAAATTTTAACACGTATCATTTACAGAAGAATGGAAAAACAAGTTGAAGCTGAGTTGGGGGAAGATCAATTTGGCTTCAGAAGAAATGTAGGAACACGTGAAGCAATCCTGACTTTACGTCTGACTTAGAGGATCGAATCAAGAAGGACAAGCCCACGTACATGGCATTCGTAGATCTAGAAAAGGCATTCGATAATGTTGATTGGACCAGGCTATTTATGATTCTGAAAATGATAGGGATCAGATACCGAGAACGAAGAATTATCTACAACCTGTATAAAAATCAGTCTGCAGTGATAAGAATCGAGGGCTTTGAAAAAGAAGCAGGAATCCAGAAAGGAGTGAGGCAAGGCTGCAGTTTGTCCCCTCTCCTTTTCAATGTTTACATAGAACAGGCAGTAAAGGAAATCAAAGAGAAATTTGGAAAGGGAATCACAGTCCAAGGAGAGGAAATCAAAACCTTGAGATTTGCCGATGATATTGTTATTTTATCTGAGACTGCAGAAGATCTCGAGAAGTTGCTGAATAGTATGGATGAAGTCTTAGGTAAGGAGTACAAGATGAAAATAAATAAGTCCAAAACAAAAGTAATGGAGTGCAGTCGAACGAAGGCAGGTGATGTAGGAAATATTAGATTAGGAAACGAAGTCTTAAAGGAAGTAGATGAATATTGTTACTTGGGTAGTAAAATAACCAACGATGGCAGAAGTAAGGAGGACATAAAATGCAGACTAGCACAAGCAAGGAAGAGCTTTCTTAAGAAAAGAAATTTGCTCACTTCAAACATTGATATCGGAATTAGAAAGATGTTTTTGAAGACTTTTGTGTGGAGCGTGGCATTGTATGGAAGTGAAACATAGACGATAACTAGCTCAGAAAGAAAGAGAATAGAAGCTTTTGAAATGTGGTGTTACAGAAGAATGCTGAAGGTGAGATGGATAGATCGAATCACGAATGAAGAGATACTGAATCGAATTGGTGAGAGGAGATCGATTTGGCTAAATTTGACGAGAAGAAGAGATAGAATGATAGGACACATCTTAAGACACCCAGGACTTGTTCAGTTGGTTTTTGAAGGAAGTGTAGGTGGCAAGAACGGTAAGGGTAGACCAAGGTATGAATATGACAAACAGATTAGAGCAGATGTAGGATGCAATAGTTACGTAGAAATGAAAAGGTTAGCACAGGATAGGGTGGCATGGAGAGCTGCATCAAACCAGTCTATGGACTGATGACTCAAACAACAACATGGACCTGGTACCCCTACCCTCCCATGTGAAGTGGTGAATAGCCTTACGCTTGAAGAAAGTATTTATAACTGCTAATCCCATACTAGCACAGAAATCCAGCAAACACCTCCCAATGCTATTAGCTTCCTTATCTCTCCCACATTTACCGATCACCCTGTTGTATCCTTCAGTTCTATTTCCAACTCTCGCATTGAAATCGCCCACTAGCACTATCTTATCCTTGCTGTTGACCCTGACTATGATGGCACCCAATGCTTCATAATACTTGTTAACGTCGTCATCATCTACACTCTCTCATGATGAATTCACTGAGACAATTCTCGTCCTAATTTCTCCAACTGCCAAATCTACCTACATAATTTGTTCATGTACATGCCTAAGAGAAACTATAATACTATTCCTGATAAACAGCCCTACCCCACACTCTGCCCTCCCCTTGTTAACACCCCTCAAGTACACTTTATAATCTCCTATCTCTTCCTCGTTATCTCCCGTTACCCGAATATCACTTACTCCTAGCACATCCAGATGCATCCTCTTTGCTGACTCAGCCAGTTCTACTTTTTTCCTTCTGTAAGCCCCATTAATATTGACAGCTCCCCATCGAATTCCATTTTGTTCAGCAGGTTGTTTCCAAGGAGTCACTCGCCTGTCATATGGGAGTGAGACTCTGTTACTCCCGTAGGTCCGAGGCTTGCTTAAAATGTTGTGAGATTGGTAAATTAGTGAAGCAAGATGCTACCCCACTTACACACAGTCCAAGTGAGCATCTCTCCTCGAACGCGTTAGGGACCACGGTGGATTGTACAGTCCTAGCCGCCTGAGCACAACGAGGGCCATGACTCAGATCATGTCCGAGATGCCCACTCCCATTCCATAACAACTGGTATCCCGACTCTCAGGACCACTTAAAAGGCCACTCAGCCGTTGCCCATGCTTCACAAACTAGGACATGACTACAGTAACCCACACCATGAACCACCTACAAATTAAAAACAAAAATAAACAATAGCTTTATAAGCACAGTCCATCAGTTGCTCTGTATGTATAAAATAAACAGTAATACCAGAAGTATAGTCTATCACTTGCTTCACATATTTAAAATAAACAATAGCACCGGTAGCACAGAATGCAGGAGCTATGCAGATGCAAAACATACTGCACAGAACTGAGCCAGTTGGGGAAGATGCAACGCAGGGGCAAACCAGTCATTACACTGAATTACTCAAGGAGGAAGAATAATAATAAGAAGAAGCACTGTCCATAATCTACTCTACATACATATAATAAACAATAGCACCTGAACCACACTCCATCAGTTGTTCCACCAGTAATGAGAGGTGTATGATGTATCAGTGTGGGTTTATCTGTATTCTGTTTTGTAAATAAAATTAAAATGAGAATGATGACACTTGAGGAACATGAAGAAAAGAAATCACACTAAACAGAACTGAACAAGAACTTTAACCAGCATAGTTATGTTCATTATCACCTTCTTGCAAATGATAGAGCTGTGGATGCACTATGGTGGAAGCAATGGTTTTATCCTGCATTCATTCTTTTTAAGCTTTTTTGTAGATGACTTCTTTGTTGAGAAGAATGACTGTTTTTGAACCTTCTTATTTGAAGGTTCACACTCTACTGTTCGTGTTGGTGTAAAGCAAGTTTCATTCCGTCTGTCATTGGAACAAAGTGATGCTGTAAAACCTTCAACAGCTTTAAGCTTTAAGCTGCTTCAGAACTTCTTTTAGCTTATGCTTATCATTTTGAAGTAGTTCTAAATTCCCTATCATTACCTGAATTGTTTTTTTAATGTCTTCCATAATACTTTCTGGTGTAGCTTCTGCAGGTTTATGCAATTGCTTCATGTGACATTGCAGTTCTAAGCAACCATCATTTTCTAGGGAAGCGGGACGTGCTTGTTGAGAGGTACCAACAAGGTTTTGCGTTAAATGCATGATACAGTAGTGGACATGTTTGCATATCATGGTTCTGTTAAGATAATCCAGGCAACTGTAGGAGAATGCATGCACACAGATTTTGCACTTATCACAGAGCAACTGACAACAGTTCTCCAGCAATTTTCTCTCAGCATGGTACATGCCAACTTTCCATTCATATTCATTTTCATGAATTATTCCTTCCTGCATTGCCAATGCAGTTTCATGCCACCAAGACAATGATGGTTAGACTCAGTTTCTAATGATTGAAAGATAAGATGTATGGAACTAAACATGGTCACAGAGCTAGTTAGAAATAAAGGATTGTGGAGGTGTATAGTAAGTTCACAGAGGTTTGCAGACTGAACGCTGAACAGTCTATAATGATGATGTATGTAAATAAACTAGTGCATTGCACCATTGTGCATGTTTAAATCGCCAATGAATAGTAATTTTTTAAACCATAAATTAATAACAGAATCTGAGAGAGCAAAATATGTAATTTAATGTTTAAGTGACATAGGGTATGTAGGGAAAGAAATATCTTACCTTGGAAGGAATCAAATATCAACTCTTGCTTACAGCTATGAATTTGATGTTGTTCTTCAAGATGTGTTATTAAATCAACTTTGAAATGGAAGCTTGCAGTACACAGAGGTTCCAAACAGCGATTCATTACTTCCTCCTACTCTCCATGGACTAATTGCATATGTCCCCCAATATTTTTAGAATTAATACTCATATTTCATTGACAGCAAAAGATCTGATAAGTCGACAAAGTCCATACAGAATCCAAGAGAGTGTACCAAAATTCAAGCGGAGTTAAACGTAATAATGGATCAAGTGAAACATACCGAGCAAATTGATTTTTATTATTATTATTATTATTATTAATTAAAAGACCAGAGAACAGTAAATCATGCAAACTTCATCCTGAATCCAAGACGATGTACCAAAAACCAAGCAGAGTTAAACGTAATAATAGACAAGCCCAGAATAATAACTGTAAATTGAGAATTTCATCCAGAATCCAAGACAATTTTTAACGTAATAATAGATCAAGTGAAACACATTGGACGCATAGATAGCTAAACAAAGTGGCAGGTTATTGTGCAATGTTACGAAGTACGTTCCTCTAAAAATTCAAATTGTCGAGCCTTGTCGCCAAACGCTAGGAAGTAGAACGCGGTAAAAATCAAAATTCACTTGGAAGTAGTACGCAATACAAATTCAAATCGCCGGCTATTACCGCCATTCTAATAGTTAAGTTGAATGCTGACAGATGGCACATACAAAACACACCTTTAGTGCTCACATGGCTATTACTGAAATCAAGACTCCTTACTACTCCTTACAAGCATTCTCTTTGCTTACAAGTTGTGCAGAAAAGAGGGTGTGCTGTGAGGAATCCAGGTGGCCGAGTGTTGTACTCTTATACGCTACTGGCTTTCTGTGGCTTCCCATTTTAATACCAGGCAAATTCTAGTGACGTAACTTTATTAAGGCCATGGCCACTTCCTTTCAATTCGTAACCCTTTCCTGTCCCATCATTGACTTAAATCCAAATGAGGAGCTTATTTCCAAAAAGTATCAAATCCCAAAAGGCAAATTTGATAAGAAACTCAAAAATACTTCTGGTACTCACAGCTGTTCGAATATGTGCCATTAACATTTTAGATATGTTGACAGGTATCATATTATACTGCTTGTCAATTATTTCTGTTTAGATGTAAAGCCCTTGGATTTTATAGCACAAATAAAAATGGATTTGGCTCAGAAATGTAGATTTTATTGAAGATAATTTGTAAAAACAAAATTAAGCAAAAATGGGTACATTAACATATCTAGGAAAATACCTGAAAACAGTAATTATGTTCATATTAAACTAAAAAAAAGATTCCCATTGATAGTATAGTTATACTCGTACAGATTTTTGACTTATTCTAATAATAAAGTGTGTGATAGAAAAATGAGTGCTACACCTGTGTGTCTGACTTATACATCATTGTGAACTACAATGGTATCACTTATGTCACCTTCTCTTACAACTGCATTAAGTGTATTCATTGCAGATCTGTAGAATGGCAGGTCATCCAGTCTGTGTCCCATAGCTGTAAGTAGTTGGATGATATGTCTTTTAGCATCCAGTATATGAATCTAGCAAGGAACCTGGGATAGTCAGTTCAAAACTGACTCATATTTCACTCCTTTCTTTAGTAACCTATGCTCACATAAGGGTTCAAAAGCATACAAAGAGTGAATTCCAACTAGACCTGTATTAGGCTGGACTGTTATCCTCTTAGCTTCACTGAGTTTGAATTTCTTGGTTGATGAAACTGATATTTTGGACATATCTTGCCAATTAACCCAATGGAAATCTTTATTCAATACATGAAATACACAAACTTTCAGGAATTCAGAATCATATCCCTCTGGAAGCAGCACAATAGCATTCTTTCTTAACCTTTTCTCCACTAACCCAAAAGACCTAACAGCTGGTATGTAAGCCTCTAACTGGAAAAATACATTCTATCTTTAATCCATACTCATGAGCAATAGCAGAAAACATGTGAAAAGAAGGCGATAGTTCTTACTTTGTGATGCACAACTGTCACAAAAGACACAAATGGCTTCAATGTTATTTTCACAAAGGGGTTTTAGAATTTTTGTGGAAAAAGTCCCACAAGCAAGAACTAATTTCATTTAGCCCCTTACCACCATCGCTTTCCAACCATCTATAGAAATGCATGGTATCATGGGAAATATTTTTGCCCTCATTGACAATAACTATTCCGAGTATATAATACCATATCTGCTGACTGATTAATGTTAGTCATGGGCAAAGGCTGGCTCTGCATCAAATCAAAGTTAACTGTAAATACGGTTTGATGACAATTCATTCTAATGTTTAAAGAATGCTTTGGCTCTATGTTTGTGAACCATAAACCAGTGATTTCTTCACTTCATCATTAGTTGCAGCTCTGTATTTTACGCAGAAGACTAAGCATTCCCTGTAAGTGTCCTGCTGGAGGCTACCAAATCCAAAATTAAATTTTGAAATAATTTCTGTAACAAAAATAAAGAAAACGTAATAGCCTACATAAATTATATTAAATTTATATATATTATTTTATAGTATATACCTTGTAGTAAATGTTCATTTTGGAGATGGCCCAGAGTTGCTGTGTGCCTCGCAGAACATATTCCACATTCTTCTCACATTAAGGTCACAGGGAAGATACTTCCTTCCCCGAGTTCTGCCATGGCCAAAATATTTTCCCCTGAACTTAAATGACTGAATGTGAGTTGCAATTTTGTCTTTTAACATATTCATTTGATCAGATGATCGTGCCCCTCCTCTGGTCCTTGGTGTTGCTGCACCCCTTTCCCTCTTCTCTTTAGCTACATTCTCAACTTTCCTTCTGCCAACATTTAATATGCTTAAAAACGAGTCCCTATATACACTAACAGTACCGTTTCCACTTTGCACTTTGTACTTCAAACTCACATTTTTCATGACTCCTAGCTGTTTACCTTAGTTAGGCCTTCACTGCACGGGAGAGGTTTATGTCCAGAAAACATGCTATAAATTTTTTTTGCAATACAGCATTTTCATTTTTCCAGAATTTGCATGAAACTTTAGTATTTCAACTTCAGTCAAATTACCAATACCACAAAAGTTATTCTTATGGTGACAGTTCAGTTTAGGTTTTTCGCTAGCTTTCGCCTCATATTTTTTCTGCTTGCTGATAGATTTCTTCCACGCCTGCTTATGAACATTCTGCTTTCTAGGCCTTTCCGTCTCCTGTGGTTCATCAGATAGCTCTTCAGATATATCTGATTCCAGTTTTCACACGTAATAGTGCAAATTATTTACAAACTCACTCCTCAAAAACAGCATAAAACAATCAAAACAGTGCGACGAATGATGTAAAAGTTGCCATGTGACATAAAACAGCAGCTCTAATTTGATAACTGGATTTGGTACGTCTTGGCATCAAAAGCATGGGGGATTCGGTATCTTTTGCCGTAAAACAGAACATTTATTCACTGTTTAACATGGGAGGTGGTATCTTTTAGCACAACATTTGTCACGCCACATTTAGAACTAGGTTCAAGATAGTGTTGCCACCTGTTATCTCAATTTTGAACTTTTCGGATTTGGTATCATTTGGAAATAAGGTTCACAATTGTAAAAAAAAAAAAAAAATCCTATCAACATAATATTGGACAGTCAACACCCAGCCTAGTGCCAAATACAATTTTACCCAGTTCATTAATGAGCTTTTCCAAAACATATACAATATCATCAACTCCTGTGCAAGATAACTTTGTAAATATTAAAGTTACAGATCAAATTACAAAGCCAAAGATCCTAAATATGTCTGTAATGAAGAGGTACAATATCTTCCAGATAACAAAGATGAACTGGAAAAATATCTCCTTAACAAAATCTATATGTGTTGAGGTTATACAGAAAATCTCAAAAGGAGGAATATTGCAAATGTCATAAAAGAGAGGCAATTTTTTGTGTATTATTTTATAGTATAATTTTATAAAATAAGTAAGCTTATAACTACACAAATGGCTTACCTTATAGTAAATGTTCATTTTGGAGATAGCTCAGAGTCGCTATGTGCCTCACAGAACATATTCCACATTCTTCTCACATTAAGGTCTTTCTGCTTCATTTACAACAATAGTGTTGGCTAAACAACGGTTAATTGCTAGCGTAAAGTTCAAAGTCTCAGATAGAGATAGCTAAAATAAAATTTTAACATTTTAGTAAATTTCATATTTAACTGTCCAACGTGAAAATATAACCTTCGGTGAGGAATAGAGATACGTTAACACTCATTTCCAAAGTGTGAAATGGTCATACCTCATGCTTCATGGGCAAATATCAAGTCCTGGTGTGCGAGCAAAGTGCAGACGTGGGAAACTAAACACCAGGAAATTCCTCCTTTCTCGCCAATAAGGCTAAGAGCACGTGTTGGAGAGCAGAGGGGCAAAGCAGAAAGAGGTATAACATATATCTGAAGAAGCAAAGGAACATGCTAGAGACTTACAAGATGTGTCGAGAATGTTGTGAGCTATGACGTCATCCGAAGTTGGCCTAGCGATCCACCTTTCAGTAAGGAGGCAGGACCTCAGGAGTTCAGATGGACGGTATCGCAGGGACAAATAATAGATTGATTAGTGGTCAATTTGATGGATTTTGGTGGAGATAAGGTGAGTTTGTTTCAAGTTGATAAATAGCACACCTACCAAGACACATGGCTAGTGCATGTAGTGGAGGGAAACTAAATCTATATCATTGAATGAAAAAACTAAAAGAATGAAACTAATCATTCTAGAGCTAGCATATATAGCAATATCACTCTTTTATACATACATACTGGAAATATTTTAATCAGAGTTGTTAGTACAGTGAATCAGTTTATATGGATTTCCTCCTTACCCGAGACATAAAAAGTGTAGTTTGTGAGGTGTCCACTTGGAAAGGTACAATGAAACAATATAGTAAAATGGACAAAAAGGACAATAAGCAATTAAGAGGAGGAGAATAGCTGTGAAAAGAATGTGATCTGAGGGCAGATAAAAAACTAAGCGTAAGTACCGAAATGAAAGGCATGAGGCAGACTGAAAAAATTCAGGTAGAGTACGGTAGAGATAAATAGTGGAACACAATGAGAAGCTCGAACAGGAAAGTGAATAGGAAATATAAATTGAAAGAACACATATTTGATAATATGTATTAAATATTACTGAATACAGACAATATGGTCAAACTGGGGAACTGATAAATGATGAGAAGGAATGATGAAGATATAGTTGGCAATGTATGCGTCCCCCATCCTTTAGCCAGATAAATCACTTTTCCTGTCTCGTCTTCCTTTACAGCTTGGTTCTGTTACCAGTATTCTGCCTTTATTTCATGTTTCCTTGGTGTCAAACATTTCAATGCCTTGTCCTAATTTGTATCACAAATTGAAGCATGGCACAGTTCAGCTGAAATAGACATTTTTCATATTTGCTACAAACTCAGAAATAGGGTCAGAAAATAACAAAGTAGATACTGAAATTAATGAAGTGTTTTGATGGTTTCTGTTTTCCTATAGGTATCCAATATAAAGAAGACTCTTAAAACCCAGTCGCAGGATACAGAAGAAGCTATGGCAACAGACTCGCGTGAAGCCCTAGCACAAGGTGGAGACAAGGGTAAAAAACCTATGAAGTCCAAAGGACTTCGCGGTAGCGGAAAATTTTGGCAAAAATCATAATATTTGAATGAACCAAGTTTCATCATGAGCAACATAACCCAGAAATTGGTCCTTGTGGGCTCGTTGCTTAAAAAGAATTTAATAAAAATCAGACTTTTCCACACACAGGAAAATATACACTTCATTTTGTGTATATTGTTTGTAGGGTAACTTTTTTTTTGAAATAGAGATTATCTAATGGAAAAATGTACTGTTGATCCTTATTGCAATAATTATTGGGGCCTCCAAAGATGATAATACTGTAATTGTGATTATTTTTAAGGGGTTCAAAATGATATACTGAAGAATCTGTCAAGACTTTGTAAGATAATCCTAAATAAGCCCTTAATGTATTGTATCCAAACATACTGTTTGCCATAAGTTATCTTTTGCAATCAGTAAAGTCTATTTCCATTATACCATTTTTGTCAATACAAAAATACATTAAAAATAAATTAATAAAAATATGCCTTTATGTTCCTCACCATTGGTTTCCTTACCATTGCTTGTAGAACATTTTTGTTTTTTGTTTATTTACCTGTTAACTATTGTTCACCAGTCTAGTCTTATAGTGTAAGAATTGGTGGAACATATTTATTATTAAACATTACATGGGAAAGGGGGAACAGTTGTACAATTGCTACTCCAGGGAGCATTGGTACGACTTAAATTCAACATGTGTCTTCAGCCCGGAGGCTGATTGGATCCTCAAGAGTTCCATCATCACCTGTCACAAAAAGCCTTAGGCATCACTCAGGATGCATACTAGGGAAATGTGGTAGTTTCCTGTTGCTTTCCTCGCTGGGTTAGAAGTTGCCCACCAACCCTATGAGCTTCTCTTTCACATCATTCATAACAGGGACTGCCTGCATTAAGGATTACATTACTTCCATTGCTCATACCTCAGTTACTTTGATATTGTTAAATCCAAGGATGGGACTGAGACAGGTCAGTGAAATTAACCAACTTTTTTTTTTTTTTTTAGTCCCATACCAAAAGAAACACTTATACCTCACCAAAAAAAAATTCAACATTCAGGAAGAGAATTGCTCACGTATACAGAAATAACTTAGGTCAGGTTCCCCTTAGTTTTTACCATAACATGATGATATGGACACCATGGGCTTCAGTATGTTTCTAAATTAATTGCAATGTCAAATTAGCATGATCCTGAATTGATGCTTTTAAAATATCATTTCCATAAATGTTAAATTGTTACTGAGAATTGTCGAATTTAATGAACAAACCAAGAAGAATTTCTCATTTGTCATCTTATCACGTCCCACATACGATTATTGGGACTAAGGCAGACCTTGCATCATAAATTTGCAATGTTTTGGAGTTATCCTTTAGATGTATACATTTGAATAAATTTTACTGTAATAAGAATACCTTTTTAAAATTTAGCTATCATTTAGGTTACCGCTAATGCCATTACCATATGAACGTACAGTTTGGCAAATCAAAAATTAAACTCGCATGAGGAACCTGTTATTTGATTTTCACCAATTGAGAGTATCGATACTGATGTACTAGCCAGTATCTTGGTGTTCCAACTGGTGAGCCTATTGCCATACTGGGGCCTAATCATTGGTTTTTAAGATGAGACGTCTGTACACTATTGGTTCTTTGTTTATCAGCAGTCATAGTATCCTCAGTAATTGTCAGTTAGGGTTTTACATATTATTCCCAGTAGTACCCAAGATTGTAATACCTAGTGTTGTCCTCCGTGCAGCATCTTTAAACACAAGCCTGGCGGTCATATGATTTGAGCCACATGGATGTGTCGCTACAAAGACAACTTGATTATTCTTCCTTCCTAAGTGATGTACCCAACGTTGGGATTGTTTTACTTACTTCTGTATGATACCTTAATCATACACTGCATTCACTCACTCTTGCTGATTTTTTATTTGTAATGTAATAAAGTAGCTAGATTAGGAACAGATATTGCTTACGGTTTCCTAAATGCCAACATAGTTAATCAAAGCACCTTGGTTATCATTCTCTTTGTCCATTTGTCAAGTGTAAGAGCTTGCACAGTTTTACCATTGTTGCCTAAATCATAGTACTGTAAAAGTATTTAGTTCATCATCCATGGTGATGATCTACTTTAACACAAATCCTTTGTGCGAGTCTCTCAAGCTGTGACATTTGTTGATTGTTGTATTCTTGATTTTATCCAATACAACCTCTGTGTCATTTAGAATCAATAAAGATGCATCATGATATGGAAATTTGGGTGGTTTTATTTTATTCCAGTCTTCAGAGACTTTTCTTTAAAATATTTGCATAATGTACTTACATACAAGGCTGGCCAAAAGTTTCCGGACGAAACATATGTATCTGCACGAATATGTTGAATGATTGTTTAATGACAGAATATATTAATGGTTTCGAAGGATTTTGGGGAACGGCAGTGAGTTTATGTTCAGAGTTTAGCATCGGAAAAAAATGCATCCTACTGTATAACACCTACAGTGAAACACTAAAGGGCTCTATGATGGTTTGGGGTTGTTTCACAATCAGTGGAGTTGGTAGACTGCACCGAATTCATGGAACACTGGACAAAAATGGCTACCATTCCATCCTATCTCATTATGCTCTTCTGTCTGGACAGCAACGTGGGTTTGTCCTCCAACAAGACAATGACCCCAGACACACGTCTTGCTATTGCATGAATTATCTGCAAAACAAACAAAACTCTAGGAAATTGTTTTTGATGGAATGGCCCCCCGCCAATCCCCAGACTTAAATCCAATTGAGCTGCTGTGGGAGGCGTTGGATCGGCAAGTCCGAAAAGAGTGTCCTTCTTCATCAGAAAACTGTGGGTCTCTTGCAGAATGCCTGGCAAAGTATACCTGCATCATTATTAGAAAAACTGTTCTGAGAATGCCAAAAATAGTTAAAAGTTAATAGTTGCAGCAATGCAGTGTTTCTTTGATGAGAAGAGAGTTTAATGTGTTCTGGTCATCTATGAGAGTAAATGTGTACATATTGTCTATTTCTTGCTCAGATGCAATGTAAAAAAAGTAGTTTTATTGTAAAATATTAATTTTATAATATATATTTGTCAATTCCTTGAATAGGTATGTTGTTTTCTTTTAATCTCAGTCCATTCTTTAACATTTCAATGCTTACAAGTATAAAGAATGAGAGTTTTCCACCTAATCAATACTTTATTATATAAGGTGTCTAAATATTCCAATCACGTTAAAACATAGTACCGGTTTCGACCTGTTAATTAGGTCATCGTCAGCTGCTGATGAACCTGCTTATTCAATAACGATTGTACATTGTAAAACATTACTTAGACTAAACATTAATGCCACATATTCCAATAAAATATAATGCTATAATGTTAAAATATAAAACAGGGTACAGTTCTTGAAGTCTAAAAAGGCTTTGGCATCCTTGTATCACATGAATGCCACACGTTCCATTAAAATATTATGCTACAAAGTTAAAATCAGGGTACAGTTCTTAAAATCTAAAGAGTTTCTGACATCCTTGTGCCAAGTTCAAATATCTTGTGCTGTAATGCCAACATTACATACATCCAACGGTTATACAAATAAATTCAAAAGTGCATTGTTGGGCCGCAAATATGCGGAAGAACGTTATGTTCAGTAGTATATGGGGTTCTGTTCTTGCTTTATAGGTACTTATGCTCATCCTCAGTCCATTATTCAGCTGATAAACAAGCTTGTTTTTACTAAGACTTCTTGTTAAGATATAAGTTGCTGATATGAAGTATTGATATCAATAAATGTAAGTGTGAGTGCTCCCCTCTTCATACTTGTGTTCCACTCGGGTAAAGTCAAGTGATCTATGAAAGAAGAAAAAGGCAACGTGTTGAGGATTATAAGCATAAATTCACTAATATCGAGAATGTTATGGAAATTTTAAATATGAACCCCATAGGAAGATTTCTACATCAGTATGGACCAGTATGGTAATCCTAACTTCAACCTAAACGAAATCACAGGTAAAGCAAACATTCTTGTTAACACAGCCATTCCTATTCTAAAAGATACATATCTAAAAAGAATCAGCAAATATAAAATCCACACACACAAACAAACCCCCACAAGATACACCCCAATCCACCCCACCCCCTCCACAAGCTGCTTCCCCCTCCCCACTACCCCTCCGTCTTAATGCTACAACAGCCACATGACGTACACGGAACAGTGTGCAGCATGCTCCCGACCATGCTCATTGATATATCAAGTTCGCACATAAGTAACACACACATGATAGTTCACAACACATTCAATAGGCACACACTATTAGTTAATATAATTTCTACTTTTCTTTTTCTTCTTTCATAGATCATTTGACTGTACCCGAGTGGAACACAAGTATGAAGAGGAGAGCACTCATACTTACATTTATTGATATCAATACTTCATATACAGCAACTTATATCTCAACAAAAAGTCTTAGTAAAAACAGCAGAATAACGGACTGAGGATGAGCATAAGTACCTACAAAGCAAGAACAGAACCCCATATACTACTGAACATAACGTTCTTCCGCGCATATTTGCGGCCCAACAATGCACTTATGAATTTACCTGTACAACCGTTAGATGTAACATTGGAATAACAGCACAAAATATTTAAACTTGACACATGGATGTCAGAAACTCTTTAGACTTTAAGGACTGTACTCTGATTTTAACTTTGTAGCATAATATTTTAATGGAACATGTGGCATTCACATGACACAAGGATGTCAAAGCCTTTTTAGACTTTTATATTTTAACATTATAGCATTATATTTTATTGGAATATGTGGCATTCATGTTTAGACTAAGTAATGTTTTACAATGTACAATCATTATTGAATAAGCAGGTTCATCAGCAGCTAACGATGATCTAATTAACAGGTCGAAACCGGTACTGTGTTTTAATGTGATTGGAATATTTTAGACACTTTACATAATAAAGTACTGATTAGGTGGAAAACTCTCATTCTTTATACTTGTGTGCTCAAACTATCAATACGGACAGTGAAGCTGATAGATTATAGAGTTCAATGCTTGTCCGGAAACTTTCGGCTGGCAGTGTACGTACGTACGTACATACATACATACATACATACATACATACATACATATAGTTTTTACAGTTCATTGTATTGGTCTGTATTGACTCTAATTCAACTCTGATTTAGATGTAGTTTCCACCTTTCAATACTTGTTTATTTATATTCACGTATAACTAGAGACAGTCAAAATTCTTGGTTAAAAAGGATAACAATTCTTGAGTGAAAAAGAAGCTTACAAGCAGGATCTCCCTGCATTAATATACCTAGTTAAACCTCCATTTGCCTTGCAGCACTCTTCATTTTAATAACAACCCTCTCTTTGTGTCGGCTTTTCAGCTTACTTAAGTTCTGATTTATAACAACACTGAAAGTACCCTCTGAAACCACTGCTAGTCATTTCCTAAAGTTTTTCAGCTTAGAGTAAACTTCCCCAGAGATTGGCTTAAAGTTTGTCTCAAAATCAGTGAACATTGGCTTGAGGAGAGAAGACAGTGATTTAACAAAATGAGCCTCTGCATGAATGATTTTCCATTCATCTTCATTCAAGGTATGGATGTGCGTAGAAATAGCACTGAAAGCTTCCCCTTGGTTTGATTGAAGGAATTTGAAGAGAACTTTCCAGTTGTCTGCCAACCATTCTACTGATTCCACCTGAGTTCCACCTAATTGGAACAGGAAGAGGGACTAGACCTACCTTGGAGCCTTCAACTGCAGAAAGTACTAAAAAGAATACCTCTTCTTTCTTGCATGAAGAAAAATTCCCTTTACTGTCACCACAATCTCATTTAAAGATGGAAGACTGTTTCTGAGAACTACAAACAAATTTAGTTTGTGCGCCCAACATTGAACATGGACTGCACTGCTCTTTCTGAAAGCTTGAAATCATGTACATTGCAGAGCCACTTATAGAAGCTACAACATTTTCAAAGGACATTTCCATACCCTGCAGGGCCTCTGTAATAGCACAACAACTTCGACCATTCCTTCATCGAGATAGGTTATTGCTGCTACATACTGTTGTTACGTGCTATAGGGTTCGACCGAGAACAAAAGTATTTCAAAAACAGCTCTTCCTAACTTGTCAGTCATTTCATCATACAGTATTGCACCTTTTTGTCCTTCAAAGCTACTCTTGTTGCTTTCTTCCTCTTCATTGTAAGGGAGGGCAGATATTCTCTTCTTAGAATGCTGCTTCCAGGAAGGTCTTCTCCACTAACCATGTTTTGGTTAACTCATGCTTTAAATGCTGGACGGTCTACTTTTTTGAGCGGAATATTTGAGGAAATCATAATTTCTACGGTGGAGGTGATGAAGTCCACTTTTGCTTCCAGGAAATCAGATACCCAAAATAAAGTAAATTAGCTATAAATGCACTCTGATTATTGTTAACTCAAAATGAAATGATACCTTTTTGCTAAGGTTGCACCTCAACCAAACACAATGTACTGGTTATAAATTAAATAACTATAATCTTTGATATTTTATTTAATGCTGGAAAAGATTAAAGAACGTAACCTAAAACAGTATACCTTAACTGCCTTTGCTCTTTCCACATTTTCAAACATTATGCATTGTTTATGCGTGTTCACTGTGGCATGGTGGTTTTCACTAGTAGTATGCTTCTTCACGCCATCTGATGTCTCCCATGCTACCCGCTTGTTGCAGTAAGTATACAACATAAAATTTCCTGACTTCGTCATGCAATCTTGTGAAAATTGTTTCAATCGTTCTTCCAGTCTTACTTTTGGAGGCATGACAGACAGTTCCAGATCACAGAAGGCACAAAACGAAAATGATAATAGCAATGCAAGCCAAAATACAGCAAGAACACGGCTACACAAGAAACGGCATATATCAGACCTCTTCGATAGTGTCTGACACCTATCAAACCGTTAACGAACCATTTCAACTCGCACCATCTAGTGCTGGCATTCCAAACCTTGTGCATTTTTCAAACAGAACTTCTAAAGTTTCCAAATTTAGATAATGTCTTTTTAAATGCTGAAAAATTGCATCTTTTCGTGAATACCGACAGAAAATATGCTAAATTCGCGAGTCATAGTATTTTTGCAATTTTTCGTGAGTGTTTTGCGAGTTGAAATGTATAATTACATTATATTCTTTTATGTGAACCATGTTTTAAACTATTTTTGTTTGCATTTTAGGTTTTATGCGATTTTGCAAAGTAATAAACTTCATGGTTAGGTTCCGTATTGAGTTAAGACTATACTCAAAATAAATACAAAGTTTTAATGTTCCACCTTCTCAATACTAAAAATCATTTGATGTTTACAAAAATATTACAATGATATTAATAGGTACTAGTTTCGGTCCACTGTGGACCATCATCAGCCTAGCCAAAGTATAAAAGCAAGAGACATAGTCATAAAATAAAGTAATGTGGAGAAATGAGAAGAGGATCTAGAGGGATGGGATGGTGGTGGAATGACATACAAAAGTGAAAACCGTATACACGAATTATGATAAAAGTAACAAAGATGCGTTAACATTGACAAATAAAATCCTTGTGAGGTCACATAAAATCTCCTTATGAGAAAGTCTTTGGTTGACGGTTACTCCTGTGTTGCACAATTAAAGTTATATCTGGTATATACGAAGTCGTATGTTTCTGGAAAGTTCTGGATGTGAGTTCCACATTAGCGTAGAGGGAAAATTGTCCGTTGAGACCAGCATAAGATTAAAAGTTGACAGAGTTGGACATGTTGATTTCTCGCGTTAATTCTAACTTCTTTTCCCCAAGTTCATTGGGTTCCGATTGAATTGAGACTACTTCTGTTTAACAGAGCAAGTTTTTCATTCCACCATTGAACATGTCCAACTCTGTCAACTTTTAATCTTATGCTGATCTCAATGGACAATTTTCCCTCTACGCTAATGTGGAACTCACATCTAGAACTTTCCAGAAACATACGACTTCGTATATACCAGAGATAACTTTAATTGTGCAACACAGGAGTAACCGTCAACCAAAGACTTTCTCATCGGGAGATTTTATGTGACCTCACAAGGATTTTATTTGTCAATGTTAATGCATCTTTGTTACTTTTATCATAATTCGTGTATACGGTTTTTACTTTTATATGTCATTCCACCGCCATCCCATCCTTCTAGATCCTCTCTCATTTCTCCACATTACTTTATTTTATGACTATGTCTCTTGCTTTTATACTTTGGCTAGGCTGATGATGGTCCACAGTGGACCGAAACTAGTACCTGTTAATATCATTGTAATGTTTTTGTAAACATCAAATGATTTTTAGTATTGAGAAGGTGGAACATTGAAACTTTGTATTTATTTTAAGTATACGATTTTGCAAGTCACGAATTTTGACTCTTTCTACATATAACTAACACTCAAAAAATAAGTCTATTCTAGGACATGCTTCGTCTCCTTTTAGAGACATCTTCAGCTAAAAGTACACAAAAAATATATATAAAATTACACAGACAATAAAAAATGCATTAAAGCAACTATAAAATCCTTAAAAATTTGTTAAACAGTGATAATATGCTTGTTGTTTATTTTTACTTCTGCTTCTTCTCCTTCCAAATGTAAAGTGTTTTTGTTCATGGTATGTCATATAATAAGATGTTCAGTCTTAACTGGATGCTTCTAATACTTGATTTGTATCTGTTTGTTTGTGTTCTAAATCCAACAGTATAATTTTTATTGGCAGGGAAACTCCTCTATATCTTTGTTGAATTTAGATATAATGTGTTGTATTATCTGTCAATAATACTTATATTGTGCAGTCTGAAAAAAAGAAAAGAGAAAAGGTGGTTGTATTAAGTGAGACACCTTGCTGAAATGATATTGGAATTATTTAAACAATTTTAGGTACTAACCTCCCTGCTGGTTCCATTGGCCCTTGTTGTTTGTGTGCTGTCTACTAGCTGAGTGTTCACAACAAGCAGCTGACAATTTTACATACACCGAGCTCGATAGCTGCAGTCGCTTAAGTGCAGCCAGTATCCAGTATTCGGGAGATAGTAGGTTCGAACCCCACTGTCGGCAGCCCTGAAAATGGTTTTCCGTGGTTTCCCATTTTCACACAAGGCAAATGCTGGGGCTGTACCTTAATTAAGGCCACGGCCGCTTCCTTCCCACTCCTAGCCCTTTCCTGTCCCATCGTCGCCGTAAGACCTATCTGTGTCGGTGCGACGTAAAACAACTAGCAAAAAAAATAATTTTACATACCATAAAAGAAGGAAACCTAATGAACTTCTTTGAATTAATTTACATACAAATAGATCAGAAACAAAACCTTAATTTCAACATCAGTGAGATCACAGATTACATAAACACACTCCTAGAAGAAATTTCAAATACATATTCACGAAGAAATGCAGCTAAAAATGACACCATAAAACACGCAACCCCACCACCACCATCACCACCACCATCTCCACCACCAAACACAAGTATTGAAAGGTGGAAACTACTTCTAAATCAAGGTTAGTTACATACATACATGCATGCATGCATATACATACATACATACAGGGTCTCTCATGTAAACTCAGACCGAACTCACGGTGTTTGTACTCTGTGCTAAGGCAGTTGCCTCAGCCAAACTAAGGTTGCACGTGGCTGCTCTACTTTAAGCATGAATACAGTCTTACTTGAAATCCTATCTTATAAAAGATGTTGGAAATATCGTCCTTTCTGGGCTGTACAGGCATTGAATCTGGTAACAACATTCTGGCTGATGCGAGTGAGTTCTGCCACTGTAATGTTTCTTATTTCATTTGTAGTGTTTTCTTTCAGTTCCTCCAGTGTGTGAGGATTTGTTCAATACACTTTTTTTTTTTTCAGTTTATCCCACAAATAAAAATCACATACTATTAGATCTCGAGCATAAGGGGAAATAGACCAGCACTGATCACTCTGTCTGAAAACACTTCTGAGATTGTAAAAAGAGGATCTTCTGCTATATGCGGAGGCACTGAATCTTGTTGAAACCACCCACATGATTTTTCTTCTTCCATTAACTGATGGAAGAATAGCGTCAGAATGTCATCTTGCTACCTCTCTGCATTTACTGCTGTGTCGAAAAAAATAGGCCCAGTTATTCATCTTGCACTAACAGCACACCAAACGCCAATCTTCCTATTATAATGAGGGACTTCATAAACACCATTAGGACTTTCTGCACACCAGTAGCGACAGTTATGAGCATTCACACGACCATTAAGATGAAACCAGGCCTCATCCGAAAAGAATACAAGCTGTGGGTCAAATAAATGATCATTCAATGATGCAACATACCACTCACAATATCTCACTCTTGCGGCTGGATTATCAGGTTTAAGCAATGGGCCCATGTAAACCTGTACGGTTTCATGTGTAACAGCTTTCTAGCTCTGTGTGCAGAAGAAACCGGAACCATTACTTGTGCTAGTTTTGTGAGTGATTTATTCGGTGAGCTTTCAAGATTCGCACAATGTCATGTAGCTTTTCTTCTATTAAGAACTCTTCGTGTGTGCATGTTTTTTATTGAGCAGCCAGTAATTTCAAATTTATTTACAATTACATGAAGGTGGCTCTTCGCCAGGAAATTGCTGAACAAATGCATCGCATACCCGTCGATCCGACTCGTACTTAAAATAACTTTTACATACGAAAATACGGTGTTGCAATGATAACTGTCTCACCATGTTAATAGCTGAGATTCAGACTGGCGACTCATGCTTGCCAGGTCAAACACGTGCAGGCTGCTTGCAAGGTCAAGAACTGTGCGCGCGACTCCCATACTGCAGCTGCCGCAGCGCAGAGTGCAAATAACGTGTGTTCAGTCTGGGTTTATGTGAGAGACCCTGTTCATGCATAAAGCAAATATACAACTGTGGCATTAGTGGCTTAGACAGTAGAGTGCTAGTCTTCTGCCCCAGTTTGGTGGGTTCACTGGGCGAGTTGGCTGTGCGGTCAGTTGCACGCGGCTGTGAGCTTGCATCCGGAAGATAGTGGAATCCCACTGTTGGCAGCCCTGATGAAGATGGTTTTCCATGGTTTTCCATTTTCACACCATGCAAATGCTGGAACTGTACCTTAATTAAGGCCACGGCCGCTTCCTTCCCATTCCTAGGCCTTTCCTATCCCAACGTCGCCATAAGACCTATCTGTGTCAGTGCGACGTAAAGCAAACAGCAATTGCAACCGAACCCACAACAGTTACTTTGGACCTAAAAAAAACATACACACATAGCATGGCACAAAGATCTGAAACAGAAGACACACAGTAAAGCACAAATCTGTGCATTTCCACAGAGAAGTAAGTGCACTTGAAGCCATGTTTGTAGGAAATGGAAATCCTACTTAACCATAGAACTGTAGACCGTGCTGCGCTGTTTCATCAAGTGCAATTGTCTCTCTAAGAGACTGTCTCCAAATTATTATTTTTATTTATTTATTTATTTATTTATTTATTTATTTATTTATTTATTTATTTATTTATTTATTTATTTATTTATTTATTTATTTCTAGTGGCTTTACATTGCAGTGACTCAGATAGGTCTTATGGTGACGATGGGAGAGTAAAGGCCTAGGAGCTGGAAGGAAGTGGCCGTGGCCTTAATTAAGGTACAGCCCCAGCATTTGTCTGGTGTGAAAATGGGAAACCACGGAAAACCATCTTCAGGGCTGCCGAGAGTGGGATTCGAACCCACTATCTCCCGGATGCAAACTCACAGCCGCACGCCTCTATCCGCACGGCCAACTCGCCTTGTAAAAAATGATTCAAATTTAGTTTTATTGTAAATCGCCAGATAGCACTAATGTCAAGTCGTGCTGGTTCCAGATACTGTTATGTTTTGTTTTGAAAGCCTCTGAGGCGCACAGCTGTGAGCTTGCATCCGGGAGATAGTGGGTTCGAACCCCACTGTCAGCAGCCCTGAGGATGGTTTTCCGTGGTTTTCCGTTTTCACACCAGGCGAATGCTGGGGCTGTACCTTAATTAAGGCCATGGCCGCTTCCTTTCCCCACTGTCAGCAGCCCTGAGGATGGTTTTCCGTGGTTTCCTATTTTCACACCAGGCGAATGCTGGGGCTGTACCTTAATTAAGGCCACGGCTGCTTCCTTTCCACTCCTAGCCCTTTCCTATCCCATCATCGCCATAAGCTATATGTGTCAGTGCGACGTAAAGCAACTAGCAAAAAAAAAAAAAGAAGCCTCTGAGAAGCAAAGGCCGATCGTAGGCTATTATTTGGCTGCAGAAGTGGATGTCTTTCATGTTGAGATTGAGGTTGCATTGAGCAAAATGGTAGCCAACACAATTTCTTTTCAGTAACTAACAGAAGTATTTGAAAACTGGTTCTTGAACAAAAAAAAAAAAAAAAGGGATATTTTGAACTTCAGAGTATCATGTTTTTTAGACAAACTGTATGTTAGAGGAGGAATGTTAGTAATTACGGGGGTCGAGTCATAAGTCATGGCAACTAGTTTTTTCTCGCGAACAGAAGAAAACACGGAAAATCTAAAATATGCATTTGCAAATATAGGGCATGTACTTATGCATAGTGCCTGAAGACAAATTCTGACTGCAGGAGATTCTTGTAGGAAAGTGACAGAACACAGGCAATTGGTAAACATCTATATATTAATTTTTTTTATGAAAACTAAAGTCAGTCAGTCCGGCCATTCTATCCGGTCACATTCCTTCATTTTTTTTAAACTGAAAGTTATTCATGCACAGATTTGTCATCAGGTAGGGCCTACTATAAATCACTTAACTTCCACCTTCCTCAAATTATTTCATTTTTTCAATTTTTTGTCTCTTTGAAACAATCATATCTTTGGTTCTAATTGAGGTATGGAGTTTGTTTTGGCCTAAGAACACTCACTGGATCAAGATCTTTCATTTTAGCTCTTAACTATTCAAATTGGTTGATTCTGAGGAGAGTTATGAGTGCACATTCAATTTGACGTCTCATTTCTTCAACATTTTTTCTCATTGATGCAATCATATCTTTCGTTCTAATTGAGGTGTGCATTTCATTTTGGTCTATAAACACTCAGTGGATCAAGCGCTTTCCTTTGAGGTAATAACTACTTAAATTGGTAGATTCTGAGAAAAGTTATGAGTGCATTTGTCTCCATGCCGAAGATCTTTGAAGGACTTTTTAACAGTTCGGCGCGAAGTGTTGTTCCAAGGAACGTTTAATTCAGTTTCTTTGTGTGATGTATTTTCAAGTGTTTTGTTGACATAATATTACATTCTATTACCACAGCAGATCATGTGCTTTATTTCATTAACTCGAAACTTCGCAAATACATCCATGAGGATAGTAACGAACAACACCATACTTTTTACATTGCGGGCGGAGCCAGCGGGAAACTGCTAGTTGTTTTATTATGTTATAGACAGCAAATACACAAGACTACATACAAAGGATAGGTCTCCACTGGTTACAGACCTCCAAAATAATCACCCAAGGTTTCTACGGTGCATTGCCAGTGGTGGGGCAGAGGCTGAATACCATTCGCTGCATGTGTATCGCTAACGTGTGACACTTCTCTCCAAAATGGTCTTACGATATCCTTTTTGTTAGCAAGCCGTTGTCCATGTAATGGCTTCTTGACTTCATAGTCACATGGGCTCAGATCAGGCGAATAAGGTGGGTGTAGAAGAACCTCCCATCCCCACCGTTGTAAGCAATGCTGAACGATGGCTGCTGTGAGCTGTTGCGTTATCGTGTAGGATTATGGCGTTGTCCAAAAGATCTGGACGTTTGGTTCGCACTTCACGGCGCAGTTGGTACAACAAAAAGGAATTGTAATAAATCACATTGACAGTGTGCCCCTCATGCAGTGGATGACACACATGGCATGCACACCTAATACTTCCCACAGCTCTGCAAGGCATTGGCGTGCATTTCTGCCGCATAGAACTGCTATTTTAATATGCGATTGTTGCTCCTGCTTGTTGACTTCCATTTTGTGATTCTCTCACTCACACACTGAACTTGGGGGCATGCTTATACCTACACTGTTGTTTACATACACCATCTAGTGGCATCATATGCAACTATATACCGTACGTTTCCAAATGCATATCTTAGATTTTCCGTGTTGTCTCCTGTTCACAAAAAAAAAAAAAAAAGTTGCCATGACTTATGAGTCGACCTACGTATATATTAAAAATATTTTATAAAAGTACTTTTTATGATTAATTCAGAACAATGATGACTTTTTATTTCTATCAAAATTATGTAGATAAATCTTTCAGCTTTATATTGATGTATGATAAGGTCAAGTTATGATTAAAATGTGCTTTCAGATGCTGTTCTCTTTTATTCTGTGCATTGTGGAAAATTACTGCAGAATTTGACAGATAAACCTGAAGCAGTTCTAGGGTTAAAAATCGTAGCTATGAATTTGGATGACCTCATTAACTTAATTTACTCTCTTCCATACAACAAAGGTAACATCTGATAAGTAGTTACACATTTTATTCCGGACCGGCCATCGTTTCATACTTGTGTGTGTTGATGCCTTTTTGAGTTTTACGTGGCTGTTCCCAACTCGTATGGCTAATGCTAATACTACCATCTCTTGCTTGAAACAAATCTTTGCTTCATTTGGACCCTGTCAATTTTTGGTAAGTGATAATGCAAGGGCTTTTACCTCTGTGCAGTTCCGTAATTTTTGTTTTGATCTATCCATTTCTCGTGTAACCACTACCCCATATTATGCGAGGCTAAATTATGCTGAAGGAGTGAATCGAAATCTTCGATCTGCTCTCATTGCTTATCACTCTGCCGACCACTCTAAGTGGGATTCGTCACTAAATTGGTTGTTATTTGCTTTCAACACCACCGTCCATGAGAGTCATAAGCAAACTCCTGCTTCATTAATACTAGCTTTTACTCCTTATTTTCCACTTTCAAATCTGTAGTCCATTAACGATCATCTGCCTGACGACGCCAGTCCAGAAACTATCCATGCTAATTGGCACCGTTCGCATTAAAACTTGAAAGTTTATTACGCTGAAGTTCAGCGTAATTACAATCACGGGGCGAAGACCACACAATCTGTCTGTGGGTGAGTAGGTGTTTGTTAAAACGCATCCCGTCAGTAGTGCTGCGGACCATGTTATCAGTAAGTTGGCCCCCCAGATTTCGAGGTCCCTGCGCCATCTCAACGTTTCTTACGCCGGTATCATTATTAGTAAGTGATCCTGAAAAGAAAAGGATCAGCAGAGTACATCTGTCACAGGTTAAGGTACCATAAGTTCTATATTGATGGGTAAATTCTGTTTTTCATGACCATGTAGATTTAGTTATAAGATATTTGTAATTGTAGATGCTGGCCAGCACATTCTCATTATCCCTTTATCCTAATCATAAGTTATTTGAGTAATTTAGTAATAGGAATTGTAATTGTTGTGTGCAAATACATTAGGTATCCACCATTTGTTTCCTTTAGTGTAATGGGTTTAGTATAAGTAAGTTAGATAGGTTTTAATTTTAAGGTCACTAATTGGAATTTATTCCCCTAACATTTCTGGCTCCAGGTAAACTCCTGTAGTTTTCTTTCACCCATCTTTTATCTTGTCTGAAATGTATGAATAGTGCTTGCCCTGGGGTCTGGGTGCCCCAAGTCCCTGGTGTGAGAGGGGGGTTCTCTACACAAAATTCGTGGAGCCACCTGTTGGGTGACTAAGTTAGTCAGTAATTTAAACAAAGAAAATTATGAAAATCCTCCCTTGAACTCTGTTTGGTCGCTTCAAGATCTTCTGACTCCAACTGACAGCAACCTAACGTGCCTATTTGAAGGATACTCTGTATGACTCTGTATGACCGCAATCCAGTGGCCAAATGTCCAGATGGCGGCAGTCTTGCTAGACTGCCCCCCCTTCTCTGCCTGTTACCCGTTGGTTCAAGATACGGATGGGCTGCGCTGCAACTTGCCAGATGGCCATGGTTGGACTGAACTTGTATGGAGGCTGTTGGCAAACGGCCGTGTTGGCAGCCACATAATCAGCGATAACCAGTGGTCAAGCTGGGCGACTTCGATCCTGTGACTAGAGTGAAAACTGATGCAAGATCAACTTATTCCAAACTTTGCCATGAAGAAGGTAGTGGATGCTTTCTTACAAGAAAATGAATGGGCTCTGGATTATTGACAGATTGTGGAAACAATGAGTAATTCATACTTTTCAGTGGACCGAGTTAAAAGGTTGAAGCGATTTTGGAAGGTTGTATTTTGCTGATGAGGATTCCAATTTTCTATGTTTATCACCTTTTTAATATTTATGTTGTGTTTATATGTAACCCTTGGAATACCTCAAGTTACTGAAGGGACCTTTGATGTAGTGACTTTTTTTTAAAAAAATCGAGTTCTACTTAAGGTAACCATGCTTGTCATTAAAGTGACTGTCGAACTTTCTGAGAACTATTAGTGCACTGTATCCCTGAAATTCTTCTGTGGATGCCATTATCTTATGTTTTACGAGATATCAGTGCTATGGTGTGTCAGTTTCTTTTGTGTGATAAAAAACCCCAGTCAGTTTCAAGTGTATTAATATGGTAATTGTCGAGCATAGCTCCTTTTTTTTTTTTTTTTTGCTAGGGGCTTTACGTCGCACCGACACAGATAGGTCTTATGGCGACGATGGGATAGGAAATTCCTAGGAGTTGGAAGGAAGCGGCCGTGGCCTTAATTAAGGTACAGTCCCAGCATTTGCCTGCTGTGAAAATGGGAAACCACGGAAAACCATTTTCAGGGCTGCCGATAGTGGGATTCGAACCTACTATCTCCCGGATGCAAGCTCACAGCCGCGCGCCTCTACGCGCACGGCCAACTCGCCCGGTACACTCCACTTTCAGGGGGAGGAAGATGTGACAGGTTTTGTAGAAGAAAAGAAAAGGAAAACGTGTGTTGTATTTGGACTGTTGGACTTACAGAAAACAGTAGTTTGGAAATGTAATTGATAATTTGAATATTGCTAAATTGTAAAGGGTTGGTATCGTTATTGTTGGGTGATATTTGGTAACATTGTGAAACTTTTGTGACTTGGACTTTCAGAACAGGGGATGCCTGCCCCTGTCAATTCTAGAAGGATGTTCTAGTTGTGTACTAGTTTCTTAAGATGGAACGTTCTCGATAAATATTTCCGTTGGAGAAAATAACAGGGGTTTTGATTGGTGAATCTGGGTGGCGAGAGGTAAGCTCCTGTGGCCTGATTTGTTACCTGGTGATCGGACCGGGGCCAGCTTCGCCCTCCTCGAGAGAGCGAGGCAAACCTTCAACGTCTTTCGCTTCTCGCCCGTCTAGTGAGCAGACGCACTTCGGCGATCCTCCCAGCTGGGTTGGCCTGCCTTGGGGTAAGCAATGTTGGTTTCATTTCCACCTTAATTTAAATTCAATGTTTGTTTTTCTTTTCACATAGGAGTTTACCCCTACTCGCCCTGACTCGCCACTCAGTTATTAAGATGCCTTAGCTTTTCAGCTGGGCCCGACTGTTTGGTTTTGGAGGCAATTCCCTTTTTCTTTTGGTTTTGTGAACAGTGTAATTAATAGATAAATTTCATTTCCCTTGGGGTTTGCCTCCCGTAACTTAGCGTCACTTGATGTATGTTAGTTTTTCCTCTGCTGCACACCAGAAGTGTTTTTGGTGTGGGAGTAAGTTAAACTAGCCTCTGCATCAAGTTTTTTCATTTCTAGTTTCCCTCTTGTTCCATTATGTAGCGTGATTATCTGAAAGCACAGTTAACTTTCACTTAACATTGTAAATTTTTTACCATGTGGTTCCTGTTACCTTTAATCGTTATATTCCAGAAGTTGCATTATGTTAATGTATCTCTTTCCTTTAGCCTCTTTGACTTAAGGGAATAGCCCTTGGTAAATTACATCTAAACTCGTTTGTTTTGGGGTATGATAACCTAATTTTATTGGATTGTTAAAATTAATTTGGTAACGTTAATTTTGGAAAATATGTCTACAGATCAAGGGATCATCATTGTTTTTTAAAAATCCATAGCGCACATCTCCCCATGGCCCTGGTAGGGTTTTCACGCCTGCTCCACATCCTTCCTTTTAGTTGTCAAGTTGATCAACCTGTTGTTCATTTGTTTATTTCTCGAAGCAGTTTCATCGGGTGCGTTTGTCTTAAAGGTGCCCAAATTCCATGTACAGTAAACTTAAGTTTTATTATTATTACTATTATTTCTTTCCCATGTGTCGTGTAACTGTGTATTGGTTACAACTTGAAACAATTTCCACAGTCTGTCACACTCGTCGACATTGCCTTGGTCATAGATTGTATCTTCTCTCTTCCTCGACGTTGCTGGATGTGCTCTCCTCCTCTTGACCAGATCGTGCCATGTCAGATGTCAGGTTTGCCTCGCTGCCAGACTCTTCCTCGATGATAGTCGATGCATTCTCCTCATGACCAGACTGAGCTGTGTCATCAGTAGCCTCTCCTCCAGGTGGATCCGTGGTAGTACCAGACTTGCTCTGTATGCGCAGCAGTTGGGTGACTCGCCTCAACTCCAATGCATGGACCTTGACAGGAGGGTTGGTCTTTAGTAAGTAGACCCCATGGCCCAAATGCTTATCCACCTCGACGGGACCAACCCACTTAGGTGTGAGACCTGCGTGAAACCCTCCAATCTTATTACTGACTGGGTGGTTACATTGCAGTACTTGTTGGCCTGATAGGAAGATCTGGGTCTCTTCGACATCTTGAGCCTTTTCCTTGGTAATGGATCTCTTCTTGGCCAAAGCTTGCTTCTCCTTGATGTCCAACTGCTGCTCCTGCCACTCTGCCAGGGAAACAGCTGCATTATCTTGACTAGAAGTGAGTGGTGGTCGAATCTCCCAATCCCTGGTCCCGTATAGCCGTCGACCAAGGAATAGCTCCGCTGGGGAATAGCCGGTGACACGGTTGATGCGTCGTCGCAGGGCAAAGAGTGACTGTGGTATTTGACGGTCTCACAGTCGATGTTCTTTGTGTTTTAGGTGGACCCGTAGCATCCTTTTTAGCACCTGGTTCCGTTGTTCTGTTTGATTGGCCCATGGGTTGTAGATAGGGATGGTCCAGTGCTCCACACCCCATTCTGTCATCATTTGCTGCCACTTCCTTGATGTGAAATGACTCCCGTTGTCTGACAGAATGCACCGTGGATAACTGTAGTGGCTGAAAACCTCATCTTGTAGAAGGCTGATGATGCATCCCGTCGTGGATTCTGGTATCGGAAAGGCCTCAGTCCATCTTGTGAAGAGGTCGGTGATTACTAGGAGTCCTGTTTTACGCCGTGATATTCAAGCCCATGGCTACGACCTCCCAAGGGCGTCGCAGCCGTCTTCCTCACTGACTGGAATCTGCCTTCCTGTTGCTCGCCTTGGTGCGGGCACATATGTAGCAACCTGTCACGTAGTCCAGGATGTCTTTCCGCTTGTTGAACCAGAAGAATCTTCGTCGGATAGACTGATATGTCTCTTCGCCTCCTGGATGTCTGGCTTCAGTGCTTTCGTGGAACGTCTCGAGGATGTCCGTCGTGTGCTGTCTGGGGATGACCACTACTGCAGGCATGTCGAAGAGGTGCGACCTGTACATTAAGAGTCCTCCGTCAACCCGGAAGTTCTTGTAGCACATCTTGAATTCCCTCTGGATGAGTCGACTATCGGTGTTCTGTCTCCTAATCCACTGCGTCATGGTTCTACAGGGCTTTTCTTGTTCTTGCCACTGTTTCATTTCTCCCAGATCAAGTTCCTTCTTGATGGTCATAAGAACATGTTCCGTAGGCTCCCTCTGGTGTGTTTGTGGGAACTCCCTCTCGACAATAGTGCTCCTAGCTTCAGGTTCCATCGCTGGGTGCCTACATAAACTATCTGCTCCTATGTTCGTTGGGCCTGGGACGTGACACACATCAAAATCATATTCTGCGATTACAAGAGCCCATCGCCTTTAATTTAGATTTTGAGCCAGAGACCAATTTCAACCATTTGAGAGCGGCGTTATCAGTATAGAGCTGGAACTTCCTTCCCTCCAAGTAGCCTCTGAATTTGCCCATGGCCCACACCATGGCTAAGGTTTCCTTCTCAGCAGTGAAGTAGCGTTGTTCGATGGGAGATAGCTTTCTGCTGGCATACTCGATGATGTTCATTCCGCCGTCACTCCTCTCCTGGAATAACACTGCTCCTAAGCCGGAGTCGCTGGCGTCTGTCTGCTGGCACATCTTCCCTTAAGGGTCGGGATGGGCTAGACCGGGAGCATTGCATATCACAGCCTTAATATCTTGAAATGCTGCCTCTTCCTTGCTGGTCCATCGGAACATGCGGTTGTTGTGGAGTAGTACAATAAGATAAGGTAAATTTAAGGATTCCACCTTTTCAATACAATACAATTATATTGTGCACTGTATCACAACATGTATAATATGCTACAAGACAATATTCACGCACATGACACACAAATAACAAGTTTAACACTTAAAAGTAAGGTAGTCCTTGACGGAAAATCCACATTAAAGTTTAAAAAACATTATTCTTCTTGTTATAACGTATTTAAGACATGATAGTCTTGATTAATCTTGATGTGAGTAGGAAATCCAAGCTTTAATGCTGAGTCTTAATGGGGATGTGTTTAAAATCTTGAATATACACATTAAAATGTTGAAGTTGTTTTCTTGTTGTGACAGAGTACAATGGATCTCTAAATAGAGAAACAACTTTTAAATACAATTGATGTATAACAACGGCTTTAAAGTTTTAAGTGTTGCAGTACGTCAAGCAGTGGAAAGCTATAAAGGTTAAGGCCCTCTTTTTTCTGTATAAGACCTATGCTTCTCAGTTCGATGCGGAGCATAAACAACCTAAAGGAAAACAAAGGAAGAAAGGATGATTGAAAACAAATGGAAACAAAAGAAAACTAAAAGTATGAAAATCACATTGCTCAGCATGCCGTGGAGCTGGATGTGTGGAGAGGAGCTAAGCTATGAGTCATATGTGGAAGCAAGAACGGGGCAGACGCGGAGTTGGAGGGAAGGGGGAGGAGGACAGAGGGAGTAGGGGTAAGGGGGAGGTGTTTAAGGCAGAGCGGGGGTGATGCGGTGGGGGTAATTAACTTGAAAAGGTGTTGTGTATTGCGTGTAAGTTCAAGCCCTGACCTGAAAACTTGGTATTTTCGAAAAGACTGTCCTAGAACTACCTAGTCCGGGAAACGTGTGTTAGATTCTGGACCCAATAACATTTCAATCGAAAATGTGGGTCCAGAATTAAATACCGGTAATGACTTGGAGGGTAGGAATAGGCGATTCAAAATATTTCATCAGAACATTCAATGTCTTAAAAATAAAATTTTAGAATTACAAGTAATTTTAAATTCAATACAGGATGTTATGTTTATCTGTTTAGATGAACATTGGTGTAATAATGATGAACTTGAACTCATTAATATTGAAGGTTATTATTTGGCAAGTAATTACAGTCGGGTTAATAAAGAGCATGGGGGAGTTTGTATTTTTTCTAAGTCAGGAATTGAATGTAAAGAAAGGAATGATCTTGAAGTGCATAATTCTGAATTAGATTTTGAACTAACTTCAGTGGAATTTAAGCTTCCCTATGGTAAAAGGGTAATTCTGTTAACCGTGTACCGTTCACCAGATGCTGATGTAGAGATTTTCTTAGAAAAATTAGATCAAGTCCTTCATAACATTTTCGGTAGGAATAGCAGCGCAGAAGTAATACTTTGTGGTGATTTTAACATAGATTTTGCTGAAGAAAACCTTCCATCAACATCACAACTACTGCATGTTCTTCAAAGCTGTAATCTAAAACACTTAATTTTTACACCCACTCGGGTAACTGCCACCTCAGCTACAACGATAGACAACATTTGTATTAATTTCCATTGTTCTAAAATGCAAGCATCCAATATAAATTTTGGATTATCAGATCATCATGCTCAAATTTTACAACTAGAATTTGAGAATGCTAGCAAGCATTCAACCAAAATAAAGCAAGCACAATTAACTCGTTTTTTCTCTGCAGCTGCATGTGGCAGTTTCATTGAAAGCCTTAAACTTCAGACCTGGACTCCAATAACATTCGGTCATAGAATTGACCAAAAGTATAGAACCTTTTTAAGCATTTTTTTAACAGAATTTGAATTACATTTTCCAAAAAAACTTGCAGTAATTAATGAATCTTCAAAAAAGCCATGGATCACGAAGGGTATACGGATCTCAAGTCAAAAATGTAAATTACTAAGTAGATTAGCACAGCAGAGTTGTGACCAGGTTTTTTGTAAGTATGTTAAAAACTACAAATCAGTCTATCAAAGAGTTCTTAGGATGGCTAAGATAATGCACAATAACAAGAAAGTTAAAGAGTCGTGCAATAAATCACGAACCATATGGAAGGTAATCAAGGGAGAAACCAACAGACATGCAGTTGGAAATAAAGTTGCTGCCATAAAAAATGATAAGGGAATACAAATGAATGACCCTCATCATTTGGCTAATTATATAAATGATTTCTTTCTATCCCTACCATACAAACTTGAAAATGCAAATAAATCAGATGTATTACCAGAACTCCCAACCTTTGTGCAAAACTCTATGCAGTTAACTCCAGTAACAGAACTGGAAGTTTTTAAAATCATACAATCTTTGAAGAACAAAACTTCCACAGGTGTAGATGAAGTTCCCACAAAACTCATTAAAAAATGTGCTCCCTATCTGGTACAGCCTTTAACTTATCTCATCAATGAATCATTTTCTAGTGGTCAGTTTCCTAATCTCCTTTAAAAGTGGAAACTTACACGATTTACATAACTACAGACCAATATCAATACTTACTGTTATTTCAAAAATATTTGAATGTGCTATGAAAGATCGGCTTACTAAATTTTTAATCAAATATAACTTGTTAAATAATGCACAACATGGGTTCAGAGCTGGCAGAAGTACTTTGTCTGCTTTATCACATTTTACACAGTTGGTCGTAAATGCTCTTGACAATGATGAAACTGTGATAGGACTATTTCTTGACCTTTCAAAGGCATTTGATACTGTAGCTAATTGTTAATGACTGGTTTAGATCATACCTGAATAAACGATCCCAGTTTGTTGAAATTACACATTGTAACAGTAAAGGGCATAATGAGACATATCACTCTCAGGTAAAAAGCATAGACTTAGGTATTCCGCAGGGTAGTATTTTGGGGCCTGTTCTTTTCTTGATCTATGTGAATGACCTTCCTCACAACAATCAAGTAGAAACAGCAGTTCTGTATGCTGATGATACAAACATAATTATTAATAATCCTGACCCTACGTCTATAGAAACTACAGCAAATACAGTCCTGTCTAGGTTAGAATCATGGTTCAGAAAAAACAAATTAACATTGAACTTTAAAAAGACCCAATACATGGAATTCAAGGCATCTAACTACCATGACAAAACTGCAAAAAAACACAACCTTATATTAAATGCAAATGCAATTGAAAATACGTTGACCACAAAATGTTTAGGTGTCCATATAGATGAAAAATTAAGATGGGATTGTCATATAAAAAAAATAGGGAAGTCTCTGAGTTCTGTTTGTTTTGCCTTAAGGATTTTGTCTAATAGTTGTAGTGAAGAATATGTTAGAATGGCATATTTTGGATATTTCCATTCAGTCATCACTTATGCTATTGGTCTCTGGGGCTGTTACAAATCAAATCTTGATGTTATTTTTCGAATACAGAAACGAGCTATCAGAATTATACTGAGACGTAACAGGTTAGATCATTGCAGACCATTATTTAAGAGACTAAGGATACTCCCAGTACCAAGTATATACATCATGCAATGCATTCTACACGTGAAAAAAAATATTGATCACTTCAGAAAGAATTTTGACAATCACAATTACCAGACGCGAACAAGAAATAATATTTTTATCGAACACAAGAGTAAAACCATTGCCTTGAGACATGTAGACTCTGTTGGAATCAGATTGTATAATAAGCTTCCAAATACGATTAAAGATATTAGTCCCGTCAGTTCATTTACCACAGCTTTAAAAAATCTCCTGCTGAGTAGCTGCTTCTACAGTACAGAAGAATACATGATGAAGTGCTGGTAATGATGCTACTACTTATTAACTTGTAATCTGGTATATAGCCTTAAAAATATGTTAATGTCACATTGACTATGTTTACATTATTAACACCACACCAATATATTTTTATTTTGTCTTGTAAATATTGGTTATTAATATTATTTTAAAAAATTAAGATGTGCTGTCCTAACATTGAGGTATGTGGTGTTTCTGTTCTTCTTCTTTTTCAAAATGTTCATTGTTGTGCATATATTATTGTTAGTATTAGGAAATCACTTGACAACTCCTATACTGTTGGCATATTTCAAAATATGGAAGCTAAATAAATGAATGAATGAATGAATAATGAGAAAGTCGTAAAAGATGTTGGACTTCTCTGAAATGTCGTCTAAGTTTAGATTAGGGTTAAAATATTGATCAAGGTGTGTAAAACATTTTTCAATTACGTTGAGGATGGGGCCTTTGCTTAATGTGTCTAGGATTTCTATATCTTGATTTATGTTAGTGAAGCTATGTTTTGAATGATGCATGTGGTGCCCCACTGCCGAGAATCTATTATACTTTATTGCGTTGACATGTTCTAAGTACCTGATTTTGAAGCTACATCTGGTCTGTCCTATATGAGAAGAATTGCTGTTATTGCATCTGAATCTGTAAAAGCCTGATCTTGAAAAAAATCATTAGTTCTATTACTGAGGTGGAGTTGTGTATCACTTCCATGTTCCTGTTGTTAGTTCGAAAGGAAACCTTAGTATTGTGTTTCTTAAAAATGTTTGTGATTCCATAGACGTCTTTATTGAAAGTAAAAGAGGAAAAAGTGAAATGATTGAATTTTTATTTTAATAATGTTGTCTTAGGACGATGTTTAAATTGATTGATTATTTTTTCTATAAAAAGTTGCTGTAGCCATTAAACCTAGCAATGGCACAGATAATATTTAATTCGTTATTTAAGTTTCCTTCGGACATATCTATTTTAAAAGTACGATTGACCATACTGTTGTAAGTGGCACATTTGTGTGCTTGTGGGTGTGAGGAGTCTTGACGGATTGGGGTTGGTGTTTGTTGTTTGTTTTCTGTATATCTTACATGATAATGAGAATGGAAGCCTATTTATCATCAGGTCTAAGAAATGAATTGTTTTATTGGTTTCAGATTCAAGGGTAAATTTAATATGTGGGTCAATATTGTTGAGATTAAGGAGGGTGGAAGGCCCATTAGCGGTTTGGTCGTCAATAATTACCAAGGTGTCGTTGACATACCTAGCCCAAAGGAGTATATTAGCGAAGATATTGTTGTTGTTAATTTTAGTGTGTTGAAAGAATCTAAATAGATTTCCGCTAAGATGACCGAGGCTGGTGACCCCATTGCCAAGCCATCCTGTTGATAGGCTATATAATGTTGTCAAATGTGAAGACATTGTTATTGTTACCAATTTTAGAACAGACATTAAATCTTGAATCTCTAGTTTGCTTAGACAACTGTAATTGTTAAAAGTTTTTTCATGATAGAAAATAGTTTTTTTGGAATGGAATCATGAACATTTTTAGGAAACACAATACTAAGGTTCCCTTTCGAACTAATAACAGGAACGTGGAAGTGATACAAAACTCCACCTCAGTAATAGAACTAATGATTTTTTTCAAGATCAGGCTTTTACAGATTCAGATGCAATAACTGCAATTCTTTCCTCAGATGTACAAGGTGTTCTTGAAAATTCTTGCTGTGAATGAAAATGTTGTCAAGATACACTTGGCAAAAATCTCCAACATATCCTGATAATATCTTATCCATCAGTCGCATGAAGGTGGCAGGAGTATTCTCAATCCAAAAGGCATTACTGCAAACTGGTACAATCCTCTTGGTATCATGAAGGCGGTCATTGGTCTAGAACAGGGCCATCCAAACAGCGCTCCCCGAGCGCTAGCGCTCTGGCCGCGCTCAAAGCCAGTGCTCGGAGCGCTTTGGAGGGAAGGTAGTTTCGGTAGTGGTGGGAGGAGCTTGGCTGGCTGAGTGAGCAGCCGACCCATCAGTCGCTAGTCTAGTCCAATGTGCTTTGTTGACAGCGTGTAACTAAATCAATTTTGCAGTTGTCATGACTGAACATCATACAAAAAAAGGAGTGGTGAAGCAGCAGCCTTTAAAGAAAACTGAGAATTTTCGTTTTTCTGTGCCAAATGTTTAGTGTCCCACCGAGATTTAATGTGTTTAAAAACACACAATTTGGAACGGCACTACAGTGCCAACCATTGTCATGATTACGGTGATTTGACAGACGCCAGTCACTAATCGCAGTTGGAAGAATTGAAAGAAATTTTCAAGCAGCACTATTCTGTATTATTATTTTAATTTGAAAATGCTTGTTTACAAACGGGAATGAAGAAATGATTGAATTATCTGAAGATCAGTACAATTGTGACTTGCCGTATTTTTGTCTGACAGGGGATTGAGGAGAGTGAGGTTGGTGGACTCATTTTACGAGCAAGCTACAAATGTTCGCTGCGAATTGGCAAGCTGGGAAACCCTTCATGGAAGGGGATTTAATCAAGGGGTGCCTAATGGACGCGGCAGCATGTATTTGTCCTATGGAGCTAGTTGAGAAATTTGACAAAATCTCTCTTTCTCCTCAAACTGTTGCTCGCAGAATAGACGATATGGCCGTTGATATGGAACAACAATTAATGGAGAAGGCAGCACATTTTGTGTCCTTTTCCATCGCCCTCGGCGAATCAACCGACATTACGGACACAGCTCAGATCGTTTTTTTCATTCGAGGGGTGGACAAACGATCTTCGGGTCACCGAGGATTTCCTGGACTTGATAGCTCTCGAAGAAACCGTTACCGGTTTCGATATTTTCCAAGCTGTGGAGGGTGTTTTGAGTCAATGGGATTAAAATGGGAGCGGTTGACGTGCGTATCGACGGATGGAGCTCCTGCTTTACGTGGTCTACGCACGGGGATCCTCAGCTATGTAAAATTAAAAAACGCTGAGAGCAGTAGTAGTACCCTAATGGCGGCGATCCATTGCTTGATACACCTGGAGGCAAAGTGTGCAAAAGTCGCTAAGCTTAAACACGTAATGGGAACAGTTGTGCGAATGGTAAATTTTCTTCGCTCCCATGGATTCACGCACCGTCATTTCAAAGAGTTCTTGGATGACAATTAAGCAGAGTATCCGGATATCCCGTACCATGCAGAAGTAAGATGGCTGAGCAAGGCGAAGGTGCTTCATCGTGTTTTTTTTTGCTTGCGGAACGCAATAGATACCTTTTGTCACATGAAAGGGCGGCCCTAAATTTTGCGTGATCCTAAGTGGGTGGCGGACTTAGCATTTTTGAGTGACATTACTGCCCATCTAACATTTCGCTTCAGGGAGAAAAGCACAATATCTGCAATTTGGTTGAAAAATTCAAGCTTTCAAAAGAAAATTGATTTTGTGGGAAAACTTGCGTGCAAGGAACACCGGACATTTTCCATTGCTTGAAACAGTGAAAGAAGGTGTCGACTTTGATGAGTACTTGCAGGTAATTCGCCAATTACAAGAAGAGTTTGAAAAGAAATTTTCAGAATTATCGGAACTCCAAGTGGTGTTAGATGTATTTGTTCGACCATTTTCTCTTAGTACAGACGTTCCAAGCTATTTCAATTAGAATTGATTGAACTGCAGTGAAATGTTCGTCTTAAAGACCGATTTCTAATGTCACGAAGTTTAGAAGAATTTTACAGCGGCTTTCCGCAAGAAGAATACCCCCTTTTGTATAAACATGCATGTAAAGTTCTGTCAATGTTCGGCTCAACGTACATTTGTGAGTGTTTCTTTTCGGTTCTTAAGCTTACTGAAAGTAAACATCGTGCAACGATGAATGATAGAAACTTGCGCAATTGTTTAAGAATAACTGTGTCCAGAAATATTGTACCGAATTTGGAGAAGATTGTGTACTCCAAAACTAAAAGCTCGTAGAAACGACTGAACAGAAGTCTCTCACGGCCTGTACTATCTGTTCATAATAGTAAAATTTTGTTGAATTTTCCTCTCAGATATGTTAAAATTTCAGTTTTGAATAAATTACAGCATTCTTTACTTAACACTTGATTTTGTTTCCTGCATATTCTATACAACGGAGTACCTTTCGATTTGTATATGCGGTATAGGCCTATTTGTTATGGCAAAACAGCCCTATCAATGTGATGTCAACAAACCCACAAAAGCCATCGGCCGCACAACTGTACGTACATATCTAGTCAGCGCGGTCCGAACATCGTCCGTCTGTCTTAGGTCCCCTCGCTGCCACACTGTAGTGGTGGTAGGGGAAGGAGCGCTAGGCTGACAGCCCAGTGCTCCCCGAGCGCGGGCGCGCTCTCGGAGCGCAATGACTGGATGGCCCTGGTCTAGAACTTTCCTTGACCTCCACTTGCAAGTATCCGGAGTTAAGATCCAGCGTTTAGATCCACTCACTTGTTTCAGCGAGTCTTTCAGGTCAGGCATTGGGTAGGCATGTCTAACGGTCTTCTCGTTCAACCTGCGGAAGTCCACACACAGTCGATACTCCCCATTCTTCTTCTTCAATAGGATGATGGGGAAGCCCAACAGGATGTAAAGGGTTCGACGAGACCTTGCCCTTCCATTTCTTGAATCTTCTGGATGATGAATTTGCGCTTATCCGGGTTGATTGGATATGGAAGTTGCTTGATCGGCGAGGAAGCGCTGCATTCAATGGTGTGCGTTACCGTGGTAGTCCACCCTATATTATTGGCGATGACTTCCAGAAAGTCCTTTAAGGTGTGTCTCAGCTCCTCTTCTTCACTCGGTCGAAGATGCGTTAAATGGATATCTCCCGGGTCTACCTCGACTTCCGTATCGTTGCGAGTCCGGAAATTTCCGTCGTACTAGGCGATCGTCAGACATTTGTCTTTTCCCAAGAAGACTTCATGAGCTGCATAGTCTAGGATCACCTTATATTCCACCAGAAAGTCATGACCTAATATGATGTCATGTATCAGGTTCTGAATCACTGCAACATCAATTTCAATAGGCATGTTCATGTATTTAGCGGTTCGGTTAGTCTGTCCTTGAATGGGATAGGTTACCCTGTCCGCTGCTCCCACTACCCTTCCAAGATAGTGAGACTTCATAGGCGGTAGTAATCTGGCGATATTCCCGTTGACAAATGAATGGCTAGCTTGGCTGTCGAATATGGCTGAAAAATTCTCGTTGCCTATCCTTAAGATGATAACTGGGCGGGGTTGGCCTGTTCTACTCACAATCTAACCAATCCCTCTCCTACTTGACCAGGGTTGCTTGTCTGTCATGTCTTGAGGCGCATTCCTGTTCCTGGTCCCATCCCCCCTCAATCCAGAATGTGCTGGACCTAGTGTTCCGACGTCAAGGCCGGGCACTTGATCTTCAGGTGTCCCGCTCTTCCACACTGGTACCACTTCCTAACTGCGCTGGTCTCTTCCGTAGCTTTGTTCCTCCTCCAGCTGGGTGATGATTCTGCGTAGATCATCAAAGAGTCTTGGTTGTGATACTTTCACTAGGGTTCGAATCTTATCGTGGAGTAGCTCTATGATGTCTGATAAGATCCCGTTTTTGCTTCCATCCAGGTGCAGATACTTGAATAGTTTGTACTTCTGTAGGACGAAGGCGCTAGCTCTCATGCCAGCGGGTTGTGCCTCAGTCAGTAGCTTCCCTTTCACGGAGCTTTTCACCCCTTCGGAATCAAACCTAGCGAGGAATTCCCTCTTGAAGTCCGTCTAGTGTAAATTTTAACCCTTCAAGTTATTCCTCCAAGTAGCGGCTTGCCCCTTTAATCACGGTGTGATGAGTTGCACGAAGATGTCCTCTGGTAGATTAGTCCTTCCTAACAGACTGACCGATCCATCGATGAAGCTAGTCGGGTTCTCTTCCAGTCGCCCGTAGAATTCCGGAAGGCTCTCTATAATCACCTTCGGGTCTACATGTGCTGTATTGCCGGTTAAGTTTGAGAGGGTTAGAGGTGTGGTGATACGTCCTGTTTGAGTTAATCTATCATCTACTGCATGAAGGATGCTTTCCGTTATATTCTGCATATCTCCCTTGATGGTCGAAAACCAGTTTTTCTATCCTCCCTTCAACAGCAGAAATACGGCTCCCAAAATTTCCCTCGACGGCAGAGATACAGCTTTCAAAATTTCCCTCAGTGGTAGAAATCCTCCACTCAACCTGTCGCTTTATTCCGGAAACCTGGATTTCCACCTCATCCTTGAGGTTCGAGATATCCCCTTCCAGCTGGCTTACTCTACTATCGATCTTGTCAACCTGCCCCAGTTTTGACCTGATGCCCAATATCTGCTGCGTTAATCGATTGGTGACGTTGCTAATTTGCAATGAAATTTTGTAATTTACGGTTGAAACTTTTATTCTATACCCTGTTCAACTTTGTAAACCTGCGTGTACACTTGTGATATTTGTCCACTTAAAACTGAGTTAGTTTGAGAAATTTCACCCCCTTCCCTCCAACTCCGCCTCTGCCCCGTTCTTGCTTCCACATATGACTCATAGCTTAGTTCCTCTCCACACATCCGGCTCCATGGCATGCTGAGCAATGTGATTTTCATACTTTTAGTTTTCTTTTGTTTCCATTTGTTTTCAATCATCCTTTCTTCTTTTGTTTTTCTTTAGGTTGTTTATGCTCCGCATCGAACTGAGAAGCATAGGTCTTATACAGAGAAAAGAGAGCCTTCACCTTTATAGCTTTCCACTGCTTGACGTACCGAAACACTTAAAACTTCAAAGCCGTTGTTGTACATCAATTGCATTTAAAAGTTGTTTCTCTACTTAGAGATCCATTTTACTCTGTCACAACAAGACAACTACTTCAAGATTTCAATGTGTATATTCAAGATTTTGAACACATCCTCATTAAGACTCAGCATTAAAGCTTGGATTTCCTCCTCACATCAAGATTAATCAAGACTATCATCTCTTAAATACGTTATAACAAGAAGAATAATGTTTTTTAAACTTTAATGTGGATTTTCCGTCAAGGACTATCTTACTTTCCTTGTTAACACCCGTCAATTACACTTTATAATCTCCTATCTCTCTAATAAGAGACAATTAGCTAAAAATACAGTGGACAACTAATTGCCAGTCAAGCAGAGGCTGGAAACTTGTTGAGAATCCATGAAGCTCTAAAATGCAATCAGGAAAAATATGTTTAAACTTTAAACGACATGCATAGTTACAGTACTACCAAAGTAGAAGAATTTTGAAAAGAACTTAAAATAGTTCATGGTAAAATGGCAGCAATGCAAAGTGAAATCAAGACTAGCTGTTCATTCATGAAAAATGAAGTCAAACGGATGATAATCACATCAGTGGCTAGTGAAGCTCAGGAGTTTAATGAGAGGTTGACAACCATTAAAAAGGATCTTGTGGAAAATATTGACTAACACAAGAAAGAAGTTAATATCAGCATTAAAGAGATAGGTTCAGAACTGAAAGGGGCCAAGTAGGAAATATCAGCTATCCAACTGAAATGGACAGGCCAATTTAAAGGAGCATGTGAAGATATACAAGTAGATAGAGGACTTTGCCAAGAAATTCAATTGAATCAAGAAGTCTTATTAGACCGACTTGATAGTACACTACTGTAAAGGAAAACGAAGACGAAATTGAGAAAACGAAATAGATCGTCAAGAAAGAACTTAAATAAAGCACTAAATGTAGTCAGTGTAGTGCAAGAACTGATAATAGGAATATCCGAAGACATCAAAAGTAAAGGCGTTGAAAATACATAACGGAAATTCTAGAATTCTTACAGTTTCCATCATTGAAAATAAACATAATAAGGATGAGAAATTAGTGACAGGACTAGTCAGTTCTACTCCCAGAGATAATTCTGAATTTAGAACCAAAGATAAAGAAAATGTCAAAAGTGAATCTACTACTCATATGATCAGTGAGCTTAATCAACCTCTGATTATTAATATGCAGGAAGATCAACCTCGTAAATTCAACAATCAGAAAGGTTCCACTCCCAAAACATTTTAACACGATTTACAATAATATTTTCGCCGTGATAAGATATCACTGAAGGGACAGTTACGGACAACTGAAAAATTCTTAGACAGTTCAGTTTATTCTTGGTACCAGGCATATAACTACTCACTTGATGATTCTGAAGGCTTTAAAACTACATTCTTGGAAAAATACTGGAATACTGACATCCAGCATAGCCTAAAGGCTGAGTTGTATGCTTGTAAATATTCTTCATCTTTACCAACAAAGTATGCTGAGTTTTTATTAATCAATTCAGGAAAATGCGAGAACTTTATCCTCCACCTTCTGAGTCCGAATTATGTAGAGTAATTTTAAGACAATTACTGCCGGATATCCAAAGGATTATGATCGCCACAAATCTTCAGACAGCTATGGACACTGAAAAATTATTCAGGCAACTTGATATGATGTCTAAAGAACCTGAAGTCTAAAGAACCCCCAGTGAACACTAGGATTTTAATCATGAAATCAGAGTCGTCTTTGAGACAGTAAGGAGTGCGGATGTACTGAGTAGTGCGCGGAGCAGCGGAACAATGGGTAACACGTTGACCCAGTACAGGATAGCGATTGGGAGATGGAACGGCATAAATGGAAGCAAAATGGAGACAAGAATGGAGCTGAAAGGTGAAAAAAGAAGGGTGGTGGCTACTCTACTGGTGGCGGCGGTGGTAATGGTGCTATTGATAATAGGAGGGGTGGAAATTAATCCTGGCCCAGGACCAGTGGGCTCCATTGGATGGGAAGAATTTGAAGCAATAAGAGAGATGATAAGAGAGGCTTGTCAGACAGAACAAATAAAGGAAATGTTTAGAGAGCTATCCAAGGACTTTATGGACCTAAAGTCTAATATTAAGGAAGACGTAAAGAAGATATTAGAAGAGGAAGGATGTAATAAAGACGAGTTGGACGTGTTGAAACAGAAAGTAAGAAGCTTGGAGCGGGACCTGAGAGAAACTAAGAGACTAGTAGAGAGGGGTGTGCAAGATAGTGTGAGAAAAAATATTTTTATATATGGTGTCCAAGAAGAAGAAAAAGAAACAAAAGTGGAACTAGTATATCAAGTGGTTGAAGTGATCCAGAATAGAATGAAAATCAATTTCAGTGAAGTAGATATAGACGATGTGCAACGTGTGGGGAAAATGAAGGGAAGAAGTCCAATCAGTGTGAAATTATTATCCACCCTGATGGCTGACATTGTGATAAGAAATTCGAGCAATCTAAAAGGAGAGAAAGTGTGGATACGAAGGAAGATGAACAGAGAAAACATCGAGAAGAACAGGATCCTAAACAGACACTTAAAAGATGCAAAAAACAAGGACTCGAAGCATATATCAGAGGACAACAATTGGTGGTTGGAGACGGAAGATGGAATCGTATATGGGGAGTAAACCGGCTAAAAAAACTGGATGAGGAACACCAACAACAACAGGAGGAGTCCGGGACGACAGAGGGAGCAGCAAGGAAGAGCGCTAGGAGAAGTGGTAGTGACATAGTGGAGAGTGATATTACGGAAGTGAGCGAAGTCCACACCAGATCCGGTGCAGAAAGTAGATAACTGCTGACCAGCAGAGCCAGCAAGCAGATGGTCGAGACTGCAGAGACCTTGAAGAGTCATCGCAGTGTAGAGATGGAAGAAGCAAGTAATGTGTCACAAGTGGGACAGAGCCAAATAAAAAGTGCAGTTGAAGACAATAGGAGACAGGGTAAGGATTCACCCTCACCGAATAAAAGGAATTCAGAAAATAAAATAGAGAGAAGACAGGTATTAAGTAAGGAAAGATCATTAAGTTTGAAGGATTTATGGGGAAAGAGAAAAGGCGTAGGCACGGAGAAAGGGAAGGAGGATGAGAGAAATGAAGGAGGGGATAGAGATGGAGAAGAATTACAAGAAAGAGTGGCAAGGAATAGGGGTGGAAGTGGGGAAGTACAGAAGCAGAGAGGGGGAGGGAAAAAATAACTAGAGATGATAATAGGGTTGTGGAATATAGAGGGGTTGATGGGGAAACTAGGAAATAAAGAAATAGAGAAATTAGTCAAAGAGTTTGAGATCATTGCCCTAGTAGAGACTTGGCTAGGGAAAGGGATAGCAATCGAATGGGATGGGTATAGAGTAGTCAACGTCACAAAGAAGAAAATAGGGAGGATGGGAAGGAATCCGGGAGGGATAACAGTCTTAATAAAAATGAGATAGTAGGGAGAGTAGAGAGAATACAAAATGAGGCAGAAGGGGTGGTGTGGTTTAGAGTTAAAATGGGAAGAGAAGAGAAAGAGGCCATTTGTATAGCTCTCTTGTACAACCATCCTAAGGATTCAGTTTATGCGAATAAAAATTTTTTCGAAGATCTGGTTGAAGAAATAAATAAAATTAAAGGTACATATATGGAAGATGGAATGATACTAATAGGAGATAGGAATGCAAGAGTGAGTAATAGGGTACCGAATTGTGGGAGGGAGGATAATGAAGTGAGAGGGTACAAAAGAAACAGTAAAGACAAAAAGATAAATAGTAATGGTGTAAAGTTGCTAGAGCTATGTACTATAGAAAAATTATATATTTTAAATGGATGGATGAAGGGAGACACTACGGGAGAACTGACATTCATCACATCAAAGGGAGGGAGTGTGGTAGATATAGGAGTAAGCTCGGAGACAGCTTTAAGGTAAATAATAAGTTTTGAGGTGGTAGAATGTGGGTTAACAGATCAAATGCCCATTAGGATAAAATTAAGAGAGGAAAATGGTGAAGCAAGGAGAGGGTTAAGAAATAGGATGAGGCATAAAGAGAGATTGAAATATATTTGGAATGAAACTACGATTGAGAAATTGAGATTGGAGTTAAGTGAGAGGGGAGATAGTATAAGAGTAGAAGCTGAAAGAGTGCTAGAAGAAGAGGACATAGATAAAGCCTTAAAAATAATAGAGCGTCCTGTATGGGAGGTGGGAAAGAAAGTAAAGATAAGAGAAGAGGGAGACAAAATCAGAGCCTCGGGATGGTTTGATGAAGATTGTAAGAGGGAACGTGAGATAGTTATGTCAGCACTAGCAGAGTTTAAGAAAGGAGGGAAACAAGAAAAAAGACAGGAATATTCTAAACTAAGAAGAGAATACAAGAAGCTACTGAATGAGAAAAAGAAATGCTGGAGAGAGACGGAAGCAGAAAGAGTGAACACATATTGCAAAGAGAAAAGATTTGAGAGGATATGGGAAACCATTAACAAACTTAAGAGAACTAGGCCTACGGGGAAGGGAGCAAGCATAGAAGAAAACGAGTGGGTAGGATATTTTGCAGGTCTTTTGAGTGGGAGAGGAGATTGACATGGGGAAAAAGTAGGACATTTATCCGAAGAGATTTGCAAGTAGGAGTACAGTTACTAGATGGGGAAATAACAATCCAAGAAATAATTAGTGTGTTAAGTAAAATAAAAACGAAAGTAGCGGGTGGGGCGAATGGTATTACCAATAGAGTATGGAAGGAAGTAGGGACAAACGAATCGATGTTGAAGGTGATGGTAATTTTTTAACAAGATATAGGAATCGGCGAAATTTCCTAGTGAATGGAGAAAAGGAGTATTATGTCCTATATACAAGAATAAAGGTAGTCGAAGTGATCCTAGTAACTACAGAGGAATAACACTCCTTGACTCGTTATCGAAGGTATACACAGGAATTTTAGCCAATAGGATTTTAAATTGGGCAGAGAAGAATGGAAGGATTTCGGAGTATCAAAATGGGTTCAGAAAAGAGAGAAATTCTGTGGATAATATATGGATTTTGGATACTTTAATTACGAAATATGTCAAGATAGCAGGGATGAGATTATATGTAGCAGCAATAGATTTGGAGAAAGCCTTCGATACAGTGAATAGGAAGGCGTTGTTTACTAGGTTAAGGGATATCGGGCTATCAAAGAAAATGAGAATGGCAATAGAAGGGATATACGAGGAAGTAATGGTGATGATTAAATTACAAGGGGTGAATTGAGTAAGTGTGTTGAATCCAAGAGGGGTGTAAGACAAGGCTGTAAACTGTCACCGATATTGTTTTTATTGTTTATAAACAATATATTAGACGTTCATGGAGGCGAGGGCTGGCAATGTCCTTGGATAAACAAACGGGAAATACCTGGACTGCTATTTGCAGATGATTTATTGATTTTGGCACTAACAGCAAGGGGGTTGAGAAAAGGGCTAGCAGAGGTGGTGGAATATACAAAAAGATGGGCACTTAGAATAAATGTACAGAAGACACAGATAATGGTATGCAGGAAAAGGAAAGACAAGAAAGAAAAGACATTTTGGATAGTAGAACAAGAAGAAATCAGAACAGAAAAAAATTGAGTACTTAGGAGTGATAATTAGTAGCAATGGAACATGGAAAGACCAGACCAAAACAGCTAAATTAAAAGGGAGAGGAACACTGGCTGTAGTGGGGGTATTGGAGAATAAATTCCCTGATATTAAATACAAAATTCAGAGAATGGTGTTCCAATCAATGGTTAAAAGAAAAATGTTATATGGGTTAGAAGTGTGGGGATTGGAGGAGAATAGAAATGAATTAAACCGTGTGGTGGCAAAATTTAGTAAGATTATGATGGGGGTTCCTAATTGTACTGCTAATGTGGGGACTAGATTAGTTTGTAAAGAATCGATAGATATTACTATAGCAAAGAGGATAATGAAATATTGGATGAGATTGGAAGAAGGAAAAGGAGGAAATTTATTACAAGAGGTGTATAGGTTGCAGAAAAGTATGGAGAACGAAGAGCAGTGGGTGAATAAATGCAAAAACAAATTACGAAAGATAGGATTAGAAGAATGGTGGGAAAGACGGGGGGAGAGAGAAAAGATTGGGTATTGAGAAAGTTAGAAAAGAGAGTGGCTGATATAGAAAGACAGAATTTTTTATAATGGAATGTAGGGAAAGAGACTCATTATCAGTATTAAACAAATTAGTGGAAATTACGAACCCAAGAACCGAATTTGAGGGTAGAAGGGGTAAAAGAGGATTATACTGGTGGGTATGGGAATCCCAAAAAATTTAGGATGGATAGGTCGAGAAAATAAGGATAGATGTATTTTATGTGGAGAGGTATGGTCGGATATACATATATTTTCTAAATGTAGTGAATTAAAAGAGATAAAAATGAAAGTGTTGAATAAAAAGGAGATAGAAAAAGTAGAAAAGGATCATAAGATGACGACATGGTTATGCAGAGAATGGGAAAGAGGAACAAATATATCAAAATATTTAAATTTGGTTAGAGCTAGGTTTGTAAAGAAACTAAGTGAACAATAGGAAGGTATTATGATCCAGATAATGAGTGCCAAAAGAAAAAGATTGTACTATAGCGTTGGAGATAATGATATTTAGGCTAAGTGATGCAGATTAATAAAAAATTGTGATTAATAATTCTAGGTCAAAGGGACGAAAATAAGAAAGAAATGTGCTAACTATAATAGGTATGTATAGAAAGGTGTAATAGTGAGTGGTTTTTTAAACTAAGTGATGAAAATATGAGGAACAACAATGATGAGTAAGATAACTGTTGATATGTGGCCAATTTCAGTAAAAAAAAAGTGAAATAGATTAACATTAGATCATAGTGGATAGAAAAAATTAAACAGGGTAAACAGGTGTATTGAAACTGGTAATTTAAAGAAATGTGTAATTAATTAGTGGGTAAAAAATCTAAAAGAGATAAATAAGAGGATAGATCGGTGAGGAATAAGGAAACTGTAAAACTGTTGACAGTCCAGTGTTGTTAAATGGTGTTTTTGTTAAAAAACTCTAAGACATAGTGTTGACAATATAGTGAATAAGTTATTATAAGGTAAATGAACAGGTGTCCAATATAGTGGATAAGTTACTATAAGATAGATGAAAAGGTGAAAGCGAAGAAGAGAGATGAAAAGAATTGGAAAAGGGAGGGAGGGGGGAATATAAGATGGAAGGATGGGTTACGAAAGACCCATCCCTAGGTGAGTAAAACAAACATGTCCACACGTAGAGATAAGGAGAATCAAGATGGGAGCTGGCAATGTGTTTTATGACGACTCAGATTAGTAGGCGGGACAATAGACAAGAGCATGACGAATCGCATGACGGTCAGGTATGCTCCTCGGCGATTCGTCAAGCAATGAATGGGAGGGAAACACGTTGCCATAGAGGTTTAGGTGGGGATGTCATCTGACCCACGGGTGTGGCTGATAGTGGTGTCATGGGCGGAAGGGATTCCCTCTCTAGCAAGGGATACCACGATCAGCCAGTTGTCGTTTTTTTATTTTTTTCTGTTAGTTGTAGTAGTAGATTATTAGTTTTAGTGTAGGGTGGTGATGCTTACGGTCCGGAAATCCGCCTCTGCAGCGCCACCATACAAGTTAGAGTTTGGAGTAAGTAGTTTTAAGGGTAAATAGTAGATATTGTTTGATTGGTGTGGGGTGGCACAGCCCAAGGTCTGATGATCCGCCTGGGGGATGCCACCAAATAAGTTAGGGAAGGTAGTTAGTAGTTTTAAGAAATATAGATTAGATATTGTTTGTTCCAGGTTTTTTTGTTTCTGTGTGTTTTGTTGTCTTTATTGCCTGTAAGCCGATGGTGTACACTAGGGTGGGCAATAAAGAGATGTTCTATTCTAATCATGAAATCAGTACCATAGAAGCAGATAAGCCGAAGGCGACTACAGCATTGAAAAAGAAGGAGGTGCAAACTCCAAGAATCTGGGAGGAAAGTTCCGGGGAGGAAAAACAAAGGAATTAATTACAGAAGAAACAGGAGAGGATATCAACTTTATACCTATCATAGGAGAGGAAGAAATATCAGATTCCAAGGGAATAATTCTCACATTCCTAAATTTAGATCATGAGATGAGAACTTCAGAGAGAGGACTCAATCTACTGAACCAAGGGGGACAGAGAAAAATAACAAGAAAGAAACCGTTATCGTGATGAACTGCAGAGAAGAACACAAGATCAAGAAAATGGAGAAGGGTAGTTCAGGAGCAGAATACGAACACAGACGTAACTGGTGCTGAATCATTAGCCTACCAGAAGGAAAAAAAGGAATGCAGAACAATTGAATCTGATCAATCAAGAAAACTGTTCAGGGGCAAAAAATACTCCAAATTTTTAATGAGTAAGAAGATTGATTCATTGTAGAATGCGGAATTCTTTTTTTTGCTAGGGGCTTTACGTCGCAATGCGAGAATTCCAGAGAAAGAAATTATCCAAATCGATTTATGGATGATACAACCTCAAGAATTATTGGAAGAGAAAAGTCAATCTGATGTTGGAAATGAAAAATTACCCATAATTAAGGCTAGGACATTTGGTTTGACAGTATCCTGTTTACTTGACACTGGAGTGAAAGTTAGTGTGACATCCAATACTTTATTGGACATATTAAAAGGAAGAGGTGATATTCCTCTTATTCCAGTTCCATATATGAAAATTAAGGGAGTAATTTGAGACAAAACTATCAATTGCATATGGCCAGCTTTTCTGAATTTAGAGATTGGCAAATGTGAACTCCCTCATATATTTATGGTCATGTCCAGAATAAACTATAACATCATACTAGGGGTTGATTTTTAAGCTATTACCAAGCATAATTTAGCTAGAAATGACCAGATAAAATTTAAGGAAAAATAATTTCTGTGAGATATTATATTTCAAGACGCAGGAGGAAGCTGATGATCAAGAATTGGTTGTTAATCGAATATCATCGTGGGAAGATGAAATTTATGTTCCAGAATAGAAGCTGCAGAGTAGTAAATCAAAATAATATTACGAGCTGAAGACAGATATTCATCCGTTTGATTTCATCAAAATTAAATTTCATGAAAGTATTGGTTCAGATAAAGAAATGCAAGATGTGGAGAACTTATTGCTGAAGCAATAAATTAGTTCTTGATAATAAGCCAGGGATTATTCCTAATTTTATGTACACCCTGCTCACAAATAGGGGCTGCCTGGCTGAGGCGGTAAAGGCATCCTCGGTTCACCCGGAAGGACGTGACTTTGATTACCCGTCAGGAAGTCGAAAAATTTAAGAAACAAGATTTTCAGTTCTGGTGGTGCACATGGCCCTGAGGTTCACTAAGCCTACACAAGAAATTAGTACCAGGTTAATTCTTGGGTGCAAAGGCAGCCGGCCGTGAGCTAACCACTCTACCCCATCAAGTGCCAAGGTTACGGATAGTGGAAGAATTTACCATCCACTTTTCGAAGGGCCTTCATGGCCTGTACGGAGATGACTTTGCTTTGCTTTTGCCTGCTCACAAATGATTGGCTAACATATAAAAATAAAGTGTATCCTATTCCAGAAAAATACTATGAAAGAGTTGGTAAAGTAATTGAAGAAACGGGAAGGGATGGCACCATTATGAAAGGAAGGACACCATATTTAAACCCTTTGGTAATAATTCCTAAATTGGATGGATTCTTAAGGATAGGTTTAGATGCTTGTGCAATTACCGCGGAAGGTATTCCACAGAACAACCCGGCTCCAAATATTAAGGACCTCATTAGAAAATTTCATGGCATAAGATATTTAACAATTGTGGATATGGTATCTTCCTCCTATCACATAGCATTGGAAGAAAAATCAAGCTTATTCACAGGATTTTTGTATGGACAACACACTTATACTTTCTGTAGACATCCATTTGGCATCTGTAATGCTAGCACAACCTTATCAGAGCACTAGACAGATGTTTAACTCCTGAAGTTAAGAGAATTACTACTAGATTTGTTGATGATCTACTTATTGCTTCAGAAACATTTGAAGAACATCTAGTGAAACTTTGTATGTTTCTGGAAAATCTAACTAGTGCTGGATTTCATGTTAATCTAATGAAATCTAAATTCTGTCAATCAGAAGTGATATTTTTGGATATATTATTGATGGGAATGGAGTAAAACCTAATCCAGTGAAGATCAATGCCATAAGCAATTTTTCCTGACCTACTAAAATATGTGAAGCAATTTCTCTTAATGTGCCAATTCTTTGCAGATCACTGCCCTAAATATACTTCAAAAGTAGCACCTCTGCAAGATTTATTACAGAAAGGGTAAAAAATGGATTTAGACTGAAGTTTCTGAAAATGAATTTGTGATCACAAAAAAGAAGCTGGTTAATAACATTAAGTTGAATTATCCAGGTTTTTACATCCTTTTATAATAGAGACTGATGCATCCAAAATTGGTGTAAGAGCAATTCTTTACCAGGAATACCCAGAAAATCCAGACCGGAAGGATTATTTACCTTTCCTCAGTAGAAACCACAGAAACAATGAGAAGAATTACACAATTACTGATTACAGATGTTGTCTGCCATCTATTGTAATGTCACCTTAGGGGTAACGTGAATGTAATCAAAATGGGGTTATTACTTCAATGCGGAATTTGGTAGAATCCCAGTAAAATATACATATATGTGCAGTGGAAATAAAAGGAAAATAAGAGGAGCTCACTGCTAGAGAAAGATGACCATTTGTACCGATGAACATAAGGGCAAGAACATGATAATAGAATCACAAATAACGTATATATATATATTGTCTTTCTGAACCAGCGGAAAGGTATAACAATTTATGATCAAGCAACAACAGTTTGGTAAGAGTTATGATAACATCTTAAAGGACTGTACAATAAAAATGGAGCGTACAAATTGGTATAAACTAATTTAGCACTTACAGTTTTTTCCTACCATACATTAATTGCCTAGACATAGGTGGTGATAAATAACAGGAGTACCAATGTCAAGAAAATATAGTCTATCTAAACCTTACAGGTGAATAATAAACTTTACAAATATAACAGCAATGAATATAATAATTACATTTACAGAGCTTGATAGCTGTAGTCGTTGAATTGCGGTCAGTATCCAGTATTCGGGAGATAGTGGGTTCGAACCCCACTGTCGGCAGCCCTGAAAATGGTTTTCCATGGTTTCCCATTTTCACACCAGGAAAATGCTGGGGCTGTGCCTTAATTAAGGCCATGGCTATTTTCTCACCACTCCTAGCTCCTTCCTGTCCCATCATCGCCATAAAACCTGTCTGTGTCGGTGCGATGTAAAGCAACTTGTAAAAAAAATTACATTTAGAACCAGTGCTGGTGGTAAGAAGTTGCTTGATAATGCAACAGTAGGTAAGAATGTGATACACAAAAAGGGAAAACGTATTTCAAGCAATCAAAATACATGTTTAGAACAAATTGTAGTGATAAGAAGCTACTTGTTAACATGTGTGTGTGTGTGTGTGTGTGTGTGTGTGTGTGTGTGTGTGTAAATATATGAAAGATGGACAGAGAAAACTTATTCCAAGGGATCACAACACATACTTAGAACCAATAGTAACAACTTGCTTAATAACACAAGGGTGTGTAAAGACGTGAAACACAAATAGAGAAAATTTATACAGAATACAAAGCTTGTATAACCTACGATTTAAAAGGGTCAGGATGGGAGGAATAGGATTCAGGAAAACATGATGTGAGATGAACGTCAGGCATGTAGATAAAGATGTCATGGAAGACGGTCATTCACTTTCGTGATGTAATATGACAGAGATAATGCAGATTTTCAGCGAAGGTTTTCTTGACTGTCCACAATGCGCAGACCACTCCTCCAACTCCTGCCAAGGTACGTGTAACAAAGAATTAAGTTAAAATTTAGATAGAATAGTCTCCATGTGTCTCGCCTCAAAATACTGCCGCAGATTGATGGGGCAGAGAAAACTCTCACGCAGCAACGAGGTCCTATGTGCTCATTTGAGTTTCGATTCCACCTGCCGAAATATGCAAGGTGGCGAGAATATATAGGAGGTAAGACGATTCCAGAAGGTATGAGCATGACAAACAGCTGAGCTGATGACGTATTACGGAAACGAAGGAAACAGATGAACATCCATTATGGCGACCAGTCAAATTTCAGCAGGAGTAAGTGGAGGAATAAACGTCAAAACATATGCAGTGTAGACATGACGAGGTTAATTCAAAAAAAGTAAAGTATATATAATACATATAGCACACGAAGTAGGATGCACACTATGCTCTAACGTATTGGAAGAAAATAATTTATTGTTTTCTGATCATCATTAGAACTGATCACCATGCGTTAATTTTTTTGTTACGAGCTACTATGGCTAGTGAGAGGATAGCTAGATGGACATTTTTCGTTCAGCAAATTTGATGTTAGATTGGAGTACTATTCAGGTAAATCCAATATTCTGGCTGATTGCCAGTAGAAATCCTTACGAAGAATCAGTTGAAATTAATCAGGTAGACCTTGTACAGGAAGACCAGGAATTTCTGAGAAGTTTGAGGTACTTTCAACAAGCTCAGAAGGGGGATAAAGATCTAAGGCAATAATAGATTATTTAATGGGAAAACTTGAACCTGGCAATCTAAAAGACAGATCAATATACTGGAAAGCTCAACAGTATCATTATCAAGATGGAACCTTGTACAAATTCATAGATCCTATGAAAGTTAAGAACAGCAGTACCTTCTAAATTCAGAGAAGAATTGATAGAATAATAGGTCATACTGGAATTGATAAAATAGTAGCATCTGTTCAGGAAACATTCATTTGAAATAAATTGAGAAAAATTTGTAAGGGGAATTCTCTGTACTTGTGACACCTGCCAAAGGGTTAAATTCAATTCTTACATGCTTAAACAGAAACCAATTCCAATCTTGCCGAAAGAACCTTGTGAGCTATTCGCAATGGATCTGTTCAGGCAAATTCCCACATAAAATTTGATTGCCACTATTGATGTTTTATCAAAATATTTGACCTTTTATTCCAGTGGTGTGCGGTGAACATGTTCGTTACCCAGCTGCAAAAAAAAAATAAAAAAGAAAGAAAAAGCAACCAGATTACCATTTCAAAATTGGTATCATGCCAGTATCATAACATAAGCTGTAGCAATTTTAAACAATGTACTTACAATTTCATCCTGTGGTGTATCGTAATTGTACAGTTATGGTTTTCACAGAAATCTACAGGGACTTTTTGTTTTTTAATTAAAATATTTTTTATTAAAATACTAATCTAAACTGAGTAAGCAATGACAGACATGGAAAGGTATTCCTCACGATGAATATTCACGAAGAATGCCACACTACCCACGAAAACTTCACATATAATACAAGAACACTGAAGAAATTCATAGTCCCTGCCACCATTACAGGCAAACCCATGAGTGCATAGCAACAAAATACAGAATTCTTGAACTTAGCGCTTGACTACGTGTTCATGCTGGACAACCTTAGTATTTTCCCAACTATATTGAAAAAATCCTCTACACGTGCCATCAGTGAATAATCCCGAAAACTTTTGTACATGCCAAAATCCAAAAATAAAATATATACTTTTATTGCAATTGATTTCATAAAATAGTTCTATGTATATTGTCAAGATGATGTGCAAGTGGGCTATACTGTTAACATATTGATATTTTTCTTGTAGCCTCTGATGCGTGGTGCTGGACACTTCGAGTGTTAACTATGTATTACAACCAACATACCTCACCCATGGTAGCTGGCCTGTTGCCGTAAGATGCTGTGAAACTCTAGGGAGATCCACAGCCCACACCCCGCCTCACTTGATAAGGAGGCTTAAAGGGCATGCGTCACCACAGCACCTTGAATTTCGCTGGGGTAGCTCCCTTTCGTGCCGGCAAAGAAATCCAGCTCGCTGGAGAGAGCTGAACTGCCGTAGAGTGAGGAGATTGTTGGGACAGCTGTTCTTGGCTTGACTTAGCTGTTTGCAATTTAAAAAAATGTTATACGGAATAATAAGAAAACGTAAATACAAAATTCTCTGCCCCAACAGCGCTGTGGTAGATGGGGTTTAGTGCAAGCCACTGTTCTATCTAATTCAAAAGACAAATGCTAAATCCATAATCTGTTTAAAGAAGAATATTATACCAGAAATGGGAAAGCCAAAAATCCTTTGACAGATCATTTATCTCAATTCATATGCATTGAATTCAAGCAGGAATTGCAACAACTGGGAATCAATCATGTAGAAATCCCTCCAGTAACCCAGCTGAAGGAATCATTCTGGAAATATATAAATATACCGCAAGGGCCAACATCATTTGTGGATAATTGCATGACCTAGGATGATAGAATTTATGAATTCTGCTGTACACAAAGCAACGAAAAAGATACCATCTGTCGTTCACTTCAACAGGTATCCATTGAGACCTTGGAGTCAGATTATCATGTGTACAAATCACAATCGATCATCTCATCATGAAGCACTCTTACAAGCTTGGGAGACCAGAAGACTGAGACGAGTCAGGAGTAAGAAATTTCATCTAACTCTGAAAGAAGACGTAATAGTCTTAGCTCAAAATCCATCAGTTTCTGATCCATCAAATCGGTGTTACGCAAAATTTGCACCTTTATTTATTGGACCTTATCGTATAATAAAGAGCTGTTAGGTCACAATGCTTATAGAATGGAAAGTTTGGATGGAACTTCTCAGGCAACCTATAACGCTGCGAACCGACGAATGTATCATAAACCAAGTACTCCTACCTAAGAATAATAAGGATACATTACGATGATGTTGGAATTAGTTATAACCATTAATCCATGTGTATCTTTATTGGAAGAGAAGAGGAAAATTTCATTTTTCTAACAAATTTATTCATTGCAATATTTCCTCTACCGAGTAACCAGCTGTCTTAAGGAGCTTGACCATGGGAGCAAGTCAGCCAGCACACCACAGCATAGAGAGGGGAAATACATCGCATTTTTATTATTCTGGATTTATCTACCGCTCCACACTCGAACCAGTAAATATTTAGATGCGAATATGAGCCAATCAGAATGAAATGAATGGTTACACCTACCCTGGGCGGCAACTATAAACAACATGCAGACACTGAATAACTCTATACCCTACTCTCTGATTTCTGAAATAATTCTCTACAACTGGCAACAAGGATGGCGAGATTCAACAAGAATGTCTAGTCAGCTGTGACCATGAGGAGCAAGCTGTACTTCACAGGTGGCCTGGCAGAGCTTGGGGAGATTGAACTTGACTTATTCACTTCAAGTACAAACTGCTTTACCTGTCGACCTAGTGTTAGCAAGTAATAGAAATTACAAGCGCAGTTTATTCATCGATGCAAGTAACGTATGATCCTGTAGCAACATTTGACTGTGTTAAATTCTGTTCGTGCACAATAGTTAATACTGGTGTTAGTTACAGCAATCCGCACGGTGAAACCACAAGGATCTCTTCTTCTTCTACTTATCCGGCGCTACAGCCCTGTGTGAGCCTTGGCCTCTTCTACGATAGTCCGCCATCTACTTCGATCCTGAGCGGCTGGTCTCCATGGGCGGATGTTCATTGCCCTCAAGTCGGCTTCAACTTCAGCGCTCCTTCTATTACGGGGCCTTCCTTGTCGCCATCTTTTATCTACTCGGGATTTAACTACTTTTCTTGGCATTCGATCTTCCTCCATTCTTTCCACATGGCCAAGCCATCGCAGTCTCTGTGCCTTAATAAATCTAACTATATCCTCCTGGTCTAATATGTTCTGTATTTCAGCATTCGTCCTTATCCTCCAACCATTCTGGTCTTGAATTGGGCCATATATTTCTCTAATAATCTTTCTTTCAAATATTCTTAATTTATTTGCGTCAGCAACTAAAAGGTTCCAGGCTTCTGAGCCATATGTCACTACAGGTCTAATAAGGGTCTTATATATTTTGAATTTTGTAGGTTTAGACAATAGACGAGATTTAAATAATGTAAAATTTGCATAATAGGCCCTGTTTCCAGCTATTATTCTACGATGTATCTCCTCACTTATTCTATTATTGTTTGTCAACATGGTTCCCAAGTACTCAAAACTTCGTACATTCTCAAACTTATGCCCATTTATTGTCAGATTATCTTGACTTCTTCTGCCCTCTATAACAGTCACATGCATATACTTAGATTTACTGTCATTCACCTCCAATCCCATCCGTTTTGCTGCTTCCTCCACAAGGACACTCGTCATTATTTCCATCATTCAATGAGCGATAATCCACAACACGCAGACCAGTGATCTCACTCACCTTTATTCGACGTGGGATCTAACCTTCAGAATGAACATCTAAACCACCGGAATGCAACCATGGTGATGATCTTCAGAACTTACCATGAGGCATGGAGCAGCCAATACCATACCAGGGGAATAGACCAACATCAAGCCAAATTTAAGTACAAATCCATGTGTTATACCTTCATTTCAGTATATTAAGCCATGATCTTCTTCTTGTCTTAGATATTGCTGTTAGATTTGATATCTTTTTCTTCTATCTTTAATAACCTTAATAGGTGTTGGATGGATAGTGACATGTGTGATGCATACTATTTATCTATGGAGTGTAATGCAAGTGCTTCTTCCAATTCAACTCTATTTTCATAATTTGACATCTAATAATCACTAAAATCATAATAAGCTTAAAGTAGACAATTAATTACCGGTAATTAGAATAATTTTTCAAATAATTGTCTTCAAACACGTGTTGAGATGACTGTATTTGTGCAATAGTATTCTTCACAAATTTAATTCGATGATTTAAGAGATGATCTTCTAATCATAACCAAATATTAGGGAATAATAATCTCTGATGATAAAAATAACTAACTATTTGCTCTTCGTCGCACCAACACAGAAAGATCTTAGGCAACAATGGAATAGGAAAGGCCTATGAGTGGGAAGGAGGTGACGATGGCCTTAATTAAGGTACAGCCCCAGCATTTGCCTGGTGTGAAAATGGGAAACCACAGAAAACCATCTTAAGGGCTGCCGACAGTGGGGTTCGAACCCACTATCTCCCGGATGGAAGCTCACAGCTGCGCGCCCCTAACCGCACGGCCAACTTGCTTGGTATTGATGATAAAAATAAGACTGAAATAAAATGTTAAATGAGGATCGGGTGTAGCTTCATGTAAAATTTTACTGAGCAATAAAATTAGTTGAGTATTTTGAGACTTGTTAATTATTATTGTGCTCGATTCAGACTGGTGGAAAATACAGGATGGTAATAGACCTTATTACTGAATTTGGAGCAGATTATGTTATGATAGAGAATATTTGTCAAGCACATGTTGATCAGAGCAACAGTTAGCTTAGATGATATTAATAACCATACATTAGGAGCTCAGCAAGCAATAAATATACACATCAAAAAATGTTTTTCATAATATGATATAATATGGAATATAAACATTTAGCCTTGTGTGTTGACTTCTATAATGCCATTCATAATCTGGTAAATATTGTTTAGAAACATCCGCATTATCGTCCGCTGTTTCAAGACCAATCGCTCCCCCCTCCCACTTTCTGCTGTCTACAGAGAAAGGGTAGACAGATCATGTCACGGCCTGTTCGCATTTGCTGCATACTGTTAGTCGCATCACCACGTCTAGACAGTTGATCACTCTAACAGGGCATGCATCTTCGCACTGATCCAACAAGGCCTAACTCAGACAGCTGTGGCAAACTGCCTAGGAGTGAACCAAAGTGACGTCGCTTGTATGAAGGAGATACAGCGGACACATTCTGTGTCTGATTGTCCGCTCCACAACAGCAGCTCAAGACCGTTCTGTTGTGATTGTAACCGGTTTCCAGTGGTTACACGACACATAGTAAAAAAGGAAAACTCAAATTACACAGCATTTTAACATCTTTGGCATAAAACAAAACATCAGATGAACTGCATCAAGTATAAAAAATGAACATCAGGTTGGGCAACGTGATGACTATAAGAAAGAGTGTGGAGCGGCATGGGAACCCTACCAGGGCCATTGGGATACGTAGGTAGCGGGTTTCTAGAAAAATCAATGGTGATCTCTTGATCTGCGATATTATTTTCCAAAATATACATTACGAAGAAAATTCATAACAAAATCCATCAATTCAAAAATCCAGGTATGATATCTCAAAACAACAAATTGGATGTAAATTGCCAAAGGCTTTTACAAAAACAATATTAAGTGAACGTTAAAGCGCTTTCAGACAGTCGCGCCACATAATGGAAACAAGGGAAAAATCAGAAATACTTAAACTTGACGCAGAGGACAGTTCAACTTGCTGCCACACCAAAAACTCTTCTGGTGCAGGGCAGAGGAAAAACTAGCGTGCGTCAAGTGATACATATTTACTGCAGGCAAACCCCGAGAGAAACAAAATTAATCTACTAAACACATGGTTTAAAAAACTAAAAGAAAAGGGGAATGCCTCCAAAATCAAACAGGCAGGCCCAGCTGAAAATCTAAGGCATCTGAATAATTGAGTGGTGAATGTGGGTGAGAAGGGATAAACTCCTAAGTGAAAATACAAGCAGATATTAAATATAAATTAAGACTGAACTGAAACCAACAGCGCTTTCCCCAGGGCAGCCCATCCTGGGAGAGAGGATCGCCGACATGCGTCTGATCGCTGGACTGACGAGAAACGAAAAGACCACGAAATTTTGCCTCGCTCCCTTAAGAAGGCAAAGCTGTCCCCAGTGTGATAACCGAGTAACCAATTGACCATAGAAGCTTCCCTCTCGCTACCCAGATCCACCAATCAAAACCCCTTACCATGTTGTGAGCTTTTCACAATATTCCAGAACTACACCTAACCACAATCGCGAACTTTCCATCTTCCAAAATTAGTAAAATCATGCTTCTAGAATCGACAGGGGTGGACACACCCTGTTCCGAATGTCTGCGTCACGAAAACTTCCAGAACATTACAAAATATCACTCAACAATAATATTAATTTACAATTTTGTAGTTACATGTCCAAATTTAGAGAGGTATAAGGAATACAAATGAAATACTCCACAATAATATTTTACACCACATAGTAAGCGTTTCTTTGAAAGGGACATATTCCACAGGTCATATCCAAGATGATATTTTACACAACATAGGAAATGTTTCTTTGAAAGAGACATATTCCACAGGTCTCATTCTTCCTCCGCCCCCTGAAAATCGACCTACGCTCGACAATTACCATCGGACTAACCTGGGAAGGGTTTGATCACACAAGGAAACGCATACACCATAGCACTGACATGTTGTAAAACTTAACATAATGGCAATCACAAACAATTTTCAAGAATACAGTGTACTGATAGGTCTCAGAAAGTTCGACAGTCACTTTAGTGACAAGCATAATTTTCTTCAAGATGAACTTCCAATAAAAAAATAAAATGTCACTACATTAAAGGTCCATTCTGTAACTTGAGGTATTTTAAGATGTACATATAAACACAACATAAATATCAAAATGTGATAAGCATAAAAAATCTTCAAAAATTGCTTCACCCTTTTAACTCTGTCTACTGAAAAGTATGTATTACTCATTGCTTCCATAATATGTCAGTAATTCAGAGCCCATTCATTTTCCTGTAAGAAAGCGTCCACTGCCTCCTTCTTAGCAAAGTTTGGAATAAATTGATATTGCATGAGTTTTCATATTAGTCATAGGATCGAAGTCACCCAACTTAACCACTGGTTATTGCTGATGATGTGGCTGCTGACACGGCCATTTGCCAACAGCCTCCATACAAGTTCAGTCCAACCTTGGTCACCAGGCAAGTTGCAGCGCAGCCCATCCGTATCTTGAACCAACGGTTAACGGGCAGAGAGGTGAGGCGCAGTCTAGTAAGACTGCCGCCATCTGGACATTTGGCCACTGGATTGCTGTGCCGGATGAAAGTGCCCATGTCATACAGGGTGCCTCCCAACTAGGCACGTTAGGTTGCTGTCAGGTGGAAACCGTTATCGCAGCCACTGCAACATAAACCAAGACGCAGCACACAGAGGAATACTTAAGGCAAAGCCACCCTGCCGAACGGTGGCTCACTGAGTTTCGTGTAGAGACCCCCTCCCACACCAGGGACTTGGGGCATCCAGACCCTGGGGCAAGCACTATTGATACATATCAGACAACATAAAAGATGGGTGAAAGAAAAAATAAAACTACAGGAGTTTACCCGGAGTCAGAAATGTTAGGGGAATAATTTCCAATCAGTGACCCTAAACTAAAACCTACCTAACTTACTTATCATACTAAACCCATTACACTAAAGTAAACACGGGCTTAAAGAGGATACCTAATATATTTATACACAACAATTACAATTCCTGTCACTAAATCACTCAAATAACTTATGATTAAAATCAAATCAAATCAAAATCTCTTTATTTGCAAATGAGGTGTCTACCTCGGTGGCAAATGGTACACTAAAATACATTATTGTCAAGCACTAAATATTAAATTAACAAGAGAAGAAAATTTTTCCTATAATACAATATTATACAATTTACGCTAACAATGCTTTCTATTAAACACACAGCTCATCCTTAATAAATTTATATTGTTTACAAAATTCTAATTATAATATCTCCTGTACTACTTACAAATATAGTCAACTGATATACAGTATGTGGAATTGCTTCAAATGATACTATAAAACTGGTATAACATTAATATTTACATTGCATTTATTTATTTACTATTTTTTTTACCCGTTCTGGATCCTAAGTAGCATAACGACCTGCTGCGTCTTAACCAGAGCCCCTTTTGCCACCACTTTTCAGAGTTCCTGAAGGGCCTTCACAGCTACCGTAGCGGTCCCAGGGCCCTCGAAGTCCCCACTGTACTTCACCCCTACAGGCAGTCCCCTACTTTGGCTGTCCAAACTCCTTAGGGTACAGAGATAACTAGTACGCGCTGGCTACCATCCAAAATCTTATAAATACCTTACAACTAAATCTACATGGTCACAAAAAACAGAATTTACCCATCCCTATACAACTTACGATACCTTTACCCGTGAAAGATGTACTCTGCTGATCCTTTTCCTTTCGGGATCACTCACTAATAACGACACTGGGGTAAGGAACTTTAAGATGGTGCAGAGACCTCGAAATCTGGGTCCAACTTACTGATAACATGGTCCGCAGCACTACTTACAGGATGTGTTTTAACAAACACCCGGTCACCCACAGACAGATTGTGCGGTCTTCGCCCGTGATTGTAATTACGCTGAAGAACTTCAGCGTAATAAATTTTCAAGTTTTTTCTTGCATGGTGCCAATTAGCACGGATCTTTTGGGGATTGGCGTCGTCTGGCAGAAGATAATTAATGGGCCACAGATTTGAAAGTGGAGAATTTAGGGTGAAGGCTAGTATTAATGAAGCAGGAGTTTGCCTGACTCTCATGGATGGCAGTGTTGAAAGCAAATGACAACCAACTTAGTGACGAATCCCACTTAGAGTGGTCAGCAGAGTGAAAAACAATGAGAGAAGATTACGATTTACCCTTTCAGCGTAATTTGGCCTTGGATAATACGGGGTAGTGGTTGCATGAGCGATGGAGAGATCAAAACAGAAATTACGGAACTGCACAGGTCTAAATGAAGCAAAGATCTGTTTCAAGCAAGAGATGGTAGTGTTAGCATTAGCCATACGAGTTGGGAACAGCCACGTAAAACACGAAAATGCGTCAACACACACAAGTATGAAACGATGCCGCTCCGTGACCTCAGGAAAGGACCAATGAAATCTATGAACAATCTCTCCATGGGACGAGAAAAATGCTCGGATGACAATAGACCTAGGCGAGTATTAGGAGTGGGTTTACTGATGGTGCAAGTTTCACAAGATTTAACAAGGGTGCGGATTTCACCATCCGTGGATTTCCAAATGAAGTGTTTACAAATTTTCTCTCTAGTTTTGAAAATGCCAAGATGACCCCCCACTGGGGATTCATGAAAATACCTGAAGAGAGCTGGAACTAGGTTAGCTGGGACGACAATTTAGGGGTCTCTGTAACCGCGAGCAGGACAACACAAGACACCATTCCTAAGGACATAAGGCTTAACGTGTTCACCAGATTTAATCCTGTCAATAATAGCTTTTAATTCAGCATCGTCTCCCTGATGTTTAGTTATATCTTTCAAAAGGAAGGGAGAGTCGGTGAGAACTAAATTCACAAAGGCCGAAAATTTTTCAGGAGAGGGATCTTCAGGCTCTGATTGAGGATCAGAACTGCCTGGATTGTACATCCTACTGAGGCCATCAGCCACAACGTTTTCAGTGCCAATTATGTGATGAGCTTCAAATTGGAAGACTGAGATGCGTACTGCTCAACGCGCAAGACGACAGGTCCTTCTTAATTAAGGTACAGCCCCAGCATTTGCCTGGTGTGAAAGTGGGAAACCACGGAAAAACATCTTCAGGGCTGCCGACAGTGGGGTTCCAACCCACTATCTCCCGAATACTGAATACTGGATACTGGCCGCTCTTAAGCGACTGCAAGATTTTGCTACTGACTGCAACCTCTATGAATTTGAACGTGTCCCGTTCGCATTAAGTACATGCACTGCTGTCCTTACTCGGTTACTAAATTTCACGGCCGCTTCCTTCCCAGTCCTAGCCCTTTCCTGCCCCATCGTCGCCATAAGACCTATCTGTGTCGGTTCGACGTAAAGCCAATAGCAAAAAGTAGCAAAATCAGTGAGGTGTTTGGATTCCACAGCAAGAGGTATCTGATAATATGCCTGATTCAAGTCAAAGGTGGTAAAAAATGTGGTATTAGCAAACCAAGAAAAATAAGAGTGCAAATCAGGAAGGGAACAGATTGAAGGACCACTTTCCGGTTGAACATCCCATAGTCAACGACAGGACGATAATCACCCTGCGGTTTAGGGACAAGAATCATGGGAGAAGAATAAGCCGTTTGGAAGGACGTATCACTCCTTCAGTGAGCATTTGGTCAATAATAACCTTAAGGGCTTTCATTTTGGGAGGCGACAGCCGATACGGAGAAGAGCGAAGAGGTATGTTAGCAGTGACTTCAATTTTGTACTCCAAACCATTAGTTACACCTAACTTGTCAGTAAAGATATCAGTAAATTTATCGCAGGGATTCCTAAGTTGGTTGGCCTGATCATCAGGTAAATGGTAAAAATCGAAAGCTTTCAGTTCACCCGTATCTTCAGGAACAGAATGAACGTGACAAGGCAGAATAGGGGAGCGATTACAGAGTTCAAAAGTTCTTGTGGAAAATGTAAAATGGAATCTGTTGAACTGCAGGTCCAAAATCATGCCAATTTTAGCAATAAAATTTGCAAGCAAAGTAAAGGGACAGGATAAATCTTTCGCCCCTAGTACTGGAAATTTCCTTGTGCGAAATCACGCACTCTTATCTTGAAATCTAGGGATCATACAATATTCAATGATTTAGCATTAGCAGCATGGCAGGTTCTTCTCCTTTCTTCATGGGGCCTGTAAAATTAGTTCCTAATTAGCGTCGACCTTTAATATCTTTTGCTACCATGTTTTTCCTTCATTCCCACCTAGATATAGTCCGACTCGTTGGCTGAATGGTCAGCGTACTGGCCTTCGGTTCAGAGGGTACCGGGTTCGATTCCCGGCCGGGTCGGGGATTTTAACCTTAATTGGTTAATTCCAATGGCCCGGGGGCTGGGTGTTTGTGCCGTCTCCAACATCCCTGCGACTCACACACCACACATAACACTATCCTCCACCACACTAACACGCAGTTACCTACGCATGGCAGACGCCGCCCACCCTCATCGGAGGGTCTGCCTTACAAGGGCTGCACTCGGCTAGAAATAGCCACACGAAATTATTATACCTAGATATACGTGCTCCCTTCACAAAGCTGCAGGTTGTTCTTATTGGGTCTTCTTGGATTTTTTCTCTTCTTCACATGCTAGTCCTCGAGTGGAGAGTCTGATTCTACACAGCGCCTCATATTCGAAAAGTATATGTTCAGCTGATTCCCCTGCTTCATTGCATTTCCTACATATGTTGTCTCTTATTACTCCAATTCTGTGTAGGTGTTTTTTCAGATGGCAGTGTCCTGTCAACAGTCCTACTACCCGTCATATATTTTCTCTGCTGTATTTCAACAGTAGTGATGGGCAACGCTCTCCCTCTCGAGGCTGACGTCGCAGATCTCGAGACTCTCGCGAGAATCTCGAGACCGATTCTCCTGTAGTGCAAGCTGTGCGACGTACCAGTGACTACGACTGTAAACTTGATAGTATATCATTGGCAGTTATTGCGTGAAATAACGTTCCCGTATGAAAACGTGTGAGCCAATACATTTTGTCAAAAGCCTGGAAAAGTACTGCATGTTTAACTATGAACCCCTTAATACCATTAACAAAAGTAAAAACAGAATATCAGTATCTTAAACTGTTCACGACTTATTTGGGGTGGACATCTTAGCTGAATAACCCTGCATAATTTGTGAATAACTGTAGATAGGATGTACACCTACTTGGATACTAGAGGCGTGCATTATTCGAACTCGAGACCGATTCTCGTGTGCTGCGAGCTGTGCGACGTCCCAGTAACTACGAATGTAAGCTTGATAGTTATCATCAGCAGTTCTCATATGGAAACGTGTGTGACGATAAATTTTGTCAAAACTGCATGTTAAACTATCAGCTCCTTAATACCATTAACGAAAGCTAAGGCAGAATGCTGGTGTCTTAAACTGTTCACGAGTTATTTCAGGCGTACTTCTTAGATGAATAACCCGTATAATTGGTTAATAACTGTCATTAGAATGGTACCTACCTGGATGCCTCACTGTCGTTGTCGGCAGGGTAGCTTCTTGTGATTCAGTCCGGGCCGGAGGTGTTCTAACTATTCATCTTCATTTATATCACTGGCGTAGCCAAGGGGGGGCCGAGGGGGGCCGGCCCCCCAAAATATTTCCTGAAACTAGAGCGAGGATCAGCCGTTGTTTTACGTACGATACGAACAACTTAAAAAGTACGCCGAAATGTTAATTTAACGTAGCGACAAGAATCTACTAGCAGGGCTCAATAGGGCCATACATAATTCTCCATATTTGTACTGCTTGAATGAAAGGAAGACGCTTAAGATTGTGATGCGCTGGGATATTTCCCTGTAGAGGTCTCACTATTGAGAATGTAACCGTGTGTTGAAAAATGTCAAGACATGAAGAAAGGGGCAATTAGCAAGTGATTACTCAGTAGGGGGCCGGAACGTGACCGCCGAGATAACTGGGGCGACGGCCAGAAACAGTTGCAAGCTTACAACATCGTGTCAGCTTTTGCATATCGGTTCCAGGAAACAACAATGTCCTAGGGATCCTCGGGTTGTACCGTGGTTGAGAGATGTGCTGTGTTTAATTTGCAGCGTTGGGAAGACTGTGACAGGATTGAGAGCTGCGCGTTAGTTCCTCATTTTGTGCCATATAAGTAACTTTTTGAAGAGGGACCGTTTTGTCACTGAGAAGCCAACACTATGTGCATCCTCGGTAAGTTATGAAAAATTTTTTTTATTCCTACAGTAACAAGACAATCGCGGATGCATGCCTAAGTTCGATAGGTAGGCCTATATATTTTGTCAAATGCCCCGGGACTGATTGGAACCTCAAATGGCACCATCAAAAGTGCGGGTAACTATTTTGTAATTGGCGGGCGTGAAAACTCAGTTCCAATGGTTCTATCTTCTCATCAGGACGACCCAGGCTTGAATCGCAGTCGATGAATGAAACATTGTTTTAATGGGAAGTCACGTTCTATTGATACGGATTCTACTTAAAACACTAGATCCCGTCCCTTACCTTTCCTTATAGACTTTTGAGCCAGAACCGCATCATTTATGGTGGTGTATTTTTAGCATCCAACCATTATTCGGACTTACCTTGTACCTTAAAAGGTGAGTGAATGCAGTGGCGTACCCACAAAATAATTTCAGTGCCCAGTAGTGTGGATACAACTTTTCCTTGGAAGGGGTTGTGAAAAGATTTTTTATTTTTTATTTATAATTTGCTTTACGTCGCACCGTAGGTCTTATGGCGACGATGGGAAAGGAAAGGGCTGAGAGTGGGAAGAAGCGGCCGTGGCCTTAATTAAGGTACAGCTCCAGCATTTGCCTTGGTGTGAAAATGCGAAACCACAGAAAACCATCTTTAGGGCTGCCGACAGTGGTGTTTGAACCCACTATCTCCCGGATGCAAGCACACAGCTGTGCGCCCCTAACCGCACGGTCAACTCGCCCAGTGTATATGAAAAGAAAGCCGGTCCTACCGAGTGCGGTGACGGATCTCCAGTAGATATTGTTGGTTTTGATTGTCACCATGTACAATCATAACTTCTGTACTCTTAACATAAACCTGATGCATTATTGAAACTGTTCGAAAAATTGACAGTATCGTTCTTCGTTTGTGAGGAAGTACGATCTTCATTTCATTTGTCTTCTTAAAAAAAAGGAACCACTTTGGTACTGCACCCAGTGAAGGTGACTACCTTCCAGGCCGTAGATATTTCGATTACGGGAGACTCAAGGAAAACTCTACTGCATCCAAAAACAAGCTTGTATCCTCCTCGTCCCATGACTTTATTAACTCTGTCAGTGCCGGGAATCGAATGCAGGATGCCTTAAGTCAAATTCTAAAATAAGGAGACCTAAAAGTAACCAGCCGACCCCGAGGTGTAGAGGTACCTTGCCTGCCTCTTACTGGAGGCCCTGGGTTCGATTCCTGGCCAGGGACTTTTACCTGGATCTGAGGGCTGGTTCGAGGTACACTCAACCCATGTGTTTGCATCCGGGAGATAGTAGGTTCGAATCCCACTATCGGCAGCCCTGAAAATGGTTTTCCGTGGTTTCCCATGTTCACACCAGGCAAATGCTGGGGCTGTACCTTAATTAAGGCCACGGGCGCTTCCTTCCAACTCCTAGGCCGTTCCTATTCCATCGTCGCCATAAGACCTATCTGTGTCGGAGCGACGTAAAGCCCCTAGCAAATAAACCCATGTGTTTATAATTGAGGAGCTATCTGACGGTGAGATGGCGGCCCCGGTCGAGAAAGCCAGGAAAAACGGCGGAGAGGATTCCTCGTGCCGACCACAATGCATCTCGTAATCTGCAGGCCTCCGGGCTGAACAGCGGTCGCTTGGTAGGTGATGGCCCTTCGGGGCTCTTACGCCATGGAGTTTGGTTTGGAAAAGTGAACAGAGAAGGAAGCGACACCCCTGCAAGGCACCTTAGCTTCCAGCTAGTTCTTCTGTCCGGCCTCGTGCATTTAGAATAGTAAGAAAACGTACGCATTAATAAATGCTCCTCATAAAACATTTGAATAATACTAACTGCATCTATTTATAACAATAACCACAAACGCCTCCTTTTCATGTGGCTCAGTTGGTTGAGTCGCTGTCCTTCTGAGTCTGAGTTCGCAGGTTCAAATCCCGGCTTGGATCGGTAACCCTTAAAACGGTGTTGAAATGGCAACAGACAGTGGCGTTGGTTTCTGGCACGTTAATAAAAATTATACATACGATTATTAGCTTCACAAAATTGTAACTTTATATTACTATATTCTGTATCCCTGGCTTGCGAGGGAAAGTAATTAACAATTTACTTTACGTCGAACCGACACAGATAGGTCTTATGGTGACGGTGGGATAGGAAAGGCTTAGGAGTGGGAAGGAAGCGGCCGTGGCCTTAATAATTAAGGTACAGCCCCAGCATTTGCTTGGTGTGAAAATGGGAAACCACGGGAAACTTTTTCAGGGCTGCCGACAGTGGGGTCCGAATCCACTATCTCCCGGATGCAAGCTCACAGCTGCGTGGCCCTAACCGCGTTGGAAACTAATAGGACAAGGTAAACCCTACATAGCATATGTTGTAACGTGTATTTTTCTTTACCAACTAACAAAAGATCTGTACCCATAAGCTTTACATTATATATTTATTTGTTTGTTTATTTATTTATTTATTTATTTATTTATTTATTTATTTATTTATTTATTTATTTATTTATTTATTAGTGCCTTCAGTACAGTGGTGAAGTTAGGGCTCCAGGCCCTCTCGTACACTTAACCACATACTAATCAGAATCTTAAATAAAATACTGAGATACTTAAAATAGTTAAAACTACATAAATTAAGATAATTGAAAATAAATTTAAATAAATTACTTACTAAATTAATATTAGAACTAATTAATATTAAAAACTCTTAACAATGGCTAATCCTCAGGAACCCACACATTCATACTTCAACTATTCAGTCAGCTGTCCTCACCAGGTAGTCTCGGCAGGTGACCTAAAATCCTGATTTTAATAAGCTAGTTTCTCTGACCTGAACTGGCAGGGAATTCCATAATCTGGCAACAGTCACCACAAATGATCTATTAATTTTATTTGTGCGGTGCAGTGGAATAGAATTAATGAATCTAGAACGTGTATCTAAGTTGTGAAATGATGATAAAAAGATGAATTTAGAAGAAATATACATTGGCTGACTTTCAGCTACCACTCTGATCACCATCGTTAAAGTGTGTAGCTGCCGACGTTTATCAGACATCAGCCATGAGACAGCCTATAGTATGGGGTGATATGACCATCGTACCCGATATTGTAAATAAATCGCAGGCAGGTATTCAGTGCTCGTTGAAGTTTAAGTGTTTTTTCTAGCGTCATGTCAACTAAAACAACGTCACAATAATCGAGAATAGGGAGAATGAGTGTCTGTATGAGTTTGACCTGTAGCTCAAATGGAAATACATCCCTCTGCCATTTAAGAGGGTGAAGAACTCCAAAAATCTTTTTACGTATTTCTTTCGTGTGATCAGACCAATCAACTGTTTCATTCATCATTACGCCGGAATTTTTAACCGTTTTACTGTAGGGAATAATGTTACCATTCAGTAGGATAGGCGGGATTGCGACATTGTTTGAGCAGCTCAGTAATTTTCGTGGTCCAATTATAATTGTCTGATTTCTTTGCAGTTTAGTATAAGATAGCTTCGTTTTGCATATTCACTGAGTCGTAGGAGGTCCCTGTTAATATCTTGTCTTGCAGTGTCGATATATTTGAAGATCGTCACCACAGAGGTCATGTGTGTTATTTCCTGTCACAGATGGTGCTGTAAACAAGATAAGGTTTACAAGAACACAACTTATTTATTTGCTTCACACATAATTCTACAGTATGCACAGGGACAAAACATAAAATTGTCTTGAAGCAAAGTAGATGATTAATCTTCAGAGAGTTTCTGTTTCTATACACTATGTACACTCTGAATGTATTTACACTCACTGCTATCTTGAAAAGATGGTTCTTGGGAAATATATAGTTCGTGATAGTTGAAAACTATCATTTGCACTAGCATAGATTAGCTAAGAGAGTTCCTTCTAACTTGAAGTGTCTGAGTTCATAAGCTTGTACTAAATGAAAGCTATGTTCACAATTAGAGAATCTAATGTGTGTGTCGGAGCTTGGGGATGTGTGGCATACAACATCGGGGCTCGACATGGATGAAGGAACGGGAAAGTGGAGTAGTGACCTGAGGTGAAACCTCATACTACCAGAATTCCGTCCACCTGGTCGAGACACATTTTTACGAGGAGTAGCCTCCGTGTTCGACGTTCAGTGTATTCTGGAGCAGGACACTGGGGAAAATCCTCATGAGTGACAGACAGGGAGCTCCTTATATACTGCACACGACGTAACAGACACGCGCACTGAAGACAGCGCGTCGAGTCTCGAATGATCCACGCTTGCGTGCGTGCGGCTGGCTGGCGCTGAGCGAAGAGAGCGGAGGACATACAACACCCTTCCCTCCTAAATACGCCGATACGGCGTGAGGCGGCGGCGGCTACGATGCTGGGCAGGAGCTTCTGACGTCTCTGTTGTATTGTCCGGAGCTGTGACTGGGCGGAGTGGCGCTGCATCGTCCTGAAAGGAACCCATGGTTATTAAATGGTCTAAAGCTCGTTCAGCAACAGATTTATCTGGCTTAACAAGAGATTCAATAGCCGGATATGGACGGTAGCGCAGGCGTATCTGGTCCTGGTGGCGGCAAATGCGTTTCTCAGCAGTCTGAATCTCGTAGAGACGATGGCTCAAAGATCTGCGGATGACACCAGGTAACCAGAGCGGGTTAGACTTGAATGTCCTTATGTAGACCCTGTCGTTGACGGTGAACTTTGTTGGCGAGGTCTTAGGCTGGGCCGGAAGAGGCTGCAACAGAGAAAGTAAAGTTCTGTGAGGTCGTCCATGGAGCTCTTGTGCGGGAGTGACATTATCAGCGCCGGGCAGAGTTCTGTAGTTGCTTAAGAGTTGTAACAATGCTTGGTCTTTAGTTAAGCCTGAAGAGACAGCTTTTTTCATACTTTTCTTAAAAGTTTGTACAAAGCGTTCAGCTTCACCATTAGATTGAGGGTGAAAAGGCGGTGCTAGGATATGGCGAATGCCATTATATGTACAGAAGTTCTTAAAAGCAGTAGCTGTAAATTGCGGTCCATTGTCAGAAATTAGGACTTGAGGTAAGCCTTCAGTTGTAAATATTTTCTGAAGAGCACGAATGGTAGCTTCTGTAGTAGTAGTCGAATGCATATCCACTACATAGGGAAAGTTCGACAGAGAATCTATGACGATGAGCCACATGGAATTGAGGAAAGGACCTGCGAAATCGATGTAACTCGTTCCCATGGAGAAGTAGCAGGAGGCCATGAAGCTAGATCCGAAGACGGGGCGTTCTGATTAATTTGACATTGTTCACAATGGCGGATGAGCTTTTCGATGGCGGCATCAATACCAGGCCAGTAGCAGTGTTGACGTGCCAGTTGCTTAGTGCGGGATATACCCCAATGACTTTGGTGTAACAAGTCGAGAACTTGTGTCTGTAGACTAGGTGGGATAACCACTCGGAAGGTGGTGCCGGTTTCGAGGAGTATAACTCCAGCACGAGTCGTAAGACGATGCTGAATACGATGATAAGGCGCAAGGTGAGCAGGAAGTTTGTTCTGAAGGGGCCAACCATTGCGGATGTAAGTACGTACCCTAGCCAGTGTACTGTCCTTATCCGTAGCTTTAGCAATGCAGGTAGCGTCAATAGGAAAGGTGGATACGGTGTCTTCGAGTTCTATGTCTAACTGACGACATTCAGATTCTTGAGAATCGAAGGCGGTATCAGGACCGACTGGTAAGCGAGAGAGGGCATCAGCATTACAATGCTGGATGTGGCACGATAGGCGATCTGATAGGAATAATCAGAAAGGAACATGGACCATCTTTGAAGCTTTCTGAGGGAATGCTCAGGGATCTTATTACCAGGATGGAATAAGTGTACTAGAGGCTTGTGATCAGTAATGATCAGGAAATGGTTGCCATAGAGATATTCACTGAAACGGCGAATACCAAAGATGATTGCTAAAGCTTCTTTTTCTATCTGGGAGTACCGACGTTGATGCTCATTAAGTGTCTTTGAAGCAAAGGCGATGGGGCGTTCTTGTCCGTGACGATCCTTCTGGGAGAGAACGGCGCCGACGCCATAATCTGATGCGTCAGTAGCTAGCGTGATGAGCTTGCCAGGCTGAAAATGAGTGAGTTTAACAGCTTGAACAAGGGCTTTGTTGATCGTTTGCCAGGCCTGTTGGCATTGCGGAGACCACTGAAATTTAACACCGTTTTTGCGTAAGGCGTTTAATGGAGCTGCAACTGAAGCGAAGCGGGGAATGAACTTGTTATAGTAGTTCGCTTTGCCTAGGAAGGATTGGAGCTGCTTGATGTTGTGTGGTACAGGCATGTTGACAATCGTCGAGACATTCCGTTCACTAGGTTGAATGCCGTTTTTATCGAGGATGTGTTCCAGGTAGTGAACTTGCGGCTGAAAGAAAGTGCATTTAGCGAGATTCGCTCGTAGGCCATTGTCTTTCAACTTCGTGAGAAGGAGGCGCAGATTATGGAGATGTTCTTGAAGATCTGCGCCGGTCACAATAATATCATCAAGATAGTTAGCACAACCGGGAATGGAGGCGGTGAGTTGAGCTAAATAGCGCTGAAAAATAGCAGCTGAGGAAGAGACGCCGAACGGGAGACGCTGGAGCTGGAGCAGTCCGATAGGAGTGTTGAGTGTGAGAAATTGCTTGGATTCTTCGTCTAAAAGTAGCTGTAGGTAGGCTTCTTTAAGATCCACTCTAGAGAAGAATTGTCCACCAGCTAGACGACGGAATAAGTCCTCTGGACGGGGAATTGGAAATATATCGGTGTCGATTTGTGCGTTGATCGTAGATCGGAAATCACCACAAAGTCGTACTTTGCCATCAGGTTTCTTGATTACAACTAGTGGAGTGGCCCATTGACTGGAATTGACTGGTACCACAATTCCAGCTTCTACCCATCTTTCTAACTCCTTAGTGACCTGGTCTTCAAGTGCCAGGGGTACTGGACGTGCGTTGAAAAAGCGCGGCTTAGCTCCCGATTTCAGCTGTATGTGAGCTGTATAGTTTTTGGCGGTTCCGAGCGTAGAGTCGAAGACTTCAGGAAACTGCTCGAGGAGAGCCGTAATATCAGAAGTAGGTTGCAACGTAGATACTACGTTGATGTTGTCATGAATCTGGAAGCCGAATAAATTAAAGAGATCCATGCCCATAATGTTCGATGCGGTGTAGTTGTTGACTACGAGTAGTGGAATGACCTTCTGAATTCCTTTATAACTGGCGGGAAGCGTGATTTGGCCTTTAATGTCAATCTTCCGTTTGTTAAATGTAACAAGCTGGATGTCAGCTGAAGAGCATGAAGGTGAACCTAAGTCGTAATATGTAGCCAGGTTAATGATAGAGACAGGTGATCCAGCGTCTAACTGAAAATCGACAGAGCGATCAGAGAATGATAGAGGAACGATGATCTTGTGAGAATTCTTGGTGCGAAGAATAAGATTTATCTGATCAACTTCCATGTCCTGTCGGGGCTGTATATGCTTCGGGCGCGCTGCAGGAGTCTTAGCAGGGCGGAGCGAACTCTGACATTCAGTCTTGATGGGTCCTACTTTATTACATCGTTCACAAGTGGCTTTGAAAAAACGACAGGCACGACGTTCATGATGTTTGAAACATCCTCTGCAGGAAGGCAGGAGTTGCGACTTGCTCTTAGAAGTGGGCTTCCTTGGAGAAAAACGAGAGGGAACCGGGCGAGAATGGTTGGCAGAGAGCGACTTGGCTGCGCAGTTCAAGGTAGCAGAGGACTGGCGGGCTGGAGTAGAGACTTGAGCGACTTCGTGTTTATAAGTTATTTCTGCCGCAGTCTTGGTAGTAAGTTCGTATACCGTAGCAATACGCTGGACGTCTTCTAAAGAAGGGTTACTCTTCTTGACAGCGTCAAAACGAACTTTGTCCTCAGGAGTATGCAGAATGACCATATCCCGAATGAGGGAATCGGTATAGGGCGTACCACAACCGTCCTTGGAACATATAAACTGGCAGGGTTTAGCTAGACCTCTCAATTCCGCTATCCATTCAGCATGAGTCTGATGCAGTTGCTTCCTGTTCTGAAAAAAATTGTAGCGAGCGGCCACTATGTGCGGGGCTTGAGCATAGTGTTCAGTGATACGGGCCAAGAGCTGTGCGAACGGCACTTCAGAGAGTTGCTCCTCTGGACTTAATTTTTGTAGTAATTCGCACGTAGCATTGCCAATCGAAGTGAGAAATAGTGCACGTTGGCGCTTGTCATCCGTGACGGAATGGCATATGAAATGTTGCTGTAGGCGGGCGAAATAGACTGACCATTCTTCCTTAGCCGGATCAAAAGCAGAGAACGGAGGAATTGCTGAGGGCTGTGTAGAAACAGAAAGAGTTTGCATAGCTGTGAGCAATGCCGCTTGTTGTTGCTGCATGAATTGCTGTTGTTGCTGCTGTAGAGCTTGCAGTACGGCAGCTAGCTGCTCGGCTGTAGCCATGTTGAGATGCGTGAGAGAAAAGAACTTGGCTAGGAGGGTGTACTAAGCTGGCTGTAGGCGAGACCTTTACCGGAACAGCTGGGAGTGTGTGAGAGAGCAAGCAAGCAAGCTGAAGCGTGCCGAACAGGTGCTGCGAGCGAGAGAGAGCCTTGGAATGTCGGCTGACTGTCCGTAGTTCGAAGGAGGCTAATAGTTGCACTGTAGAAAAGGCTAACTGCTGGTAGAGGCCGTACAGGCTCCAATGTGGAGTGGTGATAGTTACGGAGTATAGTGTCACTGTACCAATGAGTGGACGATATCCTGTAAGAGTTTGTTGCCCTGTCGCGAATGAGTGGACGACAGAATGTAATCAGTTTTGTACCTCGTTTCGAACGAGTGGGCGACACACTGACCACACTGTTTGACTTCGTCGCCAATGTGTTGGTGGCAGATGGCACGTAGTTTTTTTTACCTCGTCGCCAATGAGTTGTGTTGTAAACAAGATAAGGTTTACAAGAACACAACTTATTTATTTGCTTCACACAGAATTCTACAGTATGTACAGGGATAAAACATGAAATTGTCTTGAAGCAAAGTAGATGATTAACCTTGAGAGAGTTCCTGTTTCTATACACTATGTACACTCTGAATGTATTTACACTCACTGCTATCTTGAAAAGATAGTTCTTGGGAAATATATAGTTCGTGATAGTTGAAAACTATCAATTGCACTAGCATAGATTAGCTAAGAGAGTTCCTTCAATCCTTCTAACTTGAAGTGTCTGAGTTCATAAGCTTGTACTAAATGAAAGCTATGTTCACAATTAGAGAATCTAATGTGTGTGTCGGAGCTTGGGGATGTGTGGCATACAACATCGGGGCTCGACATGGATGAGGGAACGGGAAAGTGGAGTAGTGATCTGAGGTGAAACCTCATACTACCAGAATTCCGTCCACCTGGTCGAGACACATTTTTAAGAGGAGTAGCCTCCGTGTTTGACGTTCAGTGTATTCTGGAGCAGGACACTGGGGAGAATCCTCATGAGTGACAGACAGGGAGCTCCTTATATACTGCACACGACGTAACAGACACGCGCACTGAAGACTGCGCGTCGAGTCTCGAATGATCCACGCTTGCGTGCGTGCGGCTGGCTGGCGCTGAGCGAAGAGAGCGGAGGACATACAACAGATGGTATGTCATTGACATAAATACAGAAAATTAGGGGCCATAGATTACTGCCCTAAGGGGCAACACTAAGTTTCATTTTCCATTTAGAGGCCTTGTCGTTTACTGTTACACGCTGTTGACGGTTACTCAAATAAGAACTAAAATCCTTAAGCGTAGCCAGTTCGAAACTTAGCAGTTCCATTTTCTTTATCATAGTCGGAATTACTATCGTGTCAAAGGCGCTACTGAAGTCCAGAAGGATACGTATAGTGAGTAGTCGTTTGTCCATAGCGTTTCTAATGTTTTCAGTAACCTTCAAAAGTGTTGTCGCGGTACTGTGAACCTTCTCAAATCCAGATTGTAAAGGTTCCAAAAGAGCATTTTTATTTAGGTATTCCAGAACTTCCTCGTATACTAAACGTTCAAAGTCTTTAGAAAGCGGATTGAGTACGGACATAGGACGATAGTCAGAGGGTGATTGTGGGTCTAAACTCTTTGGTACCGATATAATATTGGCTGTTTTCCAAACAGTAGGGAAAGTTCCGTTTAGTAAACAGTAGTTCAGTATGTGCGTCAGTATGTGCGTCAGTATAGGCGAGATAGCACCCAAAATGTTATGTATAAAAGTAATAGGAATATCATCCACACCTGTAGTCTTTGATTTAATCGAGTACATAGCCTTTTAACCTGATTTTCTGTGACACTGTGAAATGTGAATGGTGGATTGGCTGGAGGGGAGGGCGGTGAGTCTGTGCAGTTTATTTGGGTAGGTTGAATATTTATTCTACTAAAGTAATCGTTCAGTTCGTCAAGTGGAATCTATCTCTGTTGATGTTTTCCTATTCCCAGAGCTCTAAGTTGGTCCCATGCGCGATTAGAATTTAAGTTGTTAGCTAAATTCCGAAAATATATACATTTTTTAAAATTTCCGATTAACTGCTTTGTGCGATTTCTTAATATGCGGTTAGATTCGAAGTCTGTGTCATCTAGGGTTTGTTTACAATATCGAAATAACGAGTCACGGTGGGCCATCATTCTCTTGCCTTCATCATCTAGCCATGGACAAGAAGGACGAGAAACCCGGATTCGACGCGCGCGCGCGCGCGCGCGCGTGTGTGTGTATCTTTGCCGCATTATTTGTATAAAATGTCATTTCTTTATTGCTTATCACATGACCATTATTATAATAACATTACCGTATTTATTCTAAACCAGAATATTTCATCCTTACTCAAACTGTTTATTCTTGCATTCATTTCACTTGTACTCGTAATATATGAAATGCTGCAGGTATGTTGGGATGGGAGTAACAGAGGTAGCCGGGGAACGCGGTAGGGGGGTGTCGTCCAAGGAGTCCAGACACCCCAGGAGTTTTAACGAATGTCCTTTTATTGAGCATTTTATACATAATGTACATTAATATTAGCTTCCGGAGTCCGACTCATTGGCTGAATGATCAGTGTTGTGGCCATCGGTTCAGACGGTCCCGGGTTCGATTCCCGGCTGGGTCGGGGATTTTAATCGCGTCTAATTAATTCTTCTGGCTGGGGCATGGGTGTTTGTCCCAACATATTCATATTCAGACAACATACTACACTACCAACCACCAAAGAAACACACAACACTGATTACATCCCTCTATATAGGATTGGCGTCGGGAAGGACATCCGGCCGTAAAACAGGGCCAAATCCACATGTGCGACACAGTTCGCCCCCGCTACCCCACAGATGTGGGAACAGCGGGGAAGAAGAAGATGATGAAAATTACTATTAGCTTCCGGAATCCGCACGAATCCACCACTTTTACTTGGATCCAGGGACACTCATTTCCTTTTTCGGTATTCTACACCACCTAAAATATGGTAGTTTGGGCACCTATCGAAATAAAATTCTGGATGAATGACCCCCCCCCCCCCAAACTGAAATCCTGGCTACGCTACTGATTTATATTATGTGTTTTTAAGTGTCGGATCATCCCGGAAGTATTTCTGCCGACGTATTTTACTTCTTTTGAATAAACAACACAGCGGGCTGTGCTATGTGGCATCTCTTCAAAATAACTGATACTCACGAATTACGTTGCATTTCGGACATCGTCTTCAAGTTGTCGCGTTCAACTGGACACAATTACACATTTTACTGTCATATACTGAAGTACCTAATTATTATTAACAAATACTTCGCAAATGTGAAATATTCCGGAGGCAATGGTCACTTACAGTGGTGTCATAATAACCAGCATACTGATGTGGGCAATTTTTCCTTTGTAAACGGGACCATAAGGGATTGGGACAAATTACCTGCAGCAGTCTATTTTGACACAGTCTAACATAATTATAAAGGATACGCATTCTGGCATTGTATGCAGGGGTGAATACACGAATTAATAGGCTAAGTACAGAAACTGACGGCTACTGTAGGTACACCTACCTAGATACTAGAGGCGTGCATTATTCGTACTCGAGACGAGGCAAGATGCGCCCTGCTGCATATGCAACAACCATTACGCATACAGGTTCTGGGCCTACAAAATAAGTTTCTGCCCTTTTCCTGGCCAGTTTATCTGCCTTTTCATTTCCTTCTATACCTGCATGCCTTGGTACCCATACTATTTTGACCATGTTGTACTTTGAGAGCTTCAGGAGAAGTGAGTGGCAATACCAGACAATTCTGGATATTATCGGGACTGCCTCTAGTGCCTTAATGGCCGCTTGGCTGTCCGTAAAAATGAAAATGTTCTTACTCCTATAGTTCATTTTCAAATTTTCTTCGAGACATGTGATAGCTATCATTTCAGCTTGAACGACTGTAGTGTGTCTGCTCAGGCTCATCTGGATTGATCTCTCAGGTCTTCCCCCGTTGATCCCTCCTCTTGTGCCATCCCGTCTTTCAGCCGTTAGTCCACAACACTATATCTTCTTTTTCAGTATTCCATTTGTTGATATCCCAGTCTTCTTTTTTTATTATCTGGGTCTCAAACGGTTTTTCGAAGTTGTACTTTGGTATCATATGATCAGAAGGCATGTGTAGAACTTCCTCTGTTATTACTCTGTTAATATTACAGTGTCCTAGAATGGGTCTTTGTGCATTCCAGCACTATGATTGTGCCAATCTTATGAAATTCTAGCCTATCCTTTTATGAAATTGCATAGTGATGGGAAGTCTAGTAAAGTATTCAAGGCTTCTGTCAGCGTAGTTCTCTTAACCCCAGTTATGGCTATGCAAGCCATTCTCTGTAGGCTATCCAATCTACTGCCGAGTTTTCCCTGACTTACTTTCTGCTACCAGATGATTGCAGCATAGTCCATCAATGGTCTAATGATCATTGTGTATATCCAAATTACCATCGATGGTCTTAAGCCCTATGTCTTCCCAACAGCTATTTTACATGGATACAGCAAGTTCTTGGCCCGGGTTATGTTCCTTCTATATGTAGATTCCAGGTTCGATTTTTATCTAACACTACACCTAGGTGCAGTGCCTGATCTTCCATATATGTATCTTGCCCAAAGAGATTCAGTGATCTCTTTCCCTCCTTGTTGGGGTTGACTGATAGTTGTTCTTCCCGACACCAGTTCTCCACAAGGTTGAGTGATCTTTGCATGAGGTCCTGGATAACACTCATCATCTTACCTCGTACCACAATTACTAGGTCATCTGCGTATCCTTATGTATAGAAACGCTGTTTGTTGAGCATAGCTATGATTTTGTTCACCATGAGGTTCCACAGCAGAGGAGAAAGAACTCCTCCCTCAGCACAGCCTCAAGGTGGCCCTAACCATCAGTGTTTCTTCAAACAGGGTTGCTTTTATCTTCTTTCCACCTAACATGGATTTAATCAATTTTACGACGGTTTTGCTCACCTTGCTCTTTTCCATTGCTCTGATCATACAGTCATAGGTTGTATTGCAGAAGGCTCCTTCTATATCTAGAAATGCCAGTGCAATTTCTTTATATTCTAGGCTTTCGTCTAGTTTACAAACCAACTGGTGGAGTGCTCTTCAGTGGATCTGCCAGGTCTATATGCAAACTGATTTTCATGTAACGTTGAGTTCAATTGCACCGTTCTTCTGATATATTTATCCAGAAATTTTCTCCATTGCTTTCAGCACGAAGGAGGTTAAACATAATGGTCTGTATGCTTTCGCTTGGGCATAGTTTGCCCTTCCAGGCTTAGGTATGAATACTGCATTAGCTTCAGAACATGATTTCAGCACATACCCTAAAGCTAGACTAGCTCTGAAGAGGTCCGTCAAGGCATTGACGTGTATCTCTCATCCATCATAGTATCGGAAGTATCTCATCTGGCCCCAGAGCCTTTATAGGGTGAAACGTGTCGATTGCCCATTTTACATGGTTGTATTTTATTATTCTGTTGGCACAGTTGCAGTTTGCTGTTCGAGCTCCGGTCTCTGTTCCAACCGTTTCTTCTTCTGTCATCTCCTCAACCTCAGGAAACTGATGCGCCATTAGCATCTCCAGCGTGTCCTTCCCCGCCTGAGTAAACGACCCATCTGGTTTCTCCAGTGTCCCCACCTGATTTATATGGGTTGCTTTAAGAACCTTCTGGAGCTTTGCTGTTTCAGTGTGTGATTCCACTTTCTAACAGAACAGTCTCCAAGATTTTCTTTTTGCTTTCCGTATCTCTAGGTTATACTCAGCAAGTTTCCTATGACATATGTCCCACATACCATTTCTAGATGATATTCTATACAACATCCTAACCTCTTTTATCATTTTGGCTAGTTTGTTGTTCTACCACCTTACTTTTTTGGTGTTTTTCTTTTCACTCAGAGGACAGTTGTCATGGAATGAGTCTATAATGGCCTCTTCTAATAATTCCACTGCCTCATCCAATTCTTCTGTCCTCTCATGTTAGCTGGAATTTTTTGTAAAGCCTTCCCTAGAACTTCTCAGTATCTATCCCAGTTTTTTTTTTTTTTGTACATCTCAGTCCTACATAGTCTCACGTCTATTGCAAACTGGATGTGCTGGTGGTCTGCCCATGATGGTTTTTCCAGCACCTTCCAGTCTTTAGTAAAGTTTGCAATATGCTTAGTGCTTAATGTAATGTCTATTACCATCCTACGATTTTTATTTATAAATGTAGGCTTGTTTCCTAGGTTTAGTATCATCAATTTAAATCCAATAATAAACTCTAGTAAAGACTCACCAATTGCATTGCAGTTCATGCTGCCTCATGCCGTGTGGTGTGAATTTGTATCTGCTCCAAGGACTAGGTGTTCGTCTTTCCTTTTTGCGTTGCAAATTAGGTTCTCAACTTCTTCTGATGGGAGCAGATTAGTTGAATCATATGGGAGGTATGCAGAGCCTATGGTTATTTCTCTGGGACCTTCCCAATTTCCAAGTTTTAACTTGGCTGCCACTAAGTCCTTTGAACAATGTTCCTGTAACAGAAGGCATTTTAGTTTTCTGCTCACAAGTAAGCATGTTCTAGGCATATTCGATGTAGTATCATACATTAGCTTAACTCCAGATCCTGTCAGTCCTGTTACTCTGCCCTTAACTACACATGGCTCTTGTATAAGAGCCATATCGATGGCCTTAGACCTGAACTTCCTGAAGAAATTGGCCACAGCTAATTTTTTATGTTGTAGGTTGGTTGTGTAGAACTTTCATACCATCCTTGTCAATGCTAGGTTTTGTTTTTCTCTTAATTACTTGAAATTTGATCTGCCCATGTCCAAGCTTGGCCTTCAGGCATCTCTTCTTGAGCTCTTCAAAACCTATTTCATTAAGAGCCAAAACAATTGTCCTTCCTGTATCATTAGTAGTTGTTGCATTCAGCACTCTCCACTTTTGTCGGAAGTTTGGGGTCATGCTGATGTATCCTGACAAGCACATCATCAAGGAAGAGAGGAGGAAACTTGGTGATGACCTTTGTAGTATTCAGCATTTTCTTGGTTTCTGCCACCTCCAAATTCTCTCCTTTCCAAGGGTAGCCGGGCTGAGTGGCTCAGACGGTTAAGGCGCTGGCCTTCTGACCCCAACTTGGCAGGTTCGAACCTGGCTCAGTCCGGTGGTATTTGAAGGTGCTCAAATACGTCAGCCTCGTGTCGGTAGATTTACTGGCACGTAAAAGAACTCCTGCGGGACTAAATTCCGGCACCTCGGCGTCTCCAAAAACCGTAAAAGTGTAGTTAGTGGGACGTAAAACAAATAACATTATTACTTTCCAAGGGTTGCAATTGGTCACTGTCCCAGCCAGCTTTTAGTTTCTGGATTTGCACAGATCAGTACCATTGCTCCACTTTTCAGCCTTGGAGACTCAAGGAAGCCTGGAAAGCATCCGTCTGACAGTAGTTTCATATGCGCTATCAGAGAAGATGAAAGTTCCTTCACGTTTTCCTGTCTGGAAAGGTTTTAGGTATTATTGCTACCTTGATTGAAGTTAAGTCTTTCCTAAAAGGACATGACCTTCTCTTCTTTCTGTTTATTGGCGGGCGATTTTGTAGCCAAACTTGATGACGTACTATCCCCCGAACTTGGCCTTTTGGGTGTTGTCGGAAGGATAGCCTCTCGCCGATTCCTGTTCCTCTGCTTCTTCTCCGTCCAAGTTCCAGCTGGTATTTTGGCTTCCTTCCTTTGCTTGTAATGTACACTGCTGCGAGGTGGTCTGTCGATATGAAATCTGTTGATTTTCGATGCAGAAATCTTCAGTTCCGTCTCTACAGATGTTCCTGGTTTGCTTGTGGCAGCAGTCTGCTCTACTGGAGCTTCTGTTGCCATTTCTTGTTTTGAGTCAGTGACAGCATGTCCAATTGGGACTTATATCTCCATTTTTTCATCTTGAGGTTGCTTCCGGATCTGCTGTACTGGAGCATCCATGGCTTCTCTTGATGTTGATGTTTTTGAAATTAATTCTTTTTTACACATCCATGTTTCAATCAATCATACGGTTTTTGCCCCTTGTAGGGTCCTGAGCATCATTCTCACCATCTGTGGTGAGACATACAGCCAGACCTTTTCCTCCTGCAACTCAGACCAGTCGTCCATCCAGCGGTCCACCCCTGGCGCAAACCTAGCCAGGTTTGTTCACCCTTCAGCAGGCCTATTCACGTGGTCTCCACTTCGCATTATCATGACTGAGTTCACAGCCATGACTTTCACCCCAGGTTGGGATCGCCCCTTTCCCAACCCACGGCTCGTCCAGGCTTCGTAGAGCAAAGTGATTTGTTGGTTCCAGCACTCCGCAGTGAGCCTTCACCTCAATCACCAGCCCCACTTCACCTGAACCACCATATCACCCATGTGGAGGAACCATGGATGGCTCTCTAGCATGTGTGGTTGAGCCCTCCACTTCCAAGCCTTGACTTGGGCTAGTAACAATCACAGTGCCTCAAGACGTTTTCTGGTAATACCTGTTTTTGGTCCGCGAGAATGTATTTCTGTTTGTGGAATTTATTTCTGTGTGAAGTGTAATATCTGAAGGCATTTCTGGACTCAACATGCTCCATCATGATGGGGTATTCAGATCCAGTTGGTGTTAGGATATTTCTTAAAGTGATTTTTGCTGCATATGTGTTCTATTCAGTAACTTAAATTGAAGAATTTATGAATAGAGGAATATTAACTTAATAAAATGCGAGAGGAAGATAGATCATAGTTTAATCAACATAAGAGAAGCCAATGAAACGATAATTTCTAATAAATTAAATAATTATTGAATTGTAACATTCCGATGAGAACATAACAGGTGCAATTGTTAAACAGTGTTAACAAGATTGAAAAGAAAGGTGTAGCTGATCATCATCATCATCATCATCATCTGTTTACCCTCCAGGTTCGGTTTTTCCCTCAGACTTAGCGAGGGATCCCACCTCTACCGCCTCAAGGGCAGTGTCCTGGAGCTTCAGACTCTTGGTCGGGGGATACAACTGGGGAGTATGACCAGTACCTCGCCCAGGCGGCCTCACCTGCTATGCTGAACAGGGGCCTTGTGGAGGGATGGGAAGATTGGAAGGGATAGGCAAGGAAGAGGGAAGGAAGCGGCCGTGGCCTTAAGATAGGTACCATCCCGGCATTCGCCTGGAGGAGAAGTGGGAAACCACGGAAAACCACTTCCAGGATGGCTGAGGTGGGAATCGAACCCACCTCTACTCAGTTGACCTCCCGAGGCTGAGTGGACCCCGTTCCAGCCCTCGTACCACTTTTCAAATTTTCGTGGCAGAGCCGGGAATCGAACCCGGACCTCCGGGGCTGGCAGCTAAAGGTGTAGCTGATACTGACTAAAATAAGCTGTGCTAGGAATAAAAATAATTTAGCAGCATTACAGTTGATCCCTAACTGAAGCATAATAATGATAGGCCTGTTCAACTTAAAATGTGACAATCCATAATTGAATGATTCATGAGAATAAAATTCTTAATAATTAATTCTTGGAATTATTAAAGTGGAAACTAACTGCAATAATCAGTACGTGACGATAGAAATAATTACTGCAAGTAATTAATGAATATGATCGTATCAGTGAACCAGCTTCATTGTGAAATGAGGGGGAGGATTGTAAATATCTGTATACATTTCTGTAAATATTAGCAATAGTGAAACTGTAATAGTGAAGTCATGTTCACAGACGTTCCACCATGGGATGTCTCACGTTCTCTGGCTGAGTGACCCCAGAAAGGGGGCAGTAGGTAACAAGTAAAGGACAAATGTATATGCACCAGCTTCTGAGATACAAAACTGCTATCCTAACATGACATTAAACCATACTGGACAGAGTGAGCTGGCTGCGAGGTACAACAGTGGAATGTACTGTGTGGCATATCTTGAGAATAACGCCATGTTCATGACTTACGTTGCGTAAAATTACAGATAATTACACAGTCACATGCCAAAGTACATAATTATGATGTGGATATATAACATTTTAAGGAATTATTTCATTTATCACCAGAATATTGGTAATCACAAGCTCTGGTCAAGTGGATATGGAATGTGGGGTTTGATATATTATTTGTTACAATTTGCTTTCCATGACACCAACACAGATAGGTTTTATGGTGACGAATGGACAGGAAAGGGCTAGGAGTGGGAAGCAAGCAACCGTGACCTTGTTTAAGGTCCAGCCAGGTGTGAAAATGGGAAACCACAGAAAACCACCTTCAGAGCTACCGACAGTGGGGTTCGAACCAATTATCTCCCAAATGATAGCTGACAGCTATGTGACCCAAACCGCGGAGCCACTCACCTGGTCTGATAATGAGCGGTAACTATGTACACTATAGTTGCTGTCTGTTTCTGTACTTAGTCTACTCATTTGTGTACATACTGCTGCATAAAATGCCAGGATGCGTATCCTTTATAGTTATATTATACCCACTGCATCAATAATATACCTCGGGAGAAATGAACGGTTTACTCGCTTGCTGACATGTATTTACGGAAGGGGGTAGGCCCATGGTTGGCTACTCACATAATCGGCACAAAGAACATTCAGCTCCGCCTACCTGTAGGCCTACGACACACTGCTCACCGCACAGTGCGGTGACAATTCTATTGAGATATCTCTACATTCTCGCGAGAAACAGGTGCTTGCGCTAGTCTCGAAAATGTCGAAACCCCATCTCAGACTGCCCGTCACTACAAATCGGTCCTTTAAGGCTGCGAACTTGTCAGTAATATCTTCATTGAATGGCTGTTTCTTCATTAACTACAGTAGAAGTTCTTTCTGAATGGTAACATTCCCTAAAGAAGAAAGTCTCTCTTCTGCAACTGCATTCCTGAGGTATGATTTTATATGTTTCAGGCAAGAAAAGCTTCTTTCTACAGATACTGTAGTATAGAGGAGATGGACAGAATAAGGGAAAGCAATTTATAAAAGCATCCATATAAATGTCCTTTATCCTCAGGAAGCATTTGTAACATCTTTTTTGTGTGTGTGTGTAAATTGTCTTTACTTCTCATCGGCATATAAAAATAGAGTTTCTTAAGCAGTGTGTCTTGGGGAACACAGGATTCATATTTAAATCAGCACAGCTTTAAAGATGGAAGTGTGCTTCACGCTGGAAGAAGAAACATACTCTCTCATAACCTACATCACCGCATACGCCCCTGCAGACAAACTGTAGTGGGTGACATCACAGTTGTCATAACAACCATCAAGCAGCTGGGCTGAGTGGCTCAGACGGTTAAGGCGCTGGCCTTCTAACCCCAACTTGGCAGGTTCGATCCTGGCTCAGTCCGGTGGTATTTGAAGGTGCTCAAATACGACAGCCTCGTGTCGGTAGATTGACTGGCACGTAAAAGAACTCCTGCGGGACTAAATTCCAGCACCTCGGTGTCTCTGAAGACCGTAAAAGTAGTTAGTGGGATGTAAAGCAAATAACATTATTATTATTATTATTATTACAACCATCAAGCAAAGCTCTGTCCCTGTAATGAAGACTACTTCACTTCCAGTCACTGTGTCAAAACAGGATCACACCACGCCTGCTGCCACAAGAGTCCTGTGCAGTACAAAAATGTTTCTGCTAAAACCAACATACATGATAAGGAAATAAGTTCTAAAAATAAATCTGGTAAAAAATTGATGACATGCTATTTCACCTACTACCCCTCAATCCCCTGGGTAAAAATTTTACCATGGGTTTCGATACATCAGAACTGGCTGTTAAATTTGTGCATTTGGCAACATTGCATCAAAGCGTGGCACTCTTGCTATGGTACAAGGAAAGCAGTTGGTGTGCTGTTGTATTAGCTCAATGGTAAAACACTTTCACGTTACATTTGTGTCACAATCGCATGGTTTACAGTTCATACTTTTTATGATTTTAGAGATTTTGTTTTATCAGATTTCAGGTGATTTATTCATCATTCTACTGTCATTTTATCTTTACAAATTTGCATGTTTGCACACTGGCATCAACTAAAACAGATACATTTCTTTCTCTAATGAGTACCAATATTTTCTGTAATGTGCATATATGAAATTAACATTCAAGTAACTCAGAAATTAGCACTGTATGTAATAATATAAAGAATTAATCAAACATGCATCCCAGTAAAGTAACACCCAGATCATTGCCCGATCTACAGTAACTGACTGAAGTTGCTCTCATTAGCATTAATATACAAGGCATTGAATCAACCCATCTGCACGTTCAGCAGCATTTCTCCATTAAATGATATGCCAGCATGAATGTGCCCTGTTAGCTTAAAAATGTCCTCAACCTCCCACCATGGCACTAGAGCCCTGATGGGCCTTGGTCTGCTAAGCAACTGCTGCTCAGCCCAAAGGCCAGCAGATTACGAGATGACTTGTGGTCAGCACGACAAATCCTCTTGGCTTTCTAGACCAGGGCTGCTAACTCACTGTCAGATAGTTTCTCAATTGTAATTATGTAGGCTGAATGGGCCTCAAATCAAGTCCTCAGATCCAGGTAAAAATCCCAGACTTGGCCATGAGTCGAACCTAGGACCTCTGGGCGAGAGGCAGGCACGCTATACCTAGACCACACAGGGCCAGCTAAAATGCCATCATATTGATCGTTTTCATGCACAAGAGATTTCGGATGACTCAACAAAAAAGGCCTCAGGGGTTATAAATAAGGTGACATGGCAGTAAATCTTATAGAACCATCATAATTCCAATGGTCTGGCCAAGTTAAGTTCATATGCTGCTGCACAGCCTTCCTCAATGTGCCGGATTTGTCTTAATGAATTCACATTATTTGATGTAACTGCATTGGTTACATCTTCTATTAGTTCTTGAAGAGCATCCCGCAAGAAAGCAATGTATATGTACATTTAGTCAGTCAGGTAGTGAATATGGTCTTATGATGCAGTTTTCTAACATTCCAGTCCAGACGTTTACCGGCCAGTGCTATTGGAAGGCCCTTTCACACTGGACATGAGCGTTTGCAAAAGAACAGGAACAGACATTGTAGATATTTAATACTCCTTCATTCGCAAATGTGGCCTTGTCAAAGACGCATATAAATTTGGGTACTGATGATGGAGTTTTAAAATTCAAGCACAAAATTGTACCCTCAGCTGATGATACTCTGTTCCTAAATGTTGCACCACTGTGAATTAGAAAGAGTGTAGATTTTGCTTTTGATGCACAGGAAGATGAGCCAGCCCTCTTCAATGTGATACAAAATGGCAGATGTTGGAGGGTCATCAGACATTTCACGTGAAACACACTGCCATTCTGAGGGTGCAATTTCACCCAGTATCATACCTGTAAAGTGTTGGCTGTATATCTTCAAGTGGAGATGGAGTAGAGGTATTCTTTGCAAAGAAAGAAATTGTTGGCTGGGAAGACTTAGCTTTCACGTATTTTACATGAGTAAGTCCTTTAGCATGAGAAGGGACTGCTTGTTTACCCATACTACTTTGAATGATTTACAACACATTTTAAAATAAGCTGAAGTTGCATCATTTACCAATATGTCCAACCAATCACTCAGTTCAGGAAATACTTTACTGCCTAGCCAAAGTTTACTAAATGTACACTGCTTGTTAGCCAGTGCCATGAGTTTCAAGAAATCATCCTAGAACTGAAATAAGAAAGAATAACACAAAAAAGGTTGAAGGAAATGACACAAGGGCACAACAAAAATTGTAGAATTGTTGTGCACTTCTTGTGGAAAATTACCTGAAAAAGAAATGCTACAATAGTCTGGATTACAGCAGACTAAGACCCTAAAAATATCCCCTCAAATCCATCATTGGGGAAGATTTCCCCGTCTTTCCAGATTTTTGTCTATTTCCCTGACCATTTTTTTTTCTCCGACTTTCCAGAATGTGGACACTATGGTTATACAGGGTGAAGCGTAATTCGCATACTCGGGCGTCGCAGCGCGACTCCTCACATGCCAGCAATTAAAAAATGTCACAAAATTTCGTCTTGCGAGTATATCCGGTAGAAAACGGACGTTAAAGAGTAGCAATCTGCCAACACTGTAACCATATGTAGGGTAACTACCGCTGTCAGCACGTTCACGTCGTGCTATACTGTTGGTGCAGTGGGTAGAGATTTTGGTTGGCATGCAGGAGGTCGATGATTCGATCCTGGGTTGAGGCGCATTTTTTATTTGCTAATTTCCATCTGACATTACCTACTGTAATACAGTAAGACACCGTTTCTGAGGTCACATGTATCCTACATTTACAACATAATAATAATAATAATAATAATAATAATAATAATAATAATAATAATAATAATAATAATAATAATAATGCATTGAGATACGTACTAAACAGCATGCGGTTACCAGACGCAATGTTGAAAAGCAGAATTATTGGGACCATGGTGATAACACATACAAATTGTAACCGAGTTTGGACATTATTCGCAGAGCACGTTACTAGGCCTACTGGTAACGTAAGGCCCTAACGAAATGTAATGGACCTGAACGAGACAAGAATAATAGTTGGTACTAATCTATGGGACCACTGGAGGAGGGTACAAAGAAAACAGGTTTCATATCTAGTAGATGAAGTGGTGCGAATAAATTCACGCCTACCACGTGGAAAGGGCGCCTTTCAAAGCTGACCAATGAAAACGATTGTTCGTCCATTTCTAGGATCGTAGTATGTAAGTGCAAATGGTTTCTAGAGGACCCACTGCAATCGCTGTTGACGATTAAGGTGCCAGATACCATACCACCTGGACTACATTTACGAAATAAAAAACATACGCCTCAACCCAGGATCGACCACTCGACCTCCTGCATTCTAACCCAAAACTTTATCCATTGCACCAACTGTACAGTATGACTAACTTCTGCTGACAGAGGTAGTTACCCTACATGTGGTTACAGTGTTGCCAGATTGCTACTCTTCAACGTCGTTTTTCTGCCGGATATACTCGCAAGATGAAATTTTGTAAGAGACATTTTTTTATTGCTGGCATGTGAGGAGTCGCGCTGCGACGCCCGAGTGCGCGAATTACGCTTCACCCTGTATAAAGAATGATGGTGCAATCGGATTGGCAGAGAAAACTGTTCTTTTCGAGAAAATGAGGTTAATTTGTTACTTCCAGGTGCGTGATTCAAATTGACAAAACTCGCCATATTTGCTGTGTCAGAGTGCAAATCGCTGCTCGCTGCTGTTCTTCAGGCATGGGAAGGGGGGTTTGTATGATAGATGGAGACAGAGATAATGCTTTGCGCGAATGCACAAGTTTCTTTGTTTGACTTGCGCAAAATATTGTCCTTTTCTCTTACAGCCAATATCCACAGTTTGTTTACTAAGAAGCCATAATTGTACAGTAATTAAGACATACTTGCCAGTCAAGGAATGCACCAGATCATTTCCCCCTCTTGTCTGTTGGTCTCAGTAAAATTCTTTATTATGTAACATGTGCAAAGATGCATTGCTGCTACCACACGTTCGTGCATTCCTTTACTCACAAAATAAATGAAATACTGAACAAAAGAAACAATGCATCCAATGGGTTTATTACAGTAAATTTTCAATATTCCTCCTTCTACTTCTATCTTCATGTAACAAGAAAAGTCCATGGGACTTAAATCTGCCGAGCATGGAGGACATTTAACTGGCCCACCGCGGACTATCCATCTCCCAGGATAATGATAATTTAAGTACTGCGAGACATGGCGAGTAAAATGTGATGGAGCACCATTACGATTAAGCCACATTTGCTGCCGAATACCCAGAGGAACATCTTGCAATAATCCAGGCAGTGATTCTACCAAGACACGGTACCATTCTTCACTGTTCAGGCTAGGATAAGAAGGATATACGGCCCACGTAAATAATCACCAACAATGCCGCCCCATATATTGACATTAAACCGATGTTGAAATGTGCGCACTACTGTCACAAGAGGTTTCTTCTTCCCTCCTTCATGTACCTGTCAATGGACATGAAGGCTGAATGATAAGCCTGGCAGCAATTAGGGTGCCAGATGCCGTAAATCAGTGAGGCTTGTCTCCTGTTGCCATTTGCTGCACCATAGAAGGTGCACATTAGCCATTTATTCGTTGGTGTACCAGAAGGGAGCCATACTCACCAATTTGTACCACAAACTTAGTAGCTAATATGGACACAAAGCAGCTATAAAACTCAAAAATAAACATTAACTTAGTAACATACCACATCATATTCATTCATTCACAAGCAAACCTGAAGAGTTAATCTTGGGTTGAGCGAACGAGTCGGCCGCGCGGTAAGGGTCGCATAGCTGTGAGATTGAATTCGGGAGATGGAGGTTTGAATTCTACTGTCAGCAGTCTAGAAGATGGGTCTTCCAAGGTTTCCCATTTTCACACCAGACAAATGGTGGGACTGTACCTTAATTGAGGCCATGGCCGCTTACATCCCGATCCTAGAACTTTCTCATCCTTGTGTGCCAAAATCTTTCAGTGTGTTAGTACGATGTGGCAGCTCACAGTGTGGTAGTTCCAGTTGATAGTTACTTATGGCAACCAGTACATGCCTCCCATTTAAGCCAATCCAAGGTAGTCGCGCCCTCTCCCTTTCCCAACGCTACCTGTCTTAAAGCTCCCTGAGGCGGCCGGTCCAAGTTCCATATTGCCTATTCATGGGCCTTGGCTAACTGGCTGCTTTTGAATGATAACATCATTATCTGTTTTACGTGCTTTTGAAATCAGCAATTTTTTGCGTTAATAAGTGTATCATTAACAAGTCTGTGTATATCATTTTAGTGTAGTGTAAATTTTAGTATTGTGTAATATAGCATAATATTTAATTTAATAATGGTTATTTAATGAACTACAACATACCGCAAACAGATCAAAGTACTACTAAAGACAAGGGCGACCAAGAATTCATTCACCTCAAAAAACAATGCAAGCGTAAAGGGAAAGCATGGCTTTGTTATTCGTGGTCAGCTCACTATATGGTGTGCGACTTATAGGAATATTTTGAAGCTGAAAGGGAAAATAGAGCCCTACTGATAGACGTTAGTAAAGTTGTAGAACGAACAGCAACAGCTTTAAAGATAGTCAAGCTACAGTAGTTAGAATGGGGGAAAGGGAGGGGGGGGGGGGGGGGGAGAGAAAAGAAAGAAAAAGAGCCATGAGAAGAAGAAGAAGAAGAAGGCACCAAGAGAGCGAGAGCACATACGTGGACCATCACATGACAAGGTTTTCAACACCAGGGAAAACTCGGCACTATGCCCCACGACATATGATCGCGAATTTAAAAGCCATGGAAAACGACAAGCTGAAACACAGACTTTTACCAATCACAACTCTCATCTTAAATTATACAGACACCTATGGGAGGATCCGACTGATTTCGTTTTTGTTTTTTTTTCCAAAGAAAAGCATGCTCTTAGATAATTCTCCTATCTGCACCCAGATCTGATCCTGGAATACTGAGCAGGCCACTCTAATTATTATTAGCACTTACGACAACGGCCATTTCCACGATAATATAAATATAACATAAATAAAAAGACATGTATTTTTTAGATGTGCCTTTCTGCTGCTAAAATCTACCTAAAAATGGAAACCAATCGTCCAGAGATGGACTGATAAAAGCCTGAAAGGAAGGGGAATGAGGAGTATGTCTTAAGATATTTGAGCTGATAAAATGATTGCTAAGCCACCTTGGAAGAATATGAATATTATTATGCTAACGCTTTCAGTATTTACAGGGTCAGACATTTTCACCTCCAGTATGATAATAATAAAGATAAGGCTAAAGTAAATGTGGGACCAAACAGGATTATATACAGGGGTTGCGACCTAGTACACAATGTGTGCTGAAATTGCATTTAAATGTGTGACATCACATCAAATTCTCTTGCTTGATTTTGCAAACAGTGGCATTTAAGGTTGGAAAAGTTTGCCGCTGATATCTGTTGATGTTTCTGAGTTATTTCAGTAAAAATGTTATTGGTGTTATGTCCCACTATTTACTTTTTTTTTTTTTCTTGGTATTTGCAGGTGCCGGATTTAAGTCCTGTGCGAGTTCTTTAACATGCCAGTGAATCCACAGTCACGAGGCTGATACCAAGAGAGCTGGCCGCGTGGTTAGAGCCGCACAGCTGTGAGCTTGCATCCGGGAGATAGTGGGTTCGAACCCCACTGGGGGCAGCCCTGAACGTAGGTAGTTTTCTGTGGTTTCCCATTTTCACACCAAGCTGTATCTTAATGAAATCCACGGCCGCTTCCTTCCCACTCCTAGGCCCTTCCTTATTCCATCATTGCCGTAAGACCTATCTGTGATGGTGCGACGTAAAGCAAATTGAAAAAAAAAAAAGTCACTAGGCTGATGTATTTGAGCACTTTCAGATACCACCGGACTGACCTTGGATTGAACCCACCAACTTGAGATCAGAAGATTCCACTGCCTCTGTTACTCAGCCCATCTGAGATAATTCATTCTATTGCTAATCTGACTGTAAGCTTAAAATAATAGAAATAATGTTCAATATTAGCCAGTATTTTTGTCATGTCAATTTATATGGCTTTCTTGGTGAGGTGGCTGTGTTCTGTATTGGCCAATTGATTGGTTTCTCTGTTTTTTGTAAGTTAAAACTAATATTTTCTTTGAGTCTGACCAAAACAGGTTAAAATCTAATTCATAAAGAGGATCTGTTTTTCCAACAGGTCTCTTGTTTATCACATAAACAAAGCCAGGGCACGTGTAGACTTGGTCCAGTGTTATGGCCAGACACTTTTCCCAATCCCAACCCATATGTGAAGGAATTTACAAATATTATGTGGAATGTTGCTCAGAAGTGAACATAGTTCTCAGATTTTTGCATGTACTGTGATTGGAAGTAAGCTTGGTAAAATTCTAGTTAGCAAAAAATATTGCTGTTAAAATGTAAAACATGTCAGGCATGGAAGGGAAAAGAAGAAACCACTGAATATGGAGAATGGAATGCAGATGTACGGGGTGTGTAAATTAAGAAGTATTACAACAAACAACCACCTGGAGTAATTAACCAGACATCACTGCAATGCCCCATATGGTCAGAAATCAAACCTATGACCCTTTGAACCAAAGGCTACTATGCTGACCATCAAATCATCAATCACTACTGACCTGCATTTAGGACAGTCTCCCAGGTGGCATATTCCCTATCTGTTGTTTTCCCAGTCTTTACTTAAATGATTTCAAAGAAATTGGGAATTTCTTGAACATCTCCCTTGGCAAGTTACTCCAATCCTTAACTCCCCTTCCTACCGAGCTCGATAGCTGCAGTCGCTTAAGTGCGGCCAGTATCCAGTAATCGGGAGATAGTGGGTTCGAGCCCCACTGTCGGCAGCCCTGAAGATGGTTTTCCGTGGTTTCCCATTTTCACACCAGGCAAATCCCGGGGCTGTACCTTAATTAAGGCCACGGCCGCTTCCTTCCACTTCCTAGACCTTTCCTATCCCATTGTCGCCATAAGACATATCTGTGTCGGTGCGACGTTAAGCAAAATAGCAAAAAAAAAAAACTCCCCTTCCTATAAACAATATTTGCCTCAATTTGTCCTCTTGACTTCCAACTTCATATTGTGATCTTTCCTACTTTTAAAGACACCACACAAACTTACTCGTCTACTAATGTCATTCCACGTCATCTCTCCACTGACAGCTCGGATCATACCACTTATGATATAGATGTTGATTCCCATAGGGAACTTGAAATATTTGTCCCGAATGAGTAAATGTCGTACCAATGTACATTGGTATAATAGCCTACGCAGTGGCCTCCACTCCATTTATATTGGTATTGGGAGAAAGAAGACGAGCTGCTCGACTAAGTGGTATGTTATACCAATGTAGTTGGTCCGTTATTGGACATTATAAATTTCCCAGCTAACTCATTACTGGTTGCTAGCATTTCGCCCCCGTGTGCTAGGTTGGGCTCATCAGTTTGTACTTAGCACACCCACCAAGACGCATGGCTAGCGCATACCGTGCTGGCAACCAGGAATGATTTAGCTGGAAAATTTATAATGTCCAGTAACGGACCATTTATATTGGTATTATAAATTTACTCATTCGGGACAAATGTTTCAGGTTCCCTATGGGAATCAACATCTATATCATTCTTTCTCCCAAGTCGGCAAACGTTCAGTAAGACTTACCATTTTCCAGCGAACGCATCTACGTGCGCTTGTATTGTCATTTGTTTTTCTCTCGTTTGCGTCTCGCAATGGGCGTGATCGTGTGGTGGACAGAGCTGCCAACTGTTCATATAAATAACTAGTCCTAACGACAAAGCCATTAGTCTGCATTCGTTAGGGTAGGTTAGTGACAAAGGCCATTGGTCTGGATGAAGCAAAGGGGGGCCCCCAGGTTAAAAGCCGTGATGTGGCCCTTAGGCCTCTAGTATCCCGCGTGACACCTCCATTGGTCTGGATACGTTAGGGAAGGTTAGTGACAAAACAATTGGTCTGGATACCTTAGGGTAGGTTAGTGACAAAACAATTAAGCTGGATGCGTTAGGATAGGTTAGTGACAAAGCCATTGGACTACGATCAAGCACAGGGGGCATTAAGGCGAGTTGAATAGAGAATTATTGTTCTTCTGTATTGTACATTCTTTCTTTATGGATTACATTCACTTGTGTATTTACTGTGCAGTTGTGTATTTCTTGTGCGCAGGTTGGTAATGGAATTATTCATTTTACTTCATAGCTGGGAGTGACATCATATTCCATTGTGTCTCACCCAATGGAAATGCTGGTACATAGTTAGGCAAAGAACTATGGCGCGTGATAAATTATATTAGGTTATAAAAGCAAAATTATTTCTGGGGGACGGCATGTGGGCCCTTGGCTGTCGCAGTGAACACATCTCTCCTCTACAAGTTATTCCACTTAAGATTTCAGACATATTACATCCTTATCATGCTATAGAAGTATGGTAAGTCATACTGAATTTCTACCTCAAGTAATCCGGTGAGGGTCCAATACACTGGAACCATACTCTATTTGGGGTCCTACCAGAGAATTGTATGCCCTTTCATACATACATACATACATACATACATACATACATACATACATACATTATCATTACAGACTGTTATGCCTTTCAGCGTTCAGTCTGCAAGCCTCTGAGAATTTACTAAATAACGCCAAAATCCTCGATTTGCAACTAGTGTTGTGGCCTCATTTAGTTCTATACCTCTTATCTTTAAATCGTTAGAAACCGAGTCTAACCATCGTCGTCTTGGTCTCCCTCTACTTCACTTACCCTCCATAACAGAGTCCATTATTCTCCTAGGTAACCTATCCTCCTCCATTCGCCTCACATAAGCCCACCACCGAAGCCGGTTTATGCGTACAGCTTCATCCATCGAGTTCATTCCTAAATTAGCCTTTATCTCCTCATTCCGAGTACCCTCCTGCCATTGTTCCCACCTGTTTGTACCAGCAATCATTCTCGCTACTTTCATGTCTGTTACTTCTAACTTATGAATAAGATATCCTGAGTCCACCCAGCTTTCGCTCCCGTAAAGCAAAGTTGGTCTGAAAACAGACCGATGTAAAGATAGTTTCGTCTGGGAGCTGACTTCCTTCTTACAGAATACTGCTGATCGCAACTGCGAGCTCACTGCATTAGCTTTACTACACCTTGATTCAATCTCACTTACTATATTACCATCCTGGGAAAACACACAACCTAAATACTTGAAATTATCGACCTGTTCTAGCTTTGTATCACCAATCTGACATTCGATTCTGTTGAATTTCTTACCTACTGACATCAATTTAGTCTTCGAGAGGCTAATTTTCATACCATACTCATTGCACCTATTTTCAAGTTCCAAGATATTAGACTGCAGGCTTTCGGCACAGTCTGCCATTAAGACCAAGTCGTCAGCATAGGCCAAACTGCTTACTACATTTCCACCTTACTGAATCCCTCCCTGCCATTTTATACCTTTCAGCAGATGATCCATGTAAACTACGAACAGCAAAGGTGAAAGATTACAGCCTTGTCTAACTCCTGTAAGTACCCTGAACCAAGAACTCATTCTACCATCAATTCTCACTGAAGCCCAATTATTAACATAAATGCCTTTGATTGATTTTAATAATCTTCCTTTAATTCCATAGTCCCCCAGTATGGCGACCATCTTTTCCCTCGGTACCCTGTTATATTCTTTCTCTAGATCTACGAAACATAAACACAACTGCCTATTCCTCTCGTAGCATTTTTCAATTACCTGGCGCATACTGAAAATCTGATCCTGACAGCCTCTCTGTGGTCTGAAAACACACTGGTTTTCATCCAACTTCCTCTCAACGAGTGATCGCACCCTCCCTTCCAGGATGCCAGTGAATACTTTGCCTGGTATACTAATCAATGAGATACCTCGATAGTTGTTGCAATCCTTCCTGTTCCCTTGCTTATAGATAGGTGCAATTACTGCTTTTGTCCAATCTGAAGGTACCTTAGCAACACTCCACGCTAATTTTACTACTCTATGAAGCCATTTCATCCCTGCCTTCCCACTGTACTTCACCATTTCAGGTCTAATTTCATCTATTCCTGCTGCCTTATGACAATGGAGTTTATTTACTATCCTTTCCACTTCCTCAAGCATAATTTCACCAACATCCTTTTCCTCCTCTCCATGAGCTTGGCTGTTTGCAACACCACCATGATGATTTCCTTTTTCATTGAGAAGATGTTCAAAATAATCCCTCCACCTCTCCATTGATTCCCTGGGATCTATTATGAGTTCACCTGAATTACTCAAAACACTGTTCATTTCCTTTTTCCCTCCCTTCCTAAGATTCTTTATTACTGTCCAGAAAGGTTTCCCTGCTGCTTGACCTAGCCTTTCCAGGTTATTACCAAAATCTTCCCATGACTTCTTTTTGGATTCAACAACTATTTGTTTCGCTCTGTTTCTTTCATCTACGTACCAATCACTGTCTGCCTTGGCCCTTGTTTGGAGCCATTTCTGATAAGCCTTTTTTTTACGTTTACAGGCTGCTCTCACTTCATCATTCCACCAAGATGTTCGCCTTTTCCCATCTTTACACACAGTTGTTCCTAGGCATTCCCTTGCTGTTTCTATTACAGCATCCCTGTATGCCACCCATTCACTTTCTGTATCCTGAACCTGCTTACTGTCTACTGTTTGAAACTTCTCACTAATCATATCCATGTACTTCTGTCTAATTTCCTCGTCCTGGAGACTTTCTACCCTTATTCGTTTGCAGACAGATTTCACTTTCTCTACCCTAGGCCTAGAGATACTTAGTTCACTACAGATCAGATAGTGGTCTGTATCATCGAAAAATCCGCGAAAAACTCGTACATTCCTATCAGATTTCCTGAATTCAAAGTCTGTTACGATATAGTCTATGATGGATCTGGTACCCCTAGCCTCCCATGTGTAGCGGTGAATAGCCTTATGCTTGAAGAATGTATTCGTAACAGCTAAACCCATACTAGCACAGAAGTCCAGCAAACGCTTCCCATTCCCATTAGCTTCCATATCTTCCCCACATTTACCAATCACCCTTTCGTATCCTTCAGTTCTATTCCCAACTCTCGCATTGAAATCGCCCATTAGCACTATTCTATCCTTGCTGTTGACCCTGACCACAATGTCACTCAATGTTTCATAAAACTTGTCAACATCCTCATCTGCACCCTCACATGGTGAATACACGGACACAATTCTTGTCCTAATTCCTCCCACTAACAAATCTACCCACATCATTCGCTCATTTACGTGCCTAACAGAAACTATGATGCGTGCAATGGTATTCCTGGTAAAGAGACCTACCCCAGACTCTGCCCTTCCCTTTCTAACACCCGTCAAGTACACTTTATAATCTCCTATATCTTCCTCATTATCTCCCCTTACCCGAATATCACTTACTCCTAGCACATCCAGATGCATCCTCTTTGCTGACTCAGCCAGTTCTACCTTCTTTTTTCCATAAGCCCCATTAATATTGATAGCTCCCCATCGAATTCCATTTCGTTCGCCAAGTTGTTTCCAAGGAGTCCCTCACCTGTCAAATGGGAGTGGGACTCCATTACTCCCATAGGTCCGAGGCTTGCTTAAAGTGTTCTGAGCTTGGTAAATTCATGAAGCAGGAGGCTGCCCTACTTGCACATAGTCCAAGTGAGGATCTCTCCTCTAACGGGTTATGGACCACCGGTGAATTGTATAGTTCTAGCCGCCTGAGCACAAGGAGGGCCACGACTCAGAATATATCCGAGATGCCCACTCCCATTCCATAGCAACTGGTATCCCGTCTCTCAGGACCACTTACTAGGCCACTCAGCCGTTACCCATGGTTCACGAACTAGGACGTGACTACAGTAACCCACAAACATGAACCATATGCCCTTTCATTTACATCCTTATTACTACAACCCCTAAACACCCTCATACCATGTGCAGAGATCTGTACCCTTTATTTACAATCCCATTTATGTGATTACACCAATGAAGATCTTTCTTATATTAACACCTAGGTACTTAAAGTGATCCCCATACGGAACTTTCACCCCCATCAATGCAGTAATTAAAACTGACAGGACTTTTCCTATTTGTGAATCTCAGAACCTGCCTTTTAACTCCATTTATCATCGTACCATTGCCTGCTGTCCATCTCACAAAATTATCGAGGTCATTTTGCAGTTGCTCACAATCTTGTGACTTATTTATTACTCTATACAGAATAACTTCATCTGCAATAAGCCTTACTCTGATTCCAATTCTTTACTGATATCATTTATATATATATAAGAAAACAAAGGTCCAATAATACTGCCTTGAGGAATTCCCCTCTTAATTATTACAGGGTCAGGTAAAGCTTCGCCTACTCTAATTCTCTGAGATCTAAGGAGCTGGATCATCCCTAAACTACCCTACATATAAAATTATCTCCTATAGTGTGACATATAGTTACACAAAAATATGATAGTTTGATAATTTAAAATGGTAAGAATTTTTTTTTGTTTGTTTCAGATATCCTTGTCGATAGTTCAGGAAACACAATAATCTATATCATTATAATAATGAGGTAACCTTGGAATTCAGTGTGTTTTGGGACCAAAAGACATGATTTTTTATTTCTGTTTAAACAGTCCTGTGAAATTAAGTATGAAAGGTTGCAGAAAAATTCAAAATAAATCACCCTTCAAGTGTTCGCATAGGGGAGTTGCTTTGAATGATTTATACAGGATATGTATAGAGTAGAATCGTAATGCTGAATTAATGATTTCTTTGGCAGTTTTGTTTGGCATATTAAGATGAAAATTTCTTATTTTGCAGTCAAGCTGATGAAGTCGAGTGTGTCAGTATATGAACATCACTGGTTTCAAGGTTAAGGTATACCAAAACTCTACAAACAATTCAATTTTAACACTGTTTACTACATTTGAGTTAGATGATCTTCTGCACTAAAATTACACAACATTTGAAGAGACATCAGTCTGCCCTATATAGAGTTGATCATGTCAACAGCAACTTCTGCCAACTTTGATGCAGAAAAGAGACACCCACTGAAGTTAGACTCGATGAAACCATCACCACCAGCAAGCACTAGAGGACTGGATGCGAGAACGACATATCCTGGTTTATTCAAATACGGTTCTATAACCTGCGAGTAACGCCACTTCTGGCATTTGACATGTACAGGTTTAGGCCATGTAGGAAACATTTGCTTAACATGATCCAAAAGTTTTTCTTTCATATCTTCAATACTACAGTCAATATTTTCATATCCATAACGTACCGAAGTATGGAACACACAAGCATCTGGTTCATATTTACGGTTACGTTTCCTGTTATCAAATGCTATAAATCGAAAGACACAATTATCAATGTACTTTGCATCCCAAGGTACATTGAAGGCAGTGTTGGGAGTATCATAAAACAATCCTAAAGCATAACGTGAACTATATCTTACACGTTTTAGGGCATTTAATAACTCTGAATGTAATGGCATTCCCTTTGTTATCTCCAATATCTGAGGTACAGGCATAGTTAAAATTACTGCATCGAATAGATCTTTGTCTCCGCCTTTAGTCTGAACAAGTACTTTATTTTCATGTTGTGAGATGGCAGTAACATGGTGTTCAAATTTAATTTCGTCGTATTGCAAGAAGTGCCGTACTACCGAATTCATACCGTTTGGAGCAACAAAATGCTTCGTTCCTGCAGGAAATAATTTCATCCCTTCCACATTAGCATTTAAAGGCTCGAGTACATTACTGGAAAGTAAAGATTCGTAAAGTTCTTGGTTTTTCAAAAATTCTTCAGGTAAAGCAGTAATGTACTGAGCACCTAGATCGACCTTAGAGGAGATGCACGTAGTGCTTCTGCTTGTGCTCATTCTTCCCCCAACTCCTTTAGCTTTGTCCCATACTTCCAAATACAGAGAATCTTTCACTTTCTTTTTAATGAAAGTACTTGTTAATGAACTGGTAATTCCAGAACCAACAAGCAACACACGGGCAGGCATTTTTCTCTTTCGATGCAAGTTTCAAACTTCATTCAACAATAACACCATAACTACGATCCTCGAAGATAGAGGCAGCGCGCACGCACACACACAGACACGGCAATTCAATACACGGAGCTATAATAAATCGCAGAAATACTTAGCAAGCATTCACATCAGGAGTGATCGCGTTGTGTTTCGCCCTGTCTTCAAGGTTTTTAAACCGAAGTATAGTTTTAATGGCAAGCGCGAAGTGTCACTGACCACGTGTTGTTCTTCTTCTTCTCCTGCTTGAAACCTGTATTTGTTGAAACTTATGGGCTCTTGACGCGTCGCCCAGTCACTAAACGTGTTTTATAGCAGTCTTCAAATTATAACACTTTTAACTTGTTCCAAAGACATGAAAGTAATGATATCCATACATATACTGAAAAATATTAGGGTGTACATCCAAACTAGCAAAGAAAGACAAATATTGTCCACACGGAGGAAATATCATCTACTACTCGGAAAAATGTATGAACTAGTGATATACGTAAAATTTCACCCTCTCGGGGTATACCGTGATCCCATCCAAGAGATACGCGTGAAAAACTTCACGAATGAAAGCAGGAACGCATGACCTTCAAGGAATCAAATGCAATACTAAATTAGTATTACTAATGTTTACAAAAATAAGCGAGAGTCACCAAGAAAACCAGTCTAGCGTCCATCCCTCTGACATTTCGTACATATTGTGCGAGCAAATATAAAGGGTTCAAACTCCAAATATACTTAAAATAAGGAAACCTGCTGGGCGGGTTTCGGGTGCGAAAAACGACTTTAGTAGTGAAGCAAAGACAGTTCAACTCTATAGCGTCAGCATTTTTTCTTCTGCTTCAGCAGGTTAACAAAACGTGACGTCACGACCACGTGCTCTTGTTTGTAAACAAAGCCACGTGCTTTTTTGACAGTTGTCAATATGACAGCTGCCATCTTTAAGGACGTGGGCGCGGAATTTTAAACAACAGAGCATGGTTAACCCAGGGAGTAAAGAATACAGGGAGATGCCTTGGATCTCTGAGAGTGAAGCCCAATAACAGTGGTCTACATAGGGGGCGTGGTCGTAAATAGGAGCGAGAAAGCATGTTTCTTTTATAATCAAATCTATCACAGCTCATTGAAGTGAATACGGTGAACGCAAACTGTAATTGCGGGAATTTTCAGATGCAAACACTGCACGACATGCTAAAACGTAAAGGAAATATTAATATTTAGTTGTTGTAGCTCTTACAATGTCGTGTTGTGCATACGGTTGCACGAATCGGAAATCCAAAAATATTCCTGGAATAACATTTCATAGTAAGAATATAAGTATGGCTTGTAATATGTAGTACAGTACCTATATTATATTACCTCCACGGTTATTGTGCTAGTATTTCGGAGTCTCAGAAGCACCATCCACTTTTCGTAAGAAGTTTTAGGTTAGACTTGTTGTTATCGTCAATTTTTTATGAGGTTTCCTTTCACGAGGAAAAGAAAGCAGACTGGATTACGGCCATTAGAAGGGAAAATTGGATACCTTCTCCGTACACCAGAATATATTCAGCACATTTCAAACCGGAATTGTTTGATCGGTTCATGAAGAGAGTTGTTTTGAAGGAGAATGCATAACCTACTATTTTTGAAGCATTCCCTTCTTAGGCCTACCTACAGAATTAGAGCACTCGAGGCCTAGGAAGGTTTTCATGTTCACGCCCTTCATGACCCTGGTCTTCTTTTGGCCGATACCTTCATTTTACGAAGTGTCGGATACCTTCCATATTTCCTCATAATTAGTGTTAATAGAGGATGGTTGCCCAGTCGTATATCATCTTACAAATAATCACTACCACCACCTCTAAAATATGTATCCCCCTATGGGTGAGGACGGTAGGATAAGGCCCACGGCATCCCCTGTCTGTCGTAAAAGTCCCTGTGGAGGTGAGGGTAGTAGAACAACACACTACTACTTGAGCAGCCGACCAGTGTGGATACGTGGTAAGGCGAGTGCAGCATAACATGATTGGTATTGAGCAACATCGTGCGGCGATCGGTGGCTGGCAGAGCAGGGAGAAGAAGACGAAGGGACATGTGGTGAATAAGGGAGAGGTGGGGAAGATCGGCGAGGCGATCTTGGCAGCGACGGTGATAACTATGCTATTAATTATAGGGGGCGTGGAAATGAATCCAGGCCCTGACATGAGCTGGGGGACTGGGAGAGAATCAGGGTGCTGATAGGGGACGCCGTAAAAACATATACTGGAGATGCACTGGTAAAGGAATTGAGAAAGGAACAAGCCAAGGGTTTTGAAGATATGGTTCAAGGAACAGTGGGGAGTTACGGAAAAAAGAATGGATGAGAATGAGAGAGCAAGGGGAGCGCTAAAAGAGGTGGTAAAAATCTGGAAAAGGAAGTGGCGTCTCTGAAGAATGAGCTTGGACTCGTCAACCAAGAAAGGATGAAGAAATATATATATATATATATATATATATATATATATATATATATATATATATATATATATAGATATATATATATGTATTACAGGAAGAGCGGAGTGAAGATGAAGTGAAGCTTATGTATAAAGTGGTGGACCTCGTCCAAAATAAGCTGAAACTTAACTTCAGTGAAGTGGAAACGGGCGATGTCGAAAGTGCAGGAAAAGAGAAAGGTAGGAGACCAGTGAAAGTGAAGCTGATGTCAACCATAGTGGTGGATATAGTGATAAAATACGCAAGGAACTTACAAGGTGAAAGGATCTGGATAAACAAAGACTTGGGAAGAGGAGCTGAGAATAGGAAAATATTACGAAAGCATTTAGGCCGAGCTAGACATCAAGGCCTTAAAGCGTTTATGAAGGCCCAAAGGTTGGTGGTAACGAATGGTATCTGGTGACGTGTTTTTGTCTGTAATAAAACTAAAAGTTACGGAGGAAGAGCTGAAACGGAAAGATGAACGATCGAAGCTGCCAAGAGACAGACACGAGTACGCCCAAGAGGAAGGAGGAAACGCGGTAACGATGGCTGAAGCGCCGAGACAAGGAAACAGTGCAGCGCAAGATAGTGTGAGTGGAAGGTCAAATGTGCAGGTTCAGGAAGTGTTATCAGATAGTGTTCCGAAAGGAAAAGAGGATTCATTGATTGCCGACCTGGGGGGTGACAATAAAGAGATAGTCCTTATGACCAAGGGGAGAAGCAGGAGCTTGAAGTACCTGTGGGGGAACAGGAATAAAGTTCTAGAAGATAAAGAGAGGAAGGATGACAATAAAGTGTCAAAGAATGATGGAAGGGTGGTAGAAGCTGAGAGCCAGAGGGTGATGAGGAGTAAGAATGAAGATGGTGATTTGGAGGGTAGGAAAAAAATCCGTAACTAGGCTGGAATATAGGCTTTGTTAATACTGAAGGTGTATTGAGTAAAATAGGCAATGTAAAAGTGAAAAATTTAATAGAAAGCTTTGATATTGTAGCGCTTTTGGAAACATGGCTAGAAGTAGGCTGAGAGTTAACTTGGGGAGGATTTACGGTGAGGCACAAGTCAAGGAAGAGATTAAGCAAAATGGGTAGCGCGCCCGGAGGAATACTCGTGCTACTTAAAGAAGAGTTGAACGAATGCATAGAGCATATTGAGAGTGGCATTGAAGGTGTGATGTGGATAAGATTTAACATGGGGAGAGAGAAACATGTATGCGTGGCTTTTGGCTACTGCCACCCCAAGGAATCTCCATATGCAAAATGTTAAGTTCTTCGAGGAATTATAATTAGAAATTAGTATCATTAGATGGAGGTATGAGGAGGACGGAATATTGTTATTTGGAAACAAGAATGCCAGAATAGGCGAGCGAAGTCCGAGGTATAGTAAGGAAGAAGAGTTGATAGTAGGATCAGGAAGAAGTAATAATGATAACGTAATTAATAACTACGGTAGAAAACTTTTAGAAATTTGCGAAGTCGGGAATTTCTGCATTCTGAACGGCTATTGGGAGGGGGACAGAGAAGGAAAAACGACCTATATTACTGAACAGGGGGGAGCGTTATTGATTTATTAATGAGTTCAGAGGACTTGCTAGATAACATCAAAAGCATAGTGGTGGAGGACTGGATCGAATCGCACCACGCTCTGGTATGGGTTAGTTTGGTGAGGAGAGAGGAAAAGTGCGATAAAGGGGGATATGCTTATATTAAATATATAGTATGCGCACTTTTTAATGATAGATTTTTGTACTCGTTGGAGAAGTAAGAAGGGTTCCGTTAATACTACCAACTGAATGGAAATGAAATCTGAATTGAATCGATAATATGATCGATCGATATGAATTTTATAAACCTTTATTACTGTAAGCAAACAACTGTGTCACACACAATATATATTATACTATATAACATTTTCCGTTACGAAACGTGTTCCTAGCATGAATTCTATAGTTTGGCTTTGCTGTGTAAACAAGAACAGTACGAGTACTTAAAGTGTACGCCAGATGGCGCACAGCGATGATAAGCGATTCTTAGTTTGTGTTTCAAAGGTTGCCAATACGAATCTCGAAGATAACCGAGGTCGACCGCTTCAGCACTAGGGTGTAAATCTAACACTAAAAAGTGCGCAGATAGTATATGGACAGAGAATTCAAAGAAAGAGCTAGATGCATTTGTGGATAAAGAGATACAATTATTTAGAATTGGCTGGGAAAGGGCGCTGATGGAAAATAATATAGACAGAGCACTCGAGTTATCAGAAGAGTGACACGGGCAGTCGAGCACAGCAGAAGGAAAAAAAACGGAAGGAGATGGTTGGTATGACAGGGAATGTGAGGTCTGCAGAAGAACAGCGCTAGGAGCGTTAAAAGAGTATAGAGCAAAAGGAAGGACAAAGATCGTGAAACATTTTGCAGGCTGAGGAAAGAGTATAAAAGTAAAATTGCGGAGGAGAAGAAGAAGAAGCAGTGGTTGAAGGACCAATCAGAGCTAATAAATAAGGAATGCAGTATGAATCGGACTGAAAAAAATATGGGAGAGAATAAATATGCTTAATAAAGATGAGAAGGGTCTGAAGAAAATGAATAATGACCATGTTAAATGGGTGACATATTTCAGCGAGCTATTAGCAGGAAGGGACGATTGTCAGTATAAGGAAAGAAAGCAGGCCTTGTGGTCTAACGTGGAAGTAAGTATTCACGAACTAGATAGGGATATCACGATAGAAGAAGTATAGGGGGTGATTGGGAAACAGAAGATGAAATCAGCGTGGGGGAGGAATGGTATTAGTAATGTATGCTGGAAACAAATAAGTAAATACGGTGAGATTGTAGAAGGAATTGTAAAGCTATTCAACAGGATTTTCAACGGGGCGAAGGTACCGACCACGAACCTGCTACGCAGGCGTAGCAGGTGGAGAGGTGATACTCCCACGTGGCGCGTCCCAGGTGGCGGATAGGGGGTCCTAACCGGCTTCCCGGCGGACTTGAGGGAAATAAAATACTTCTCGCGGACCAAACACACTACCCCCTGTGGGTGGGGGAGGTAGACGAATAATACACCCACGGTATCCCCTGCCTGTCGTGAGAGGCGACTAAAAGTAGCGACAAAGGGATGATTGTATTAGAACTATGAAACTACTTGTGATTAGTACCACCACGCGCAGAACACCAAGGGTCGTATTTACTTGCGCGTAGTACCACTATATTAGGTACGAAATAGGTTTGTGATTAGTAGCACACAGGAGCACCATGCGGTCGGCTTTTGCAATATCTGTGATTGGTACCACCATATGAGCAGGACCATGGGATGATAGCCACCATGGTTCTGCCTTGCCTATGATTAGTACCCACTATATGAGGAACACCACGGGATAGGGAAAGGTCCCAGTGGTTAGTACACTTATGTGATGAACACCATAGGGTTGCGTTGCCTGTAAATGGCGCCGCAATGTGAGAAAAACCATAGGTCTGTATTATATATTTCATAACCTGTGAGTAGTACCATAATGTGTGGAATACCGCGGGTCTCTGCTACTTTTGATTAGTACCGCAACATGACAAATACCATGGTTCTACTTTCCTAGCGATAAATACCGTTATGAGGGGCCGATAACTTGGATTTTGGACCCATTTTAGACTGCGAGCATCCTTGATTCAGTATTATGCACTAGCAGCAGTCCGTTGGTCAGTAATCCTATTGTTTTTCCGTCAGTTTCTACGAATGTAAGGTATTGCGCGTGGCATCCACTGATTGTTTTAAATTCATATCCATCCATTCATTCTTCGTCCTCATGTTTTGAATTCTGGTCAGTGGAGAATTTTGGGCTTTTAATTCGTCATTCCATTTCGTCTCATTTCGTACCATTCGTACCTCGATGTTAGGCCCCTTTAAACAACAAGCATCATCATCACGAAGGTACCGAAGGAATGGGAATATGGGATAATATGCCCAATATATGAAAAGAAAGTGAATACAAATATACCTAATAACTACCGAGGTATAACTCTGTTAGATTCATTGAGCAAAGTTTACACAGGAGTCTTAGCTAATATACTAAGTGATTGGGCTGAAAATAACGGTATAATCTCTAAAAATTAGGGAAGATTCAGGAGGGGGAGGCAGACAATAGATAATATCATGATTGTGAAAAAGCTAGCGGAGAAATACACTGTGCGGGAAAGAGGCAGCATATTTTTGGCAGCAGTAGATTTCGAGAAAGCGTTCGACACGGTGAGTAGAAAGGCGTTAATACAAACATTAGGGAGGCTGAGAGTCTCTAGGAAAATGATACGTAAGGTAGAGGCGCTGTATCAAATAGTATATAGTAGTGTCAAACAAGAGTACAATGTAATAAGCAAACCGATAGAATGTAAGCAGGGCCTTAAGCAAGGGTGTAAATTATCGCCCATATTATTTATACTATTTATAAATGATATATTGGATGAGCATGGAGGGGCTAGGTGGGCTGTACCAGCGGTGGGTAATAAGGAGATTCCAGGCCTGATTTTTGCTGATGATATTCTGTTAATGACGCTGACTAGGGGAAGATTGAAGAAAATTTTGGATAAATTAGGAGATTATGCAAATAAGTGGTCGCTGAAAATTAACTATAATAAGGTCATGTTTGTGGGTTACTGTAGTCACGTCCTAGTTCGTGAACCATGGGCAACGGCTGTGTGGCCTAGTAAGTTGTCCCGAGAGTCGGGATACCAGTTGCTATGCAATGGGAGTGGGCATCGCGGACATATTCTGAGTCATGGCCCTCCTTGTGTTCAGGCGGCTAGGACTGTACAATTCACCGGTGGTCCATAAATCGTTAGAGGAGAGATCCTCACTTGGACTATGTGCAAGTAGGGTAGCATCCTGCTTCATGAATTTACCGAGCTCAGAACATTTTAAGCAAATCTCGGACCTATGGGAGTAATGGAGTCCCACTCCCATTTGACAGGCGAGGGACTCCTTGGAAACAACTTGGGGAACGAAATGGAATTCGACGGGGAGCTATCAATATTAATGGGGCTTATGGAAGAAAGAAGGTAGAACTGGCTGAGTCAGCAAAGAGGATGCATCTGGATGTGCTAGGAGTAAGTGATATTCGGATAAGGGGAGATAACGAGGAAGAGATAGGAGATTATAAAGTGTACTTGACGGGTGTTAGAAAGGGAAGGGCAGAGTCTGGGGTAGGGCTCTTTATCAGGAATACCATTGCACGCAACATAGTTTCTGTTAGGCACGTAAATGAGCGAATGATGTGGGTAGATTTGTCAGTGGGAGGAATTAGGACAAGAATTGTATCCGTGTATTCACCATGTGTGGGTGCAGATGAGGATGAAGTTGACAAGTTTTATAAAACATTGAGTGACATTGCGGTCAGGGTCAACAGCAAGGATAGAATAGTGCTAATGGGCGATTTCAATGCGAGAGTTGGGAATAGAACTGAAGGATACGAAAGGGTGATTGGTAAATGTGGGGAAGATATGGAAGCTAATGGGAATGGGAAGCGTTTGCTGGACTTCTGTGCTAGTATGGGTTTAGCTGTTACGAATACATTCTTCAAGCATAAGGCTATTCACCGCCACACATGGGAGGCTAGGGGTACCAGATCCATAATAGGCTATATCTTAACAGACTTTGAATTCAGGAAATCTGTTAGGAATGTAGAGTTTTTCGCGGATTTTTCGATGATACAGACCACTATCTGATCTGTAGTGAACTAAGTATCTCTAGGCCTGGGGTAGAGAAAGTGAAATCTGTCTGCAAACGACTAAGTATAGAAAATCTTCAGAACGAGGAAATTAGACAGAAGTACATGGATATGATTAGTGAGAAGTTTCGAACAGTAGACAGTAAGCAGGTTCAGGATATAGAAAGTGAATGGGTGGCATACAGGGATGCTGTAGTAGGAACAGCAAGGAAATGCCTAGGAACAACATGTGTAAAGATGGAAAAAGGCGAACATCTTGGTGGAATGATGAAGTGAGAGCAGCCTGTAAATGTAAAAAAAAGGCTTATCAGAAATGGCTCCAAGATAGGGCCGAGGCAGACAGGGATTTGTACGTAGATGAAAGAAACAGAGCGAAACAAATAGTTGTTGAATCCAAAAAGAAGTCATGGGAAGATTTTGGTAATAACCTGGAAAGGCTAGGTCAAGCAGCAGGGAAACCTTTCTGGACAGTAATAAAGAATCTTAGGAAGGGAGGGAAAAGGAAACGAATAGTGTTTTGAGTGATTCATGTGAACTCATAATGGATCCCAGGGAATCACTGGCGAGGTGGAGGGAATATTTTGAACATATTATCAATGTAAAAGGAAATCATCCTGGTGGTGTTGCAAAAACCAAGCTAATGGGGAGGAGGAAAATGATGTTCAAAATCAAACTCTCTTTATTTGCAAATGAGGTGTCTACCTCGGTGGCAAATGGTACACTAAAATACATTATTGTCAAGCACGAAATATAAATTAACAACAGAAGAAAATTTTCCTATAATACAATATTATAAAACTTACGCTTACATTTTTTCTATTAAACACACAGCTAATCCTTAATAAATTTATATTGTTTACAAAATTCTACTTATAATATATACTGTACTACTTACGAATATAGTCAACTGATATACAGTATGTGGAATTACTTCAAATGATACTATACAACTGGTATCAGATTAAACTTTACATTGCACTTATTTACTTTTTACCCATTCTGGACCCTAAGTAGCATTACGACCTGCCGCGTCTTAACCAGAGCCCCATTTGCCACCACTTTTCAGAGTTCCTGAAGGGCCTTCACAGCTACCGTAGCGGTCCCAGCGCCCTCGAAGTCCCCACTGTACTTCGCCCCTACGGGCAATCCCCTACTTTGGCTGTCCAAACTCCTTAGACCAGGGGATGGAAATAATTTATTCACACACATTTTTATTTACAGTAACCTGCACTGGTCGAATGCCCCCTAACTCTTCATTTATTTTCTCTGTTGCTGTTTATTCTCTTCTTGAATATCTGTACAGATTTTGGAACATGATCAAACACTACCCCTGGTAAAATGTTCCACTCCTTCACACCCTTCCCAATGAATGAAAATTTACCCCAATCGCTTGTGCTAAAATTCCTTCTAATTTTATATTTGTGGTCTGTCCTGCCGATATAATTATTTTCCAAGTGAAGCCTCTCGCGGATATCTCCCCATGCTTCTTCTCTTGTATAGGCTCCATATAATACTATAAGTCTAGTTTTCTCCCTTCTCTTTCTTAAAGTTTCCCACCCAAGTTCCTTTAACATTTCTGATACACTACTCTTTCTCCTGAAATACTCTGTTACACATATTGCTGCTTTCCTCTGCACACTATCTATTTCTTTTATTAGGTATTCTTGGTGAGAATCCCAAACACTGTTTGCATATTCCAATAATGGACGAACCATACTTAAATAACTTTTTTCTTTTAATTCTTTATTGCATCCTTTAAGTAGCCTCATTATGACATGTAACGATCTTTATGCTCTCCCAACAATGTCATCAACATGACCCTCCAGTGCAAATTACTTTCAAATCCCACACCTAAGTATTTGCACTTGCCATCTTTTGGGATAACTATCTCATCCAAAGTATATTCAAATTCAGTTTTAAAGCTCCTGTTTGTAATACTTGTAACAGTTGATTTGCTTCCATTAACCTTCATATTATTTTCTCCAACCCATTGTTGGGTACTTTCAAGGTCTTTTGTAATTCTAACTAAATAGGTTTGCTTTTTCAGTATCTGTTAAATAGTGTTCACCCTCTTCTTCCACCATTGTAGGAATTTGGATTCCGTTTCCTTTTTGATTCCTGATATATGAATACTGGTACAGCTTTTTCCATTTCCCTTAGTGGTCATTACCCTCATGAAGTATGCCATTCATATAATTCACTTTTGCTTCCTTTTTTCTCTATTCAGTTTCCTCATTAGCTGTTTTCTAGTTTTTCTACTCTCCCTACACTCGTTGATTTCCCTGTTTACTATTCTACATTTCCTTTTTAATTTTCTTATTTCCTTTGTGTAATAAACAGGGTCTGAGGTCATTTTACCCTTCTTAACAGGTACAAATCTCTTCTCTCCTTCCCAAATTATTCCTGTAATTTAGCCCAAAGTGTATCCACATTACTCCCTTCACTTATCCAACAACTGAATTGTGATTTAAAGTAAGTCCCAAATTCATCAACTTTAGTTTTTCTGCACAATTTCTCCTCTTGTGTAACCCTCTTATTAAGCCTTTTTGGTACGAGTCCTACATCCATTATTACAGCCTTATGGTCTCTTATTCCTACAATTACCTCAGTTATATCAACAATTTCCCATGGTTTAACCAAGAATATATCTAGTAAGTTATTGAGACGAGCCGGTTATTGTACTACTTGTGTAAATCCTCCCTCCCAAATTAACTTATTTGCCAGTCTCTGTTCATGGGCTTCACTTGCAGCTCCATTCCATTCAACTTCAGGCAAATTTAGATCTCCCCCAATTATTTCCATATCATTATTATTGTTTTTTATGAGTATAATCTATTATTTTCTCAAATATTTCCATGTCTCTTTCCTCTCTTCCAGGCCTGTATGTTCCTATAATTCCCACCTCCTTCATATTATCACAAACTAATTTTGACCCTAATATTTCATCCCTTTCATCAGTAAACCATTGATGTGAACAATAAGTTCCCTTCACCAGAATAACACCTCCTCCCTTTTATCTCCCCGGTCTCTACGATAGAATATGTACCTTTCTGGAAATACTTCTCTATTACCCACCCCCTTCTCTCAACCACGATTCCACTCCTATCACCACATCAGGCTCATAAGATTCCATCAATGCACCGAATTTTAATTGTTTATTTATTACACTTTGACAGTTTACCAAGAGCTATCTCAGACCACCTTCCTCCCTAAAACTTGACTGTTGCAATTGGGTAACTTGAAATTCCTTACTTTCCTGAATTTCATTTCTAGTTGACTGAGCCAGCTTAAAGTACAGCTGGCTCTTTCTACTAGTTTTCCTGGTAAAATTATGCTTGAGAAAGTGTAAAGGATTGTAAATAAACTCCATTGTCATAAGGCAGCAGGAATAGATGAAATTAGACCTGAAATTGTGAAGTATAGTTGGAAGGCAGGGATAAAATGGCTTCATGGAGTAGTAAAATTAACGTGGAGTGTTGGTAAGGTACCTTCAGATTGGACAAAAGTATTAATTGCACCTATCTATAGGCAAGGGAACAGGAAGGATTGCAACAACTGTCGAGGTATCTCATTGATTAGTATACCAGGCAAAGTATTCACTGGCATCTTGGAAGAGAATTCGATCAGTCGTTGAGAGGAAGTTGGATTAAAACCAGTGTGGTTTCAGACCACAGAGGGGCTGTCAGGATCAGATTTTCAGTATGCGCCAGGCAATTGAAAAATGCTACGAGAGAAATAGGCAGTCGTGTTTATGTTTCGTAGATCTAGAGAAAGAATATAACAGGGTACCGAGGGAAAAGATGTTCGCCATACTGTGGGACTATGGAATTAAATGTAGATTATTAAAATCAATCAAAGGCATTTATGTTGACAATTGGGCTTCTGTGAGAATTGATGGTAGAATGAGTTCTTGGTTCAGGGTACTTACAGGAGTTAGACAAGGCTGTAATCTCTCACCTTTGCTGTTCGTAGTTTACATGGATCATCTGCTGAAAGGTATAAAATGGCAGGGAGGGATTCAGTTAGGTGGAAATGTAGTAAGCAGTTTGGCCTATGCTGACGACTTGGTCTTAATGGCAGACTGTGCCGAAAGCCTGCAGTCTAATATCTTGGAACTTGAAAATAGGTGCAATGAGTATGGTATGAAAATTAGCCTTTCGAAGACTAAATTGATGTCAGTAGGTAAGAAACCGAAGAGAATTGAATGTCAGATTGGGGATACAAAGCTAGAACAGATCAATAATTTCAAGTATTTAGGCTGTTTGTTCTCCCAGGATGGTAATATAGTAAGCGAGATTGAATCAAGGTGTAGTGAAGCTAATGCAGTGAGCTCGCAGTTGCGATCAACAGTATTCTGTAAGAAGTAAGCCAGCTCCCAGACGAAACTATCTTTACATCGGTCTGTTTTCAGACCAACTTTGCTTTACGGGAGCGAAAGCTGGGTGGACTGAGGATATCTTATTCATAAGTTAGAAGTAACAGACATGACAGTAGCAAAAATGATTGCTGGTACAAACAGGTGGGAACAATGGCAGAAGGGTACTCGTGATTAGGAGATAAAGGATAATTTTGGAATGAACTCGATGAATGAAGCTGTACGCATAAACCGGCTTCTGTGGTGTGGTCATGTGTGATGAGTGTAGGAGGATAGATTACCTAGGAGAATAATGGACTCTGCTGTGGGGGTAAGAGAAGTTGAGGTGACCAAGACGACGATGGTTAGACTCGGTTTCTAACGATTTAAAGACAAGAGGTATAGAACTACATGAGGCCACAACACTAGTTGCATGTCGAAGATTGTGGCGACATTTAATAAATTCACAGAGGCTTGCAGACTGAACGCTGAAAGGCATAACAGTCTATAATGCTAAAGTATGTATGTATGTATGTATGTATGTATGTATGTATGTATGTATGTATGTATGTATGTATGTATGTATGTATGTATGTATGTATGTATGTATGTATGTATGTATGTAAATCAAAGTTGATGATTGTAAGTAAGATAAGGAGGGTAAAAATGCAAGGGAATTGTGGACACAAGGGGCAAGAATAGATGAAGTAGATAGATTAGAATATCTAGGAATGATACTGAATAGAAAAGGAGGTTGGGACGACCACATAAAGAGATGCAAACTGTGAGGGTTGCAGCCCTTGCAGCAATAAAAATCCTAGTCGCCTAATATCCAGGAGTAAGCTATAAAATACTTAGGCTATTACTAAAATCTCTGGTCCTAAGCAGAGCTGTATATGGGGTTGAATTGTGGGGATTAGAAGAGAAAAGTGTCAGCCTGAATCAAATAATACAAAAATTCAGTATAGCTGTTATGAGACTACCGCAATATAGAGCTAATGTCTGGGCTCTAATCTTATCCGGACAGTTTATCGAGGTAGACTGTGTTAATAGGGTATTAAATTATTGGACTAGACTAAGACGGGGTAGCGGCGGCATTTTACTGCAGGAAATATATAGATATGAACTGGGAGGTATGTATGATGAGTGTTGGCTAGCAAAAATCAAAAGTTATGTTGAGGAATTGGGTATGGGATATATTTGGCGAGAGGGAAGAAAGGGAAATAATAGCAGAATGCAGAGGGCCCTGACAATGAGAATTAAGGACATACAGATGAAGAATTGTTTGGAAGAATTTAGAGAAAAGCCTCCGCTCAGCCTATTCTATAAGGTCTACCAGATCTCCAACTTACGTATAAGATTTGGGGATGGAAGATTAAAGGGTAGGTTACTATGGTGGCTGATGGGATTGCATAGAAATAAAGGATGGATCAGGAGCAAGAGGAGCTCTCAGTGCATACTATGTGAAGCTCAGCGTGACGATTTACATTTACTTTGTGATTGTATACGAACAGAGATACTGAGGGCAACATTCCCAAATGTTAAGCAACAAAAATGTGTAGACAATGAGATGAGCACAAAATTATTGTATGGATAGGAAAACTGTGAGGAACGACAGTGGCCTGAATAAGTTCTTATGCGCAGTGAAAAAACTATGTCTCAGAGAAATGCGAGGTAGTATATGACGTAATGACATGGAATGTAAATAGTGGAGTAGCCAGCATAAATAGGTCAGTAGGAGATTGGCACTCAGCATTTTAAATGATAAGATAACGTCAGCGTGTAGTAATAATTCCATTAGACATGCTGACAGGGTAGGAGGCCGAAGTGGGTTTTACATGGTTGCGCCATCTTGCTCTTTTATTATCTTTTGTCTTAACTTTACGCTAATTATTTTCATTCTACCCTGCCATTTTAATTTTGCCTATTTATCATTGTTTAGCTCATATGCCGTTTGCCGCAATGCCGTGGCCATTGGACCTCCGAGAAGGAGTTGTTCAAGAAGGCCCATATAGATTTAGAATTTTATTTTATTTCATTTCTTTTTAATTTATAATTTGGTTTGAATGGGAGCATGTATTTGGGCGGAACAACTTAGAGAACATTGTTATAAAGTAAGCTGCCCTTCTTGACATACCATAATATTAGAGAACTTAGTTTTAAAGAAAGCCGTCTTTCTTAACACTCTCAGACCTTAACCTTACTGCTGTTATTTTAACTACGTTGTCTATGGAATTTGAAAATGTCTTCTCCTCCGATGTGCAGACTTAGAATTTAAGAAAAAACGATCCTATCCTTATCTTGTTAGGTTATAGCCAAGAAGAGGAAGGAGCGGTAGGCGGAGGATGCGGTAAGGAGAAGGTAATATTTTTTGTTTGATAAACATGTAGGAGGAGGTTGTGGTAATTGATAGGTGGACAGAGGAATAGATACTGTAAAATAAAACATTATACCAATTCTACATTATTTAATATTATTATTACTGATATGTACAACATTAGTGATTTTTCGCATCTTGAATGGCAATGTAATTTCCCCTTCTTACAGATAATGTATGTACAAGTTAATTACAGCATTAGTGATTTTTTGTGCGTCTTGAATGATAATGTAATTTTCCCTTCTTACAGATAATGTATGTACAAATTAATTATAGCATTAGTAATTTTAGTGCATTTTGAATGGTAATGTAATTTCCCCTTCTTACAGATAATGTATATACAAGTTAATTATAACCATTGTGATTTTGTGCATCTTGTATGATGATGTAATCTTACCTTTTTACACAGCTACATGTTGCTGCACTCCCTTCTTACAGTTAATTATGATACCCCCGTGGTACACTTGTAAGGGAATCACTACCCGATACACGTTTATCATCAAACGCAGATAATGAGCATTTATTTTGCTCGATGTTATAAACATGATGTTTGCGTGATTGGATTCTTTTTTGCGTACAGAAAGCGGAATTTCTAGCTGATAATACATCGCGGTAGTGTTGAACGTGTAAACGGCTAACTACGCTTAAACGTACGCCATTTGGTTTTTTGATAGATAATTAATTTTGAGTCTCATAGGCATACATTTTTGGTGCTAAACCAATAAACCCTGTCATGATATTCATACCATATTCATCTTTTATAAGCCCTATAACTTTCTTGTTCTGTGACTTAATGTAAAATGGATTACAATTTGAAAAAAGGAAGAACTGTCAAAGTTTCCAGGATGGTTTCGCATGACATCGTAGACGTCTGTATTTCGAATATGATAAATAAAACTATCTGTATCCATATATAAAACTGTAAGATTAGAAAACTGTTGCTTCGCAAATCCATAATGAAAATCATACATTTTTATTTCGAAAAATCAAGTATAGCCATTCCCAAATAAATTGGCTTCGCATAGACGATCTCAGGATTTTTCATTTCAAGAGACATAAGGTTACGTTCAATGACATATGCTTTGAAATTTGGTTTTGAGATGTACTTGCGTGCCCCATACCGGCCATACCATTGATTAATTAAAAGAATGTAGCGATGTTTGCGTACATTTTCCATGCTTTTACCACAGATGAAGTTGTTTATCGGTTTGATAAACGTACTCTCAAATGTTGTAGCACGTCGACGATGTTCAGTATTCAAATCTATGTACGGTTTAATCCATGCTCCCTGCTTAAACGCAACAATACGATTAATACACTCTAACTGTAAGCCGTATTCGAGACATTGAACAAGACTTTGTATGTGGGTAACATATGGCTTTTTCGGGAAAATAGTAGCTAACAGTTTACTATGCTTTGATGTATGATTAGGTGGAAGGATATTTTCAACGCAAAAAGGAAGGCCGGAATGTGAATGGTGCAGATGAGAAGGGTATGCAAGAGCAACCTCTAAGACGTAGCCGTAGCCGCGATTACGATCTTTAGCAGCTTGAAAAACATCAAAATGCTTAATTTCAGTTTCTGTTAGCCATACAAAATCTTTACATACTAATAGCTGTGAGATTGCCCACCCATACGGATTATTTACATCGAAATACATGAGATAAGAATCTTCTTTCTCTGAATCATAATTCTGGAGGTAGGGATTATTTGCGATGGTATGCCTGTTAACAAGCGAAACTAGTCCACCGCGAATTCCGCGTTCAAAAAATAAAAGCATGTTGACATCGGTAAGAACAACAAGTTTAATACGTGTACACTTTAGCATGGCATCCCACGAAATACCGGGTGTCGTGCAGTAATAGCAAGGGCCTAATCCATAAATAGTTAAACATATTTTACGGAACTTTTCAAACACATCACAGAGTAAAAGTGTATCTACCTTCAAATACAAGTCTGCATATTCACCTAATGTCTGAATATGAAAAGTTGACTACACCTTACAGTCATGCAAATCGTCTTTATCTGAAATCGATACCGTATGCTTATCGTATGAGTATGAGCTGAGTGACGGTGTACTACATTTACTTAATACACTTGCTAATGCAGACTGAGGAGGTAATTTTGTTTCTTCTAGCGTTTCAATGCTCCGATTGTAGTCATAGGGCAGAATACCTTTCCTTATACAATGTATAAATTGTTCAGGATCTGGCAAATACTCTCGAATGTATTTCAAGTCGTCGCTTGAAAGACTATTTACAAGTGCATCAAGTGAAAAGTTCTAGAATCTAGTAATCTAGAAAGCGAATGCTAATATCGCCTACACAATAACTGAATGAAATAAGTGTTCATGATTTTGCGCAATTACACCGAACTTTGTGCAATTTAATTGTGCAAACTCACGAACAATGAAGTGACTGTCATATCCTGACAAGTTATGAAAAAAGTAAGGAGTAAATTTAGGAACACGATATAAAAGGCTGCATGAATAATGTGCGGGGTCACGATATTTCCCAGTAAATTGGCAGTGAGCTCTAACCTTAATCTCTGGGAATGTAATTGGCTTTTTACAAATGTGACATTCATCGGTTTCATCATGCAAAATCATCTCATCCAACGTCATTTAAATTGGCACTGGTCGTGATATAAGACAATGAACGCGATGTGCTAACTGTTCTAATTCCTTTAACAACCATGCAGTACAGTTTTCTCCTCGATACACCTTAAAATGGTAGAGATGAATCGTATGAACAAACAACTCTGTATGCTACTGAAAACGGAGTGTGCTTCTGCACTTAATCGGTGTATGGTTCGCTCATGTCTTGTTGGTAACGATGAAAAGGTGCTGTAAAACATTGGAAATCTGCATAAACAGTAATCGGAACGGTTTCCTGACGGTAATAATTCTCAAACTTCATTTCCGCACTTTCACTGTTTGGCAGAACAAGTTTTGCGGCTGTGTGTGTTGCACAATAATACAAGTGTGTAGCTAACATGCTTTCTGTGGAAAAGTACTGCAAGCATCTGTCACATATATACTTTCTCCATCGTACGATGAAAGTTGAGAACTTAACAAACGCGAAAGTTTCGTTATAAGGCAGTAGTAATAATAATAATTTCGTGTGGCTATTTCTAGCCGAGTGCAGCCTTTGTAAGGCAGACCCTCCGATGAGGGTGGGCGGCATCTGTCTTTTGTAGGACACTGCGTGTTATTGTGGTGGAGGATAGTGTTATGTGTGTTGGGTGAGTTGCAGGGATGTTAGGGACAGCACGAACACCCAGCCCCCGTGCCACTGGAATTAACCAATGAAGGTTAAAATCCCCGACCCGGCCGGGAATCGAACCCGGGACCCTCAGAACCGAAGGCCAGTACGCTGACCATTCAGCCAACGAGTCGGACAAGGCAGTAGTGGCTTGTGTTTACAGCGCAAACCTTCAAAAGATGAAGATGGTGTTGTTTCGGAGAAGAAGCTATGTAAAGTGGTCCTACAATACTATCTCCGTGGACACCGTACATAGAAAAGGAAAAATTTGGATTGTTTTTCTCGAATGAAGAAATGTTTGTTAAGACCATGGGAAAAGTAACACCGTTAAAATTCAACGTCTGTTGCAACTCAGTAAACATATCCTTATACTATACTATGACGATCTTGAAGGTTTATAGGTTGTTCCTGGTTTTAACGCCATTTGATACACCATAGAAAGCAACAGTCATCTTTATTCTGAATATTAATATCAGCTCTCTTATTTACAATGGCTTGGGGAAGTTCAATATACTCTCTACTTGAATTGACGGGATCAAATTTACACACATTAATCTGAAGATACGAAATACTTTCGAGTGCTTTATTGCTCGCACCCTCTTCAAACTTCTCAAATTTCGCGAGCAATTCGTCAAAAATATGTTCGCAAAACCATTCTGAAATATTATCCGAACATAACAGTTCTGTCATTTTCGAAGAAATGTAAAATGTTTTATGAATTTCTGCATTGTCTTTAAGGTATGTATTAACGTTCGAAATAGCCTTTATCGACCAAAAATGCCATTTTAATTTCTTCACTGGAAATGGAAGATTGAAGTCTCTACTTCAAAACGAGATATAATTCATACATATATTCCAGCAGTAATTATCCGAAAAGCCGGCCCCGCGGTGTAGGCGTAGCGTGCCTGCCTCTTACCCGGAGGCCCCGGGTTCGATTCCCGGCAAGGTCGGTATTTTGACCTGGACCTGAGGGCTGGTTCGAGGTCCACTCAGCCTACGTGATTAGAATTGAGGAGTTATATGACGGTGAGATAGCGGCGCCGGTCTAGAAAGGCAAGATTAACGGCCGAGAGGATTCGTCGTGCTGACCATACGACACCTCGTAATCTGCAGTCCTTCGGACTGAGCAGCGGTCGCTTGGTAGGCCAAGGCCCTTCAAGGGCTGTAGTGCCATGGCGTTCGGTTTGGTTTTTAAGTATCCGAAAATAAGATTTAAATAGCCTCGTGCGCGCGTGATAAAGGGCGTGTCTGCAGCGTCCCGCTTACCTGTAAACATCTCGTCAGATTTTCTTATTCAAACTTACCTCTTTGGTGCGACATGCCTCCTGAGCGTATCGTTCATATTTTTGACCAACAGATGTCAATACTTGTATATTCGAAAGACTTATTCCATTCCTAGGCCAAGCGGTCTTTCAAATTATGATCAAAGGGTTTGTTTCTCTGAGGGTGTGTATAAAATGGGTTCTAAAAGATGATGTGGAGCAAATAGAAAGATACAATATCATGGAAACAGATATAGCAAGGTGAATGTCAGTGTTACTTCTGCTGTCAGTATAAATAGTGAGACAGAAGGTAGGCCTAATGTAAGGGAAACATTTGCTAGTGCTTCTCAGTCCGAATTTCGTCTGTAAATAAATATTGAATCTGATAGTTTTAGTGACATTTATAATATCATTATTGACATATAGTGCTTTTCATATATATTATCTGCATTAGCTTGAACTAGTTGCTTCAGTTGTAATGCAGTTTTTGTAAAATAACTAGAAATTCTGAGATTTGCTTGCAGCAACTGTTCTGCAGCAACTGTAATTATGAATTTCTTTTGAGGAGCACTCATCGATAAGATGTAAAATTATTTGGAATTGCTTTACGTTCCAACACAAGCAGTATTCATGCCATGTCAAATGGCTTATGGGCCACATTGTACCATTTGGCAACAACAAAGGACCGTCCTGCCCACCATAGGTGTCCTGTAAGAGCTGACAACTGGTGCTTTGAGCGACCTAAAGTAAATAATGAGATAGAAAAATTTAAATTCAAACCAGGCCTGTCCTTTGAAATTCTTCAAGCAGTGAAGCCTATATATGAGTGACTCACCGACCCAGAAATGCTTTCTAAGTCTTTGCATGGATTGACTCAAAATAACGAGTCTATCAATGCCATGGTATGGAGAAGGTGTCCTAAGAAGACGTAAATATAAATGTGGGACTTGATACCTTAAAATTAGGAGTGATGGATACTGTTTGCCATTTCAACTGGTAAACCAAACAGGAAATAGAAATACTGAAGAGAATGGAAATTGCTCCTGGCAAGTACACATCATCTGGTGTACTTGAAGCTGATGCAGTACGGTTGCACAAAGGTGCAAATCAAAGTACTGCACAACAAAAGCAGAGGAGGCAGTACTTGAGAAGAAGAAGAAAACTGAAAGAAGACAAAAACTTCTAAAAAGTGTCCAACCTATGGAACAGGCAAGTTTCAAGGTGCCGAAGTAAGTGGGTTATGTTCACAACTTAGTTCTAAAACTTCAGTGCTGCTCTTCTTGAATGCAATTTCTTGCCCACCTTCCCACATTTCAAATGAATTTAAATATCCTTAAAATTGAAATAGAAAACTCAATGATAGATTAAATTAAAGCTAATGAATGTGAGAATGTTGTAAGCTAGTACTTTGTTAATATTGCGAATATTATTGTTATTAATATTATTATCATTATAAGTATTTTAACAAGGATGATTCATTATTTTTATACTTTTATTAAAAATGATGTCCAGCTGCCTTTCTGTTTTTTTTATAATTAGAAGATACTAGTTCACAACATCCTATGAATGAAATACTTCAACTTGGTGAAAACAATTCAAGATTATAACATTTTCGGAAATTTTGGAGATTTTATGACATTTTGAAAATTGATGTGCTTCTTTTATAAAACATTATTTTTGGGCGAACATAAGGCAGAAAAGGTTGATTGAATTGCATTATACGAAATTGTTGGCCTAATATTTTGTGTTTTATGGTACGAAACTCAATAAATCGGTTAAGAATTTTGGATTTTCCTTCGAAACGCATGAAGGAACAAGCAAGTGAGGCGTTTAGTTTAAGCGCAGCATGAGTTGTGAGCAAATAAGTGACTTTTTCTTGAAAGACATTTTAACAAGATGGTAAAAAAGAATTTGGATCTAAAACATTTAATGAATTTCGCATAATACTGCTTTGTATACGCGATGAAAAACATGCATGTATAGTCTCCAAATTGTTGCCATGATTACATATCAACGAAACAAATTATACAATTTTTTCCACGGTATATAATACTAATAGATCGTTGATTTAGATGATGTAATTCCGATTCCGTTTATTCACTAAATCTATTGGGTAAAAAGTTAGAAATCCTCTCATACGCACAAAATTCTTTCACCAGACCGCGTTTGAATTTTTCGAAGCGAAATTACACTGACTGACAGTGACAATGCAACACCAAGGAGGAGTGGTTCGAAAGGGATGAAAGTTGGGGAAAAAACAGAGACGGCACGGATGATTAATTGATGTTTATTTCAAACCGATATGCAGGTTACACAATGCGCACGGCATCGACTCAGTAGGATGTAGGACCACCGCGAGCGGCGATGCACGCAGAAACACGTCGAGGTACAGAGTCAATAAGAGTGCGGATGGTGTCCTGAGGGATGGTTCTCCATTCTCTGTCAACCATTTGCCACAGTTGGTCGTCCGTACGAGGCTGGGGCAGAGTTTGCAAACGGCGTCCAATGAGATCCCACACGTGTTCGATTGGTGAGAGATCCGGAGAGTACGCTGGCCACGGAAGCATCTGTACACCTCGTAGAGCCTGTTGGGAGATGCGAGAAGTGTGTGGGCGGGCATTATCCTGCTGAAACAGAGCATTGGGCAGCCCCTGAAGGTACGGGAGTGCCACCGGCCGCAGCACATGCTGCACGTAGCGGTGGGCATTTAACGTGCCTTGAATACGCACTAGAGGTGACGTGGAATCATACGCAATAGCGCCCCAAACCATGATGCCGCGTTGTCTAGCGGTAGGGCGCTCCACAGTTACTGCCGGATTTGACCTTTCTCCACGCCGACGCCACACTCGTCTGCGGTGACTATCACTGACAGAACAGAAGCGTGACTCATCGGAGAACACGACGTTCCGCCATTCCCTCATCCAAGTCGCTCTAGCCCGGCACCATGCCAGGCGTGCACGTCTATGCTGTGGAGTCAATGGTAGTCTTCTGAGCGGACGCCGGGAGTGCAGGCCTCCTTCAACCAATCGACGGGAAATTGTTCTGGTCGATATTGGAACAGCCAGGGTGTCTTGCACATGCTGAAGAATGGCGGTTGACGTGGCGTGCGGGGCTGCCACCGCTTGGCGGCGGATGCGCCGATCCTCGCGTGCTGACGTCACTCGGGCTGCGCCTGGACCCCTCGCACGTGCTACATGTCCATGCGCCAACCATCTTCGCCACAGGCGCTGCACCGTGCACACATCCCTATGGGTATCGGCTGCGATTTGACGAAGCGACCAACCTTCCCTTCTCAGCCCGATCACCATACCCCTCGTAAGGTCGTCTGTCTGCTGGAAATGCCTCCGTTGACGGCGGCCTGGCATTCTTAGCTATACACGTGTCCTGTGACACACGACAACACGTTCTACAATGACTGTCGACTGAGAAATCACGGTACGAAGTGGGCCATTCGCCAACGCCGTGTCCCATTTATCGTTCGCTACGTGCGCAGCACAGCGGCGCATTTCACATCATGAGCATACCTCAGTGACGTCAGTCTACCCTGCAATTGGCATAAAGTTCTGACCACTCCTTCTTGGTGTTGCATTAGCTCTGTCAGTCAGTGTACTTTAAATGACTCACTAAGTGGAAAATCGCTGAGCCGTCTTGTAGTAGGGCCTGTAAACTGCCCTAGTTGGTTTGTCCTTTCCATTTTTCTACGAAAAATTAAAATACTATTTTTAGAATTTTTAAAACATTTTTATTCATATTGCTTTAATAAACAGATGGAAAATACCTTTAAAAGATGTGCGCGTTGAATGTAGATACCTTCCGTGACCTTTCTGCGATCGATATAAGTACAGCACAGTAAACGGTTTTTGCTCTTCTGTTAAAAAAACGAACAACCAAAAATTTAAAAATTTTTAATGATAATATATTATAATTTAAAAATAAAACTCACTCTTTTAGATTTATGTAGAAGCCGCAGGATTTTCAGCAGATATAAACCACTGTGCTGGAGTAGACAGCAGGTATCAATCACGATGATGATTTTCTAACCCCACAGTAAAGGGTTGCTTCTCTTCTCTTAAGAAAAAAAAATAATACACAAAAAATCAAACTTACTTTTCAGCAGATAACAATTGCCGATGATGGAGGAGACAGCACTAGGATGAAGTAGATGGCAGATATCAATGACGATGATAATTTTCTAGAGAGAAAATGATCGTAAATATATATATTGCATTGTATTATACGAAATTGTTAGCCTATTATTGCATTGCATTATACGAAGTTACTTAATGTATTGTAGTTTCTTTTTTGAAACTACACACACGCACGTTTGCTTACCTTAGTTCAGTGCAGTTTCGTTGAAAGTAAAAGAGGGAGAAGAATTGCTTGTTCGTTTATATATACGTGGATCGATCAACGATCAATATCTGTCAGCACTTTTTATGATGAACTCACACTAATCTGCATCGACGTTTTTCACACACGTTTACTGATGTTCACTCTCTTCTGGATTGATGTTTAGCATTTAAAAATGTAGGACTTGTTTAGATTGTAACCTTCTACTTTTACGAAAAAAATATCTTTACCACACACACAAATCGAACGTTTTATGTTTGCCTGGTATAAAAAATGTAAGACTATTTAGATCTATTTCTTTGACGAAAAAAATTATCTTTACTACACACAGATCAAATATTCAGTTTTACGATGTACGTTTAAACAGATCATGTACCGGAGATGGTCTACTGCAATCCCAGTCTTTGCTCACGATGTAGCTATGTGTCAACAGCGTGGCTGCCTCGCTGGACAACCAACGGAAGCTGCAGTTTTAATTTCGCTTATTTTAGCAGTTACCTTGTATGCAGCTATCTCCTCGACGGAAAATTACAGCCCATACGACTAGCCTGAACGCATTCCTGTTAACACAACAGCCTGTTGCCTTATTATTTATATGCATGCAGTCCGAGAGAATTAGGTACAAGGTAAGGGAAAATGCTATTGCACTGGCAACAGATATAACTTGAGAACGTAGCTTGGCGACTACAAAACTCTAACCTGAGTTTGTTAAGCCTGTAGATCGTGGTGTTTCTATGGTATGACCTTACTGTCGTAAGAAGCTCGGGATCTAGGTGTTTGTTTCCGTCTTATAATGCTTTGCAGACACGGCATAAGCCCAATATTAAAACAGAAGTAGAAACCTGTAGTCAAAACCGTATAAAGAAATGCTTACTTATATATGGTGTGCCAGAAGAGAAGAGGGAGGACAAAGAGCTTATAATTTACAAAGTGGTGGATTTAATTCAGGGGAAAATGAAAATTAATTTTAATGAAGTAGACATAGACGATGTGGAGGGAATAGGGAAAGGAAATAGACCTGTTAAAGTGAAACTGTTGATGATACACGTTGATGGCAGATATAGTGATTGGAAATGCGGGTAATATACTATAAACTTTCAATGGTCTCTAGGTCGAGTATGAAGGAACCATTGAATGTTATAATGAGTATAGATCAACAGAAACTGTGCAGAAGTACACGTCCAGCAAGAATACGTCCAATCTATACGTCCAACTAGGTCCGTAAACCGAGAAAACTCGTTCATTTAAGAGGAAATTTAATGTAAATAAAATGAAGAGAAATTAATAAGCTCAGAACCCCGTGGTATTCGGATGATTGAGTTAAGAAAACATGGAATTGGGTTACGAATAGTGACCAGCAAATAAAAGTTCAGATCAACGGTGGAGAAGAAGTTAAATTTCGTATTTAACATTCAGGTCCAGGAACGTCACGCGGCGGAGGCCATGGAACGGTTTCGAATAGTGCAAGTTTAATGATCAAGAAGGCGTATGTGGAGTAATGGATTGTATGCATTAAGAAGATGAATGAACAGCAGTGTGTTTACCTTTGCGTATTTTCTTGAATGAGGAGGGTGACCTTGTTAGATAAAATGTTCCTCAAATGTCAAAAACAGGTGGAAGAGAGATTACAGTATGGTAATTTTAGTGGGGATCATGAAATGCCAACTAATGTATTATTGTAACATTATAAAAATAAGATTTTTTAATGACAGCGAGTGAGAAAAAATATCAAAGAAGGTTGACTAAAGAACAGTTCTGGTAAACGTTGAGAAGGAATTGATAAAATTATAAGGAATTTAAAGATATTATAAGATTTTAAGAGCTCGATAACCTGTTGTACAACGTTAATACGCGAAATAAGGCGAGTGTCGTGAACAAAATTGAGATACTTAAAAATCTTGTTGCACTGTATTAATATCATTTGTACAAGTTTCAGATTGGAAGGACGACGGACCTGGTTTATCATTATAATGAATCCAAATAAGGCAGAGATGTGGGCCTAAATCAAGACTAGTGTCTTGATGGGTCCGAGTTCAGATTGAATTACCTGACATGATATGGAAATGAATGTCCCTGGCTACAGCAACCAAGAATATGGGATGAACACCAGACTCGTCAATGATAAGTACCCAGGAATTGTCTTTCCTTCATTCTGTCTGTAGAGAGCTTATAGTAGTACTAGATTTGTTATCACGTTAATTAGGTGACTTTTATTGTATACAACTTGGGTAACCTAACGTGATCGTCATTGTGTATCTGTCAGAGAATGCTAACCCGATCATTGGTAAGAGTAGCAATTCAGACTGCCGTGAATGTTCAGGTGATAAAAGCATACAAGTATGGTTATATTTTATGGAATTTCCTGATACTGTCTGGATGTTTGCAAGAGTATGTTCGTAAATAAGGTAATATTGAGTGCTGCGTATGTAATTCTAGTGAGTGATTATATGTAATTAATATGTCAGTGTCGAGATCTTCTATAGAATGATTTGTGCCGCGTAATAATTCAGTGAAGTGTGATTATGCTGTCAATTACGAGATGATTCTATACGTGAGTAGTTGAGGTTCTTCGTATACATGCGCTTGTGTATTTAGAATGATAGTGTAGGCATGGTGCACATTTTGAGGTAAGGTATGGTAAATGATAGGATCGTCGAGAATATTATGATGATGTAATGTCATTATTGTGATAATATGGTTTGTTGAGATTGATACAACGGCAGTGTAGTAAGTCTTCGAGAATGTCAATGAACCTAGATTGATGAGTGTTTAAATGAGGTGTTCAATGTCGAACCTGTGAAAATAATCGAAATATGAATTTATGGTAAGGCAAGAAGGTAGGATGAGTGTATTAACGGACGAATTTGAGAGGATCTTCGATAAATGACAAGAATAAATAATGAGATGCGTTGTTTAAGAGGTTAATGTCACCTGTTGCAGTACATTAGCATTCAGAGTAGTTGCTTGTAGTAGTTGATTATTTTAGGCAGTAGAGTTACGTACAAGAAATCTTTGGAGGAGAGCAGACGCTGTGAGGACATTCCAATATTACCTTTTACATTGAGTATGTCAGTAGTTAGAAGTTGTTTATTTTAGGTACGGCCAAGCTGAAGGTTCCAGACGTGTGCTGTTATCACCATGATTGATTTATTTATTGAATTTGCTTGGTCTCTTTGGCTGATTAGCAGATTATTACATTATCATGCAACGTTAGGAAGACTGGATCGTTGGGATATTCAAGCTGTATGTTATGTAGATAAATAGATAGTTAGACAATGAAAACAGATAGAATATGGAAGGACAAACTGTGGGCCAATATGTGACATAGGTGAATGAACAAATTGAATGTTTACAAAATTATTTATTTTATGATTGACAGATTTTCAAAGAACTGTTAAATAATTCATGATTTCGTGGCCAAGATTTCAGAAATGTTGTGATGAATTTATTTATGGAATTTTAAGAAACTAACGTCAGATAAATGTTCATAATATGTTAATGGTAACCAACAAAGGTTAATCAATGATATTTTTATTCTTCATCATGTTGTCTAGTTGAATGATTATTATTATTATTATTATTGTTATTATTATTATTATTATTATTATTATTATTATTATTATTATTATTATTATTATTATTATTCTCTTTTCATGAATGGTTAATTAAAGTGGAATATCCTTCCAAAATTATATTGCGACCTTCACATTTCATAAAATTATGATTTAATAGCCTTATATAATTAGGTAGGACGTAGAGTTTACTCTGTGTTTATGCGCCTGACGTTGAATGAAAAGGGATATAACCGGTACTCGCCGAATGACCATGCCCGTGAGTGGAAAATCTTGCAATCCGTTGACACTAGCCGAGGTTTAATTGAAAACAAAACATATTACTTCGAACCACCCACATCCACGAACGGTTATATATAAAGTTTTGAGTGGTCGCTCAACGTGAAGGGCAGAGTACACTTTTTACTTGGTTACATGTGAATTGATGCACAACGTGTAAGCCAGAGCATATTTCTTACGTCCACCGAGAGAACAGGAATACAGACAATGAGAACTTACGATTTTAGGATTGGATGCAATAATTAGGTAAATGAGAAATTGGAAGGATAAACCAATAATTTTAAACTTTGTTGGTTAAGAGTTGTGGATTATTTAAATTAGATATCTGCAATTTGTTCATTCACATCTGTCATCTTGGTTATTGGTCGTTCCATGTGAAAAGGAAAATACCAAAGGAATCAGGAAGTTGATGAAGAAACGCAGGGAGAGGTGCATAGTGAAAGTATGTTTATAAGCAGTGTAAAGGAAAGTGCTGTGGACAATGGTGTGAGAATAGGAAGGTCTAGGGATCCAATTAGGGACACAGCTAGAGAAGAGGAACTACATGAAGAAAGGCAGGGAGAGGAGCATAGTCAAAGTGTGATCATAAACAGTGAAGAGGAAAGGCAGAGAAGTGAAAGCAGTAAAGCAAGGTAAGCGCGGGGTAAAAAGGTAAGGTCGGAGGCAACCTTGGAGAGACTCGAACAGGGTATGAGCAGAGGGATGAGCAGAAGCTTAAGGGACCTGTGGGGAGTTAAAAATGATGAGAGTATTGTAACAAGAAGCAAAAACTATAATAAAGTTAGTAAGTAAGTAACTAAGGGCATGGTTGTCGAAGACGTGTATTTATGAGGTGGAGTCGGAGGTATGTGTATGTATAGTGTATTTGACGGTGATGGTGGTAGTTTTGATAGGTAATGAAGTGTGTTTATTTGTTGCTGATGTTGTAATTGAAATGTATGAGTAAGAGATGGAGTTGATGGTATGAGAAGGTATGTGTTTGTATAGTGAAGTTAATGGTAATACCTGGCGTGTATTGGACTGTCTGTATGTAAGGTGATTTGGAAGAGTGATTTGTTGAGTGAATTCGTTGGTGATGGGGTATGTGTTGGTATAGTAGATGTAGTGAGTTAAATTGGTATATAGTAAGTCAATTTGGAATTTATTTCGAGTGTTAAGTGTAAGTGAATGGTAGTGGAGTTTGAGGAAGTTTTTGGTGGGTAATAAAGTGTGTTCATTTATTGCGGATGTTGTAATTGAAATGTATGAGTAAGAGATGGAGTTGGAGTTGGATGGAGTTTTTGGTAGGCAATGGAGTGTGTTTATTTATTGCCGATGTTGTAATTGAAATGTATGAGTAAGAGATGGAGTTGATGGTATATGGAGGTATGTGTTTGTATAAGGAAGTTAATGGTAAAATGTGTTTTTGAGGTATGTGGTATACGGTGATTGTTGTAGTTTTTGGTAGGTAGTTAAGTGTGTTTATTTTTTGCTGTTTTAATTGATATGTATGAGTAAGAGATGGAGCTGATGGTATAAGGAGGTATGTGTTTGTATAGTGAAGTTAATGGTAATATCTGGAGTGTATTGAACTGTCTGTAAGTAAGGTAATTTGGAACAGTGTTTTGTTGAGTGAATTCGATGGTAATGGGATATGTGTTGGTATAGTAGGTATAGTGAATTAATGGAGGAAGAGGTAATTGGTATGCATCATGGTAATTTTGATTTGGAAGTGTTGGTGAGTTGTTGCTATTGTGTGTTCAGTAAATAGGCAGGGAGGGTAAATCTTGGTTTGGTGGACGTGATGGAAAAATTTAATGTGGAGAATGGCGTGGTATTTAAATTAGATTAAGCATGGTTAAATATGACGAGTAGGAACAGAGAAGTAGTACAAAGATAAAGATGCAACGTGAGCAGATTGAGTTGATGTAACGCATGTCTTGACTCAGCTAGCCAGAGTGGGTCAAGTAATGGTATGAGGAATGAAATGTACAAAGGTTTGCGTGATTAGACAGGAGGGACAAGAGAGTCGTTGTCGTTCGCAATGCCTTTATTTTATTTCAACTTCATAAGGTCTTTTAATTCTATTTTATTTAAACTGCATATTCTGAAAATGCAATATGAATATTCAGGGAGGACATTGAACGTGGCATGCTGGGACTTAGGATGACTACTGTGGTGACCCTCGCCTTGGGGGTCACGTTTCCGGAGTATCTTTCTTTTCGGATTGTTTCTTAATAATAATAATAATAATAATAATAATAATAATAATAATAATAATAATAATAATAATAATAATAATAATAATAATAATAATAATAATAATAATTTCTCTCTCTCTTTCTTTCTTTCTTTCTTTTCTTTCTTTCTTTCTTTCTTTCTTTCTTTCTTTCTTTCTTTCTTTCTTAATCTGTTTACCCTCCAGAGTCGGTTTTTCCCTTGTAATCAGTAACGGATCCTAGCTCTACTGCCTCAAGGGCAGTTTTCAAGAGAGTAATACTTTGCATCGGGGATAAAACTAGAAAGGAACACTAGTACCTCGCCTAGGCGGCTTCACCTGCTATACTCAACAGAGACCTTCCTTTTGCGTTAAACATGATTCCACATAATCATATATCAAAGCATAGTTACATTTTTACACCAGCAAAATGCTGGGAGACTATACTGAGCGAATTGGCTACGTGGCGTAGCCGTAGAGTAATGTTCTGGTAGTAAACATGTGTTTCCGTGGTTTTACATTTTTACACCAGCTAAATGCTGGGAGGCTATACCGAGCAAATTGGCTACACGGTTAGGAAAATGCCATTTCACTGTCAATTAAGCTACTTAGAGCTAGGATCGAACTTTGAGTTACAGGTGTGTAAACTGTGTTCCTTTTTTTAATCATACACAGTGTCTGTGCGAGGAAAATAATCATTTTATTATATTCTAATTGTAAATGAGTCGTACAGCAACAGACCGCAAGGGCCTCTCTACAGACTTTAGCAGGAAGCGAGATATCAAATTTTCTGTAGACGCAAGCACATGTTTGCACGTCTACCTTCTTGGTTTATCTGCAGCGCCGCCGACACAACTAGAAAGAGAATGTCGAATACCAAGTATTTTTAATTGTAAAACCTACTAACTCCCTAGATGCAAGCTTACACGCAGCTGCGCGCCCCTAACCGCACGGCTATCTTACCGTAACATCCTAGACAGCAGGGTCTTTATCGGCTAGAAGGGTCCGTAGTTTAAATCCTGGTTACTCTATAAGTAAAATCAAAGCGGTAACAGGTTTTTTAAAGGGGTCTTTACATGTCTTAACATCAGAGCTTGTGTTGACGACTACAAAGCCCTTACCTAAGTCTGGTACCCCTGTCGGTTATAGTGTTAGAATAACATGTATAGTATGTCCTGCCTATCGTAAGAGGCGACTAAACTTGGTCAGTTTTAACATAGGAGCGTGGGTTGTCGACGGCAAGGCCCTTGCCTGAGTCCCGTCCCCCTAGGGTCGTGGTAGTTGAGTAACATCCATAGTGTACCCCTGCTTGTTGTAAGAGGCGACTAAACTTGATCAGTTTTAGCCTAGGAACGTGGGTTGGCGACGATGGGGCCCTTATCTGAGTCTGGTTCCCCTAGGGTCGTCGTGGTTGAATAACACCCATAGTGATCCCCTGCTTGTTGTAAGAGGCGACTGAACTTGATCAGTTCTAACATAGGAACGTGGGTAGGCGACGACGGGGCCCTTACGTGAGTCTGGTTCCCCTAGGGTTGCCTAGCTGTACAGTAATAATAATCATATTTTTATACTGTTATGTTGTAGTAGCATTCTGTGCTAATGCTATTGCAACACGGAGTTGTAAGCCCACCTGGTCGGGGCTGAGCAGTGGGAGTACCCGGAGAGAAACCTGTCTTGCCTCCGCTTTGTCCAGCATAAATCTCACATATAATAACCGGGATTTCAATCGCGGTATCCAGCGGTACGAGGGCGGCTCGCTGCCGCGGAGTCTTCTCTAAAATAATAATAATAATAATAATAATAATAATAATAATAATAATAATAATAATAATAATAATAATAATAATAATAATAATAATAATAATATAGAATAGAGGGCGCTCTCTTTTACTTGCGTCCTGACAAGGTCACATAATACGCGTGTACAGTATGCTCACCTGTTACTTTCGGTTATAACAGCAGGCAGCGAGCGATGTGCAAGCAGGCAGGCACAGGTGTCGTCCATTTCTTTGTATGACTTGATAGAGAGGACATCTGCATATAAAAATATTAATACATGATCCTTCCTCCTCTTCTTCATATGTAAGTATCTCAGGTAAATAAAAAAGTGCGTAGAGAATTAAAAACTCATGTGTGTGTGTGTTTCTACGCGTAGTGAAAAGAACGTAGGGCTAACTCACAGCATCTGCTTGTCCTACAATCAATTCCGTATTTTTGCATGTGTTCGGTTTTTACAATGGAGAGTGTTGAGTGTGTATAACATCAAAGAAGTGCGTTTGTGATCAGTGTTCGGATCCATCCACCTGGCTCTAGGGTTCGATTCAAACACCCCTCCAACCAAGCCATGTAGTAGTGGTAATTATTGTTTTAATGTCGAATAACACGTTCCTGATTACTATATTTTGAATACTACCAGTAGTAGTGGTGATTATTGTTTTATAAATGTGAAACCGCACGCGAGGTCATGGGTTCGATTCACACACAGCCCTCCAACCAAGCCATGTAGTCGTGGTGATTATTGTTTTAACGTCGAATAACACGTTCGTAATTACGATATTTTGAACACTAGCAGTAGTAGTAATAATGATTGTTTTATGAATGTAAAACAGCGTGCGAGGTCGGAAGTTCGATTCACGCAGCCATCCAACCAAGCTATGTAGTGGTAGTGATTATGTTTTAACGTCAAATACCACATTCGTAATTACGATATTTTGAATACTAGCAGTGGTGGTGGTGATTATGGTTTTAAGTTACTGGATCCAGTCTATTACTTACGTATTAGAGATTACATGCAAGTAAACGGTATGTATAATGAATATTGTCGGGTGTAAGACCATCGAGCAGCGGTCGGTAGCTGCACGGTTTAGGTGTCGTAGCTATCACCATGCATTCGGGAAATAGTGGGATCGAATACTACTGTCAGCAGCAGGTTTGCGTGGTTTCTCATGTTTACACTAGTCAAATTATTCATTTATAACTAAACAGTGAGTGTTCTAAACACCTGTGCGGATCGGTAGCAGAGGTTTCCGTGGTTTTAGCTAGCATAGGTTTCTTATTTTGATATCGGGTAAATGCTGCGGCTGAACCTTAACCACAGAAAGCTATTGTATGTGTGTTACAATTTAGTATTCTAAACAGTTGTGCATAGGGTACCGTGGTTTCTCATCGGACAAAATGCTGCGGACATTACCTTAGAACAGCTGTATATATTCCACGCCCACGCGGTTTGGACCTGGCAGCTGTCAAAAAACACGTGGGTTTTAAATTGCCCGCCACCACGTGCATAAGGTAGCAGCAATGTGTTTAGCACCGTCAAGATAGCAGCACTGAGGTTAGCCACGTTCACATGTATAAATTTCCGCGCCCACATAGTTAAAGATGGCAGCTGTCATCTTGACAGTTGTCAAAAAAGCCCGTGGATATTAAATTGCCCGCCCTCACTGCATAAGATGTCAGCAATGAGGTTTAGCCTCATCAAGATAGCAGCACTGAGGTTAGCGATTCTCTGTTGTTTTCAATTCCGCGCCCACCTCCTTAAAGATGGCAGCTATCATCTTGACAGCTGTCAAAAAAGCACGTGGCATATTTTACAAACTAGAGTACGTGGTCGTGACGTCACGGTCTGTTAACCTGCTGACGCAGCAGAAAAATTACTGGCGCTATGGAGTTGAACTGTCTTTGCCCCACTACTGACTTTTACAGATCGTGTGGTGATGTACTCAATACGATCATTCTGAACCACTTTTCAGTTAAGCCGTTGTATGGATTTTACCAGAGCTATCGATTTCAAGTTTTTGAGAATTTCATCCATCCTTAAATGTCTTATCAACTTCTCGGATGATGCCAACACGAGGAATATTTGAACTAGGAATATATGCCTTAACTTTAAGGGTAGCAAGTATAGGATTACGTAGAAAGGCATTGGCTTGTACCGCATAGTTAAATGTGACCTGTAATAGATTAGGTCCCTTCCGTGATATGGAATTGACATGAATACCGTTATCATAAAATATGCGTCCTAAAGCCATAGGGTGTAATTGACCGATGTTTCTGTCATTGCCTGATTCAACAAACACAAAAAATGGGCCACAATATAAGGCTGGAGAGTACTCTTGTTCAATTATGCGTGGAGCCTGTTGACCATTGTTAATTGGTTGATTATTGATTAATTGGTGGTTGCAGTCGTTGGGAATTCTCGGAAGGAGGATTCAATTGCGTTGTCTCCCTTATTAATTGGTGGTTGCACTTGTTGGGAATTCTCAGAAGGAGGATACACTATTGCGCCTTCACCCAAATTCACTATTTCTTCATGACTCACAAGTAAGGGAATATTAAGGGGCGGGTCAGTCGCTCCACTGGAGGCCGCCATCACTCACACGTAGTACGACCAATATATAGATGTTACAAAACACGCACCGGTTAGCACTACGTCGAGCACACTCAACACCGTATTCACACGTGGCAACCTACTTGCAGCGTTGCGCAGTAGGAATTGTAGTTATATATTCCGCTGTTTACGACCTCGTGTTAATGTTTAGATATATTTTCGGTTACGTACGAGGCAGGGAGTAAAATCCCATATTCTTTACTCCCTGGTACGAGAAAAGTACTGCCAACTGTTTAGATCCATTAATTCTAGTGACAATGTTGGCGTTTATAACAAATACACTAACTGTACTTGTTTATAACAAACGGGTGAAATATGGCTAATGTTGAATTTTGATATGGTCCGTTATGATCACTGACCTATGTTCGGTTGGATTTGAAGAACAATATAGAAGAATTAGATAAAATCGCAAGCTGTTATTGTATTTTCTGGAAGATATTGCAGCTATGTTTGTATACTGAATATATCGAAATACCATACTATTCTATGTAAAGAGAGAGCAATATTTTAACACAATTTTGAAGCAAATGCCTTTATGTTCACCGAAGGTTGTGCGCATGAAAATAGCAAGAATGATTGCTGGTACGAACAGGTGGGAACAATGGCAGGAGGGTACACGGAATGACGAGATAAAGGATAATTTAGGATTGAACTCGATGGATGAAGTTGTACGCATAAACCGGCTTCGGTGGTGGGGTTATGTGAGGCGAATGGAGGAGGATAGGTTACATTGGAAAATAATGGACTCTGTTATGGAGGGTAAGAGAAGTAGAGGGAGACCAAGACGATGATGGTTAGACTCGGTTTATAACGATTTAAAGATAAGACATATAGAACTAAATGCGGCCAAAACACTAGTTGCAAATCGAGGATTGTGGCGACGTTTAGTAAATTCACAGAGGCTTGCAGACTGAACGCTGAAAGGCATAATAGTCTATAATGATAATGTATGTATGTACGTATGATTATTTTTCATCCAATCAACATTCTCTGGTATTTATTTAATTGCTCAAAAAGAATTTGGGGGTTTCGATCCTTAGCCCAGAGTTTTCTGGAACTTGCCCCTCTGGTATAAAATCTGGCACATTTTCAGATCATGTTGTCTTATTCGTCGCTCTAGTCCAGTGTGTGTGTTTGAAAAGGAATCGGGTGCTCCTCGTCCATCTTCGAGAGGTACACCAGCTCAAGGAAATGGCAGGTCTTGATTGAAACCTTACAGTCTTTCTAAACTAGATCGAGGGGAAGGTTTCAAACTTTTAGTAATGTAACTTCATTTTTCTAAAATGTAAATTACAAACAAGTCGAAAGAACTTAGCCGAAATCAGGGAATAGGGAGTGAGATACCCTCTCGATTTCCCTTTCAACTAGCTTTTGAGGTGACTATGATTTTGTAATTTTTCTATGTTGTAATTTACGTAACTTAAATATTCTCTCCATCTAGTCACCTCAGTAGTATAGGCTTAGCCTCTGTAACGTCGGGCCTTAAACCCAAATAGGATTATACTCATTCTATTTTTAATTTCTAGGAGAGCAAGAGATCGCCTCCTTTCCATTTTTGTTTTTGGACCAGCAAGTTAATCTTTGGTTTTTACCAAAGGACTTGTAATATGGGTATGTGCTACCCCTGTTACAATCAATGTCATTCCTTTTCATGTTAAAGATATTAGATTTTTGAGCATTCAAGATAGTGAATACTGTTTGACGATGTAAAATGTAGGTTGTGCCTTTGATAAGCCTGGACATTTCTGGAAATAGGTTCCTAAGTGTAAATTTATAGAGCAAAGACGCTATTTCTATTAATGTCAAGGTAGAATAGTGCCTTTGGAGGGCTGTAATGTTACAATGTTCGGAGAGTAGTCTCCTCGATAATGCTGTGGTGCACTGGTGTTATTTAAGGTTGTCTATTTTGGATATTTTTCTTATTATTGATGTAAATATTGGAGATCCGTCTCCTTCACTGTTTGTTGAAAGGAGCCTCAGCGCCCACGGATCATTTATAATTAGAGAGTTTCAAGCTCAAATTTGTTAATTGATTATTAATCGATTTTCTAAATTGTTACCCAATCTTACGAAAGTTTGCAGCTCTATTTGTAAAGTTGAGATTTTGAAAAGAACCCAAAAGGTAACAGAGAAATTAATATAGCTCTAATTTTAAAGTTTTAAATGAATCTTCTGTCTTACATCGACTCATTCATGTCCGCACACTCTTTCACCTCTGTCCACCATGGAATCACCGTAACAGTCTGTAGTGACAAATTTTCTGAGACCTGCTACATGTTTAGTTCAGATAGAAAGAAACCACTTCTTAAAGATGATGCAGTACCTGAAATTTTCAGTTTTCCAAATCATCTGCTTGAGCCACCCAAGAAAAGACGTCGAGTTATTCAAGAGCAAGTACCAGTTGAGGTATGTATTATTTGCTATTATATTTTTAGCTGTTATAATCTCACATCTGAAACATGCGGTAGGCGTACAGTGAACATTCCACTGCACTGTAAATAGAATTTCAGCACCTAGTTGGAAAGAGTACTTTTTTCTGCGCTACATTATCTGAGGGCACATATCATAGACTCTAATTATCCATAGTCTAGTCTTAGCAAGCGACAGGTGTAGACGTGTGGAGTGACGAGTGCGGAGAGTGGAGCAGTCTCGGGCGGCTATTGGGAGCTGGCTGAAGAGGTGTAGGAAAACTACGGATCGGACGGCAACAAAGGATGGAAAGGGGAAGATTGGCGAGGTGTTGTTAATGGTTGCGGTGATAGCGGTGCTGCTGGTGTTCCGGGGTTGGGGTGGAATTGATCCCCGGCCCGATCACGGGCGGAATCATGAATTAGGAAGACAGGGAGCAGATTCGGGAGGTGGTGAAAGAAGTGGTAAAGGAGCTACATCCTTATGATATGATATATGAGAAGTTGGAGACTTTGAGCAAAGGTGAAGAGATTCTGTGTGATCGGATGAGTAAGCTGGTGGCAGAGGTTGAGACGAAGATAGGAAGTCACGAGAAGGAGGTGCAGGTGTTAAGGGAGAAAGTGAAAAGTCTAGAAAAGGAGGTTGTTTTATTGAAGAGAGAGACAGCAGTCATCAGACAGGATAGGATGAGGAAATGTCTTTTTATGTATGGGTTGCAGGAGGAAGGACCAGAGACGAAGATAGATATTATATACAAAGTCGTGGACGTTATACGAGGAAAATTGAAAATCAACTTTAGCGAGGTGGACATTGATGACGTGATAAGAGTAGGGAATGGGAAGGTGCACAGACCGATAAAAGTCCAACTGCTATCTTCACTAATGACAGATATACAAAGTAATAATAAGAAACTCGAACAATCTTCATGGAAAAATATCTGGGTTAAGAGAGTTATGGGGAGAGAAGGCAGCGAGATTCTAAGAATTCTGAAGAGGCATCAAGGGAGAGCAAGATCTCAGAGGCTGAAGGCGTATATACATGGGCAACTGCTGTTGGTGTCCAACGGAAAATGGAGAGGTTCTTGGACCGTAGCAGGTCTGAAAGTCATGGAAGGAAAGCTTAAAGAATAGGACATGGGTTCAAGGCTAGATGGAACGCAGGTGGAAGATCAAGAGGAGCGAAGGGCTGAGGTAAGAACTGAATCTAACGACGGGTTAAGTGGGCAGTGCAGCATGGATCTAAACGCAAGTACACAGGAGGTAGAGGTGAAGGGTGACGCTCAAAAAAATCTAACTCAGAATTCAGAAGGCATGGGCATAATAAAAGAGGATGTGGATCGAGAGATGAAAAAATGGGAAAGAAACTGATGAATGGAAGAAGCAGGAGTCTAAAAGATCCGTGGGGTAAGAGAAATAGGTGCTCAGACGAAAAAGATAAGACAAATTTCCCTAAAGCGTCAAAATATGAAGATGTGGAGATAGAAGGAGAGAGTACATAGTGATGAGAAGTAAGAATAAAGAAGGCAATGGAGGAGGAAGAGGGGGTAAGTTATAACTAGACTGGAAGGTAGGATTTGTAAATATCGAAGTTTTGTTAAACAAAGTAATACTGAGGTGATAAAAGTAGTTGAAAGTTTTGATATTATGGCACTTCTGGAGACTTGGAAACAAATAGGTACGGAGATAACTTGGGGGTCGTTGAGGGTTCGATGTTAAATGTAAGGCAAGAGAGAAACTAAAGAATAAGCTGCGAGTGCCAGGAGGAATAGTGGTGTTAATTAAAGAATAGATCAGCGAGCTAGTTCAGGAAATTGACAACGAATTGGATGAATTCACAGTCTTATGCCAGCTAGCGACAAGTGCAGACGTGTGGAGAGAGGAGTGCGGTGGGATATGGTGGGAGTGGAGCAATACCGTGCGGCTATTGGGAGCTGGCAGAGAAGATTGAAGATAATTACGGGGAAGGCGGCAAATAATGATGGAAAGGGGAAGTTTGGCGATGTACTACTGGTGGCGGCGGTGATAGCGGTGCTGCTGGTGATACGGGGTGGTGGAATTGAACCCCGGCCCGACCGGCAACTTGAATTGGGAAGATATAGAGAATTCTGGAGGTGATGAAGGAAGAAAACAATAGGGAAAAGGTTATGGAGAAGCTGGAGGAACTGAGCAAGGGACAAGAGGAACTCAGAGATTGGGTGAAAAGGCTTAAGGCAGACTAAGAGACCAAGTCAGGAAAACTTGAGAAAGAGATTCAGAGATTAAGGGAAAAGTAATAAGACTTGAAGAGGAAGTGGTTCTATTGAAGAGAGAGGTGGTGGGCACAAGCCAGGAGAGGATGAAGAAATCCTTTTTCATACATGGAGTGCAGGAAGAGGGGTCAGAATCGAAGATAGACATTATATATAAAATTTAGTGGATATTATTCAAAACAAAATGAAAATAAACTTCAATGAGGTGGATATCGACGAAGTGGTAAGAGTAGGGGAAATGAAAGGCAGGAGGCCGATAAAAGTACAACAGATATCTACAATAATGTCGGACATAATATTAAGAAACGCGAGCAATCTACAAGGCATGAAAATCTGGATTAAGGGAGACATGGGGAGAGAAGGCAGCGAGATCTTAAGAATCCTGAAGAGGCATCAAGGGCGAGCAAGAGCGCAGGGGCTGAAAGCGTATAATAGTGGTCAACGGCTGAGGGTGTCCAACGGAAATCGGAGACGTTCCTGGACTGTAGCGGAGCTGAAAGTTATGGAAAAGAACCTGAAAGAAGATAATCTGGGTTCAAGACAAGACAGAAGACAGGCAGCAGACCAAGAGGAGCGAGGAATCGAGACAATAAGTGAATCCAACGAAGGGGTATGTGGGCAGTGCAGCATGGAACTAAATACAAGTTCCCAGGAGGTAGGGATGGTGGGCGACACCTAAGCAAAATCTATTCCAGAACAAAGGGGGAATGGACATTGTTGCGGCTTTTGTGTTGGTACTCGCCTGTCGTATTTCATTTGTCACAATTGGTTATGTTCTGCTGCGTTTTGTTTAACATTATCAGACTGAACATGGCGACCGGCAGCGGTATACGGGTTTTGGTGTACTTCTGAATTTGTTGTACATATGTGTAAATATGCAGTGCTTTATTCATGTGTGATAAATACTTGAATCACCTTCTGAGTGATGTGTTTGTGTCTGCTCGTTTGGGGCAGTCCGGTTCTTCACCTGACTTGTTTTAAAATTGTATTTGTGCGCCTATGGAAATGAACTTTTTTATGTGCGGCCGATATGTTGCTTCGTCGTTCGCAACATAAAATTTTGGTCCTTCCGGGCCGCGATGAGAATTATTATGAAATATGAACATTGTGCTAGTCCCCATAAAATTGTTATCGTCATTAATTGCTGCCTGCAAACGCCATTTGATATAGCAACGAGCTTGGCCCGAAAATCATCGTGAACAGCTATTGTATTGAAGCACCAGAATATCGTGCTTAAGACTCATTATTACGAATGTTTGAATTCGATATATTGAGATTTCAACGACGTCTACACTGCTTTCTAATTGTTTTGATATCGCACATTAACAATCTGTGGAATGTTACCACGTGCTAACGCATTTGTTCTTGTGAGCTGTTTTTCGCCAGCGTGTATCTGATACCATGATGTTCGAGATGTTAAATGCTGCTTGGAATTTGGACTCCAGCGAACATTACATCGCAGACGTCATCCTTTCGACTTTCCAGTCACTTTGGCCATGTGGTTCCAGTGGTAGTGATGATTAATGATACAGCACCGCTATGCACTGTGAGTCTGTTCCATTTGTCTTTATTATTCCTATCTTGACTAGGGTGGACAACTTACCAAATATCCTAACCCTACTGATAGCACTTTTCGTGTATAGAATTAACAGATTTGATAATAATTTTTGGGCCGCTTTGTATATTAAGCATAATTTAGAACGTACGTGGTTTATTATACGTTGTCTCATGCTTGTATACATCTACTTACATTGCTGGTTCCAGTCAAATACTGTCACTCATTCTAACAATGCAAATGAATGCAGTGCGCTGAACATAGAGCCTATTGTTTACATAGTCACCATAGTTGTAAGATTGACTTCTATTATCTTGTCAATAATTGATTACCCGAACAATTCACCATTGTGTTTGAATCCGAAGCAAAGTCTGTTCAAAAACATGGCCTACTTAAAATGTCATTAACTCATCTTGAAAATTACTTGAAGCAAGGTAACATCAACCATCACGAACTGATTTCCAGGCAAAATAGACTGCCAGAAATTTTGAAGGAATTCAGCATTGTTAGGGAGCATCTAGAATGTGAATTAGACTCAAAATCTAGCGAGACTCACTTTGGAGAGCATGATGAATTGAAAACCGATATCTTGCAGTAGTTGATAGGATTGAAGAATTGCTTTGCTCATTTGAGAGACCCACAAGTCCAAGCAATGCATCCATTATTTCTGATAACTCTACTCGATCCAGCTCCAGTTTGAAACTCCCTTCCCTTCAATTGCCTGTTTTTAAAGGAGATTTGACAAAAACTTCAGTTTCAGGAACACCTTTCAAAGCTTAGTTATTAAGAATACTCACGTTGGCAATGTGCAACGACTAAAATACCTACTGTCGTCTCTTCAAGGCGAACCTAGCGATTTATTGGATAACCTAGCCATATGCACTGAGAATTTCACTGTTGCTTGGAATTTTATTGATGAAAGGTACAATAATAAACGCTTGATTGTTTCACAGCGCGTAAAACATTTGCTTAATCTCCATAATTGTACTAGTGGATCTTATTTTGAATATCGTAAATTGATAAACCAAGTAAAATCTAACCTTAGCGCTATTGACAATTTGTAGTGTCAAGTTCCACTTCATGAAATTTTGCTACAGGAATTGATTATAAATAAGATCAAGTCCAACCATAGATGTGAATTTGAAAAATTTGCCTCCACTGATATTTCAACACTAAATAATTTAATTGATTTCTTGGAAAGAAAATGTCAAACATTAGAGCTAACAGAATGCAAGAAACCTGTTATTGAGAAAAAACGAGAGTTAAAATCCTACCTAAAAGCACTTCACATTACCAACAACAGCACTACCTTAAGTTGTAGGTTTTGCAAACTTGATAATCACAGCATTTCTGATTGTAGAAAGTTCAAACAAGCAAACATTGATCATCGTCGCAAGTTTGAGAGGGAAAATGAACTTTGTTATCTTTGTTTTTCCGCTTCTCATGTTTCTAATCCGTGTAAGCAAAACGAGTGCCCCCAGTGTAATGCGCCCCACAACTTATTGGTTCACAACGAACAAACAAGTCCCAATAATAACAATAATAAAATTAATGCTACAAGTTCTGCAATTGTTTCACCCACCGCTATGAATTTTTTTCAGGAATAGGTTCTAATGTTTTGCTGAGCACAGCGTGTGTAGGAGTAAACGATAGCTCAGGAGATATTGTACTAGTTAAACTCCGCGAGTCAATTATTCTTTGTGACTTCTGACCTTGTCAAGAGGCTTGGTACCCGTACAAGGGCTTGTCGTCTACCCATTTTGGTATAGGCAGTGCGAATGTGTCTCCTGTAAGCTCCACATGTAACCTTGTTCTGTACTCCAATGTCTCAGATTATACATTGAAGTTGAACTGTGCAGTCGTGAACACAATCACAAGTCCACTTCCTGCGCAGGAAATTAATTTTTCCAATTGGGTTATCTCTTATGATATTATTTTGAGGGATAGGACATTTAATCAGCCCTCTGCTGTTGATATTTTTCTAGGTGCTGATGTCTACTACGAAATGGTGTCTTCTGATATTTTGCATGAGAAGGGTTATCCCGCCTTATTAGATACCGAATTTGGTTGGGTGATGTCAGGCACTTTCCCTGAGTCGTGCATTAAGAATAATGCCAATGCTCGTCGTACCAATCTTGTAAAACTTGATTCTCTTGACACAAAAATCCAAAGGTTCTGGGAGGTTGAAGAACTTCATCAACCAGTTCTTACTCCTGAAGAAAGAGCTTGCGAGGGACACTTTGTGATTAGTGTTCAAAGAGATGAACCTGGTAGGTTTGTTGTCAAACTTCCTACTCGTGCTGAAGTGCCACATGTAGCTGAGTCGAAGCATAATGCTGTTAGAAAGCTGAAACATATTGAAAATAAATTTGCTAAGCTTCCACACTTGAAAAGGGAGTATGTAGATTTCATACCTGAATACAGTGACATGGGTCACATGGAATTTTCACATCCAGAGACCTCTATCTCGTTAAACTTTTACATGGCCCATCATTGTGTGCTCAAGGATTCTAGCACTACAGGCAGGCTGAGAGTTGTTTTTGACGGAAGTTGTGAATCATAAAATGGGATAGCACTGAATTCTATATTAATGGTTGGTCGGTATTCAGTCTGACTTGCTGTCCATTGTTTTTAGGTTCAGAACCTATTTTGTTGCTCTTACACCTGACATTGCTGAGATGTACAGATGTGTGCTATTTAATCCTGACCACAGAAATCTTCAGAAAATTGTTTGGCGTGAATCTACTGATGAAAAAATCAAGGACAACTGTCTTACTACTGTCACATAAGGTACAAGTTCCGCCCCTGTACTTGCTACGAGATATGTAGTTCAACTTGCTGATGAGCACAAGAAATCTCACCCCATTGCATCAGAAATCATTTGCTCTTGTTTTTATGTTGACGATGTTGACGACCTGCTGACAGGTATAGTTCAGTTGAAGAAGCTAAGGAGTTTCAATCAGAAATTTCTTCTGTGCTTGATAGTGCACATTTTCATCTTATAAAGTTGACGCCAAATTGTCCAGAAGCTCTTGCCAATGTCCCTGTAGAGGATAGAGAAATGTTGTCACCTTGTAACCTCACTAAGAATGAAGCCATTAAATCATTAGGTATTGTGTGGCATCCTAAATGTAATGAGTTTCAGTTTCAAATAAATTTGAGGAAAACACCTAAGGAAGTCACTAAGAGAAGCATTCTCACTATCATTGCTTCCATATTTCATCCCCTTGGATTGTTAGGATGTGCCGTGGTTAAGTTCGAACTTATCCTGCAGTCTCTTTGGCAGTTGAAAATTGATTGGCGTGATGCGTTAGAAACTTCATCTGAAATTATGGAAATCTGGAATGCTATCTACAGTGAGCTCCCCTTGCTTAACGAATTCAGAGTGCAAAGAAATGAATGCCTTTTGCTAGGAATAAGGTTATTGGAATCCATAGCTGCTCTGACGCCTCAGAAGCTGCCTAAGGTGCTTGTGTGTATGTTAGGACAGTATCTGAAAATGATGAGGTATCAGTGATCCTGTTGACTTCTAAATCGAGAGTTGCTCCAATAAAACAGCAATATATTGTCGTTTAGAGCTTTGTGCTGCTCTATTGCTTTCTCGCCCTATGAGTAAGGTCACTGAATTGCTGAAATTGCACATTCCTTTCTCCATATACTGCTGGATTGACAGCACTATAGTTCTGTGTTGGTTACAGAAACCCGCCAATTGTTGGAAAACCTTTGTTGCTAATAGATTTTCTGAAATTCAATCCCTCACTTCAGTCTGAGATTGAAGACATGTACCTACCCGTAATAATCCAGCTGACCACTTGTCTCGAGGTGTTTTACCATCACAAGTGTTTTCTCTTGATGTATGGTGGCATGGTCCCTCCTGGTTGTACGAATTGTCCCCAGTGTATCCTGATTTTGTTACTAGTAATACACCTTCTGCTGTGAATGCAGAATCGAAACCCTCTTTGAGAGTCCTGATAGTTAACGTGCACCCGCCTGAGTTAGAGAAGTTTCGTCCTTTCTCAACCTTAAGCGAGTTTATAGCTATGTTCTGAGATTTAATACCAATGTCCGCTCCTATAAGTGTGCTCGTTTCATTGGTCCACTTACCCCTGAAGTATTGAGGATTAGTAAAATGAAAATATTAAGTCTGATACAAGCTAGTGAGTATGGAAAGGAACTTCATGACTTGAGGTCAAATAATGTAGTTGCCTCTTCGAGCTCATTGAAAACTTTGAATCCATTCCTTGATGATTACGGGTTGTTGAGAGTCGGTGGTCGACTCATGAATTCTCAGTTGGAATATAATGAAAACACCCCGTCATTCTTCCTCCGAAACACTTCGTTAATAAATTGATTGTCAAACATGGACATGAGATGCTATTGCATTCCGGCCCTCAGGCTGTATTGTTTTCCTTGCGTAACAGATTTTGGATACCAAGTCTGAAAGCAGTTATTCGTGGTGTGAGCCATTCGTGTTACAAGTGCTTCAGAAGCAAACCTACACACACCACTCACATAATGGAACAGTAACCCTCGTTATAGTGTTGAACAGTCGTTACACTTTGTTAAGGTTGGTCTTGATTATGGTGGCCCAGTCATCATAAAGGGTGATAACACGAGGAGTACGATAACGTTTAAAGCGTACATTGTTCTCTTTGTTTGTCTTGTCACTAAGGCAATACATCTTGAAACAGTGAAGGGTCCAACGACTCAGGACTTCCTCGCCGCATTTAGATGATTCACCTCGCGTAGAGGATTTCCAAAACTCATTTTAAGTGGTAATGGCACAAATTTTGTTGAAGCCAACTATGAGTTATTAAAATTTATTAAGGATACCTCTACGGAAATAGAAGAATATTCCCCTAATATGAATGTGAATTGGAAGTTTATTTCACCCTCCAGTCCTCATTTCGTTGGACTTTGGGAGGCTGGAATAAAGTCCGTAAAATCACTTTTAATGCGGAACCTGGGAAAATGAATTCTTAATTTTGAAGAGCTGAATACTCTTTTGTGTAAAATTGAGTCTGTGTTGAACTCAAGACCTCTCTGTTCAATGACTGACGACCCCAATGATCAATGCTATTTGACACCCGGACATTTTCTAGTAGGGAGACGATTGACATCTATCCCCTCTTAAGACATATCCAACAGCTCCCGCTCGTGTCTAACTAAATGGAATTTTGTGCAACAACTATGTCATGATTTTTGGCAGAGGTGATCAAAGGAATGCATACAATCACTTCAACAAAGACGTAAATGGTCTTCCGTAGGGAAGTGGACTTAGGAGACTTGGTGCTTCTAAAGGGGGATAACCTTCCTCCTCTGGTTTGGAAGACTTTTATAATCCAGGAACTCCATCCTGGTTGTGACAGTATTACTCGTGTGGTCAGTGTAAAGACTAAAACTGGTTTTTGCGCCGTGCTATAGTGAAATTGTGCCTATTGCCCAAATATGTTGTATAGTTGTATATTTGTATATGTTATATCTGAAGTTTTTTGTTATTTATTTGTCTGTGATTGTATAAAAGACACTTGACTTGATTTTGAATGTTGAGGTCCCTCAAAGAGGGGAGTATGTTGCGGCCATTGTGTTGGTACTCGCCTGCCGTATTTAATTTGCCACAGTTGGCTACGTACTGCTGCAGTTTGTTTTACATTATCAGAATGAACTTGGCGACCGGCAGCAGTACACGGGTTTTCTGTACTTCAGAATTTGTTGTACATAAGTGTAAATATGCAGTGCTTTATTAATGTGCGATAAATATTTGAATCACCTTCTGAGTGATGTGTTTGCGTCTGCTCGTTTGGGGCAGTCTGGTCCTCCATCTGACGTGTTTTAAAATTTTATTTGTGCGCCTATGGAAATGAACTTTGTTGTGCGCGGCCGATATGTTGTTTCGTCGTTCGTAACAGGCATAATAAGGATGGAAGCGGAGCGAAGGACGATAAAAGTGGGAGAGACATGCGGTTGAAGGGAAGAAGCAGGAGTTTAAAGATCTGTGGGGTAAGAAAACTAAGGGTACGGCAGAAAGAGATAAGAAAGAACGCCCTAAATCGTCTAGATTATAAGGCGTGGAGGTAGATGGAGAAAGATTAATGATGACGAGAAGGAAAAACAAAGAGCGTAATGGAGGAGGAAGGGAGGGCAATTATAACTAGAGTGGAAAGTAGGATTTATTAATATCGGAGGCCTGTTACGCAAAATAAATAATAACGAAGTGATAAAGGTAGTTGAAAGCTATGATATTGTAGCATTAGTGGAGATTTGGATACAACCGGGTACGGTGATATCTTGGCTGGGGGGGGGGGTGTTCACTGTTAAATGCATGGCAAGAAAAGAACGAAAGGAGAAGGGACGAGCACCTGGAGGAATAGTGGTGCTAGTCAAAGAAGAAATTAACGAGTTGGTAGAGGAAATTGATATTGGTCTAGATGATGTGTTATGGTTAAGATTTAGTGTAGGAAGGGAGGAGGGAAAAGAGAGAAAGATATGTATGGCGTGCGTTTATTGTCACCCTAAGGGATCTCCGTACGCCAATGATAATCTTTGGGAGGAGCTACTCTTGGAAGTCTGTATGATCAGTGGGAATTTCGAAGAAGATGGAATATTACTACTTGGTGATTGGAACGCCAGGATAAGGGAACTATGTCCAATCTTTTGCAAAGAAGATGAATTAGATTTAAAGGTGGAAAGAAGAAGCAAAGATCGTCGCCATAAGACCTATCTGTGTCGATGCGACGTAAAGCAACTAGCAAAAAAGAAGAAGAAGAAGCAAAGGCAAGGAAAGAAACAGTTATGGAGGGTTGCTAGTGGAGTTCTGTGAGGCAGGGAAATTCTATATTTTAAATGGCTTCTGGGAGGGGACAAAGAAGGGAAATTCACATATATAGCAGCTAAAGGGGGTAGTGTGATTGACTTAGTATTGTGTTCGGGAGATATTATAAGGAAAATTAGAAGTATAGAAATTGCAGATTGAATCGAGTCACACCACGCGCCGATAGGGGTGTGGATAGAAAAGAATTTATGGAAAGAGAGGTCAGGACTTAAAAAGTGCGGAAGAGAAGGGCAATAGCTATTCTTAGTATATATGGACCGAGAGGGCAAATAGAGATATAGAGGACTGTTTGAAGCAGGAGATGCATTTAATAACATGTGGGTGGGAAATACCGTTAGAAGAGAATAATATAGATAGGGCATTGGACCTAATTGATTATGCTATAAGGAGGACGGCAAGAACGGAGCAAGAAAAATATGGAGGAAGAATGGGATGGATTGATGGTACAACAAAGGATGCAAGGTAGTAAGGAGCCAAGTTATGAAGGCCTTAAAAATATAGAGTAAGTGAAGGTATGGAGGATAGAAAATCTTTCTATAGGTTAAGGAAGGAATACAAAAGGGAAATTGATGAGAGGAAGAAATCATGGATAACAGAACAAACAGAGGCGATTAACAGGGAACGAAAGGATGAAAAATAAAGTACCTAATATGATAGGAGTGATTTTCATGAATCGGGGTAGAAATATGGGGGACGGAGAGAAAGGGAAATGTTAAACCAACATTCATACATACACTAACATTATAGACTGTTATGCCTTTCAGCGTTCACTTTGCAAGTTTCTGTGAATTTATTAAACGTCGCCACATTCTCTATTTGCAACTATACTGAAAAGAGCTTAGGAAAAGAGCTTAGGAAAAGTACCCTTCCGCACGTGAGCACGTCCCCTGTTCCCCCTTCCCGTCGCCGTTCTCCATCTCCGCCACAACCAGCTTATTATTAACGCCGTGCGTCTATCTGACAAGTACCTACTTCATTCTCAAATAGTGAAGCATCAAAGAAATCACATCCTTTCACATAGCTGTACTTTGATCACGTACCATACCTATTTATTCCTTTATTGACCATGTAAAACCTACAAATTACAGATGAATACCAAGGCAAGAGAAGCAAGGTTTATTTTTATTTCATAATGCAATTTGTGTGAGGCACACGGGGACTTACAACATAAGTATACGATTCCGATCTCGTGCAACGACTGTCAGTGGCAGTTTCTCACAGTTCAAAAGTCTGAAAAAACCACCTGTGAGTGGGATTGCAAAATACAATTTTTACAGGAATGTTGTAAATATTGTAGTCTCGTCATACGGAAAGTAAGAACTAACTCACGATCCCCTCATGACAACATTTCTGCAGGTAGAGGGCGGTTACGAACATAAAGCAAAGTACAAATTATTATTATTATTATTATTATTATTATTATTATTATTATTATTATTATTATTATTATTACTGTCGAATACGCCAAGGAACCTATACCCATACCGTGTTAAGGCCCTTCCTGTTTTATTTACGGCGAGTGACATATCGACCTTTCGCTGGAGACTTGGATTTTCCGTGGAGTTAAATTTCCACGCGAGCGGCGTAAACACTGTACACAGAAACGCCGGTCAGCTGTGCGGTGTTTTTCGCCACGTCTTCCACAGTCCACAGCGGATTCTCATCTCGTAGGCTACTGTAAACCTTTAAAACAATTTGGTTTAGATTTCCCACTTAATTTTTCTCCACTTTTGTTAGCTTTAAAGTGTTTCACAGGAGACTCTAGCGTCACAGCATCACACACGTCTTGCTCACAGCTGGCAGTCATTATGAATACTGAACATGCTGTTGCAGCCAGTAGCCCAGTATTGTCAACAGTTTTCTTGGATCCATCTTCAACGTCGCACATATTATGCGAACTTATCAGCAATGGAATGAACTCGAACAAAGCTTACAAAGTACACAGTGCAATAAGATATCAATATCATATTAAATAATTATTATTTTGTTACATACACCACTGAGAACAATGACTATTCATAGCCATCTACGTATAAAATATCAGAGTTGGTAAAGAACCATACAGCCTGTGATATATATTCCACATTTATACAGAGCAAAAAATTTTAATTCGTCAAGTCAGTTCACCAGAATATCTAACAAAACTGAAGGAAGTTCCTGACTTCAGGAACAAGAGTAACAGACCTAGGGAACTATTTGGCGCTGCGGAAGCCTTTTCACCGACCAGAAGTCTGACTAACATCAAAGGGACCGCTAAGGCCTTGAGATGACTCTCAGTATAGTGCTGTGGCCTCATTTAGTTCTATACCTCTCATCCTTAAATCGTTAGAAACTGAGTCTAACCATCGTCGCCTTGGTCTACCTCTACTACTTTTACCCTCCATAACAGAGTCCATTATTCTCCTAGGTAACCTATCCTCCTCCATTCGTCTCACATGACCCCACCAACGAAGCCGGTTTATGCGCACAGCTTCATCCATCGAGTTCATTCCTAAATTAGCCTTTATCTCCTCATTCCGTGTAGCCTCCTACCATTGTTCCCACATGTTTGTACCAACAATCATTCTCGCTACTTTCATGTCTGTTACTTCTAACTTATGAATAAGATATCCTGAATTCAACCAGCTTTCGCTCCCGTAAAGCAAACTTGGTCTGAAAACAGACTGATGTAAAGATAATTTCGTCTGGGAGCTGACTTCCTTCTTACAGAATACTGTTGATCGCAACTGTGAGCTCACTGCATTAGCTTTACTACACCTCGATTCAATCTCACTTACTATATTACCATCCTGGGAGAACACACAGCCTAAATACTTGAAATTAATGATCTGTTCTAGCTTTGTATCACCAATCTGACATTCAATTCTCCTCGGTTTCTTACCTACTGACATCAATTTAGTCTTCGAAAGGCTAATTTTCATACCATAATCATTGCACCTATTTTCAAGTTCCAAGATATTAGACTGCAGGCTTTCGGCACAGTCTGCCATTAAGACCAAGTCGTCAGCATAGGCCAGACTGCTTGTTACATTTCCACCAAACTGAATCCCTCCCTGCCATTTATACCCTTCAGCAGATGATCCATGTAAACTACAAACAGCAAAGGTGAAAGATTACAGCATTGTCTAACACCTGTAAGTACCCCGAACCAAGAACTCATTCTACCATCAATTCTCACAGAAGCCCATTTGTCAACATAAATGTCTTTGATTGATTTGAATAATCTACCTTTAATTCCATAGTCCGAAGTATGGTGAACATCTTTTCCCTCGATACCCTGTCATGTGCTTTCTCTAGATCTACGAAACATAAACACAACTGCCTATTTTTCTCGTAGCATTTTTAAATTACTGAATCACACATACATTTAGTAAAATAAGTATGGGCTACCTCAATCCACAGTGAGCGTGGGAGTGGCATTATTATGTGGAGAATATATAGAAGTAAATTGCGTTCTGAGGGTCCTGAATTATTTGATACGATTGAGGAGAGAACAGGGTGGCTTAATGGTCCAGGAAGTCTTCAAAGAGCAGGAAAACGGTATGTACACAGAGAGTTGGTTGGTGAAAATTAAAACTTTTGTCGGGAGGATAGGTTTGTGTTATATTTGGACGGAGACGTGGAAGGGGAAAGGGAGCAGGGGCCAGAGAGCTATGATAGCCAGAGTTAAGGATATCCAAACGCAAAGGTTGGTAGAGGAATGTGGCAAGATTGCTTCTCTCAGTTTATTTTACAAGGTACTCCAAGTCTCTAAGATTAGTATAAGATTTGGAAATATTAGGCGTAAAGGTGAATTGATTTGGTGGATATGGGACTGCACAAGAATAAGGGATGGATTAGGAGAAAAGACACTTCAGTATGTATTTTATGTGGAAACAAGATGGACGATCTACATCTGATTGGAGAATGAGAGAAAACTAAGAACTTGAGAAAGAAGTTTTTAAGTGATAAACAAATAGTGTTGTCTAGGCACAAGGATAATCCAAGAGTTAGTGCTTGGATAGTTAGAGAGTGGAACAGCGAAAATAATCTGAATAAATATTTAAGTGCCGTGAAGAATCTGTGCAAAAAGAAAGTGAATTCGGAAGGTTGCGTAGTTGTAAGTAGTGATGAAGTGATCAAGCAGATCGGAATTTAAATGGTTAAGAGGACAGACCAGTTTCAGCAGAAACAATGTTTGCCCACTCAGTGGAAGGTCCTGCTAAGGCGGGGCGAAGCGACAGTTGTATATCGTAATACTAGGTCGGCTGGCCCCTTGCAGGGAACAAATGAGTAAGCAATAGGCATTAGTTTGCATAGAGTTGTGTCACTTTTGTTCTTTATGTTTGTTCATACTTTCAGGATCGGAAGTAGCCTCCCGATTCATGAAAATCACTCCTATCATATTAGGTACCTTATTTTGTTCATCCTTTCAGCATCGCGAGGATCCTCACGATTCCCTATAATATCTGTACCGTTAGGTACACCTCAACTCCGCACATTCAAAAGATGCGCCTTAAAGAACTCTATCTATCTAACCAAACGTGAAACTGCTACTACATGAAGTTGGAACTTTAATCAGAAGATGTCACTATTGAAGTATTGATTAATTGTGTTGTTGTGAAGTTGCCTAAACTGACTGGATTTATTTGCTTTGTGTTTGTTTACTTCAAGAATTTAGGACATTTCTCCATAGATGTCAGTACCAAAAACTATGGTCATGCATTTTGGTGCAAGGTAAAATAAGCTGTTATGGAAAGAAATTTTGTGTTTATAGGTTTTCTCAAGTAAATCAACTTTCATTTTTATATATTTCAGAGTATGCAACACTTCTCTCTCATTCCGCAGTTTTTGAATGTGACCAATCACTAACTTTCTGTACTTATTTTTCAGCCTATCACAGGCTTCTTCTTGGTTTTTTGGGTGTAACTTTTGAATTTTCCAATAAAATTGAGAGGGTGTGTCCGGACTAGTTCAGAATCCTCTCGAACCTCCCCTTCAGGCATATAAGCTGAGGCTTTTCTGGCTATCTTGTCTATTGATCGTCGTCTTTCTGAGTGTGTATGTTAAGGCAGGAGGCGGGGCGCCTCATTCTTCTGCAGGCAGAACAACAGCCAGGTAATGACCACATCAATTCTATCTATCTTGCTGTCTCCGTAATTTTATCCGAGGGGAAGGTCCGAATTTCTAACTATGTAACCTGCCTTTTCTAAAATGTAAATTTTCGTTCAGCTAATGTAAAAATTTCATAAAATCTTTAACTGTAATTCGGGGATAAAGAGTGCATTAACCTCTCGAGTTCCCCTTCAACTTGGTTCGAGGTGACTACGATTTTGTGACTGTTTTTCTTCTTTTCTGTAATGCATTTAAGTAACTTTCATTCCAGTCACCTCAGTAGCTTGGGATTAGCCCCTGTATCACTGGGTCGAGAGCCCCGTTAGGATTTTATTCTTCATTTAGGAGTGCAAGTATTCGCCTCCATTCATTTTGTGTTCGGGCCAGTAATCTAACCTGTTCTTTTTCCATGAATGCCCAGTAGGTTGGGTACTAGATACCCCTGTGTAAAACATTTTCCCTTGTAAATCTTGCCTTGAGAGGTTAGAGATTTTAACCTACCTTTTGATGTAATGTTGCCTTGAGTAGGCTGTTTGAAATTGAGAGCACGTAAGCTCTTTTCTAGTTTACTGTAATATTGAGGAGTGCCTCTGGAAGGCTGTAAATTTGTTGGAGCAAATTGCTCTTGAAGTGGAGGATTTCTGCCCTTGCCTAAATAATACCACTCTGAAATTGTAAATTTGTAACCTACGGGGTTGAAGCCCAGAATTGTTAAAGTTCTGAATCTTGAATTTTCCAAGTTTTGAAAATGTCATTGTAACTGTAACCTCATTATTTCACTGAGTGAAAAATTTGTTTAAGTTTGAAATTCTGAAAGAAATATAACCTTTATTTAAAGCGTTAACTAAATTTCTAATATCGTAGGTAGACTCATTCAACACCCGCACTTTCTTTCACGTCTTTCTGCTCCACGGACATCTCCGTAACAAGTGGTAGCAGAGCGTGGTTGAATGGGTCTAAATTAAACCCTTTTTGACGGCTTAACATCGAATCCGCGCCGAACTCTAAGAATTTTCTCGGTCACTGGAAATTTTTTCTAAATTTGTAGTTTCTATCATTATGAGTGGCCCTCGCGAAATCCTCGCTCCTGTGTACTTGCGCAAGGTGGAATTGATCTATGAGTTACTCATTATAAAGGTCCAATCTGGAGGCACGGTTGAGGCAGATATTGCCAAACTTAAAGAATCCCTAGAGTTGCCTATTTGTATCCCAGTCTTCGGGGAAAAGGAAATTGATGAGGCTCTATCCACCATCACTGACGACACCACCGAATTAGCATCTGTAGTAAGTTTTTAAGTAAGCGATCCATCTGCTAACCAACTTAAAAGAGTACAGGCTAGACGGTTTAATTTTTACAATAGGGCTAAGGACCTATTGTCTCTCAAATTAAAAGAAGATCAAGCTAGTAAAATTGCTGAACATCTTTCAGAAATGTCTAATCGGGTTAGCCAGTTGTTTACTGGGGCAGCTGTTCCCAAAACCGACCAAGTCCCTGTGATAATCATAGTGAGTGAGGAAGATTCTTCCAAAATGGTAGAAAGTAGGAAATCTGTGGCGACTCAACAAACATCAGCCCCATTAGAAACTGAGTCTGGTCATCCGAAACAGGTTCCACGCTTCTTTTTGAACAATGCCGTGTTTGAGTCTTCTCAACACTCTATGCCGTCACCTATTATGTCACCTGGTTTCAGTGGTCTGCCTCATCCATTGGCTATGTTGCTGAAGGGCATTTCTAAATTTTCAGTCAATTCCACCAACGAAGTAATTTCACTTCTCAGGTTCCTTGTTGAATTTCAAGATTACGCTCTAGTGTTTTCCCTCTATCATTCTTAAATTCTTCAAATCATGTACCCATATTCCGTAGGCGTCCTTTCGGACAAAATAGTTAAGGCCATAGCCGATAGATCATCCATAGAAAGCTTCCATGCCCACCTTTTTGCAAATTTCATTCCGGCTAGGGCAATGTCATCTTTAATACAAAAGTTTTATTTCAGAGTACAGCGATTGGATGAGAATCTTGCCGATTTTATCCAAGACATTAAATTCTTTACCAGTGTGTTCGCACTTCACTTTTCGGAAGACCAAATAGTGCAAACTATTGTGGAAGGTATCTCTCCGTGTTATAGGTCTTACTTATGTTTTGCTTCTCGTCCCCAAACCTTTGCCGAATTAGAGGCTATGGCTATATAAGCTGAAGGAGGGAGGTATGCCGACAACGTAAGAGTTGCGAAGGAGCCCCCCCCATCTTCTCATAGTTTTCGGCCTCCACCTCGCCGAAATTTTACCCCCCGCAAATGCTATCCTTGTGGGTCAACGGAACATTTGCGCAACAGGTGCCAATTGATAAAATCGAGTGGGACAAAGAATGGAGCAGGGCCATCTCAAGGATGTTTCAAATTTGGCTCGTTTACTCACCTCGCCAATAGTTGCATTAATGCCAACAGCACCCCCTCCTGCTCAACTTCTGGTGCAACCTCCGAGGACACCAATAATAGGAAGTGACTAGTGTCATCGGCTAAGTCGGTAAGTTCATTTTCCCAAGGCTCAGCCCCTGTTGAACCTAGCGGAAGTTCAGATGAACGTAAAGGTTCTTCTACTCTATCGTTTGAAGGCCCTAAAGAATGCCTCAGAATTGCGGCGGGGACCCGCGCGCTTGTGCCATTCCTCAAAATCGAAGTGAATAATGAACCCGTCTCGGCTCTATTAGACTCAGGGAGTGTGATTTCCATGATTTCGGCTGAATGGTATTCTATATTAAAAACTGTTTGTAAGTTTCGTGACCTTTGTTCGTCTTCTGTCGAATGCGTTTCGGCAAACTCGTCTCTATTAGAAATTTTTGTTTCATATTTGCTAAAATTCGTGTTTCTAAATTCACCTGGAAAATAAATTGTTTGTGGTTAAACATTTGTCTTGCCCAGTAATTTTGGGGGCGAATTTCATGTCTTCTACTGGTCTCGTGTTCGACATTCAGAGTAAGTCGTGCACCTTCAAATTTGCGAATAATTGCAAAATTCCTCTGTTAAAGTGTAATTCTGTGCCATGTTTATCTGTTTCGCCTACCCAGGATGAGATATTGTTAGACCTTAGACATCTACCTGAGGAGCAGGCTGAAAGTAATCGTAATTTCTGTCAGTCTTTCCCGGAGGTATTTTCTGATACTCTTGGTGTCACTGACCTTATCGAATACAAGATTGAGGTTACGGATTCGATCCCAGTTAGGTTTCCAACTTATAGGCTATCTCAACCCAAAATGAAGGCTCTTAAAGCGGTCATCGATCAAATGTTAAAAGATGGTATTATTCGACCTTCTAAGTCGGCTTAATCATCGCCTATTTTTCTGGTGCCGAAACCCCAATGTGGCTTCAGGCCTGTGATTAATTATAGGGCTTTAAATCGTAAGACGGTGTTACAATCTGCGCCCCTTCCTGATTTTCACTCTTGCTTTTCATGGTTTCGGAAAGCCAAGATTTTTACCATCTTAGACCTTAAACAGGCGTACAACCATATCCCTCTAGCTGAAGAATGGAAACATCTAACAGCTCTTGCCACGGATTGGAACTTGTATGATTTCAACCGCGTGCCTTCCGTGCTCCCCACGGAGGCAGCTGTTCTCACTAGACTGCAAGATAGGGTCTTCTCGGACATCAAATTTGAATGCTTGTATCACTATCTTGATGATGTCGTCGTATTTACTGAGACATTTGAAGACCACCTAGATCATCTAAAGCAAGTACTCAATCGCCTTCGAAAAGCTGGGTTGACGGTCAAGTTATCCAAGGCAGCGTTTGCTAAGCCTTCCGTGTCGTTCTTAGGGCAATTGTGTCGCCCGATGGTGTTTCCATTGATCATTCCAGAACACGGACCATCCGTGATTTCAACCCTCCTAAAGACATCAAAGTATTGCCAGGTGCATAGGCATGGTGAATTTCTTCAGGGAATTTATTCCTAACTTCGCTAACAGAGCGGCTCCCTTGAACTTACTCCGTAGGAAAGGCGTCAAATATGAATGGGGGCCGTCTCAACAAGCCGCTTTTGAAGATATGAAATTAGCTCTTTTTAACGCCCCTGTATTAGCTATGCCAGATTTTTCGAAGAAATTAATTGTCCAAACAGACGCCTCCTCATCGGGGGTTGCTGCTGGCCTTCTTCAGGAAACGGAACTCGGAAGGCGACCCATTACCTATGCTTCTAGGACCTTATCGGCTCAAGAGGCCAAATATTCCATCTACGAACTCGAGGGTTTGGAAGTTTTGTCTGCACTAGAGAAGATCCGCCTCTATCTGAAACATGTCAAATTCGACTTAGAAACAGATAACCAAGCCTTAAGTTTGGTATTAGCTAGGCCGCGTCGTATTGGTTGTATAGCCCGCTGGGCCATCCGCATTTCTGCCATCCAATTTGATGTGAGGCATATTCGAGGATCTGACAATGTTGTTGCGGATGGACTAAGCCGCATCATTTCTCATGTCATGGAGACCACCGAACAGGAATATAGTTCTTCTCTTCCTACGCCCATACCTTCGGGCGAAAAAAATTTATCCTTTTTAATTAATCATTGTAACACTAATAATCACCTTGCATCAATATTTACTATTCATACATTAAAGTTTTTAACAATGAAGTTGACCCTAGACTTGAAACAACATTCCAAGATGTATAATTGTCTGGGTAATGCCATTCTAACTGATGCCCCCATGTTGTTTCGAGATATTGAAAAATACCAACGTAAAGATCCACTGCTGGCTCATATATGGAAACCCTTGCTTCTGGGGAAAATGTCGTCCCTTATATATTGAGAAACGGGTTTTTGTTTGCCCGTCGAGGCATGATCTAAAAATGAAAGTAGTGGTTCCAGCAGTGCTTGTGCCTATGATCTTCAAATACTATCATGAGACCCCATTAGGGGAGGCACTTAGGCATCTTCAAAACTCAGGTAAAGATCCGAGAGATATTCATTTGGAAGAGTATGCACGGCGAAATTCGAAAATTGGTAAAGGCTTGTAAATCTTGCTTGCTTAGTAAGCCCACCCTGTCCACTAAGCCAGTCTATTGTCGTCTCATCAAGCGTCTCGCCACATGGAACGTCTATATGTAGACTACGTCGGACCATTCCCACAATCAAAGGGGAACGCAAATAAATTTATTCTGGTGTGTGTAGATCGTTTCACTAGATTTTCCAGGTTACTCCCGACTAAGCTAGCTACCGCTCAGTCTACTATTTCTTGTTTGAATACTGTTTTTGCTTCTTTTGGTCCCTGTCAATATATAGTTTCTGATAATGCCAAGGCATTTACGTCCAACTTACCCCGTAAATTCTGTTGTGACCTGTCTATATCACATGTAACTACTTCAGCTTATTATCCTCAACCATCTCTGGCTGAGCGGGTCACTCGTAATCTTAGATCTGCTCTAATTGCGTTTCATCATGAAGATCATTCCAGGTGGGATACTTCCCTGAATTGGTTGGCTTTCGCTCTATATTCGGCGGTTCATGAGTCACAAGAGTTCACACCAGCTTCTCTCATGTTGAAATTTGTTCCTAACACGCCGCTCTCTAATCTTTGGTCACTTAATGATATCTTAGCAGAGACAATAGATCCCGATAATCTTAGAGATCTATGGATGGAGGCTAAACATAACCATCAGGTTTCCCATGAAATGGTTAGGGAAAATTATGATCGTGGACGGAGGCCCACCAATTTAAATATCGGAGATCAGGCCATGGTAAAATATTTTGTTCCGTCGGCAAGCTTGCCCCCAGATTCCATGGGCCGTGCGTCATTCTTGATTTCCTAACGTCGGTTACTTTATTAGTCAGTGTGGAGCAAATACGAAATTATGGTTATCTAGGTTTCTAACCTACATTCTAAGAACAGGTAATCTACCTCGGTTATTTAAAACGAGTAAGATAATTGCAATCCTAAAGCCAGGAAAGCCTAATGATGCTCCAGAGAGCTATAGACCAATAGCATTGCTTAGTGTATGCTATAAATTAGTTGAAAGGCTAATCTTGAATAGAATTGCTACAAAAGTGTTGGAAATGATCCCTATTGAACAAGCAGGTTTCAGGCAACAAAGAAGCTGTACTGACCTAGTATTGTCACTAACTACCTTCATTGAAGCAGGATTCCAGCAAGGACTAAAGACTTCAGTAGCATTTATTGACTTAAAGGCAGCTTACGACACAGTATGGAGAGAAGGTGTAATCAGCAAACTCCTTAAAGTGATTCCATGCAGGAGTCTGGCTCAACTTATAAATAACATGCTGAGTGACAGAACATTTCGTGTAGTCTTGGGGGATGAAATCAGCAAACCCAGCAAACTAAATAATGGGCTCCCGCAAGGTTCAGTGCTTGCCCCACTCTTGTTCAGTTTACATATCTCAGATATACCATCCACAAGATCCAGGAAATTTGGGTATGCAGATGACTGGGCTCTTGCCACTAAAGACCTATGCTTCATGCAAACAGAGGAAACGTTGCATGTTTTAGGAAAATACTTTCGAAAATGGAGACTTCAACCAAGTATGAGTAAAACAGAAGTTTCTTGTTTTCATCTGAACAAACGAATGGCTTCAAGGGACCTCAAAGTATACTTCGATAACACTCTCCTCCGCCACAATAGACACCCAAGATATCTAGGTGTTACACTCGACAGAACATTGTCATTCCAAGAACATCTGAAAAAGAGCGCTGCCAAGATTCAGACACGTAACAACATAATTCGAAAACTGAGTGGTTCTTCTTGGGGTGCAAGTTCAACTACTCTACGCTGCTCAGCTCTAAGTCTAGTTTACTCTACTGCGGAGTATTGTGCCCCCGTCTGGATGAACAGTCCTCACGTGAAGAGAATGGACTTTAAGTTAAATGACACAATGAGAATGATCACTGGCACGATCAGGTCAACTCCAAATCAATGGTTGCCAGTACTAAGCCATATTCCTCCACCCCACCTCCGTAGAAGCATTGCTCTGATGAATGAATACAATAAGATCCAGAATAATCAAAGATTTCCCATTTATGAGGATATCCCCCATCTACATATAGACAGACTTAAGTCAAGACGTCCACCCACCTGTACGGCGGAGAACCTTGTAGCCAGTTATTTCAATCTGACTGAGAGATGGTCTAATGAATGGAGACAATTTGCTTCAGCAGAATCCTTAAATATGCCATGCATTACATAGAAGGTACCTGGCTTTGAACAACCGCGGAAAGTATGGTCCAAGTTAAACCGGATCCGGACTAACCATGCTGTGTGTGCAGATCTTCTGCATAAATGGAAGAAAAAGTCGTCATCCTGCTGCGACTGTGATGCTGAGAGGCAAACTGTGAAGCACATCACACAAGAATGCCCACTGAGACGTTTCAATGGAGAAAAAGTGAATTTTTCCTGGCGACGCCACAGGTGATTACCTATGTAAATAATGTAGATATAAACCTGTAATTTATTGTACTGTTCATGTATATACCATACGATAAATTATAATAAATAATAATAATTATTAGTCAGTATCTTAGCCGCAGAGAGGATATTTAGTGTTCACCTCTCTCAGGTGAAACCTGTGTAATTTCATTGCTGATTACCTTAGTTCTTAAAACTTGGCAGGAGTCGAAGGTTATGTTCCTTTGAATATTGTTAATAATTGATTAGAGGCATTCTGCCCCGGTTTGATGGAATTTTGTGTTATACCTGATATGTACAATCTTCCCATCTGATTATTCCTGTGGTCAATTCCCTGGTGGCCATTAGCAAGCCCCGTCTCCTGCACCTCCGCACTTTCGACACACACTCACCTTCTACGCCGCCCGCCCCTATGCCTCACAAATAAAGATCGTACACTCAAGGCTACAACAACGCGTCTCTGTCGCCTAGAACTTACTGTTTCTCTATAGAGAAACCGAAGTAATAAATGGTATTGGTGATCATGAAGCTGATTTTGTCGTAGTTAAACATAAGTGTGATAGAAAGGAAGGTCTTAAAAGTAGGACTATTAGGCAGTGCCATATAGCTGATAAAGCAGTTATGCGGTAACAGTTTCTAAAAAGAAACTATGGAAGGTGGAAAACAGTAAATAAAAATATAAACAGACTCTGGGATGGGTTTAAAGCAATTGTTGAGGAATGTGAAAACAGGTTTGTACCTTTAAGGGTGGTAAGGAATGGTAAGGACTCACCTTATTATCATAGAGAAATAAAGAGATAAGAAGGAGGTGCAGACTGGAAAGAAATAGAGTTAGAAATGGCTGTGGAAGTAAGGAGAAATTGAAGGAACTTACTAGAAAATTGAATCTAGCAAAGAAGGCAGCTAAGGATAACATGATGGCAAGCATAATTGGCAGTCATACAAATTTTAGTGAAAATTGGAAGGGTATGTATAGGTATTTTAAGGCAGAAACTGCTTCCAAGAAGGACATTCCAGGAATAATTAATGAACAAGGGGAGTGTGTATGTGAGGATCTTCAAAAGGCAGAAGTATTCAGTCAGCAGTATGTAAAGATTGTTGGTTACAAGGATAATGTCCAGGTAGACGAGGAGACTAAGGCCAAAGAAGTATTAAAATTTACATATGATAACAATGACGTTTAGAATAAGATACAAAAGTTGAAAACTAGAAAAACAGCTGGAATTGACAAGATTTCTTGGATATACTAAAGACAATGGGTTGGGATATAGTACCATATCTGAAGTACTTATTTGATTATTATTTGGTCGAAAGAGCTATACCAGATGAATGGATAGTTGCTATAGTAGCCCCTGTGTATAAAGGAAAGGGTGATAGACATAAAGCTGAAAATTACAGACCAGTAAGTTTGACATGCATTGTATGTAAGCTTTGGGAAGGCATTCTTTCTGATTATATTAGACATGTTTGCGAAATTAATAACTGGTTCAATAGAAGGCAGTTCGGTTTTAGGAAAGGTTATTCCACTGAAGCTCAACTTGTAGGATTCCAGCAAGGTATAGCAGATATCTTGCATTCAGGAGGTCAAGTGGACTGCCTCGCGATTGACCTGTCTAAAGCATTTGATAGGGTGGATCATGGGAAACTACTGGCAAAAATGAGTGCAATTTGACTAGACAAAAGAGTGACTGAATGGGTTGCTATATTTCTAGAAAATAGATCTCAGAGAATTAGAGTAGGTGAAGCCTTATCTGACCCTGTAATAATTAAGAGGGGAATTCGTCAAGGCAGTATTATTGGACCTTTATATTATCTTATTTATATAAATGGTATGAGTAAAGGATTGGAATCAGAGGTAAGGCATTTTGCGGGTGATGTTATTCTGTATAGTGTAATGAATAAGTTACAAGATGGTGAGCAACTGCAACGTGACCTCGTTAACGTTGTGAGATGGACAGCAGGCAATGGCATGTTGATAAACGCGGTTAAAAGTCAGGTTGTGAGTGTAACAAATAGGAAAAGTCCTCCGAGTTTTAATTACTTCGTTGATGGGACAAAGTTCCACTTGGGGATCATTGTAAGTATCTAGGTGTTAATATAATGATAGATCTTCATTGGGATAGTCACATAAATGGGATTGTAAATAAAGGGTACAGATCTCTGCACATGGTTATGAGGGTGTTTAGGGGTTGTAGCAAGGATGAAAAAGAGAGGGCTTATGAGTCTCTGGTAAGACCCCAACTAGGGTATGGTTCAAGTGTATGGGACCCTCACTAGGATTACCTGATTCAAGAACTGAAAAAAATCCAAAGAAAAGCAGCCCGATTTGTTCTGGGTGATTTCCGAAAAAAGAGTACCGTTACAAAAATGTTGCAAAGTTTGGGTGGGAAGAACTGGGAGAAAGAATTCGAGCTGCTCGACTAAGTGGTATATTCCGATCTGTCTGCGGAGAGATGGCGTGGGATGACATTAGTAGACGAGTAAGTTTGAGTGGCGTTTATAAAAGTAAGAAAGATCACAATATGAAGATAAAGTTGGAATTGAGGAGGACAAATTGGGGCAAATATTCACTTACAGGAAGGGGAGGTAGGGATTGGAATAATTTACCAGGGAGATATTCAATAAATTTCCAAATTCTTTGAAATCATTTAAGAAAAGACTAGAAAAATAACAGATAGGGAATCTGCCACCTGGGCGACTGCCCTAAATGGAGATCAGTATTGATTGATTGATTGATTGATTGATTGATTGATTGATTTATTGATTGAATGATTGTTTTATTGATTGATTGATACCCACTCAGTCGTCAACCGCCGTGCTGGAATATCGGGCGAGAGGTATCAGAGTGTAGAATGGGCCCACTTCGCTCTAGTGACGTCTCCTTCTCGAGGACGCGACGGAGTCCATCTTCCCGGCAAGGACTGAAGTGCGGTTTGTACACCGCCATCCCATCTGGGGTCTGTACATATACATCTAATCTGTGGCGACCTTCAACACGACTACCCCTCTCATAGTAGAGGGAGAGGTGTATATGAGGGTACTTGGTGGTCCGAGCGACCTCACCTGGTTATCGGCGGCGGCGGCAGGTCTTGCCGTCAAACTTAATTAGCATGTAATTGAATTCTATGATCACAAGGAGACTTTAAATCTTGATTTAAAATTTTCTACCAATCAACTTTATGAAAAGACACCAAAAAAGAATTTACGGTAACATTTGTTTCTACCAAGTTTCTTCTGTGTCACCCCAAGGAGGGATCTTTTGGGGGGGGGGGTCTGTACCGGCATGTACACCTCTACTGCGTACATTCAAAAGATGCGCCTTAAAGAACTCTATCTATCTAACCAAACGTGAAACTGCTACTACATAAAGTTGGAACTTTAATCAGAAAATGTCACTACTGAAGTATTGATTAATTGTGTTGTTGTGAAGTTGCCTAAACTGACTGGATTTATTTGCTTTGTGTTTGTTTATTTCAAGAAGTTTGGACATTTCTCCATAGATGTCACTACCAAAAACTACGGTCATGCACTCTGGTGCAAGGTAAAAGAAGCTAATATGGAAAGCAATTTTGTGTTTATAGGTTTTCTCCTGTAAATCAACATTCATTATTTTATATATTTCTAAGTTTGCAACACTTCTCTCTCATTCCGCAGCTTTTGAATGTGACCAATCACTAATTTTCTGAACTTATTTTTCGGCCTATCACAGGCTTCTTCTTGGTGTTTTGGGTGTGTCCGGACTAGTCGAGAATCCTCTCGAACCTCCCCTTCGGGTATATAAGCTGAGGTTTTTCTGGATACCTTGTCTATTGATCGTCGTCATTCTGAGTGTGTGTGTTAAGGCAGGTGTTGTGGCAGGTAATGGCCACACAAATTCTATCTTTCTTGCTGTCTCCACAAATTTTTCCGAAGGGTAGGTCCGAATTTCCATCTATGTAACCTGCCTTTTCTAAAATGTAAATTTTCGTTCAGCTAATGTAAAAATTTCATAAAATCTTTAACTCTAATTCGGGGATAGAGAGTGCGTTACCCTCTCGAGTTCCCCCTCAACTTGGTTCGAGCTGACTACGATTGTGTGACTGTTTTCCTTCTTTTCTGTAATGCCTTTAAGCAACTTTTATTCCAGTCACCTCAGTAGCTTGGGATTAGCCCCTGTATCACTGGGTCGAGAGCCCCATTAGGATTTTATTCTTCATTTAGGAGTGCAAGTATTCGCCTCCATTCAATTTGTTTTCGGGCCAGTAATCTAACCTGTTCTTTTCCATGAATGCCCAGTAGGTTGGGTACTATATACCCCTGTGTAAAACTATTTCCCTTGTAAATCGTGCCTTGAGAGGCTAGAGATTTTAACCTCTTGATGTAATGCTGCCTTGAGCAGGCTGTTTGAAATTGAGAGCCCGTAAGCTCTTTTCTAGTTTACTGTAATATTGAGGAGTGCCTCTGGAAGGCTGTAAATTTGTTGGAGCAAAGTGCTCTTGAAGTGGAGGATTTCTACCCTTGCCTAAATAATACCACTCTGAAATTGTAAATTTGTAACCTAGGGGGGTTGAAGCCCAGTATTGTTAAAGTTCTGAATCTTGAATTTTCCAATTTTTGAAATTGTCATTGTAACTGTAACCTCATTATTTCACCGAGTGAAAAATTTGTTGTTAAGTTTGAAATTCTGAAAGAAATATAATTTTTATTTAAGGCATTAACTCAATTTCTGATATCGTAGTTAGACCCAGTCAACACCCGCACCTTCTTTCACGTCTTTCTGCTCCATGGATATCTCCGTAACAAGTGGTAGCAGAGCGTGGTTGAATGGGTCTAAATTAAGCCCCTTTTGACGGCTAAACATCGAATCCGCGCCGAACTCTAAGAATTTGAATATCCGATAAGGAGTGCAACACAAATTGAGCAAAGAAATGGTAAAAGAAAGAATGGAGGGATGGATGGTACAATAAAGAATGCTAGGTATTGAGGAGCGAAGTTATGAAGGGTCTAAAAATATAGACTAAGTGGAGGTAATGAAGATAGAGAATTTTTCTGTAGGTTAAGAAAAGAATACAGAAAGAAAATTGTCGAGAGGAAGAAATGATGGGAGTCAGTTAATGGGGAATGTAGGCTAAACCAATTGGAGAGAGTATGGGAATGAATAAACAGAATTAATAAAGGAGGGAGAAGGTCTGTCGAAACCAAAATCGTTTACGACCAAAGTGTAAGTTATTTTAGAGGTTTGTTAGGAATCATTGACAGATGGAAGTGTGAGGACGGGATGAGGAATCCATGGAGGAATATGGAAGTTAGTATATACGGACTCGACAATGATATCTCCATAGAGGAATTTCAAAAGGTAATAGGCACTTTGAAAAGCAGATCGGTGCGGGGAAGGAATGGTATAAATAACACATGTTCGAAAAAATTATGGAATTACAGTCAGATGAGGGAGGGAATTGTAAGATTACTTAATAGGATTTTCAATAGTGGCATAATACTGAAAGAATGGGGAGGGGGATCACCTGTCCAATTTACAAAATTAAAGAGAGCAAAAACTTGCCAATTAATTTCCGAGGAATAACGCTACTTGACTCATTGAGTAAGATTTATTCAGGGGTTTTGGCAAATAGGTTAGCGGCCTGGATCGAAAAGCAGTCAATAATATCAATATTCCAAGGAAGATTTCGTGAAGGAAGAAGAACAGCAGACAACATTATGACAGTCACGATGATATTAGATAAATACTAACGCAGGGAAGGAGGTTGTGTGTATCTAGCGGCCATAGACTTTGAAAAAGCCTTCGATATGGTCAGCAGAATAGCTCTGATAGAAACATTAGGCAGGTTGGGAGTCTCAAGAAAAATGATAAGGGCGATAGAGGCGTTATAGAAAAGGTTTACTGTTATATCAAGATAGAAGATATTTTAATTAGCGAGCCCATAGTTTGCAGGACGGGACTAAAACAAGGATGTAAATTTTCACCGTTGTTATTCTTACTGTTCATTAATGATATTTTGGACGGACACGGAAAAGAAAAATGGCATTGTCAGTAATGAATTATTTAGAGATACCTGGTTTCAGATTCGCAGATTATGTCATATTAATGGCTTCGGCAGGAGGGAGTTTGCAGAAGAGCTTGAATGAGTTGTCGGAGTTCGCAAAGAATTGGGCATTAAGAGTTAAGAGTAATAAACCAAAGGAACTCATTATACATAAGAATAACAAGTGGAAAGCGAAAGGAAATGGATACTACGGGGAGAGAACAGAGAGGAAATGGATAATATGAGTGCTGTTAAACAGAATGGGAGGGTGGGAAGATCATATAAATAGGGGAAAATTGAGAGGGTTTGCAGCAATTTCTACAGTTAAAAATCTTAGTAACAAAATTCCCGGGGATAAGCTATGAGATATTGAGATTAGTATTGAAGACGTTAGTGTTAAGCAGAACATTATATGGGGCAGAATTATGGGGGATGGAGAAAAAAGGGAGGTGTTAATCCAAATTATATATAAATTTAGAAGGATTAGTATGAGACTGCAGCAATGTACAACGAATGTTGGGTGGCAAATATTATGCGGAGAATATATTGAAGTGGATTGCGTGAAAAGGATTTTGAACTACTGGATACCCCTGAAATGTAAAGAGGTTGGCCTAGTTGTTTAGGAGGCCTTCAAACAGGAGAAAAAGTGTATGTATGAAGAGAGAGGTTTGGTTAAATTCAAAGCCTACTTGGAGAGGGTAGGTTTGGGATATATTTGGTGGGAGACATGGAAGGGCAATGGAAGAAGTGGACAGAGAGCTATGATAACTATTGTCGCGGCCAGCAAATTAGGCGGATGTGGAAAACTGCGCTGTCGTCAGATATGGGAACGGCGAAGCAACACATGGTCGAAAGTCGCTTACCTCCGAGCACGGATTGGCAACGCTGATCGTGCAGTGCTGTCTAGTTGAAGAACATCCGCTCCAGGCGACCTTACTTGAGTCATTCCCTGTCATGCAGCTGTTGAGCTCGCACCGTAAGTGCAGTTAAGGATGGATAGTGAATGTGTTCAGTCTGGTGTTTCTTCGGGTCTTTTATCTGAAGAGGACGAAGTAAGTACGAGAAACGAACAAGAAACTCCTCTGAAATTTCGTCACTTTTAGCCAGGCAGACAAAATCCGTGCCGGCCCCGAGGTGTAGGGGTAGCGTGCCTGCCTCACACCCGAAGGCCCCGGGTTCGATTCCCGACCAGGTCAGGGATTTTTACCTGGACCTGATGGCTGGTTCGAGGTCCACTCAGCCTACGTGATTAGAATTGAGGAGCTATCTGACGGTGAGATAGCGGCCCCGGTCTAGAAAGCCAAGAATAACGGCCGAGAGGATTCGTCGTGCTGACCACACGACACCTCGTAATCTGCAGGCCTTCGGGCTGAGCAGCAGTCGCTTGGTAGGCCAAGGCCCTTCAAGGGCCATGGGGTTTGGTTTGGTTTTAGACAAAATCCGTAATTTTGAATTTATTGCAAAACGTGCAAACGTTGGCCAACTAAAATATTTTGCAGACTGCGAACTTCAAGAAAAGCCAAAAATTGACTGCAACAATATGTCAATACAACCCAATTGAATTGATTTGGGCTCAAGTTAATAGACAAGTGGCAGAGAGGAACAAGACATTCAAAATAAAGGACATTGAAAAACTCACGTCAGAAGCCTTCGACCGTGTGACTGCTGCAGTTTGGGAAAAGTGCTTCAATCGTGCGGAAAATCTTCAAGCAAAGGATTGGGCCAAGGAAAGTAAGCGACGAAAGAATGGAGACATAAATGACAACTCGACAGATAGTGAGATGAGTGATGACAGTGACTAAAAAATCTTGGACTACCTTGTAGCTAGAAACCGATACTTAATTCATTGTAAATTAATGTGAACCAAATCTTTAAAGTAGTTCTTTTTCTATATTACTCAGTCCAATATATAGCATTGAAAGGTTTAAAGTTATAATTTAATAAAACTGATACAGATTAATATGTAATCCGAAAGTATTTACGGCGTCCTGCATCCTTTGCTGGCGCGCGCACCCCGAACTGCCTCAGCCAGCGACATTTACATGATCGCTTTCCAGGCCATTTTCCAGGAAATCTACAAGACTCTCGGAAATATGTTTCAGATAAAATTATAAGTCAGGCGATTTTTTACATTTTACCCGCAGACAAAATTTTGTTGGCTGAAGAAATAAAAACTTGCCGCTTACTGAAATTTAATACATGATTCTACGGATTTAAATTTACTCTTTCAAGATTTTATTTTAAATAATTATTTAAAGTGTTTTATATAGAAAATAGTTATACCACTGAAATCAGCAGTCTTTTCAAAAGTTTGTAGTATAATTTATTTTGAAACATTTTATGAAGTAACATCAGAAACTTGACAGAGAACAACCTGCCTCGCGTTCCGAAATGATGTGTTAAGTTAGACATTTCTTCGTCAGTTGCTAAATAACTTTGGCAACAGCGTAATTTCTCTGAGCCGCCTAATTTGGTGGCCGCGACAATAGAATTATGGACAAACAAATGCAGAGGTGGATAGAAGCGTGCGGGAAGAGAGCTCCACTTAGTTTATTCCATAAGATACTCCAAGTCTCTAAGATTAATATACGGTTTGGAAAGAAAAGGCAGAATGGGAAGATGATTTGGTGGATAATGGAGTTATACAAGAATAAGGGTTGGATCAGGAGAAAAGGTATCACACTATGTATTTCATGCGGGAAGAGAACGGATGTTTTACATTTAGTCGGAGAGTGTGTAGAAACTGTGAAGTTAAGGAAGAAGTTCTTAAGTGGCAAACAGATAGTGAAGTGTGGCCGCAATGTTAATCAAAATGTTCTTGTATGGATAATTAAAGAGTGAAACAATGAAGGTAATTAGAACAAATACCTAAGCGCCGTAAGAAACCTGTGTGAAAAGGAAATTAGATCAGAATGTTGCTTAGATGGAAGTACTGATTATGTAAGTGAACAAACAGACAGGAATTTAAATGGTAACGAGGACAAGCCAGATTCAGCGGAAAGAAGTGTTGCGCACTCAACAGAATGTCATGTCTTGTCGGAGCCAGTCGGTAATGGTATATCGTAATACTAGACAAGCTGGCTCTTGCAGGATAAAGATGATTCAACACCAGGCTGTAGCTTGCATAACGAGATTGCCTTATTTTAAGATATATGGTTATATAACCTAATTAACAGTTTTCGTACCAAATTATATCATTTGCCAAGAGTGCCGATTTCCGTGGTTCTAGTGTTTCTATTTAGTTTGGGCTAAGGACCTAGTTGGTACCGAGCCTTATTTTGTTCCTTAAACACTCATTCTGGTCTTGGTTCGTTTTGTCCTTATAGTTTATACTAAAAGATTGTTCAGTTCATTGGCTTTGAGAATATGTAATTTGGGCTAAGAGCCTGCAATGTTCGATGTTTAAATAAATATACTCTATGTATCCCCTTAAACCCCAACACATTGTGAAAGGTATGTTCACGTACGATGCTAAAATAATCTGCTTCAGCCACCCAAGGAAAAACGTCGAGTCATTCAACAAGAAGTTCCGCAAGGTGCTGAAATGTTCATGTTAAATTGTTCAGATTCTTCGATCATTTAAATTTTCACACAGATGGAGATTTAGGCCTATACTATTGAAGGAGAACATATAAAAAATAGAAAAAATGTGTTTGATGCAAACATATTTTTACAGGATGAAAAGCAGCGCAACAACTCAACATCCAACCTCTGTGCTGAAGAAAATCTTGTTGCATGTGATTCCCTTTCTAAGTTACCTAAACCTCCGCATTCACCAAAGAAGGTAGCTCTGAAGAAAAAAAAGTTGCTGCAAGGATAACTTAGACGAAGGAACAGGAAGATGAGCAATATGAAGCTGCTCCTCAAAGAACTGAAATCTGCAAATTCATCAAATAGTATCATTTCCGTGCTTGAATCAAAGTTTGAAGGTTTTTTCCTTGAAGTTCTTATGAATGCTTTCATAAACTAAGGTAATGCTAAACACAAGTTGCATTACACATGTCTCATGAAGCAGTTTGCCTCAACACTGTATTTCTATTCAGAGAAGGCTTTTAAGTATGTTCTTTCGAAGTTCCATGATTCGTTTTATTTACCTCACCCTTCAACAATAAGGGCATGGACATCCAAATTGAACTGTGAGCCAGACTATTTAGAAGAGGTTTTTTTGTATTTGAAAGAGAATATTGATGATAAACGTTGGTTAAAAGACTACGATGATACTGTGCACACAAAATGTACGAGACAGGACTGAGGGAAAATATTCCAGTTATGTGAACTGTGATGAAATTTTACGTTCTGAGGATGAAATGGCATCGGCAGCTCTTGTATTAATGCTAGTGTCACTTAAACACAACTTCAAGTGTCCTGTGGTTTACTTTCTGTTTAACAAAACATTAGTAGAAATATAGTGTCGGATTATGAAAGTGTGTCTTACAAAGTTACATGAAGTAGGTATTAAAGTAATACGCCTAAACTGTGATGGAACTTCTTCTAATGTACAAACAATTAAACAACTTGGTTGGGCAATAGATTCGACAGTAAATAGTTGTAGCTTTGAGCATGTTAAAATGGGTATTTTTTTACTCATACCATATGGTGAATTTGGCCAGGAATAATAACAAGATTATATCATCTTAAACGGGTGATATAAAATACGAGTACGTTGCAAAATTAAATTAAATTCAGGAGAAGGAGGGATTAACATTTGCCAATAATCTTAGTGGTGCACATATTAGAAGAGGGAATAAAAATTGTATGTACAACTTACTCTGCAGAAATTTAAGTTCTGGTGTTGCTGATGCAAATTAATTTTTAAGAAAACAGGGCCACCCTTTCTTTGCAGATAATGAAGTAAATGAAGAATTTATATACATGATCGACAGACTTTTTATTTGCTTAATTCAAGAAACCCATTTCAGAACGGTTACAAATAGCCATTGTTCATTCAGGGAGAACAGTATTGGGTAAAATTCTTCACAGAAATCTGTGATTACTTGAGGTCATTAAATATTGAGGGAGTACCACTTCTGTGCCATGCTCGTTAAATGTTCTCGGTGGGGTTTATTATAGTTGCCACTCAGTGGCGAATTTCCTATTCATGTGATTGATGTGTTGCATCCCTTGTATTTTCAACAAAAAATAATATTAATTGTTCATACTTCATTGGAAGTTATTTATATAAAGTTCAAATGCACAGCTATCGATACTCAGAGATGGACGGAACGAGCGTCGCTGGCTAGTGACTGCTACTAATTGCCAAACTACTCCAGAGATTGCACCACGAGCATTGGACTCTTGTTGTTTGCTGATATCTTTCGTGGGGTTGGAATGCGGAACAAACAGCCACATCCGTCAAGAGGGCGGTGCTAGCTGGAATCCTGTAAGTAATCGCGTGTGGCCATGGATTTATTTGCTATTCCGTGAAATAATGGAGTTCCTGCTTCTGAGGGGTTCTTTTCTTGTGCAATAAATGATGATTTGTGATAAATATGTGTTGTTTTAATATAAATGATTCAGCTTCGTGTGCCTGTAGTGTAAATATCAAACAAGTAAAATACGGGAATGATGCGATTTTGAAATGACATCACGTCCATCAGAGGGTAGTTCAGCAGGTATTGATGTAGGAGCGCCAGGGTCTCGCGTTTCTACCGCGCAGTCCGAATTGAATTCTAACCGTTGTGTAATTGAGCAATTATTAAGAGAACCATTTACTATACTTTCTTTTAGAGAGAGAAAAACAGAATTATAATTAAGGACAACCGCGTCCATCTCTGAATGTAACTACACAAGGTACGTCTTGTGTTCGTCAATTGAACAGAAATATTTATGAAACAGACCATTAGATTACAGGATGCGAGATCTTAAATATTTGTTGTTGGCTTTGTTTGTTGTTTTCTCTTGAAAATATTTTTGGAATGACAGTCTGTTTACGTTGAGGTTTGCAATTTTTTTCGGCTACATCCCCTAGACCAGAAGTCAGGAGTGGCCACTGCGTGCCGTTTCTGTAAGTTTGGTTGCTAGAATATTGCTCACAAGAGTACAGAATCCATTTAAATATGTGCTGACATATAAGGTTTCACAGGACCATATTGCGTTGTTCTTTTCCTGCATTCGAGCTCGAGGAGGGTGGAATAATAATCCCAATACTATGCAGTTCAAATGGGCATTAAGAATGTTCTTGTTCAGAAACAATGTAACTGCTGCAGGGAATTGTTTTGAATATTGACTCTGTTCCAGGGGGATCTGTTTTTGAAATTCGTTCGCAGGAAAGGACAGTTTCGAATGTATGTAATGAGAGTCATAGCACCGCAGTAGATGATCAATATTCAGATTTGCTTTGTATGTAATTGTCTGAATTTCAGGACAACATTTTGTGTTACATTGGAGGGTACGTTGTGATGAGGCCTTTGAAATCCCTCACTTGCTCTCGTTGTAAAGTAATGGTAGTAAGACAATCTGAGAGTTTCCCTGATCACACTTATGCAGTTCCCCTCAAAATTTGTTACAGTTTTTTGCAGCATGTTTCGAGAGGCAAGCTAATTGTACCATGTCCAGACGTTTTAAGAATAATTCAGTGCACAGAGACGGAATTTATGGTGAGAGTTGTGATAGGTGGGCAGATGAATGCCTGTAATCTAGACAAAATTATTGTCCAGTCCGTGGTAATGAAGTCAAGTACTGGAGGTAATTTGCCTTTCCATTTCTCACATCCAGTGGATAGTGAAAACCTTTCTGAAGAGCTGCATGAATTACAAATCCTCAGGAAAGTTGCATAAATGTATCTATACATTAGGCTGGTGAGTTATGGCAAAAAAGCAATACTTGTATAAAGCTCACGGCAACTCTTCTAGTGTTACAGCAAAACTGAGCAAACTTATAATTTTTAGCCATGTGTAGGCTAAACATGGGCTGAATGGTGTCACCTTTTTTGTTCACCACCTTATTATAGTGATAAGTTAACAGGATGCATGTTATTGTATAGAGGCTGTTAATCGTAAATGATTAAATGGAGATACTGGCAACAAATTAATGGAGTAGCATGAATTTTCAATGCATAGAGCAAGACCTATCTTTACCCTAGTGAGAACCATACCCACCCCCACCCCTGCTCATACATACACCTCCAATCCTCGTAAAGAGGTATGCATTTTCATTTCAAACTTTCTGAAGTCTTTAGTTGGATTAAAATTCCAAAATTCATTTAAGAATGTTGAATTTAAGTGTATTTAAGGGCTGTGGTAAGTATGTATGGGAGAGGGTACATTAGTGACTGGTACGACCACAAATAGGGTATGGTTCCATTATATGGGACCCTCATCGAGACTACTTCATTTGAGATCTGGAAAAATTCCAAAGAAAAGCAGCACGACTTGTTCTGGGAGATTTCAGACAAACGGTGAGTGTTATGAAAATGTTGCAAATTTTGGGCTGAGAAGACTTAGGAGTAAAGAGAAGAGCAGCTCTACCAAGAGGTATATACTGAGCTGTCACTGGAGAGATGGTGTGGGATGACGTTAGTTGATGAATAACGTTGAGTGGTGTTTTTAAAGTAGGAAGGATCACAGTATGAAGTTAACGTTGGGATTCAAGAGGACAAATTGGTGCAAATAATCATTTATAGGAAGGGGAGTTAGGGATTGGAATAATCTACCAAAGGAGATATTCGATTCATTTTCAAAATTCTTTGAAATCATTTCAGAGAAGACTCGGGAAACAACTGATAGGGATCTGCCACCTGGGTTAGTGGCCTAAATGCAGATCAATGGTGATTGTTTTGTAAAGTGTATATATTTTGTTTATTAAGTGTATATTCCAATGTGAAATTGTGTATTTATGTATATATAGACTATACAAATGCTGCCTTTGTCCTGATAATAGATATGGTTAAAATCTGATTACAATATACTGTATTTTCAATTGACCACCATTCTCAAACATTTCGCATCTAAAACCACTAGGCTATAATTTTTATGCATATGTTTTGCTTGTATGGCGTATATATTATTGCCTTTCTATTGTAGGTATCGGTCTCGAAAGCCAAGAATAACGGCCGAGACGAATCGTCGTGCTGACAACACGACACCTCCTAATTAGGGCTGAGCAGCGGTCACTTGGTAGGCCCTGGTCCTAGGAGGCTGTTGCGCAAGGGGATTGTGTTATTTTAGTGTAGGTATACGCATTTTCTTTCTTTGATCTCTTAAAGAAAAATATTTGAGAATAATCAGGACTAGAATATATTTTCATTTTATTCAATATTCCTAGCCATTTTCAGTTTCAAATTGCTATTAATCCTCTAAAATATACATTTGACCGTAAATCAGGTGAAATTTGCAAGAGAAATTCCGCCTAAATGTTTAAAATTCGTTAAAATACTTATGTCTCGTCGTATGTACGTATAAAGGCCGGTCTGCACTGATTAACATTTAACACCAACATGTTAAATTTAACATGTTACAATTGACATGTATATTGTGATTGTGTCTTCCAATTGACTTTGCATGTTAACACAGAATGTTGAGGTTAACACGTTCAACATGTTGGCGTGTTTTCCGCTCCAGGTGGAAAACATGTCAAGTCAATTCGTTGTTCGTAACATGTCGGCACAGCTTTGTCAACTTGCGTGCTATTTCTATTCCAACAGATAGCCTAAACGACACAAACGACGTCCTTCTCGTGAAGTAGAATTATAGATACAACACTCCGCAATACTCATTCTCTTTGTTATAAGCTACAAATACAGTACGCGCACGTATGTCGTCCTCTCTGCACTATACCGGTACTAAAATTTATAGTAAGAAATGGAGTGGAGCAATGAGATTACTCCGGACTTAATTAATGATGTAATGGAAAGGCCTTGTTTGTGGGATGTCTCATCAAAAGAATACCGAGATGAAGCGAAGAAAGCCGACAGTTTCCAGGAACTCGACATTATCTAAAATTCTTCCTGCGAGTGCATCGAAAAAAAAACCTAGCGTCCCTCCACTCCCAGTACGGTAAGTCGAGAATAGTAAAAAGTTCAGAAAAGTCGGGGGCAGCAGCGGACGAAGTTTATACTTCAAAGCGGTTTGATTTTGGAGCAATGAGCAGGATGAGGGGAGGAAATGTGCCTAATAAAACTGCATTTCTATATCATAACAAGAAGCAACATTGGCAATAACAAAGACCAAATACTTTTCATCTTTTTTCTTTTTCTAGTGGCTTTACGTCGCACCAACAAAGATAGCTCTTTTGGCGACGATGGGATAGGAAAGGCCTAGGATTTGGAAAGAAGCAACCGTGGCCTTAATTAAGGTACAGCCCCAGCATTTTCCTGGTATGAAAATGGGAAACCTTGGAAAACCTTCTTCAGGGCTGCCGACAGTGGGATTCGAACGCACTATCTCCCAGATGCAAGCTGACAACCGCGTGTCCCTAACCGCACGGTCAACTCGCCCGGTAATCCTCTTCATCTGAGTCCATTGTCCTTGACTAAAAATACTAGACACCACCTAAATTGATATTGTAACGTGTTGGCGGGGTAAATAAGTAAATAAATGAGTACAGAATTTGGTAGCGTCCTATTTCTAAGATTTATTATCTAAGCACTACAATTACACATTTACGCACACACAGACGATAGCCGAGCTTACAACTTACACAAGTACACGGTTACACACTTACACGGTTCGCGCTCTCTCTCTCTCTTATTTTCTCATGTCCCATCTACAATGACACACACCCAGAGTCATCGATTATTTACAGTACACTCTCACAGCCACTCAGTCACACTCGTTAGCGCTGTCACGGTCCACAGCCTACACGTCAGTCTCGCAGGTCGGGATAGTACCCGCTGTTCACTCAATCCGTCAAACTCCGCAGTCTTCACACATCGGCACCCAGTATTCCCTTCGCGCTACTCCAGAACACCCAAGGTTCTTCTCCAGCAGCCGGCCCCAAGAGATACACACGCACGACGTCAACGAAACAGGAACGAGTCCTCGGCTCCAACAAGCAGATACTCCATCAGGCTGACACCTCAGCCCAAGCTATCACTGACTGCGCTCTTCGCCAGCTCACACCAGCGAACTCACTCACTCACTCACTCACTCACTCACTCACTCACTCACTCGCCGCAGGCAGGTCGTTCCTCTCTTATATACCTGCGCTGGCCCTTCTAGAATCATCCGGATGTTCCATGGATCCAGGAACCTCGCGAGATGGAAAACTCCAGATTAATAGTCGAGTAATTTCCGTCGTCCAATGCGGCGCGACCACGGATAGAAGAGAGAAGGGCCGGCCCAGCGCTTAAGTGTTGCTCGCGATTGGCGCGGTCGAGCGTAAGGGGGGTGGGGCGATGGGTGACGAGCTCGGCCAGTAGCAAGTTGGCATGGCGGACGCTATAACCATTACAATATAATGAACTACCTGTATTTAGAAAAAGGAAGTCAAGTTTAACATGTTTATTAAGCGTGGACACAATGTTAAATGAAACGGTATTCAACATTTAACGTTTAACATGTTGATGGTGTCGCCAGCTAACATTTAACACATTTAACATTTAACATGTTTTTGTTAAATGTTAATCAGTGGAGACCGGGCTTGAGACAGTCATGCCTCCATGCCGTACAGCTAGTTTTGCCGGAAGCCGCATTTCTTCTTCTCCTCCTTCTTCTCGTTTGTTTATTGGGCTTCAGACTGCGGTTTACCCAGCCACTATACGTTGTGATATGAAATACCAGATCTATTAATGAAGATGCTAAAAATTTGGCGAAATAATAATCATAGTGGTCGAAATTTAGTAGCCATATCCATGAAAGAAAGGAATCCGTAGAACACTAATAGGTCAGATCAACAGTATATTTCCATGATAACGAATGGATATATCTATATAGATATTCCGGATTTACAGATGAGAAAATTACATTAAATACTAATGTTGATTTTCGACAAAAACAAAGACAGGACTTCCACAATACGAGGGGTCGGAGATAGAATTAAGCATGATAATGGAATAGGCAGAGGGAAGTGTTTTTGTAGAAGCAGCGTTAAGATACGCTAGCGGATTCGATCAAATAAGGGGCATTGGAAGATAATATGATTAATAGTCTCGACTTCATTACCGCATTGGCACAAGTTTGATTTTACTACCTTAATTCCAAATAAATGTGAAGGAGTACACATGCGATTTAACCGCATTCGAATAAGGTTCCTAATATGCCGGCGAGTATAATAATGCCTAGGAAACCAAGGGTTAGTAGAAATCTCCGGTTGTATCCTTAACAAATGGCTACCTCTATCCTTGGCAGATCTACACCAATCAGCTTGCCACATCTGCCATATGTGTGATTTGCAGTGATCCCAAAAATCTATATGCGGTAATGCTAAATGTAAAGGAAGGCAATGGCCATTAGCAGCCATACTTGCTAACGAGTCAACATGGCAGTTGTCAGCTATGTGCGAATGTCCCAGAATCCAAATTAAGGTTACCGTAGTTCCGGATAGATGTAGATCAAAATAGAACTTCCTTATTGTACCTGTCCAAGGCTTTAGTACATAAAAAAATATCGTGGCTCATAAATATGATATCAGAATGGGGCATCTTCCATTAGAGTTTCGAAATCAGCCCGGCGTCGAAGTCCCATCTCCCCTACTGGAGAAGCGTACTAGCTAAGTCGATGAGCAATTCGGGTCAATGGTGTGTTCGCTGAGCAAATATTAATTATCTCTATAGTAGGAGAACCTTAATTGTGAGAGGAATACGTCTACATTACTAAATGAGAAGAATAATTCAATCTATGGTCACAAGTTTAATATGCTAATGAAACACATATTACTACTCTGCACGGATATGCCATACAGTGTAATTATCAAGGAATACATATTCAAATTGATCTTGAGGTTTAAAAAGTTCGGTAGTCTCTTCCTACAGCTGCGTTTTACACTCGATAATCTTTAAATCTTGGAGAGCCGTTCCTTCTATAATTATTTACATATTACACAAACACTTGTCACACTACGCCATATAACCTAACACGCATGTTTAATTAAATATGGGCATATCCTGCGACGATTCACTGTAAATATCAATAATTAATCCAATCTAAAATATCAAGTTACGGGGCCCTATCGTCATGTGATCTGAGGTAATTTGTGAGTTATTATGAACACACATTTAAACACTTGAAGGTCGTATCACGTTAGTTCCCTAGCAAGCTAACTTAATCATAACTGAATATACAGTATTATACATGGCGCTTGTTTCACCGGGATTTTTATCAATACACACAACACGACATTATTTACACAACGCTGTTACTGTGAAAAAATATAGAAGCGACTCAAATATCCAATACATCGTGAACATAATATCTTTGCACTTCCTGTAGGAAATGGGCAAGAACAATACATTTCACACACATAAGATGAGTTACAGATGGCACAATACATCTGCTGCTGGTAACAGTGAGCGTAAAATTTCACTGTCTCCTGGACTGAACCCAGGATCTTCTGAGTCATGGGGTATATTTAACCTGGAATTCCCTACACGATTTATATAATTACGAAAATAAACTGGTGGGATCCTTCCTCTAATGAACATTGGAATCTATGCAAGGGTGGTGATATTTAAATTGCTGCATGTAATCGTTGTCACGAGAAGAATAAATCTAGCTACGGCATTCTGTTCCTATTACAATGGACCGAACTCTTCGTTCGTCTATCCTTGTCGGGGATCATAAATCACGAACCTACTGTGGGCCGTCCGTGCGTTCACTCTAGGCATAACGGACCAACTCGGTTCCTCTTATTATTCATGCTTTCACAGCGAGTTATATCACCTCTTTCTCTCCCCGGCCATTATCGGCAACACATTACATATCGGCCCCAAATCTCGCCTTAATCATCACATTTACAGCGCGGTATTCACCTCGCGCCTATCCATTACAAATTCCGGGAAAATTCACATTCTACTTCTCAGTACATCAGGGCTACACCATGCAAAATAAGCTATATCCTTCTTCTCGGTACCTCGAATACAATGCTATTTAACGATTAGCTCGTGCCACATGGGTCAAATTACATCACGCACTCACGAGCTAAATTATTCACCAATATATACCCCAATGCCATGTGTCCATCCAATGCTTCAGCATTCTTACGTTCTAGGTGGGAAGACATTTCCTATATCATATGTGAAGTGCCAAAAATCAACAATTGAGAAATCTCCTGATGATTCATATTAGCTTGTGGGATGGTGATGATTGCAGTCATTTTTACAGAATATTTAAGCCCTTTTACTTCACAGCGCTTCACACTTAATTAACTCTAAGTTCCTTAAAATTACATAATGCATTTAAAAACCCTAGTATAAAATTGGAAATAAACCATGAACAAAATATCTCGTAAAATCCATTAAGCAAAATACTATCAGCATCTCTCTGAAATAAGGTATTAACAATCTACGTTATGTGTACATGCAAATTCACTGATTGAATATTTACATAGTGATACTATTCTCAATTAAGAAAAATTTGAATGTGTACTCATCGTGTCTGCAATCACGAAACAGCTCTCAGGAGGGCACAACCATTGATTTACACGAACATCACGATGCCTTCAGTGATGTGGAGTCCTTGGTTCACCTGCTGATGATTCACGGCATGATGACTTGATCTCGTTCGACGGTCTAGAACATCTCTGCTGTGCAGGATGAAGATGATGCAAACCGCTAGAAGTCTCTCTCAGTACCCGACAGGGGCGGCTATTCAGGTGAAGTAGGTGAAGTGCCACTTCACCATTTATTTTTACCAAAATGAATTTTTTAAATTTATTTTTCTTATGACATTTGTTGGTTTTACGGAAAGAAAATGTTTTATTGTACGGCGTTTGGAGCACCTCATCACCTGATGGGAGCCAGGGGAACTCACGAAAGCGCCGGCTGTCTGCCACAGTACGGCACGTGAGATTGAGTGAAGACGAGAGATTCCGCAGCTAGCTCAACCTCCCAAGTGTCCCTCGTACCGCTTGACCTTTGCGGTTGCGATGACAACCGTGACGTCACCCGCGTACTTTCCTCATAGCGGAATGTGCAAGTGAAGTTGCCGGAAGATAGGAATGTTTCGTCTTCCCTGCGTCATCTTGTCTGAAGTACGAGCATTTACGCCTCGTGGTTCATTCGTAGGGTTGTGCTGTTTTATTTAAACATGTATCCTGTTTATGACATAGTGTGGAATTTATAGAAACACAATTTTCTTGTTGGAGAAACGAAGAACAGAATGAAGTTCTACATTTTGGTCGCCCTACTGATTCACTGCAAGTTTCTGTTACAAAATAAGTGAAATATACCGGTAAATCTTACAATCTTAGTTTCAAACGATCGTGGTTTAAGGAATTTCCATGGTTCTGCTCCTCGTCAGCTCTACAGAAGTTGTTTTGTTGGCCCGACTTACTTTTTAGCAATACAAATAACGTGAATAAAGAAGGATTTCAGCCCTTTTGGACATAACACGTTCTTTACATAAGCACGTAGCTAGATTTGAAGACTTTGGAAAGAAAGCAAAATATGATCTCTGATGCCCTGAAGGAAAATGCTAGACTGTATATTGTACAGTTCAATGAAAATGTACTTCTAAATAGGGTTTTCCTTCAGTTGGTAATTGATGCAATGCTCTATTTAAGTAATCAAACCTAGATTTTCGTGGTCATGACGAAACATTAAATTCAATAAATCGTGGTAATTTTAAGGAATTGTTAACATTGCTGGTATCAAGGAGCCCTGCAGAAATACGAAACCAGTATTCTAGGATTTTAAAAAATGTGTTTATTGGCGAATCAAAGAGTATTCAAAACGACGTGATCGAGTGCATTTCAGAATACATCGATGATTTCGTAAAAACAGAATTGACGTGTGCTGATTTTTCTGTTCAGGTGAACGATACGGCAGATATTACACAGGTGTCTCAGTGTTCTGTAATTGTGAGGTTTGTTAATGTTGACGGGGCTATATTGGAACGTTTCTTAGGTTTCCATGATGTAAGTGCTGACAGATCCTCAGATGCTTTGCTTGCCTTATTGGCCAAATTTTGGGACCATTCCATTACGAGCACAAATTAGTAGGGTATTGTTACGATGGTTACGTGATATCTGGCCATTTAAATGGACTCAGGAGGAAGATGAAAGAGAAAGCTCCTTTTGCAATATTTGTACACTGTTTGGCGCACCGATTAAATTTGGCCTTACAACAGAGTTGTAAAACAATACGAAAGTGTCGTATATTTTTTCATCAATTTCTGGAATACCATCCTTTTTCCATCACTCGGCGAAGAGAACTTACGCCATTTCTGCTGTATTGGGGCAACGCATTCCAACCGTGACTCCTGTCCGCTGGAGCGCGAACTCAAAATTATTGAGTATAATTTTGGATGACTGGGAAAAGCTGAAAGAAGTTTTCGAAAATATAGTTAGCAGTAAACAGTCCGGTGACAAATGTATTCTACTTGCCAGAGGCTTTCTTCACGACATGGACAGTTTTCAATTCACTTTTCTGGCAGTAGAATTTCATGACATTTTTTTGTTTAACTGATATTCTTTATGATAATTTGCAAAAGAAGCCATTGGATATGAACTATTGTATATCAAAAATAAGAACAACATATGATCTCATAAGAAACAAGAGGACCGATGAGCATTTTCTAATTATATTTGAAAAGGCCAGCAAAGTGACGGATATGCGCCAAACCCGAGAGTATAGCATCCTTACTCAGGACGAATGTGTTCAGATGTAACAAGTTTTATATTTTGAAATATTGGATAACATTTTGATGGAAATTGATGAGAAATTTTGCGATTGTGAGAAAATTAAATTTGTTTGCTTAGCCGATAACACAAAATTTGAAGAATACAACACGTGCTTTCCTTCTAGCACTCTTGAAAACATGCAAAATTTCTTTGGATCTGTGTTTCCCAAGATGCATCGCTTTAGAAACGAACTCTCTATTTTGTATGCCGATGAAAAGTACACACATGTTTCTACTGAAAAGATGTTCCAAATGCGTCAGGAAGATAAAGACATGTTTACGGACGCTTATAAATTGTTCTCCCTTATTCTGTCCATCTCATCTACTACTGCGCCTGTGGAAATAAGCTTTTCTTGCCTAAAACGTATAAAAACGTACCTTAGAAATGCAATTTCAGAAGAGAGACTTTCTCTTTTCTCTTTTGTGGAATACTGCTATTCAGAAAGAACTACTTCTGCTGTTAAGGAACAAACAACCATTCTATGAAGACAGCTTTAAATGACCGGAGGATCGCCTTGATGTACAAAAAATAGCTGAGTTCAATTATTAAGAAAAATAATTAATGTAAATGTATATTTCCTTTACTTCTATAACTTTTCGGTTTCTAGCGTCAGTTGCGTCGTAAATAAAATCACGACAAAATGTCCAGCCCTTCCCGATGGTGCCGCGCTTCCATAATTGTTAATCTCCCGGTCAGATCTAATTTCTACTTTGCATTTTAGAGCAAAGGCAGACACATGGTTGCCGCGCTGTGATGTTAAACAGCACTCCGGTCTGTATATATTTTTTTCACGTGTTGGTCCCTCCGCCAGTCACAGGTACGAGGTACGAGTACAAAAAACCGGAAACAACACGTAGCTCCTCAATCTGTCGCTCGTAACCGAAAAGGTTATAGCTCTTCATCATACTTTACAGCCACGTGCCGCAACTAGTATCCGACGATCTCGCCGACTCGATTATGCAATTGAGAAGAGTTTATTTTGTGTAAATGTGTTAGTCTATATTACACATCACAGATTCATCATGGTTGGAACTACTCATTAGCTAAAGAGTCCCAACCTAGTGACGGTATTGTTCAGTCGCCCGTCACTATATCGTATTCATCTGCCTGTCTTCTTATTTACATTCGATTTGGCCTGGAAGTTACACTCGTTTTTTGAAGTGTCACTGGATACACTGCCCACTTTATCCAAACTTCCCATGTTAAATAAGAGTAATTCGGGCCTACTTCACTGCAATATTCATAATTAAGACGAGCTCCGCACTGCGCTAGGGATAACTCGGCAGAAGTTGCCCATTTATGATATCGATAATAAGTCGTCCATTCTCTCTTCTAGTTTACCTCCTGATTATTTATAACACACAGTTAGTAGCTCCCTAAAATCTCTCCTTCGTCGTATTTATATGCAAACTTGGTTAAACAACGTGCATAATTTATGCTAATCAAGCCGCACGAGTTTAGACATTTACGAGGTTCATTACACAACCTCCTCGATACACGGACAACTATAAGCACAGTTTCATACACTTTCTAATGAATTTTAGTAGCGGCAAGCTTTATCTGCACTGTACATGTAAACCTCTTTGTTATATTGAAATTAAATTTCACATAGAATCACGAATACTCGTTATATCACCGTGGTGCGCTATTCACGCCTCAAGAATTATAACTTCAACAAAGAACTCACGCACACACAACAACGAACAGAGGAATACAAGGTGAAGTCGAGAAGTGATGATGTCCGTCTTTATGCTCCGTCATATATAGTCAAGTCACCCTGAAGTGAGTGGGGAGGGAAAAGTACGCAAAATTTGTCGAAATGTGGTCCGCTAATATACGGCGCACGACAATGAATGAGGTATCAAATTACAGCGTATGCACTCCCGTTTTCACTGATTGATTCTGATTAAAATCGCATCATAGATTTTCGAGTAATCTTGAAAGCGTCTTCTGGTATCTGCCAGTGGGCGTTACAAAGTTCGTGGGATTCCTTCAGTTTGCTACCGCGGTCAGGACCCAACATATGTCATTCATTAAGTCACACCCTTGTTTACGACGTAATTATTGTCCGTTCAGCTATGTAAGGCACTTCTTCGTTTCATAATTATGCATGGAATTATTTTATTCAGAAGAATGTTTAAACGTGAATATCCGTCGGGTACTTCGCAATTTGCATTATTATCATTAATTTTCAAGACAGTTGAAAACCCTGAGTTGGTACTGGTAAAAATACAAGGGAATTACGTGATTATGCTATTTCTTACGTTGGGACAACTTCTTGGGCGCTGTTTGGTGACCTAGATTCTAAGTCACATGATGGCCTGCCTCGGTGAGCTCTCTCGTACAAAGGAGAGAACGATCCTACGAACAGGCGCTTGTACTTGCTCTCACCCCTAATTACGCACAATGAGCATTCAGTCCCGCGACGCAACAGTGAGCCAGTCGTGTCTTGGAACGGGTGAAAATGCTAGTTTGGACAATTTTTATCGTAGAATAGCGCGGAAAACAGCGTAGTTCATCTTCTGGGTACCGTGACACACTATCGGTAACGTCATGTATGGTCATATCGTGTTCTGTATATACCAGTTCCGCCTGACATATGGTTTTGCTAAAGCATGTAACGAGATAAGAGAATCCGTAACAATATAAGCCAATTTAACATGAGATTATTTAAAACCGCCCTACGCTGTCATACTGTCAACGTCCAGTATTACCTACAGTTCAGAGTGTGGTGCTCGTTGGTCATTTATTTTATTCGGATTCTCTGCCATTTATTTATTTATTTATTTATTTATTTATTTATTTATTTATTTATTTATTTATTTATTTATGTATTTATTTATTTATTTATTTATTTATTTATTTATATATAATTCGCTGGGGCCATCAAGGACCACGTTAAGTCTTGTTGCATTTGACACTGAACTTGGCCTTCTTTAGAGACCAAATTTCACTCATTCTTTGTGAGTGGGCCTGCTTACGCTCCTCTGTCCAAGGGGCACCGTGTCTTCTCTTCGGTTGCTCGTCTCGGTTTAGCCCGTTCGTCAATATTTTCTTGCGGAAGAGATCTCTGTTAAGGGCGTCTTCAGCTGAGATATGTAGCATTTGCAGGTCTTCTTTGGTATTTCTAAACCAGGGAATTGTGGTTTTGGGGTTTGAATAAAAAAAGTGAATTTATTTATTTATTTATTTATTTATTTATTTATTTATTTATTTATTTATTTATTTATTTATTTATTTATTTATTTATTTATTTATTTATTTATTTAGAACTAGCAATTACCCGCGGCTTCGCTCGTGTGGATTTCGCAATTTGATCAAAGTAATCGTTACCTGGCATTGTACTAAGACATTATCTGAAAATTTCTAAAGTAGAAAAACTTACCCACAAATTGAGATTCATTTAACCAAGAAATTATTTGTAAACTATGTTTTTGTTATTACCTTTTGGGACTAAGACGACCATGCGACACAGAACTGTACATGTGAGAAACAGTCTTCTCTCAAGTCGTAGAAATACATGTTTCTTTATTTTTAAAGGAGATCCCAAATACCTATTCCCACATCTGTAATATCTTCAGTTTTGAGATGTACATACGTATCCCCATTAAAAGAATTCAATTCCTTGATCAGTCCTTCCAACTCCCTTATCCTTATCTAAGTGTATTTTTCGAAAACAAAAATACAAATTTCTTTATTTTTAAGGGTGATTCCAAATACCTATTTTCACTTCTGTAACATCTTCAGTTTTTTAAGATATAAGTAACATCATAAAAATAATTAAACTATTTTTCACATCTTTTCATCCACCGTTAAGTGCATTCTCCGGAAAGTACATATTCCTGTATTTTAAAGACTTTGCAAATACCACATTTTTTGTCTCTAACATGTTAAGTTTTTGACATACAATGTATATATACCGGTACTCATTTTAAAAATTCACCCGCTTTTCCAAATCTTTTCAGCCCCTTAACTGGATTTTCGAAAAAAATACGCGTTTCATTTTTCTAAAGGAGTTTCCAAAGACCAGTTTTGAAGCCTGTACGTCTTTAACACCTTCAGTTTGTGAGATAAATGTATACTCATAAGAATAATTCAACTTCTCCTTCTTCTTCTTCACTTTTTCCACCCCTCTCCCGCCTTATGTAGACTTTCCGAAAACAAAAAAGTACGTGTTTCTTTATTTTAAAAGGAAGTTCGAAATACTAACATTCACGTCTGTAACAGCTTCAGTTTTTAAGGTAAAATATCCTCATAAACATATTTCAACTCCGTATTTACTTATTTCAACCCCACACCACTTACGTCGATTTTCCGAAAAACAAATGCGTGTTACTTCATTTTTAAAGGAGATTCCAAATACTAATTTTCACGCCTGTAACGTCATCAGTTTTTGCGATATATCTAACCTCATAAAAATAATTCAACTCCTTTTTCACCCCAGCCCGTTAAGTTGATTCCCCCACCAAGAATGCGTGTTCCTTTATTTTTTAACGTGATTCCAAATACAAATGTTTACGTGTCTAATATTAAGTTTTTCAGATATTAGTTTCTCCATAAAGAGAATTAAATTTTTCACTTCCTTTCACCCTCCCCCTTAAGTGAATTTTCCGAAAACAAAAAACTTGTTTCTTTATTTATAAAGGAGCTTCCAAATGCCAATTATCAGGACAGTAACAACTTCAATTTTGAGATATATATATCCTCATGAAAAGTAATTAAACTCCTTCTTCACCGCCCCGCCCCCAAGTTGATTCCCCCCAAAGGAGATTCCAAAAACTAATTTTCACATCTGTAACATCTTTATTTTTTGTGATATAAGTATCGTCAACAAATTATTCAATTATTTCACCCCGCTTCAGTGGATTTTCTAATGACAAATTATTACGTGTTTCTTTACTTTGCAAGAAAATTCTAAATGCAAATTTTCATGTCTGTAACATCTTCAGATTTTGAGATGTAAATATCCTCATGTAAAGTATTCAGCTCCTTTTTCAATTCTACTCCGCCCGTTAAGTTGGATCCCCCACAAAAATGCGTGTTTCTTTATTTTAAAGGAGGTTCCAAGTACCAATTTCCACGACTGTAACCTACAGTTTTGAGATATAAGATTCTCCAGAAAAAGAATTCAATTTTTGTACCTCCTTTCACACTCCCCACTCAAGTGAACTTTCCAAAAACAAACAGTACCAGTTTATTTAAAAGAGCTTCCAAATACCAATTATCACGACTGTAACATCTTCAGATTTGAGATATAAGTATCCTCGTAAAAGGAATTTATCTCAGTTTTCATCCCCCCTACCAAGTTGATTTCCCCCAAATGCGTATTTATTTCTAAAGGAGATTCCAAATACTAGTTTTGACGTTAGTAACATATTTAGATTTTTGGTATATATATTGAACCCATGACCTTTGTGCCCTAAGAATTTTAAGTATGAAAATTATTACAAGAGGCCCCATGTAAATTGTAATAGGAAGCGCGAAATTTTACATATATCACGGAAGTGACACGTGGCTAGGAGGTAGCTACTTTCCGTCCCACGCTCTGAGATGTGATGTCATCCGCACGTGTCGGCAGTGGAAGGATACAGAAGAAAGTTTATGTTAAATAAATATAATTAAATGAAGGAATTAGTGGTGAATGCAATATAATGAGGGTCCTGTATTTATCTATAAGACAATTGGATGCCGTTATGCATCAGTAGACTAAGCGCCATTTGACGAAAATTGAGATTTTATCGCCATCTTGTAGAGGAAGGCTTGAATTATTTATAAAAATTCCCCACTGCATTACAAGAGGCCGTTAGTTGTTAGTAAACAGAAAACCTAAGCGACAAAACGGGAATCAGTAAAAATGTAAATTGCATCAGTAGACTATGCGACATTCCAGTTTGTATCATTAGACCAAGCGCCACATTCCTCATATTGCGCGCGGATGACAGCGAGGGAACCCGCGTTTTCGACAGTGCTGACATTTTTACGTGGTGATACGTTGAGTGGTTTATCAAGTGACGAAGTTCAGCGATGTACCAAGTACTTCCAAAAGTAAGGAGAAGGACAATGCTACTAATGCAGCTTGCTAAGAAGGTTGCGTCTGAGAATCATTCTCTAGAATTTGATGGTGAATCTCAGGAAGTAAATCTAAATAAGTCAAGACAGGGACGACCGCGGGAAAGTAGAGTTCCCTTTCACCAGGCATTAATACCTTTGTGGCCAATAGGAAAACCTATCTCTGAAGCCAAACTAAGAGACTTTGGTTCGCTGATGCACTTAATACCTGCAGATGCCAAACAATTTTACCAGGATCTTCAAGCAGATTCTGACATCGTGGATGACGTAGATGGATTTAAAGGAGATCCTGATTTCGAGATTGAATGAACTGAGAGTAACAATCTTATTACCTGTCCAGTGACTTGTGTGTATTTATAGGAGAAAATATCTTTAATCACATTTTCTGTCTCAAGCAGAACAAAACAAGGCTTAAAAATATCACGGCAATACTGTACTCTCAGAATATAATAGGCGTATCGTGAAAGAAAATCCATTCAAACATTGTATAGACTACAATGGCTCATGTCTTACCATTTGTATTTGACTCAGGTAAGTTGAAATTCTTCAAATCAGTAAGTCGTTATAGCAACGACTTTAGAGAATAGCTTCCCTTCTAGAATTTCTCCATCTAAAACTTGAATAATGTACCGGAGTTGTGGCGCGGCTCGTGGTGGATCAAGCCTTAGCGGGACTTTCCAGACAGTAGGAGATTCATTTTTTATCATGGCTGCCGCCACGTTATATTTTTTGAAGTTTTACTCAGTACATACTCAACAGTTAGGAGTTATTGGTGTAGCATCGTAATGCATTATTCGCACTTGAGAAAAAACCTAAATTGCATCAGTAGACTAAGCGCCATTTCTTCAAGAAAATCTATGTAGTGCGAGTATAAAAATGTTGAAATTTGGTGAGAAGGTACAATCTATTATCCTACAACACCAGTAATACCATATTTAGCAAAATTATGTTCGCTGCAATTTACATATAGAACCAAATTTAAACGCGATTATCTCGGAACCAACTTTTGGCGCTTGGTCTAGTGATGCATAACGGCATCCAATTGGTCTTTAGTAAGACGGATTTGAGACTGCTAAGACATTTCTGGGGATTATTTCAGATGGACGCACGTATCTAGCTTACTCACGCTAAGTCGACAAAAAGTAGTGCCTATCAAATGAGGTCATTTAACCAGTCAATTTAATAAGTACACATTTTAAATGTTCAGGAACATTGCCGCTAGCAATGTAGCAAGTATGTGGTTACATCAAAAACTCTTTTAAATACAGTTCATTGAAGTCGAAAAAGTTACGCAAATTTTCTTGGCGGCAAAGGGAAAATGCCTGGAGAGAAGGGTTACTGTCTATAAATAAAAAGGGACGCCATGTTGAAACTCCCTGCATTTGCATCGTTGAGGCTGAAGACAGAGGGTTGAACTGTTCTAAAATCGACCGACAAAAGTAGTCTAAGTACAACCAACAGATTTTAGCCGAGGTGGCAGGGGTCTTGACTCCATGTGGAGATAGTTTTTCTTTGAGCAGAAGTAATTGTGTAAAAAGGACGGTCGAGATACCGAAGAAGTATTTATAAATTTGTGTGTGGTAAGGAATGTAATTCGTGTGCGGGTAATAAATACTATCAGTCGCGTGCGATCAAAAAAACAAGTGAAGGGCATTTCTTTTTTATGCTTTATTTTGCAGGAAACAGAAATAATAAAAATGCTGTGTAAATCCAAAAACGTAAAAATGGCTAAATGAATGACAGAGGGTCGCCGGTGAGCCCCAAAGATGAACGCTGACATGACCTAAGGTAGGTGACATGCCATCTTACCGCCTACTATATCTTGTTTCATGATGTCAAACTTATATGTATTTGAAGTGGGTATTTATGACGCAGTTGGTAACCCATAGGTTTCTTTGGGAATGTCAGAATATGACGAAAAGGTCAACTGTTTTATTTTCTGCTTGGATAAATTTTTAAAGTATTGCGAGTGTCGTGAAATGTTGTGAAAACTTATTAGTGAGTGTTTCGAAGTGATATCGCGTCCAAAGTAGATCGTCATTTCCGTATGTTTATTGCATATATTTTGTGATGTCAAATTAAGATGTTTATTCGACGTAAAATGTTTAGTTGGAATTTTGATGGAATTGGGGCAAAAGGGATCCGTGTTTACCCATTTTCTATCGGATGGAAACGATGTATGTAGTGTTGAGTAATGCAGATCGGTGAATTTGTCACAATGTGTAACGTATTCTATGTCCGTTTAAACCGTGTCTGAGTGATAATAATAACAGTCAATTTGTCAGTCATTTTCGTGAAAATCCAGTTTTAAAATACGAGATCATTTTATGCGAAGTTGTTCATTATTAAAGTATTGTGCGTTATTAGGCGTCGTGGATTCTAGTAAGGATTTATTCCAGTTCTTTTGTCAGTGAGAGTCGTCAAGTTTGAGAACAGAGGGTAGATTGGTCGTGTGAGTAGAGATAGGATTTGCAAATCAGGTGATTGGAAGCCTGTAGATGATGCCGGGACTTTGTGGGAGCCTGAGGAAGATTTTATAAAGGTTGGGAAGGAAAGTAGAGTACGGGAATCCACGCCGGTATTAATTTGCGACGTGTACAATTATTGTGGGACATTTAAAAGTAAATCTATGTGCATATTTGTTTGGTCAGAATATCGTATTTTGTTCTATTCTGCGAAGCCAAAGGTTTTCATTCTCAGAGGCCAGTCATGTATGACGAAAGACATATGTTTCATGTCGAAACTGACAGCGAGGGTGGTTTGTGTCCAGTGCCGCCAGCTGATCGATAGGGGACAGTTTGTATATCGGATGTTGTGTAGAGAGTTACGTATTGAAACGAGATTGCATTCTTGGCAGCGGGGATCATTAACTACGGGATCTAGTTGAAATTTTCATCCGGGAATAACGTGTAGGTTATTAGATACTGTGATTTTGTTTAATTGAGATTGTAATGTATATCTGAAACCCTAAAGTTAGAATATAATGAGCGAGGTTAGCAATTTTTCAGGGTTGTCCAAAACATAGAGTGGTGGTAGTGATGATTGTTTGTTTGTGAGGGTGCACAAACTTTATGAAATATTATGACAAGTTATGACATCCTAATCGGCTTACATTATACGGCGAGTTACTTTTGGTTTGTACGTAATTATTAGTATTATCCAAGTATTAATAATGGCTAGGGTTAGATTAGATTTGAAGTGTGATGTCATGAAACAAGATATAATACTGAAAATGAATGATGTAAATTTTTCCAGCTGCAAATTAACGATAGATGATAAACATTAAACATGAAATGAATATAACTGCGTCAAACGTTGAGTAGGGACTTGTGAAAGAAACCATTCGTCCGTGGAGATAGAATTTGTTGTTCATTAAGATTTCATTCAAGCATTTTATTTAGTTAATTATTATATTCAGTGGAACCGTATTGGTGAAATAACTTTAAAACAAGCGAATAACTTGGAGATGCATTGGGGAAATATTAGTTTATTTTTCTTGGAATATTTAAATGTTAATGTAACGATTAAGGGAGCATATCCGAAGGTAATGGATTTTACTGCCACATAGTATTGTGAGCGTTGTTGTTACTGCATTATTTGACTTTGATTTATTGAACAGAAAATGTGCTGGTGTTAGTAAAGTGGTAACTTTGGTCATCAACCGATGTAACTTAATTGTGTTTAGCCTACAGCTTAGAAACGTCATGGATGGTCATGGGGTCATCAACCTCAGGAACTTGTATTAGGGCCATATGCCACTGTAGCATCATTTTCCTTGCGGTCATCATCCACAATGTCTTTAAAGTAACTTAGAAGTTTAGAGGTCGGTCCATGACATAGTCGCAGGTCACATCGATTCAAGTAAGGGGGTCCATGCCGTACAACCACTGTGTGGCACACACCGATTGGACTGCCTTAATTATACCCAGAGTCCATAGTTCGTGTTACGAAGGCTGGACCATCAAGAATCATCATGATGGTACATGTAATCTCACATGGAATCCGAATTTAAGGATTTCCAGACTTTCTTTCTTTCTTTATTTATTTATTTAATAATAGAGACAATGGTTTCTAGTAAGGATGCCCATCAGGCAGTTAAGTCAAAGGCTCAAACCAGCGTTCGGCCCCGCTGTGCAAAAATGGTGGTGGTGTGAAGTGGACAATATCGAGTCCGAATTATACGTGGATTACAAAATATTAGTTTCTTCAGTAAATTTTTCCAAAAATAAAATACAGTATTTTATGAATAGACCTTTCATTTGAGTAGATATATTGGGATTACTGAAACCTACCCTTACCTCAGCAAGTGACGAAGAACCCGAAACGACTCAAGAGACAGATCTGATGAAATTTTGCTGATAGGTAAGGAAGGTAAATATATATACCCATACAAATAATTCAACTAATTTTCCATTCTTTCAACCCCCCTGTTAAGGGTTTTTTCTCAAAACAAAGATTCGAAATACCAATTTTCACGTCTGCAACATGTTAAGTTTTTGAGATATTCTGTAGATATGCTAATTTTAAAAATCCACCGCATTTTTCAGTTCCCATTCAGTGGATTTTCCGATAGAAGTATTTGTTTCTTTACTTTTACAGAAAATTCCAAATACCGGTTTTCAAATCTGTAATATGTTACGTGTCTTAGATAATTTGTGCAGATATAGACTTTTTAAAAATTCACCCCGTTTGTCACTCCTGTTCGCCCCTATTCATCGGATTATCCGAAAACACAAAAATACGTGTTTATTTTCAAAGGAGATTCAAAGTACCAATTTTCATGCCTCTAACATCTTCAGTATTTGAGGTATATGTCTCATCAGTAAAGGTGTTCAACACTTTTTCCCATTTTCACCCCCCTTAATGGGATTTTCCGAAAAAGGGATACGTGTTTCCTTATTTTTAGAGAAGATTCAAAGTAAGAATTGTTACGTCTGTAAACTTTTAAGTTTTTGAGATATAAATGTCCTCATTTTAAAAATTCGCCCACTTTTCACCCCCTTAGCGACGGAACATCTATAAATCCTCCCTTAGCGATCACCTACATGTTAATATGAATATATTCCCAAAATTCTATTTCTTTATGTCCAGTAGTTTTGGCTCGGCGATGATGAATCACTCAGGGAGTCAGTCAGGACATGTTATTTTATATGACTTATATAGATAAGACAATGAGCACATTCGTGCGGTATATTTAGCTGAATATAAGGAAAGTTTCTACAAATTACAATTAGTTACATATATAAGAGGAATGTTAGAAGCACAAAAACATATCATCATCATTGGTCGTTGTGCTCATTACTGAGCATCGTGACTTCATAACTATAATATCCGTGTTGCAACCTTGACAAGATGTCTCCATCCCTAACAGTTTTCGCATTTCATTGATATGATCTGAAGTGGTTTACCAGTGATTTTCTTCGCCTGATCTATCCATCAACTTGCTGTTCTTTTTCGTGGTCTACTACCTTCGAGTTTGCCTTGCAAAATGACCTTTTCCAAGTTCCCTCCGTCTCGTCTTAAAATGTGGCCAAGAAACTGGAGGCAGCACTTACTCACACGGGAAGATAGGCGTTTCTTGACTCAGAGTTCGTCCAGAATGGAAACATTAGTTCTTCTTTCTGTCCATATATATATCAGTTTCAATAAAACTCTTGGAAGCGATAAATTGAGAACTGTGAATTCGGACGACCCTGTGCGAAGGTAGTTCCTCCGAAATCGGTCGTACGCTATCGTCCTTTGGATGCGTATTTGGCCGAATGATTTAATAGGTATAAGCATAAAGTAATGGCGCTTTCTGAAGATGTATGTGATCTTTATACATTACGTACACCTCTGCAAGTAAGAAGAGCGCAGAAAAGGAAACGGAAGTGGTTAAAATATATTTTATCGAAAAGAAAAAAGTTTGGTGAATTTTCACGTATGTGGGCTGATCTGGAAAATAATGAGGAACAGTATCTCGGTTGTTAGGCTTGAAGTGTTAAATGTCTCGATACATGTTAAACAAACTACAATATCAAGTAAGGAAATACAGTAACTTTTAAGAAACCCTTCCACCTAAAGGACGTCTAGCTGTAACATTGAGGTAAGCAATGTTCATTTTGAAGGAAGAAGCTGGGGAATTTATCCCCATCTACTTATTTAACTTTTCCAATTTTAACATTCCTTCCATAATTTCCAACCAGGCAAAGGACATCTTCTCTTATCCCAGAGAATGTACCTCATCATTACAGACCGACTATATTCATGCAAGAGCGAGAGGTAATTGGAATAGTGCAAATGATTCTCTGTCATTATTGTGATAAAGCTTGGCTCGAGTGGCCACAACACTCCATAGTATGTGTGTAGTTTCGTTGTCAAATCACAGAATGATAACAAGTTGTAGGCGAAAGTATGTTGTAAAAGAATGGGGGCTCCGTCAGCATTTTCCCGCTCTATTTTGGTGGGTAATTTGTTTTTTTTACTGAGTCAGAACTTTTTGGTGCAGACGAAACTTGACCTACGTGGGCTGGCCTAAACTCACGTAAGTGAGCTTATGACGTCGCGATGACCTCTTAATCTAACATGCAACCATGGACACTAACCTAACCCGACACCTCCCTCAAATCACCCAGAATTCATAGCCCCGATTCGCACTATCGACCCACCAACCACGCCCTCCCGTTCACATTTTCCCCACCCTAAAATTGAAGAGCTTGTCAGATTTGTTGCAATCTCCTTGCTAAATATCCATCTATACAATAGACACCTAGTTCTCACACACCTTCAGGCTGTAGCTAATCAGACCCTCAATCTCCATTTTCTCACTACCCATTCAGGCTTTAATACTCATTTTAACTTCACACCCTTAGAAACTTTTGTATAAACCCCTTCAACCTCATCTCCGCATCAAGAAATTGACAATAGCATCATATCTTAATGACTCATTGAAATGCACTGTGTATGACAAGATTCAGAATCACTACAGAATGTCATGCTATAAGACCACCTAATTCTTGCATTTCAAACGTCCTTATTCTTAGATGTATTTATAGCACAATATATTTTGTATATCATTTGGCGTAGGATGAAAAAAGAAAGAAAAAAGAAAAAACGAAAAGCAAAAAGAATAGAAAAAAGAAAAGAAAAGGAAAAAAGAAAAAAGATAAAAACACCCTTCTTATATTATTGTGTGATACTCTTTAAAATTATGTAATAATGAAAAGTATTGTTTATGCTTATAAATCCTTCTCTGTAACATTTGGCAATGCACAGTCAATAAAACTTAGTAAAGAGGCCCAACCTCCTACCATCTCCTCTATTCTTCACATCCTCCTACCCACCTCCCTCATCCATCAAACCTCCCCAACCCGCCCGCATCTCTTGGCCGTAGAGAGGGCGTAACGCTCTAGGTGGCCCGCCGCGCCCCCTCAGGGTGGGGAATGTAAGTATTTGATGATGATAATGATGAAAGGAACATCCCAACAGACGACAGCACAGACACAGAGCATCTCCCCTCTAAGTAGGACTGAAAAGCTCTCCGTAGCAAAAATTTTTGCTCGGCCGGGTGGCTCTTCATCTCGAAACTTGCTACCTCGCCGACCTCAACCAAGCAAACGGCCGACACCAAAGATGGACGTCAGCCTCCCCAGCATGTACACCTGCATCATGGGTGGTGTTGATCCTGCCCTCGCTGAAGAAGACATCCTGAGCCAAATCCACACAACAGGCATCCCAGCTCACAGTGTCATCAGGATATTGGACGGCCCTGACCCATCACCCCTGGTTCTTTTTTACCTACCCACTGCAGCCGACGTAGAGCACATCTACGACAATGGAGTGACCATACACCTCCGACTCTACCAAGTGGTCCCTACACCAGAGTATATACTCTCTCAGCTCCTTGACGATGCAGCAGCCACACCATCACCTGGAACTTCACAGCAGCCATCTCCGCCCAGCCTTACAACCACCACGACCACCACTACTACGACCACCACGACATCTACCCGTAACATTTCCCATGTACCTGTCAACGCTACTACAACGTGCCATCCTTCACCAATCATGACTTCATCCCTCCCTCTCTCCCACCCCCAGCAAAACATCGACCCCAGCACGTGCCTGCCGAAACAGCCACAGCACCGCCATCGCCACCACCATCACACGCCAACGAAGCAGCAGTCACACCACCGTTTACAACGCAGCCCCCGCCAACTGATCATGCCATGTATAGCTGTGTAATCCGTGGCATCGGCCCTGCTCTTACGGAACGCACAATACTCAACGAACTCCAAGCAGAAGGTGTGCCAGTCCGTCGCGCTTTTAGGATCAAAAACGCATCAGACCCAACGTGCATGGTCCGCATCGATCTCCCAACCACCGAAGAAGTACAACGCCTTATTAGCAACGGCGCCTATATCCACTATCAATACCATAAAGTGGAGCCCTCTCACTCCCCACCCCAACCTATTTGCCATCCCCCCAACAATACCTATCGTCGCATCCGGCCAGGCCCTCCTTTTCAAAATCGTCAACAGTCTGTCCACCCCTTCCCACAACTAGTTCTTTCCACCACCTCCCCGACGGCCAATATCATCCGACACCTCACCACGACCCTTTGCAACATCACTGCAACTCTGCACCTCCTCACCCTCCACTTCCACCCTGGTACACTCATTTAAACCCCATTCCTAGCGCACATCCCCTACCATTCCCATTTCCGTAACCAAAAGACCTCATAACTCCTCCTCCCTAAATTCTACACATCGTTCTAACCATCTCCTTCATTCAACACTCCTCACATCTCCGATCTGGGAGACAGCGTTACTTTTTAGGGACCCGCCCTGCCCTTTGGGCGGGAAATGAAACACATTTATAAAAAATGAAAGGAAATAAGGCCAGACGGGCCAAGGAAAAGTCTGAAGTCCAAATAACATTATGATTTTTCTTGTTCACCAAGATGTCTGATGTAAATAGGCCAAGATGGCAATGGCCAAATGATTAGACGGCACACAAGTCTTCGGTACTCCACCACTCCGTAACGATGTGAGACTGATATGTGAGGCGTGGAGCCCGGGATATATAGCACGATGGAAATATCTAGAAGTATAGATGAGGGAGGGTGCCGGCGTTTTCCAGAACAATGACGTCACGGTCACATGTCCATAGGTGTACGTAGCAGCAGGTGAGCAAGGCAGTACGTAGCTAAGGCAGCAGCAGTACAGTCGAAAAGAGAAGCGGCGGCTGAAGGTAGGAATGTAGGAAACTTGCATATTTGTAGAGAGAATATTACAGTATAAGACTGCATCGTACCTCCAGACAACGTTATCCCAGCGGCCCAATGCCCTGTCGTTGTCAAGCAGTTCATCTTCTTGTCCACTAACCTTATTATGCGAGCCTCTGGGTCATCTTAGAGATTATCTGCAGTCCACATCTTTGCCTCAACCGTCTTCGCACTCCATTTTTCTGCACTTATACTTTCAAACACTTCTTGCATGAGCTTCTCTATGTCCTTATTTTTAAATTAGTCTTGTTCATACTAATGTGTTGTTTCACCAGAGCACACAATATTTCGATCGGAATTAACTCGCAGTAATAAGGTGGCACTTCGAGGAGGGCTGAGGTGGGAATCGAACCCGCCTCTACTCAGTTGACCTCCCGAGGCTGAGTCGACACCGTACCACCTTTCAAATTTCGTGGCAGAGGCGGGAATCGCACCCGGCCCTCCGGGGGTGGCAGCTAATCACACCAACCACTACACCAAAGAGGCGGACACCAACGGTACAAGTAAGCATGTTAATATCTACCTACGGGAGAAGAGTACAAGTAATTTTCTGACTTATACTCGTTTTCTCTCGCAGCCTAGATTCTGTATGAAATCAACTGTCTTTTCAGGTTTTAATCCTTGCCTGTGAAAAGATATCTCGCTCCCCTTTTCAAATCTCTGACTGCAATTGTAAGCAGAGCAAGATATGCCCATTTTTGTATATTTTTCAGACTGGTGTACTTTACTTATCATTTCAAAGAAAGTACGTAGTTTTTATGCTTGTAACACATTAAAATTGCATAGAAAAAGCCTGGTTTGTCGACGATGAGTCCTTGAAGTCTCCCCGCTTACGCCGATGGCCCGCAAAATTTACGATAGGTGCCCAACATAGCTGATTTGTATCTTGGCGCCGTGTTATGCTTTCATCGCCCTCCCTATATATTTGAATGCTCGAAGGGAACTTCCACTTCGAGTCTCAAGATGGCAGATATATATACGTAAAAATTGAGTCCTGACCTATATATATTGGTCTCGATTTACTATACAGGATGAAGGGAAATTCGCGCACTCGGGCGTCGCAGCGCTGCTCTTCACATACCAGCAATCAAAATATGTCTCTCACAAAAGTTCGTCCTGCGAGTATATCCCATGATTTAACCAAGATGTGACTTCCCCTCTTTGGAGAACAATAACTGAACGAGAAATGCAACCATGCAAGCTAAGGGTGCCAATCATTAAGTTGATGACTTAAAGATAAAAATTTATAATCAAGCTTGGACGGACTCTTATCACAGGGATGGGGTGATAGTGCACTAATCATTAAGCAGGAGAATTAGAAATCAAAAGGCTAATTAAGGCAGATTGATTAAAGTAAACTAGGAAAATACTATTTATTATATTGAATATAAATGACGACGGTTTAACGAGAACTGAATTTAAAATAGGAAATGAATTTAACAAAAAGTTGAATGACTCTACTTCGCGAAAACTTGCAATATTTTCAACTCGCTTGCTCACCATGTAGTCTTGTTCTGCTGGTCCTTGGAAAGCTTCCATCCTTGTAGCTGGGACATCACCGGTCGTCTTTGTGATATCTTCATCTGCAGCTAAGTACCATTCCTGCCTTGCAAATTGCATCAACCACTAATTGGATGATGGCTTTGAAACTATCACTCCCTGTTATGCTCTATCCCATATATTGGAGATGAGCCCTAAGTCATAGTTAGAAAAACCTCCTTGGGTTATGTGGAGAGGATACTCAATTAATAATCCTTCCAACTTTACTGAAAATGTGCACTGAAGTTTCATTTCTATCTAGTTTAATACTACCTATTGTCTTAGACTGGTATAAACTGGTCTAATACAGAGCTGTTCGTACTTCCTGATGAGAGTGGCTATACACCCATCATTCAGAAATTCCTAAGTACCACGTCGTGGTAACGAAGTAATGAATGTAGAAGTGATAAACTATCACACTAGTCCACTATGGTACAACAACCATAAGACAAGTTATCAGACCTAAAGCGAAATACAAGATAGAAGAATAATCAAGAATCCAAAAGAATAATGCCAAGAGCTCCAACACGCCCTTTTATAACCTTTTCTGGCTCTAATTACAGGTCGCTACACGTGGTCCAATCAGTTGACACGTCTCTCCCCACTCCAGATATTAAAGTTGATAGGTCCCAACCATGATATCAACTGTTCTTCTATTAGCCCTTTCACTCAGTATCCATGGCAACATGACGCTCCTTTGAAAATATAGGCGGTGATCAGTTTGAATTATTCTGGTCGAAATACATTAGCTGTCGTTACAACGCTTGAACACGTGCTCGCTTTTCCCAGAATTTGATGTCTAAATTTGTCCTTCCTTTTTCCTCGGTGATGTGGCAAGATAGAGGAAAATCTACTGCAAGTTAAATTTAAACGAATGTCGCAAGAATCTAAGTTAATATTAGGATATTCAGCCCTCGTTTACAAGTCGTAGTTACAAAGTAATGAAATGATAGTGAGCAAATGATCAAACATGAATTATAATAAAATTACATACCAAGATAAATATGACGTTAAATTCCTGAATTAATTACACATAATAAAATTAACACAATTACACTGTGACGTCTGGAACGTTACAAAGAATACATCTAGCAAGTTATTGAGACGAGTCGGTTATTGTACTACTTGTGTAAATCCTCCCTCCCAAATTAACTTATTTGCCAGTTTCTGTTCATGGGCTTCACTTGCAGCTCTAATCCATTCAACTTCAGACAAGTTTAGATCTCCCCCAATTATTAACATATCGTTATTATTGTTTTTATGAGTATAATCTATTATTTTCTCAAATATTTCCAAGTCTCTTTCATCTCTTCCAGGTCTAAAAGTTCCTATAATTCATACCACCTTCATATTATCACACACTAATTTTATCCCGAATATTTCATCCCTTTCATCGGTAAACCATTCATGTGAACAATAAGTTTCCTTCACCAGAATAAACATCCCCCTCCCATTTTATCTCCTCGGTCTCTACGATAGACTGTATACCCTTCTGGAAATACACTGACTGACAGAGCAAATGCAACACCAAGAAGGAGTGGTCAGAACTTTATGCCAATTGCAGGGTAGACTGACGTCACTGAGGTATGCTCATGATGTGAAATGCGCCGCTGTGCTGCGCACGTAGCGAACGATAAATGGGACACGGCGTTGGCGAATGGCCCCTTCGTACCGTGATTTCTCAGCCGACAGTCATTGTAGAACGTGTTGTCGTGTGCCACAGGACACGTGTATAGCTAAGAATGCCAGGCCGCCGTCAACGGAGGCATTTCCAGCAGACAGACGACTTTACGAGGGGTATGGTGATCGGGCTGAGAAAGGCAGGTTGGTCGCTTCGTCAAATCGCAGCCGATACCCATAGGGATGTGTCCACGGTGCAGCGCCTGTGGCGAAGATGGTTGGCGCAGGGACATGTGGCACGTGCGAGGGGTCCAGGCGCAGCCCGAGTGACGTCAGCACGCGAGGATCGGCGCATCCGCCGCCAAGCGGTGGCAGCCCCGCACGCCACGTCAACCGCCATTCTTCAGCATGTGCAAGACACCCTGGCTGTTCCAATATCGACCAGAACAATTTCCCGTCGATTGGTTGAAGGAGGCCTGTACTCCCGGTGTCCGCTCAGAAGACTACCATTGACTCCACAGCATAGACGTGCACGCCTGGCATGGTGCCGGGCTAGAGCGACTTGGATGAGGGAATGGCGGAACGTCGTGTTCTCCGATGAGTCACGCTTCTGTTCTGTCAGTGATAGTCACCGCAGACGAGTGTAACGTCGGTGTGGAGAAAGGTCAAATCCGACAGTAACTGTGGAGCGCCCTACCGCTAGACAACGCGGCATCATGGTTTGGGGCGCTATTGCGTATGATTCCACGTCACCTCTAGTGCGTATTCAAGGCACGTTAAATGCCCACCGCTACGTGCAGCATGTGCTGCGGCCGGTGACACTCCCGTACCTTCAGGGGCTGCCCAATGCTCTGTTTCAGCAGGATAATGCCCGCCCACACACTGCTCGCATCTCCCAACAGGCTCTACGAGGTGTACAGATGCTTCCGTGGCCAGCGTACTCTCCGGATCTCTCACCAATCGAACACGTGTGGGATCTCATTGGACGCCGTTTGCAAACTCTGCCCCAGCCTCGTACGGACGACCAAGTGTGGCAAATGGTTGACAGAGAATGGAGAACCATCCCTCAGGACACCATCCGCACTCTTATTAACTCTGTACCTCGACGTGTTTCTGCGTGCATCGCCGCTCGCGGTGGTCCTACATCCTACTGAGTCGATGCCGTGCGCATTGTGTAACCTGCATATCGGTTTGAAATAAACATCAATTATTCATCCGTGCCGTCTCTGTTTTTCCCCAACTTTCATCCCTTTCGAAACACTCCTCCTTGGTGTTGCATTGTCACTGTCAGTCAGTGTACTTCTCTATTACCCACCCCTTCTCTCAACCACGATTCCGCTCCTCAACACATCAGTCTCATAAGATTCCATCAATGTACCGAATTTTAATTGTTTATTTACTACACTCTGACAGTTTACCAAGAGCAATCACAGACCCCCTTCCTCCCTAAAAATTGACTGTTGCAATTGGATAACATTTGACTCATGAGTTGAGAACTTTCCTTGATATATCACCAACGAAGATGTCTGTCTGGTCTGTAAGCATGATATTTCTCTCATGGCAGCTATTTGCTTCTCCAGATTGGGGTGTGTTGGCTAAGGAATCTCATGATGTTGTGGCTACTCTTATCACTAGTCTTATACCTTAATCTCCTTCACACAATATACATAACATTTTTTGAGCGCCAGTTGCTTTTTGAGAAAAAAACAACAAAATTTGTTAGAGCATACCTCTTATATCAACTATCTCAAGGCGTGAGGTGATAAACTCACACATCTGGCAATATACAGGGATATGGATCAGGACAATATTAGATTACGGTTGCATTTCCACAATTGAGGATTGTACATGGAACTAGAATCACTTATTGTAATTAAAATAAAACTGAGTTTATGACTATAATTTACGTCACAATGAACAAGCATTGACGTATTTTAATTTAACAAAAATATATATAGTGAGATTTGCGGTAACATTTAAAAAGAATATTTAATCTAAACAAAGAAAGCTATTGGCATGAACTTGAAGTGAAATGTGATATCGCCACTGATTACATTCTTCTTCATGTTATGAATGTTAACATGTCTGATGCTTTAATTACCTGATGTCTGCATATACCGCTGTTGAACTTGAAATTCCTGGAAAAACCTATGAGCTGAAGTCGGGAGCCGTCTGCTGTTATCTTCTTATGTAACAAGGAGTTGACCTACATACCATGTACGCGTGTAGGAAGCTCCAATGTAGTTACGTCCACTCAATAGATCGTAAGAAATTGGAAAACATTATTGAAACACTTCGTGAAGTCCATCCTCACAAGTAAATGATGTTTCACTATCAGCATAGTACCAGTCTCTCCTCGGATCCAACTACCACTTGTAGACCTCGTCGATGATTCCAAAACCTCTTCAAACACACCTATTAGCTCTGACCACCACTCTAAGGCCACTAACCATCACTCTTCCCTCACTTCTTCCATCCATCTGATACATATGATACCTCTCACCACCGTTGCATAGACTTTTATAACCTCGTGATGACCACTCGTCTCCCTACTCTCGGGTCATCCCTTCCAACTCAACATACAGTAGCTGGCGAATATATACACTCGGTCGCAATCACTTGCCCACGCACTGATGTCATCAGTCATGTGTCGTATAAGCGTGCCCAATTGACTACAGATGACTATGCTGCATGCGTCACCGGGAAACCTACTTGTACTTTTCATTCTTAGTTAAACATAGCCTCGATTGCAAAATACTATGCCAACTCATCTAGCCAGAGTTACAAGCCACAGCATGACTATAAGAAACCAACAAATCCCACTTATTACAAACAAAATTCACTTAACCTATGATTAAATGCAATAATATACGTGATACCTAATTATTACAGTTTAAATGATGAGAAACAGAATATAAAATCTCATGAATCGGGTTCATAATAATACTAATAATAATAATAATAATAATAATAATAATAATAATAATAATAATAATAATAATAATAATAAATGCTGAATGGAATCTGTAACCCTGTTGCATGGTTACAGAACGCCTCCCTCATGACATAATCGATTGAATGAATCGATTGATTCATGAAATATATACATAATTACCTGAAATCGAGTACACTATAGATATATGTATAAAAATGCCCTTTACAAATTGGATACATAGTATCATCCATCTGGATGTTCATTGTTATACGTATAAAACGTAGGTCAATTATCATTTTCACTTTGATTATACAGTATTATTTACATACAAGATTACATTTCTTTTTCACTTCGGTCGTTTCAAACGTTCATTTAGTGTCCAAAAGTAATTCTCGTAGACATTTCATTATATACACTTTCTCCAAGCACTGGAGTTTATTACACTGCCGTGCTTCAGTTAATATCACAACACACGCTAATTTCACTGAAGTCCTGTTCGCAATGCCAGCTTCGTAAAACATGGTGAATTAACACAGTAATGAGAATTAATCAACAAACTCACATGATATATTCTTAAGATTTCTTATATTGTATGTGCCTACGACCTTTCCTTCCTTGTCTTCCAGTGAATAAGCACATTTCCCAATCCGTTTCACTACGATGAAGTATCCCTGATATAACAAGAAAAACTTAGAAAATTGACCAGCTTCTGCTGATGACGGGAGTGGCACTCTGAGTGAAACCTTGTCTCCAAGCTCAAATTCATCCAATTTTAGTCTTCTTCTGCTGGCGAATTCGTTTATCACCTGCTTTCTTTAAATTCTCCCTAGCCAGCTGGATATAAAAATCCTTAGTTTTCTCCTCTCCCAAGTCCAAGCCTAACATACTCTCAATTTCATCAGTAGGTTTCCTGCCGTGATGAATTTCATAGGGCGTAAATCCAGTGGACTCGTGCAACGTGATATTACACCAACGTTCGACATTACTCAACTGTGAAAACCACGAGTTGTGTTTGTCATGCACATATGCCCTAAATATACGTCCTATTTCACGCATCGTTCTTTCAACCATATTGCTTTGCGGGCAACGTACCGATGAAAATATAGTTTTGATCCCCAGTTCATTTAGTTTGGTATTCCAGATCTTCGAAATAAACTGACTGCCATGATCAGATAATATTCTGGGGGGACATCCGAACTCAGGAATATATCTGTCCACGACCTGTTTGAGACAACCCCTCCCTATAGCTTTCCTCAATTGGTACATCTTGACATATTTGCTGAAGGCATCAATCAAGACAAAAACAAATTGGTAACCATATCTGGATTTAACTAACGGTCCAAACAGATCAACACTAACAAGCTTCCCGGGTCTGTCAACAATAACAGCCTGCCTGGGCCCCTCTAGAAGTCTAGTCGGGTGCTTAGAGCGTTGGCAGAGATCACACGTAGCGAGTATTTTCCTCACGTGCCTTCCCATATTCCTCCACACAAAGTAACCCTGAATAGCATATAAGACCTTATTTGCTCCAAAATGACCCAGCTCCTTATGATAAAACCAAATCATATCCTCTTGCAGGGCTTTAGGTACACATACTTTGAACTGCCCAGAATAACATTTCCTAGTGAGAAAACCATTATATAACTTATACGTAGGTTTACCGTTCACTAGAACAGTACCTGGTTCCTTATTTCTAAGCGAGGTCAACAGCCCCGCCAACTTTTCTTCTATTTCCTGCTCGGACAACAGATAACGAAGTCTATCTCTTTCTGCAGTATTATCAGTCATCGAGCCAACACAAATCAAAATACCTTCTTTCAACTCTAAAGAGACAGTATTTTCCTCCTTAGGGAGATACCTGCTGAGAAAGTCAGCCATAACATTATCTTTCCCTTTAATATGACGTATCTTAAAATCATATTCACTTATGGCTAAAATCCAACGAGTCATACGATTACTAGTTAGTTTGTAAGTATTTAAGAATACCAAGGCCTGGTGGTCAGTTCATATCTCGAATTTATTACCTAAAACATACATCCTAAACTTACTTAATGAATACATGATTGCAAGAAATTCAATCTCAGTGATCGTGTATCTCTTTTCTGCCATACTGAGCCCACGACTTGCCAAGGAAACGATGCCTAAATTGCCGTTATCATCTCTCTGACATAAACATCCAGCAACTCCCTTCTCTGAACCATCAGTCGTGAGAATAAATTCACGATCTGGCACTGGATATCTCAACATAACTGCTTCATTAAATCCATCCTTCAACTTCTGGAAAGCCTCATCATGTTCTGTCCTCCACTTTCACTTCGCACCTCCTTTCAATAGCTCACGAAGCTGCTCTAACAGCGCAGTACATTTACCCATAATACGTCGAAAGTAATTACACATTCCCAGAAAAGATTTCAATTGTTTAACATTACGTGGGGTAGGAGTGTTGTTTATCTTGTCTAATCTCGTCTGTTCCGGTTTTACCCCCTGTTCAGATACAGTGTGTCCCAAAAATGTAATCTGTTGTGAACAGAATGTCGATTTACTCAGTTTTAATGTAAATCCCCATCCCTGATTTTATGTGGAACAATTTGTAAGTGTTTCATATGTTCCTCAAACGTGTGGGATGCTATTACAATGTCGTCTATGTACATGGCCATAAAACTATCCGTGTCTCTCCCTAATACTTTACTCATGGCCCCAATTAATGCTGGAGATGAAGCACGGGTCCCGAAAGGCACCCTGGCGAACTGATACAAGCAATTCTTTTATGCAAAAGCAGTAACTTGACGGTCGCTTTCTCTAAGTGGAATCTGCCAGAAAGATGACAAATCAAAAGTAGAAAACCATTTTCTACCTTCAAAACGTTGAATAATTTCCTCTACCGTCTCCGCCCTTTGCTGATCGGCTTCAATTCTCGTTATCATTAATCTGGCATCAATGCACAATCTTACCGTGTTATCTTTCTTAGGTATAATAACAAGTGGATTCAAATTAGGACTACATGATGGTTCAATTATATTATGATCTAGCATAATGTCAATCTGCTCTTCAACAGCGCTAGCGTATTTTAACGGAATGGGATATTTCGGTTCTACAAAAGTTGTGTTATCAAGAACATAAAATTTGTGTTCGTAAAGATGTGTTCTACCAGACCGATCACTAAAAACATCACAATGTGATATCAACAATCCACACACTTCGTCCTTCTGACTTTCCGCTAAATTACATTTCTCCACCGTCTCATACAATTCATCTCTAGAATCTCTCTGTATAGACACATGGCAGACATCAATATTTTTCCTAATATTAGGAATTTCAAAAGACACTTCCGTACTAGAACACACTTTATTCGCACTAATTTCTGACAAAACATCATATGGTAAGCTGACTTCCCTGCTACTCTTTCCCCAAATAAAATTGACATTACACAGATCAAAATTTAATTTAGCCTTGTGACACGTTAACCAGTCAGTACCTAAAATAACGGCATAAACTAAATTAGGCACAACTAAGCATGGTTAGAAAATACATTCTTCACTTATGTTAATGGGGACAGCTATTTGTTTATTCACACTTTGAGACTTGTTTCCAACAGCTGTTACGATGAACGTATTCCTCACTGGAATTTCCGCTACATCATACTTCTCTCTCAAAACTTCCTCATACAGCTTGGAATTTACGCATGACTTCTCACTACCAGAATCCAACAAAATCTTAACTTTCCTGCCCCATATCAGCAGTTCAGTCGTCGGTGTAACAGTAACATTACTTAAATTATCCTCATTACGTAATATTAAATCACTTAACAAATCTTGCCTTACATCTAAATTTAAATTACACTTATAAAATTTATTTTCTACGATTATGTCGTCACTTAAAACATTTGAATTATTGCTACTTAGGTCACAATCACGTTCACTTACAACTATAGGCTGGTCGACATTAACTGACTTATCTACCTTATACTTGAACTCACCATTTACGAACTGTCTCAGTGACCTGTTTATACAGCCCGTTGCGCGTTTAAATTGCTAGGTTCGGTTACGACTTGTTGGTTACACACCTCAGTCGGCCTCCCCTGTTGCCTATTACCTCTAGCTTCATTATTATTATTATTATTATTATTATTATTATTATTATTATTATTATTATTATTATTATTATTATTATTATTATTATTATTATTATTATTATGGCCTGTATTCTCCCGCTTCCCAGTTTCTGGTTGATTTCCATAATCACGGCTCCCAGTCCTGAAATGTTCCGAACTATTTTGATAATTTCTCTCCCTGTGGAAATTATTATTAGGCCTCTCCTGATATTCTCTTCTGTGGTAGTTAAGATTATTCATAGGCCTGTCCTGATTATTATATTGGTTACCCCTTCCTTCTACATTCCTATTTTGTGTCCTACTATTATTCATAGTACTACCTAAAGCATCAAAACTTTCCAACAAAATTTCCATCTCCTTAATAGTCTCCACTCTTTGCATACAAACAGCTTCTCTTTTTCTATCGGGATAGTGCTTAACCATAATTCTAACGATATCGGCCTCAGGTCCAATACATTCTAAATTTCTCCACACCAAAACATGAGCCAAAAAATATTCTCTCATTCTAACACCCTCGTTAGAATTATACCTGCCAAACATTACTCTTTCTCTCTCTCTACTCTGAACACCTTCACTCCAAAATTTAGCTATGAATTTTTTCTTAAATTCAGTTAGACTAGACATCGAGCTTTTATATACCTGAAACCAAGACTTAGTCTCTCCTACGAAAGCATTAGACAAGATGTCCAATACAGTTTCCCAGCTAATAATATTGTCCCTTAATTGACAGCAAATTTCTTCTCTACTACTCTCACAAATTCCATCGTGTTTAATTCTTTCCCAGAAAACTTAGGTATATCATGATCTCTAGTGATTAAACCATTATTTACAATTATCTCACGGACATTCTTACTATCACGCACTTCTTGGTGGAGTACTCTCTGGCAACTCAGAAATTTTTCTTCCACTGATTCCTCAGTCTTTTCTTGACTTTTTCCTAATTCCTCCAATTCTTTTTGCGAATCTCTCACCTTCTGTGATAATGATTTCTGCTCACTCCCTAGATCACCTACTTCTCCAAGTTTCCTTTCGACATGTTCTACCCTACTAATACATTTCCTAGTTTCTTGCCCAACTGTATTGGTTATCTTTTCAAACCTTTCTTCCACTAACTCATTGATTTCCCCCTTATTAGACTCGATCTTGGCGCCTAATTCGTCAATCTGTTTGATGCATGTCTCACTAATTTGCTGTTTTTCCGTATGGAGATTGCTCCGACTCAATTCCATCTCAGCTCTGATGTCACTACACTCCCGGTTTACCTTACTTTCTAAATTATTAATTTGCTTACTTATTTCTAACACCTTATGATCTATCTTATTACTAACATCATCAATCTTCAAATTAATACTATTTATGACAGTACGCTGAGTTTCAATTTTTCTCACTCATGACATCATTTTGAAATTCAATTTTCTCACTAGTGACCTTATTTTGAGATTCAATTTTCTCACTAATGATATTATTCTGAGATTCAATTTTCTCACTCATAATATTATTCTGAGATTCAATTTTCTCACTCATCATATGTGTTGTATGTTAGGTATTCAGCCCGAAGGCTGGTTTGATCCTCTACAGCTCCACCAACAGCTGTCATAGACAGCCTAGGTGTCACTGAAGAGGCATACTAGGGAAGTGAGGAGTGAGGTAGTTTCCCGTTGCTTTCCTCACTGAGCCAGAAGTTGCTATTGCATATCAGTCTGCCAAGCCCACTGAAATGCATGCACCAACTGACCCTATGAGCGATATTTTCACACCATTCATAACAGGGACTGGCTGCATAAGGAATGGCATTACTGGCATCGCTCATACCTCGGTCACTTTCATATTGTCAAAGCCAAGGATGAGACTGAGACAAGTCAATGAAAGTAACAAATTTATTCTAGCCAATACCAGAAGACATAGTGCACCGTACTCATCATATTATTCTGAGATTCAATTTTCTCACTCATAACATTACTCTGAGATTCAATTTTCTCACTAATCGCATTATTCTGCTCAGTCATTTTGGACATCAGCAAATTGAATAAACCAAGGTCAATCCCTCCTTTCCTTTGATCTTGCGTGACAGCGTTTTCCTCAGTTTCTACTATTTTCTGGCTTTCAGCAGGTCTCACCTTAGTCACCAACTTCCTATTCATGTTACCACCTTGGATTTCCTTGGACACAATAACATCAGCCTCATCACCTGACTGCATATTGCTATCCTTGTCCATCTTCGGTTTCCTACTAATTTTTCGCGATCTCAAAGCTATTTCCCCTTGCACTTCCTCTGACATTACCCCTTAAATACAAAATTCAACAAAATGACCTTCCTAACATTACTCGGTGAATTTAACATGTGCGTACTCATGAAAACAACTGATCCATGAATATTGCCATTCAGAATCACATTTTCTGAATCTACCAGGCGATACGTTGTGGCTATTCTTACTACTACTCTTATACCTTCATCTCCTTCACACAATATACATAACCTTTTTTGAGCGCCAGTTGCTTTTTAAGAAAAAACAACAAAATTTGGTAGAGCATACCTCTTATATCAATTATCTCAAGGCGTGAGGTGATAAACTCACACATCTGGCAATATACAGGGATATGGATCAGGACAATATTAGATTACGGTTGCATTTCCACAATTGAGGATTGTACATGGAACTAGAATCACTTATTATAATTGAAATAAAACTGAGTTTATGACTATAATTTATGTCACAATGAACAAGCATTGACGTACTTTAATTTAACAAAAATATACACTGACTGACAGAGCAAATGCAACACCAAGAAGGAATGGTCAGAACTTTATGCCAATTGCAGGGTAGACTGACGTCACTGAGGTATGCTCATGATGTGAAATGCGCCGCTGTGCTGCGCACGTAGCGAACGATAAATGGGACACGGCGTTGGCGAATGGCCCACTTCGTACCGTGATTTCTCAGCTGACAGTCATTGTAGAACGTGTTGTCGTGTGCCACAGGACACGTGTATAGCTCAGAATGCCAGGCCGCCGTCAACGGAGGCATTTCCAGCAGACAGACGACTTTACGAGGGGTATGGTGATCGGGCTGAGAAGGGCAGGTTGGTCGCTTCGTCAAATCGCAGCCGATACCCATAGGGATGTGTCCACGGTGCAGCACCTGTGGCGAAGATGGTTGGCGCAGGGACATGTGGCACGTGCGAGGGGTCCAGGCGCAGCCCGAGTGACGTCAGCACGCGAGGATCGGCGCATCCGCCGCCAAGCGGTGGCAGCCCCGCACGCCACGTCAACCGCCATTCTTCAGCATGTGCAAGACACCCTGGCTGTTCCAATATCGACCAGAACAATTTCCCGTCGATTGGTTGAAGGAGGCCTGCACTCCCGGTGTCCGCTCAGAAGACTACCATTGACTCCACAGCATAGACGTGCACGCCTGGCATGGTGCCGGGCTAGAGCGACTTGGATGAGGGAATGGCGGAACGTCGTGTTCTCCGATGAGTCACGCTTCTGTTCTGTCAGTGATAGTCACCGCAGACGAGTGTGGCGTCGGCGTGGAGAAAGGTCAAATCCGGCAGTAACTGTGGAGCGCCCTACCGCTAGACAACGCGGCATCATGGTTTGGGGCGCTATTGCGTATGATTCCACGTCACCTCTAGTGCGTATTCAAGGCACGTTAAATGCCCACCGCTACGTGCAGCATGTGCTGCGGCCGGTGGCACTCCCGTACCTTCAGGGGCTGCCCAATGCTCTATTTCAGCAGGATAATGCCCGCCCACACACTGCTCGCATCTCCCAACAGGCTCTACGAGGTGTACAGATGCTTCCGTGGCCAGCGTACTCTCCGGATCTCTCACCAATCGAACACGTGTGGGATCTCATTGGACGCCGTTTGCAAACTCTGCCCCAGCCTCGTACGGACGACCAACTGTGGCAAATGGTTGACAGAGAATGGAGAACCATCCCTCAGGACACCATCCGCACTCTTATTGACTCTGTACCTCGACGTGTTTCTGCGTGCATCGCCGCTAGCGGTGGTCCTACATCCTACTGAGTCGATGCCGTGTGCATTGTGTAACCTGCATATCGGTTTGAAATAAACATCAATTATTCGTCCGTGCCGTCTCTGTTTTTTCCCCAACTTTCATCCCTTTCGAACCACTCCTTCTTGGTGTTGCATTTGCTCTGTCGGTCAGTGTATATAGTGAGATTTGCGGTAACATTTAAAAAGAAAATTTAATCTAAACAAAGAAATCTATTGGCATGAACTTGAAGTGAAATGTGATATCGCCACTGATTACATTCTTCTTCATGTTATGAATGCATAATATGTCTGATGCTTTAATTACCTGATGTCTGCATATACCGCTGTTGAACTTGAAATTCCTGGAAAAACCTATGAGCTGAAGTCGGGAGCCGTCTTCTGTTATCTTCTTATGTAACAAGGAGTTGACCTACATACCATGTACGCGTGTAGGAAGCTCCAATGTAGTTACGTCCACTCAATAGATCGTAAGAAATTGGAAAATATTATTGAAACACTTTGTGAAGTCCATCCTCACAAGTAAATGATGCTTCACTATCAGCATAGTACAAGTCTCTCCTCGGATCCAACTACCACTTGTAGACCTCGTCGATGATTCCAAAACCTCTTCAAACACACCTATTAGCTCTGACCACCACTCTAAGGCCACTGACCATCACTCTTCCCTCACTTCTTCCATCCATCTGATACATATGATACCTCTCACCACGTTTTTTACGGGAGGCCCCCGTAGCACGCTCCCCCGCCGTGACCATCGACTCAATCTACATGGCCTCCGACATGCTATTAATTTCTAAGAAGAAAAGAGATGGCTGGGTAGAGTGGGAAGTGATACAAGGTGTATCTGCCTGTTTCCATGTCAGACACGTTACCAGGCGAGATTGTGTTAGGTATATGGTGTTGAAGTATGGTATTGAAGGGTCGGGGAAAAACCATATAGGCAAGAAGAAGAAAGAGTCTACATGTAAAACCTGACATCTTTTGGATAGCACATGCAAGGATGTGGGCTGGAAAAAGACCCGAGGTTGTGTTAGTTAGGAACAGGTAACATGCACGAAACAAAAACCCATTCCTCGCCATTCCATCGCCTGGGGATCAGTCCGTCTGGGCACTGCTGGGACTAGCGCAGTCCTTGCTGGCTGCGGAGCCATGCGTCGAGTACCACTAGGGCCTGTCGCACGGCTCCACCTCCTTGGGGTACCTCGTACCCAGTCTCCGATCCTGGAGAATGAGGCCAAGCCCGCCGAGGCGGGGACCTCCTGGAAGGGGGTGGGTCATGGCACCGGGCCTCCTTCCTCTCTGCCCGCGCCATGGCCCGGTAGACAGGGCAACTGCGATGGGAGGCCGGGTGGCCCCCCGAGCAGTTGGCGCACACCGCCGTCTTCCTAAGTGCTGCGCAGGCCGTGTAGTGGTGATCACCACCACAGCGGTTGCACCTCACCTCGAGCCCACAGCTGACCTGACGGTGGCCCCACCTCAGACAGCGGAAACACTGCAAGAGCTGCTGAGGGGGACGTTTTACTCTCACCTGACTGCCGCTACCCGCTGAGGTCCTCTCCTGACTGGCTCCTCGGTTGACTGCTGTCCTGGGAACAGTCTTGGGTTGCGGCTGGTCGGCCCTCTCCTGAGAGGCCGGCGTCGTCTTCTGCTTCTTGGTCCGGCGTCGTCTTCTTCTTCCCGGAGGTTTCTTCTCGGCAGGGGAAGAGGCCTCGTCCTGGTGACCCCGGGGTAGCTGATGGCTCCGCTGCGTCGCCGTCCTCTTCCTTCTCCTGGTTGGCGGCGGCGGCGTCTGTCGAAGCTATGACTTGACTGCGTTCCCTGTCCTGTGGGGCGCACATAGAGGTCTGCAGCTCGACAGACTGGCTGACAGGCTGGACCTGAATAGCGGCCATAGAAAGCTAGGGGGCGTCCTCTTCCACTGCTGTGGTGCTGTCCGCCGTCGCGGGCGCTTTCCTGGATTGCGACCGGGTAACAGGCCCTTACTGGTGGGCCTGCGTCTGCGTCCACTTCGTGGAGGTGGTCCATGGAGGAGCGGTCTGCGTCCACTTCGCAGTACCGAACCGCTCAGCCTGGGCCGCACAGTCGCGGTGCCAAGGGGGAAGCATGCTCCACCTCTGTGGTGGCGTCGCTGGTCTCCGGCTGGGTGGCCTGGACTAGGTCGGTGTTAACCGCTCTATGCCCCTGCCTCCTCGGCGTCTGGGTGACGGCCTCTCTGGTCTCCGTCACTGCCCCGATTGCGCCGGTGTTCAGCCTTGGCACTCCGTCCCTCCCTGGTAGACAGATGACCTGGTACAGAGCAGAAAGCTCCTTCTCTGCGTCGCGCATCCACTTCCGGCCGTGATGCCTGATGATGAAGCCTCCTGATAGGAAGCTCTCGACGGACATGGTTGTCGAGATGTTCCTGCCTCCGTGGCGAGGGCGCCGCAGTCTGTCCAGGACGAGGCCCCGTTCAGAAGATGCAGGGCGCCACGGCCTGTAGTATACAAGCAGCGCCTCGTACTCCGGGTCGGTGTAGCCTTCGGAGAAGAGGAAGCCATCAGGGGGGTCACACCCGTCCCTGTACGGCTCTGTCTCCACCTCGATCTCCCCGTGCTGCGGCTCCGGCTCGGGTGCAGGCGATTCGTTGTCCGCCGTAGTCATCACGTTGTCCTCCGCTGCCCAGCAGTTGTGCGGCGATCGCCACACGTCCGACGTCTTCATCCTGGTCGTCCTGAAAGAGAATAAACGAGCACTGAGAAGTGCTCAGCTCAGACAAAGCTCTTTCGAAGTCGTACTAATAAGTACAGCTGCCTGGTTAGCACTTGAAAAGTACTGAGAGCCTGGCAAGGAGAGAGAAAGCGCAGCGAGAGGCACGTACGTCCTTTGCCCTCTCACCTTTTTTTTATTCGGGGGGCCCCCGAAGCCCGCTCCCCCCGCTTGATCATCGACTCAATCTACATGGCCTCCGTCATGCTATTAGTTCTAAGAAGTAAAAGATAGCAGGGAGGAGTGGAAGTGTGATACTACAGGAGTATCTGCCTGTCGCCATGCTCAGCATGCTACCAGGCCAGATGTGGTGGTGGGTATCAATAGTGGTGTAATCAGGTATTAAGGGTCAGGACAAAACCACATAGGCAGAAGTAGAAAGGTGCCTACATGTAAAACCTACTTTTTGTAGATAGCACATGCAAGGATGTGGTTCTGGAGAGGTCCAGGTAATTGCGTTAGTTGGGAATAGGTATCATGCACAATCATAAGCCTATTCCTCGCCATTCCAGTTATTCAGGGGATCAGTCCTTCTGGGCACTGCTGTGACTAGCGCGGGCCGTGCCGGTTGCCGAGCCATGCGGCAATAGCCACTAGTGCCTGCCGCACCACACGACCCCCTTGAGGTCCCTCGTACCCAGTCTCCAATCCCGGAGAATGAGGCCAAGCCCGCCGAGGCGGGGACCTGCTGGATTATTGTGGGACATGGCGCCGGGCCTCCTTCCTCTCTGCCCGCGCCATGGCCCGGTATACAGGGCAACTGCGATGGGAGGCCGGGTGGCCCCACTTTTTTATACGGGGGGCCCCCGTAGCCCGCTCCCCCGCCGTGACCATCGACTCAGTCTACATGGCCTCCGACATGCTATTAATTTCTAAGAAGAAAAGTGATAGCTGGGTGGAGTGGGAAGTGATACTAGGAATATCTGCCGGTTTCCGAGTCAGACTCGCTACCACGGCAAGAGTTTGTGTTAGGTATATGATGCTGAAGTATGGTATTGAAGGGTCAGGGAAAAACCACATAGGCAGAAAGATGAAAGAGCCTACATGTAAAACCTGACATCTTTTGATAGCACATACAAGGATGTGGGCTGGGTAAAGACCAGAGGATGTGTTGGTTAGGAATAGGTGTCATGCAATCATAACCATTTCCTTGCAATTTTCTGTTATTATGGGGATCAGTCCTTCTTGTCACTGCCGGGTCGGCTCGGGTCTGCTAGCGTCTGGGCTTTAGGCCACAGGTTCGTCCCATTGTCCAGCAGCCAGCAGTCCCTGGTGCCAAGTCTCCTTTTGGAGAGGGGGAATTAGAGCCAAGCCTTGCATGCAAGGGGCTATCTTCTTCCGCCTGTCGATGTCCCTCTATGCGGTGTTGTTGGAACACACTTGTCACTGCAGATCTAAAACTAAGGTTATTAATAACATATGTATATACAGGTTCTCATTGGAGTGCCGGCTGTTTGCTTGCTCTCATGTCCAGCGTTCAACCTAGATAGGAGTGAAATAACTCATCAAACAGATAGATATTAGTGCTCTTTGTAGGGCGCGGGCTGGTGTTCCACTCCCATGTCTCTGTCGGGGGGCGGGGGTGGATTGATACGTCCTTGGCCGTCTGGCTACGTTGCCGTCGTCTTCTTAGGTTGTAATTCTTATCAATCTTCCTCGTCTGGTCCCTGGGTCTAAGACAGCTGAAACATATTTACTTAGGTGTCTGCAGTGTGTGGGTTTATGTGGTATATGGGTGTCAGCTTGGCGGAAGGGGGTTGGCTATCGGCCCCTCTCCCACCCAACCCTGTGGCTGAACAGAATGTGCTTCGGTGTAGGATACTTGGTGTAAAGATCGACGTCGTAGCGTCCGATCCCGCTTATTAACGGGTTGATCTTATTACTCCATGACTTTCTGTACATATTTAGTGTCTGTTTACGTATTTGGTGGCTTATTGAGCTGACTTTAGCAATACTGCGTAGTTGGCGTATTGGCGTGTCGTAAGGGAGTCTGGTCGCTGCTCGTATGCATTTATTTTGTTTTAATTCCAGCTTATCCAGGTTCGTCATTGCAGTGAACCCCCACGCTGGGGCTGCGTACATGATTATTGGTCTGATTAGGGCCTTATAAATGTTTATGGCTACTTCCGTGTTAATACTGGACTTTTTGTTCAGTATAGGATATAGCTGGCTAAGTCGTATGTGTGCTTTTCTTTGGATATCATTGATGTGGTGTAGCATGGTGAGCTTTCTGTCTAGGACTACTCCTAGGTATTTGACTTTGTCATGCCACACTATATCTTCGTTGAAAAGCTTTAGCGGTTTTATGTTGACTGGTCTGTGTGTGCGTCTGTTCTTCTTAGTGAACAGCACGGCTTGGCACTTGTCAACATTGACCTTGATGCGCCATTTCGTTAGCCATAGCTCGAGAGTTCTTAGTGCTACTTGTAGCCTCTTACGAGCGCACGCTAGCTGTGGATGTTGAACTGTGATAGCGGTGTCATCAGCGTAGAGATGTGTGGTAGTGAGTTCTGTAGTAGGCATGTCGTTTGTATACAGGACGAAGAGGATTGGGCCGATAAGGGACCCTTGGGCTACGCCCGCTCTAAACCTGCGTGTACTTGACAGTGTGTTGTGTACGTCTACTTTGAACTCTCGGCCCTCCAGATAAGATTTTATAAGTCTTATATAGCCTGGTTGGAATTCGTGGTCTATTAGTTTCGCTAGTACGCCTTCGTGCCAGACTTTGTCTGTCAAATGCTTTCTGGATATCAAGGAAAACCGTTCCTGTGTCTTTTCGTTTGTTGAGACCTATGGTGGCTTGTTCTATGAATCGAGTGAGCAGTTGTGGGGCAGAATGTCCGTTCCTAAAGCCAAACTGCTCGTTGCGAATTATACCTTTTTCCTTGATATGCTCTATTAACCTTTTCAGTAGTATTTCCTCGAATACTTTACTGAGGCCGTCCAGAAGGCTGATGGGCCTGTAGTTGTTGGGATCTGACTTGTCTTTGCCTGGTTTTCCAAATACGAGGATCCTAGCCCTTTTCCATTGTTCAGGGTAATATTGGAGTCTGAACATTGCATTGAGGATGCTGGTAAGTAGTGTTAGGGGTTTGTGAGTTAATTTCTTAATTATAATATTGTGGATCTCGTCTGGGCCAGGCGCCTTCTTGGAGTTAAGATGACCTATAATCCACTTAATTTCGTGTATATTTGTCCTCTTAACCTCCGGCTTAGGTGCGTTTTCAAGGAATTCTGCTACCTTTGCTTCAGTTTGCCTGATGAAGGCTGGGTCAGATGGTATTTCGTTTGGAGTGAAAGCCCCCTCTATCGAGCCCGCTATGATTTCGGCTTTATCACGGTTCTCGAATACCGGGCCGTTAGGTCCCTTAATGGTAGGGATGCTGTGTGTTTCTCGCGTGAAGTGTCTCGCTAGGTTCCACACTGGCCTGGTGTTGGTGTCGAAATGTCTGAGGTGGTTGTTCCACTTTTCCGACCTGTATTCCAGTAGATGAGTTTGTATTTCCGTGTTTAGTTCGTTTTTCATCTCGCGGTCTTCGTCTCTGTGATGTCGAGCCCAGTTACGCCTGTGACTGTTACGCCTGCGTATTAACTCTTTTATGTGAGCTGGAATATCGAAAAGAGGGGATTCTTTGTGTTTGCTTAGCGGTATGCTCGCAGTTGTGGCTGTTTGAATTGCTTCTACTAGGGTTTTGACTGCTTCGTCAATTTGGGCTGTGCTGTATAATAGCATGCCTTCGCTTCCCTGTAGGAGTGTGTCTAGCTTGCGTTCGAATTTGCCCCAGTTGGCTGCTTTATAGTTGAGCTGGCGTCTGGGGTTTTTCTCATATTCCTCTGGGTTCGCATCTAGTGTAAATATCACTGGTTGGTGCCTCGACTCCAGGTCGTTCACTACCTTTATGCTATGCCTTTGAGGAATATGTCGCAATAGGGCTATGTCTAGTATGTCGGATACGTGATCGTTCGGTGCTAGGAACGTGGGCTCGCTGGGGGCTGTTACCACATAGTCCTGGGATAGCATGTGGTTATACAGCCTTGTGCCTGCTGGGTTTGGTTTCAGGCATCCCCAGGTGGCGTGTTTCGAGTTTAAGTCCCCTCCTGGCACTGTGTTTCGATTTAGCCCTAGTACTGTTTCTATGTCCTGAGTGTTTAGGCTTGTCGGTCTGGAGTATGCTGCTATAACATTTATAAGTGTTCCTTGCACTGGTAGGGCTATTCCGCATGCCTCCAGCGTGACCAGCTCTGGCATGTCTACCTCCATGTGCTTGATGTCCTTCCTTACCAGGACTGCCACTCCTCCAACTTTGTTAGCCTTACCACTTCTGTGCATTTTGTAGCCTCTTATGGTGAACTTCTTCCCCGGTGGGAGGAAGGTTTCTGTTAGGAGAGCTACGTGTATGGTGTTCGCGGCTAGGAAGGCTTCGAGTTCATATTTCCTAGACCTGACGCCCTGGCAGTTCCATATTAGAACTCGAAGCTCCTGCGTGTTATTATTATTATTATTATTATTATTATTATTATTATTATTATTATTATTATTATTATTATTATTATTATTATTATTATTATTATCTTCGTTGGGTTGTTCAGCTATCCGGGGTTAGGAGTTCGGAGATTTTATTAGCCAGGTCCCTTAGCCAGGGGTAGGGGAGTATGTTGGCCATCATAACCCCAGTGGTTATGGCTACGGAGAGGTTCAGGTTCGGAAAGAAGGTTTTCAGGATTTCTTCTATCCTTTCCCTGAACGCCTTTACTGCCATGTTCCCCGCTGGCTTTTGTGCCTGTATCTGTGTAGTTGGTGTGATTGGTGTGGCGAGAGGGGGGGCGAGGGGGGGTGGTGGTGCGGATGCCGTCTGACTATCGGCAGGTTCTCTGCGGGGGGTAGAGCTGGCCTGGGGCGGGCCCTCTAGCAGCTCGGGAGGTGCTGGCGTGGACTTAACCTGCCTTGCAAGGGGTTGGGCCTTCTTTTTATGATTATTATTTGAGGTCTTAGTTTGGACGGTGGTGGGGGCTGATTGGGCTGAGGGCCCGGGGTTGAGTTCACCCTTCGTCCGTATAGGTTTGAAATTTAATATGCCTCCGCCTGATGGGCGCTGGTTGTCTGAAGGACCTTGCTTTTGGCCCTTTGTGCCTGACGGGCCTGCGGGACCTCAAGGGTCCTTTTTACCTGAGGGGCTTGGGTTCTTTTTGCGTGAAAGGGTGGCCCCACCGTTGCATCGACTTTTATAACCTCGTGATGACCACTCGTCTCCCTACTCTCGGGTCATCCCTTCCACCTCAACATACAGTAGCTGGCGAATACAGACACTCGGTCGCAATCACTTGCCCACGCACTGATGTCATCAGTCATATGTCGTATAAGCGTGCCCAAGCGACTACAGATGACTATGCTGCATGCGTCACCGAGAAACCTACTTGTACATTTCATTCTTAGTTAAACATGGCCTCGATTGCAAAATACTATGCCAGCTCATCTGGCCCGAGTTACAAGCCACAGCATGACTATATGAAACCAACAAATCTCACTTATTACATACAAAATTCACTTAACCTATGATTAAATACAATAATATACGTGATACCTAATTATTACAGTCTAAATGATGAGAAACCGAATATAAAATCTCATGAATGGGGTTCATAATAATAATAATATAAATAATAATAATAATAATAATAATAATAATAATAATAATAATAATAATAATAATTATAATAATAATAATAATAATAATAATAATAATAAATACTGAATGGAATCTGTAACCCTGTTGTATGGTTACAATGTGTCGCTGATTACTTTGAAGAGCTCAAAACTTTTGATACTGTAATTGCAAATTCGTTTTTAGTTTTTGTTTTTAGTGTCTGTACTACTTAATTCTTTCTTTCGATAATTAATTGTATTGGTTCCAATTAATGTTGTGGTTAGCATTTTTCCTAACTCTGGTGTTATAATGGCGATTGTATATTACACATCATGTCACGAGTGTCATGACCATGATTGGAGAAGGTGTGTATGATGCACTGCCTGCTTGATCTGCATCCGATGGCTGCCATTGGATGCAGATCGAGCAGGCAGTGGTATGATGGCTATTGCCAAGTACGTGAGTTCCATAATGTCGGTGGGTACGTACGAATGGAGTTCCGCGTTAGTTCACCTATGAAAGTTCGGTATAAAGTGCACTTCGTTGTTCCAGATCATTTTAGGGACTCTAATTAGGGGATAATTAGAAGAACTAAGAGATGATCATTCAGGAACCACTCCAGGTAAAGTAAATTAAGATGATCTACGACTGAGGTTTTCTGTAGGTGTAATCATTTTCATCCTTCAGTTAGTCTGTACATCGAGCATTTGTTGGCAATTTGACGCCAAGATAGAGTGGAATATTTTTAAACGATAACTTGTAAATTTGTCTTAAAGAAAAATCACTGTATTCTCCCGTATTAAATGCTGAGAAGATTTATTCGGCAGGACTTGTCAGGTGCAGTTTAATTTAGTTTGTAGCTTTACAGGATCTAGTCTTTAGTATAGTGACTGATTAAGTGCATAACATCGACTAATATCTTTTAATGAAGGTATTGTCATACGCCAATTATTTGTATGTTAGTTTTAGGCTAATTGATGCTTCAAGAGGGAAACCTGTTAAAAAAAAAAAAAAAAAAGATAATGTTCATTTTACGAACTTCAGATCACCGTGGATTAGGATGGACTCTGTGTAATCATATAGCAATTTATAATAATCGACATTTAATTTATGGATAACTGTGCGAATGGCTGCGCGATTTGAGTCACGTAGCTGTCAACTTGCATTTGGGAGATCGTGAGTTCGAACACCACTGTCGGCAGCTCTGAAGATGGTTTTCCATGGTTTAACATTTTCATATCAGGCAAAAACTGTATCTCAGTTAAGGCCACGGTCTTTTCCTCTCCAATCCTAGCCCTTTCCTATTTCATCGTCGCCATTTAGACCTGTCTTTGTCGGTGCTATGTAAAAAAAAAAAAAAAAAGTTTGAACTTCTGCTGCGACTTGAGCTGGGTATTTTTCTTTTGTTTTTGGGGTTGACATGAATGCTGATCAGAAAGGAGGAGAAGGTGGTAAGGGAAACTGATAACTTAAGTGGTAGTATGTACATGCAGTTACATCAAATTGATACCGTATATATTTAGTTACTTTTAAATCAATCAGTGAATCATTGCTTGCAATTAGGACTATAATTTTTTTTGGTGAATCAGAACCTAATGGTATTGCTGTTTTGGTCATTCAGTTACCAAATTAGTGTAGAGTTAAACACCATCTACAGCACATTAATAATATTAATTATGTAATGCTCATTCAATGACGATTTGTATATCCTAGTTACAGTTGCCAGATGGTTAGATTTTTTGTGGACTGTTTAAAATAGTCTATCCATGTGTCTTTTGGAAGAAATATAAACTTCTTTCCAGAATATATATTGACTGAAATGATTCAGTTATAAACAGAGCAATTTTAAATTAAATTCTGTCAACCAGTTTGGTTGTTAAACTCCACATTTGAGTGAATTATGCTGCGATCTATTAAGTTAATCGTCAACATGATAGCACTTTTTTCTTGCTATGTAAAATGCACTGACATTAATAGGTTCCTGCTGTTTTGCTGAAATGTTTTACGTTGTCAGGGAGACTACTCAGTTGGAATAATCAAATGTTGGGGATCTTGTTCTTTCTTGGCATTTTGCGCACCTGTCTGGGATATGCAATAGAAGTTCCCCTGCTTTGCAGTCTGCTGAGAGCGTTATCAGTGCAAGGTTTAGTTTAGTCACGTGCATAGTGCTCAGTGTGTTGTTCCAATGCCATTTTCGTAACGTGTGTGTGTGTGTACATAATGCCTTCCTAAAGTACGTGAAGTATTGTGGAAAAAACACTGACTTGGTGCTGGGCGAGCGCTGGCCGCATTACGGCAAAGTGCTTGGCGGGAGACAGGCGAGCAACAGTGCCTGCATAGATAAAAGAATCTCCCTGTGGCACCAGTCACTTAAAACATATCTTGAATTTACACTTGAAGTAAGTTTATTCCTTTCAAATCCATACATTATGAATAAAATTTCAATCTTAGTCTGTTGTAAGTCTACAGCACCTAATAAAATTGTTTAGTGACTGTTACTGAAATTCTTACTTCGACATTCTAAATGTATGTTTTCCAAAACTTCATTTGTTCATATTGACTACTAGGTATAGCAATTCAGAAACCCTTGTTTACTGTGACAATCTAACCTACTTGTGTTAAATACAAGCATCATCAGTATGAGGTTTCCTCACTCTGTTATATACTTAACTCCCCTTCTACTTGGACTTAGCTCTAATTAATTGGGAAACCATAATTTTCTTTCTTATTTTTACAATTTGCTCTATGTTGCACTGACACGGATAGGTCTTATGGCGATGATGGAATAGGAAAGGCCTAGGAGTGGGAAGGAAGTGGCTGTGGCCTTACTTAAGATACAGCCCCAGTATTTGCCTGGTGTGAAAATGGGAAACCACAGAAAACCATCTTCAGGGCTGCCGACAGTGGGGTTTGAACCCATTTCCTGGATGTAAGCTCATAGATGCGCACCCCTAACCACACGGCCAACTCGCCTGGTACTATCCCGTTTAGAATATAGCTAAGGTATTTTCTAATTGTGACATCGGTGCAACGTAAAGCAAATAGCAAAAAAAAATGAAAAAATTGTGACATTCTCTAATATTAAAATGTTTGACATCTTTATCATTGTAACTACAACAGTTTGCTTTACGTTGCACCGACATAGAAAGGTCTTATGGCGACGATGGGATAGGAAAGACCTAGGAGTGGGAAGGAAGTGACTTTGGACTTAGCACCCAAAATTTGCCTGGGGTGAAAAAGGGAGACCATGGTATATCATTTTAAGTGCTGCTGACAGAGGGTTCGAACCCACTATCTCCCAGATGTGAGCTGACAGTTACGTGACCCAAACTGCATAGCCGCTCACTCACTCATGTGTAATAATACAAGTAAAAGAAGTTCATTACACTTGCAGTGCAAATAGATATGTTATAAAAGTATTGCAGAAAATTGTACTCTGGTGATGCAATGGACTCTGTACTGGTGTCCAAATCATACTAATTTTTTTTTTTTCTATTTGTTTTACGTCGCACCGGCAAAGATAGGTCTTATGGCGATGATGGGAGAGGAAAGACCTAGGAATGGGAAGGAAGCGGCTGTGGCATTAAGGTACAGCCTTAATTTGCCTGGTGTGAAACGGGAAACCACGGAAAATCATATTCAGGTCTGCCGACAGTGGGGTTCAAACCCACTATCTCCCGGATGTGATCATACTATTCTAGGCCGGGCTGAGTAGCTCAGGTGGTAGAATGCTGGCCCTCTGAATCCAACTTGGCAGGTTCGACCCAGGCTCAGTCTGGTAGTATTTGAAGATGCTCAAATATTTTGGCCTCGTGTTGTTAGATTTATGGCCATGTAAACACTCCTGTGGGACACTATTCCGACACCCCGGTATCTCCGAAAACAGAAAAGGTAGTCAATGATACATGAGACCATTATTGTTGTTATTATTTTTTCTTTCTTCGTTATGCCCAACTAAGGGGCGCGATTGAACTTATGTTGTTCCCTTTTTCTTCGCCCAAAATCTCTTTATTATCTCGCTGTGGCTTTTCTAGCGATCTTTTGACCCAGTTTTCTTGGTGGTAGTGCTTGGATGATGTTTAAAGTGGTGATTATTGACTAATTTTCTGAACTTAGATCTGTCTAACACAATGTCATCTGTGATGCCTATTTCCTGAAGATTTTTCCAACTTCGAGCAGCCAGTTGTTTTTTTACTTTCATTGTTAAGGCTAATGTCGGTGCAGAACGTATCTCCTTGGGAGTCTCCAGTTCCTTTCCTTCCTACAAAGCAGAGTTTTGCCCCTTCCAAAAAGCAGTCATCACTAACTATATCTAGTATAATTATGCGTTTTCCGGGACTAGATGATGTTCTAAAGCCCCCTCTCCATCCAAAAGCCTCCTGTAAATAACCACGATAGTAGTCTTAGTTTGAGGAATTAAATTCAATGCTTCTATTAAGTTTTCTTGCCAGGCATGTTTAACCATGTGATTTTGACCGTACAAAGTCTCATCTGTGTAAAACACTTTATACCCACTTTCTCTGAGTCATCGTATTTTTCTTAAAAATGTATGCCGTGAAGCAGCAACAGGCACTGATTCCATAAGGACAGGCTATTTTTATTGTTTAAACCTAAAACCTGTGCATTTAATCAGTTGACGAAGCTTTGTACATGACATAATTGGGAAGTCCAGCTAATGTTTTTCAAGTTTATTTATCCTTCCCAGTTTTCTAATACTTGGAAACAGATTATCCAGAAAGAACTCGTGAATACACCTGCGAATTACTCCAATTGTGAAATAATCCACTTGCATACTCGGCCGCCGCTTGATATCGTCTTCCTTTTAGACGGGGTCTATAAATCAGTACACAAATTTTTCGCATTTTCCGCTTTAAGTTTCTGCACTGATTGGAGCGAAATACCAAGACAATCTGCCCCTCGTTGGCACACACGATATCGGTTTTTACATAGCCTTTCTCCCTCTAGCATGAAAAAGCAAATTGCATTTACTATCATACGTATTTCACCTTCCGTAAAACATGACCTTGGAGGCATTTTTAATTTAGACAGAGCAATACAGCCTGACACTGAAAGCCCAGATGAATGCAAATAACTACACCACAAATAAGTCTGGAAATACCATGATTCACCTATTTGTCATCTTATCGTGAAAGGGAGCTCACGCAACGAGGTTTGCCTGCTTACTGGACAGCCCTTTGCTCAAGCTGCTAGACACGCCTGAGTGCATATTGCTTGCTCGCTTTCAAATAAAAATCTGTATAAAATACGGAAATCTTTGTACGTTTTCGGTATACAGCGATTTGAAACAAAAAACTTCAGACTTTTGTGATGAACTCATTCTCGATTTTGGAAGACCACAATACCAGTATAGTTCGTCCGCTATTGGTCATTATAAATTTTACAGCTAACTCATTCCTGGTTGCCAGCGTTTTGCCCCAGTGTGCTAAGTTGGGCTCATTAGTTGGTAGATAGCACACCTACCAAGATGCATGGCTAGTGCATACCGTGGAGGTCACTGCGTAGGCTACTTGGAGCCACCGGCAGTGCCAATGCATTATGGGAGACTCTGTCTAATTTTCAAAAATTGATGCCTGTCTGGCCATCAGAAGACCACCCAGATCAAACAGACAACCTTTCACAAAAACAAAAACATTTTTGCTGAAATGTGTAAAGTAATTAAACTTCAGAAATATATTTATAATAGTACATTCCATAATTCACCTAAATTTCATGAAAATTGTACAGTGCGTTTTCATATAATGGTACTACAAAGTTGTTTACAAGAAATGGGTAAGAAAATAGGTAATTTTTGCATTCTGCATAATATAACTTTCACAAGGAACATAATAAAAATATGCAAATACGACCACCGAACGTAGAATAAAACAAGCTTTACGATGGTGTGATTATATTTTAGATTGGAGGGCTGATTCAAATGTTATTAGCATTTAAACTCGACCACACATACTTTCTTCGCCGACAGTAGATTCAGAATTCTTTTGGTCAATCTCTGATTACTCATTCTGAGTATGTGTCTGGAAAATTTCAAACGACTTTTCTTAAATGTGTCGGAGATTTTCTCTGAGTGTTGGTACAGGTCATGAGATTTCCTTATCCAAATTCCCCCTGTACAGACTGGTCCAAAAATTTTTCCTTAAGATGTTTTTTCTTGCTTTTCTACATCTTTAATCAATGATCTGCCCCCAATAATCATTGTTTCAGATGCATATAGTGCTTCAGGCTTGATTACAGTGTTTTTGCTTCATGATTGAGTCCTGAAGGTTGGATGACGTGTAACGTATCCACAAAGACGCATACGAGATGCTGTCAGTTGGTGCAATTAATTTTATTCTCATATATTCACAAATTAACACACACATAACCAATCACAGTATCAAAATACTTCACTTCGGGAATATCAATAAAGCCGTCATTATTAAAAACTGTCAACACTTCAATATGGAGGTTACAACTTTGAAACACAGTTGAAAACAGATGACTGCGTATTTCAATATGGAGATTGCAAATATTGCATGTCAGCTGGGGATATATACTTGCTACACCATAAATCTACTAAACAACAACTAACTTTTACCGTCAAGATCGTCCCCTTGTATATGTGCCTGGCCAGGCTCCATAAAGTTACATTACAAAATATAACTTCGCGGAAATTCGAGAGTGCGTAATACACAGTTTACAGTGGATGGAATATTCCCAATCGTTCTCGTGCCTATTACCATTCTGGAAGTTACAGTGTGTTTCACAATTATGGATTACAGTTTATATATACAGGTAAGAATAAATTATAATATTAATATACAGGTATTTACATTAACTGTACTGATATAAATGTCTATGTATAGCACATGTTTTATGACATAACCTCACACACAATACAATCATTCAACTATGTAAATAATAATAATAATAATAATAATAATAATAAATGGATGTAGTCACTTCATAGCCATACATACAAGTAGTAGTAGTAATAATAATAATAATAATAATAATAATAATAATAATAATAATAATAATAATAATAATAATAATAATAAAATTGATAATAATAACCACGATTGTAAAATAATAATAATTCGAGCTCGATATCTGCATTAGTTACCCATGGGTGAGAGAATATTGTTTTCAAGTTATACCTATTCATTGCACTTGCGTCAGTATCCCCCCTATAACTTGAAACAATTTCCATACTTTGTCACAATCGTCGATTTTGCCTTGGACGTAGATTTCTTCCTTGATGTCTCTGGATGTGCTCTTCTCCTCTTGACCAGCATGTACCATGTCGGGGATCGGGGTTGCCTCGCTGCCAGCCTCTTCTTCGATGATATTCGATGTGTTCTCACGATGACCAAAATATGCTGCGTCATTAGTCGCCTCTCCTCCAGGCCTTACTCTGTATGCGCAACGGTTGGGTGACTCGCCGCAACTCCGATGCATGGACCTTGACTGGAGGGTTGGTCTTCTGTATGTAGACCCCATGGCCCAGCTGTTTATCTACCTCGATGGGACCAATCTATTTAGGTGCAAGACCTGCGTGAAACCCTCCAATCTTATTACTGACTTGGTGGTTACGTCGCAGTACTTGTTGGCCTAGTTGGAAGATCTGGGTCTCTTCGACATCTTTGGGCCTTGGCCTGGGCAAGGGATCTCTTTTCGGCCAAAACTTGCTTCTCCTTGATATTCTGCTGCTGCCACTCCGCCAGGGAAACAGCTGCATCATCTTGGCCCGAAGTGAGTGGTGGATGAATCTCCCAATCCCCGGTGCCGTACAGCTGTCGACCAAGAAACAGCTCTGCCGGTGACACGGTTGATGCGTCGTCGCAGGGCAAAGTGTGACTGCAGTATCTGACTGTCCCACAGTCGATGTTCTATGTCTATTAGGTGGACTCGTAGCATCCTTTTCAGCTCCTGGCTCCGTCGTTCCATTTGATTTGCCCTTGGGTTGTAGATAGGGGTGGTCCAGTACTTAACACCCCACTCGGTCATCATTTGCTGCCATTTCCTCGACATCAACTGATTCCCGTTGTCTGACAGAATGCACCGTGGATAACCATAGCGGCTGAATACCTCCTTTAGTAGCAGGCTGGTAATGTGTCCCGTCGTGGCTTCAGGTATCGGAAAGGCCTCAGTCCATCTTGTGAAGAGGTCAGCGATTACTAGGAGTCCTGTTTTACCCCGTGGTGTTCTAGGGTAAGGACCCATTAAGTCCAGGACAATGACCTCCCATGGGCGTTGTGGCCGTCTTCCTCGTTGGCTGGAATCTGCTTTCCTGTTCCTCGCCTTAGTGCAGGCACAGATGTAGCACCCCTTCACGTAGTCCAGGATGTCTTTTCGCATGTTGACCCAGAAGAACCTTTGTCGGATGGACTGATATGTCTCTTAGCCTCCTGGATGTCCGGCTTCCGTGCTGTCGTGGATCTTTTTGAGGACATCCGTTGCGTGCTGTCTGGGGATCAGCACTACTACAGGTGTGTCGGAGAGGTGCGACCTGTACATCAAGAGTCTTCTGTCAAACCGGAAGTTCTTGTAGCACATCTTGAATTCTCTCAGGACAAGTCGCATATCGGTGTTCAGTCTCCTAATCCACTGCGTTATGGTCCTACAGGACTTGTCTTGTTCCTGCCACTGTTTGATCACTTCCGGATCAAATTCCTTCTTGATGGTCGTAAGGACAGGTTCCTTAGGCTCACTCGAATTTCTGTGGCAACTCCCTCTCGACAGTGGTGTTCCTAGCTTCAGGTTCCATCGCCGGGTGATTAGATAAGCTGTCTGCTCCTATGTTCGTCGGTCCTGGGATGTGACCCACATCGAAATCAAATTCTGCGATTAACAGGGCCCATCGCATCAATTTAGAGTTGGAGCCACATACAGCGTGTTCCATTTGAGAGCGGCGTTATCGGTGTAGAGCTGAAACTTCCTTCCCTCCAAGTAGCTTCTGAATTTGCCCATGGCCCACACCACACCTAAGGCTTCCTTCTCGGCAGTGCAGTAGCGTTGTTCAGTGGGAGATAGTTTCCTGCTGGCATACTCGATGTCCCTTCCGCCGTCACTCCTCTCCTGTAATAACACTGCTCCTAAGCCAGAGTCGCTGGCATCCGTCTGCAGGCACATCTACTGTTCTGGGTCGGGTTGGGCTAGACCGGGAGCGTTGTATATCGCAGCCTTAACCTTTTAAGTGCTGAGTTACCAGTTGACTGTTTGGTACCTCAGTGCTGAGTTCATTCATATGTGAAAAGTTTTGTAGAAGCTTCAATTTTTAACTTATCAGTGGGGTGATTAGCTTAAAATGTTTATAAATGTTGGTTCTTTATAAATCTAAATGCAAAAGGAAAATCCTACACTTATGTTCAATGTTATTTGGGAGGAAACAAAATTACACTTACGTGCCCATGAATGCATTATCTTTATACAAAGTAAGGAGCCCAAAATAATATTATTTCCCAAAATCTTTAGGCAACTAATACATGTAACTTCTTAGAAGTATATAAGTTGATATTTTAAAATACTTTCTAAACCTGGAATGTGGTGATAGTTAAATGTTTTCTACTGGTTGTTTGTAATGCCGATTTGTTCAACTATCTGCACCAACTCCGCTGGCACAAAAGTTCTTAAAAATTCAATGATTTTTGGGTTGTCATCATACATTACTTGGCTTTCAGAGCCTGTCACAGTAACTTGAAAGTCTGGTGAAGAAAAGTAATCCATCCGCCACGAAGATAGTGATAAAATAGCTTTTCTTCTTTCGTTTAGGAGGAGGCTCTCTTTCTCTCTCATATACAATGTTTTCGGCACTCTCTATCACTCTCGCTTTCAAAATCGCTTAACAATTTATTAAAATCATCTCCATCCATTATCACTTTCCACTGTGGTTAATAACTGAAAGATTCTCTGATCCGAAATAACATCGCTGCAAGAGCAACTAGATTGTTGTTCCGCCATGTTTGTTTACATCACAGATGAACTCCACAGACGTCTACAAAAAGCTCTGTAAGTTACTTCCCAAAGCTATAATCTCTGATCAGTTAGTTCTACATAATGCCCAACAGATGGTAGAACATGTCAGAGATCAAATTGGCACTCGAAAGTGAACCGGGAAACTAAAAAAAAAATTAAAATTCTCGCGCACCGTCTACAGACGGGTGTAGCAGTGCTGGATTGGCCGCGTCAGCCCGCCTATAGGCGGGCGTAGCACTCATCGGGTTAATGCCTTGGAATGCTGCCTTTTCCTTGCCGGTCCATCAGAACAGGCAGTTGTTATGGAGTAGATTGGTGAGTGGTATTGCCTTTTCTTCAAAGTGCGGCACGAAGCTGCTATACCATCCACACAAGCCAAGGAACTGATGTACTTGTCGCTTGGTCCACGGGCGTTCAGCTTCTTTGATAGCTTGATTCTTCTCCGGTTGCCTTCAGAGAGTAGTACATGGCCAAGATATTCTACACGGGACTGGGCGAAGTTGCACTTCTCCAGTTGGCAAGTCAGTCCATGAATTTTCAGTCGTTCCAGCACTTTCTTCAGATGTACAAGGCATTCTTGAAAATTCCTGCTGTGAATTAAAATGTCTCCAACATATCGTGATAATACCTTATCCATCAGTCGCATGAAGGTGGCAGGAGCATCCTTCAACCCGAAGGGCATTACTACAAACTGGTACAATACTCTTGGTGCCATGAAAGCGGTCAGTGGTCTAGAACTTTCCTCGACCTCCGCTTGCCAGTATCCGGAGTTGAGATCCAGCGTGCTGAAAATCCTAGACCCACTTGTTTCAGCAAGTCTTTGAGGTCAGGCATGGGGTAGGCATCACTAACTGTCTTCTCGTTCAACCTGCAGGAGTCCACACTCAGTCGATACTCCCCATTCTTCTTATTCTTCTTATTCTTATTCTTCTGTAGGACTATAGTGAAGCCCAACAGAATGGAGAGGGTTCGATGAGACCTTGCCCTTCAGTCTCTTGAATCTTCTGGATGACAAAGTTGCGTTTATCCGGGTTGATTGGATATGGACGTTGCTTGATAGGTGAGGAAGAGCTATATTCAGTGGTGTGCGTTACCGTGGTAGTCCATCCTATTTTATTGGTGATGACTTCCGTAAGGTCCTTTAAGGTGTGTCAGCTCCTCTTCTTCACTCAGTCGAAGATGTGTTAACTAGACATCTCCCAGGTTTACGTCAACTTCCGTATTCTTGTGAGTCAGGAAATTTCCATAGTCAGGCGACCTCCAGACGTCTGTCTTTTCCCAGAAAGACTTCATGAACTGCATAGTCTAGGACAGGGCCTATCTCAAACGCCCAAAATCTCACGCGTGCAAACTGCGGTGCAGAGTTCCTGTGCACAGTGCATCTGTCCCACTCGGCTTGGACCAACGCTTCGTCTCTGGGCTACTCGGCTCAACTTGGCTGATTTGGAGCACTATGGAGCAAGTGAGGAAGAGGGAGACAGGCGGAGTAAACGAGACAGGCGTGGGGAAAGAGAGAGAGAGAGAGAGAGAGAGAGAGAGAGAGCGCTATTGCTCCAAATCGAGGAGTGGGGGTCTGCACTCCGGTCAACCAAGCAAAGTCGTCTTTTGCACAGTGCATGCACCCTGAGAGACTCTGGTGTAAGATGACCTTGTATTCCACCAGAAAGTCATGACCTAATATGTCAGGTATCGGCTTCTGAATCTTTGCAACATCAATTACAATAGGCATGTTCATGCATTTAGCAGTTAGGTTAGTCTGTCCTTGGATGGAGTAGGTTACCCCGTCCACTGCTCCTACTACCCTTCCGAGGTGGTGAGACTTCATAGGCAGTAGTAATCTGGTGACTGTCCCGTTGACAAATGAATGGCTTGCTTGGCTGTCGAGTATGGCTAAAAAATTCTCGTTACCAATCCTTAAGGTGATAGCTGGGCGGGGTTGGCCTATTCTACTCACTTTCTGAGCAATCCCTCTCTTACTTGACCAGGGTTGCTTATCTGTCAGGTCTTGAAGCGCATTCCTGTTCCCGGTCCCGTCCCCCTCAATCCAGAATGGGCCGGACCTAGTTTTACGACATCAAGGCCGGGCACTTGTTCTTCAGGTGTCCCTCTCTTCCACACTGGTAGCACTTCCTAACTGTGCTTTACTCATGTGTTCCTCCTCCAGCTGGGCGATGATTCTGCGCAGATCATCAAAGGATCTGGGTTGTGATACTTTCACTAGGGGCCGAATCTTAACCTGGAATAGCTCTGTGATATTCTGGTTCCACGGTGTAGGGGGCAACATGTCCGCCTGTCCCCCGGCGGTCCCAGGTTCTATTTCCGGCCGGGTCTGGGGTTTTTAATTGTAAATGATTAATATCCCTGGCCTGGGGATTTGGTGTTTGTGTCGTCCTTAGCGTTCCTTTCCTCACATTCAACACTTTATACTTCCGCAATTTCCAAATACACACAGGTTCCTAATGTATGGTGCAAGTATGGGCAAAAGATTTTTCTAGGTCGATGCCCCAAACAACTGGCTTTAAAAAAAAAAAAGCTCTGTGATATCTGGTAAGATCTCGTTTTCGCTCCCTTCCGGATGCAGACGCTTGAAGAGTTGGTACTTCTGTAGGACGAAGGCGCTAGCTCTCATGCCATTGGGTTGTGCCTCATTCAGTAGCTTCCTTTTCACGGAGCTCTTCACCCCTTTGGAATTAAACCTAGCGAGGAATTCCCTCTCGAAGTCCGTCCAGTTTAGATTTAATCCCTTCAAGTTGTTCCACCAAGTAGCGGCTTGCCCCTTTAATCGTAGTGTGATGAGTTGCACAAAGATGTCCTCTGTCAAATTAGTCCTTCCTAATAGGTTGACCGATCCCTCGACGAAGTTAGTCGGGTTCTCCTCCAGTCGCCCGTGGAATTCCAGAAGACTCTATGATCACCTTCGGGTCTAGGTGTCCTGTATTGCCGGTTAGGTTTGAGGTTAGAGGTGTGGGGGTGTGTCCTGTTTGAGTCAATCTATTTTCTACTGCATGAAGGATGCTTTCCCTTATATTCTGCAAATCTCCCTTAATGGTCGGAATCCAGTTTTCTATCCTTCCTTCGACGGTAGAAATACGGCTCCCAAGATTTCCCTCGATGGCAGATATGTGGCTTTCAAAATTTCCCCCGATGTTGGAAATCCTCCCCTCAACCTGTTGTTTTATGCCTGAAACCTGGATATCAACCCCCTCCTTGAGGTCTAAGATACCCCCTTCCAGCTGGCTTACTGTACTATCGATCTGGTCAAGCTGTTCCAGTTTTGACCTGATGTCCGATATCTGCTGCGTTAATCGATTGGTGACAACGCTAATTTGCGGTGAAATTTTGTCATTTACGGTTGCAATTTTCGATTCTAGGCCCTGTTCGACTTTGTAAACCTGCGGATACACTTGTGATATTTGTCCAGTTAAAACCGGGTTAGCTTGAGAAATTTCTTCTGAAACTTTGCCTGAAAGTTTGTCATTTACGACTGAAATTCGGTCTGAAAGTTTGTCTTTTAGTGCCTGCATCATGGCCATTAAGTTAGAGCACATTTCGGTTATATTTACCTCACCTTTCAATGTTTCGCCGGCATCTTCGCTAACTTCGATGTAAAACATTTCTGGATCTTCTCCCTTCTCTACGAGATCTTCCTGTAGTCGCGCCTATAGCGATTTCTTTTTCCCGTTCGTCGGGAGGTCCCTCTTGGTAATTTCGTCTTTGAGCTGTTTGAGTGACATATTCTCTAATACGACTTGCATTTTGAACTAGTACACTCGTATTCACTCTTAAATTTTTACATCCACGTCACGGTCGCCAGTTAACGTATCCACAAATACACACACGAGATGCTGTCAGTTGGTACAATTAATTTTATTCACATATATTCACAAATTAACACACACATAACCTTAATCACAGTATCAAAACACTTCACTTCGAGAATATCAACAAAGTTACATGTAATTAATCTCATAATGGAACCGTATTGAAGATTACATATTAAAATTATAAAATTCTTTTATTTACAACCATTCAATACATTACAATACACTCATTGAATTATAGTATAATCATGAAGAGCCTTAAATAATGGGACATGTTTCGTTCAGCATAGCGAACATCATCAGGTATTAATGCACAAAGACTAGGTCAGGGCCCTGAGCTTAAAAATGATGAAAATAGTGTCCTCATATCATAAGAGTAACTATGTCGTAATAAAAAATAGTGATAACTATCAACACAATATAACATTAGACTTGAGATTGTAACAAAATATGTGCAAGTTAAAAATGACTATTTGTTGTGGAATGCATTCACGATGGCAAACAGTGAAATTAAAACAATCATGGGGTTGTTAAAGTATGACAATAGACATTGTGGACATTAAAATATACATCGATGCATGAAGCGTGGATTAATTATTGTGAGGATGGAATTCCTTTGAATTACGTAGAAACAAGAGTTAAAATAGAGTTCAATGAATTATCGCGAGTCCAAGTTTTTATTACGACAGGGGTACTCTTTTGATATGAGGACACTATTTTGATCATTTTTATGCTCAGGGCCCTGACCTAATCTTTGTGCATTAATGGCTGATGTTGTTCGCTGTGCTGAACAAAACATGTCCCATTATTTAAGACACTTCATGATTATACTATAATTCAGTGAGTGTATTGTAATGTATTGAATAGGTGATTGTAAATAAATAAATTTTATAATTTTAAAATATCAACAAAGCTGCCATTATTAAAAACAACTGCCAACACTTCAATATGGACGTTACAACTTTGAAACAGAGTTGAAAACAGATGACTGCTTATTTCAATATGGAGAGCATATCAGCTGGGGATATATACTTGCTACACCATAACTCTACTAAACAACTAACTTTTACCTTATATATGTGCCTGGCCAGGCTCTAGAAAGTTACATTACAAAATATATCTTCATGAAAATTCGAGAGTGTGTAATACGCAGTTTACAATGGATTGAATATTCTCAATCATTCTCGTGCTTATTACCATTCTGGAAGTTGCATTGTGTTTCACAATTATGGATTACAATTTATATATACAGGTAAGAATAAATTATAATATTAATTTACAGGTATTTACATTAATTGAACTGATATAAATGTCTTATGTTCAACACGTTTCATGACATAACCTCACACACAATATGATCATTCAATAATAATAATAATAATAATAATAATAATAAATGGATGTACATCACTTCATAGCCATACATACAAGTAATAATAATAAATTAATAATAATATAATTCGAGCACAATATCTGCATTAGTTACCCATGATGAGAGAATATTGTTTTTAAGTTATACCTGTTCATTGCACTTGCGTCACTTCTCCCAGGTATATGAATTTAGATATTTGGGATATTTTGCCACATTGGTTTTTCATTTGTTGTCCATCTAGGTACCAAAGGGATCCTTCCATGTAGTGAGTTTTCTGGTGGAGTCCTGTTCTGGATGCAATTTCAGGGAGTTTTCAATGGATGCAATCTCTTGCTGTCTGTTATTGGATAACACTGCTAAGTCATCAGTGAAGGCCAAACACTGTAAATTAATTTTGTTTTCATGTAATCTGCCAAGGGTTATTCCTTTAACTTCTTTCTTTGCTAGTTGCTTTATGTCGCACTGACACAGATAGGTCTTATGGCAACGATGGGACAGGAAAGGGCTAGGAGTGGGAAGGAAGCGGCCGTGGCCTTAATTAAGGTACATCCCCAGCATTTGCCTGGTGTGAAAATGGGAAACCACGGAAAACCATCTTCAGGGCTGCCGACAGTGGGGTTCGAACCTACTATCTCTCGAATACTGGATACTGGCTGCACTTAAGCGACTGCAGCTATCGAGCTCGGTTTAACTTCGTTTTCCAAGTCCTAATCACTTTTTCCAAAACAAGATTAAATAATAAAGGGGACAACCCATCTCCTTGTTGGACTCCTGTTTATCAAGTGGTTCAGACAGTTCCCTTAAGAATTTAACCTTGGAAATGATGCCTGTTAGTGTTTGCATGATTAATTCTCTTGTTATCCTATCTACTTTGAATTCTTCCAGTACACGGAAAAGTGTTGACCTATCTATAGAATCAGAGGCTATGCCTTTTTGAAGTCCACAAAAGTAATCACCGTTTGCCTGCTTTTACGAATTTGTTGGATGGTCTTGAGGTTAAGAATCTGTTCTGTGCATGACCTGCCTTTTCTAAACCCTGCCTGTTATTCTCCAATCGCCGGGCTGAGTGGCTCAGACGGTAAAGGCGCTGGCCTTCTAACCCCAACTTGGCACCTTCGATCCTGGCTCAGTCCGGTGGTATTTGAAGGTGCTCAAATATGACAGCCCCGTGTCGGTAGATTTACTGGCACGTAAAAGAACTCCTGCGGGACTAAATTCCGGCACCTCGGCGTCTCCGAAGACCTTAAAAAGTAGTTGGTGGGACGTAAAACAAATAACATTAAAAAATAAAATTATTATTATTCTCCAATCAGATGATCTGTTTGCATTTCAGGTTTCTTGAGTAGGAGTTTTGAAAGAATTTGATAGGTGACTGCTAGAAGGGAAATACCTCTGTAGTTATTTATGTCGGTTTTATCCCCTTTCTTATATAAGGGGTGAATTATTGCACACTTCAAGTCTTCAGGAATTGTTTCACTGGTCCAGATATCTGTAAGAATTTTATGGATTTTGTGAGCGAGGTTTCTGCTACCTAGTTTCCACATTTCGGCAATTACCGAGCTCGATAGCTGCAGTCGCTTAAGTGCGGCTAGTATCCAGTATTCGGGAGATAGTAGGTTCGAACCCCACTGTCGGCAGCCCTGAAAATTGTTTTCTGTGGTTTCCCATTTTCACACCAGGCAAATGCTGTGGCTGTACCTTAATTAAGGCCACGGCCGCTTCCTTCCCACTCCTAGCCCTTTCCCGTCCCATAGTCGCTATAAGACCTATCTGTGTCGGTGCGACGTAAAGCAAATAGCAAAAAAAATAATAATAAATCGGCAATTATACCGTCTTCCGCTAGAGCTTTCTTGTTTTTTAACTCGTGTATTATTTGTTCAACTTCTTCTACTGGTGGAGGCTCTGAATCTGGATTTGGTTCTGATGTTTCAGAAGTGAGTTGGTCAGTAGGAGGTTTGCAATTTAGAAGGTCTTTGAAATGATCTGCCAGAAGTTTACAGTTTTCTTCATTATTTGTTTCTGAAGTCCCATCTGGTCGTTTAAAACATAGAATGTGTGCTCTATAACTTGTCAGTTCTTCTTTAAAGGTTCTGTAAAAGTTCCTAGTATTGTTTTTCTTGAACTCTTGCTCAATTTCTGCCAGTCTGATCTGACCATAGTGACATATTTTGGAATCTTATAATCTTTGATGTCTCCGTCTAGATTTTAATGAAGGCATGCCACTTCTGTGGTTTTTTCTGTGAATTCCAGTCTTGCCATGCTTTCATGTGAAGTTCTAAAGCTTTATTACAGGTATCGTTCCACCATTGATGTTTAAGTTTCCTCAGTGGGATGTTAGTGCACTTCGCTGCTTTTACAAGTTTGTCAGCCGGGCTGAGTGGCTCAGACGGTTAAGGCGCTGGCCTTCTAACCCTAACTTGGCAGGTTCGATCCTGGCTTAGTCCGATGGAATTTGAAGGTGCTCGAATATTTCAGCCTCGTGTCTGTAGATTCACTGGCACGTAAACGAACTCCTGCGGGACTAAATTCTGGCACCCCGGAGTCTCTGAAAACCGTAAAAGTAGTTGGTGGGACGTAAAGCAAATAACATAATTATTAAATTGTAAGTGGAAGTAGTAGAAGTATTGTAAAGAAAGGATTAGAATTAAATAAATTCATAGATATATATGTACCAAATAATGTAATGGGAATTGGCTGAGAAGTGATATTATGGATGTGGAAATTTCCTTGCGGAACTGGAGTGTTTACCATAGAGGCAAGTTAGGAACTATAGGAGGGATAGTATTTATACTGGTGAAAGAAGAATTTGAAGCTACCAAAAAAAAAAGTAGAAGAAAGGATGAGAAACATGAAATTCTAGGTGTCAGACTCTATCTCTGAAGAAAATACATAATCCGATGTTTTTGGTGTGTACAGACCTGGCAAGGCTGGCACTGATGTAGCATTAATTGATAAAATAATCAGCTATATGTGGAACGACACAGAAAGGACTTTTAGTGTACAGGGTAATCTGAACTTGCCAAACGTTAAATGGGAAGGGAATGCAAATGATAGGAAGCATGACCAACAAATGGTGAATATGTTGTTATGGGAAGGACAGCTGAATCAGAAAGTAACTGTGGCAGCTGGTGCACAAAATCAGTTGTGTGCTGTAACGCACCCCCACTCCAAAAAATAAAAATATTTAGAAACATACCAGTATGTGGTTTTCAAGAGGCTCTCCACTGAGTTTTCCACACTGAACAAACACGCAAACAACCCCAACACATATACACACTCCTCATAAAAATCTATAAAACTATATAATTAAACACACAATAACACATGCAATGGCAAAATATTCACAATCTCAAACACTTGGTGTGAACGCGCAAAAACAGAACTTCCCAATGTTACCAACATCATTGAAATAAAACCAGCAGCGTTGTAATGCAAAATTATATGTTATGTTTTTATAGTGTCTTTTATAAACTAGACATATTGATTAAAGAAAATCACAATATCATGTCCTTATTTTGACAACATAAAAAGTACAATTTTTATAGTTCATCGATTTACAAATGTGACTATGGAATAGGCAAGTTGGTAGTATTCTATCCTCTTTGGTATTAAAAGACCTGGCGCGAACAGCTCTATAGTATTTCGTTTTCCAGTTTGCTTTGAGCGATCCTCTCTTAAATACTACCGCTGAGTCAAGAGGGTGCCAGCTGCCACTTTCTCATATCGTTCGTAATGCAAGTGCTGCCTGTCTGTGGTCGAACGAAGAATTGCTGTGAAATGATGTCTTGGCTGTTGTTTCCACAGCCTGTCGGAACCGATCGGAACACATTCTCTTTGTATCGGAAAAGTTCGGCACGCATGCGCAAAAGGCAGAGTTCCTGGTTTCTGTGAGCTGTGATCGCACAGCACCCGGCGTGGAGCGCACCAGTAGTTCCTTGTGAGGGGAGTTGAGTAATGTCCTATTCTTTGGCTGACGTCTTTTTCAATGCACTGTACAGTACAGTATTTGATTGTAGATAATATTTTTAAACTAATCTAATTTTCCCAATAGGCAATGTGCTGCAGCACTTCAGCACATAAGGTACGGCCGCCCCTGGAAAGTGATGGAACCGACTAGAGGGAAAAATATTCTAAATGTGGTGCTGATAAAACCAGATGAGCTCTATGGGGAAACAGAAGCGGTAAATGTTATAAGTGATCACGAAGCTGTCTTTGTCATAGTTAAAAATAAATGTGTGAGAAGAAATGTTGTAAAAGTCGGACTTATAGGCAATACCATATGGCTGATAAAAGAGGAGTGGGGAAGTTTTTAAAAAGCAATTATGATCAGTGGAAAATGGTAAATAAAAATGTAAACAGCCTATGGGATGCTTTTAAAGCAATTGTTAAGTGCAAAAACAGGTATGCATCTTTAAAAGTGATAAGGTTTAGTAAGAACCCATTATATTATAACAGGGAAATCATGAGATTAAGAAGGAAGTGCAGATTAGAAAGAAATAGATTTATGAATGGTTGCGGGAGTAACGAGAGATTGAAGGAGTTCACTCGGAAACTGAATTCAGTGAAAAAAATCAGCTAAGGATAACATTATGGTAAAAGTAATTGGCAGGCATATGAATTTTAGGGAGCAGTGGAAGAATATGTATAGATACTTTAAGGGAGAACAAGGGTCCAGGAAAGACATTCCAGGGATCATTAATGAACAAGGGGAGTGTATATGTGAGGACTTACAGAAGACAGAATTATTCAGTCAGCACTATGTAAATGTAGTTGGATATAAAGATAATGTCCAGATAGAGGAGGTGACTAACACGGGCAAAATACAGAAATTTATTATAATTTATTATAAATTTATTATAAGAAAGACATTTATAAAAATATACATGCTGGGCTGAGTGGTGTAGCCTTCTGAACCCAGCTTGGCAGGTTCGATCCTGGCTCAGTCCGGTGGTATTTGAAGGTGCTCAAATATGTCAGCCTCATGTCAGTAGATATACTGGCACGTAAAAGAACTTTTGCGGGACTAAATTCTGGCACCTCGCAGTCTTAGAAAACCCGAAAAGTAGTTAGTGCGACATTAATTCAATAAAATGAAAAAGATACACAAGTTGAAAGCTAGAAAGGCAGCTGAGATTGATAAGATTTCTGGGTATTGTACCAGTAAAAGTTTGGGGCGTAAGGCATGAGATGGATCTCAGGTAGTGGAAGTTGGTATTTGGAGCCAGTACAGAGCAGGATAGACTCGCAGGGCGAATAATAGATGGTTATACCCTTTTTTCAAACAATTTATTAATAATGTTGATCAATTCACCACCCTGCAACGTCGATATGGAATGCAAATAATTTGTTGAAATCAAAAGGGTTAACGTAACTCTTCTTGAATGCAATGTGTGAAAATGAATAAATCTCACAGATCCAATAGTCTGTTACGAAAACATAAAGTGTCAGTCTTTCACCTAAAGTCTTTCTAAGTATTATGACATGACATTAACACACTTATAATTGAAAATAAGAATTTGGACTTCTGTTGAGAGTTTCTCAGTTTGTGAGCCTTGAAACATAGAACACTTGAAACTCCTAGAGTCTTTCTTATGTGAAATAAATTTTAAAAATAGATTTATCATTAAAAGATGAATTTTGAGTAATGGTGGAAAACTACGAAGTATCGTCACACGCAGCACTGGGTAAACCACTGTTCACGATTGAGAAAAAAGAAAGAAAGTCAGTTTGTGACTACTCACTTATTAAAAACTTGGCTTACGAATACTGATGAGGATCTGGAACATTCCGCGGGTGCGGATGATGACTCAAACTTGAAGTTCCGCGAAGAAACCACTTTGACGTCATAGATGAAATGATGTTGAAGGCAGTTGGATCTTGTAGAATTTTCTGAAGATTTCTGCTGCTCGTGAAAATGATCTCGACACATGGAACATGCAAGTAGTATTTACAGATGCTATGTTAATTTTAGGACGTCAAATGAGTGATCACAGTCCTTGTTGCAAAAAAAAAACTATTTTGAACTGTCACTGAGAACGTCCAACACAGTGCAAACACGTAATATTTCTCATTACCGTCTCTAACCACAGTCTTTGAATCGTTATCCTGACAGATAACACTGATTCTCTAATGCTGATAGAACTATATTATTTTAGAAAAAGTTCTTAACTTTCACTAAGTTTATCACTATAACACGTCATGTCCAAATATAGCACATAAATAAAAAGACACAGTCCAAGGATGTGCTACGTTAGAAAATAAGTTCCAGAGTAGTTAAAGTTACTGTACACGACAGTTTCTGTTGGTAATTTAATACTGTGTGCAATTAAGTCCACACGTCATGTTGTGAATGTCCAGTATATAACTTTGAAACTTCACTGATTTCATACGTGTTATACTTCGAAATGTCTGTAAGTTATATCGTAGTCGCGGCACACTAGACTACTTACGGTGCGACGTTTTTTTTTTTTCAAGTACGATGGCGATTTACTAGCCCGTAATTTCGTCTCCGCGAAACACGACGAAAAGTACTGTCTTCGAGACTGCACGAACATACTATGTGAGAGCCAGTCCCCCCTCTCTCTTACTCATACACATACTGCACTGCTAGACTGGACTGCTTGCAATGAACTGAACTCAACTCAACACACAACACTACTACCTGTTAGCCTTGACCCAGTGGCATATAAAGCTGGCGCTGGGCGGGGTAGTTCCTCTCTCGGCCATGTGACCGTGAGTGCGTAATTTCTGTTAGATTTTAAATCATTGTAACTCAGCAACCATAGGATGGATTAATTTGGAATTTCTAGAGATTAATTTTCATGACGTCCTCTACCTTTTAGCGTTTGTTCCATTAAAATTGGTACAGGCGTTGAAAACTTGCGGAAAAAAAATATTTTCGAGAAATATCGCTAGGGGAGGTGAGCCTTGAACGACAGGTGACGTCACTTGACTCCGCCTAGCGCACTCGTGGAGTCGGGTACATACTGGAACATTATTTTACTTAGATGTTCGTACGTCGGACGGATCTTATATGCTAGAACAACATTTCTTTTGATAACTATGGACCAGGATCTAGGCTTTACTGGTACAGTATATACACTATTAAAGACTATGGGTTGGGATATAGTGTCATATCTGAAATACTTACTTGATTATGCTTATCAAATGAATGGAGTTTTGCAATAGTAGCCCTAGTGTACAAGGGAAAGGATGACAAACATAAAGCAGATATTTACAGGCTAGTCATCTTGACATGTGTTTTTTGTAAACTCTGGGAAAGCATTCTTTCTGAATATATTAGACAAGTTTGCAAAACTACTAACTGGTTTGATAGAAGGCAGTTTGGGTTTTGGAAACGTTATTCCAGTGAAGCTCAGCTTGTAGTAAGATGTACCACATATTTTAGATTCAGGATGTCAAATGGACTGTATCGCTATTGACCTATTCAAGGCTTGTGATAAGGTAGATCATGGGAGATTACTGATGAAAATGAGGGCTATTGACTACTCAAGAGTGGTTGAATGGGTTGCTACATTTGTAGAAAATAGAACTCGGAGAATTAGAGTTGGTTAAGCGCTATCTGATCCTGTAATGATAAATAGGGGGATCTCTCAGGGCAGTATTACTGGATCTTTGTGTTCTCTTATGTATATAAATGGTAGGAGTAAAGAACCGGAATCACAGATAAGGCTATTTGAGGATGATGTTATACTGTATGGAGTAGTAAATGAATTGCAGGATTGTGAACGACTGGAAAGGGACTTAAAGAATGTTGTGAGATAGACAGCAGACAATGGTATGAATGTAAACGAGAGGAAAAGTCAAGTTGTAAGTTTCACGAAAAGTCTCCTCAGGCAAATGCTGGGGCTGTACCTTAGTTAAGGTCATGGCTGCTTCCTCCCAACTCCAAGGCCTTTCCTATCCCATCGTCTCCATAAGACCTATCTGTGTCGGTGCGACGTAAAGCCACTAGCAAGTAGCAAGTAAGTTTTTTTAAATTACTGTGTTTAATTACTGTGTTGATGGGGGTGATTGTACCTCACGGGGAACACTGTAAATACCTAGGTGTTAACCCTCCAAGTGATACATAAAAACCTCTTAAGTGATAAGCGACTGTAACATTTTAGTACAAGTTTTTTTAAAAATTCGTAAAAGAACAAAATGACAGTAAAATATATTATATTACATATCTCTTTGTTCAGTATAAACTAAAGAATGTGATTATGTAATAATATTGGGTACATACCTTGATTCCATTTTATTGGGGGTGGTGAATATCAATTTTTCACTTTTGAAAAAAACAATGTATCAAATTTCACTGTACGTAGCTTCCAAACTATAACAGACCGAAACAAAATGTAAAGGTATAAAATGTTCACCATTTTGTTAGCAACAAAAGACTTAGAGTACATATTTACCATAAAACTAGAGAACAGAAAGTTATGTACAAAAAACCAAAACTATGTACATCTTCTCTTCGGGCATAATTTTTTACTTTGAGCCACTTGCAAGAGTTTCTTTTTCCCTACCCTTTACTATGGGCCTGTAGAAGTGTTTCATCTTATGGTTGCAAGTAGGATGAATGCCACAATTACACTTAAGGCACCAGAATTTGCGTTGCTTCCTTTTTATCATCCTCGTTTTCTGACGAGTCACCACTCAGAGAAACTGCTTTTGGTATTTCGTCACCTGCCAAATCACTGTCATCACGGAAAACATAATTTTCATAATCTTCTTCTAACATATTCTGAATATAGTCAGAACAACATGGATCGCACATTTTAGTTTATTGAAACACTAACCAATCAAGTACTGAGAACAACAGTAGAACACTGCCGTGCGGTGTGGCGCTTAGAGTGACTGACGCTAAGATTTGTTTTAGATAGTACATAAGCAAAAAAGCCTATTTGATAATTCAGCTAGATGAATCGAAATAGCCAATGAAATGAATTATTGATTAGTGCAAAGTTTGACGATATTCATTAAATGGTTGCCCAGCAACACGGCTCTAAAAAAAGTCTTTAATAACGACTTGATCATTTCACAAAGGCATAAATGAGTCTTTATTAACAACTCGTATCACTTGGAGGGTTAATATAAGGAATGATCTTCATTGGGGTAATCATATAAACAAGTTTGTTAAAAGTTACAGATTATACAGAGTATTTAGGGTTTGTAATAAGGATGTAAAGGAGAGGGCGTGTAAGTCTCTGGTAAGGCCGCAGTTAAAGTATGGTTTAGTGTATTGGAACCTCACTAGGACTACTTGATACTAGATCTGGAAAAAAATTCAAAGGAAAGCAGTATTATTTGTTCTAGGTGATTTATGACAAAGGAGTAGTGTTACAAAAATGTTGCAAACTGTAGGCTGGGAAGACTTGGGAGTAAGGAGACGAGATGTTTAACTGTGTGGTATGTTATAAATATGGATTTCCTATAGGGAGCCTGAAATATTTGTCCTGAATGAGTAAATTCATAATTCCAATATAAATGGTCTGTTATTGGACATTTTTGAGCCGAAATTGGCACACTGGCGCAAAACACTGGCAACCAAAAATTATTTAGATGGAAAATGTATAATGTACGGTAACGGCCATTGATATTGGAATTATGTGGTATGTTTTGAGTTGTCAGTGGAGATTTCTCATGGAATGACATATGTAGATGAATTAACTTGAGTGGATCTTTTCAAAGTACCTGAAAGATAAAGATGAAGATAAAGTTGGAATTCAAGAGGACAAATCGGGGCAGATATTCATTTATAGGATGGAGGAGTAAGGCATTGGATTAAATTATCATGGGAAATGTTTAATAAAATTCCAAGTTCTTTGAAAATGTTTAAGCAAAAGCTAGGTAAACAATTGGTAGGGAATCTGCCACCTGGGCGACAGCCCTAAATGCTGATGATTGATTGATTGCTATTATGTACTGATTAGCATTTTTCTTTTTCAAAAGTTACCATATTTGTACATTTTATTCATTTTGACAACATATGACAGAAACGGGATCATTACCAGCTGATACCTTGCTGCAGTCTTTTTTAACCTCATTTTGACATTTTTTACAATTTGTTGTATGTCACACCAGCACAGAAAGGTCTTATGGTGACAGTGGGATGGGAAAGTCCTAGGAGTGGAAGGAAGTGGCCGTGGCCTTAATTAAGGTACAGCCTGGTGTGAAAATGGAAAACTACGGAAAACCATCTTCAGGGCTGCCGACAGTGGGGTTCGAACCCACTATCTCCCGGATGCAAGTTCACAGCTGCGCACACTTCCAACTCGCCCATTTTACTGGTAATTTTAAAAAACCCTGTCCAAATTTCTTTGGAATAAAGTAACTAATTATGCTGAAACAGCAAATGTCAGAAATTGCAGTCTTCAGGGGTATAATGTTGCACTAAGACATCAAAGGTTTCTGGCTTTGCAGTCATGAAATGTGAAACAAAACATTAGTATAGTCCCACACATCCTTGCGGTATGAGGTACGTTGATCACTAGTTGTACACACCTACTGCAAACTAGTAATTCACTTACTTCAGTTTATTCAGATCAGTTGATAGCCTTTGTAATGAGTATGAGCTCTTTTTTTACATTATTCAGACTTTAAACATGTAGCCTATTGCTAGTCATGAAACTGTTTAGTTTGCTAGTTGGAGGACTACTTCTGCTCATTTGTAATTCAGAAGTATAATTAAACCAAATTTTGAACTATCCTGAATTGATATTCATACCTACTTGTATTTAGCTTATCTCTCATACCGAGTACCATGACCTGAACATGCGAATGGTCATCACACTTCTTTGTAGATTCTCATTGAAATTAATATTGGATTGTATTAAAAAGAATCTGCAGGTTTATAACTTGTGAATGTTGGATATTTTATGACACGATAAATCTGATTTTGAGTATTTTATATTGAAGTGGGCATTTATTTATAATTTCAGGCAGCTATATGGCATTGCTTAAATAATTACGATTATCAAGATGCAACTTTTCTGGCCGAACGACTTTTAGCTGAAGGTAAGTTTGTATAGTATTAGTAGTAATATTAATTCTTGTTTTAATATGTCATTCACTGTGCATATTAAATCTATCTTGATTCCGATGATCATGCTTTCACCCCCTTCCCCTCACCCCATTAAAAAAAAATACTGATGAACCCAAGTGGCAAAGGATTTCTTCACATTCTGTTGAAAAATGAAAATGTAGTGGTGAGGGATAAGAAAGAGAATAAACTACCAGAGAGGAGTAGGGTAGAGTTGTAATGTATCTCCCATTCTTAATACATATTCAAGATAGGCACCAGTGAAATCTGGGAAAAGAATCATATTTCAAAGAGAGAAAATAATGCCCAAATTTGTACGTGTGATACTGCCTCATTTAATCCAATACTGGAGAGGAGGGACAGTCTTGGAAACAGGATATTATAAGTAAGCATTAAATTAATACATCAGTAAATTAAGCAGTTAATTGCCGCATTTAGATTGAATTTTGATCACAAACGTCCAAAATCTGAGAGCTTTGGTTTTTTTTGTCACAATTTCCACATTAGATATCGATCCTATCTTAAATTTGTTAAGAAGGAAGCCACATCTTCAGTGGCAACTATTAATATAACGTTAAAGATTTTCTTCAGTCTGTTGAATACTAAATATAACATAATATACCTGTAAAAAACACTATTGAACAAAGAATGACATGTTTTGTTCATGAAAGAGCATCATCAGATTCTATCAATTCACTTGATTTTGAATTGATAAATATTGTTTAGAAATGTAGAAACATTTATGTTTAAATTCTGTCTATACCCTTTAATACTTGAAAGTTAGAATTTATCTGAAAGAAGTGCTCCAGTAGTACGCCCTCTTTCCTTGCTACTTCAACAAAGAATGCTCTCCTTAGGCCAGCTGTCTAGTTTGTTTTTTTACTTCCTGTTACATAATGCTCTGGTTGATTTCAACAGCTACTTTAAGTTGTACTTTAAGTTAGTACTGGTTCCATAACTAATAATAAAAAACCAGTGAAGGAGAACAGCTCTCACACAGGAGAGGTTAGAAGATATACAGGCAAGACTGCAAGTCAGTCCACATAGTTGCTTCAGAGAGAGGATCAGGAAAATGGTATTTCACATTCTTCAGCATGTAATGCAACAAAATGATTACATTTACGATCTTACCAGACTCATTCAGTCCATAATATACAGCTTACAGATTTCATTGCAAGAATATTTTGCAATTGGCTAATGAATAGTGTCTGGCCCTGTGGTCTGGATGTATCATGTCTGCCTCTCGCACAAAGGCTCCAGTTCGATTCCCAGCCAGGTCAGGTATTTTTGGCTCTTCACGAGGTTTAGTTCGAGGTCCACTCAGTCTACGTGATTACAGTTGAAGAGCTATCAGATGTTGAGTTGGTGACCCCGGTCTAGAAAACCAAGAATAACGACCGAGAGGATTCGTTGCACTGACCGTGCTGTACCTCATCTGCCGGCCTTCAGGCTGAGCAGCAGTTACTTGGTAGGCCAAGGCCTTTCGGGGCTATAGTGCCATGAAGTTTTTGTTTAATGAATTATGTCGATGATGGTATCATGGATGCAAACTTTCTTTTTATGAGTGACGAAGCATGGTTTCATTTGAATGGGTATGTCAGTTCACAGAACAATAGGATCTGGGATACAGAGAACCTTCGCATTTAATGGCTGAGACCTCTGCACGATGTGAAGGTGGATATATGGTGCGCTATTAGTGCTTGAAGAATAGATATTTTCTCAAGACACGATTACTTCCAACCATTATATACAAAGCATTCGTGAACCATCTTTTGGTGAACTGACTGAAGAAGGTAAAAGGTACGGCTATTTCCAGCAGGATGGTGCGACAGCCCATACGGCACGTAGCTCTGTGCGGCGGTTGCAGCAAGTGTTTGATGATGATCAGATCATCAGTAACAGTCTATGGTCTCCTTGTTTGCCTGATTTAAGCACATGCAAATTTTATCTATGGGTATTTTTCAAAGGAAAAGTTCAGAGGAGTAATTCTGGAACTACAGAAGAATTACAATCATAATGCGGAATACTGTGCGTTCCATCAGTGTTCATGAACTGCGAAGTGTGTTCGAAATCTCATAAGATGTGAAACTTGCATCGCAGCTCAAGGAGATAAGTTTCAACGTCTTCTGCAAATACTGGTTAGTTCATTTTCATTTACTAGTTTATTTGTTTGCTTTATTTATTTGTCCTGAGCAAGTATATGCCGGCCCCACGGTGTAGGAGTAGAGTGTCTGCCTCTTACGCGGAGGCCCCGCGTTGGATTCCCAGCCAGGTTAGGGATTTTACCTGTAATCTGAGGGCTGGTTGGAGGTTCACTCAGCCTACCCGATTATAATTCAGGAGCTATCCTCGAAGCCAAGAATAACGGCGGAGAGGATTCGTTGTGCTGACCACACGACCCCTCATAATCTCAGGCCTTCAGGCTGAGTAGCGGTCACTTGGTACGCCATGGCCCTTTGGGGCTGTTGCACCATGGGGACTGTTTTTGTTTTGTTTCAGCATGTACGAGGCGTGTTTAAGTAAGGGGCCTTTTGTTGTATACACTAACAGTTCGCGTGCGCCTGCGTCACAACGAGTGCGTGTGTTTTATGCCGGCATGCCTCGGGAACAAGGGTGCTCAGTTGCAGCTCTGTTGCTAACCTGTATGGTTTTGTTCTGCGCATGCTCAAATGTTCAAGGTTATCAACTTGCCCGCCCCGTGCGAGGTTTGGTCTGTGATACAGTTTTTGTCGGCAAGGAACGTGTCTGCTGCAGACATTCACTGACAGATTTGCGAAGTGTATGGTGCTAATGGTATGAGTGAAGGCAAAGTGCGTAAGTGGATACAAGACTTCAAAGATGGCCGTGACAACGTCCATGATGAGTCCTGCTCTGGTCGCCCTTCTCGGATCACAGACAATTTGGTGGCTTCAGTTGAAGCGAAGATTCGTGAGGACAGACGCTTCACAATAACAGCTCTCTCAAACACCTTTCCTGACGTGTACAGGTCAGTGCTTTGCAAAATTGTTTCTGAAAACCTAAACTTTAGGAAACTTGTGCTCCCGTTGGGTTTCTAAACTCCTAACGGAGGACCACAAAAACAAAAGATTTGAGTGTTCGATGACGTTTTTGACTCGTTATGCCGTAGAAGGTGACGACATATTGAGTCAGATCGTAACGGAAGACGAAACATGGGTTTCGCGTATCACGCCCGAATTGAAGCAACAGAGTATGGAATGGAGACACACACATTCGCCTGTAACATTCACCTCAAACATCACCTCAGCTGCAACCACTACAATGATAAGGTGAAAACGGCCGTGAACTCTTGGTTATCGGAGCAGGTGGCAAGTTTCTATGAAGAGTGTATTCAAAACTTAGTTGTAAGGTATGATAAGTGTTTAAACAAACTTGGTGGCTGTGTTGAAAAGTAGAGTAAAGTATTTAGAATCTGCAAATAAATGTGGTGTTTGAAAATAGTCTATTGTTGTGCAGTTATTTTCAAATGGCCATTAATAAAAAAGCACGCCTCGTATATAACTGGTGAGTTCAGTTTCATTTGCTTTCTATAGACATCATCATGCCGCTTATTTGGGATGACAATCTGCTTGCCATTGTGGGTACTGTGTTTGCTGTCACCGCTTCTTGATGCAAGTGTGTAATGGACTAGTATAACTTGGAAACGATTCTCTAAACCCATGGGTAAATAGTGAAAATATCGAGCTCGATTAGTAAGTGGTGGTGTTCTTATTGTTCTTATTATTATCTACATAGTTATGTGCGACAGGTTGTTAGTATAAATCTTGGTTATATAATTTATTATTTGTGTGTTGTATGATCTGTCTTGTGTTAACAGAACATGTGCGGTTATGTCACGATACTTCTGGTGTATGGTTATTAATACAACTTTATTTAATGTAAGAACACTTAATTAATAGTATATAATTTACTATTACCTGTAAATGTGATGTATACATCGGATGTAATGATGTGCAACACAGGATAAGAGTCTAGAACAACGCACCTTTGTCCTGATGTCCCTCGAGTTTTACAGAATGTTATATTCATTTGTATATAGGTTATTGGAGACTTGAGAAGGTACGTGAAATCATGTTGTGTCATACTTTACTGGAAGCCTGGCCAGGTGAGGTATATAAAGGACCGTCTTGGGTTGTTTAGTTGAGTTGTTAGTCAAGTTAAGTATGTGAACCCATGTGATCTTGTCGAGTGTTCCGTAGTTGGTTGACATGCTAATGTGGTATGTGAACCCACGTGATCTTGTCAAGTGTTCCGTAGTTGGTTGACATGCTAATGTGGCAGTCGATGAGTTCAAGATGGTGGTTCATTTGATGTGCAACTATTAATGTGTGTATAATTTGTAAATAAAACAGTGTACACAATTGACAGCATCTCGTGTGTGCGTTTTTGTGAATACGATATTCTCTGCACCCCTATGCCTTGATACTCCACTTCAAAGTCTTGAATTATACTTCTTGTGCTGTCTCAACTTTATTATGAGATGTCGCTGCAGATGCTTCTGAGTGGGGGATATTCCTGTAATTGAATATCACTTATACAATATGCAGCAAAACAGACAGTACTGAAACTACAAACATGCTCTGAACATCAAGATTTGTCATGACAAGAAAGGTGATTACGGCAACAGGTATCTGTGTCGGTACAGCTTGTGTTCATAATGTACACTGTCATGCCTCATGGATTGTTCATAACGGTCGTGGAGATCATATTTTCCCAAACCTTTCTTCACGGAGTCCTCAGGGCACCATGGACGACTCTCACGGGCTCCATCCCTGGCAGTTATGAAGATGACAAATTAAATTGCTGCTGCACCATGAAAATTATAAACGTTGTGGCACGACCTCTGCAGTGTAGGCTGCTGAAAATACTGTGTGAAGATATGGGAAGTGTACAAAAGTCATTGTTTTTACACACAGAAGTACGATGGTTGCCACGGTAAAGCGTTCTCCCGTTTACTTGAACTTTGAATGGAAGTTTCTTCACTTTTGAATCATGAAGACAGTGTGCTAGCAGATTAGTTTGAGTGATTAGGAGTGGTTGTGCAAATTATATGTTACTTGGCAGACTTCTTTTTTCCAAAATGTATGAATTCAGCAGATCCATGCAAGGGAAACAAGATGATATTTGATGTAAATGGCAAAATTGCTGCACTGAAAAAGGAAGATGGCATTCTGTGTGGAAAGTTTCAAGAATAAGGATCTGACATGTTCTCACTGACTTCACACTTTTTAAAGGAAAATAGCATAACAATGAATGAATCATTACCAACAATAATAAAAGAACACCTTAACAAATTGGCTTCAAAATTTGAATTCATACTTTCCAAGTGGCACTCAGGACTCAATTTGAAAGAATTCATAGTGAACTGTAGATCATTTTCAGTGATGTCAAAACCAGCAGCCCTCACTGTGGTAGAATATGAGGTCCTTACAGACATGGTTTTGGACATGCACTTTCACACATAATTTAAAAGAAAACTACTTCCTGAATTTTTTGCTCAGTTAGGGGAGGATCTTTTGTATTGAGTCCAAAGGCTAAATTGTTTTTACTGCCTTTTGGTTCCAAGTGCCTCTGTGAAAAGGTCTTTACAAGGTACTCTGCTACAAAAACTAAATATCGAGCTTGTTTTGACACAGAAGACAATATGTATCAGTGTTCTCCCTAAGACCTTTTTAATGGGCCCTGCCATTTTTATAGACCGCTTGGCTAACATAACCTAGATATGTGCTAGTTGCATAATATTAATACATATTTAAGTCTGTGGGGGCTCCAAACTAAAGTGTAAATACTGTCAAACTGTTTATTTAAATGAAAAGTCCATTATTGTCAGCATAAGTGCATCATTTACATCAGAGTTTTTTCAGTGTTTAGCTTTACTATTGTAATATCGTCCGTTCTCTGTATTAGTGTGGAATCGCATGCGAGCACTCGCATGGCGCCACAAATCCGTATGGCACTCCAGAGGAACAGAGTGCTAAGCCCCAGTGTTGCAAGTTTATAAACGAGCAGTAGAACGCTAGAAGTTCGAAATACTCTGTCATGTCTTTTTCGTGATAGACTAAAATAGTTCAATTTTGCACTTAATGTTTACCTGCCTGATATTATTCTTAATGACCTGGGGGGAAAAATTGAAATTTTATCATAATTCATGTTTTACATAGCCCTAGTACTCATTCCTGTGACCCGGCTGACAAAAATTTCTGGGGATAACACGGTGCATTTCAACAGTCTTCTGTGACACCAGACATTTACAAACTCTGCCACAAAAGGAGACACAATGTTCACATTAACTTTGGGTGTACATGTAACATAGTAACAGTTTTCAAATATCTTAACTACTTGTTATATCATTTTGTACATTTAAATAATGTTGTCTGCAGTAAGTTTTTACTATTGGTTCCTTTATACAGTATATCTTATTATTCATCCTTCTGTTTATGTATAGAACATGCACAGAGAGAACTAAACACTTAAACATTTCTTGGAGCTCCACGAGAAACTTTTGTTCAAAAAATTGCTCTGTGGCTGAAAAAGTTTGGTAATCGCAGCTGTAGTTTGCCACAAGGACATAAAAAATGACTTGTCAACTCTTGTAATTCAGGAACATTCCTAGGTGGGTCATCTGACCTGAAAAACTGATTCAACTATGGTAGCAACATAAACATCGATTTTCTGTAGTGAAAAGTTCAATATAATTATTACTCCATTGAAAATTTACAGAATTTGTCGGAAATCACCCAGAACAAACTGTGCTGCTTTCCTTTACATTTTTGAATTTTGAATTCCTTTGAATTTTTCCAGTTCTCGTATCTAGTAGTCCTGATGAGCCATACTCTAACTGCGGTCTTACCAGAGACTTACACGCCCTCTCCTTTACATCCTTGCTACAACCCCTAAATACTCTAATAAACAAAGAGATCTGTAACCGTTCTTAACAACCTTGTTCATATGATTACCTCAATGAAGATCATTCCTTATATTAACACCTAGTACTTACAGTGTTCCCCATGAGGTTACCACCACCCAATCAACGCTGTAATTAAAACTGAGGGGACTTTTCTTCTTGGTGAATCTTACAACATGTCCTTTCATCCCATTTACATTCATACCGTTGTCTGCTGTCCATCTCACAACTTTAAGTCCCCTTGCAGTCGCTCACAATCCTGCTACTCATTCACTATATACAATATAACATCATCCGCACATAGCCATATCAGTGATTCCAGTTCTTTACTCGTGTCATTTATATATATAAGAAAACATAAAGGTCCAATAATACTGCCCCGCAAGACCCCCTCTTATAAATATTACATGGTCAGATAATGCTTCACCTACTGTAATTCTGAGTTCTATTTTCTAGAAATGTAGGTACTCATTCAACCAATCCTTCATCTAGTCCAGTAGCCTTCATTTTCGTCAATAATTTCCCATGATCTTTTCTGTAAAAAGCCTTGGATAGGTCAATAACGATACAGTCCATTCGACCTCCTGAATCTAAAATATTTGGTGTATCTTGTTAGAATCCTACGAGTTAAGCTTCATTGGAATAACCTTTCCTAAACCCGAACTGCCTTCTATCAAACCAGTTTGTGATTTTGCAAATATGTGTAATATAATCAAAAAGAATGCTTTCCCAGAGCTTACAAACAACACATGTCAAGCTGAGTGACCTGCAATTATCCACTTGCACATACCATGGGCATATGAAAGAAATATAACTGATAATTCTGCAGAGGCACATTTATAAATCTAAGATCTTGCTTTCAACATAGGGAACAAATTACAGCTGCATTAATATTATTATTATTTATGTTTGAACGTTTCTGCATTAGAAATAGGAGTAGATTAGTTGGTTGCAATCCTTCATGTGACCAGTGAAGTATAATTTTATAGATATACTAGCAATCACCCGCGACTTTGCTCGCACGGATTTCGTAATTTGATCAAAGTAATCGTTCCTCGGCATTGTACTAAGACATAATCTGAGAATTCCTAAAGTATAAGAACTCGCCCAAATATTGAATTTCATTTACCCCAGAAATTCTTTGTAAACCATGTTTGTGCTATTACCTTTTGGGGCTAAGACGACCATGCGACATAGAACTGTACATCTGAGAAACAGTCTTCTCTCAAGTCGAAAAATAAATACATGTTTCTTTATTTTTAAAGGAGATTCCAAATACCTATTCCCACATCTGTAACATCTTCAGTTTTTGAGATATATGTAAGTATCCACATAAAAAGAATTCAACCCCTTGATCAATTCTTCCCCTACCCTCACCCCCATCTAAGTGTATTTTCTGAAAAAAATACATGTTTCTTTATTTTTAAGGGAGATTCCAAATGCCGATTTTCACGTCTGTAACATCTTCAGTTTTTAAGATAAAAGTATCCTCATAAAAAGTAATTCAACTATTTTTCACTTCTTTTCACCCCATAATAAGTGCCTTCTCCGAAAACAAAAATGTACACGTTCCTGTATTTTTAAAGGACTTTCCAAATACCAAGTTTCTTGTCTCTAACATGTTAAGTTTTGGACATATAATGTAGATATACAGGTACTCATTTTAAAAATTCACCGGCTTTTCCAAATCTTTTCAGCCCCTTAACTGGATTTTCCGGAAACAAAAAATACATGTTACATTATTTTTAAAGGAGTCCGGCCCCACGGCGTAGGAGGCAACATGTCCGCCTGTCACCCGGCGGCCCCCAGGTTCGATTACCTACCGGGTCAGGAGTTTTTAATTGTAAATGATTAATATGCCTGGCCTGGAGACTGGGTGTTTGTGTCATCCTGAAGGTTCCTTTCCCCACATTCAAAACACTACACTTCCGCGACTACACTTACACAAAGGTTCCTCTCAAATGGTGAAAGTACCAAGCTCGATAGCTGCAGTCGCTTAAGTGCGGCCAGTATCCAGTATTCGGGAGACAGTAGGTTCGAACCCCACTGTCGGCAGCCCTGAAGATGGTTTTCCGTGGTTTCCCATTTTCACACCAGGCAAATGCTGGGGCTGTACCTTAATTAAGGCCACGGCCGCTTCCTTCCCACTCCCAGCCCTTCCCTGTCCCATCGTCGCCATAAGACCTATCTGTGTCTCTGCGAGTGAAGCAAAAAAAAAAAAAAAAAAGTGGAAGTAGTGGCAAAAGATCTGTAGAGGTCGACGCCATGAACAAATATAATTTTTTTAAAAAATTAAAGGAGATTCCAAATTCCAGTTTTCATGCCTGTACGTCTGTAACACCTTCAGTTTTTGAGATAAATGTATACTCATAAGAATAACTTCAACTTCTTCTTCACTTCTTTCCACCCCTCTCCCGCCTTAAGTGGACTTTCCAAAAACATAAAGTACATGTTTCTGTATTTTGAAAAGAAATTCAAAATACCAACTCTCACGTTTGTAACAGCTTCAAATTTTAAGATAAAGTATCCTCATAAACATATTTCAACTCGTTATTTACTTATTTACAACCCCACACACCTTACGTTGATTTTCCAAAAAAAAAAAAAAACTGCGTTTCTTCATTTTTAAAGGAGATTCTAAATACTAATTTTCACGTCTGTAACATCTTCAGTTTTTGAGATATACAGGGTGGCCCACTTAAACCTTTCACCGCAGATATATCTGGAACAACAAGAGATATTGAAAAATGACTTTCACGGGCATGAAGGCAGGGAAGGGGCCAATTAAAGTAAATATTATGAGCCAGTCTAAAACGTAGGAAAATAGTATTTTCAACATCAACTTACGTTTTTTTAAATGGACACCCTGTATTATTTCGTAAGCAATTGTTAATATGAAAAATCACATAAGTAATGGCGTTTGTTTCATCGCAATAGATCAATTACATCCCGAGATATTGCAACGTGAAGTTGACGCTTCAGATATACGAAACGCGCAGCAGTTGCACATCCCGAGATTCCAGCACGAATCTCACAGTTCTCTTACTCGCGATATGATTGCCGTACTACAATGCGACAGGTGCTATACTTAATGCTATTTGCACTGCTATCAAGAGGGATGAAACTAAGAGAATTTCATTACAGTAACTTTGCTGTACGAATTATGTACATTCTGAAGTAGTACAGTACAGGTACTGGCAATGCACTGTGTAGGTAAATAAAATACGCAAGAGAGAAACTGTTATTTACATATTCTTTTGCTGTGGCAGGAAACCCTTCTCTTATTTTCACCCCTCTTGATAACAGTGCAAATAGCATTAAGTACAGTGCCTGTCACATTGTAGTACGGCAATCATATCGCGAGTAAGAGGACCATGAGTTTCGCGCTTGACTCTCGGGATGTGCAACTGCTGCGCGTTTCGTGTATCTCAAGCGTCAACTTCACGTTGCAATATCTCGGGATGTAATTGAGCTATTGCGATGAAACAAACTCAATTACTTATGTGTTTTTTCATGTTAACGATTGTGCACGAAATAATACAGGGTGTTCATTTAAAAAAACGTAAGTTCATGTTGAAAATACTATTCTCCTACGTTTCTGACTGGCTCATAGTATTTACTTTAATTAGCCCCTTCCCTGCCTTCATGCCTGTGAAAGTCATTTTTCAATATCTCTTGTTGTTCCAGATATATCTGCGGTTAAAGGTTTAAGTGGGCCACCCTGTATGTATGCTCATAAAAGTAATTCAACTCCTTTTTCACTGCCCCCTCCCCCCCCTTTCCTACCCGTTAAGTTGGTTCCCACCTCCCCAAAAGTGCGTGTTTCTTTATTTTAAAAGGAGATTCCAAATATCAATTTTCACGTCTGTAAAATCTTTAGTTTTTGAGATATAAGTATCCACACACAAAGAATACAGCTAATTTTTCAATTCATTCACCCCCCTTAAGTGGATTTTCTGAAGACAAAGGAACACTTGTTTCTTTACTTCGAAAGAAGATTCCAAATACAAATTTTAATGCCTCTTACAAAGTACATCTTCAGTTTTTGAGATATAAGTATCTTCATAAAAAGGATTCAACTCCTTTTTTACCTCAGCCTATTAAGTTGATTCCCCTCCCCTCCACAAATGCGTTATTCTTAATTTTTTTAACTTGTTTCCAAATAAAAATTTTCATGTGTGTAACCTTTAGTTTTTAAGATATGAATTTCCCCATGAAAAGAATTAAATTTTTTCACTTCCTTTCACCCTCCACCCGTAAGTGAATTTTCCAAAAACCAAAAAATTTGTTTATTTATAAATGAGCTTCCAAATGCCGATTATCGTGACTGTAACATCTTCAGTTTTGAAACATATGTATCCTCATAAAAAAATTAAAATTCCTTTTACACCGCCCCAAAATGATTTCCACCCTCCCCCAAATGTGTATTCTTTATTTTTAAAGGAGATTCCAAGTACTAATTTTCACGTCTGTAAAATCTTTAGTTTTTGAGATATAAGTATCCACACACAAAGAATACAACTAATTTTTCAATTCATTCACCCCCTTAAGTGGTTTTTCCAAAGACAACAGATTGTGTGTTTCTTTGAAAGAAAATTCCAAATAGAAATTTTCATGTCTGTATCATCTTCAGTTTTTGAGATATAAATATACTCATGAAAAGAATTCAACTCCTTTTTCACTCCACCCCCTCCCGTTAAGTTGGTTCCCCCCACCCACCGGCCAAAAATGTGTCCTTTTTATATTTAAAGGAGGATCCCAGTTTCCACGTCTGTAACCTGCAGTTTTGAGATATAAGTTTCTCAAGAAAAAGAATTCAACCTTTTTTTTTTTTTAAACTTTTTTTCACACTCCCCACTCAAGTGAATTTTCCAAAAACAAACAGTACCCGTTTCTTTAAAAGAGCTTCCAAATACCAATTATCACGAATGTAACATATTTATTTTTTGAGATATATGTATCTTCGTAAAAGGAATTCATCTCTGTTTTCATCCTCCCCCCATACCAAGTTGATTCCCCCACCAAATGTGTTTTTCTTTATTTTAAAAGGAGATTCCAAATAGCAGCTTTCACGCTTCTAACATCCTTAGATGTTTTAGTATATATATATATATATACATTCTCATACAAATAATTCCACTGATTTTTCAATTCTTTCACCCCCCCCCCCCCCCCCAACATTAAGGTTTTTTTCCCCAAAAAACCAAAGGATACGTGTTCCTTATTTTTAAAGCAGATTCCAAATTCCAATTTTCACTCTGTAACATGTTTTGAGATATACTGTAGATACGCTAATTTTAAAAATTCACCCCCTTTTTCAGGTCCCCTTAAGTAGATTTTCCGGAAAAAAATATTTGTTTCTTTACTTTTACAGGAAATTCCAAGTACCAGTTTTCAAATCTCTAATATATTACTTGTCTGAGATAATTTGCAGGTATAGTCATTTTCAAAATTCACCCCGTTTGTCACTCCTGTTCACCCCCTACTCATCGGATTATCCAAAAACACCAAAATACGTGTTTCTTTATTTTCAAAGCAGATTCCAAATTTCAGTTTTCATGTCTGTGACATCTTCAGTTTTTGAGATATAAGTCTCCACATAAAAGGTGTTAAACCAATTTTTCCCATTTTTTAACCCCTCTTATTGGGATTTTCCAAAAACAAAAAAAATATACGTATTTCTTTACTCTTAAAGGAGATTCCAAATACCAATCTGTACGTCTGTAAACTTAAGTTTTTGAGATATAGATATCCCCATTTTTAAAATTCACCCCCCTTTTCACCTCCTTACTGACGGAATATCCCAAAATCCTCCCTTAGCGAGCACCTACATGTTAATATGAATGTATTCCCAAAATTTCATTTCATTATGTCCAGTAGTCTTAACTCGGCGATGATGAGTCAGTCAGTCAGTCTGGACAAGTTACTATATATATATATAGATATTAATTGTGGTATGTCTTCCACTAGTGCGTTCATATTGCATACTTATTTTTTACTTTCAGTGAAACACTGATACAACACAAGTGGCATATCATAAGACCCTTTTAAACCTATTGTATGTAAGAACAACAGCAGCAGCAGTTGGTACCAGCGGCATTGGGAATTTGATTTTTTTTTTTTTTAATCACAAAATATTGTAATGGTGTCCGACTCGTTGGCTGAACGGTCAGCGTACTGGCCTTCGGTTCAGAGGGTCCCGGGTTCGATTCCCGGCCGGGTCGGGGATTTTAACCTTAATTGGTTAATTCCAATGGCACGGGGGCTGGGTGTATGTGTTGTCTTCATCATCATGTCATCCTCATCACGACGCGCAGGTCACCTACGGGTGTCAAATAGAAAGACCTCACCTGGCGAGCCGAACCCGTTCTGGGATATCCCGGCACTAAAAGCCATACGACATTTCATTCATTGTAATGGTTAGATATTATGAAGTCTGCTTTATTCTCAAATGAGAACTTAACACTTTATCTCATATATTAGTGGGAATACATGTTTTGTCCCCTATAGGGACATCCTCAGTTCCTTGAAAGTTAACCATAAGGTTACAAGGACAACACTTAACATTATTAGCCTACATATTTGGTTTTTAAAGGATAATGTCTTCAAGTTGAATTGTATCTTGAGTACCAAATTACAGTCTATGTGGAGACACATTTGAATTCAAATAATTAGAAATGAAGATATTAGGAAGGGAGTTGGGATAGGAAAGCTAAATGAGAGAATTGAAAAGAATAAACTGAGGTGGTTTGGACATGTAAAGGGGATGGAGGAAATAGAATTCCAAGACAGATGCTGGAGGCGAAGTGCAAGGACAAGAGAGCAAGAGGAAGACCTAGAACAAGGTGGATTGAATCAGTGAAGAGCGGCATAAGAAGATGAAATTTAGACTGGGACATGATCGTGGAAGAGGAATGGTGGAAGGAAAGAGGAAGATGGAGAAGTGCCATAAATACCGCGACCTGGCAGGAGCTGAATATGGGGAAATGATGATGATGATATGTCTATTTCTTTTATAGATTGCTTTTTGATAGAGGGATATCAAATGCACAGTTAGACTGTAGAACGTAGCTTTCTTGTTTGCACCAGGATGAAGTGAATTTTTGTTTGATTACATTAATAGTTTGTGTAGGATTTCTATAAATTTTATGTGATAATCATTTTTCCTAGTTAAAGTAGAACAATTAAATTAGCATATAGCGGGTTCCACCTTTTCAATGCATATGTGATGTTGTTGGATGATATTTACAACATTATTTATTACAGATTACAGAACATGTTTCGGTATACAATTTTTAACACCATCAGCTGCATGGAAAGTGTGTAGAAACTTGGCGATCAAAACAATGAACAGCATATTGTCATACTTCACTCCATATATACAGACAATAGAATGTTGTTGTAATTAAATATTAACATCTTATTATACTAGATTAAAACTATAATGTGTGACAAGGAAACACTTGCAAATCAAAATATAAATTTCCTCATTTGGTATATGAGTGGTCTTCAATTCCTTGATGTCTATGATTTTATACACTTGTAATATTGGCTTCACATGCGATCCTAAAATTATAGGATTGAAGATGAATGCAGTCCATTTGATATTAAGATATTCATTTTTTGTATATATTACTTTGTTGGATTAAAAGTTCGTTATTTGCAATAGGATTATTAAAACTGAGCCGTCTTCTTATCTTTGAGTATAAAAACTTATTTTTAATGCTGTATGTGTAGTGGTTGAACTGTGATATTAATTTGCCCTACAGTTGTCAAGCGGGCATGGATTCTCAGTTCAATGGAAACCTGTAATGATGAAACCCTATGTTAAAAGAAAGAAAAGCGAGAAAATTGATAGAGAAACTGATTGAATCTAAGTGTTGATACGGCTGACTCACCTCTAAAGCTGTATACCTTGCTTGACGGCTGCAGCACAACGAGTGTGTCTGCTTGTGTCTTGTACTGTGTGATGAAGCGTTAGGAAAGGAGAAGTAGGAGCGGTAAAGGGGGTGTTTCCAGAACGTTGACTGTTTAGAAGAAGGTCCGGGGGGCGTTGTGGACGTAGATTGTAGTACGCGAAGTTACGTAGAGTTCGAAGGACGTTCATATTTTCTGGAATTTTTAAGTTGTTGAGTAATAGAATCAAACAATCAAATACTACCTTAGGTTTTTCCAAGATTTCGTTCAAATTAAGGTTAGCGTTATAATATTGATCTAGATGTATTAAACATGCTTCCGTAATGTCAAGCCTCTGTCCTTTAGCCAGTGTTTCCATGATCTCAAGGTCTTTATCTATATCTGTGAATTTATGTTTGTATTCATGGATATGCTGGCCTACCGCTGAGAATCTACGATATAGTTAATCAATAGTTAATAAATTTCTTGGTAAACTCATCTCGTCGCTGAGACTGACGTAAATATCCAAGCTTATGAAGAACCTCTTTGTCTTCATCAACTAACTCTATTTGACATACTTGAGCCGTATCCTCATCCGGGTTTTGACTTAATACATCTGCAATGATATTGTCTCGACCGTAGCAGTACTCAATTTAGATGTCAAACTGTTGGATGAATAATGACCAACGCGTTATCCTCTCACTAGCAAACGAAGTTCTAATCATGAAAGTCAAGGCTTGATGGTCTGTTCTCAAAACTATGGGGTGGCCATTGATGATTTTTTGCCACTGTTGCAGGGCATGAACTGTCGATAACAATTCCAACTCCGTGGTATTATAGTGAGTTTAATGACCTTTCAATTTCCTACTGTAAAAGGCTAAGTAAGTTCTCTTCGTACTGTCATTCGGATCATCTTGAAATAGTACAGCACCTGTCCTCACGATAGAAGCAGCAGTCTGAATAATGAATTTCTCCTTAAAGACTGGGTAGCCTAACTTGACGTAGTCACTGAGCATCTGCTTGGTTCTCTGGAATGCTTCAGAACATTCTTCATTCCAACACCAACGACTATTCTTCTGCAAGAGGTTCTGCAAAGGAGCTACGGTTTTGGTATAAGCCGGGCAATGTTCAGAGAAAAACTGACATAAATTAAGAAATTGTCTCACATGTTTGATCCTTCGCGGCTTAGGGAAGTTCTGTATAGCTTGCAACTTTACAGGATTCGATCTAATTCCATTTCCATCCACAATATGTCCCAAGAATAAGATTTCCAACTGACAGAATTTGGATTTCTGAAGATTAATCTTAAATCCAGTGTCCCTTACGTTCTTGAGCAGTTTCTCCAAGTTGTCCAAGTGTTCTTCAGTAGTTTGGCTATTCAGTATGACGTTATCCACATACCTGACAGTCTTACTCTTAAGTTCTTCTGTTAGATTCCTATCTAATGCCCTGATTGATGCAGATCCTGACATCTTAATGCCAAAAGTAAGTCTTAAGAAGACATAGGTTTGTTGGTCAAATAGGAAACCTGTGAACAGTCTCGATTTTTCATCCAATAAGGTATGGTGATAGGAAGAAATAAAATTGATACCGGAGAAATATAATATTCCCCTGAACTTACTAATTAGCTCTTTAACTGGTGCTACTTGGTCATATTCTGGAATAAGCCTGGCATTCAACTGTCTAGCATCCAAACACAGTGTAAGAGACCCATTTGGTTTACGCACGACGGTGATAGAATTTACAAATGGTGTAGTTGCTTTGGCAATGATCCCCTGTGCTTCCATGGTTCGTACAATATCTGCGACCACATCATGGTATTTCTCTGGTATAGGATAAGGTTTAAGACAATACAGGGACCAATCATTCACCAACAGCGTGTATTTAAAGTTAGGGATGATTCCAGGTTTATCATCAAAAACATCTGTATTCCATTAATAAGGAAAACAATCTCCTCCGATCCTGATCTACGCAATTGGCCTCTTGAATTTTCTCCTTCACCAGTTCCTCAAAACTTTCTTCTTCGACTTCAGACGGTGTCGTTTCCATAGAAGTAAATATATTTTCTATCTCTTGCAAGTATTCAGCATTGGGATTCCCGTCTTCAAGCGACAATCGTTCCATATCTGACATTATACGGAAATATATTTCCTTCTCAGGCAGGTTAATGATGGTGATGTGTTCACTAACAAAGTCGGCTCCCAGTATAAGATTGAAATTATCTTTAGACATCACCAGAAATGCATGTGAAAATGTAGAATTACCCAGCGTAATGTCGAGATAAACCTGTTCTTTACATGTTACAGTCTTGTCCGGGATAACCCCTCTCACTTTCACATTCCAAACAGGTAAAATAGGAATATCATATCTCCTTTTCAGTTCTTCAAATAATGGTCTAGAAATAACACTTACAGAAGCTCCGGTATCCAAGAGAGAGTACACCTTAAATCCACAAACACGTGTGTCAATTATAGGCAATCTGGTATATTTGTGTGTGGTAACTGGTTGACAGTCCTCAATAAGGTCTTCCGCTTTGATGTACCAGGAGTTTACTTGAACGATCGTCCATCCCTCGTGTAGCCTAGAATTTTGTCCGGAAATCTCAAACCCTGTTACAAAATCGGTGTTTTTTTTTTTTTGCACCTTTATCCTCTCCAGAGGTAGCATTAGTGTAAGTGTCTGGCGGTTTGCCTTCCATTACAGCTTTCTGATACTTCTGATATTCCAATCCCTCTGCACCATCGACTCTATCAGGGTTTATATCTTGATTGGTAATTGTTTGTCTCCATTTCGCTTTTTCTTCCTTCGCCTTTCGTAGTTCGTCCAAGTATTTCCTACTCTCTTGGTAACGGTTTTCCATTTCTTCTCTAAAATTCCGCGATCCTTGTTGAAAATATCTGGGTCGCTCATAAGGTCTAGTTCCTAGATTTTCCCAGCGTTGACGAGGTATTCTAGTATTATTCCTGTGTCTAGTGTTTCTACCATCTTCTCTTCCCTTGTCTCGAAATCTCCTTCTGCGATCATCTCTCCTACCTTGGAATTGCCTCAGACGATCACGAACTTCCTGGGGTTGATAATCTCTTTCTTGTATCCTGTAAGTCAATGCGTTGTTCACCAGTGGCATTCATAACATTAACTTGTGGATTATTTGTTCTAGGTAATCTGGATACTATTTGACTATTAGTCGTATAATACAACTGCATAAGAATAGCCTCTGCTTGGACTGCGGTATTAACGTTGGCGGCAATTAAAATACGTTGAACATCTGGAGGAAATTGTTTTGAAAGGGCTTGCAGTAATGCAGTCTCTTTCAGTGGTTGATCTAATTCTTTCATGCGTCGCAACTCTAAGGAAAAATAGTCTGCGTATCTGGTAGGTCCAGAACTCGTATACTTCCTCGAATATAGATCAAGATGTAGGTTCTGTTGAAGTTCAACTCCCCAATACCGTTGTAAAAATAAACGTTTGAAGCTATCAAAGTCGTCAAACAGATAACGGAACGCGTAAAACCAGTTAAGGACATCACCCTCAAAGAATTTTTCTACCGTTCTTGTGTGTCTTTCGGGTGAGATCTTATTATCTTTAATATATTCCTCCCAAGTTATGAATAAAAATTTTAGGAGACATTTCTTGGCGTCCATCAAATTTTCTGGGCTTATCCTCACTCATTCGGATAACATTTATAACCTGCTGATTTGCCTGTGTTGACGTATGAGGTATATTTAACGTCTGACCTGTAGTGTTACCTAAATTGGATTGCTCATGCTGACACTTATTCACCATTACGTCTGAATCGACCATTCCTTCCCGAATAACATCTTCTACATGATTCTGTCTATCCTATAGGGATTGTACCAAAGCTCGAGTACTGCGATCCTGAAGTTTAATCATGATGATTTCCTTCTCTAGCCTCTTTATAACGTTTGCATTTTCTTCGACTTTCTGATTACTGCTTTTAATGTCTTCACCTAAATTAATAATCTGTTCTAAAATATAGGTTTTATCACTTTCTCCCCTCATTTTAACATCCACAATTAACTGAGTTAACTCCATGATGTCAGATTGGTTTCCATGCACATCTTTTCTAATGCCACTAATGTCCGCTTCTATTTGCGTTCGAACTTCTTTAAGGTCCACTGCCAACTCTTGTTTAACTTCCTGAATTTTCTTGGCCATGTCCTTCTTCATAGAATCCATTTCATTCCTCACAGATTCCATAGTAGTTTTAACTATCGCCACATCACGTTGCAGAGCTGTTACTTTTCCTGTAATTATCTTATTTTCTTCCTGCAACTGTGTGGTCAAGTTTCCAACATTTTCTAGAGTTTTCTTTTGGTTCTCTCGACATTCCAAAGCAATGTTGTCGATTCTACACTGCATTTCCATGATTTTAACTGTTAATTCATCTCATCTCTTCTTGGATTCTTCCCGAAGTACTGTCCCTACAATATTTATTTGTTGCTCTAACTGCTCCAGATTTCTCTTATTTTCTTCAATTATCTGTTCCAACTTTCTCTTACTTTCTTCATTTATCCTTTGTTCTAAATGCTCCACAGTTTTCTTACTTTCTTCATTAATTCTTTGCTCTAAATGCTCCACAGTTTTCTTACTTTCTTCATTGATTCTTTGTCCTAACTGCTCCAAGTTCCTCGTATGTTCTTGCAATGCTTTCTTATTATCTTCCAATGCCGAAATAAAATCATTTTGTCCTCTCCTGGACTCCTCCCACATGTCCTCCAGCATCACTCGCCATACCTCTATATCCATGATTATCTTATCATTTGCCAACTTACCTACGCTAACAGACGTCAAGGTTTCAAGTCCGCCACATATAATTGTACTATTGAAATTAAAGCATCAATTATGTACCTAAACCAGACCTTTCACTATCGCAAGCCTCAAAATCGGTTAAATATTAAACTAATTGCCAAAATACGCGATATTTGTTAGGGCCCTACCTACACAGGATGACACGGTCACAAATGTATAAATTCATGCCAGAGTATGCCACATAATGCCACGGTTAAATGAAATCAAATTAGACCATCTAAAATCCGGCTAAATCAGGCTTATCTAACGTCCTATGCATGGGAAATCTTATGATCGAGCCCCACGCTTGTAAAGCCATTAATATACCGGTTAATACTAGTCAACAGCCGGGGAACACTGAGACACCTCAGGGGTGCTCAGTTTGCAAATAGGATGCCCAAGTAAAATAACCAAGGACGTGACATGCATAGGAAAATGAACTTAAATTGTGGCATATAATAAAGAAAGTGCAGAGTGAAATTCACATATGGCATGGCTTATTAACAACAACGACAAAAAAATCTCAGATTGTCATCCTTCAATAACTATGATAGTGGAAATGATCGCTAATAAAATTTAAAAATGCAGCTCTTGACGTACAAACAAAATAATCAAATGGGGTGGTACATGATTTTTCGCCCTATCTTGCCCTAACAAATCACAATTACATATTAATTTCGATAATTTTGTTCAGATAAACATATTTCATTTAATTCACTGAAAGCTCTGGGTTCTGATGATCCACTCTGAAATATTAGAAAGAAGAAAATAAAATTAAAAATTTTTGTATGATACTCATATTAAGTTTTCAATTATTTACCCAAAGTTTACATTTTTACCATTACATAATTTGATGCTATAGTTTCTCTTTAAACTTAATCGACTCAGCGAAATAATTATCTGTTCAGTTACCAGTCGCTTACTGGATTAGCGAAATTAAATAAATAACTAAAGTCTGGAAATATCATGATAGTCATTTTAAATGGTCTGCCTAACACAAAATCTAACTTCTGAAATGCCACATCAGTGGCGGCTCGTGGCTGTAAAGTATGGTGAAGAGCTATTACCTGTTCGGTTTCGAGCGACAGATTTAGGAACTTCTTTCTTTCTTAAGCTGCTTACCCTCCAGGGTTGGTTTTTCCCTCGGACTCAGCGAGGGATTCCACCTCTACTGCCTCAAGGACAAGGTCCTGGAGCTCCCGACTCTTGAGTCGGGGGATACAACTGGGGAGGGTGGCCAGTACCTTGCCCAGGCGGCCTCACCTATGCTGAACAGGGGCCTTGGTGGGGGATGGGAAGATTGGAAGGGATAGACAAGGAAGAGGGAAGGAAGCGGCCATGGCCTTAAGTTAGGTACCATCCGGCATTTGCCTGGAGGAGAAGTGGGAAACCACGGAAAACCACTTCGAGGATGGCTGAGGTGGGAATCGAGCCCACCTCTACTCAGTTGATCTCCCGAGGCTGAGTGGACCCCGTTACAGCCCATGTACCACTTTTCAAATTTTGTAGCAGAGCCAGGAATTGAACCCGGGCCTCCGGGGTGGCAGCTAATCACACTAACCACTACACCACAGAGGAGGACAAGATTTAGGAACTACGTGTTGTTTTTGGTTGTTTTGTACTCGTACCTCGTACCTGTGACTGGCGGAGGGTCCAGCACATGACCACGATTTATTGAATTTAATGTTTCGTCATAACCGCGAAAAGCTAGTTCTTGCTTACTTAAATAGAGCACTGCATCAATTACCAACTGAAGGAAAAGCCTATTTAAATGTACATTTTCACTGAACTGTACATTTACAATATACAGTCTGGCATTTACCTTCAGGACATCAGAGATCGTATTTTGGTTTGTTTCCAATGTCTTGAAATCTAGCTGCTGTATTTTATGTTCTGCAGAGTCTGAGTGCTTATGTAAAGAACGTGTTATGTTCAAAAGGGCTGAAAATCCTTCTTTATTCCAAACGTTATTTTTATTGATAAAAGGCAAGCAGGCCCAACAAAACAATTTCTGTAGAGCTGGAGAGGAGCACAACCATGGAAATTCCTTAAACCACGATTGTTTGAAACTAAGATTGTAAGATTTACCGGAATGTTTCACTTCTTTTGTAGCACAAATTTGCAGTGATTCAGTAGGGCGATCTAAACGTAAAACATTCTGATCTTCGTTTCTACAACGTGAAAATGGTGTTCATAATAAAATGCACACTATGTCATAAATAGGATACATATTTAAATAAAACAGCACAACACTACGAATGAACCACTATGCGTAAGTACTCGTACTTCACACAGGATGACGGAGGGAAGACGAAACATTCCGCTCTTCCGACAACTTCACTAGCACATTCCGCTATGTGGAAAGTACGCAGGTGACGTCATGGTTGTCATGGCAACTGCCAAGGCCAAGCGCTAGGAGGGAGCACTTGGGAGGTAGGGGCAGTTGCAGAATCTCTCGTCTTCAGTCTCATGCGCCGTACTGTGGCCGACAGCCGGCGCTTTTGTGAGTTTCCCTGGTTCTCATCAGGTGATGAGGTGCTCTAAACGCCGTACAATAAAACATTTTCTTTCCATAAAACCAACAAATGTCATAAGAAAAATAAATTTAAGTAATTCATTATGGTAAAAATAAGTGGTGAAGTGGCACTTCACCTACTTCACCTGAAAAGCCGTCCCTGTGCCACATCACAAATCCTGGATGCGAATATCAAAGAAAGTAACACTGCCCACATAGTATAACAACATCCGAGACATTAAGATAAAAGGTGAACTCAAAACTACCATAACCATGATTACAGTACTAAGTCACACTAATATTTACAAAATATTTTACAATATCTACACATTTGGCTATACGGAAGATGATCATAGCGTCAGAATACCATCGAATAATTCTAGGATAGCTCAGTGTACCTCAAGGTTTCTAATATTGAAGCAGATGACCTGGATGAAAGTCCTCGAACATTCGGGAAAGGTCTCGAATTCGGGCAAAGTCTCGAATATTGTTCCAGAACCATCCTGAGTTAACGCGAACATTACAGTTACAAATTCTGGAGAACTCGGTATAGAACCTAATTAGACATAATTCATCGAAGACGTAGTCAAACTCATCATCCAAAATCACGCAAATATTCACCATATTACAATACCTAATTATCACTTGCCTCAATAATCATTTTCTATAATCATGGCATGATTATTCTCGAAGAAATACATCAATTATGCACTACAATTCAATCTCTCTCGAAGACAAAATTATCACATTAATAATAGTGAAATCTATAAAAATGATCCATATTATAAGACGATACATTTGTGATCCGCCCCAGGATCTCACGAATTCATTACAATAGCATCACGCAACAAGTCCTACGCGTAAATAATTCTCAAAGATCCAATCCATCTACAGGTTCTCGAGTCTCGATTTAACTATCTCTACTCTGCACTTACATACACGGGTTCTGATTCAAAGTGACGGAATCATTTTTCAAGAATTAAGTTCAAGTATCACACACCATTATATTCCAAGGGATACCATATACAAGTATAATCCGCTTCTGTGCGACGACTGTACATCCAGTAAAATCTAATCTATGTACCCGAATGTTATAACATCATTCTCCACCAATCGTGGCCATAATAAATTTATAAGATGAAACCATGAGAATTATTACCGCATGATTCGCCGAGCATAATTCACAAATCACGTATACCATTCAATATCACATTGTGCCTATCTAACAGAGATAAATATGTGAAGATCATCTATTGATACTACAATATGGCAAAGTACTACAACTACACAGCTGCGACAAACTGCAAGACCATTTACCAATTATAACTACATAACTATCACAGAACAGATATTATTATACAATTGCGTCGACTTAGCTTTACGATGTCTTCAAGATGCTGGACGGCTGGTTGTCCTCAATAGTACAATTATATGTGCCTTCCTCTCAACCCATCGCTGCCAGCTACGGTCTCATAGTTTAGGCCTCCATCTCAGCACTCGCACACACGGCGTTAGGTAACATCACCATGATGAGATTTGTAACTGTCCTCTTCTTGGATTTCAAGCGAAAACTGGTACAATAAAAATTAATAAATTTGTCACACCACAAATTCCTGGAAATATTGTCCAAAGAATATACACTGTACGAAGCTCGACTTATCTTGACGTCTGTTGTATTATGTGCGTTGACAAACAAAATATCCAAAATGATATATATTTGTGGGGTATACAACTACGTTGAATCAAAGTTCAACTTCTTCAGATCATGCATCAGGTATAGCCGTCCGCCATCGAACCAAGTCCTTCGCCTGAATGTCGTGTCGAAGACTGCTTACGTATGGCAACTCACTGACCCAGTAACCTACTTTCACCATCAGCTGGCGAGCTGGAGTCCTTGAAGCTTTGCACACGCGTGCTCAGACCGGAAATCTCATCAAAATCACAACTCTAATAATTTCCCACATTTGTTTTACTCGTAAGATAATATTCAGAAATGTTATCATTATTATCATTATTATAATTATTATTGGAATACACATTACCTTTCCAGCACGCTGTTTAATAGTATCACAAGTCGTTTACTTGTTTGGATACAGCCGGTGACGGTTTACAGGTTTATTGTACGCTCGCGAGGCACGCTCTCTTTCTTCTTTCTTTCTTTCTTTCATAAACGGGTTCATGCCTAACTGCCGACACCAGTATGAAGTCTTATGGCTTAAATCAACTAATTAGAAGAGTACTAAGTCCACAGGTGAAGGCAATGTGAATGCAAACAGTACTAACTCCAAGATATACCACTCGGTTCATATATTCGAGCCATCCGGCCTATCGAAACTGTCACAATATATAGTATTATTAAATTGAAAGTACAGTAAAACCTCGTTTATCCAGCCCTCACTGATCCGGATAATCCAGATGAGATTTGTAGACATTTTAAAAATTTAATATTGACATTAGATAATAATTTTCAGTTATGATACAAAGAACGTAACTAAGTATGCCAAATATTCGGTTTATAGTTTGGTTCATTGTAAAGTTCCAGCATATTTTACAATAAATTATATTAATACTGCAGAGGTGCCAGCTGTTACGGATTGTCCGTAATAATTACGGATTTCGCCTCACGATTACGGAATTACGGTCAAAGGGGATATTATTACGGGAAAGCTGACATTATCAGCTTAACACAATCATAATATACATAAATATCCCTTTAATACTAAAATATTCAATGGTAATCAATGAAGAAATTATTTTGAACGGTAAAAAAGAAAGCAAGGAAAAGTGTTCAATCCTTTCGAGCCTTTCTCCTAAATCGTCCTCGTTTCAATGCTTGTGAGTTGGTAACGATACTTATTCGATCGTAACTTACTTTGCTACCCACAAGTGTTGCATAATTCATTGTGAATGAAGGAGCTCAGGCGCTACCCTTCTCCACTATAAATCATTCAATAATGTTATTTGCTGTTTTAAGTGTACCTGGAAAGAAGTGAGGCCTACATTAAGCACATCTGCATTGGAATCGCTTATGGTTCATAAGACGAAAATGTCATAACAGTGCGAAGGATGCTTCAAGGAAAACTACACTGAAAAGCAGCTGCTGCGTGAGAAACAAGCTACATGGAAAGTTTTATCACAGAACTAACAAGTTGTGTGCAAATATTCTTGTGTAATATGATATACTTTCGAATAGATTGCTAGAGAGAAGGGCAAAAGGGATGTCATTATCGACAAGGAAGGAGCATGCTTTGCACGTGACTCGATTATTCTCGGGGGCGAAGGGCGATTACTGATAATCCACTTCAAAGGTTGGCACCTCTGATACTGTACTGTAAAATGCTTTTTGCCAAGTTTAAGAAAGATTTACTAGTGTCACAGGGTGCTGACGTAGTATTATGGTGGCTACGGCACTATAAAGAAGAAGAAATTGTAGCAGCGTGCCAGCTACAACCGACAGTGAGAAAGATGGTGTGGACGAGAAGGGAGAGATCACACCTCAACAGCGGATGACACATGCAGATGCTGCACGCCAGCCGACAAACATCCTGGCGCACTTGGAGCGTCAGCCCGAGACCACTCCAGTTTAACTATTAATGATAAAGCGTTTGTGTGACCGTGCTTTATTCAAACACCTTGCATGTTTGAAATGGAAGATAGCGGACCAATTCGTTTTAAAGAAAGGATGTGCTTTTATGTAATGAAAATGTTTATATTTTTTAATATCTTGTAAACAATACTATGTACATAATTTTGTTATGAAACTAGTTTTTATCATCTTAAATGGTAAGTCTGCTTATTTAAGGATTTTGCTTTGCTTATTACCCACATAACCCAGATTAACCAGAATTTCAATTGTGCAGATTGCCTTTGGTCCCAGTTAGTCCTGATAAACAAGGTTTAACTGTAGTTATTAACCAGAGCAAAATGTAGCATGGTTAAAAATTCATCTATTTCATGTTACTAAGTATTTTGTCATACTAGATTATCTTTAATGATTTATATTGGCATACATATTAGTTATGTCAAATGAATTGTGTTGGAAGGTTGTAGTTTTATATTTTTAGTTGCATTGCAGAAATGTATGGAATTTTTAACTGAATTATTGCTGTGAAAGGTATGATATTTCTTCAAAAACCTATGAATAAATTGGGGTGTCTTGTAAGTTGGGCTATTTCTTAAATTGACTGTTTTTTTTCTATTGGCTTTACGTTGCACCGACACAGATAGGTCTTATGGCGATGATGGGACAGGAAAGGGCTAGGACTGGGAAGGAAGCGGCCATGGCCTTATTTAAGGTACAGCCCCAGCATTTGCCTGGTGTGAAAATGGGGAACCACGGAAAACCATCTTCAGGGCTGCCGACAGTGGGGTTGGTCTAAGCTGGGAATCAAACCTGGGATCCCTTGGACCAAAAGCCAGGATGCTGACCATTTAGGCATGGAATAACTGCTGTAAGCACATCCTGGTGAGAGAATCTCCAGATTTTAACTGTGAAGGTTAATACACCATTTTTTATAAGAAGTCTCTCTAACATCCATATTTACTATTGACTGTTATAGCACTTGAGCATTGTCTTCAAGCATTTTTGAATGGACTGAGTGTCTCTACAACACACTTGCAACTAGCCCCCTGTGTCTGTGTACCGTGTTTCTTATTTTTAAACTCAATCTAGTCATTACTTCCTAGATCTCATACAGCTTCTCTTACCTTCCATGATTAGATTGATTGTTCTCCTATATAACCTATATGCTTCTATTTGCCTCAGAAGATCACACCCCTGAAGCTGGTACTTACAACTAATTTCATCAATGTCTTTGTTCCTAATTTTGGTTTTCTCCTGTCTTTACAAGTGCCTTTCTGGCATTTCCCCTCCTGTTTGTTCTAACAATTTTTCTTCCTACTTTCACATCTGTTACCTGCAATTTATTAATGGGATATCCTGAATGTCCAGCTTTCACTCCCATACATCAAAGTTGGCCTGAAAGAGGGATGTGAGGATACTTTCATCTGCAAATTAACTTCTTTCTTACAATAGACATTTTTTCACAACTGTGAACTCACACTGCATTTAGCTTTCCTGCTCTTTGTTAAAATTGATTTCACTATTTTAACATCCTGAGAGAGTAGTCCTACACATTCAAATTACTTGAATATTTCCACCTGCACCAATTTATCTGTGCTTGGTATTCAGTCCATTTAGCTCATCATTTTATTTGTGGAATTGCTGATTCACGTATTGTAATCAATAGGCTTCAGATCATTATGCATATTGCATTGTGAAGGCATATTTTTATATATTTTGGCCAGTAGCAGAAAATATGGCATTTATGTGATGTACAAAATGTCAACTCCTATGTTAGTCATGCACTCATGCCACATTCAGAAAGATAAACTGAGCCTGCCTCCATAATAGCTTGTTTGTATGCAACTCAGTAAGGAAAGTAATGATTCCTAGAATTTTACTTATAACAGACTTTACAATTCCTCACTTCTCAAATACCATTTCCCTCAGTCTCTGCTTGGTTGTGTTGGAACATGTTTGTACTCTATAGCAAGGTATGAACTTCCATGTTGTTGCTACTTAATCCTCCGTTAGTGATGCACGGTGTCACAGACTGACGTCATAAACGGTTGCGCCTCCTTCTTTGCCCGTTGGAGTGAGTTAGCTGCTCATCAGGTTACCTTCATCAATTTCATTCTCCAGTATACTCACCACTGCAAAAGTTCGAATGATAACCGTACAGGTCAGTGGAAGTCTTTTCGATTTCACACACAGATGTCACTAAGAGTGTACATGGTCCAACAGACCAAAGTCACCAATCTCGTTTTATGGTTGCATGCAAATGAAAGGTATGATCTAAATTTTTGTGGATTTATGTGTACTCATTAGCTCATTATACTCCGAAGCCTAGTAGCGTAAGCAGTGTCGATTGTTGTGTTCACTGTTAGAATTGTTAGATTGTTGTGCTAACACTAATGTTTCTTTACTGGTCAAGACAATATGGTTATGTTTTTTCTTGTGTATTCAAGGATATGAATTCCAAAAGCGAAGAGTCCCATGTTAGGAAGCTCCTTGAAGCTGTTTTAGCTGACCCTGCTAGTCTAGAGGATGAAGCTGACTTCTCAGATGCTGATGTCTGTGACAATGGCAGCGACATTGAAGAAATCGACTCTGTTGAAGTATGAGAAGATGATTCGAACAGTGAACAAGAATTAAATACTAATGGTGAAATACATTTTTATGTTGGTAGTGATTCTCAATTCTATGTAGGAAAGGATATATCCAAATTGAAGATACAGTGTCCTCCAAAGGCTGAATGAACAAGATCCAAAAACATTGTAACACAGTTTCCAGGGTCTAGGGCATCAGTGAAGGGCATCAAAGAACTGATTGAAATCTGGAGGAAATTTTCTGATGGTCCTATGATGGAAATTATTGTGCAGTATACTAATCAACACACAGCGCAAAAATCTCTGGGGCGGTATAAAAGGGAAACTTATATCAGAGCAACTGATAGTAATGATATTGAAGCTCTGATAGGAATTTTAATATTGAGTGGTGTGAAAAAATCGAATCTGCTGATTGCAGATAAACTCTGCTACTGATGGTAGTTCACCAGAAATATTTCGCCTAGTCATATGATTGCAGAGATTCAGATTTCTCATACAGTACCTAAGATCTGATGACAGAAATACATGCCAGGAAAGAAGATCCAGCGATAAACTTGCTCCCTTTGAGATAGAAATGTCACTACAGATAATTGGTTCACTAGCGTTGAGCTTAGTGACTTACTCCGTGGTCAGTATAATCTTTTGTTAGTATTTCAGGCATAAATACTCTGCTGATATTTAATCATAACCGCCCATCTGCCAAAATTGTCCGACATAAATTCCTGACTCAGTTGGCTATTGACCTAATGAAGAACCATGCCGTTCGAAGAGCTTCTCTTTCCAATATTCCCAGAATAACCAGGGAGAGGCTAAAGGTAATTTACAACATCAAGGAAGATGTCCAACCTAGATTAGAACCATCAAAGGAAGTGGGAAGGTACAGGGTCTGCACGTCTAAGCAAAACCGGAAGACATAGTACTTCTGTAAGAAGTGTCATAAGTATTTGTGCCTTGAACACGCAAATGTTTTATGCCATGACTGCCTTGAAGGTTAATTGTATACTGATGCAAATTTACAAACTTTACATGTCAGTCATGATTGTTTTCTTTTCAACAGAGTTTATCATTAGATATTTCGCTAATTTCACTTGTCATAACTCGGCTATAATTTCTCCTTATTGCTTATAGATTACTTACGTGTATTTTAAATAAAGGTTAAGATAATAAAATACTTACATATTATACCCTTCCTTAAAAATATACTCAAATACTGAAAGGTATGGAATTATTTAAGGCCAGTCTACTGGACCAAAGTCACTAAAGTTGAGAGTAAAATTCACGTCGCTAACGGTGGGTTAATTTAAGATACCCAGTGTAAAAAGAACTGTTAACGAAGTATTAAATTCATGTATGCAGGTGTTTTGATAATTTTCAACACTTGAAAGTCTATTGATTATGCAAATATTATAGCACCTGTGTAACTGCAACTGAAGAATATACAGTTCAACGTCACCTTTCTGAAAGAACTCGGTCTTGAAAACAGTAACTTCTTGTAACTACAGCTCTAGTTAAACCTGAACCAGCATGAAGTATGTCTGAAGCATTTATCTCCACAGACATGGCGTTGGCTAAGCTAATGAATAAGAACTTAAATGGTGAAGGAGGATACAAAACAGTTGGTTCCAAATGAGCTAACAGTTTGGAAGAATAACACCCTTGAACTCCACAAAGTGGCATTAGACAGACTGGGGGAAAATACTGGATGTAGATATATATGAGGGAATATGCTCATGGAAAATATATTTGGGTCTTGCTGGATGAAACAATGGCCCGAGAACTAAAGTCTGTAATTAATACTAATGTTATTGGTTTTATGTCCCGCTTACTACTTCTAAGGTTTCTGGATATGCCAAAGTGCCAGAATTTTGTCCTGCAGAAATTTGTTAACATCCCAGTAAATCTACCAGCACGAGGGTGATGTATTTGATCACCTTCAAATACCACCAGACTGAGCAGTGATTGAACCTGCCAACTTGAATTCAGAAGGCCAGTGCTCTACTGCCTGAGCGACTCAGTCCAGCTAAATTTGTAATTACCTCTGTGTACTACAGTCTACCGTTGATGTATTACCTAAAAGCATTTTTCAATAATGCATTCAGTCTTTTGTGGTCATCTGGTGTTGCATAGGATTGCTTTTTTTTTTTTGTGGCCTACACTGACACTGCACCTTATAAAATGTGTAAAAGCAAGGGATGTCTTCATTATATCCCAAAATGATGCATGTCACTTGAAGTATAGTACGTGGACTTCATTGAGTCACTGGAACAGTATGATCATCCTTTTCTACTATCTTGATATCTGCAGTCAAGATGGTATTCCTGAAGACTCCCAACTCGCAAGGATAAATGTTCATTTATGTCTGATAATGTGTCACTGGTGCCTTTGCCGGTTGTAACAAGGTGGGGAACATGGCTCAAAGCCGTAGTTTAGTATACCTGTAATTTGGAGTTAGTAAAAGCGATGGTTGAAGCTTGACCCTGAAGGAGCTGCTTCTATGAAGGAAACATAAGTGTTCAGCAAAGATGGCCTTGTATTGGTTTGGTGCAATTTATTGAGCAAATCCTCAGCCTTTAAGAAATTTAAGAAAGAGGACTGTCCTTTCATATTACTTCTGGAGATTTTAAAGTCATCTTCTTCCTCTTCCCTTCTTCATGGGGCCTCTAAATATTAGTTCCTAATTAGCGCCGACCTCTAAGATCTTTTGCTACCATGTTTTTCCTTCATTCTCACCTAGATATACCTGCTCCCTTAACAAAGCTGCAGGTTGTTCATATTGGGTCTTGGACTTTTTCTCTCTCTTCACCTGGTAGTCCTACAGTGGAGAGTCTGATTCTACCCAGCGCCTCACATTCAAAAAGTATGTGTTCACCTGAGTTCTCTGCTTCATTGCATTTCCTACATATGTTGTCTCTTTTTACTCCACTTCTATGTAGGTGTTCTTTCAGATGGCAGTGTCCTGTCAACAGTCCTACTACCCGTCTTATATTTTCTCTGCTGAGTTTCAACAATTCTTTAGTATGCTTCTTCTTTGGTCCTTGTATCAGTTCCTTTGCAAGCCTGCATCCTGGAGTATTTTTCCAGTTTTCCATTTGTTCCTTTTGTACCCTTTTTCCTATATAGTATTGGGCTTGTCCATGGGAAATCCTGCATACAGGTTCTGGGCCTACAAAATGTGTTTCTGCCCCTTTCCGGGCCAGTTGATCTGCCTTTTCAATTCCTTCTATACCTGCATGCCCTGGTACCCATATTATTTTGACAATGTTGTACTTCGAGAGCTTCAGGAGAAGTGAGTGGTAATACCAGACAATTCTGGATATTATCCGGACTGCCTCTAGTGCCTTAATGGTCGCTTGGCTGTCCGTAAAAATGAAAATGTTCTTATTCCTATAGTTCATTTTGAGATTTTCTTCAAGACATCTTGTGATAGCTATCATTTCAGCTTGAAAGACTGTAGTGTGTCTGCCCAGGCTCGTCTGGATTTATCTCTGAGGTCTTCCCCCGTTGATCCCTCCTCCTGTGCCATCCCCAGTCTTTGAGCCATCAGTCCAAGACACTATATCTTTTTCAGTATTCCATTTGTTGATATCTCAGTCTTCTTTTTTTATTATCTGGGTCTCAAACGGTTTTTCAAAGTTGTTCTTTGGTATCATATGATCAGAAGGCATGTGTAGAACTTCCTCTGTTATTACTCTGTTAATTTTACAGTGTCCAAGATTGGGTCTTGGTGCATTCCAGCAGTCTGATTGTGCCAATCTGTGTGAACTCATTCTAGCTTGTCTTTTTATGAAATTGCATAGTGATGGGAGGTCTAGTAAAGTATTCAAGGCTTCTGTCGGCATAGTTCTCATAGCCCCAGTTATGGCTATACATGCCATTCTCTGTAGGCTATCCAATCTGCTGCCGACTTTTCCTTGACTTACTTTCTGCCACCAGATGATTGCAGCATAGGCCATCAACGGTCTAATGATCATTGTGTATATCCACATTACCATTGATGGTCTTGGACCCCATGTCTTCCCAACGGCTATTTTACATGCATACAGCAAGTTCTTGGCCCGGGTTATGTTCCTTCTATACGTGGATTCCAAGTTAGATTTTTATCTAACCCTACACCCAGGTGCAGTGCCTGTTGTTCCATATATATATATATATATATATATATATATATCTTGCCCAAAGTGCTTCAGTGATCTCTTTCCCTCTAATTTTCTCCTTGTAAAAGGGGGCTGAGTTATCACGTTCGGGTTGACTGATAGTTGTTCTTCCAGACATCAGTTCTCCACAAGGTTGAGTGATATTTGCATGAGGTCCTGGATAACACTCATCACCTTACCTCGTGCCACAATCACTAGGTCATCTGCGTATCCTTGTGTATAGAAACCCTGTTCGTTGAGCATAGCTATGATTTTGTTTACCACAAGGTTCCACAGCAGAGGCGAAAGAACTCCTCCCTGAGCACAGCCTCGGGTTGCCCTAACCATCAGCATTTCTTCAAACAGGGTTGCTTGTATCTTCCTTCCATCTAACATGGATTTAATCCATTTGATGACGGTTTTACTCACCTTGCTCTTTTCCAATGCTTTGATCATAGTCATAGGTTGTATTAATGAAGGCTCCATCTATATATAGAAATGCCGCCAGTGCAATTTCTTTATATTCTAGGCTTTCGTCTAGTTTACAAACCAACTGGTGGAGTGCTACTTCAGTGGATCTGCCAGGTCTATATGCAAACTGATTTTCATGTAACGTTGAGTTCAGTTGCACCGTTCTTTGATATATTTATCCAGAATTTTCTCCATTGCTTTCATTATGAAGAAGGTTAAACATAATGGTCTGTATGCTTTGGCTTGGGCATAGTTTGCCCTTCTAGGTTAAGGTATGAATACTGCTTTAGCTTCAGAACATGATTTCGGCCCTAAAGCTAGACTAGCTCTGAAGAGGTCCGTCAGGGCATTGACGAGTATCTCCCGTCCTTCCTGTAGGAGTATCGGAATTATCTCATCAGGCCCCTGAGCCTTTATAGGGTGAAACGTGTCAATTACCCATTTTACATGGTTGTGTTTTATTATTCTGTTGACACAGTTCCAGTCTGCTCTTCGAGCTCCGGTCTCTGTTCCAACCGTTTCTTCTTCTGTCATCTCCTCAGCCTCAGGAAAGTGACACGCCATTAGCATCTCCAGCGTGTCCTTCCCCGCCTGAGTAAACGACCCATCTGGTTTCTCCAGTGTCCTCACCTGATTTATATGGGTTGCTTTAAGAACCTTCTGGAGCTTTGCTGTTTCAGTGTGTGATTCCACTTTCTCACAGAACAGTCTCCAAGATTTTCTTTTTGCTTTCCGTATCTCTAGGTTATACTCAGCGAGTTTCCTATGATATACGTCCCACTTACCATTTCTAGATGATATTCTATACAATAACCTCTTTTATCATTTTGGCTAGTTTGTTGTTCCACCCCCTTACTTTTTTGGCGTTCTTCTTTTCTTTGAGAGGACAGTTGTCATGGAAGGAGTCTATAATGGCCTCTTCTAATAGTTCCACTCCCTCATCCAATTCTTTCTGTCCTCTCACGTTAGTTGAAATTTTTGTACAGCCTTCCCTAGAACTTCTCTGTACCCATCCCAGTTAGTCCTTTTTGGGTCTCTGTACATCTCAATCCCACATAGTCTTGCATCTATTGCAAATTGGATGTGCTGGTGGTCTGCCAATGATGGTTCCTCCAGCACCTTCCAATCTTCAATAAAGTTCGCAGTATGAGTAGTGCTTAGTGTAATGTCTGTTACCTCGCTACGATTTTTATTTATAAATGTAGGCTTGTTTCCTAGGTTTAGTATCGCCAACTTAGTTCCAATAATAAACTCTAGTAAAGACTCGCCTCTTGCATTGCAGTTCGTGCTGCACCATGCCGTGTGGTGTGCATTTGCATCTGCTCCAAGGACTAGGTGTTTGCCTTTTTCTTTGCGTTGCAAATTAGGTTCGCAACTTCTTCTGATGGGAGCAGATTATTTGAGTCATATGGGAGGTATGCAGAGCCTATGGTCATTTCTCTGGGACCTTCCCAATTTCCAAGTTTTATCTTGGCCGCCAGTAAGTCCTTTGAACAATGTTCCTGCAACAGAAGACATTTTAGTTTTTTACTCACAAGTAAACATGTTCTAGGCATATTCGATGTAGTATCGTACATTAGCTTACCTCCATATTCCGCCAGTCCTGCTACTCTGCCCTTAACTACCCATGGGTCTTGTATAAGAGCCACATCGATAGCATCGGATTTCTTCCTGACGAGGTTATCCCTAGCTGATCTTTTATGTTGTAGGATGGCCTGTGGAACTTTCAGTACCATCCTTGCCAACGCTAGGTTTTTTTTCCATTAATTATTTGAAATTTGATCTGCCCAAGTCCAAGTTTGGCCTTAAGGCCTCTCTTCTTGAGCTCTTCAAAATTCTTTCATTAAAGGCCAAAATAATTGTCCTGCCTGTGTCAGTAGTTGTTGCATTCAGCACTCTCCACTCTTTCGTCGGAAGTTTGGTGTCATACTGATGTATCCTGACAAGCACATCCTCAGCCTTCATCTTGTCAAATGGAGGAGGAAACTTAGTGATGACCTTTGTAGTGTTCAGCATCTTCTTGGTTTCTGCCACCTCCAAATTCTCCCCTTTAAAGGGTTGCAATTGGCCACTGTCTGTTCCAGCCAGCTTTTAGTTTCTGGATTTGCACAGATCAGTACCATAGCTCCACTTTTCAGCCTCGGAGACTCGAGGAAGCCTGGAAGGCATCCATCCGACAGCGGTTTCATTTGTGCTATCAGAGCAGAAGGAATTTCCTTCATGTCCTCCTCCTTCAGTTTCCTGTCTGAAAAGGTTTGTTATTATTGCTACCTTGATTGAAGTTAGTCTTTCTGAAATGGACATGACCGTCTCTTCTTTCTGTTTCTTGGTGGGCGGTTTTGTAGCCGAACTTGATGGCGTACTATACCCTGACCTTGGTCTTTTTGGCGTTGTCGGAGGGATAGCTTCTTGCCGATCTCTGTTCCTTGGCTTCTTTTCCGTCCAAGTTCCTGCTGCTATTTTGGCTTCCTTCCTCGCTCTCTTCCTTTCCTTGTAATATGCACTGTTGCGAGGTGGTCTGTCGATATGAAATCTGTTTATTTACGATGCAGAAATCTTCAGTTCTCTCTCTACGGACGTTCCTGGTTTGCTTGTGGTAGCAGTCTGCTCTACTGGAGCTTCTGTTGCCATTCCTCGTTTTGAATGGGCGACAGCCTGTCCAGTTGGGACCTATGTCTCCATTTTTTCATCTTGGGCTTGCTCCCGGATCTGCTCTACTTGAGCTTCCATTGCTTCCCTTGATGTCTAAGTTTTTGAAATTGGTTCTTTATAAGCATCCATATTTCAATCAATCAGAGGTTGTTTGCCCCTTCTAGGGTCCTGAGCGTCGTTCTCGCCATCCGTGGTGAGGCATACAGATACAGCTAGACGTCCTCCCGCAACTCAGGCTCTCCGTAGCGGAGACCACGCCCCTCAGTCGTCCATCCAGCGGTCTGCCCCTGGCCTGAACCTAGCCAGGTTTGTTCCCCCTTCAGTAGGCCTACTCACGTGGTCTCCACTTGGCATTATCATGACTGAGTTCACAGCCATGACTTTCCCCCTATGTTGGGATCACCCCTTTCCCAACCCGCGGCTCGTCCAGGTTGTGTAGAGCAAAGTGATTTGTTAGTTCTAGCATCCTGCAGTGAGACTTTGCCTCAATCACTAGCCCCACTTCACCTGAACCACCGTTTCACCCATGTGGAGGAACCATGGATGCGTCTAGCACGTGTGGGCGAGGCCTCTACATCCAAGCCTTGACTTCGGCTAGTAACAATCACAGTGCCTGAAGACGTTTTCTGGCAATACCCGTTTTTGGTCCGCAAGAGGGTATTTTATTTCCCTCAGACCCTCCAGACAAGTCCGGATGGCCCCCCCCATCCGCCACCTGGGACGCGCCCGATAGGGGAACAGGTAAGAAAACCCCCACGGGTTTTGAAGTCTTAATTTTATCTCTAAAGAATTTAGAAAATAACATTTTCAAGAAGAAAATGGAGAGTGTAGTGTTAAAACTTTAAGACTTCGGGCTTTGCCAACTAATACCGGTAGTATTTGTGTTCTCAGAGGTCAAGAAAGAATTACAGTGTTGATGCCAGAACACTCTGATTTAGTTATGGTAGAGTATGTTCCAGTTGTGCCGCATGAAAGGGGTTTTACAGTGTGTAAAACATTTCAAAGGAAAAATATATACAAGCTTGTGTTTCAGCACTGCTAGTTACATCATGTTATTCAGGGTAATCAAGACGTAAACATTTCTTTTGAGAAAGTGGATCATTGTATTATATGTAATGAGTTACTTTTAGTATATATTTTGACAATTTTTAGGGTTTATTTGCATGTATATTTTGGAAGTTCTAAGTGTAACTATCTGAAGCCAACGTATGATCATGATGATGTGTATTGCACGTCTGGTAACCCTACCAAGTGCCAGTGAAAAGCCTTAGGCTCCTTTCACATGGTCCACTTGCTTTCCATGCCACGTGACTCCACTCCACTTCTCAGACACTCTGTTTATCCTTGCTGTCCACTTCCGTCAACTTGCCGGCAACTTCTAGTCCCCACCACATATTTTGTGTACTGGTTTGAATCTGGTCCGTGGACGCAAATGTTATCCTTGGGATTTATATTCTTACGAAAAGAAGGTTGAGGTGAAAGAGGAGTACTAAGGTTCATTAGGTCCATCCATTGAATTAATATCACCTGCGAGGACCTCATCGTTCTTCTAGATGAACGTACCAGTGATCCAAAAATGTTCTTTAATTACTTTCGTATGTGTGGGAATTTGTTTGAATTGCTCTCAATCCTTGAAGCAAGTTTACAGTGTCAGGACACCAAAATGAGAAAATGTATTCCACCAATATTTTGAAACACCGAGCTCGATAGCTTCAGTCGCTTAATTGCGGCCAGTATCCAGTATTCGGGAGACAGTGGGTTCGAACCCCACTGTCGGCAGCCCTGAAGATGGTTTTCCGTGGTTTCCCATTTTTACACCAGGCAAATGCCTGGGCTGTACCTAATTAAGGCCACGGCTGCTTCCTTCCCACTCCTATCTCCTTCCTGTCCCATCGTCACCATAAGACCTGTCTGTGTCGGTGCGACGTGAAGCAACTTGCAAAAAATATATATATTTTGAAACAAAAACATTGAACTTGTGATGCACCCAATGTTGACCCTTTGAACAACTGATTTAGTGAGCTACCAGTATGGCCTTGCTACCTACACCTAACTTCTGTAAATAAAACGCTGGTAGTTCTCACCGCACTTAAGCGACTGCAGCTATCGTGCTTGGTCCGAATAAGAAAATGTTGTTATGTAATTTAGTTGGAAGCAGTTCTTTTGAAATAAAGACTGTTAAAAAACCTTGATTAATTATTTTTCAGTGACCCATGTTATTGTAATCTCGAATAAATAGTTAACATACAACACACATAGCTAATACATATAGCCTATTCCTGTAGTTTTCAATTTCTCTCTCTTTGGAGTTGTCCATTTTGGCAAAATTTGGAATCACTTCATGGGGAAACTTCATTCCACATTTGAAACCTTTAATTTTATTTGAATAGTCTGTCATTTGTAATCCTACAGATAAGGGCGATTTTGTATTCCTGTTATTAACTTTTCAGTATCTATGAATGGAACCGACATTTTGAAATGAAATCTTCGAACTTGTGGCTCATAATGAGCTAATCTGATTTAGTGAGCTTCCGGTCACCCAGAATGGAAAACGCTTCAGGCCAGTTGACAGCAGCCCGCTGTTGACGAGAGTGGACGGAGGTTGCGCCACACGAATTTGGAGTGGCGTGGAAAGCAGTGGATCATGTGAAAGGGCCGTTATGCTTGAAGAATGAACATTATGTGCATTAGAAAGAGTTCTACCTGGATTTAACACCATCTGTTGCAGGAAGCAAATACACAGGAATCAACATAAATATGAGCTTGCATTCAGGAGATATTGGATTTGAACCCCACTGTTGGCAGCCCTGAAGATGGTTTTCTTTGGTTTCCCATTTTCACACTAGGCAATTGCTAGGGCTGTACCATAATTGCGGCCTCAGCCACTTCCAACTCCTATCCCTTTCCTATCCTTTCGTCTCTGTAACACCTATCTGTGTTGGTGCAACATAAAAGTAAATTGAAAAGAAGAAAAACAAAAAAACATAAGTATGGAAATTCTTTATATCAACCCTAACACCCTTAACAATTTACAGTAATTTGAAAATAAGACCACACTCGTGTTCAATGAGCAAACACAATTCATATCCCATAGATGATACAGAAATACCTTTCTAATCTTAACTTAGGTAATGGACTCTTCCAGATGTTCCTGTTCCGGAAGTTGGTTACTGAGCCCAACTATTTCCAAATAATTAAAACTTTTCTACAAGGTAATTCATCTACCAATAATGAATCCAGTGAAGCTATTGTAGTTCTTTGGGATTTGTAGACCACTACAATAATAGACATAAAGCCAGTTTTTCTCTTTTAGGAAGTTAGTAATGCCCAATTCCTAATATAGTCATCAGCTTTTTAAATTATTCAGTGTCGCTTCTGCTAGTAGAGTTTCTGTACAATCAGACTATGTCTGTAGATCCCTTGATAAATCTGAAAGAGTCGCCCATTTTAAACTAAGTTGTCCGTCACAAATAGTATACCATCCAAGTTCAACATTTCATTGTTGATGGTTATGAAATGTATTATTTCTCTTTTGAAGACACTTTTAATTTGTGGTAACAAGACATTTTTATACCCTATATTGTCATTTCTGCTAATTGCAAATGATCACTTTTACTGTAAATTTGGATGAGTCATTTTTAATTTTTGTACTGTACCTTGTATGGATGCTACAGAACATCCCCTTTTCACATCGTACGATGACACTAATCCTTGTGTGTTATCAACTGTGGGATTCAATTATGACATTGAAGTCATTTATTGAATACTAGCTTCCAGAGTTGCCAGTTTTTCCAGATCCCTTATTACAGATTCCTTTCGTTCATGTGGTGGCAGATATTGTCTATGTTCTTCTGGATTTTTTTTTTTTTTTTTCCCTTCCTGCTTCTGTGAAGTTATCATCTACATCAAGTCTGCTCACTGTGCATACTTTTGTGCAGTTCACATTGAAATGTGCAAAGTGCTTGTGTTGGAATGGCATCCCCCACCACTGCTCACTGCTGCTCTGTCTCTTGCTCTCTCCAGTCTCACTCTGCACTAGCTGTGTAGCAGCGCATGGTGCCCAGTTAACTGTAGGTATAGTCTGTTTCAAATATGGTGCATTTTGAGTATCGAAATTATAACATGGTAGTTGGTTTCATCATCGTGCAATGTTGTCCATGGCTGACTGGAAGCCTTAAAATATTTTTCAGGTTTACACCTGCAAAATCCGACCATAGTCTGCTTTATCATTTTCAAGGACAAAAGAAAATCCTTTACAGACTTAACCCATTATCTAAGGTCTGTGTGTGCAGAGCATCATTACCTTAACCTCCGAGGGTGAACCAGATATCTAAGGTCTGTATGTATGTGTGTGTGTGCGCGCGTGCACGCTCAGGGAGTCGTTACTTTAGTCTCCGATGGTGACGTGAACCCTTCTGTATAATTCTTCCATGACAAGACTCGAACCAATCAGTACTTTGGTTGAATGTCACCTGTCTGCTGTCTGTGTGAGAGAGAGAGAGCACGCATTTCCTAGGGGAATGGATCGCTCCATAAGGCCATCTCCAAGTAGGCGCAGGCACTGGAAAGTCTAAATAGTTTGTGATGTTTCATGGTGTTTGGGAACTATTTCTGAAGAAATTGAGATTATTAAGGCATGTTTAGAACTAGAATTACAGAATGTTGAGATTATACGTGATTTTCCTGGACCAGAAAATTGTTTAAAAACGAGGCCTGTGTAAAAGGCCCCAACTCAGCGTTGTCAGGCAACAGCACATTGCCAAAGGCATGGTGCTTCTACCTAAAATGTTTTCTCCTTCAGGGTGAGAAATGTAATCCCACAGATGCTTCTAGAATTTCATCTCCGTGAAATTAAAATTATACAGTTAGCTCCAGTGCGATGGCTTTGATTTTAGTAACAAGGACAGTTGAATTTTAAATGGTGAAAATTTGCAAATCAGCAAGATGTCTGTTAACCACGAGGTTATGCAGGAATATTTGGCGGCATACATTGTGCCTGTAAAATAAGAGAACGTGCGAGGTTTCTTGTTCAATGTACCACGGTTGAGCAGACTGTCTTTGCAACGCTCGAGAAATTTCAAGTGTTGGTTGAAATTTGGAAGTTCCACAGAGGTAAATAGGATCCTATGCTGTTTTTAGAAAGTGTTGTCTGGACTTGCAATAATTCTTCAAGGGATATCTTCGGACTTTGAAAATTATTCAAGCTTTGCATCAGGAAAGAACTTGGATAATTTATTTGAAAATAATGGTATTTCTATATCGGTCATGTCCACAGTAACAAGAAAATGCACTTTTTACTTTTCCGTCATTTCTGTCTGTCTGTCTGTCTGTCTGTCTGTACACGCATCACGAGAAAACGGTTGAAGAGAATTTAATGAAAATCGGTATGTGAAGTCAGGGGATGAGCCTCTACAATCTAGGCTATAAATTATTTTACTCACGCTGAGTGAAATGGTAGTTTAGGGGAAGGCCTAAAATTGAATTCTCAACTATTTATGTTATTAGTGCTCTAATGAAAATCGGTATGTGAAGTCGGGGGATGAGTCTCTACAATATAGGCTATAAATCATTTTACTCACGCTGAGTGAAATGGTAGTTTAGGGGAAGGCCTAAAATTGAATTCTCAACTATTTATGTTATTAGTGGTCGTATCTTAAAGAAAATGGGTATGCAAAGTTGGGGAATAAGTTGCTACAATATAGGCTATCAATAATTGTATTCACGCTGAGAAAAATGGTAGTTTAGGGGAAGGCCTAAAATATAATTCTCAAATATTGTTATTAGTAGTCCTATCTTGATGAAAATCGGTATGCAAAGTCAGGAAATAAGTCGCTATAGTCTTAGGCTGTAAATTATTTTGTTCACGCTGAGTGAAATGGTAATTTAGGGGAAGGCTTAAAATGTAATTCTCACATATTTCTTATTAGAGGTATAATCGATGAATGCTACATAAATAGGGTTATATAGTATTAAATTTTCTATTATTCATGTCTTATACATTGTTACCGTACTGGCTATGAGCACAAAGATATTAATGATTTTGGATGTTTGTTACTAAGTCCATATCAGCGCCGAGTAACCAGAAATGGGTAAACAGTATTTAATGAAAATCGGTATGTAAAGTCGGAGAATAAGAAACTACAGTTTATTGTATATTTTACAAATCACAGAGTCGAAAGAAAACTAAATGTGAAGGCCTACAATATAGAAAGCTCATAACATTGATCAACAATAACATTACATTGACCATTGTTTGTCGTAATGTGCTTTGTGTCATCTGTTGCCCTTCATCTCCGGTAGATAGGATTACTGCTGCGTACAGAGTTTTTTTATTTGATTTACGGCGCACCGACATAGATAGGTTTTATGGCGACGATGGGATAGGAAAGGGTTAGGAGTGCCTTAGGCCTTAATTAAGGTACAGGCCCAGCATTTGACTGGTGTGAAAGTGGGAAACAACGGAATACCATCAGCGCTGCCGGCAATGGGGTTCGAATCCACTAAGCTCACAGCTGCGCACCGCTAACCACACGGCCAACACGCCCAGTCGTACCGAGTGTAGCAGCCTGCCTGAATATTGATGGGAAGTAGCTGGGGAGTTAGATAACTTTCTTCTTTAATATGACATTCCCCTGGTTTATAAATTTTCTGATTCTACTGGTACGTAATACACTGGATCATCATAGCATTCGGGCTATTTAATCCCTACTCTGAGGCACTGATTGGAATGAACAGTGTGTATATTTAGCGGAATAATGGCAGATGAGTGTTCATGGCAATCTGCGGCCTGGTCATCCCAGCTTTAGAACTTTGGACTATTAGATTGGCACCGCAATCTAACCGCAGCACTGTTCGTTAAAAGTGATAAAACGTGCGGCTTTCCATTTGATCGAGTATTTTATATGATAGCATTGCTCTTAATCGCTACATTCATACTTACGTTTTTGTAATGACCTATGTTGATTTCAGGTTAAGAAAACCACAAAGTCAGTCTTTCTGAGAATCCCGTAGCGAAGCACGGGTACATCAGCTAGTAATATGAATATGAATCAGCTACCTACCTCATGTTCTGTACCTACAGTCCACTTCTTTCCTTGCGCTATCGTATCAAAAACTTGTATGTATCCTAACCCAATCAGTTCAAATTTTTTTATATCTTATCCCACCTCATTTCAATTATTATTATTATTATTATTATTATTATTAATACTGGTAGAATTTGGAGTAGACTCCAAAACAACTGAAATTATTAAGCAGACATTAACGGGTACTTGTTCAAAAGTAAAATTCATGGGGGAGCTCTTGAAGGAGTTTGAAATCAAAACAGGGGTTGACAGATTGATGGGCTATCAACCGTCAAATGGCAAAAAGAACTGGACAAGAAAGGACTGCTCAACCAAGTATATATTGGAGGATCAGAAAATGGCATCGAGATCAACATGGTAAGATAGAAAGAGTTCACAGCTTCAAGCACCTTGGAGAAATCGTACGGCTAGAAAGTAGCGAGAGAGAGGGGCCAACTACAACAGACGAGAGAAGATGGCCACTGCCTTTCGCAGGGCACGTTTTATACAAGAGGAAAGCCATCTCAAGGTGAGCTAAACTAACACACTGCAATACAGTAATCAAAACAGTGTCTGTATGCTAGTGAATTCCTCCGAATGGCAGGAATGTCGGGACTAAGAGAAGCTGAGAAATTTGACAGAAAGGTCCTCTACAAGATAATGGGTTCAACAAACATCGTGGATGGCCAGTTTAGGTTATGAGGAAGGGGAACATTGTAACAAGAAAGCAAAAGATTTGAGTCAATGATGAATCTATTTAGAATGGACGAGAAGGGGCTGACAAAGCAGATTTTTTAAACATTTGACAGTAGACCTAAAGTTTCCGACAGATGATTCAGGGAGGCAAGAAAGGATATTGAGCAGTCTGGATTAAATCGGGAAGACATCGTATTGTTGCAGTTGTCTTAAGTAAGACATCCTATACTGAACAAAGTATAGATCATTGATCGACAGCCTCAGAGGTTTCCATGACGAACAGAAACTGAATGGGGGATGGGCAGAGGAAAGAATGCAAAGATTTTGGGCTGCAAAGAAGGCTTCCAATAATGTGTGATTGTTGCTTAATGTGGTCTCAAATGCCCATAAGCAAATATAATAATATTATTAATTCAACTAAATGTAACAGTTTGGGTTTAGTTCAGAATTTCGATTCTCATTGACGTACATTTTGGAACATTGGTTTTTCTTGTGCTTACTTGAAGCATTTTCATTTGACATGGTCATGTCAGTATTCATTGCAAATGATGCATTTAGCAATTTGTTTGGCTCTTTCTGTCTTCACTGATTTTGAACTGAACTTTCGAGCATATAGCTGAAATGAGGAGCATTTGACTTAATCAAATGTTGACTAAGAGTTAACAATCGGTCCAAGTTAAATTGAAGGTTGTGTTGTTTTGATTAAGGATCCCTTCCGTGATTATGAGGTATCATGTTTGTGTATACTAAATCTGTAGACATCCTTACAGTAGATAAAAATTTGGAGATCAATGTGCGAGAAGCCAAACTTTCACATATAAGCAACTTGTGGTTTAATTTGAAATCTGCAAATATAAAGACAGGAACTTTCCACCTAATCAATACATTTATAAAGTACTTAAAATATTCTAATATGTCAGTACCGGTTTTGACCCTTTTAGTGGGTCATCTTCAGCTGAAGAACCTATCGTCTTAATAACAACTTATAATGCTAAAACACAGCTTGTCCTAATTACGAATGACTCATGCTACCTTAACCACAATAAATCACCTTAAGTTAGCATGAGTCATTCATAATTAGGACAACCACAATACATCCTGGGCAAACTGGTGGGAATTTTAAGATTACGTATGCAGAACATCTTAATGCAATCAGTTATAACAGGTTTTCTGCAGTAGGTCATCACATACGTGGCTATAAACACAAATGTAATGGAATAGATCATGACTTAGCAATATTGGACACGTTGAGTAAAGGCCCCTTGCTCGATACCATGGAAATCTGCTATATACATTTAGACCAATATTTTAACCCGAATTTGAACTTGAATGACATTTCCGAAAAGCCCAGAATCTTAGTTGATGTCCTTATTACAGTTCTCAATAGCGTTAAACTTCCCCAAACCAGTTTGTTCTTTCAGATTATACGCAACACGTTGCGTTATCCCTCCCTGCCACGCCAGCCTGACTCTACCCTATCCATCACCACTCTTCCCCTCCTTCCTGACCCACCCCTTCCCCTCCCTCCTGACCCGCCCTTCCCCTCCTTTAACCTTGTTCCACGCTTCCAGTAAGTCGCAGCTCATAGTTTCTCTCTAGACTCCATAATACACAACAGGCCGATTGAGGTGAGTCCCTTACTATAGTTTTAATTTCTTGCCCCCTTTTCCAGTATCTAATTCTAACTTAGTTTTTTTTTCATACTTCAGGTCCCACATTGGATCAAGAATTATCTGTTTTTATAACAACTTTAATACCCATGTCTGTAACAAGATCCACTTACTTAATTACATCACGACTCGGTACTTCACCTTATGAAGAATGACTTTACAAGTCACTACTAAGTTTACATATTTTCATCCTATTGTGAACGTTCTACGGAGGAACAACATTGTACGTTAGTTATTTAGATAATAACATTCAAAACTCGTCCCGTGGTTAACAACGCCACACTTAAGACTTTAAGCTCTACAAAGTGATCTAGACTAATTTATCTAATCATTGTTATTTTACTGTTAATGGTCTATAGATTGTATTTTAACATGTGTATATCTTTGTTTACTTGCCCAATTTTGGCTGATGACGACGTCCGAGATGTTGAAACCGGTACCAAATAAATAATGTTATTTTGAATTAGCAGCATACGTTGTATTGAAACAGGTGGATCAATTGCACTCCTATTTATTGTTTGTTAATCTCCATTCAATACGACCAAAGATGAAGATTTTAATATTAAAAGTACAGGGAATTTAGTTTACCCCAGGATGTAAAAGTGGGGACAATGTGTCCTTAATTTTACCCATACTGTGAGCAATTTTAGTGATGGTGCCAAACACGGTTTTTATATTTTGTTTGCGGAGGACCTTGGCAATTCGATCTGTGGTGTTGTGAATGTAAGGCAGGTAGGCATTTCCCTTCACTTCTTCCTTCTGTGAGCTTTGCTTGGTCGTTTCTCTGGGATGCAGGAGTATGAATGTGCAAGTCGCTGTAACCATTACCCTTGAACGTGACTTTGAGTGTGTCCATCTCCACCTGGATATTTGATGGCTCACAAATTCATCTCGCCTTCATGGCGAGTGTCGTGAGAATGGCTTGTTTCTGTGCTGGTTGGTGGTGAGAATCTGCATGAAGATAGCTATTTGTGTGGGTATGTTTACGATAGACGGTATGTCCTAAGAAGCCGTCCGGTTTCTTTCTTACTAGAACATCCAAGAAAGGAAGGCATCCATCCGACTCCACCTCCATAGTGAATTTAATTGAAGGATGATGCTGATTTAGGTGGTTTAGAAATAGATGAAGTTTCTCAGGATCTTCTGTCCAGACCACAAAAGTATCATCAGCATACCTCCACCAGAGCATAGGTTTGACAGGCGCCGAAGCAATAGCTGCCTCCTCAATATGCTCCATAAATAAATTAGCCACTACAGGCGAAATTGGAGTTCCCATAGCCACTCTGCCCGTCTGTTCGTAAAAATTCCCACCCCACAAGAAATAGCTGGAAATCATGCAGTGGTAAAATAGCTTAGTAATGTCCTCAGGGAACAGATGTTCAATGAGACACATGACCAAGTCAGTCGGCACTTTAGTGAACAAGGACTCCACATCGATACTCACAAAGAGTGCCTTAGGTTGAAGAGTTATGGCTGACAACTTGTTGACGAAATATTGAGAGGCCCTTACGTATGATTCAGTACGTCCTATGTCTTTCATTTCTATTATAACGTCTAAATTCAAACCTAATTGTTTAAGAAGCCTTTCTCATGGACAGTCAAGATTTTCTTCTGAAGACGCAGAGCAATGTTTCGTGCGAAACGTAAAGAATTTCACCTTATATTCTTCACAAGGCATAAGCCCAAAAAGCCTATATCATGTTCATTTAACTTATTTATTCTTCTTTTCTTTCAATAAACATCGAGCCAGTAAAATTATTTCTTATTTCAAGTAGTTAATATAAGGGTAACCATTTTCTGGAAAAACATGGAAAATGCACGGAAATAAAAATGCAGAAAATACAGAAGGTTGTTCAGGATCTCAGGGGACAATGTCTAAAGGGAAATTAGCGTATGAAAAGCCATGTCTTCACTAACGATCATGTTCAATTGGAAAAGTCAGCATTTCTTCCTATAGCCCGACATCATTTCCATTGCAGCAGACTTTTTCGCAGAGCTAAGATGTCTATCTTGTCCCACCACTCCTGACAGGCTTTCCAGAGGCCATTGATAGTGCGTGGACGTCTATATTCTAAGGCGTGTTTTAGGAGTCCAAATGAACAGAAGTCCATGGGGTGACCCATTGGGTGCTTCCCTGGAATGTCAGTAAAAGGAATTGCACGGATTCCAGTTTCCATCGCCATTCTCTTTAAGAACAGAAAAGTCGAACGAGAGGTGTGGCTGGATGCTTCATATGGATGTACCCCTTTATTCCCGGTCGGCTCAGCCGGAGAACGAGAGTCACAGACTTGGACCGTTCGCTTATTTTAAAAGGGCAGGTGAGACTTAAGGACTGACAATTGGAAAATAAACGCTAAAAACAATAGGTTTGATATTTATTACAACTAGCACTTCATATAACACAAAATAACAAAATTTAACAATTTAATCTTGCTGATATTTGATTTCTTCTCCAAAGGTTATATGATACACTAAAACTTCCTTTTCCAACCATAACGAAGCCTGCATTTTACTGCAATGTACCGAGATCTATAGCTGCAGTCGCCTAAGTGCGGCCACTATCCAGTATTCGGGAGATAGTAGGTTCGAACCCCCACTGTCGGCAGCCCTGAAAATGGTTTTCCCGTGCTTTCCCATTTTCGCACCAGGCAAATGCTGGGGCTGTACCTTAATTAAGGCTATGGCCGCTTCCTTCCACTCCTAGCCCTTTCCTGTCCCATCGTCCCCACAAGACGTATCTGTGTCGGTGCGACGTAAAGAAACTTACAAAAAAGTTACTGCGATGTAAATAATATAACAATTAGTCCACATCTGGCTTGAATAAAAATACAAATTATTGTGGGAGAACCTCCTCCTAACATAGGTTGGATTATCAGCAAATTTAAAAAAATAAAACAATAAGCTATCCAATGTTATCTTAAACTAGCCTAGGCTATCGCGATAGCATCTACCTTTACACAAGAAAATTGATACATTTTAATTTAATGAAGAAAATTAATTGATAATGGCATCATGAAACTTTGCAAATAGTACCATAAATATTACATTATTATATTTCTTTTTCCTGGATAAATTCCATTAATATTATTTCGTCTTTCTGGTGTGAATTCCACTGAACTATACTCTTGAAAATATTTACATTAACGTAATTTTACTTAATCATGTCTTCAATACCTTACAAAATTAATTACGTTCACAAGAATTATTTCCACTAAAATCCTTCTCAACCGTTTTGAATAATATATAACATTAATTTATGTTACTCGACGCCTTGAAAATAAATTTTACAAGATTTACAATTTTGGTACTTTGCTCATACGATTTTGAAATAATAAGCACCTATTCATTTTTGACTGGTACGTTAATGTCAACTTTACGTAAAATTCAAATAAAATTTACTAAAGGTATTAATCCTATCAAAATAAGTCATCACAAACAACGCTGAAATAACCTGGGCCCCAACATGATGAACACGTGGCCAGGTCAGAACCACATTTCAGTAAATCACAGAAAAATATCACTAACTATTGCACTCATTCCACACTCACACAAATGACACACGATTATTATTTACGTATTTTACAATCGGATTCTGGAATTTAAATTTAAGTTTTGATTTTTATATTCCTATCCATGTAATATTCAGATGACTGTATCTGATAAATCATATTATTCGACACTCATAGGAATGTGATTGAATCTGGGCAATCATTTGGAAAGAAAAATAGCACAGTTATCACAATGTTGATCATCTAGAAAATCAGCGATTCAATATTCAGAAGAATTGGTCGACAAATACCACACACATAAATATTGGTTAAACGTTAATGTCATCGGACATGTGGTTCATGAGTCGCGATAAACTATTATTACTCCTAAATCTCATACACATTATTTAACACGTGCTCCAAATTTACAGAAGGCATGGTTCTCTAGACACATGCTTCACCAAATAAAATTACACAACTAATCCCTCAGGATCCGCCTTATTCCAGGCTCATAATCCACTAATAGAGTACACATCAAAATAACACCACAATAATAGCAAATGACATTTACCACTCATGACCATTAAATACACTGACTGACAGAGCAAATGCAACACCAAGAAAGAGTGGTCAGAACTTTATGCCAATAGGGATGTATAGAACTAGCACCGATAGAGCGCAGTGCTGTTGTACTGGGTAAGCGCAAGGCGCTCTTCATTTGTCTCCTGTGTACTCATGCCGCTAATATCCACGAATTTAAGTTGTTTAAATTGTTATTTTCGTGACTATGCCGAGCTATTGCAGTGTTCCTCTTTGTAAAAATCAGGGAAGCTCGTTTTCGTTTCATCAGTTTCCACAAAATAAAGAAATGAGGAAGAAATGGTTACATACTATTAGAAGGAAACATTTCAGTGAGAAGAATCTGACCGAAAATATTAAAGTGTGTTCCCATCATTTTCAACCCGGAGACTTCACGAAAACTTTGTTGGGTAAGTGCGACTTACGAACGGAAATAATTCGTATTTTCTACCTATAAAGTGATTAGGCATTTCGATAACAACCACAGAATTTATGTTTCTATTTAAAGGTGAGAGAGCAAGATTAAAACCGGGCGCTGTTCCATCGCTTTTTCCATGGACCACGAACACAACAAAAAGAAGGAAGAGGCCATACACAAGAAAATCGCCGGATTACCACGATAAGCTTACAATATTGAAATCTTCAGAAATCATTCCCATTGAAGTACGGGAAGAAATCGTGAATATACCCGAAGAAGTGAATGTAACATCTGTGACTCCCATTTTCATAGACGTCAGTACTCAGACAAATACTACAGGTAATTTGGTTGTTGAGCAAATAATGAATAATCCTGATGCCGTATTGCTTTATACAGGGTTTGCAGATGTCCAACATTTTAATTTGGTGTTTGCTGTTTTGGGAGAAAACAGATACAATTTACAGATATTCCCTCTTGAACCCAGACTGTGTTTCTTATTGACAGTTATGAAGCTAAGGACTAACAAATCTGACCAGGAACTAGGCCTTAACTTTGGAATCCATAAAACTACTGTTGGAAGAATATTTAATGTTTGGATTAATTTCATGTACTGCCAATTTAAAGAGTTGAACATATGGCCTGATAGAGAAACTGTCCTTGAAAACAGCCCCCTTGCTTTTAGACAGAAATACCCCTCGACTAGAGTAATAATTGATGCAACTGAGATTACAATAGCAAAACCTAAGAACCCTACAGCACAGCAAGCTACATTTTCTACATACAAAAATGCAAACACAACAAAGGTATTAATAGGTATAAATCCATCTGGTTTCATAAGTTTCATATCTGATGCATATGGTGGGGCAATATCAGATAGGCAGTTATTTATCAGATCAGGAATGTTGGATCTCTTGGAAGAAGGAGATTCAGTTATGGCAGATAGGGGGTTCAACATTCAGGATCTGTTATGCACTAAAGGTGTAACATTAAATATCCCACCATTTCTGAAAGGCAAAAGGCAGTTTACTCCATCAGAAAACATTGAAACAAGGAGGATAGCCTCTAAAAGAATACACATAGAACGGGCTATAGGACTTGCTAAAACATACAAAATACTGCAGTCAAAATTGCATGTCAGTAAAATTCGTCTTTCAGGGAGGATAATATTTGTATGTTTTATGTTATGCAATTTCAGGAAAACCATTATGTCAGGTTAGGATGACTGGAACAAAATATTCATGGTAAAACTTGTCTAATTTTGCCACCATTTCATGAATGAAAATGTCATCTCTCTCTATTTCCAACACTAGCATGTCAACAGCAGTGTACACAACAAAGCTACAATAATGTCTGCCTGTAACAAACAGCTGGCCTTGCACTTGGAAGTAATGGTTGTGATTTTTCTTGAGTATCACTGCACCACTGCTCTCACCCAAGTATGGAACACATTTGATTGAAATAGCTTCATTTTTATTACTTGGCAACCCTTTAAGTTCCAAGACTCTATCCTGTCCAATTAATCCATCACAAGATGCTGCCAGATAATGTCTGATAGGATGAATAATGAGGCCACACTTTTGGACTACATGGCCAGTTAGCTGAGAATATCTGTCCCTTGCTGAGTCTTCCATTTGAAGTCCCCATTTCATATCACTGGAGCAAAACAAACTTCCCTTGAATAAGGATTTTGCTAGGGCTTTAGGTGTTTTTGAGTGACAGATTTTCCCAAAATTACTTGCTGTCAAACGATATTTCCTCTCTTTGAACCATAGACTTTGCTGGGATTGTTGTCTAGTATTTTCCTCAATTTTCTTCCTTTCCTCATCATTGACTCTTACAAGATTTTCAGCTTGTGTCGCACATGGATCCACACCATAATGGTGGTCATGAATGACATCAAAGCAGCTGGCCTGTTCTTTTTTTAGAGCAAAAGAAAAAGCAAGCTTATGTTGGGAACTTTTCACAATACCTTCAACATATTGCTGATATCCAGGCTGATTAACTCCTGACAATGGCCTAACATCATGGCAGGGTTCCTGGAAAACTTGTTCCAAGGGCAAACATTCCACTTTCATAGGGCTAACTGGCCTCAACCGTTTGGAAGGGGGATGGTGAAAAGTTTGTAAATTTTGGGTGCATGTTTCTGAACACTGAACAATACCAGTCTTGGAGAAGTGCTCTAATGCATAGCTTACAGCAGCAATATGCTTACAACATGCCTTGGGGCCTGCTCCAGCAACACATTCACATTCCGCTCCTATAATGTCACCAGGTACTCCTAAAATAAGCTTCACATTATAGCTCTTATGTTTTGTGTACTCGGATTTCACAGCACTGCATATTAGAATTTCATCCGATTGAAAAAAACATTTTATAAACAAAACAAACTTTTCACTGAAAAGTCTGTATCCAGCATCACACAATGATTTGTAGTTGGAAACGGGTGCTCCATCTATTTCCGATTTTCTAAATACAAAATAATCCATCAAATGCACATTTGTGATGGTGATCTTCACCTTATGGCTGATAGTCAATTCTTCAAAGGAACCGGTACTAGGAAACTGAAGAAATTCACATGCCTTTGGTGGTGGACAAGGCTGTATCTGCAGTTTCATGTAAGCCATCAACCTAAAAAAATACGTGAATTGAAGACTATATGCAAGTAGAGTAAATGCGTATTTAAATCTCTATTTATGATTTAAGTCTTGTGGAGGTATATTTATATATTTCTCAATGTACAATAATCAAGTAATTGTATTCTTTAGGAAAAGGCATGCTGATTCCTATTTATTATTTAGATAATAAAGCGTGTTAGAATTTTGTAATTACCGCTGTACTAATTCTTCCTTCCTCCCGCTAGTTTTAGCGCCTCTGGTCCGTAGCTCATTTTGCAGCTGTTTAACGCTTAAACGCTGAAAATCGTCCATAATATACTAGGGGATATACCTGTACAAATAATTAATATAGTCTTGGAGTAAAATTAGAGAATATATAGTAGGCTTTAGCTTAGGAAACTCGGTCACAATCTGTATATTTCTCGCAGCTGACTGGGAGAAACATAAGACGATCGCCTTGCGCTTACCCAGTAGTACACGAGCGCTATCTGGCGCGAACTTTCTCCGCCTACATCCCTATTGCAGGGTAGACTGACGTCACTGAGGTATGCTCATGATGTGAAATGCGCCGCTGTGCTGCGCACGTAGTGAACGATAAATGGGACACGGCGTTGGCGAATGGCCCACTTCGTACCGTGATTTCTCAGCCGACAGTCATTGTAGAACGTGTTGTCGTGTGCCACAGGACACGTGTATAGCTAAGAATGCCAGGCCGCCGTCAACGGAGGCATTTCCAGCAGACAGACGACTTTACGAGGGGTATGGTGATCGGGCTGAGAAGGGCAGGTTGGTCGCTTCGTCAAATCGCAGCCGATACCCATAGGGATGTGTCCACGGTGCAGCGCCTGTGGCGAAGATGGTTGGCGCAGGGACATGTGGAACGTGCGAGGGGTCCAGGCGCAGCCCGAGTGACGTCAGCACGCGAGGATCGGCGCATCCGCCGCCAAGCGGTGGCAGCCCCGCACGCCACGTCATCCGCCATTCTTCAGCATGTGCAAGACACCCTGGCTGTTCCAATATCGACCAGAACAACTTCCCGTCGATTGGTTGAAGGAGGCCTCTCCCGGCGTCCGCTCAGAAGACTACCATTGACTCCACAGCATAGACGTGCACGCCTGGCATGGTGCCGGGCTAGAGCGACTTGGATGAGGGAATGGCGGAACGTCGTGTTCTCCGATGAGTCACGCTTCTGTTCTGTCAGTGATAGTCACCGCAGACGAGTGTGGCGTCGGCGTGGAGAAAGGTCAAATCCGGCAGTAACTGTGGAGCGCCCTACCGCTAGACAACGCGGCATCATGGTTTGGGGCGCTATTGCGTATGATTCCACGTCACCTCTAGTGCGTATTCAAGGCACGTTAAATGTCCACCGCTACGTGCAGCATGTGCTGCGGCCGGTGGCACTCCCGTACCTTCAGGGGCTGCCCAATGCTCTGTTTCAGCAGGATAATGCCCGCCCACACACTGCTCGCATCTCCCAACAGGCTCTACGAGGTGTACAGATGCTTCCGTGGCCAGCGTACTCTCCGGATCTCTCACCAATCGAACACGTGTGGGATCTCATTTGACGCCGTTTGCAAACTCTGCCCCAGCCTCGTACGGACGACCAACTGTGGCAAATGGTTGACAGAGAATGGAGAACCATCCCTCAGGACACCTTCCCCACTCTTATTGACTCTGTACCTCGACGTGTTTCTGCGTGCATCGCCGCTCGCGGTGGTCCTACATCCTACTGAGTCGATGCCGTGCGCATTGTGTAACCTGCATGTCGGTTTGAAGTAAACATCAATTATTCATCCGTGCCGTCTCTGTTTTCCCCCAACTTTCATCCCTTTCGAACCACTCCTCCTTGGTGTTGCATTGTCACTGTCAGTCAGTGTATCAGTTTAACCCGGCCTTCAACTTTATTATTATTATTATTATTATTATTATTATTATTATTATTATTATTAGTGATGAATATTAATTCTGCCAAACATCTGAATTTGTCACTGAATCTGATAACACTACCTTCCATACATCCAATGAAATGGGTAAGGTGAAATATACTCTGAAATTCAACATATCAGATACGACGTAATTTCATCCCAGGCGAGTTCACATGTTTGAAATTAATCTCACATAAAATTATCTTTTGTCGGAGAGGTCTAGGATTTTTAAATAGCTTTCTAAGCATTCGGAGGTACATTTAGAACAATATTAGAAGACATTCACTAACTAACTACGCTAATAGAGTCCAACAAATCATTCACACACAATGTAACACTACCATTACCCTTAAGAAAGAAGAATGGAAATATTGCCAAAAGGCTCCAATCTAACAGAAATACTACCATCAATGAATAGGATCATACTACTTCTACAAAGATGAACATAGACATTTTTATAAAAAGGTACTTAATTTTCTGTTGAAATTGGATCTCGCCGTCGATGAAGGAATCTGCTTACACGGTAATCTGCGTCCAGTCATCTCCCCCATGTCAGATGGTGCCTACACTTTTAACACTGCATGTTGACAGCAAAGTCCATTTCCAGATTCAAGTAGATCGCTCTTTCAGAAGATGGGTGAGACATACTGGTGGAGATAATTGAGTATGTAAAGGTCCTCTTCTTTCTTGCCTCGATGAGAGCTCAAACCGACACAAAAGTTTTAGAATGTGATCACACACACGACCACGTGGAAATTATCATAGAATAATACGTAACTTGTCCTAGAAAATCTGCTTCACTCGGAGAACGTCGCAATAGAAAGTCACGTCGAAATATCAGCGAAGGTAAGAGAGGGTCGAAGTAGAAGCAAAACACGTCGAAGTAGCCGAGAGCGTTTATTCCCAAAGCACAGGTATTTATGCATTTACACTTGGAGGTGTGGCCTTACATGGCCTCGTAATTGGACATCGTACTCTCACCTGATAGGTTCTCATAATTCGAGAAAGTATTACTTCGAGAACATTCGCCACGTGCTACCAATTGGAGTAACCTTGAGAAATTTCTGGCTGGTCACATGACTACGATCAGCCGGTCGATTGAAAAATCAATACACTGTACACCGTACGTGTTCAAACTGGTTCTCAGCGCGAAGACACGACTGGGTCAGAATGAACTTGTAACATATTACACTCAATGAAAGAATGATGCCACTCATTTACCACTTATAATAAAATATTCATTATAGGCCAAATTTGTAGGGGACAGTACCCATACCTGATGTTTTGCCCTCCCATGCAGTGCTGGGATATCTGTGTTGTAAATGAGTGTTAAAAGCATTTTGCTGATAGTCTGTAGAGTTCACCTTCATATTATTAGCAACACAGTGAATGGTTAACTTGCCATTGTAGCAGTATCCAGCGATGATCATGAAAACCCTTTCGAAAACTTTCCTGGTATTCTTTATACAATGTTTCATAATTTTTTGTCTCTAAGGCGGTAATAAACCGACCAGGGTTTGTTACAATCACTAAGGTACGCATATGCTTCGTCTAATGTTACCACATTTTTCGATCTGTTCCCTGCCAGATAGCCCCCATACAGCTTTGTTGCGGTAGTGCAACGTTCCAAAATGTGACGAGGCAACAGCTTGTGAACTCTGCACTTATGCCACTTTTCTAATTGCAGACCCTTGTTGATTATGGTGTTAAGTGTTGAAACAGACATCCCCAACTTACATGCGATAATCCATTGGGGGGCAGGGTTACCACCTGAGACAAGGGCCTTCACTTTCCTCACCACTTCTGGTGTATGGCCGGTGGCTGTTTGTAGATTTGCCTATTTTCTCCTCCCCCCCTCTGGAGAGATCGCGAACGACCTTCTGTATACAAGGAAAGCACAGGGAAATGACTTTCCATGTCCAAATTACGCTTTCAACCTAAGACTGGACCTGAGCGGTATGTCCGAGCGAGACAGATATGTAGACAAGACATGAGTTATATGCAGTGAGTAGTACTTTGAGAGAGAGAGAGAGAGATACAGTACATGTGGTAGTGAAAGAGAGTGAATGACAAAGATGGACATACTTGTGCTAACCACTCAAAGATGGCAGCACACATGGCGTGCGAAGTATCTAGTATTGCATTACTTAGTGTGGTGTAGCTTACAATTCACTCTTAACGTTACATAATTCTAGGACTTCACTTTGATAGTAAGATTAAATGTCCGTAGATAACTTTCCGCCATTAATTTGTAACTGCCTTGTTCTCATTAAACCAAACCTTAAATTATAATAATAACTTAAAAAGACAATAACTGAAATCTTGTGTTCTTTTTAAATTGCCCGGTGTTTTATAAACTACCCATGTAATTTTCATAACACAGTGGTGTTAAATTATGGACTGCCTGTAATTATTATGGATTTTTCCTCACTATTATTCTAGAAAAGCAAAATTATCACAGAAAAAATTCTGCAAAGAAAAATTGTGCCACAGGTACTTGTTATAGTCTACCAGCATACGTATTCGAACAACACTTTCGTTTACTACAGGAACTAGGATCTTATTCCTAGGCATTTGAATACTAAACTGTATATTTCTTTTACAAAAGTTTTTAGAATCTAGTATGCTCACTCGCACAAATTTCAAGAATAAGGTTCTTGATAACGCGGGCATTAGTTTGAAGAATGATCGACTGATGGCTTACTAGGAGCAATGTAGTTTATTTTCATTGGTTGTAGTGGCTGTTTACGATGGGATTACTGATAATCTACTTGACATATTGGCACTTCTTGATAAGATCTTCTTGTTTGCGTTTTGACACATTTATTTCAAGTTCTTTAAGCCATTGTAAATATTAGTGCAAAATATGTTTCAGGATGATAAATCCAGAGTTTGATATACATACTCAGGCGTCACTCTTGTGTACGTTCCACTAAATTTAATTAAGGGAAAATGGGAATATCCCGGGCAAAATGCAGGGAAAACAGATTTAGGTTACTAGCGGGCACCCTGAATATTTTCCATCTTACCATGTCGATCAGAAGACGAAGTGCAACTTTGGAATCATCATCTTGAAAATATATTTCGCACTAACACTTACAATGGCTGGTCATTTCTGTGCTGCGTGAGGAGTTCTAAGTGTGGTATTTAAATTTTCTCAGATTTGTGCAAGACTTTGTTCAAGGCAGCATAACTTCGGTACTGTTTTATAGATTTCAATAACACTATCACGTGTATGTTTTAAAAACTCTATTGTTTTAGAAAATATGCTGCTATCATACCTTAATATTTGAGTTTGGTGTGGAATGTCTTGAAACATCCCTCAATGCAGCGACCCCCTTCACACCATCGCATTCCCAAAATCCTTCGTTCTGATGTCCTGGGTTCCCTGTAAACTGTTCTATTTGACCACATAATTAGAGATGTTGTCCCATTGAAATGTATTAGCCGTGACATGCACATTGCCAATCTGCGCACTGTCACTCGTATCCAATTCTGAACCACGGACTTTGTGTACATCCACATCACTCATATCACCATCTGAATCTAACAAACTTTCGCCGGAATGACTCAGCTGTTCTCCTAAGACGTCCTTATTTCCATGTTCGATAATCCGCACTTGCTTGTAGAAGCCATATCCAGTCAAGAGAGAAGGAATGGAAGACACAGACTGATAAGGAAAAAGAAAGGGAAAATGAAAAAAAATATCTCGAGAGTCCTGAATAGACAGAATTTATGATAGTTGACAGTCTGGTTCTTCCCTGAGAGGGAAGTAAGGTATAATGTAAAAAGTATGCATAGGAGGTGCTAGGTAGCAGACAGATGCAGGTGGTTCCTCCTGGTGTCAGAGATAAACATTCCTTGGAATATAACTTGAATTTCAGGGAACAAAACACTATCGAAATAATGGATCATGGTATTTCATTCTAAAGTTCAAAACTTCCGCTTCAAGGAGAAATAAGACACAAATGGCTTTGATTGTACCCGCCAGATTGCTGTACAATACACGTGTACCGTAGGAGTAGTTCTTGTCATTCCACAACGCACGATACTCGCTACATTACGAGCACTGCTCAGCACTCCACGCTGACAGGTTAACCCATCAGTGCATATGATCTGAAAAATATGATCTTGGTATTTCTGGCTTTAAATTTGATAATTGCGTAATATTCTTTTCACTTTCATATCTGTTCAGTAATTCCTTCTGAACAAGTCAGCGCCATTAGTTATTGTGTGCAGTTGGCCAGACTGATGCAGTAATAATTAGAAGACAACATGGCATGTCAGAGGAGGACGGTTCACAGCATGTGGTAAATATTTTGCAAAAATATCATTTATAAGATACCTGATCTCTTATTTGTTTTAGAAGTGCTGTTGAGAATCCGTGCTCTTGTTTGATATGATTTTGGGCAAGTACATTCATACGTTTAAGAACTAACGTGATTTATTTTCACGGATCCGAAAAATCGGATCACATGCAAAGCAGTCTTACATTATTCTCCTTATACAATACTAAGGCCCGGTTTCATCAACACATGTAACAAGGTGTTAAACCATTTAAACATACAATTTAAGAAAATTTGCGTATTAAAGTTAACATCAGCCATTTCCCATGTTAAATGGCTAACATTAGCATTTAGCAACCTGTTCCAAAATGGCTGCTGTAAGTCTCCCTTTAGATGCGGAATTGCTCTATTTAGATCTTTTACACAATAATCCTGATCGAAGAAGAGTTCAGCGACGTAATGACTTATAAAATTTTACGGATGCAGAATTTCTTCATTGATACAAGTTATCGAAAATAGTCGTTGCGAAGGTTGTTGACGAAATTCGAGTGAATTTGGAATATCCTACGAAGAGAAACCACTTTCTCCAATGTTGCAGGTACTGATAACATTACGATTTTTTGCTACTAGTTCTTTTCATGTAATGGTCGGAGACAATGCTGGAATTTCTAAAGCCACTGTTAGTAGAGTTGTTTGTTGACTGTCTGCAGCAATAGCATCCACGAGGAGGAGGTATGTAACATTCCCTTCAGTAGGAGGTCAGCAAATTATCCGCAACTTCTATGAAATAAGCCATTTTCCTGGTGTTCTAGGTGCAATAGATTGCACACATTTAAGAATCCAGGCTATAGTGCCAAATATATTGTAATTGGAAGGGATATTTCTCTGTTAATGTTCAGGTGATTAGTGATCCTAACCTCCAAATCAGGGATATAGTTGCTAGGTGGTCTGGTTCAGTACACGACAGTACAATATTTAATAACTCCCATATCAGAGCACAGTTTGAAGTAGGGACAATTAACGAAGGGATTTTGTTAGGTGATAATGAATACCCGCTAAGAAAGTATCTGTTAAGCCCATACTTACATCCTGAAGGCAGACCTCAAAACCGCTACAACATAGCGCATATCAGGACACGGAACTGCGTGGAATGATAGGAGTCTGGAAAAAATGATTTCCTATTCTCAGCCTGGCATTACGGATCAAATGTCAGTCAGCCGTAACCATTATTGTGGCGACAGCAGTGTTGCATAACATTGCTGTACTGACTAGAGATGAACTTCCCCCAGATGACTTACTCACGAAACTACTACGCTGGTGTAGTAGGGGGAGAGGTGATACTCCCACGTGGCGCGTCACCCCAGATGACTTACTCACGAACCTACTACGCTGGCGTAGTAGGGGAGAGGTGATACTCCCATGTGGCGCGTCACAGGTGGCGGATAGGGGGGTCCTAACCGGCTTGCCGGTGGACTTGGGGGAAATAAAATACCTCTCGTGGACCAAACATACTACCCCCTGTGGGTGGGGGACGCAGATGAAGAATACACCCACGGTATCGCTTGCCTGTCGTAAGAGGCGACCAAGGGATGATTGTCTTAGAACACTGATCTGTATACATGGATGGCTGGTAGCTTGGGCAGCAGTAAGCCGAATAGAAGATGACTGGCGTAGTAAGATGGCAGCGAGCGCACGGTACAGAAGACCACGTGGAGCGCGCTTGCTTTGCTACTGCTTAGTTCAGTGACGCCAGGTCTCCTGATTGTAGTTCCACGGGTGTTCTGTGCTGTTTTATTGCAATACCCCACACATTTACAAAGGAATTAAGATGAAATACATCAATGAAAAATCACTAGTTTAGATATTTCACACGCTGAATTGAAACCAGATGTTACTCCTGCATGTTAGTAAAATATAAACAAACAAGGGAGCCATGCTTGTTCTACTACGATTAACACAAATACGAATTCCTAAATGTAAATACAAATACATAATATATTTAAACTATAAAAGTATACATGTGTGGCAGATATAAATTGAGTACTATTTGGAAGAGATACAACATTCTCTCCATCAGTTCAAATTACAATATTTCCTAACATAACGTAATTGTATTGATTACGTAGTAAACAAGTGACTGTCAGCATGCCCAGGTGTACTTCTACGGCAAATACGCCGCGAAATACTTGAATATCTAGCGGAAAACACACAGTAAACTATCATTATGCCGTTACAGGAGAAGTGGGTGTGGTTCTGGGCTTTTAAATGTCCTGCGGGCTCATATTAAATGGCTTCTACAAGCTTTAAACAAGCCGGAATTACTAAAATAAAAATATTTTCTGAAAAATGAATAAAAAGAAAAACCGAGTTTTGGGCTCAAAATACGAAAAATTCAGTCATACCTCCCCTTAAGAATGCATAATTTCGTGGCATACATGCATAAAATTTACAGCAATGTTTCCAGAAACTGTTTTTCACTCGTATTGTATTACCGATCGCTAATTGCATGTATTCAGCACCGAAGTTTATATTTTTGTCGGCCGTTATTATAGACTCATTTTTATTGCTATCCCGGAGATTTACTGACCTCGATATGACGTGTCGGTGTTCCCAATGTCCTTATGCTTTGAGTGAACATGTCCCTATATTTTTAATTATTCCAATGCGGCATTGTGATTTAAAATTGATTATATTATCATTGCTTTCCCGTAAGGAGAGCTCTAGGTTGGGTACAACAACATGGCGAACCGCGCGCTCAACTTGGCGTACTTTCTCTTGCAGTGGAGAGTTGCCATGAGCGATCCATGTATAGAGATCAGTGTCTTAGAACCATGAAACTACTTGTGCTTAGTACCACCACGCGGGGAACACCATGCGTCGCTTTTATTTGCGCGTCGTACCACTATGTTAGGTACCAAATAGGTTTGTGATTAGTAGCACGCAGGAGCACAGTGCGGTCAGGCTTTTACAGTACCTGTGATTAGTACCACTACATTAGCGACGCCACAGTTCTAGCTTGCCTATGATTAGTACCCACTATATAAGGAACACCACGGGATAGTAAGAGTCCCTGTGGTTAGTACACTTATGTGATGAAAACCATAGGTTTGCGTTGCCTGTAAATGGCGCCGCAATGTGCGAAACACCATAGGTCTGTATTACATGTCTGAATTTCATTACCTGTGAGTAGTACCATAATGTGTGGAATACCGCTAGTATACGCTACTTAGGATTAGTTCCGCACCATGACAAATACCATGGTTCTACTTTCCTACCGATAAGTACCATTATGAGGGGCCGATGACCTGGATTCTGGACCCCTTTAGACTGCAAACATCATCGATTATTAGTGATTTACGTCAGTTTCTGTGACTGAGTCATTTTGGGTCGGCTCCACTGATAGTTTTAAATACATATCCGTCCATTCATTCTTCGTCCTCATGTTTTGAATTCTGGTCAGTGGAGGATTTTGCACTTTTATCTTGTCATTGCATTTCGTCTCATTTCGTACCATTAGGGGTCGATGACCTAGATGTTAGGCCCCTTTAAACAACAATCATTATCAGATGACTTACCATTACAGCAGTACTTAAGGCAAAGGGAAAATAGGAATGAAAGGATGGAAAATCATCCCATTTACTAACTAATTCAACTAACAACTCCTTCTCGAAGGAGGAAAAATTAGAACTACGAATCCGTTTCACTTCACGCGTCATAATTAACAGCTGTACTCAAACAAAAGCGCACCGGACCGCGCTGTATAACAGCATGTTCATACCACTGCCTCCTTGATTCCCATCAGTTCGCAATGTTGGGAGAGTTAACTGTCTATTAGTTAACATTTCACAGGAAAAGTTTGATGAAACGCAAGAAATATAACAAGATGTTACATTTTTAACTCAGTATTAACTGACTTCTAGTTAGTATATATTTAACATGTATTGATGAAACTGGGCCTAGATGTTCTAATCGCTGTAGGATGTTTCTGATCTAAACATAATGAGCAAAAGACGTGTTTTCCATCTTATTTCACACTTCCTGTGGCCAAGATAATTGAAAAGCTTGAGGAAGAGGACGAGGAAGACAATGATGACACAGAGAATGTAGTATACGCTGCAGTTCCGGCAGAGGTTAGGGAGACAGACGTTGACAGTGATAAAACTGATAACGAACATAAGGGTAACCTTAACCACCTTGGTTGGAGGATGATGATCAGCTTATGTGAAATACAGACCGATGACGCAGACCTTGAAGAAGCCGAAAATTCTTTCAAACTTACATCAGAACCTATTGCGTCTAGTTCAAAAGTTGTTCAGTTACCTGAAACAGATGGAGATGGTGGATACCCGCGAAAGAAGAAATGTGTTCCTGTGAGGGGAAAAACAAAATTTTACGTGGAGGAAATCAGTTACTCATCCTGTGTTGAAAACTCATTGCGAACCAATACCTGTGTCTGAGACTGCAGAAACATGCCAAACACCATTGCAGTTTTTTCGGTTGTTTTATGAAGAGAACTAGGTAAAGAAAACTGTAGAAGAAAGCAATAAATATGCAGCTCAGAAAAATGTTATTTTCAGCCTAACAGAGTCTGAATTGGCCTGCTGTTATCAGGGTACGCTAAATATCCCAACAGAAGGATGTATTGGTCAGCAGATGAAGATAAAGTAATAGTAATAAATCAATACTGATCTGCATTTAGGGCAGTCGCCCAGGTGTCAGATTCCCTATCTGTTGCTTTCCTAGCCTTTCCTAAATGATTTCAAAGAAATTGGAGATTTATTGAACGTCTCCCTTGGTAGGTTATTCCAATCCCTAACACCTCTTCCTATAAATGAATATTTGCCCCAGTTTGTCCTCTTGAATTCCAACTTTATCTTCATATTGTGATCTTTCCGACTTTTATAAACGCTACTCAAACTTATTCGTCTACTAATGTCATTCCACGCCATCTCTCCGCTGACAGCTCGGGACATACCACTTAGTCGAGCAGCTCTTCTTCTTTCTCTCAGTTCTTCCCAACCCAAATTTTGCAACATTTTTGTAACGCTACTCTTTTGTCGGAAATCACCCAGAACAAATCGAGCTGCTTTTCTTTGGATTTTTCCCAGTTCATGAATCAGGTAATCCTGGTGAGGGTCTCATACACTGAAACCATACTCTAGTTGGGGTCTTACCAGAGAATTATATGCCCTCTCCTTTACATCATTACTACAACCCCTAAACACCTTCATAACCATGTGCAGAGATCTGTACCCTTTATTTACAATCCCATTTATGTGATTTACCCCAATGAAGATCTTTCCTTATATTAACACGTAGATCCTTACAATGATCCCCAAAGGGAACTTTCACCCCATCAACGCAGTAATTAAAACAGAGGACTTTTCGTATTTGTGAATCTCACAACCTGACTTTTAACCCCGTTTATCAACATACCATTTCCTGCTGTCCATCTCACAACATTTTCGAGGTCACGTTGCAGTTGCTCACAATCTTGTAACTTATCACTCTATAGAGAAGCTTTTAGCCAACAGCATCTGCTGTAATAGATTTGAAAGTATCTTGCACTACCTGCATTTCAATGACAGTGATAACATTGACCCAAATGATCGTCTGTATAAGTTGGGACCTGTCACCGACATATTGAACGAAAATTTCAAGAGTCGTGGTGGACTTGAAGAGCATTTGTCTATAGACGGAAGTATGATTACGTACTATGGAAAACATTACGCTGAGCAATATATAAGAGGTAAGCCAATCAGATTTGGATTCAAGAACTGGGCACTTTGTTCTTCATCTGGTTAGACCGTGTTCCTTAAAAATTTATACAGGGAAGGAAGAAAATGATGAGAAGCAGTTTGGCTTAGGTGGTGATACTGATATCTAGCTAATAAAATCTGCTGGTGTGCTCCCACACAAAGGGTTCAAGCTATACTTTTATAACTATTTCACATCAGTAAAATTGCTCAATCACCTGTCTGTTGAAGGTTACTGTGTAACAGGAACTATTCGAGAAGGCCGTACAGAGAAATGCTCTCTCATAAGCACAGTAGAAGTGAAGAAATTGCCTCATGGAACCAGTGATTTCCGCTCTTCGGGTGAAATACTTGCTGTCAGTTGGAAGGATAACAATGTTGTTGCCGTAGCGACAAACCACGGTGAAAATAGAGAGGGAACCTGCTCTAGATAGTCAAATGAAAATAAAGGAAAGGTGACAGTGAAGCAGCCTACACTTTTGGCTCCTATAATAAAGGAATAGGGGGCGTGGATGTAATAGATCAGTTATTGGCAACATGCAGAACTAGAATACGTCAAAAGTGGTACTGGCCAATCTTTATTTACTTACTGGACGTTGGTATTGTCAATGTATGGCTGATAATGGGTAAAGTCTTGCCAGATTATGATAAATTGCAAAGTCTCCTGAAGTATCGAAGGGGTGTATGTGTTAGTTTGTTGGAGACACATGGAACTGTTTCTAGAAGGGGAAAATAACCGTGTGATCCCAACATAGATAGTCGCTATAATGTAAGGAACCACTGGATTATTTCCGCTAGCACGTAAAAGAAATGTCGCCATTGTTCAGGTAAAGCAAAATTCATATGCGACAAATGTGACAAAGTCCTACACCCGAAATGTTTCAAGGCCTATCATTCATACTAGAAAAACAGTGGCGGTATTATGCCTCACGCAGTTTCCTTGAAGAACTCTACAGACTGATGTAGTGTATTATGTGAAGTGTGATAGAAGTACAGAATTTTGAGCAAAAAACTTGGTTGTATCCACATTTGAGCATGTTTCTCTTGTGCGAGTGTAATTCTGACAGAATCAACAATAAACAAACTATCATTGTGTTGTACTGGTCTTCTGTTATTGAGTCTCTTCTTCCTCTCCCCCTTCCTCTGTGTATTTTATCCTTCCATGTAATCAGATTTTTCGGATCGCGCCTGCCTACCAAAGTACGCAATATTCCATGTTCTGTGCATAATAGATATTTAATGTACTTACAAATGGTTAGTTAGAAAAACATAAAAAATCAACTAAACTGCGACCAGGAAACTTCATGCACTTATTTATTTAGCGTATGATGAATACAATATTATATACAATATGTACAATTACCATCTCAAGTTCATAACTAAAGTTCAATGTCAAAATTTGAGAGCCAGAGGAGAGCTTCGTTTGAGACACAGTTTAAGTCCTCTATAGACCCTCTATAAGTACGCAAAGGACACTCAAATGCAATGTGATGCACTGTCTGCGCCCTTGTCCGCTGTCACATTGCGGTGATGTCTTCCATCCCCAATTGAAGAGAGTGGCTCCACATCTACCTTGGCCGGTCTTAATTCTGTTTAGCATCCTCCACATCCGTCTGGGAAGAGAAAAACCATCTGGGCGCTTGCATGGGTTCTCAATGATGTGGTAATGAGGATTGCTGTTGCCATTGTTCTTTCCAGGCGTCCGATACATTAAAAGAGGTGTCCTGTAAATTCATTGCAGTACGCCAAGAAGGGTGTCTGGGTTTCAGTCGTTTAGCTGGGGAAGCTGCTATGTCAGAATGAATAGGGAGGTGAGGATTGTTTTCAATTTTCTTCCATAAGTTAAGCAGCGACTGTGATCTTCTTAGGGATTGAGGTGGTATGTGGCTTAAGGTGGGAAGCCAGTGTGTGTTAGTTCGTCGGATGCTTCCTGTAATGATACGCATTGCTTGGTTCAGCTGGGTGTCTACTAATCCAGTGTGAGCACTGTTAAGCCAGATAGAGCAGCAATATTCAGCGACGGAATAAGAGAGTGCAAGATCAGTGGATCTCAGGACTTGACCATTAGCACCCCAGGATGTACCCGCCAGCTTTTGAAGGATGTTATTTCTGGTCTTGATCTTGGCTGACACATTATAGAGGTGGTTCTTGTAGGTCAAGGACCTGTCCAGGGTGACTCCCAGGTATTTTGGGTTACTACAATACTGTAGATTCTCTCCTCTGAATGGTATGGTTGGTTTGTATCCAGCACTTCTATTCCGCAAGTGGAAGGTAGACACAACAGTTTTCTGGGGGTTTAGTCTAAGGTTGTTCTGATAAAAGTAATTGTCTAGAATCTTTAAGTCTGATGTAAGCATCGACTCAGGCTCATCGAAGCGTTGGTGTTGGGCAACCAATGCGATGTCATCTGCGTAGATGAATTTTCTGGATTTGGTTACTGGAAGGTCATATGTGTACAGGTTGAATAGAAGAGGGGCCAATACAGAGCCCTGAGGGAGTCCGCCATTTATCTTATGTACTTTACTTCTGGAGTCTTCGGAAAAAAACTGGAAGTACCTATTACTCAGCATGTTACTGAGTAATGTGGAGAGTTTCAGGCAAGGGATGATGCTGATAAATTTGAGAAGGAGCTTATCTTGCCACACGGTGTCATATGCAGCTGTCAGATCTAAGAAGACGCACGTGCTTACCACTTTGTTCTCAAATCCATTTTCAATATGGGTAACTAGTGCTAAAACCTGTTCTTCACATCCTCGTCCAGGTCTAAATCCAGCTTGCTCGACTGGAATATGCCGGCTTATTGTCGCAAAAATCCTGTTATGTATCAGCCTTTCCAAAAGCTTAATTGTAACACTGAGTAGTGCTATTGGCCGGTAACTCTCAACTTTTGTTGGGTCCTTAGATGTTTTCAATACAGCTATTATTTTTGTTTTCTTGAAGACTGAAGGTAGGTTACCTGTCTCTAGTATGTTTGAGAAGTTAGTAAGCCATTTATCAGCAGCTGGTCCAAGATGAAGAAGGAACTCTGGATATATACCATCAGCACCTGCCGCTTTGCCAGGTTTTAGACTTTCTAAGGCCTGCTTAGTTTCTTGTAGTTGAAATGGGGCAGAGAACTCAGAGGATCGTTGAGCCGAACGTTTCTTTTCCTTCAGGAGGTGCTTTACGTGCCTTCTATGATGCTTTTCAACTGAGACTTTTGAGGTACAGATCATATGCTTGGCCATGTCGTCTAGACTGATGCTTGTTTTCGGTATATTTTTGCTGTTTGGTGTGTCCAATTTCCTGATCAGACTCCAAGCTTCCCTGCTGGAGTGAGTAAAGTCTAGGGACTCTACAGTTTCTTGCCAAATTCTCTTCCTGTTCTCATCTAGGGATTGTAACAGTTCCGAAGTTGTATCTGGATCACCATTGGCCTCAAATTCTTTGAAGAGCCTTTCACTCTCCTCGTTCCAGCCAGGGATGTATTGTTTACGATATCTTCTTGGGATACATCGTTTTGCTTCACTTTTAACTACACCGATGAATCTGCTGTAGTTACTATGGATAGGTCTTATCCATCGCAGGTTGGAGTCAATCTGTTTAGAAACTTCTTCCCAATTGGCCTTTTAAAAATTCCATCTCTGTTTCGGGCAGGAGTGAACGATGGGCACAAGCAATCCAGACTGGAGAATTATTGGTCTGTGCTGACTGTGAGGAAATTTGTTCAGAAACTGTGCGTCGTATGTTTCCGAGTGGGTTTTGTGACTGCATTACAAAACAAAGATCCGGGGTGTATTCTTTGTTCCATCGTGCAGAAGAGAAGGAAGCTTTATCCTTGGCATCATAGATAAGTTTAAGGTTTTCAGTTTCCATCCAGTCAGTGAGCTTTTCCCCATTACTGTCATTCTCTTTGTATCCCCACAGTGTATGATGGCTGTTGAAGTCGCCTGCAATTATACTTGGATTTTGCAGAGATGGAATTGGCGGAGATGGCCAGGGAGTTCCAGGTAGTTTATATACGCTAACTACTGTCAAATCACAGACTTTGATTGAGATAGTAAATATTTCATTATCTGAGGAGGATGGCAAGACTTGATAGTGGGTGATATCACTACTCACATAGGTGGCAATCCCGTACTTTGCATGATTAACTGCGGACACTAATTTAAATAATGGAATTCTCCCTCTGGATTGCAGTTGGAGATCATTTTCCGTGTGGGTTTCTTGAAGCAGGATGATGTGAGTCTGGTGTTCTTTGAGAATCTTTGCTAGGTGTTCACACTTTGCTCTGCTCATGCCCTCGATGTTAAGCTGGCATATTTTCATTGAAGGGCCAATGTTACGAACTTGGGGGCCCTAAGAAGGGCCTCTAGGTGTGTTTCTTCTCCATTTTCCTTGACCGGGAGGTCGTGTACGACTGTTCGGTCTCATCTTATTCTGATGTTGCTCACTTAGCACCACCAGGGGGGCATGTGTAGGGTAATTTAATGTTAAACCTACGGACATGAGCAACAGTGGTCCCATGCATTTCATGCACTAATGGGTTAAGAAAATTTCACGAGTTTGTACTCATGTTACTGAGTTCCTGTGATTGTCGACAACAGTGGGATACATAGGTGGACCCAAACATGGACAACACTCTGGTTGCTTCTCGGTGAAGTCCAGGGAATTCTATCCTGGGAAAGTATGACTAAATGCATTCAAACTCCTATGTATGTAAAATATCCCCTATCTGAGTTTCACGGTTCAAATCCTGGAGCTGTAATCACAAATGTTCCGGCTTGTCTACTGCGGTTAGAGAAAATGGCCTCACAAATACATCAAACACGGGACGCAGTTCGGTGATGTCCTGAAAGAAGTGTTCTCGCTTTAGAAATGCAAATAATAAATAAGGCGTTTTGTAAATAACCTTACTTCAAACATGGAAACTATGCATGCTCTCCTTACCACAGCCCTAACTTCAAGTCTTCCTTTTTCCCTTGCCTGGGCTTCGATGTAGGAGCAACCATTCCATTGTGCAGTACACTGGCACAGCAGCTGCTTTATGTGCAGTGTATACTGCAAGAGTGGTCCCGCACTATTTAACTTTGTTATAACGACATACAAGAGACCTGTTAAATTTTGTTACAAACGACCGTGATTGTAAGGAAGATTTGTGTTATTGGTTGATTAAAATGAAAAATTATATATAATAAAACATAACTAGTTTTATTAGAGATTGTACATTCCATATAATCCCATTTTCGGGATTATTACGACTTGGCAGTGGCTGGAATCTCACTGTGTCGCTCTCTTCCACGTTACAGGTATGCCAGCTGATTACAGTCTGGAGTTATCTTTGAAGAAGCATCAGTGGTAACAAGTGATGAATTCAAGAAAGCATTTGTCGTAATTTACTGTGCATAAGAAACTTCAAGTATTCACGGAAACTGAAGCTTTTAAGCCTGACATAAAAGTTCAAATTTGAAGAACGTACAACATGATTGAAAATCCACAGCCTGTTTTCAGTCATTTGATCGGGTCAGAAATGGAATGAATGAAGCCCCAATCCAGCGGCGAGGATAGGAATTGTGCCGGCTGCGGAAGCCTGTCGCACTCCGCTGGGGCAATGATTAATGACTGACAAATGAAATGAAATGATCCTGGAGTGAAAGATGACAGGGAAAACCGGAGTACCCTGAGAAAAACATGTCCCGCCTCCGCTTTGTCCAGCACAAATCTAACATGGAGTGACCGGGATTTGAACCACGGAACCCAGAGGTGAGAGGCCGGCGCGCTGCCGCCTGAGCCACGGAGGCTTGAAGAATGTACAACATAAAATACATCATTAAATTTCCGAAAACTTTTATTTTGTAAGTTAAACTTACAACTATAGTACTTACCAAACTTCTTTGTTTTGTAATAGTGAGTAATGTTTGTCTTCTGCTTTCACATTTTAAAATGTATACAGTATTTATACTCCCCATAATCATGCCTATTAAGATGATGTATGCAAATTCATGTTTATATGTCTAATAAAAAAGATTAAGAACAATTCTGAATAGTTCAATGTATGGGTAAGACATGTATTTGTTTACATTCTATGACAACTGATAAACTCCACCTTGGGTTCCATATTGACACTAATATAAACAACTTTATTATTCCTTAAGGGGCTGCCTGGTCGAGGCGATAAAGGCGTGCTCGGTTCGCCCGGTAGGACGTGGGTTCGAATCCCCGTCAGGAAGTCGTAAAATATAAGAAATGAGATTTCCACTTCCGGAGGTGCACATGGCCCTGAGGTTCACTCAGCCTACACCAAAACTGAGTACCAGGTTAATTACTGGGGGCAAAGACGGCCGGACGTAGAGCTAACGACTCTACCCCCATCAAGTGCCGAGGTTACGGATGGTGGAAGCCTTTACCTTACACCCCTCCAAGGGCCTTCGTGGTCTGTACGGAGATGACTTTGCTTTATTATTCCTTAATAGAATAAAAACTTCCAGATCCACTTATTCAATACTTCATTAGACCATTCATATTTAAAGAGTCGTCATATCAGGTGGTTTACCAGTCCTTTGCAATTTAGTTTTATGTATCCTGCTGCATTTACTACAATTCTGAAATGCATTGGTCCCTCTCCGTAAACCGGGGTAATATAACAAGATGTGTGCTTATGGTCTAGAGGACAGCAGGAATCATGAGTGCTGCTATTAATTCATTATGGGTACTTCGAAAGAATCCATAAAACAAGCACATATACAAAGAACACATAACTTAAAACAGGACCCCCTGCGGGTGGGTGACGCACATGTAGAATACACCCGCGGTATCCCCTGCCTGTCGTAAGAGGCGACTAAAAGGGGTCCAATGAGCTCTCAACTTGGGAGTGTGGATTGGCGACCACGGGGCCCTTAGCTGAGTCTTGGCATTGCTTCCACTTACTTGTGCCAGGTTCCTCACTTTCGTCTATCCTGTCCGACCTCCCTTGGTCAACTCTTGTTCTTTTCCGCCCCCGACGGTATTAGAGCATTCAAGGCCTAGGAAGTCTTCAATTTTCCCGCCCTTCGTGGCCCTTGCCTTTCTTCGTCCGTTACTTCATTTTTCGAAGTGATGGATCCATTCTTTTTCTTTTTTTTTCTCTCTCTTTACCCCCTGTGGGTGGGGGACGGAGAAAGAAAATACACCCACGGTATACCCTGCCTGTCGTGAGGGGCGACAAAGGGATGATTGTCTTAGAACCATGAAACTACTTTTGATGAGTACCATCACACGGGAAACACCATGGGTCGCCTTGACTTGCGAGTAGTACCACTATTTTAGGTACGAAATAGGTTTGTGCTTAGTAGCAGCAGTGGGTGTGGACTGTGGGTTTCCAGTACCCGTGAATCGTACCCGTGTGATCAACACCTCGGGTCTGGGCGTTGCCTGTGATTAGTACCACTATATGAGCGACACCGTGGGTCTATGTAGCCTGTGATCAGTATTCACTATTCGAGGAACACCACAGGAATGCCGGCATCCGTGATTAGTACACCTAGGTGAGGAACCCCATCGGTTTGCGTTGGCTATTAGTGGCGCCATTGTGTGAGAAACACCATAGGTCAGCGTTACCTGTACGACTTACAATACTTGTGAATAGTAGACTACCATCGTGTGGAACACCGTGAATCTTCGCTCCTTTTGATTAGTACCCCAAGATGACACATACCATGGTTCTACTTTACTAGCGATGAGTACCATTCTGAGGGGCTTTTGACCGGGATTTTGGACCCCTTTCGACATCGAGCATCCCCGATTCAGGATTGTGCTTTAGAAGTGGTCCCTTGGTCAGTAATACTATTATATATGATAGTTTTTTTAGTCGGATCCACTGATTGTTTTAAATTCATGTCCATTCATTCTTCATGACATTTTTGTATATTGGTCAGTGGATGATTTTGAACTTTTACTTTGTCATTTCATTTCGTACTATTAGGGGCCGATGACCTCGATGTTAGGCCCCTTTAAACAACAAGTATCATCATTATCATCATCATCACTTACAACAGGAGGTGCACACACAGACCAAGCGCAGGTAATGTATAGGCTGGAAACTGCGCTGCTCACTTGGTAAGGGCGGGTGGGAGTTGTGATACTGGACAGTGCTTGAATGTTCGAATCCTACATAAGTGTGTTTCAATTTTTTTTTTTTTTTAATTTTGCCACCAATTGCCTGGGATGTGGTATGGAGGCATACTTGATAGCTTCCACAGACTGATTTATTTGGCCCTATAATGGACCGTATATGTATCATGGCATAGGGTATTGAGCTGGGTTGGACGATGATAAGGGGGTGATGGTCTGTGGCTAGGACAGAGGCAACCAGTTAGCTACGTCGTGCATGTTCAAAGCTTCATAGACCACAGGTAGGGCAAAGCATGCCCTATTGGAACGATTATAGCATGTAATGAGAGGTAGGTATGTAGCTGCGCGAACCCCCCTCATTCAAGGCAAGTCACAACACAACACAGAGCTTATTCGCTGCCTTGTGATGTATTCCAGCGATGAGTATGTGGAAGTGTTATTCGTCTCTGGAGAAACTAGGCAGAATGCTTACCAGGTACGACTGTATCAGGAACTCGATCCGGATGGATTACAATTGACAGGCATGAGATTTCGGAATGTGGGAAGACTTCTGCGGTAGGCCCCTCAGTTTATACCCTTATTATTGGACGATATTACAGATAGCATTCTTACATACAAACATTGAATGACAAGCGCGTAGTGTGAACTTCAGACGTTTATGTAATGATAATAATAATAAAAATATTGTAACTGTAATATTGTACATAAGGCTCTATTTTTTATATGTAGCAAAGGAAACACCACCTCTCCAAAATAATGCAGCTTTTGATAGTAAAAATATGTTTTTCTTACCGATTTTTGATCATGAAATGCTTCTTTTTTTTTTTCAAAGAAAGGAAATATTTGTTTCAATTATCACTTCATAAAATAAAAATTTATAAATTAAAGGTGCATTAATTTACATCAATAAAATGTCCGAAGCATTACCTTCGAAACAAAAATTGCCCATCCAATTTACATAAATTGAACAGAAGTTATTGCGAATAATTTACTGCAAGGTAAAAAGTGCTCATTAAGCCTTGGCGGTATAGGACATGGACACCGCGTATGAGGCTGGCGGTCAAAGGGTTAAAGTACAGTGGGAGCTCGATATCTTGAATCACCTCGGGAGCTAAATTTTATTTCGAGTTATCAAAATTTCGAGATATAGATAATATAGTTTTTGAGCATGTATAGCACATAATAGAATCATATGTACCTATGGGCTTATACCAAATACAGTATTTTAAAATACACTAACAAACTCGTATTTTACAGCATCACTTTAATTATTACCCTTATTATAGTAACTTTTTAATAAGACAATACAGTACATAGATTAGTGAAACAAGAAACATGCCTCCGTTAACACCCTTGGAAAAAATCTGTTAGTTACTCGTGTTTTTTACTGTTAACTTCTTTTCTTCTACATACTTCTCAAAAACATTTATTGCTGTGAAAATCACTGTCATTTATATTAGACTGTCTCTGTATGTAGGTTCGAAGGATAGTCACTGCACTTAACGTCTGATCTGCTGACGGTTACAGCAGAAGGTAGCGCCAATTCTTCTTCTTCCTCACCAGCAGTATTGACGGTATGCAAAGGGGGTTCGAACCCGAGAAACGGCGAGGTTCGCCGATTTCCCGATCGCTGGAAGTTTGTTTTTCGGTTCCCATCATATTAGCTCCCAGCATCACTGTAACCCTTTCTTTACTTAACTGTACCTCACAAATAACAAATGCTGTATTGCACAATTAATGTTGTACAAAATTAGAGTTACAGAGTATTTTTTGCTTCAAGGGAGGAATCATTTGCTTTGAGAAGTCGAGAAATTCATGTAACTGAATTTTGAGTAATCGAGAAATAAATAAATGTTAAGAATTGGACAAACGGCTGGGAAATTGAAGTTACTTTGACATACTGAAAATTCTAGGAATGGCGGATCGAGATATCGAGGTTCGACTGTATTACGGATATTTCGTATGTGTAAATTAATGTTATTTCAACTTATACATTACATGCACGTCAGCAAATGCCATTAAAAAAATTATCGCTTGACTCAGCCTTAAGTTTATTTCATATCAAGATTGCTCCGATAGCTTGTTATGCAATTACCCAAATTTGGGCCCCACCTCATTCTCGCAAACTTCGGGAGAATATAGTCTAAGTAACCTACCTACGTAGAGCCTTTAGACCAGGGCCTCTCAAACGCCCAAAATCTCACGTGTGCAAATGAGGTGCAGAGGTCCTGTGCACAGTGCATTGGTCCCACAAGCTCGGCTCAGATTTGGAGCGCTACAGAGCAAGTGAGGAAGAGGGAGACAGGCAGAGTGAGCGAGGCAGGCATGGGGAAAGAGATAGACAGCGCTATTGCTCCAAGGCGAGGAGTGGGAGTCTGCACTCTGGTCAACCAAGCGAAGTAGTCTTTTGCACCATGTACTGTGCAATACACTGATGCATTCACCATAAGGGGCCCTGCTTTAGTCTATCACGAACAGCTAGTTCAAGACTAGTCTATCTCCTAGCCGCAACAGATTTTTTCATCAGAGAGATAGTGATAAAGTACAACCTGCCATGAATACAGATGAATGGAAGGAAGAAAATTACACACTGCGACACGTTTATACAAGAATGGCTGTACATGGCTTCCACTACAGAATCTGCATCAACGAGGATTTCATCAAGCATCAGGCCAATGCATCTGTACACTATTTGGACAATGGTGTGACCAGTACCATTTACTCGCATGCATGGCAAGGACAAAGTCATTAAGATTTTATGCTGAGGACAACAACTTTCTGTAAAGCTCTATAATGTACACATTGTGTTTAATAAATCTTAGTAATTTAGCTTCACTTTTCACTTCAAAAAGCTGTGAAGTTTGAATTATTATTTATGTGTGACAGTGTTCTTGCCGTGTGAGTGAATTTGTTTATTATTACGAGTTTCTTCCTTGTTAATATTTAGTAAGTTAGTGTTGTTAATTAAGTTGGTAGTCAGTGTTTGTTTTGGTGTTCAGGATGTACGTAACTATTAAAGTGAAACATTTCATATGCTTTTACATTGAATTTCAAGTTTATGTCCCGTAGTCAACCCGTGCAAAACTGATGTTTACTACACTCCACTTGGTGGGTTTAATTACACAACCTCAACTTTGATTCACAGTTCACTCAATCTTATCATTAAAGAAAAGTTCCATGTGATTTAAATAACATGTATATAATATCTACAACTATTTTCTCACTTCATATCCTGAGCTGTGATCTCTGCTTATACTGCACAACCTCAATTTTCATTTACTATTTGTCCAATCTTATTACTATGCATAATAGTTTTACCAGAGTTGGATGAAGGCATGCTATAATTATGCCTTTCAAACTAGTGCCGTCATTTCCGAATTAACCATTGGTTGCCCTTAACCTCAATTTATATCCACGTTAGTTCAATTTTATCATCACACAGAGTCCTTAGGGGAAGAGGAAACATTTGATAATCTATATATATATAAAGTAACTTGTCCTGACTGACTGACTGATTCATCATCGCCGAGCCAAAACTACTTGACATAAAGAAATGAAATTTTGAGGATACATTCATAATAAGATGTAGGTGCTCGCTAAGAGAGGATTTTTGGATATTCCGTCTCTAAGGGGGTGAAAAAGGGGGTGAAATTTTAAAATGAGTGTATCTATATCTCAACACTTTAAAGGTTTACAGATGTAAGAATTGGTATTTAGAATCTTCTTTAAAAATAAGGAAACACGTATTTTTTTGTTTTCGGAAAATTCCAATGGGAGGGGTGAAAAAGGGTGAAATATTGGTTGAATGCCTTTAATGAGGATACCGGTACTTATATCTCAGAAACTGAACATATTACAGACCTGAAAATTGGTACTTTTGATCTCTTTTAAAAATAAAGAAACACGTATTTTTTTATTTTTGGAAAATCCAATTAATGGGAGGGTGAAATGGGGGGTGAATTTTAAAATTAGTGTATCTATATCTCAAAACTTTGAAAGTTTACAGATGTAAAAATTGGTATTTAGAATCTTCATTGAAAATAAAGAAACACGTTTTTTTTTTGTTTTCCGAAAATCGCAATAGGCAGGGTGAAAAGGGCTGCAAAATTGTTTGAGTGAATTTAATGAGGATACTTATATCTCAGAAAATGAAGATATTACAGACCTAAAAATTGGTGTCTGGGAGCTCCTTTAAAAATAAAGAAACGTGTATATTTTTGTTTTCGGAAAATCCAATTAATGGGGGTGAAAAGGGGGGTGAATTTTTAAAATGAGTGTATCTATATCTCAAAACTTTTAAAGTTTATAGATGTAAAAATTGGTCTTTAGCATATCCTTTAAAAATAAGGAAACGCGTATTATTTTGTTTTCGGAAAATCCCAATAGGAAGGGTGGAAAAGGGTGAAAAAGGGGTTGAATGCCTTAAATGAGGCTACTTATATTTCAGAACATGAAGATATTACAGACCTGAAAATTGGCGTTTGAGATCTCCTTTAAAAATAAAGAAACACGTATTTTTTGGTTTTTGGAATATCCAATTAATAGGGGGTGAAAAGGGGGTGAATTTTTAAAATGAGTATATCTATATATCAAAACTTCTAAAGTTTATAGATGTAATAATTTGTACTTAGAATCTCCTTTAAAAATAAAGAAACATGTATTTTTTGTTTTCGGAAATGCCACTTGGGTGGAGGGGGTAGTTAATAATGACTGAAAATGGTGTTGAATTCTTTTAATTAGGCTACTGATATCTCAAAAATGAAGATGTTACAGACGTGAAATGTGATATTTGGAATCTGCTTTAAAAGTAAAGAAACACGTATTCTCGGAAAATCCAATGAGGGGGGGGGGGGGGTTAAAGAATAGAAAAATTAATTGACTTATTTTTATGAGAATACATAAGCTAATAAAAACTAAAATTGTTACAGACGTGAAAATTGGTATTTGGATCTCCTTTTAAAACAAAGGAAAACGCGTTTTTGGGGGGAAACCATCTTGGGGTGAGTGGGGGGGGGGGGGAGTGAAGAGGAATTGAATTCCTTTCGTGAGGACACATAAATCTAAAACTGAAGAAGTTAGAGTCGTGATATTTGGTATTTAGAAAACCCTTTACTATTAAAGAAACAAGTATTTTTTTGCCGGAAAATTCACTTAGGGGGGAGGGGGAGGAGTTTGAAAGGAAGTGAAAAAAGTGAATTATTTTTATGGGTATACTTATATCTCAAAACTGAAGGTAATAGACGTGACCACATTGGTGTTTGGAATCTCCTTTAAACATAAAGAAGCACGCCATCTTTTCATTCTTTTTTTTGGGGGGGGGGGGTAAATAAACTTAACGGTGGTGGGGTGTAAAAGGAGGGGAGACCAATTGATTTTACTGTTCGCAATGTACTTACAAGGAGCCTCCGTTGCTCAGGCAGCAGCGCGCCGGCCTCTCAAAGCTGGGTTCCGTGGTTTAAATCCCGGTCACTCCATGCGACATTCGTGCTGGACAAAAAGGAGGCGGGACAGGTTTTTCTCCGAATACTCCGGTTTTCCCTGTCATCATTCACTCCAGCAACACTGTCCAATATCAGTTCATTTCATTTGTCATTTATTAATCATTGCCCCACAGAAGTGCGACAGGCTTCGGCAGCCGGAACAATTCCTATTGTCGCCGCTAGACGGGGGCTTTATTCACTCCATTCCTGACCCTGTCGAATGACTGGAAACAGGCTATAGATTTTCGATGAACTTATTCTGATCATAAACCGATCATTTCTAACCTTTCCTGGGTTCATTTTCAAGAACCATCTTTTCCTTCGGAGAACGTTCTTAGATTACAGTAGATTCTGCTGGCATATAAATAAAAATTTAAACTAATTTGAAATAAACGATAGGAAAGAGATTGACCGTCCGTTCACCTCTATAATAAGGTCAATAATGCACGGAAGTATGTCATTCGTATCGCCAGAAATCCCGCACATTTGCCTACGCGTGACGATGGTGCTGGTCACATTGTCAACAATGACAATGGCAGCGGGTGTAAGTTACCGCCAAGTAGCGGTCTTGCATCTTGCTGTGGGGTCCAGAACATCTATAATAATAATAATAATAATAATAATAATAATAATAATAATAATAATAATAATAATAATAATAATGTTGTGGACCGTCGTCAAATGTGCGGACCGCGCTGGAAACGGGTCCTGGACTGCTAATGACTAAGAATGCATTCCGGCCGCGGGTTCAGTACCGCCAAGGCATCCAGGACGACACCACGCCGGATCTCCTGAACGATTTGATCCATATTTAAAATGCTTATAGGAAAAGATGGCAAAGATTTAGGGACCCAACTGACCGGGTAGAATATCTGGACCTAGCCCGGGGAAGTACGAAACCGATTGCTGGAAAGAAGGATTGAAAAATGGGAGGAAACTTGCCGTAATCTATTAGAAAACGAGTCAGATCTCGAATTTTGGTGGATTCTCGCAGAAAACGAGTCAGATCGCGAATTTCGGCATTCAACAATAAGCATTCAATTACAAATTTCGGTATAACACCGTAGCGAAGCACGGGTATATTGCTAGTTACTCATATGGGCATTGTTGTACGCTTTCTCACTTTTGATTCTTCTGTATTAGTAAGAAAACTTCTTGTGCTGGGCTGCTGAATCCCTGGCAAGCATAAGGTAAGGATCTCTCCTCTCTGCTACTTATGTATCATGAAACATTATTTTTCTATGGTTCCAAACATGCTGGGTGGGTACCAAAGCGCCACCCAATAGGCCACAAGTAGTAAGATAACAACAAGAAAGGAAACTGATTTTAAGTAGCTTATTTTTATATTAATTTTGGACAACGGATAACAGGTAATAAGATCAGAATATGTAAGCCAGCTGATTTTAATCATAGACATTTATTATGAAAATCAACTGATTTAAATCATAAATTTTTATTATAGAAATCAACTGATTTTAATTATGATTTAAATCATCGCACGCTGGTTTGTAAACTCCTGATTGTAAATATTTGTCTTTATTAATGACTGAATTGGTGTTAACAAGTATTTTGGCATTACAATTATTGGTTTTGAGCACTATGTTGAAATTTTGTCTTCGCCAACTGCCTCCAATCCTCGTCCTACTGAACTGCTTTTGAAGACTGCAGTGTTGCCTATCATTACACTCTCACTCTTCAGTCACATATACGAATTTCATTTGATAATGTCAGCCAGTAAAGACGCATCTTATGTGCAGTAGTGAAAGGTGGATGTCTGACATAATTAGCTCTGCCCTTGTAAAACTACAAGGATATACTCTGTATTGGCATGTTGCACTGGCAGGTGCATTGGTGATTGAATATTCTTGTAAAGTCTTGAATTTGACAGAAGATTGATGGTGTACAACAAGCTTTAGCCCCGACTAGCAAATCAGACTGAACCAGGAACCTATTTAGCTCCATCGACATGATCTTACTGCTGGATGCACCTAATCGTGTTCATACACTTAGACATAAAAGCCGGAATTAAACTCTTGATTACAAATGTCCCACAAAAATTTCTTAAGCACAGTCAGACGCATCCCCACTCATGACTTAATTTATCTGTGCTAGTCTACATGTAGCAAAGTACAAAGCTAAATGCATTAGTTATAAGGACCTAAATAATCTCTACCGATAATGCAACTTCAGAATGATATTGTACAGTTTACCTTGGGAAGATATCAAGCACTTACACAACACAGACATGACAGTGACAAGATTTAACTCTCTCCTAATAGGACTATATGACAAGCATGCTCCTGTTAGGCTAGGTAGAGTTACTCTCTCACCTGCACCTTGGTTGACTAACGATATAAAAGCAACAGTGGCTCGCCGTGACACATTACTCTTCCAGTACATGGAAACAAACAATGAAATAGTGTATGAACAGTATCGTCTTCTATGTAACAGAACAAAGCAATTAAATTGCAATAGGAAATATAATCCCATTGAAATATAACAAGAAACTTAAATGCACGTGACGCCTGGAACTAACTCCAGGCTATGGGAGTTGGAAAATGTAAGGAGCCTCGTGTGCCAACTATATATCTATACATTAAACTCTCACTTCACAACTAACTAACAGAATCTCAACCTCAGAATCATATCCATCTAAATAAAGAAATCAGTGAGCCCACAGAAAGCAAACATAATTTCTTGTTTCACCCTGTCAGTGTAGATAAATGACTAAAAGTGTGTTTTACCGGGTGAGTTGGCCGCGCGCGTAGAGGCGCGCGGCTGTGAGCTTGCATCCAGGAGATAGTAGGTTCGAATCCCACTATCGGCAGCCCTGAGGATGGTTTTCTGTGGTTTCCCATTTTCAGACCAGGCAAATGCTGGGGCTGTACCTTAATTAAGGCCACGGCTGCTTCCTTCCAACTCCTAGGCCTTTCCTATCCCATCGTCGCCATAAGACCTATCTGTGTCGGTGCGACGTAAAGCCCTTAGCAAAAAAAAAAAAAAAAAGTAGTTTTCATTTCAGTTAATTTAAAAGTTAAAGAAGCACATAACATCCCAATAGGCTTTATAAAAGATATTATTGGTGCTGTCCTACCAGTCATTACCCACACTCTAAATTACTGTCTAACCACATGGATGTTTCCAACAGCATGGAAGGATGCCCTAGTAACCCCAACATTAAAGCAGACAATAGTATATATGCCATCTGATTACTGACCCATTTCATACTTCCCTCTCTCTCTCTTGAAAGTTCTTGAACAACTTGTATACAAGCAGCTAGTAGAATTAACCAATCATTCTCTTTTGGACTCATTGAAATCTGGCTTCAGAATGAGACACACTACTGCGACTGCTCTTCTTTGGGTAACAGATGACATAAAACAAGACGAACAGCAGGTGGCGGTACTGACGCTCCTTGACTTTTTCTTTGATGCCGTAAATATAGACATACTACTATCCAAGCTCCGCTCTCTGCATATCGACCTGTTAGCCCTAAAAAAATTTATATCTTACCTTACAAATCATTGCCAGATCCCAATGGAATATAAAATTATCCGTTGTACTTCAGAGGTTAGTTTTAGGGCCCCTATTGTGTGTCTTGCATATTAATGACATATCATCCACATTTCAGTATTGTAACTACCACTTACATGATGATAATCTGCAGATATACATTCACACTGCTATAAACTTGCCAGTTCAGTCCACTACGGTAATAGAGTAGACCGTGCAGCCAACAACTCTGTGCAGAGTGGTGAGAAATAACTCAACCCCTTAAGAGCGCCAATGGCTTCGGGAGGATGAGTTCTCTTAGATGAAGTGATGGTCCCCTTATTGTAGGAAATGACACTGGAACCCATCAAGCAGCGTCTTGACCCCAGGATAGGGGCGGCTGCAAAATGCGCCTGTATTCCGTGTTAGGAGCGTCCTCATTGCCTGCTGGCAGCAGCTCTAAAATGCCTTTGGGAGTGGTGAACCCATTGTAATGACAGCCTAAAATGAGTGCAATTATGGTGAGGCCTTAGAAAATGCTGGGGCGTCCCTTGCAAGCAACGCGCAGTTCTTCAGGTACTGGGGAAGCTGTGAGAAGTGGGCGATCAATATTATAATATATCTGAATTGGGACAGTCAACATCTTAACCATGACAGACAAGACCGAAGAGCTGATAGATTTCATGAAAGAGGAGGACATAGCCATCCTTTGTTTTAGTGAAACAAAATGGAGAGGAAGAGGGGAAAGAAAACTGAAGGAAGGAAGGGTACAGGCTATTGTACAGTGGAGGACAGGGCGCAGTAAACACAGCAGGAATGATCATTAGAAAGAATGTCCTGCAATCTGTTCAGGAGGTGAAGGTCAATGGCAGAATGATCATAGCAAGGATACAGTTTTGAGACATGAACACGAGATCTGTTCCAAGTATATGCTCCACAAACTGGAAATAAAGAAGAGAATACAGAACAATTCCTTGAAGAAATAGAGCAATATATAGAAGACTAGGAGGTAATGATAATGGGAGATCTGAATGCACAAGTATGAAGAGAGAGACTGGGAGCAGAAGAGATTGTGGGACCGTGTGGATATGGCAAGAAGAATCAAGAAGGACTTTTGCCAGAGGAACCAGCTAATAATAGGAGAGACATGGTTCAGGAGGAAAAACAACCAGAAGTTTACCAGGTATGGATGGGGAAACGGAAGAATGAAAACTTCAATTACATATTGGTGGAAAAAAGACATTGGAAAAGATCTTAGGGATGTCACAACTACAGTATGCCTGCGGAAGCTGGAGTGACCATAGAGCAGTGATATCAAAGTTGAAAATACAAGAAAACTACTTAAAAAAAAAAAAAAAAATTAGGGTCTGGAGATTGAAGGAAAAATATGTTCAGGAAGAGTTTAGGAAATAACTACAAAAACTGATACCAAGGACAGATACTAGTCATGTTGAACAGGAATGGAATAATTTTAATAGTGTATTTGTAAGGTGTGCGAAGAAAACATGTAGCAGAACATCGGGAAAGGTAAGAGAGAAAGAGACAACATGGTGGAATTGTAGAGTGAAATATAAAGTAAAGGAAAAGAAGACAACTTGCAAGGACTGGAAAACACTAAAGACTGAAAAGAGTAGAGCAAGATACATAGAAGTGAAGGGAGTTTGCAAAAAAGTAGTAGCCGAAGAAAAGTTGGGAAACATTCACCCAGGAAGTAAAGGAGAATGTGAATTGTGGAGAAAATATTATTTGGAATTGTAAGAAATTGTAGGAATGAAATGGTAAACACAGGGTTTTTGAAGAATAAAGGAGTAATACTGACAAAACCAGAAGAGATAATAAACAGATGGTAAGAATATTTCAGTGAACTGATAAACCTAAGGTACTAGACGTGTGGAGAAGATATCTAGGCAGCAGGATTAGAAGTAACAGAGGAGGAATCAGACATTACTATGACAGAGGTGGAATGGGCAGTTAAAGAGATGAAGATGAGAAAAGCTGTGGTAATAGATAAAGTAGCCATAGAAATTATCAAGGCTGAGGACTAATAGAACCCTGAAGTATGTATGGAGAGAGAACGGTATAAGGGGGTTAGAATATCAGTATTCAACAAAGCAGATAAGATGATGTACGGTAACTAACGAGGAATCAAGATAATGGAAAGGATATTTGAAAGAAGAATTCGAGAGAAGGTGGAAAGTCAGATACAAGAGGAGCAATTTGGATTCAGAAATAGGTCAGCAGTGGAAGCCATTTTTATTCTGAGACAGATCATGGAAAAGAGCTGGGAATATGGAAAGGATGTAGTAGTGACATTTATAGACTTAAAAAGGCAAAGAAGAGCATTCCCAGAACAAAAAATTTGGGAAAGCCTGACACACAGGGGCATTGGCAAGGAAACAGTAACAATCATATATAAAATATATAACTGTTACAACAGTAGGCAGAACAGAATGGTTTGGAATTGATAATGGGCTAAAAGAAGTGTGTGTTTTCACCATTGCTGTTCAAAATGGGATGGATGACATCGAAAGGGCAGCAAGGGAAGATTATAGAGGGAAAAGAATGAATGTAGTGATGTTTGCAGATGATGATGTAAGCTGGGGTGGACGATGACAGTTGAATGTATTGAATAGAAAGAGTGAACAATGGAAATTGAGAATCATTGTGGAGAAGACGACAGGAAGGTTCAAGAACAGTTGAATGGGGTGAATGGGAAGATTGAAGAATGTGGATTGAAAATAAGTGTAGAAAAGAGTAAAACTCTTGTTATGACTGGAGGGGAGAAAGAAGGGAAAGGTCAGATTAGACTTGCAGACAAGCCCCTGGAAGTAGTGGAAACGTTTAAATACCTGGGGAGTGAAATAATGGAGAATGCTCGACTGGATGCTGAGATTAGTAAAAGGATTCAAGCTGGAAGTTGTTTCTATCATAGTGTAAGAAATATGATATGGGACAAAGATGTGCCAATGGAAGCATAGGATACTATGTACAAGATGTATTACGTATCCATAACAAGTTACGGAGCAGAAACTTGGACAATGACAAAGAAGGATGAGAGTCGAATACAGGCAGCCGAAATGAAATTCTTGAGGAGTATGATACAGAAGAGTAGATGAGACAAAATAAGGAATGAGAAAATCCGGGAAGAAATTGGAGTGGAAAAAATGAATGATAGAATAGAGAAGAGCCGACTAAGATGGTTTGGGCACATAAAGCGAATGAGCGACGAAAGAATGCCAAAAAAGGTGATGGAAATGCAAATCCAAGGAAGGAGAGGCCGTGGACGACCTCGATTGAGATGGAAGGATACCATCCAACGCAGCATTATAGAAAGAAACCTGGACTGGGACACAGTGTTGGAGGAGGAGTGGTGGAAAGACCGAAGAAAGTGGAGAGGAACCATATTTGCCCCTACCCGGCTACAGCTGGATAAAGGGAAATGATGATGATGATGATGATGATGATGTGGAGAAGAGCAAGACTGTGGTTAAGAATAGAGGAAGTAAAAAAGGAAAAGGAGATATCAAAGTTAGAGACAAAGAACTGGAAATAGTAGAACACTTCAAGTACTTGGGAACTTAACTAAACTGGATATGAAATTAGTAGGAAGATACAAATGGGCAGTGCCTTTTACCACCAGGTATAGAGATTAATATGGAATAAAGGTGTACCATTGAAGGCTAAAGAAGTAACGAACAAGGGATGTAACTTTTCTATGATGATGTATGCAGCAGAAGCCTGGACCGTGACTTAGAGGGATGAAAGTAGATTACATGCAGCTGAAATATAATTTTTTGAGGAGTATGGTATAGAAGATAAGAAGATATAGCGAGAAATGAATACATACAAAAAGAGCTAAATGTGCAAACACTAAATGACAAACTGGAACAGAACAGATGAGGCAGATTGGACATGTCGAGCAGATGAAAGAAGAAAGACTGCCAAGACAACAACTGGAAAGGCATGTAACAGGGAAGAGAGGGTGAGGAGACCAAGATTACGATGGATGGACTCTGTGAAGAACAGCATAAGACAACTGAACCTGGATCGAAATAGTGTTGGATGAGGAATGGTGAAGACACATTACGAAATGGAGAGGAACGATATTTGCCTCTATGCAGCGTCAGCTGGAAGAGGGGAATTGTGCCGACATGATGATGATGATGATGATGATGATGATGATGAGTGCAGTATATTAATTCAGATATTGGAAGGTGTGTCTAAAAACAACCACTTAATCCTAAATCCTCATAACACACAAAGTATTATCATAGGCATCTCTAAATTATTATTAGCCAAACTGAGTGGCTCAAGACTCTTGAGGCGCTGGCCTTCTGACCCCAACATGGC